>NC_133158.1:185480778-186763278 GCF_040802235.1 Manis javanica
GTTAATTACACCAATCTGGAGACTGGATGAGAAACAATGTACAGGTTTCCTCCATATCTGAAAGTAGAGTATTCCTACAAAAACTTTCATAAGCTAAAATGGGGTAAATTGAAGAAGCAGTTACCATGAATTCAGATGGAATTTTTTTTAGTGTTCCTAGACCCTTTCAAAAAAGAAAAAAACTTTCTTAGGCTTTTCTTATAACTTAGGATACGTTTTGCTAACAGTTGCACAAAATAAATAGAGGTAAAGCACAAATGCTCATAGATACACTTCAAAGCTGTGGTGGTTGATGCTGAGATACTGAGTGTGGTTCTGGAGAAGGAGCTTTGTGGCGTCTCTCCTGATGCTCAGGGGTGGAAGCCTCTGTGACAGTTCACTGCAAAACATGCTGAATGCGATTTTCCTTTCTCGTCCTTTTTTGTAAAACCAAAAATCCTCTTTGGATTTCTTTGAGTTAGTGAAAACAAGTACTACAGTACAAGTCACTCATAAAAGCAAAGTGGTGTGACACAAATTTTCAAAATGCGGGGGATACCTGTAAATACAACCATAGACGATGTTGAATGTCTGGCTAGGCATGTGGACAGAATATGTGGCTAGCAATGAGATTTGACCAAAGATAATATTTAATGGTGAAGTAAAGAGTTGGATAAACTTACAAAAGGTCTGAGAAAGAGTTTTCATGAATTCTAAAGAAACAGGAGAGAAAGGGGTTATCACAGACACCAAGCAAAGTGACATTCCTTGAAAAAAAAGTTACTTTGATAGAGTGATGAGGACAGAGGCATGTTTCAAGTGGGCTAGGTTCAGAAAATCAATAGAATGGGATATACACCTCTTTCAGAAAGCAAAGGGGAGAAATTACCTTGAAACACTGTTGATTTGATCATGTTTAAAGCTGGAAGCAAATAGTTGAGAGTTTAAGACATAGTGAATAGCAGAGTTAATCAATTAGTAGTTTCTCAAGATTTCAGACATACAGATTGCATTAGACAGAGGAGAAAGCACTCTCCTATTTATTGTCACAATAGGGACAGAGATGAATTGATGAGACTAGTAAAGTGGAATATAGTTGAACTCGAAACATAGATTTTATTGTTTGGAAGAGGATTTAGAGTTTATGATAATAAATGTGTACCATTTTACAACTTCTCTGGTATATCCAAAAACATAGACCAGTGGAAAGAGTTACAGAACTTTTACTTTAAAACACTTAAAAGCAAGTCTCTAGGAAATGTCTTTTTAGATACTATTGGAAAAATGCATGTGTAACTCATTATAACTCATTTGCATAATTTCTGTTGTACCTCAGTTTAAGTGCCTACTATAGAAGACTTTCTTATCAACCTCTCAACAGTCTTGAGTTCTAACAGCTGTATTTCATTAAATGTTATTCATCACATGTATTCTAAGAGGAGTTCAAGATTTATAAATACATTGATAATTATATTCTGTATAGATGCTTTGTAGCCATAGTTTAATGGTTTCTCTCTTTTTTTTCATTTTATTTTGACCTCTTTTCAATTTTTCGTTCAACACACATATATTGGCCCCTGTAGTTCTACTTATTTAATGTTGGGTGAGGCTGTGTGCATGAAAAAACAAACAAACAATATTTGTTCTGATCAAGGGGATCATGATCTTTATTTGGAGATGCTACCTATTTATTGTGTATTCAGTGGGCAACTGCTAGCAAGTTTTGATTAGACCTATGGAGATTTGTACACACTATTGGGTATTTCTTGATAACTTTCTTCACTATAGAAGGCTTTTTCTGATTACTTTCACTGTTTATTTCCACAGGTGAAAAGCAGTAAGGATGTTTAAGTGCTGGTCAACTGTTTTAGTTCTTGGATTCGTTTTTCTGGAGTCTGAAGGAAGGCCACCCCTAGAAGCAGGATATGGCCTTACATCCCATCAACCTCCAATAAGATTGAGACACAAGGTACAGTCACTTTCTAAATCTGCTCATAGCACCTCGCAATTACAAACGAAACTATTAGTTGTCTGGTTTATTACTCACTTAGGAGCACCTATTTCAGAACATGCTCTCAGAATATAATTTCCATATAAAAATGTACATTTTAAAACCTGAAATGGTTGTTATTTTGTAAATTTACAGTTAGAATAATTAAATACTTCCTAACAAAGTATAGAGACAGATCATTTAAATATATATATATATCATTAAAATTTGCATGAAGTAATATTAATCTATTTATAGAAATAAATATCTTAAGACCTAATCAACCAGATATTTTCTGTTATTTCCAAATTAATTTTTAAGTTTCGAACCTCACGAACTAAAGCAAAGTGTTATATTCTTGAACTTCCCATAAACACAAAAGAACATCTGAACCATCTGTAAATACACAGGTTGGCAAAGGAGCAGCTTTTATAGAAATCTTTAGATGATACTTTAATTTCATCAAAAATCATAATTCTGGGTTGTATAATGTTAGGGAAATTCTTCACTTCTTTATGTTGAGCATTTTCAAGTATGAAGTAAATTGACATTTAAGAATACTATAAATTATATAAATTGCATACTTCAAATTAAGCTAGTGATTTTATTTTAGTAAGAAATCATGGTTCTGCAAATAACGTTCTAAAGCAACTTTTTATTCAATCAAATAAAAGTTTATAATGCATTTGATTTTCATATAAAGTAGATAAAAGGTAAAAACTAGCATGTTAGTTCTGGGAGAATATACATATTTTAAATTTCTTTTGCTATTTGTCTTTAAAAAACACCTTTGAAATGAACAAATACAAGTAGATTGATTTTTCTTCCTTACATTCAATACATGCTACTGGCATCTATAGTACATATATTTTTGCTGAAATTCTTTCATTATATTAGAATAGTGTATAAAATAGTTAATGTTTATTATGATTTTTATGTGTCAGACATTAGGCTAAGCTCTTAAATGTACTATTTTATTTAATCTTCAAAATAATCTGTGAAGAGGCATCTATTTTCATTTTATAAATGAGAAATCAAAACTCTTAGAAATGTTAAGGGATTTTTTTGAATGCATGCATTTATTAAATATATTAATCAGCTAGAAATAATATGAAGCATAGTTTTGATAGCCAGAACAAAGAAAATAAGTGAAATGTAAAAACATGATTCAGTGTCAAAAATCACTGTAGAAGTCAGTCACATATGAAAGTAAATAAGTTCTTAAACTTTCTAGACTGGATAAATGAAACTGGAGAATTGGCTTTGTTCCACTATCTTTCAATTATCACTTATGTTCCCAACCTCATAGACTAACAATCAGTTTTATCCCAGCCTAAAGCTTAGAAATAATAACTCCTTTATGAAAGCTCTCAAAAACATATTATTAATACAACATATTGGCTCATACTGTTACATAGCCAATGAATATTTATTCTGCACAGTTTGCCTGCCCTAAGTTGTGTGTCTTGAGGTCAGAAACTATGCCTTTCTAATCCTTTAATTTCCGATGTCATGGACACAGTAGATACTATTTAGCTGAATCAATGGCAGAAAAATGACAGGTAGAATGCCTCACTATGCTTTTTTGATTGTTCTCCTGCTAAATATAATACCACAGGTTTTATGTATTAGTGTACATTTAGAAACAAACTATTTTGAATTAAATTTGGCTGGTGAAGGTAAGTTACTTATTATGCATTGCTGTGAGATTTAATAAACTTTTTAAAAGAGAAACAACACAATAAGTCAAATGTTTTTTAGAAACACTATTACCCACCAAAAATGCACAAAGTCACTTTCAATGTTTTCCATTGTTTTAAGTCTTTAACTTTAAAAAATAAGATATAATATATGATTGTTGGTACTTAGAAGCAGAAAGGCAGAGAATGGCATGGTAATAACTAACTTCCAAATGAAGTTGAAACAGTGATGAAATTAAGCTCTAACAGGCATTTTGTGAGTGTGTGTGTTGAAGTGTGTATTTGGTAGGAGCGATGAAGCACTGTAAATTGTGCAAGTTCCTCAAAATCCCCACCAGATACTCCCTGCTCACTATCAACCCTCTACCCAACGACTACTTTTCTTTCCCCAAGACCTTGAAGACACATTTCGTTATAGCCTTATTTTTTGTTTGTATCAGTCATTACTTGGTTCCCAGGAATACCTGGACATCCTTTTTCCACTGATTCCTATTCTAGTTGGGATTATATGCTACTTTATTGGTGAGAATTTCCCAAACCATAATTGCAAACGGAACAACCATATACATTTCCTATCTCTCCTTTTTTATTTTCATCCACAGAACTCATCACCATTTGTCAAGATATATGTTGCACTTACTTATTAGTTTGTTGGGTGCTTCCATCCATTATGATGTGAACCACCACCTGTTTTGCTGTACCACAGCACCTACAACAGCTTGTGGCAAATTGTAAACTCTCAACAAATACATGTGGAATGAATGATTCCATTTGTTCCATCAGCTTACTAGAAGGAAATGGAAACAAGATGATATACATTTAGCATAAATAAAAAATATATTTTGATATGTATCATAATTATCATAATATATTTTAATATAGTCATAATATACTAGCAATTAATATGTAATATAACTCTAGTATATATGTATATATTTTAATATATGCTAATTTTAATATATACTAAATATAATAAAGATTGATGTAAAATAAACATTGCATATTTATATTGGTGAAGTATTTTTGTATACATTAAATGTTGTAATTATATTCGGTAATAATCCTGGGATGCAGGGAATATTTTTCTAGTTTATCCAATGATATTATTAAAACCCAGAGAGGTAAAGTCACTTTCCCAAGAACAAGAATCAATGAGATGAGTAAGAGGCATATAAAAGCAAAGTAGGCCAGAGATGGGGAGAAAGGCCCAGAAAGAAATAAAGGTAATGATGGTAGTAAAGCAATGTTGCAGTGGCTTCAAGGGAAACACCTGATGTTCTCTGCCTGCCCCTCCTGCCCCTCCATAACACAGGCAGGTGTTCCCATATCAGTCTTGGCCCAACCAAAGCATGTCTCCTGAAGGTCGCTGTCATCCTCATTTAGGTCAGCCTCCTACCATCAAAGACTCACTAGGAGGCAGTAGTCACCACTCTGTCTGCTGGTCTATAGCTGAAAGCTCGGTGTTGAGCATTATGCAGTAACTATTGATTGCCATGTGCATTTGTGAGAAAGTTCCCTGAAGTCTCCCAGATTTGTAACTGACTCCAGAATGGTGACTACTCAGAGCAGCCCATAGAGAACTTAACAGTGTCACTGGGTATTGACTGTATACAGTACTCTGTGAGTCTGATCCTATAAGTTAACTCATGTTATTATTTGAATATTCCCATCTGGTAAGTGGTTTCATTGTTATTTTATAGCAAGGAAACTAGGGGTTAACAAATGTTTAATAATTGCTTATTATCAACTACCTACAGAGTTAGGAAGCAGGATTTAGGGTTTAATAACTCAGAGTCAGTGGAGGTTACCCATTGGTCTATGTGCCATATTTTCCTATTCCCCTCCCTTTCTGACTGGTAGTAAGGTAGGATGCTGCATCTTGGTCCCGTGTGAGTGCGTAGGACAGTGGGTCTAATTCTGGCTGAGCTGTGAGAAGGGCCATGGGATGACTGTGGGCTGACCATTCGATCACAGTGGTGAAATCTTCCTGAACTCGTTTCCACTAGCGAGGCAGACAGCATCTGTTCAGGGAAATGACTGTTTAATCATCCCAAGTGTCTAAATAAGCAGGATGAGTAAAGCACCTGGGCAATTAGTGATTGTCTTGAAGTGTGAAATGAGAGAAAAAAACTTTTCTTTAAACCAGTGAGTTTGGGAGTTGTTTGTTCTCTCAGCAAAAACATAGTCTGTCCTCACCTCTGAAGACAGAACTGGAACTTAGAGTGTACTTCCTGGCCAGAAGTCCTGCACTCCTTTTTCTGTACTGTCTTGGCCTCCTGTTTCATTTCTACTCTGGCCTGTCTCAGTCTTTTCTCCATTATTTCTCTATTTCCATACTTCCTGCTGAGTCATAATTCCCATCACAATTGAACCTCCTGTTGTATGTATAACCTTGTAACGTGTTGTCCTAATACTTTAACATATTTCTGTATACGGTAAGTATAGACTGCAAGTGTATTTATTTATTAGGTTAGTAGCATATCTTACACCCTGTTCCTGCCTACATCAGCGATCACACTGCTGCATTGTTTGCTGATGGTCAAAGTCAGGCTTGAGGGAAGATCTTATGAGGACCCTGGGGTGTTCCTTGAGTGTACCGAGTGGGAGCACGTCAAGGCCTTAAACTGCTTACATCTTTGTGTGATCAGGCAATGCTATATCCATCCAGGTTTATAGTGCAGAGCTCCTCCTACAAACCAAAATTGCCTTATGCTTCCTTTACTTCCTGAATCAAAATGTTTGTCTATGAGAGTAGTTACTGAGCAAATGGGGCAGAGTTTGCGTAATTTCATTAAGTCCAGAGAGTCCATAATTCAAAAAAGTCATTTGCGGGCTGTGATTTTTTTTAACTTTTAAAAGGATGGTAGATGTGGATTGGTGAAGAGTGGCAGGAGAAATCTCTAGGGAAGAAGAAAACATTAAACAACACATCAAAACGGTGACTGCTTAGAGGCTGGAAACCTTCAAGCAAACCCAGAAGCATTATTTCCCGGCTGAGGAATAATTGTTCCCTTCCATCTGAAATATCTGACAGCTTGCAGCATGTTCAAGGGAAGGCCCTTTAAAATGTTAACGTATTTTTCAGAAGTCAGTAAGCAATTTGGACCACCATGTAGGAGCAAAAACGGTAGCAATGAGAGGAGTGAAGCAGTAACAGTCAAATAATTAATTAGTTAAATGTTAAGAGATATATTAATTACTACATATTGATATATTTATTCCCTATATGGCTCAATGGGTGAATATTATTAATAAAACTTGGATTTTTTCTAATAAAATAAAGTATGTTTGAAAAATAACATTTTTGAATTTTTTTCTGAGAAATCAAACTCTGGTTTCCTGAGCTAATTCCTGGAGCTCAGTTTCCACAGGGCAATGAAAAGAAAGCCAGATTACCACAGCATACACCACAGTGTACACTACCTGAGACCTGTCAGTAGAAGGACGTCAGATCTATTTTATGGGTCAAAAGCCTGCCTGTTCTTTGTACCAGAGGAAGACATTTTCTTTATTATAAGAGACATTAAGTATTCTTGCCCTTTGCTATGGATGAAGATAGAATCTTTGTACTCTAATTCTTTAAACACACTTGCCCTTTGCTCCAGAGGGAAAATCATCTCTATGTTCCAAGACATCTTTGAACAGAGTCTAGAGCCAATGGCAGTCCATGTCTCTGCCCACCAGATGTGCAGAAACGTGAGGGATTCATGGAGCACTGAGAACACACGTTGAGAGCACCACCTTTCATGGCAGATCAGAGTTGCCATCAAGTATATTTGTTCAAGCCCCAAATTAATGTTATGTGTGTTTCAAAGATGATTTGAAAACCAAATACATGGTTATAGCTTCATCCTACCTTTTTTACCTGCTTAATTTTCTCCTTTCTAGAACTCTAAGGGAAAAGACGTTTTGTTGATCTTGCATGTGTTGCTTTAATGCTAATGCCTTCAAACCAGTGTATATTTGCATGTGGTGGATTGAATTGCTTTGCTTAACAAAAATAAGTCAGTAAAGGGATATATCTGACTTCTAAAATACTCAAGATTAGGTTCTACTGCAGAAAATTGTCATTTGATCCCTTTGAGAATAAATTCTTAAAGCATTACTATTTTACTGATGTGTAGGGTGATTTGCAAAAATAGATGCTCTTTTACACCTCTAAGACCCTGCATTAAAATATTTTTAAAGTTTTAAAATTAGCTATAACTTGAAAAAAAAGAGCTGCTTTCCATTGTAGATTAGACATTTTGAAATATTAAAAATGTGATTCAGTAGCATTCTGTTTACATCTATTCAAGAAAATATTATGAAGTAATCAAATGAAGTCAAATGTATGTAGTACATTACAGCCAAGCTGATCAGGATTACAGAAAATTCCACGTATTCACCAGCCTTGGGCACTTATAATGTTTTCTGTGACCCCAGTATGGATTTTCAAGTGACCTGAGTCACAATACTTTCTTACCCAACTCAACAATTTAGAAAAATATCTCAGAGCTTGAAAACAAACCAGCAAACACACACACACACAAAAAAACAAAACAAAACAAAAAAAACCCCACAAAGCTTTACCCTTGTTTTTCTGAAGTCATTGATCCTTTTACTGTTACAGAAGACCCAGAATATTAAGACCTACCAGCAGTTAAATAAATTTGTTATTACTGTTCATTTTCTTTTGCTGACTCCTAAAGCCACCTTATCTTCTGATCTAGTTGTCTTTTCTCACCATTTTTGTGGAAAGGATAGTACTAGATAATATCAGTCTTCTAAAGAAAAACAAATTATTAACACATCCGAATCTACCACTAATCAAGCACATTATGCTATTTCCTATTCAAAAAATAAAATATAAATGTGTTTATTTTTAAGAAGGTTCAATGCGATACTCTAAACATGTACATGTAGGAAAAAAGGTTATGAGTTAAGAACAGGTGAATTAAATAGAAATATATTTATTTATTTAATTATTAATATTTATATATTGCAAGCTAGCATTTGCATTCACTACTTAATGTGTAAATTAATTATAAGGTGTTTTGAGCATCTTTCATTATTAAAATTCTTTCATGAATTCAATTAGCAAAGCTCTATATTATAAATGAAAGGAAATATTCTGATTTATGAGCTTGACTTTTAGCATGTTTAAGAGATTAAAACCCCCGTGATACATAAACCACAACTGAAGAGTAGTATTATTTTTCACTAACAGTACTCACTGCTTAATTCTGCATCAGTTCCCCTGTATATGAGCTGAGAGGTTGGTTTTTAGAGCTTTAAGATACTGCAAAATGTCCAACCCATTTAAATAACTGAAGGCCTGAGAGGCAAAGTTCTTTGTTGAAAGTCACACAGCTATATGCTTCTCAGCTAAGGTTAGAACCTGGATTTGCTGTCTCCCAGAGCAGTTGTGTTTTTCCTTTAACACTCTGATCTTCTAAACTAAAACACTTTTTCCAGTCCAGTATTTATCAAAAAAAGTACACTCAGCAGGTATTTATTAAGTACTCACTAAGTACACATGTTCTTTTGCCTTTGTTTGTTGGTGGGATGACTAAGAATATTTCCTGGACTAGGCACTAGAGAAACCCTGCGAGGTTAAGACGTTGAACTAGTGACTGTAAGCTCATCAGCTGTATGGGCTAAACAAACAGCCCGTTCAAAGATCATTATACTATCAATTGGTAGGAATAGCCAACAAAAAAATGTCCGTGTTAAACATTCTGTCAGAAGTTTGTTCACATATGCTATCAGAAATACTGGCATGTGGTTTTGTTTTCTCCTGAGATGGGGGCCTCTTTTCTCTTTCTCAATATTTTAAATAGACTATATTTTTTAGGGCAGTTCACAGCAAAATTAAGATGAGAGTCCAGAGAGTGACCTTACACATCCTGGCACCGCACCTGTGCACCCTCCCCAACTATCTGCCTCCTGCCCCAGAGCAGCACATTGGTTAACAGTCCATGAACCTACATGACATTATCACCTAAAGTTCATAGCTTACCTTAGGGCTCAATCTCAGGGTTTCCACACTTTATGGATTTTGACAAATACATAAAAGCCTATATCCACCATTGTAGTGTCATACAGAATAGTTTCATAGCTCTAAAAATCCTCTGTGCTAAAATGCCTATTCATGTCTCCCTCTCCCATGACCCTCCTGCCGTCACTGATCTTTTTACTTATTCCATAGTTTGCCTCTTCCAAAACATTGGAATCATACAGTATGTTGCCATTACATATTGGTTTCTTTCACTTAGTAACATGCATTTAAGGTTTTGCTATATCTTTTCATGGTTTGATAGCTCATTTCTTTTTAGTAGTAAATAATATTCCATTGTCCAGTTATACTACACTTAATTTATCCCCTCACTTACTGAAGGACATATTGGTTGCTTGATTTTTGACAATTATAAATTAAGTTGTTATAAACATCTGTGTGGAGGTTTTTGTGTGGACATCAGTTTGAACTCATTTGGGTAATGCCAAAGAGGGGGATTACTGAATCATGCAGTCAGAGATTTTTAGTGTTGTAAGAAAGTGTCACACTGTCTTCCAAAGTGGCTGTACCATTTTGCATTCCTACCAGAAATGAAGAGTTCCTGTTGCTCTACATTTTTGTCAGCATTTGGTACTGTCAAGTTTTTAGATTTTGGTCATTCTAACAGACGTATAGTGTCTCATTGTGATTTTAATTTGAAATTCACGAAAGACATATTATGATTAACATATTTTCTTTGTAAATATTTACTTGCCATCTGTACATTTGTATTTGGTTTAGGTGATGCTCAGATCAGTTGTCCATTTCATAATCGGGTTGTTATATTTCTTATTGTTGAGTTTTATGAGTTCATCATATATTTTGAATAATAGTCATTTATCATGTGTCTTTTGCAAATATTTTCTTCCCAACTGTGGCTTGTCTTCTCATGCTCTTGACACTGTCTTTTGCAGAGCAGGAGTTTTCAATTTAATGAAGTTCAGCTTATTAATGATTTCCTTCATGTCCTTTGACATTGTATATTAAAAGTTAGTGACATCCAAGGTCATCTAGGTTTTCTCCTATGTTATCTTTCAGGAATTTTATAGTGTTGCATTCTACAATTAGGTCTGTGTTTTATTCTGAGTTATTTTTTGGGATGAGTTTAAGGTCTGTGTCTGGATTAACTTTTTTACATGTGTATCTCTAGTTGTTTCCACACCATTTGTTGAAAAGGACATTTTCTCTTCATCAAAGATCACTTGGCTATACTTACGTGGGTCTGCTCTGAGCTCTACTCTGCTCCATTTGTCTACTTGTCTAGTCTTTCACCATTAACACACTGTCTTGATCACTGTAGCTTTTTAGTAAGTCCGAAGTGGGATAGCGCCAATCGTCTGACCTTGCTCTCCTTCAACATTGTGTTGGTTATTCTGGGTCTTTTGGCCTCTCAATAAACTTCAGAATAACTTTGCTGATATTCACAAAATAATTTACTGAAAGTTTGATTCAGATTAAATTTAATCTGTAGATCAAATTGGGAAGAACTTGATGCTTTAACAATATTGAGACTTTTTATCCATGTACATGGGCTATAGGCTATATTGCCATTTATTTAATTCATCTTTGATTTTTTATTTATAGAGTTTTGTACTTTTATTCATATAGTATTTTCTTCATATTTCTTAAAATATTGTACTTATTTTGTTAGATTTATAGCTGAGTATTTCATTTTGGGGGATCCTAATATAAATGGTATTGTGTTTTTAATTTCAAATTCTACTTGTCCATTGCTGATATAAAATAAAATGGTATAAAGTGCTGATATAAAATCACTATTTTTAGTTACAGATACTGGTCTGTAATATTCTTTCATGGAATGTCTTTGTCTGACATTAGTGTTAGAATAATGATGGTCTCATAGAATGAATTAGGAAGTATCCCTCCTGCTTCTGTATTCTAGAAGAGATTGCAGAGAATTGGCATAATTATTTTTTCCCTCAGATGTTTGGTAGAATTTACCAGTGAACCTATCTAGTCATGGTACTTTCACCTATTTCCTTGTCTCTTTTGTTGAGTTTCAGCAGATTCTTTCAAAGAACTAGTCCATTACATCTAAATTATCAAATTTGTGTGTCAAGTAGCTCATAGTATTTCTTTATTATCCCTTGATATCCATGAGGTCTCTCAATCATTTAAAAAATTTATTTATGATTATTGTTTTAATGACCTCAGTTATTGCAAAATTACTATGGTTTATAATAACTAAATGAAGTAAGTCATTGGAAAGCTCAAATAATATAATATTTTTAAAGAATGTATTTCTATAATCTATGAAAAATATAGTTCACAGGCTATTTTTCCAATTAAATTAAAAAAGTTGCCAGGAAGATCCCTCAAAAAAAGTGTATGACAATGCTAAAACATATAAATAAACAAAAGCACAGCAATATGTTTTAAAATACATGCTTTAGTGTAATATAAATATTCCTCTTAATTGTGTGAAGGTTTAGGAAATCCTTGAAGATTTATATATCCTTGAAGAATAATATATCTGTTATACTTTATTTTTATTCCTAAATTTTAGAATGAAATTGTAAGCATACACCCGTATAACCAAGATCTATATAAATATTTTACTATCCTTGGTTTTCACATATGTATTTTGTGTTTGTATCTCCATCCTTCTTTTAATTTATTAATCAATTTAATTTTTATTCATTTCAAATTATATTACATTAATCTCTTTTTCTTAAATACTTTGGTATATATGGTCTATATCATTAACTAGAGTTCAAACACTAAGTTTTTTTTTTTTTTGAGATGCATTTTTACATGCAGTGGAAAGCCCAGATTTAATCTTCATTCTTTGAGTTTTGACAAATATGTACACTTCTGCAACAGACATCAAAATATAGTTATATCAAGATATAGAATGTCATCATCCCCTAAGAAAGTTTCCTCATGTCTCTTCACTGTCAATTTCTGCCCCCATTCCCTCAGAGGCCACCAATATTCTGCTCTTTTTCACCATGCTATAGTTTTTTCTTTTCTAAAATTTCATGTAAATGAGATCATATCTTATGTGCAGATTTATGTAATACTTTTGTTATTCATAATAATGTTCTGAGATTTGTCTGTTATTGTGCCTCTCAGTACTGCATTCCCTTTTACTGCTGAGTGGTTTTCCACCACATGAATATATCACAATGTTTTGTTCTTTTTTAATCCATTTCCTGGTGATGAAAATCTAGCTGGAACTCTTAACAATAAAGCTTCTATGAACATTATAAATCTCTTGTGATTATATATTTGAATTCTCCTTGGGTCAATAATTAACAATGGATTCCTGGTTTCTAGGGTAGGTATTTTTCCTTAATATGAAATTGCCCATAATAAGAAACTTTAGAAAAATTAGGTGTACAGTTTTATACTCCCAAAATAAATGTATGAAATTTCCAGTTATTTTTTTATTTTTGGTACATTTGCTATTCTCTGTTTTAATTTTATCCATTCTGAAGAGTGGTATCCATTGTAGTTTTAATTTGAATTTTCTTGATGACTAGTGACATGGAACATCTTCTCATATGTGTACTGGCCATGCATAATTTTATTTTGTGAAGTGTCTGTTCACATTTTTTACCCAGTGTTGAAGTATTGTTTTCCTTTTATTGTTCAGTTGTTGAGGTGTTTTATATTTCCTCAGTACTTCAAAGTATGCAGAAGTGTTTCATGGAAATATTTATGTAATTGAAATATTTCAAACTAGTTAAAGCTACTGTTACCATCTTTAGTGTGATTTCATAGAAACAATACAAAGGTCATGAAAATAGTCTAAAAAAGGACAGAAATTTTAAATGCTTAATTAAACAATAATTAAAAGCTATAACTGTTAACACAAATAAAATATTACTAAAATAATGCTATATTTTATTACAATGCACCTGAAGATATATGTATATATATTTATGTTTATGTAAATTATATATATATGCCTATTTAAAATTATATATAGTGATATAATATATCATTATGGGTAATATTCTATATATTATATAAAATTCTGAAATATTTATTTCACTGATGCTTCATTGTTTAAAAGTTTAGGAATTCATCTATTGCAGTTAGTTTATGAGCCACTAAAGTTAATTATTCACACCCAATTAAAGATCTAAAATAGTATTTCCCTAACATATCATCTCTATAATTCATTTCTCTGAGAAGATTAATAATATGCAAACCAGAAATGACAGAAATAACATTGAAAAGAACCTGAAACTCCAATTACTAAAAAAAAGAATGAAATATTGTAATGAGAACATTTCTCTTGCTTTATAACATTATATTAGAGTTTTAACAAGTCTTAAAAATGAACTACTATTTCATCTTTGAAGAATAAGAAATTATATGGTATTCAAGCCTACTGATTCTATATTGTTGTCAGTACCATAAGCATATGGCAAATGTTAATATATCATCAATACCATGGCACTCATTGTATCCGTTCCATTTCATCAGTTGAAAAGTTTTGACTTTTTGTATTTATCCTTTAAGTTTATTTTGGATTTATGGATATTTAATAGACATGTGAATAAATATTGTAATTCATACCTAGATTGGCCATATTTAAGCAATATTGCACAGATAAAATAAGACTGCATTGCTTGTCTACAGCGCTATTCCTTTCTTTTGGGTGGAGAACATGCCTTAATCAAGTATTTGAGATACTGAGCGAAAGAGTATGAGGGCATCTGATAGTGACTGCACTGAATTGCTAGCTTCTATTCCCTTTTGTGCTTAGCTGTAAGGCTGCATGTATGTGCCCAACGCTAAAACATGGGAATGGACGGCAAGCAGAAGGTTGATCAGAAAGCCCCCTTGATTCTACTCCTGCTTTACCTACAGCATTTCTGATTTATTTTTTATATATCTTGATTTATAAAAGTTTTGTTGGAATAAAATATTCCTGTTTCTTAATAAAAATTAAAATATTAAAATGGGTGGTATTAATTACCTAATGATTATGTGAACTATGATTTCAAATGCTTTAGCTAGTTCCAAAAATCCAGTATTTCCCTAAAGGAAAATTGAAGACTAGCTACAATTGAATATATAGAGAGATTATTTTTAATTGAGGACAATTTTAAAGCTTTTCTTCCAGCAGATAAAAATTAAATTTTTGGAAGCATAATTGCATTTATTTATAAACCTATTTCCAAAATTTCATTGTAAATGAAAGTTGATGTGTATTTTATATGTCTTCAGGTCTAAGATCTTCATTTTGCTAATAAAAAATGTAGGTCTTAATTGTTATCTGCCCAAATTGGCTAAAATAAAGTAGTGGGAATAAATTTGGGGAATAAAACTCTGATCTCCTAACAAAGAATAGATAGGGACTCTGCACATTAAGGATATCTTTTCTGGCATGTTTGTTTAAAACACTCTGTTATAGTAATTACACACATGAAGCACACATGAGTGTATTATATGTACAAATATTTACATCACAAGCATATTTGTAGCAACTAAGATCTTCAGCTTCTAAAACTGTCTCTTCAAAAGTTGATATTCCAAATAACTATGTTTAAAAAAAAATCAATACGTTTAAATTCTCCATGTGGAATCTCAACAATTATTTCAGTCCATCATTATAATAAAAAAATTCCTTTAAAACATATATAGAGTTGTTTTTTGTGCTATAGCTCAAAGACTCTTGTGTCCAGTGTCCCTCTTTTTGGAAAACTGTCCTTCAAGACCATATGGTTTTTCTTTTTGACTGGTGTAATAAAGTCTCTTCTTCACCTCCCGGAAGTCTGTATTCATTGCCCCTGAGAACACTATTTCTGGGAAATGTTCTGCTAAAAATGGATTCTAATGACCAAGCCATTCAGTGGAAATTGCATAGTATGCTTCTGTGGAAACCTACAATGCACAAGAGCATATTAAAGACTGAGAAATATTCTAAACTTTGCTTAACCTAGAATTTCCCAACTGAATGGACTATACAAATTTTTAAACACCTTTTAATATTGTGGGAAAAACAATTTGGGAAACTGTTCTAGTGGCTTTGGAATTAATTGCTACTATACACATTTGGTTTCTCTTGAAACTAACAGTTTAAAAGATCTGCCTTAAAATAATTTTATAGTTACAAATAATGAAGTATTATAAATCCATTTTTGCTCTTTCTTATCTGTCTCTATTTTAAGGTACATTTTTCCATAAAGAGTATGTTGGTACTATATTTTAGGAATTCTGATAAAGGATTTAAATCACATACTGGTTGTGTATTAAACATAATTCTTCAAAATATTTCTATCAATAAATAGGCTGCATTACTAAAGAAATATATTGAAATGAAATACATCAATTTTTAAAATTTTAATTGGGGTAACTTACATGAATGAAGTACAAGATCATCATTATACAGTTAAATATGTTTTCACATATGTATACATTCACAGTTCCACCACTCAAATTATGAGTCAAAATGTTTTCTGCATCCAAAAACATTCCTCTTGCCACTTCTAATCAGCACCGTCTTCTGAACAAAATCAGTACTCAGTATTTTTCAGAGTATATTAGTTTTGCTTTTGAACTTCATACAATTGGAACCCTACTGTAGGTACTTTTTGTATATGACCTTTTTCCCCCTAAGTATTGTCTGTGGTGTTCATCCACATTGTTGAATGTAGTAGAGTGTATTGTTTTTAGTACTCAGTAGTGCCTTATTACACAAAATTCACAGTTCACTGTGCATTCTACTAATGTTGGATATTATGTTGTTCCTGGTTTGGGGCTATTATGACCTTCTGGTGTGGGCCTTTTGTTGGACACATGTACTGATTTCTCTTTAGGTATAATTGTAAGATCACAGGATTGGCATATATAGATACAGATTTCACAGATATTTCCAAAGTATGGTGCCAGGATATTTGTTTCATAAAATATATCATAATGGCTTTTGGGAATTATTTTAATTCTAGATCTTTCTTTTGTCTACTTAGATGGAAAAAATGAGATGTGAGCAGATGTTATATTATTGCTCCTGTTGACTAATATTTCATAAAACAGTTGCAGGATGATTAAATGACTGAATATTCATCTTTCAAGAGAAAATGCTATGATTGAGGCTCCAAAATTTCTTACCAAGTCTCTTTTAGACAGTTTACTACAATGTGAATTAGTATGCAATATCTAACTCAGAAATAGAATCATTCCTCAATTGTGAATTTACCCCAATAATAAATAACAGAACTTTATAGTTTACATTTTTCTTAAAAGTGTTTCCCTCTTTTGATACATTAGGAAACTTAGTTGTTAATAATTTAAATTTTTCACAGCTTCGTACATAATGTAATCACTGAAGTTTCTGACATTATTTATTGTCTTTTAATATAAAATAGCCTTTCAGGTATGGCATTGCATATTTATAGTCTAAAATAAGACATTTGAAACAGCTTCCATCTCTCCTGAATCCCTACTAGAATTGACTAAAACACTTTATTTTTGTAATATGTGCTAATAGCAAAACAAGATTTGTCATGGGCAACTTTATTCCTGTGAAGGAAAGCTCGCCACTGGAAAGCATGTATATGAAGAGTTTGCAGTTTCTCAGAAGACAATCGACATAGCAGTCCTCAGGCGAGTTCAGATTTTCTGGAAGTAAAAAGTTAGCTAAGAATCTGAGAATGGGAAAGCAATTTCAAACTTAACAAAGTGAAATAAGCAAAAACATGAGCACTGGTGTATTTTGGTGATTTTCGTTTGTACTTTGGACATTAGGATTTTATGTTATTGTCATGCTTCCCCACCTGTATTTCTAGCTCATTCCAGTGCTGAACATCACTCGATACTCATTTTGTGAATATGTTATTTTTCTCATAATGTTACTACTATTAATTATAGAAACTTGCTGAACTTAGCTGTTTATTGAAATTACTTAAGCTTATAAAATATAAGCCCCTACAACTTTGGGCATAGTCCCAACTATCTTTTGAATTATGTGCCATCTGTTAGAATTGCCAAGTTTCTCAATGAGCTAATGTAGCTGATTTCTTCTTTTACTTATGAAACTGTAGGAAAATTATTGTCTTAATCAGTTCTGTATGCCATAATAAAAATACCCTAGACTAGATGGCATAAATGACATTTATCTATCACAATTCTGAAGGCTAGAAAGTCAAACATCAAGATGCCAACAAATCTGCTGTCTGGTGTGAGCCCTTTATGTGCTGATTCATAGACAGCAGTCTTCTCACTGTATCATCACAGGACTGAAAGAGAGAGATTGACAGTGAGAAGGAGGGAGAGAGAGAAAGAGGAGCAAGCTCTGTTATGTTTCATTTTGTAAGGGCACAATCCCATTAATGAGTGATCCATCTTCATGATCTAGTTACTTACATTTCATATCCTTATGGTGAAACATCATACAAACTTACAGAAAGAGTTTGTATTTCTGTCCATCTTATTTATTCTTAACAATTTAAGACTTATTTCAATAACAAAATTACAATATATACCAACTCGACCTCTAAGCAGTGGCTCTCACTCTTGACTGCATATTAAAATCATGTGGGAGCAAATAAACATGCAGATGTCTGGTCTATTCCCTTAGAAGATTAAATTGGAGCTTCTGGAACTGGCATCCAGACATGTATTTTTATATAGTCTCCTCAGTGGCTCTGAAGTGCAGTCAGGGTATATAGCCATTGCACTGTTGAATTTGGTATTCTAGAAATCTGTATCAAAGAGGTGAATGTAAAAAAACCGTAAGAATATTGATTTGTGTTTAAAAATAATAACTATTTTTTAAATTTAGAAATGTTGGAAATTCTGTATATTCTATAAAATTATCTATATACTTTAAAATTTATGTATAATGTAAGAAAATATGGAGAATGGCTAGAATTGTATGCAATAATATATATCATATATAAGAATATATGGAGAGAGACTAGTATTCTATAATATATGTAATACAGAATTTTTTTATTTTGAAATTTATATACATAAAATACATATATTCATAAAACATATATTTGCATGAAATATATATAATTTGAATACATGCATATCTTGGAGTTTCAGACTGCAGCAATTAAGTGAGTATTGCAATAATTGAGTCAATTGAACTTTTTGGTTTTCTAGTGCATAGAAAAGTTTTTATATTATACTGTAGCCCATTAAGTGTGCAATAGCATTATGTCTAAAAAATGTATACATTAGTTAAAAAATACTTCATTATGAAAAAATGCTAATCCTCATCTGAATTTTCAGCAAGTACGTCAAAATCACTGATAACAGATCAGCATAACAAATATAATAAAAATGAGAAAGTTTGAAATATTTTGATAATTACCAAAATGTGGCACAGAGACACAAAGTAAGCAAATGTTGGGAAAATGGCACCAAAAGATTGCTCAATGCAGGGTTGCCACAACCTCCAATTTGTAAAAACATTAATTTCTGCAAAGGGCAATAAAACACAAAAATGAGGTATGCCTGTATAACTAATTAAAGAAATGGCTTCATATAAAAAGAAACCCACTTTGGTGAAAATTTTGTACTGTTAGCAACTTTTTTTTTCTGCTGCAGTTGTTGGAATATCAAACAAAATAATAATGCAACAACATTAAGCAGAAATATGTGATGTGTGGGATGGGTGGTTGACTATTGATTATAATATGTGCATGGTATTAACAGAGGAAGATCAAACCTGTAGTCCATCAAGCCACAAACAAGGTCTGGGTGCATGAACACCAAATAAATAATAACAGAACTTCTAGAAGGAATGTTTGGATCATTCCTCTAATTAACATCCCTTTAATTTCTGTCTTTGTTTGAGAAAATGCTTGGAAACTTTTAATGGCACTTTCAATTTCACTTACGGTGAAAGAAATCCCACATGGAGCCAACACCTTTGTTCAGGCCTGGTTGGTTCTGTTCGTAATTAAGAAAATATGTTTGGCTTAAACCACACATATAGCAGTTGAAGACTATGAAGCAGGGTGGCTATCTAAGGCTTACCTATTTAAAATCTTACAGTATTTATATACTTTTATTTAAAAGTATAATAGTGCAGAGATTTCAACAACATATTGTATTTATACTGTCAGAGATCATTTATCGAGCAGTAAATTTGAAGTAGCTGCACGGTATAATGGAATTGCATAGGGTGGTCGTTCAGCCTGATGCTGCAGGGTGGACTAAGTGAAGAAATAATGTAGCTGAAACCTGAATGAAAAAGAAAATGTCGGTGTTAGTAAACAGAAGCAACAAAAGTGTTCTAAACAGGAGGAAAGATATTTACATTCAAAACCCCGGAGAATGAGTTCAATATTTTCAAGGATTAAGAGTATTCAATATATAGGGGAATAAACAGATGGAATGATTCAGTTTAAAGAGGTAAGGAGCAGAAAGATAATGGAGTATTCTATTAACAGTAATAAACCTTTGAATATTATTCTAGGATTGACTTGGAGTTAATGAAAAAAGTTTAAGAGAAAGGAAACACATAAAGTTAGTAATTTCATATACCTTAAGGGTTAATAAAATATTTTGTTAATTTTGAGTGAAATATAATTTCATGAAGAAGCTAGTGTTTGTCATGCATACTTTGAAAGCCTAGCCATTCTGCACCATGGTGGTCTGCTCAGACTTTGCTGTTGTCTAGGTAGGAGCTTAACCTGCTTGAAAGTTAAGCAGTGATACTAAAAACCCTCTTGCTTAAAGCAATAGTTCAGAAATTGTGCCAGAATCAACCCCATCAACATCCTTCGGGAACTTGAAAAATGTAAATTTTCAGACCCACCTGATCCACAAAATCAGCCTTTCTTATTATTTTGGCTCATGGTAAAATTTGGAAACTACTGCCTTATGGGAAAAGCATAAGTCAAAATGGGTCAGTATTCTTTACTTGAAGATTTTAACATAACAAAATAGTTCCTGTTTTCCCAAAAATTATATAGAAAATTCTACTGAGTATCTAAGAATTTAAGTCATAATTGCTCCTTCTCTTAACAAATAGAGTTGACTTCCAGTATGTTATGTCTTTTGAATATGTTAAAAAATCATCTAACTTACCACATGAATTTTTAATTCAATATTCTGTAATATGCCTTTTACATTCAGCTTATTGTAAGTTACTCTAACATGCAACCACCAGTTAGTGGATGAAACTCCTCATTGTAACTTTGAAAACATGCTGTTTTGAACCAAAATCTATCTCCTTGTAGCTTTTGTTTGTGGGTGGTAATTTGGCATTGTGGATTTTTTCATAAAATATCTAAGATCTTTTCCACAGAGAAGCTGCTGAGATATTTGAAAATGGTTGTCATATGCCCTGAAAGGCTCTATTCCTCAAACTAAAAATACTTAGTTTTACTAATTATTATTCATATAACTTGGTTTCAAGTCCCCTTGTCTTCTCCATTGCTCTCCAGAATACAGCCTGTGTTATTGTACCTGTGTAGCACAGTGCCTGGAATACATCCCCTGTGCCCTAGGTGGTATCTTCCCCACTGAAACTGAAGCTTCCGTCTGGATGTTAACATTTGTATTGAAATACTTAAGTTAGTAGTAATGAATTAGTTGTTTCTTTTCTGCTTTAAATATATATTATTAAAGATGTCTTATATCAGGCACTCTAGAATCTACAACCAATGATCAAGTTTGTGTTTTTGTTTTTCTGTTTGTGTTTCCTCATTTGTTTTTTTAAGGCAGAGGTGTTTTTCATACTGCATTGTTATTTTATTGTGAATTTGACAGACTCTGTTTGTTGAGACTTAAGCTAGTATCTTAACTTTATTTTTGTTAAAGATCAAAAATCCCAAATTGTTTTTCACTTTCTCCAGTTAAATTCATGTTATTCTCAAATCAATGTGTCATTTTGTATATGTTTATTTAAAACAGTGACCGCAATGTAGAAAATGTGGATATAGATGTTGATCATGAAAATGTGAATGATTATTCAAAAAAATGCAAGGACACTTCAGTGTTTAGAATCAACCTATGTAATTCAGCATTCCACAATGATATTATAAAATGTGTCCAATACCTTATTGTAGTGAAGATCTACTCTAATCCTCTTGTGATAACCTTCAAAAGGTGAAATAAAAAATTAGTGTATGATGACTTTTATTTAATCAACCCATTTTGCATTCAGCTTCTAGGTGTCCAAAGAGTGTTGTACAGTAATTGCCTTTGAAAAATTGTTTGAAATTATTTTTAAACTCTTCTTCTATAATTTGATGAATCTATGGGGTTGTTTTTGGACAGGAAGATGAAGAGTAAAGAGAATGGAATTTATTTAGACCATGAAATTTGAACTAGATTGAAATAGGAATGTGTACTATTTATAATTTTTTTAGTCTTCCAAGACTTTACCCTTAACCAACATTTTTCTAAGGTTTCTTTCTCTTGATTGAACTCATAACAAAGCAAAAACAAATTGAAGATTTTTTCTTTCTGCATGGTAATCATAACAAAACAATAGACCTATTATTTGCTTGATTCTCCTCAAATGCAAGCACAATCATAAACCATTAAGTAGCCAAACAAGGTTTTGTTCAACTTAACTTTCATTAATTGGGATAATATTACATAAGCTACTCTAAGAAATTATCATTGTATTATTCCATTTGGGCAGAATTTGAATTACTTTTCTTCGTTCTCTTATTTTGAAAGAATAAAAATTATGTCAGCAAAGATAAGGTTGTCATGATGGTGAATAATAGGAAATCTGGAGAGAATTCTGAAATCTCTGAATTGTTGAATTTTATACACGCACATTGCTGCAATTGTTTATAAATTTCCTCATTTTTGGTGACTCAGTAAATTAAGCTTTTCTGGATACAAATAAAATTATTGTCAGGAAAACTTATTATTTTAAAAAAATCTAGAGAATAGTCATCCTGAAAATTCACAGGATAATGTGTAATGCTAATGAGTTATTTACATAGTTGGATATAACAAAATATTCCGATATGCTTTATTTTTTAATTATAGAGAATCACTGAAATATTTACTTCATCTTTCAAAATCTAAAAGTATGTTATTATTTTTCTAAATGGAAGTGGTTGGTGAGTATACAGGAATGAAGTTTTGAGCTTTCTGTAAAAAGGATAAAAGTCCATAGTTCTCAGATCAATAAACATTTTGAAAGACATAAGGAAATCAAAAAGGAAAAAATGAACCCCCCAGGCAAAATACATTTAGAATGAAGTAACAAAGATTGCCACAAATACGGCACTAAAGAAGTAATAAAAAAGGAATTACATTTTAGATAGTGTCAATTTACAAAAGCATCCCACAGAGATATAAGCTGTAATGTTTTTAAAAAATAGCATACCACATATTCATTATGCCAGAATTGAAAGTTTTATAAATACTCTATATAT
The DNA here is from genome assembly GCF_040802235.1 of Manis javanica. Lineage (NCBI taxonomy): Eukaryota > Metazoa > Chordata > Mammalia > Pholidota > Manidae > Manis > Manis javanica. The sequence goes on from NC_133158.1 coordinate 185,503,825, forward strand.
TGTCAATGCTGCTAATGGAATACTAGGTCAGAAAAAAATTGAATAAACAACATCCATTATCAAAATTGAAGTTTAAGAAAGAATAGCAAAAATACAGGTGGGGGTGGTTCAAGAAGAGGGAGAAGATGATGAGGGAGAATATGAAAGTACAGGCAATGATATGGGAGATAGAAATGAGGTAAAGGAGAAATTCTAAATGTCTTTTCCCTAATCTATGTTATAGAAGTTTTGGATTTTTGGATTTAACTTGGTGCCTTGTGAAATTAGATGCCTAAGTCATGTATTTTGATGACTGAGTAAAGAACACATTATATTTATTAAATATTAAGGGAGAGATTGAAAAGAATATTAAATATTACATCTAGCATCTACATTGACAATGCCCTGAGGCTAATAACAAATTCCATTCTGAGACCACCTGCTTAACATGCTGTAATTTTTTTAAAACATTAATTATATATATATCCCCATGCTCAAGAGCCCCTACATAATGTACTTGACAGGTGGTGATATAAATAATATTGTGAGATTTTATAGAACAAAATCACATAGCCTATGAGAGATATCTCAAAGGTATTAAATCCAAAACTTTGTATTTTATTATCCAGGAGATTGAATCGTTAAAAGTAGAATAAACCATCACTTAAGTAACAGAACTATTTAATGGCAGAACCACCATGATCAGGTGGGAAATCATGGTGCTCCACTCCATACTATACAAGTACTATTACCTGTCTTTTCCGCATCCATCCCTGATTCCATTTCCCATTTATGAAGCTGATTCTTTAGTACCAGGCTAATGATTATATGAATACTTTGGATATATACTGGATGACAGATATATATTACATATTATACTAGTTAATATAATTGTAACATTATTAAGAAATATTATGTATTTTATTTTTGTTCAAAAATTGTTAAAATCAGCATCCTTTTTCAAATTTCCTTATATCAAAGGTAAAAATACTCTGCCTAGTTTTTATTATTTAAGTGATATTAAATTTTTTTATATTCACAGGGTATTTGAATTTACTTTGTTCTTTTTCCCTATAGGTGTTTTAATATCTATCAGTATATGGGAATACTGATATATTAAAGACATTAACACTGGCTCTACTTATTACCCAAATTTTCCCAGTCTTTTAAGTAGCTTCAAGTATTTTTAATGAACAGCATTGTCAGTAATAAAAATTTTAAATATTTATTGACCACACTAAATTCCATTATGTTTTCAAAATATTTTGTGCCAGGTCAGAAGGAGAAATGATGGTAGAGTAGTAAGGCAAGACAGAGACCTCCTTCCACATACACACGAAGGAGGCAACTATAGCATAAACGACTGACTCTGAAAAGGACTGGAAGACTGCATAAGAGACCATCTACACCTGGCAAAGAAGAGAAGGCCACACAGAGAAGGGTAAAACTGGCTCCTTGGTAGTGACAAAGGAGAAACAAGCCCTGGTTGTCCAGCAGAGTCTGGAAGTTCTGGGCACCATAGGACCACTTCTGTGTAAAGCCATTACTTTCTAGATGAGGAAGTATAGCAAATCTATCTAATAAAAAGGAAGAAACACAGAAACCAAGACAAGGTGAAGAAACAGAGGAATATGAACAAAAGAACAAGATAAGAACAGAAAAAGGTCTAAATGAAAGAGTATAAAACAATCTTATTGATGAAGATTTCAAAGTAATGGTCATAATGATTTTTACTGACAAGGGGAAAAGAGTTGATGATTTCAGTGAAAACTTCAAGAGATAGAAAATTTGAAAAAGAGCCACTCAGAGCTGAAGAATACAATAACCGAAATGAAAAATACAATAGAGGGAATGAATAATAAACTGCTGGAAGTAGAGGAAAGATTCAGTGAGATGAAATTAATGAACAGGAAAACAACCAAACTGAAGAACAGAGGGAAAAAAGGATTTCTCAAAATGAGGAGCTAAGAGAGTTATGTGACAACTCCAAAAGAAATAATATTATAGAGGTACCAAACAGAGAAGAAAGACAAAGGAGTAGAAATTCTCTTTGAAGAATGCTGAAAACTTTCCCAAATTGGAGAAGGAAATAACACTCAGGTCCTGGAAGCACAGAACCTCTAACAAAAGAATCCCCAGGAAGACAACACCAAGACATATAATCATTAAGATGACAAAGATTAAAGATAAAGAGAGAGACTTAAAAGCAACAAGAGAGAGAGAGAGACAATTACCTATAAAGGAAATTCCATAAGGCTATCAGCAGATTTCTCAGCAGAAATTTTACAGGCCAGAAAAGAGTGGCATGAAATATTTAATGTATTGAAAGGAAGAACCTGTAACCAAGAATCCTCTACCCAGGAAGGTTATCATTCAGAATTGAAGGAGAGATTAAAAGTTTCCAGAAAAACAAAAGTTAAAAGAATTTACCTTCACTAAACTGGCCTTATGGGCCTATAGATAGAAATGTTCTTAAGGCTGGATATTTTTCATCAGTGAAAAAAAACTCACTGTAAAGGGAGTATAATAATTACTCATTAAGACAGAATGAAGTTAAAAAAATGTAGGAGTAAAATCAACTATACACAAAATTAGTCAAGGGATACACAAAAATTGATGATGATAGCTTATACATAAAATGTGGAAGAGGAGGAAGAATAAAAAGTACCCTTAGACTGTATTTGAAATAGAGTGGCCATCAACTAAATATAGACATTATATATTTAGGAAGCTATCTATGAACCTTACGGTTACCATAAACCTAAAGCCTATAATAGATACACAAAAAATTAGAAAAAAAGAAATCCAAGCATAACCCAAAAGAAAACTATAAAATAACAAGAGAAGAATATATGAGAGGAAGAAGAGAATAGAGAGAAACTACAAAAACAACCAAGAAACAAAAGAATGGAAAAAGTACATACCTATCAATAATTACCTTAAATGTAAATGGACTGAATGTACTAATCAAAAGACACAGGGTGGTAGAATGGATAAAGAAACAAGACCCATCTATATGCAGCCTGCAAGAGACTCTTTCAGACATAAAGACATACATAGACTGAAAGTATAGGGATGAAAAAAGATATTTAACACAAATAATAGAAAGAAAAAAAGCAGGAGCAGTGGTATCAGTCAAAATAGACTTCAAAATAAAGTAACAAGGGACAGAGAAGGACATTACATAATGATAAAGGACACAGTTCAATAAGAGGATATAACCATTGTAAATATCTATGCACCCAACATAGGAGCACATAAATATATAAAACAAATACTAACATACCTAAAGGGAGAAATAGATCACAATACAATCATATTAGAAAATTTTAACTCCCCATTTACATCAATGGGCAGATCATCCACACAGAAAGTAAATAAGGAAACAGGCATTTAATGATATATTAGACCAGATGGATTTAACAAATATATACAGGACATTCCCCTTAAAAGCAGCTGATACATGTTTTCTTAAGTACACACAACACATTCTTCAGAATAGATCACATATTCAGACATAAAAAGACTCTCAATATATTTAAAAAAACATTGAAGTTGACTCAAACATCATTTCAGATCACAATAATTCTAACTAGAAATCAATTACATGAAGGAAACAACCCAAAATCCTCACAAACACATGGAGGCTAAACAACATGCTCCTAAATAATCAATGGATGAGTGAAAAAATCAAAGAGGAGATCAAATAATACATGGAGAAAAATGAAAACAGCAACACAACAGTTCTAAATATGTGGGGTGCTGCAAAAGTGGTTCTGAGAAGGATGTACATATCAATAAAGGTCTACCTCAGAAAATAAGAACAATTCCAAATAAAAAGTCTAAACTAACAACTGAAGAAGCTCGAAAAGAGGAACAAAGGGTACAGAGTTCTCAGAAGGAGGGACATAATAAAGATCAGACTAGAAATAAATAAAACAGCGAATAGTAAAACAAAGCAAATCAATGAAACCAAGAGCTGTTTCTTTGAGAAATTAAACAGAAGAGACAAACCCTTAGCCAGGCTTATCAAGAAAAAAAAGAAGACACTAATAAACAATCAGGAAAGAACAAGCAGAAGTTACAACTGACACTACAGAAATGCAAATAATTATCAGAGAATTCCATGAAAAATTATATGCCAATAAATTGGACAATCCAGGATAAATGGACAAATTCCTAGAAAACTACAGCCTTTCCATACTGACCCATGAAGAAACAGAAAATATGAACAAGACAATTGCCAGTAATGAAGTTGAACTGATCATCAAAAACTCCCAAGAAACAAGTCGAGAACCAGATAGCTTCACAGCTCAATTCAACTAAACATTTAAAGAAGAGCTAATACCCATCCTTCTTAAAGTATTCCAAAAAGTGGAAGAGGAGGGAATACTTCCATACTCATTCTATGAGGCCAGGATCCCTCTAATACTAAAACCAGATGACACTATACAAAAATGAAATTATAGACCAATGTTCATGATGAACATAGATGCAGAAATCCTCAGCAAAATATTAGCAAACAAAATTAAGAAGTACAGCAAAAGGATCACCCATCATGACCAAATGGAATTAATTCCAGGATGCAGGATGGTATGGTATTTGTAAGCCAATAATGTGATAAACCACATTCACAGAAGGAAGGATAAAAACCATATGGTTATCCATAGGTGGTAGAAAAGCATTTGAAAAATTGGACATCCATTCATGATAAAAACTCTCAAAAAATGGGTACAGAGGGAAAATACCTCAACATAATAATGGCTATATATGACAAACCCATAACTGATGTTGTACTCAATAGTGGAAATCTGAAAGCTTTTACTCTAAGCTCAGGAACAAGGCTAGGTTGCCCACTTTTGCCACTTTTATTGAACATATTGTTGGGATTCCAAGCCAAGATAAAGAAATAAAATGCTTCCAAATTGATAAGGAAGTAGTAAAATTGTCATTATTTGCAGGTGACATGATATAATATTTAACAAATGAAAGAAATTTAGATGACACAGATAAGTGGAAATCTATTTCATACTCATGAATAGGAAGAAATAATATTGTTAAAATGGCCATCCATTCTGCACAAAACAATTTATGGATTCAGTGTAATCCTTATCAAAATACTAATGGCATTTTTCAATAAACTAGAGCAAATCCTAAAATTCATAGGGAAACCACAAAATACCAAAGTAAGCAAAGCAATCCTGAGAAGAAGAACAAAGCTGGGAATATTATGATACTTGATTTCATGCTATACTACAAAGCTACAATAATCAAAACTGTATGGCATGGGTACAAGAAAAGACCCACAAATCAGTGGAACAGCATAGAGAACCTACATATATATCTATTAATATATGATAAATGAGCCATGAATATACAATGGGGAACAGAAAGTCTATTCAATAAATGGTTTTGGGAAAACTGGACAGCTACATGCAAAAGAATGAAACTGGATTACTGTCTAACTCCATAAACAAAAGTGAACTTGAAATGGAATTAAGACTTAAATATAAGACATAAAACCATAAAACTCTTAGAAGAAACCATAAGCAAAAATCTCTTGAACATAAGCAGGAGTAATTCTTTTCTGGACACACTTCTCTATTATTGTTCAATAATAAATGAACAAGTGAAACTACATCAAACTAAAAAGTTTATGTATAGCAAAGGACAACATCAACAGAACAAAAAGGCAGCCTACAGTATGGGAGAATATATACATGACTGATTTATCTGATAAGAGGTTGAATACATAAAAAACTCGTACACCTCAACTCACACAGAAAACAACCTGATTAAAAATAGGTAGAAGACCTGAATAGACCTTTTTCCAAAGAAGTATAGGTGGCCAACAGGAACATCAAAAGATGCTCCACACTGCTAATCATCATGGAAATGCATATCAAAATCACAGTGAGATATCACCTTATGCCGGTTGGAATGGCCACTATCCAAATGACAAGAAATAGCTAGTGTTGGCGAGGATATAGAGAAAAGGGAACCTTTGTACACTGTTGGTGGGAATGTCAATTGGTGCAGTCACTGTGGAAGGCAGTATGGAGTGTCCTCAACAAACTAAAAATAGAAATACCTTAGAATCCTGTAACTCCACTTCTAAGAATATACCCAGAAAAAGAAAATCCCTTATTCAGAAAAGTATATGCACCCCTATGTTTATTGCCACTTTATTTACAATAGCCAATATATGGGAGCAACCAAAGTGTCCATCACTCGATGAATGGATGAAGAAGTGAAGTGATGCATATACCCAATGGAATCTTATTCAGCCATAAATAAGAAAGAAATCCTGCCATGTGACAATATGGATGGACCTAGAAGGTGTTATGCTCCGTGAAATAAGTCAGGGGAGAGAGACAAATACCATATGATTTCACTTATATGTGGAATATAAAAACAAAGCTGACTTTGTAAACAAAACAAAACAAAATGAACAAAACAGTAAGACTCATAGACACTAAGAAGTGGATCGTGTTTAGATGGTGGAGGAGTTGGGGTGAGTGCTTGTGTTTGGTGAGGGGATTAGAGGCACACAATCTCAATCATAATGTAAATTGGTGATGGAAGTGCAGCATGTGGATATGATCAGTGGGTCTTTATCATCTTTCTAGGTTGACAAATTATAACTACTTGTGGTGAGGATTTAAAAATTTTTAATTGTTGAACCACTGTGTTATATACTTGAATCCAATATATTATGTATCAACTATACTTTAATAAAAAAATTAATTAAAAATACATTAAAGAATGCAAAGACAAGCTACAAACTGGAATATGTTTGTAGTACATACTAAGACCTATTGTCTAGAATTGATAAGAGCTGCTATAACTAAGAAAATGATAAAATATTAAGTAGATAAATGGGCAAGAGTCTTGACCAAACATTTCACAAAGAAACTTAAATGGTCCATAAACACATTCAACTTAATTAGGTATCAAGGAGATACAAATACACTGAGATTCTATTTCATACACATCACACTGACAAATATCATTAAACAGACAGTACCATATGTTGATGAGCATGTTTTAAAATGGTAACTGAGCTCTGCCAGTGAGAGTATAAATGGGCACAAAAACTTTGAAAAATAATTAAGCAACCAGATGAGAATGCAGACTGACTTCTAATGTGACTGCAGCCTTGTGAAACCCTGAGAGGAGGATCCAATTAAGCCCTGACCCTGTGGAAATTATGAGATGCAAATGTGTGATGTTTTAAGCCATTAAATGTGTGGTAATTTGTTACACAGCATATAAAATGATTGCAACTATATATAAATAAAAATCAACAAACTATAACTGTTTCATATAGATGAATCCTAAAAGGATGTTGAGTGAAAGAAACAATTTATAAAGAATACAAACAATATGATCCCATTTGCATTATGTCTGAGAGCAAATAAAACTCAACCAATATGTAATTTATGGGGACGTATATAAAGGGTAAAGTTTTAAAAGAAAGTCAAAGGAAAACAACCACAAAAGATAGAAGAGTAGGGCTACTTCTAGAAGGCAGTACAGGACCCACAAGCAACTTCCATATTAACAGTGTTCTATTTCACAACAAAGCTGACTTTGTAATGATGTATATGTACTTTTTCTGTATGTATAGTGTATGCTTTATAACGAAGCTAACATATTAGAAACAAATAAAAAATTGTCCCATTTATATAGAAATGATTCCAAATATTTTAGTCATTATTACAACTATTATTAATGAGTTTTTTTCCTATGCTGGTACTGTGCTAAAGACAAAACATTATTATAAAATATTTATTCAAGAATTAATATGACTTTATGCTTCACATTTACAAATGGAAATATACATTGAAAAGTTCAAATACATTTTGTTGTTTTTATGTTGACTTTGGATCAGAAATCTTAATTTTTTTCCAAATTATTAACCAGCTCTTCAAACATCATTTATAAATATTTGTATTTGTATTTTCTAACCTCTTTAAATGTCATTTAGTCGTAAATTAAGTTTCCAGGTAAACATGAATCCAGTAGATGGTATTCTAAATTCTTAAGAATACTCATGGCATGTGCATTAACTGGTTAGAAGGACTCTTGCATGTATTTTTCAGCCAATAATCAGCCCTGTGAAAGTTTATTATTTATGACATATGTATAGCTTAGAATAATGAATTAAACATTTTCTATGAAGAAAATATCTCTCAATTAACTTTCCCTCTGTATCTCAGTAATGTTTCATAGTTCTCCTGAAATCAGTGCAGAATGTTTTTTTGATTCCTAAGAGTTTAACATATTCTGGTATTGTAAATCATTTTTTGATAATATATGAAATATTAACACTGTTTTATATGGAAATTTTGTTTCTTGATTTTTCTGTGATTTTTAAAGCAAGTCCACTTGTGTGTAGTTTCAAAGGCTGAACATTATTAATTTTATTTAAAGAATTAACCTGAAAGACTGTTAGATTATATTTCAATTATCTTTAAATATGTTTAATGATGACCATATATTATCTCATTTTGCTCTCTTATGTCAAGCGACAGAACTATTTATAGTGGAGAAATCTGATAACAATATCAGTAATTCAAACCTTATATTTTTCTACTTAACCATGAATGTCATTTTCCAGTAAAGTAGTTATTTGCAAAGTCACTGAAGCACATATTTTTAGAGTTTTATGAATTTATTTTTTAAATTGCTTTATTAAACTATAGTCTACATACAATATTATATTGGTTTCAGGTGTGCAACATAATGATTAAATAGTGATATGCATTACTATAAAATACACTAATATACAATATTATTATAACTATATTACTGTCAACATACAAAGGTGTTGCAATGTTTTTGACTTTATTCCCTATATAGTACTTTCATCCTCTTGGCTAGTTTATTTTGTAATTGGAACTTTGTGCCTCTACCCGTTTCACCTAGCACACCCATCCCCCTACCACCCTCCTCTATGGCAACTGCCAGTCTGTTTTCTGTGTATGAGGCTATTTCTGTTTTATTTCTTTGTGCTCTTTCTTAGATTGCACATATATGTGAAATTCTATGGTATTTGTCTTTTGCTCTCTTCCTTATTTTACTTAGCACACCACCTTCTAGGTTCATCCATCTTGTCACAAATGGCAAGATTTCATTTTTTATGGCTGAGTAGTATCCCATTGTGTATATGTACAGCACCACATCTTCTTTATTCATCTGTTGATGGATAGTTGGTTGCTTCCATATTTTGACTGTTGCAAATAATGCTGCAATAAACATAATAGTACATATATATTTTTGAATTATTGATTTTGTTTCCCTTTGGCTGCTGTGAGGTTATACCTCATTGTAGTTTTGATCTGCATTTCCCTTGTGATTACTGATGTTGTATATCTTTTTGTGTGCCTGTGGGCCATCTGTATTCTTTTTTGGAGAAATGTCTGTTCAGGTCTTCTACCCATTTTTTAATTGGATTATTGGTGTGTTTTAGTGTTGAGCTGTATCAGTTCTTTATCTATTTTGGGTATTAACCTCTTATTGAATGTATCATTTGCAAATATCTTCTCCCATTCAGTAGGTTGCCTTTTATAATTAAAGTATGTTAAATTATTCCTTGAAGGTGTATAGAGATGATCTAGATTTTTATAATTAATTTTGTTCTTTCATTCTCCTATTCTTAGGTCACTGGAGAAAACCTCTACTAAAAAGATGTGATATTTTCTGAATTAACTCTTTAATCCTTTTAATAAAGCTCTGTGGTCTTGCACAAGCTATTTGAATGAAAACACCAAACCTTGTGCTCTTAAAGAGTGGTAATATTTTATGTCCTATTATATCTTTCTCAGTTTCTGTGATGCTTTGAATGAGAGGATGTACATACCTCTCATTCCTGAGAAAACAGTGTCATGTGGTCATGATGTGCATTGGTTTTATGAATTCAACTTTTTAAAGACTTCATTACACTTGTTTAACTATTAAGAGGCAACCATCAAGTAAGTGTTAGTAGTCCGATGTTCTCTGCATGTTTCCAGTTGGGACTATGTGAAGTCAATATCGTAAAAGATCATGTCCACCCATTTTATTCCAAGTGTAAAAAGGGATAGATAGTATATTATCTCTGACATGAATATCTTCATTATAAGCTCTTTTGCAAATACATGTCTCACAAAACACTTGCCAATGAGGAAGCTCTAAACCTGGGCAGAAGCTTTTACTGATTATCACTCATTTAACAAGCTTATAAAAAATCTCACTGTGAGGTGCATTTCAAAGTTACCATTTAATTTTGTTTTGATATTGGTTTACTTCTTAGTATGCAGTTCTTCAGTGGTTAGTTTCTGAGTGTTTTTGGATGCCAAATGAGGTTAAATAGATGAGACTATTTTGCCTTATATGAACATAAATATTTTATGTGTTTTGGGTTTGAGTAGGCATATGGATTAAATTTAATATGATTATGACATCAAAATATGCAGATTTATATATTTAATATGTTGTGACCTGTGGGTTTCTGTAAGCTAATACACAGTAGGTGCAAACTCAAATGACTCTAGGAACTAAATAAGTGACATGAATGAGCTAGTTGAGTCTAGTGGGAACTGTAAGAAACTAGAATATTTACAGGAAAAGGTATAGCTTTAAGTAACTTCTTTATTACTGGTTTTAAAAAAATGGAACTTATCCTAAAATTGGATTTTAGGATGAACAAAAAAATGTTCATCCTAAAATTGGATAAGAAATAAAATACTATCAGAGGTAGGAGCGCCAGAACCAGACGGCTTCACAGCTGAGCAATTTAACTATCTAGCTTCTTCACTGCCTAATTTTTAAACACCAGGTAATACTTATGGCCTTAAAATAATTCCATTTTCCATTTTGGTGTGAAATACCTCAATTTTTAAATGTTAGAAGTGATTCAAATTTTATATGTTATGGGTTCAAAATAATTTTGCAGAATATACTGGGCACTTGTTTGGAATGTCATGTCATCAGGGCTGGTGGCTGCTTATTGGTTACAGAACTCTATTTAGAAATCTTTGAAGTGTATATTCTTGCAAATTTGTCTAAGAAAATTGTGTGTATGTGTGTGTGTAGAATGAGACAGAAAGAAATGTTGAGAGATACAGGAGTGCGAGGCTTACGTGATTTTCTTCCTGGTTTTATTTTCATATTACATACATTTTTTTTTTAGTTTAGAGTATCTATGGATAACAAGATACCACAGTACAAAGGAGCCTTTGTTTACCAAATTATTATATTAACTCTATGATGTTGTTAAGTAATAAATGGAGTGTTTTCAGTGGCATCTTTACAAATAAACAAAGCCTAACAACTGTGCTATTGCTGGACTCCCTTGAGAAATGTATATGCTTTGTTGCCCACCTTTATGTATTTTGCTTTTGGGAAGGCAAAGAGAAAAAGATTGAGTGTGCTTCATTTTCTATATATTGTTTGATTTATCTGGGCTCTGTTCACTTGATAGGGATAATCACTTTACAAATTGGCCTTTGACTACCAAATGCCAGGCCAGAAATAAATGAAAGTTAAATTGTTCTAACTGAATATCTGCCTCTGGACTGCGTACACCATTAGCAGAGGGTCCTCCCTCGGTGACCCTTCGAACCCAGTTTCACTGTGATCCATTACACTGTGTCATTTGTGATCTCCTATAGTGGCAGCTTGCTTGTTAAGGGCGTTTTGGTGCCATTGACCCAGGAAAACTAATTTTGTATAAACTCAATATTGCTACTTATTGAGATGCTGGCATTAGGGAGAGATTAAATATTCATCTTTAAAAATTAGAATGCTTCTTACAGTGAAGATTATTTAGAGGGAAGGCATAAAAATATTCACTAAAATTAACCTTCCAGCTTAATCTATTTAGTGTTATCTTTCAATCTTGGAATTTAAATTTAAATTTTGGAAAGAAAAATCTCATGGGCATAATTTGTACAGGAAAATATTATCTAAAACAAGGTTTATTTAGGCTTAGTTCATAGCAATGCTTTTAAGTTTTATCAATTTAAATATCTTAGAATTCTCTTAATCTAGCTAGGATATGTCACTTAAAAAATTGTGCCATAAGTTCCTATATTTCATCTACTGTACTAAGTTTGTCAAATCTCCATTAAGAATTTCAATGGCAAACAGAATACATTAGCAAACTTGGAAGCATAGGGTGGGGGGGGTTGTTGCTCAATTTCAAATTATTGATACTCAAATAACTTGAGAGACAAGATAATGAAATCACACAAGAAAATAGTAAAATTTCAAAAAATGGATTGTTTTATGATTAATTTAAAGGAAAATACCTCTGTGTGATATGTTTCTAAGGAGTTTACTTTGAAACTCTTTACTTGATTAAATTGTCCTTTAGAATTTTCCAAATTGGTGCCCTACTTCAGTACCTATAGGGTAATTGAAAGCAGGCTCACCCTCACTCCTAGCCTTTTAATTTGTCATTACACGGCTTTTTGCACAAAGGGAAAATGTCTCCTTAAAACCCTCTAGCAATCAGCTTATGCTCTGTAGCATGAGATTTAATTAGTCATGTCAGTTTTAGGACACTCATTATATATATTAAATCAGAATAAATCCTTACACAATTTGCCAAATAAAAATAAATATAATAAAAAAGTAAGTAAAATTATCCAAGAGGTGATTGGAATAAGCCACATCTAAAGGGGCACAGGGAACCCTACATACTTAAATTGTCTCAGTACTATGTTGTGTCAGAAGATGCTGCTCAGTGAATGATAAACAAGACCAAATATTTAAAGGTTTATGTGGAGCAGCACAAAAAATAGCATTCTGGAGAAGGGTATAGTTTTCCTGAAAGCAATTTGTAGCATTTTAGTTTTGGAAAAATTTATAATACCTTCAGGTATATACACATTCCCTTTTTCAGTAACTAATATCATCTTTGGTCTGCTGCAATACCTTAATTACTGTTTCCCTGAGGTGTACACTACTTCTAACTCTTCAACCACTCAAATGTTTTCCTAAAACCAATATAGTTTCTTGTTCCTCCTGTTACACGCTAACGTCACATCACATCCAAAGTACACTTCATTATCTTAAAATTTCTTCCTACCTTGATTGTATGGCATGTGATTAGGAAATTTTTCTAGTATTCTTTAATTTTCCTTAAATGAATTGAAGCTTCTTAAATCCTGCTACAGTTCTCAATTTTCTTCTCGAAATCAAAGTGCTTTAAAGTTGCCCTGCTCCGTCCTGAAGAATTCACTACTAAAAGGATAATTGTCACCAAATCCAAATATTTACACATGTATGTTTAGGGGCAATTAATATGAATACAATATAAACTAATTGAATATTTAACTTACAAACACACAGCATAGTATAGAAAAATATGTAATAGAAACTCATATGGTCATAAACATATGAAAAGACATTGACATTTTCTCAGGTTGGTTTCATATTTCTTTTAGGTATATCATATTGGTTAGTCTTTATAGTAGGTATAGAATAGAAAGAGGCAGAAAACACAGGTAGTTTCCACAGTCTGTAATTATCATCCAATCACAATATCATTGTTGGTGTTTATAACATTCTTCCTCCTCTATTTCAAGTTTTCTATATTTCTAGACAGCAATTCCACCGTTAGAGTTCTATTGTTTTCCCCAGTAGACTGGGCTCCAGTTTCTCTCCTGAGGTCTTGAGTCCTTAGTGAATTTTTCTGAATTAATTTGGAAATAGACAACCTTCTATCAAGATTTACCAATGCATGTGAAAATATTATACATTATTCCAGAGGATCTCCTGAGTTCCAGACAGGTGCTTTTCCCATTGATTCTGTTCCCTTGATGATGATAATCAGTTTCCCTGTTTCCTTCTTGGTTCAGTTGCATGAAAATATACTGTTGTCAAGTGGCAGTTTAAGCATCCCATTCAATAGAAGATCTTTTATGGTAGCCTTCCTCCCTTGCATGTTAAAATAGCAGAACTTGAAATTGGAGAAAGAGTGAGTAAAAATTTGCAGACAGTCCAGCTACCTATTAATGATAATAGTGAGGAAAACTTCATTCACATCTATCCATTTCTTGCCTGGCATTCTGGAATATGGGAGAACAGCATCACATTACCAATTTATAGTATCTATCTTATCTTGTACCATTTATTCACAAGCAACTGCTTTTTCCTAGTTAGCAACATAACTAAGTACTCAATAAAATAAACCATTGCACTTATATGTAAAGTCATCTGCTTCTGGGTATTGGGGTTCATGGTGAGTTTAGTGAAATCCATAGTGATATTGGTCAGTTCTCTTACATGAAAAAGAGCTGTTTGGTGCAGAAGCAGTATTGTGCAGGATAGATAACAGTAAGTAAGGCATTTCGTGAATCTGAAGAATGTGATGACTTCAGAAACATTGCAGACAGGAAAGGTAAACCCATATACAGATTAGTTTCTTTTACAATGTGGAAAATATTTACAAACTCCATGATGGTATGCAACCAATGTAATTAACTTGCCCCAGGTAACTGGCTGGTCCCTCTACGTACAAGTTGACATACCTGGGATTTAGCATTGATGTCTGTTGTTGGAATAACCATAGTACTATTCAGGGATGCTGGTTATCAGCTCACACTGACTGGTCAGGGGACATGATTCAAGAACCTGACTATGTTGCTTAAGATAAGTCTGTTCTAACTTTACTATCACTTTAAGAGTTTAATCTTCTGAACTATATCAGAAAAGTTTAGGACTGTCAATGTTATATAACACAGGACACTGGTGAGTATTTTAGTTTTGATCAGTAAATCAAGAAAAAGAATCAACTGTCAAATTCTGAAGCTAGTCCAATAAGTCCAAATACTCATCATTGATACCCATAGTGGTAAATATGGCCTGAATTATTTTCTATCCTGTATAGTCCATTAGTCAGAATCCATCTCCATATGTGTTATCCAGATTTTGGCTGGTATAAATCATCAGCATCTCACAATTACTTGTATGTGTTAGTTACTTCCCTCTCAGTTGGATTGTGTTCTTTTTCCCCCTATGACATGCTGGATCTGACACTCAGGTAAAATGGGCTCAGAAAAATATTGACATGTGATTATAAAGTAACTTTTTAAGTGAGGTTATTATAATGTCTTGAAACACGGCAGAAGCAGTTTGATTGACATGTAGAGCTGATTGCTCTAGCCATGGAGGTTCTGAAGGGTGTATCTGAAAGTATCCTTCTGGATCCATTCTAATTTTCAAAGACCTACTTCTTCCCAACCGGTACATTAACTTTTATGTAAGAGACAAGGAGAAAAGAATTCTACTTGTGCTGTAATTCAGGAAGAGTCTAGGATTAGAGGGTGCAACTAAATATTTTTGGCTGTATCAGCCTTCTTTCTGCAAAATAATAGGATACTACTTCAGGGCAGTTATATAGCCTCTTTGGTCCTCTTGTCTGAGTGCATGAAAAGCTCTTAGTTTGTAATTTTCACTATTTAAGTATTCCAGGGCATCCAGAAGCAGCCAGTGTTCCAGTCCCATCTTTGTATTCCTCTTTCTCATCAAAATGTTGCACCCAGCAGCCACTTCATCCACTAAAGATTTGTCTTCAGCTGGCATCTTATTTCATATGACCATAGGTGGTAATTTCAGTGTTCTTCTATCACTGAATACTTGTGGGTTTCTCTCACAGCTGAGGAAGCCAAAGCTTAGAGATTCCACGTGTTTCATAATAGGCTACCGCAAGCCTACTGAATCATTCCCTAAAAATTAATAACCCTATGTTTATAATATTGCCCAGCAAACAACCCTGCCCCCTACTTTGGTAGAAGTGTCTCTAAACTCCAAAACTGTACACTATACAAACATCCTTGATACGATTAATTTGGGAAAAGAAGGCAGCTCCTGCTTTGCTTACAAGACATGCAGAAACATCAGAGACCCATGGAGAACTGTGTCCCAACAACAGGCTTTGAGGCTTTAATTACATCAGCATGTTTCTGGACTTAATAGTACAGCTGTAGCTTTAGCCTTTTACTCCTCTAGACCTTTCAATTATTTTGGAAACAATATCGATTACTATTAAATACTTGTGCTAGAAATACCAAGATTAGTTTCTGTTTCCTGCCATTACAGTACTGTACATGGCTTAAGTGGTTTTCCTGGAAACAGAAGCTGGGATAGAAATCTGGTTGCACATGTCCAGTTGGAGAAACTCTTGGGGAAATCACCTACAAGTAATGAAGGATTAGGCAGAGAAGAAATTAAACTACATAGAAGTTGCAACATAGATGAGCCAGCCAACCTCACAGAGTGGAGGAGCTGGGATTGTCTTTCAGGGACGGCCCAAAGTGAAACAAACCTTTGTAACCCTCATATTACCAGTTGCCTCTTGTGCCTGTATCTGTGGAGGGTGTGCAGCATGCAGATGGGTATCTTTTTGTTACCCTAGTGGGAGATGTACAGGGAGAGGAACCAGCCTGAACGTGAGCCTCACCCTTTAGGGATAATTACCTGTCATTTGCCTTTATAGGATCTGGAAGACTGTAGTGTTCTGCCAGCATCCATGACACTGTGGCGGACTACCTTGCTGGCTTGCAAATTGTGTAAATTCTGAGATTATTCATAGTTATTCATTTCAAGATATTATTGCTGTTTCGAGTAGAGCTGACTCTCATACCCATGAACCTGATAACTAAGTATTGGAACAGGGCATCTGTCTGTTGTCCCTGTCTCATATTTTCATGAAGATGACAGATAGATCCTGGAATGCTAATTCTGGCCTTCTAAACTGTGTCTGATTCAACGTTACCATCTTGCTTTCTGGCAGAAACAACATTGGGAAGACGGTCTCTGTGTTGATCATTATGCTCTAAATCTCATGCAAGTGCATCTAACGGGGAGAACACAGCTCACATCCCAACCCTCATGGAAAGGGAAGCTTGGGAAACATAAATCTTATATTTTCTACCTATCCAACCAAGTGGGGACAGAAGGTTGAAAAATCAGGAGGTTCAGAGATAGAACCTGTGGGATACGTCCTAGGTTGGTCCTTCTGAAAAGCTTTTGCATCTGATTCTACCTGGCACTTTAACAATATTTCTAGTCAGGGCCAAATTTTATGTTAATATCTTGCTCTGGGTTTTCCTGTAGAAGATAGTGAATATTTCAAACCTACTCTGGTGGGCTCATAGTTATTATTATGTGTTTTCAGAGATTTCTCCAGTCCCCCAGAAATGAATCAGAGACAGTTGCCTTGATTTCTTCTTGCTCCAGTGGACATAGATTTTTATATTTTTTCCTACTTCAAACTTTCACTAAGGACACAGCTTACTGAAGGTGCAGAATTTTTGCAAGCATCACAGATATATATCAATTTTTGGAAGCCTAGACTTCATCTACTTCCTCATGTAGGCAATATATTTAAAGGCCCAGAATTGCTGTTCCAGCAGCTTGTGGAAGGTGCAGTATTTGTTTTGACTCTTACAACCTGATTTTTACTTTCGTATTCATTTCTAGCGTGTGTTCTTTCTTTCTTTCTTGAAAGCTCAGGTATACATTTAAATGATAATTTGTTACATTTTTCCAGAATTTCTAGGTCTTCTTGGAGTTTGTGTGTGTGTGTGTGTGTGTGTGTGTTTACATATTTCTAAAACTAGGGGCCAAATTATTATATTCATTTTGCCCCACTTAGCATTGCCTGGCAAATGTCTTTCCTCTCTATATTTATTTATAGAGAGTCCAGTTTTATCTGATGGGAAATTGGTAGCTTTTCCCTAGCTCTCTTCTTGAAAATGTTTTTTAAATTTTATTACTAGACTATTTGATGTCAATTTCCAGTAACAAAAAACTCTCTTGCTCAGCTTTGGGCCTTTTCACTTGGACGTGGAGCGGCCCAAGGCAAGGCAGTGACGCAAGCAGTCAGTAGACCTACGTGGGACATGATTCCTTGGTTTCTGAGATAATTTCCCTTATATCTAAAGATGAAAAATAATGGTTTCCTTTTGTTAAACTAATCTTTTTGTTCAATTCTGATGTTGGTCATTATACCATAAATAAAATGATAAAGAAGATACTATATGGAACTTGCTTTCAGGAAGATCATATAATGGTAAGAAAGATACTGATTCCAGCAGTTGTGCAATGGGTGCATAGTAGGAGGAGCAATTCAATCTTTCATATTTTATGGGACTTAAGTTAATGTATAGTCAACAGAGGCTCATTAAGCTGTTGGTACACAGTGCCATTGGTATTACAATATTTAAATTTATAGCTTTTACTGAAAAATTCCTTCGGTCACAGTTATAAAATCCATACGAATGAATTTAGATTAGAACAAAAGACTCAAATTAAAATGAATAAAACTTAAAAGCATTATTAAGAATACCATCATGTAAACAATACTAAGAATTCCAAGGAAATGCACAATGATTATAAGAAATAATAAATGCAACTAGCAGGATATGGATTTAAAAATATCCGTTGAAAAGCAGAAATGATAAACTATAAATTACTAAGTGGTGGGCAAAATGCTTGTGCCTAGGGAATTATTCGAAGTCACTGAAGGTATAATTTATAATTACCTGAAATTGGAAAGTAGCTGTGTATAATCCAGCTGACTTTGTGAAGGGCTAATTGTGCTGAACTAATTTAATTTCCTTTTATAGTATAATAAGATTTTTCATAAGCAGAGAACAACTGAGAGATGTAGAAATTCAAATAAAAATATTGGATTTTAGCATACAATACTTCCCATTGAAAAGCTGAAAAATATAAAATGAATCATGTTTATTTTTTAAATTCATTGGTTCATGAGTCTCAAAATTCTCTAGAGACTGCATTTGTATTACTTTTACAAAAACTTGCAAGCTCTACAAGCATTATCTGATCTATCCTGTCATATTTCTGTAGAGGAGGAACACAGCAAGAATATTCAATTTTATACATAGGACTGCCGGAATAAATAGAGTTTTTAATTTAGAATCATTAATTTCCTTACATTTATACCCATTGCCTACTATCTTAACAAAATTTAGTCACCAAGGTAAATTATAATGCAACAAATATTTATTTTTTATATTTGCTCTTATAGTCAAATATTATCAATATTAAAAAGTTTTCAACCAGAAGCATATTTTCAAAGTACAGCTGCTTAAGTCGTATGTTTTTTCTGCTTCTTGAGATACTTCTGTAGAATTGTCCTATTTTTATAGGAATTAAAGATACACCACAAAGAAATATGTCACAGTTTGCCTTTATATATATCACTGTACTGTAACATTTGCAATTTAATCAATCAGATAATTTACTAAAAGAAACAAAGAAACAAGATAAATGAGTTTCCTAAACTGGTCAATGTAAAAGGAGTTATTTTTTAAGTCAAAATCATCCCATTATATTGAGTTTGTACTCATAAAACACACACACACTCACACACATTAACAAACAATAATTTAAAAATTAGCATACATTTTTACATTCTGTACTAGGGTCCTCCAGAGAAATAGAACCAATGGGATGTATATGTATTTTAAAATAAATTTATTACAAGGAATTGGCTCACATGGTTTTGGAGGCTGTTAAGTGTGGTGACTAAGAAGAACTAAAGGTGCCGTCCTAGTCCGAGTCCGTAGGCCTGACTCCCAGGAAAATGGATGGTGTGGTTCCGATCTGAGTGCTGGCAGGATTGAGAACCAGAAAGAGCCAATATTCAGCTTGAGTCCAAAGACAGGAAAAAAACAATTTCCCAGATCTAAGGGAGTCAGGCAGGAATTCTTTCTTCCTTGGGAAGTGTCAGCCTTTTTGTTCTATTCAGACCTGCAACTGATTGAATGAGGCTCACCCACATGAACAAGGCAGTTTGCTTTACTCATGCCACCTATTTAAATATCTCACTCCAAAACACCTTCACAGAAACACCCAGAATATGGTTGGACTAAATAACTGGACACCTGTTGGCCCAACAAAGTTCATGTAGCATTAACCAACACTCATTCTACCCTTAAAAATTTCAACTAGGCTGTAATTGAACTGTAATTGAATGTATCATAGATTTGAACAGTATTTGGAAATGTGTACTGTTGTGTCAGAATACAATTACACTCTTAAATTTGTTTACATTGAGGGTGCCTACACTGTCATACAACTGTGAAACTTGACTCTGTTTAAAGAATTAATTCCATACTTAATACAAAATATGTGGTATATTTATTTACTAAATTAGTAGTAAGTAAATGAGTACTTATTTTTTTAATTCATTTCTTAGTGTTTTTTCCCTTATTGTATTTCTAATGGATTTCAGAGCAAGATTATCTTTCTTTTTAGTTAATTTATAACATATTTCATTTCAACATTTTAAATACATCTCATTTCTACATTTTGGAAGAGAAACCATAATTAAATTATCTTGGTAATGTTGCATCCTTGCTTATGTGTTGGTTGTGGAAAAAGGAGGATATATTTCAAGAAATGAGCACTTACGGTTTGGCTTTTTAGATGGGAAGTAATATTGCAAGCTCTGATTAGATGCCCCTTATTAACTATGCATTGTTTAGTCTATTGAATTAATGTCAACTAAATTGATATTCATTATTAAAAAAAATTACAAATACAGGCTTTTTAAGACTCCTGCTTATTTCTTTCATCTATTAAGACTCCTTTGCATCAAAGTTTCTCTGATCATTTGCAGTAGGTATTTATGTTATGAAATCCCTATGGCTTATATATCTAGCAACCATGCCAGTTCATCATGACTGATGCCAATCCTCACCTAATTTTTGTATTAAAATATAATATCAAAAGATGATTATTTCGTTGTTCTGGTTCAGTTTAGGTGTGTTATAGACATGTTATAAATAAAAGAATTAATGAAG
Organism: Manis javanica; assembly: GCF_040802235.1. Lineage (NCBI taxonomy): Eukaryota > Metazoa > Chordata > Mammalia > Pholidota > Manidae > Manis > Manis javanica. The sequence continues at coordinate 185,524,632 of NC_133158.1, forward strand.
CCAGAGTCAGGGAAATCAAGTTTGAGCCATGATAACCTTCTTAGCTGCTGATTTCTTATAAACAAATGTTATATGTAGCAAATCATGTGTCATTCAACCTTATTTTCATTTGGCATATACCTTTCACCAACTTCAAACTGTGAGAGATGTATTCTCTCTTAGTATCTAATCTTTTGTTTACTGCTACTTCCTGTTTCCAGAATTTACACCAAACTAAATAGGTGTAATATTTAGAAATTACAGATTTTAGAAAACATAAAATAATTTTAATAAATGTAAGTGTACATTTACTTGGAATGAATTATGATTATGTTGAGAGGACCTGCTCGACTGTGTGTTTCTTAAATATGGCAAGGAAATCCTTGGTATGCCAACCTCAGGAAGAATGAGACCAAGAGGACTCTTAAGGGAAGATTATAGGAGCAAGTGTGGTTATGTGGGAGGAATAGAAAAAGAGTGAACCTTTCCACAGGTTCCACCCCCTGTTTGTTTCCTTGCTTCCCCATTACACAATGCAACTCTGGGGGGAAAATGTTTCATTTTTAAGAAATGAAAACACTTTATTTAAAACTGATATAAATATACCATGTACTTAGTATTAATAGTGTTTTTTGTTCCTTTGTGTAATCTGTATTTCCAACTGGTATAATTTTCCTTCTGCCTGGAAGACTGACTTTAACATTTATTGTTGTAGTGTATGAATCATTTCAGCATAAAGGCAAGAATGGGAAAAATAGATGTGTATCATTGTCAGGTTCTTTTATTATATAAGACATGATGTAATGTGACTTGAAGGTGGACACAGGTATATTAAAGCTAAGAACTATAACCGCCAAAATAGCAGAATTTTTTAAAAGGTGAAAGGGTTGTAGCTACTAAAAGAAGAGTTAACTAGGTAACTGTAAATACAATATAGAATATAGAAAAAGAAACATGAAACTGTAAAACTCTTAGACGTTAACGTAGGAGAAAACCTAGAAGACCTTGGGTATACATACCAATGACTTTTTAGAAACAACACCAAAGGATTTAGCCATGAAAGAAATAATTGATAAGCTAGACTTCACTAAAATTAAAAACCTTTGCTCTTTAAAAGACACTGTCAGGAGAATCAAGACAGCTGTGAACTGGGAGGGAGAGTTGCAAGAGACATAGCTGATAAAGGACTTGCTTCCAGAAATTCAAAGATCTCTTATCACTCGAAAATAAAAGAAGCAACCTGATTAAAAATGGGAAAAATATCTAAAAAGATACCCCACTAAAGAAGATATGTCAGATCAGCATATAAAATATACTCAATTAATCCAGGATGAAAAAAGAAAAGGAGGAAGACAAAAGAAGAGTGTGAACAAACAACAGAGGGGACACATGCAAAAAGAGTGAAATAACAGATTGAAATCTAAATACATTAATAATCACATTAAATGTAAATTGTCAAAATATCACAATTCAGAGGTGCAGATTGTCAGAATGGATAAAAAGTTGGGAAAGAATGTCATTCTGTCTATAAAATGCACTTTAAATATGAATATCCAAATAGATTAAAAGTTAAAGGATAGAAAACTATATCACATGATAACATTAATTTAAAATAGCTATACTAGCAATATCACTATAAGACAACGCTGATTTCAGGGTGAAGCATATTATTAAGGACAAACAAAGCTATTTCATGAAGTTAAATTAACCAATTCATCAAAAGGGCAGAACAATTCTAAACATTCAAGTATTTACAAATGAAGCTTCCAAATATTTGTGGAAGAGAGAGAGAGACACGGAGAGAGAGAGAGACAGAAAGAGAGAGACAGACAGACAGACTTATTTATTATTAGCAAAGTAGCTCACATGCTCATGGAGGCTGAGAGGCGCCCAGATCCTCAGTGAGGCGGGGGACCCAGGATAGCCTGCATGTCCGGTAGAGTTCCAGGCTGGAGCTACAGGCTCAGGACCCAAGAAAAGCCAGTGTTTCAACCCAAGTCTGAAGTCAGTGAAGAACAATATCCCAGTTCATGCATTCAGGGAGGAGGGGTTCCCTCTTACTCAGTTATTTTTTTGTTCTATTCGTTGTTTTCAGTTGATTGTACGAGACCCACCCACATTAGGGAGGGAAATCTGTTTAATGAGGTCTATGATTCGAATGTTTATTCCATCTGGAAACACCCTCACAGACAAACTCCGAGTGTGTCACCCTTCAGGCCACAAACCCCAGATGCAATCACCAAAATACCATGTAGATACCCAAAGGTTAGCTTTGATCAATAATTCTGTGTCAGTAAATAGCAACCCTATTTTAAGAAGAAAACTGGTGTGCGGGTGAAGAGAAAGGCATATAATGAGCATGGTAAAAGCTGTTGAAGAAATTTAATGGAGATCAAGGGGAGGGGGTAATACCAATGGAGAAACAGCTAAATGATTAAGAAAGAAAAACATAGAAAAGTGTAGTTAAGGTAAACATGAGTCAAAGGAAAGGATAGAAAGTTTATTAGTTTCCTCTTCTATTTTTTGTTAGATTTACTTGGTAAAAGGTAGATTTAGAAAGTTTATACATAGGATGGAAAATACCTTCAAGGAGAGCTTAATCGTAAGAATTCACTTTATAAGTAATGTAAACAACTTCTTAGAAAAATCTCATGAACTGGAAACCTTGGTTAATTACAGAAAAATTAATTAAAGAAACATAATTGTCCAAATTCACATCTCTCAAAGTAAGACATTTATTGTTTTAAAAGACCACAGAAATTGATTTTCTTTTTAAAGAGACTACAATTAGTGTTGAGCAAACAATAACAAAACAACAAGATTTTAGAAAAAAGAAATTCAATGATTTAATTGTCCAGGCCAAATTTAAAATAGCTAATTCTCATATATAGTGATATGTTGTTCATCTTTCAGAAATAAGCATCTAAATTTAAAATCTTTACTATATAGTATAAGATTTGTAAGGTTGGTTTTACTGTGTCCTTCCATTGCAGTACAAAAAGTTTTAGTTGACACAGCACATTGATCAATACAGGCTATCAATAAAATGCAGCAAGCTATTAAAATAAGCTTTTTGAAATTAAAATGCAATCATTGTTTTATATGTTGAAAACAAGAATGTGAAAGTTCTCTTGTGCAAAAGTTCATAAAAACTGCATTCAAAAAGGCTTTGTCAATCAAAACTTAAATATATTTTAAGGATGAAAACATGGAAAACAAGAACTTCAAAAACTGTTCATAATTTTACAGAGGAGAAAATGAAGAGAAGAATGGAGAGAAAATAATGAAACAAGACAATAAAAGCAAAAAATACTAATAACCACACAATAGTTAAAAGACTAAACCCGGAAGATCTAAGAACAAACACATGGGTGATTAATGTTAAGGTGTAAGGATAGATCTGTAGGAGTTAATAGGGTAACGAGAGAGAGGGCATTCAGAATACATCCTGAAGAGTAGTGGGAAAACACAATTTAAAATAGTAGCATATAATATAAATAATACATAGATGAATTATATGAACTTAAGAGACTATCATTTTCATTGATAAGAAACAGGTTAAAATTAAGACAAGATAGCATTTTGTTTTTGGAGAAATGACTTGAGGACCAACTGCAACTTCTGTAAGAAGAGAATTATATGACTTGTATTATTGTTGTTACAGTTCTTTTTCTTTTTTTTGAGGAACAAGAAGAAATTTGAAAATGTTGCTCAGGCTAGATAAAAAACTCAGTTAACCAACTAAATTGTATGAGTGAAAGTATATTTTTAAAACACTTCCAAGTAAATTGTATTTCACCCTAATCTTTAATTGGAAAGGGAGACATAAGGAAGAAAACAAAAATATTATTCAACATTTAACTATAATAATAATCAGTCCCAAATTAGCTTCTTATTTAGAAGATGTAGGACAATGGATATGAAATGAGAATGAAAAATGTCAGGTTTGTGAATGTAAATTGTTTCAAGAAGAAATGTACAAAGAGAAAAAACAAAGTGTTTATTTTTTGCATTTACCAAGGCAGGTAAAGCTGGTAATGTGTTGGGTAGAAAAGGAGGGAAGATTTCAATTTTTTTTTTTAGGAAATCTTATTAGGAATTGAACTAAACAAAAAGCAAAATAGCTTAACACTGTAGATTCATACATATTATCACAAATGACAGGATTTCCTTCTCTTTTATGACTGAGTTATATTCCATTTTGAATATACTCTATTTCTTTATCCATTCATCTATTGATGAATATTTAGATTGTTTCTGTGTCTTGGCTAAATAATGCTGCAGTAAATATAGGAGTACTTGTATCTTTTTGAGTAATTGTTTTGATTTCTTCAGGCAAATACCCAGATGTGAAGTTACTGGATTGTATGGTATTTCTATTTTTAATTTCTATTTTTAATTCAGGTAAATACTCAAATGTGGAATTACTGGATTGTATGGCATTTCTATTTTCTATTTTATTTTTAATAAAAACACACCCTCCATGTGTTTTTTTAAAGTGGTTGCACCAATTTATACTTCCGCCAGCAGTGTACGAGGGTTTCCTTTTTATCACATCCTTGCCAACACTTGTTATTTCTTGTCTTGTTGGTAATAGCCATTCTGACAGGCGTGAAGTGTTATCATCCTGTGTTTTGATTTCCACTTCCCTGATGATTAGTGATGCTGAGCATCTTTGCATGTGTCTGTTGACCATCTGTATGTCTTTTTTTGGAAAAATGTCTATTCAGGTCCTCTACCTATTTTTTAATCAATTATTGTTTTTTCTTTTGCTGTTGAGTTCTATGGACCTAGAGTATTTATGCTAAGTAAAATAAGTCAGACAGATAAAGACAAGTACCATATGATTTTACTTATATGTGGAATCTAAAAAACAAAACAAATAAGCAAAAAATCAGAAATAGAATCATAAATACAAAGAAAAAAACGTGTGGTTGACACATCAGAGCAGGGTAGTAGAATAGGCAAAATAGGTGAAAGGAATTAAAGAGGTACACACTTCCAATTATAGAATAAATCACTGGGATGGGAAGTACAACATAGGAGATATAAATGATAATATTATAATAACTGTGTATGGTGACAGATGGTAACTGATTATCATGGTGGACATTTCATAATGTATGTACCATCAAGTCATATTACTGTACACCTGAAATTCATATAACATCATGTGTCAATTATAAATCAACAAAAATTTTAAAAAAATTAAAAAGCAACATATCTATCCTGAATTTCTGGGCAAGCAGGCAGTAATAAGAATTCCTGTTTCTGTAAAAATGGTCTGCTTGAATAGTATATATTTACACTTCAAATAAGACTACTGAACTACTATTTAGGTATTCATGGAGAAAGGTAAATTCATGGTAAGATGAAAAATTGGTTTCTATTTGCTTAATATATAATGAAAACATCACCAACTTTATATTAATGTTGCTAATCATAAAAAAATAGGTGCTATATATCGATTAGGAAGATGCTTGACTTCATGCATATCATTCAGAGTTCAGAAACACTTTTTGATTAAGTAGTCATTTTAGTGAAGAAACTAGAAAATATGCTTTCAAAATAGTAATTTATTTGTTTAATATATTTAAAATATATTGTTGAAAGGGATACTCTTAGCACATTCACCACTTATTTTTTTAAGAAGTTGAAAAATGGAAAGCTTAAACTTTTTTTTTATTAAGCTATCATTGATTATACACTCTTAAGGTTTCACAAGAAAAACAATGTGGTTATTACATTATATTATTCACAATAAAAACAATGTGGTTATTACATTATATTATTCAGTCCCCCCATATCCCATTGCAGTCACTGTCCATCAGTATAATAAGATGCCACAGAGTCCCTATTTGTTAAGCTTTCAAATAGCTATCATACTTACTAAATTGAGGAATTACAGAAAAATCTGTACATGTTTAACCATGATCTCATTATGTTAATAATACCAAATCATATCAATACTAGCCCCTGTCTGCTTATGCATGAATCATTTCCGGTAGGGCTACCTTGACCTTTTCAATTCTGTGTGGCGATATGCTTAGTAGGGCCAGAAATTTGTGTTTAATCTATGCTGTCACTGTCTTGAAATTTCTTAATAATGTTTGAACAAGGGGTCTTGCATTTTTCATGCTGTACTAAACCCTGCAAATTATGTAGCTACTCCTGTTTCCAAGCCACAGTTACTTCATTTATTTCAGGGAGCCCTAGGGTGGCAGCCCCTCCTGTGTGCTGTCTCTGAAGCTTTTGCCTTTCCACAGAAGCACAAATGGCAAGAAGAAGGATATTGTCTCTTGCTGCTCCTAACATCAGCTTTCAACAGTCTATGTGCCTGCAACTTCTTATCTGCTGGATGGAGAGAATGATTCCTTGCACTTGTCACCTGTATTCCAAAGCAGGCTCTTAGAAAGTCACTCAGCAGGCAGTGCCTGGAGATTTATCATTGCCTTTGTTTCTCTTGGAAAAACGTGTATGTTTCTTTTATCTTTTTTTTCTCTCTTATTCTCATAGCATATTCTTGCCTTTTATCTTGAACTAGAACCCTTCATTTTACTTCCAGAAAATAAATGAGCAAGCAAAATAACTCAAAACCACCAAAGTATATAAACTCATGTGCAATAGATCTCTAAAAGTGAAGAACATTGCTCCAATCTTCAAAAATAATGAAGACCCAATTCCATCACAGAAAAGTTATTTGTTACAGAGACATAAATGGAATTTTAAGTGTGTCCCTAGATAAATATAAACCAATAGTTATCTTATGAGAATTTAAAAGGGGAGTGTGTTAGCCTTCGAGGACATTTATGCCAGAAGCAGTGTTAGTTTTTTACATGGCGATATATTTGGACAAGCAACAAACGTCACTCAGGAAACTTGTTCCGCTCAATAAAAGCAATCATCTGCTGTGTTAGTTTGCTAGGGCCACTCTGACAAAATATCACAGACTGCTGGGTGGTTTAGAACAACAGAAATACATTGTCTAGCAGTTCTGGAGGCTAGAGGTCTGAGATCAAGGTGTCGGCCAGGTTGTTCCTTCTGAGAGCTATGAAGATACATGATCTATCTCTTGGAATTATCTCATAAATGGCAAAACAGGTAATAATACATTTTAAAAATAAATATAATAAAAATCAAATACCAATTCAGAGAAATTCAGTGATGTAAATAGGAAGAAGGCCTATTGACCAAACAAGAACAAAGCAACACTAAGAGAAGCCAGGGCTGAAAATGGTTTAGGGAATACAACATGATCATTACAGTCATTGCCAACTGAGAAACTCCAAGATTTCAGAGAAATTCTTTTCAAAAACAAAATTAGTCAAGATGGGATAAGGTAGAATTGCGAATTTATGTAGCTTATAGCCACAGATTTTATTTTATTGTTTTGCACATTGAAAATCAATGGCTTAAAATAATTATTTTATAGTTATTAGTTAAAATGAATTAATTACTTGTCAAGCAGGAGAAAAAATCTTAACTACCATATTTTTCAATATTGATTCTGTAAAAGGAGGATTTCAATACTAAATAATTTAGAAAAAATGGCCAGAAGGGATGTTTCCTTTGCATTATAGAAGTTTTTAGAGTTTAGTGCCCTGATGTGTCAGAACATAGGATCCCAGCCACTTGGAAATTTGTTTTATGGTTGAAGACTTCACATTATAGCCATAGAATCTTCTGCTTTACTCTCATTTCTTATTTATAATATCATAGTATTATGTAATTCTGCTAAATAGCCTACACTATCCTGTCTTTTTAGATGGGAGGACAGCTCTTAGGAACAATGCTATTGCAACCTGACATGATGTCTGATATACCTCAGATCTTGAAATGTTAAGTATCAGATAATAAAAACTGACATAAATGATATCTTCAAAAAGTATATATTGAATACTGTACTTAGAAGCTCTTGTAGACTTATGTGTAATAAAGCTTGTTTAATTCTTACCAGGAACTAAGCAGAATACTCTGAAATAGAGCTTCTGTTCTACTGTAATACTTATCATTTTACCCACTGGATATATCGATTTAAGTGCAAATGTAATATAAGGCCAGTACTATTTCTAAAATTGTACACACACAAAAACTTCAACTATAATTTTTAAGAAAGTTATACAATAAAAGATGTTTGGGGACAAAAATATAGAAAAATATAGAACTGTAGATAGAGAATTAATTTAATCCCCAAATAGACACAAATCAACTGCTTGTACCTTTCAGTTGTGATGTGTTTTTATTCCACGTTACCAATATAGTTTTGAGAGAAACCATAAGAAATGGCTCCTTTGAGGAACTTATTTTAAAGGTATTTTAGACAAAGTATACTGAATCAATTCACTTCTCTTAAAGTGGAATCCTAGCAAGTCTGCAGTTTAACAAGTTCCCTAGTGATTCTTATGCACAAAGAAATTTGAGAAATTTGAAACTTCTTCCAGACCTGTGACCTTTATGTAAAAGTCAGGCATGTGTGTGTAAGTTTCTGATCTCTTAACTTAATCTTCTCTGCAGCCCATCTTTCCCCACAGTCCACTTAAATTTTGAGCATGACCCTGCCCTGTGTTCCTCATGTTTGTAGACATTACTGTTTCTCATTTGTCTGAGTTATATTCTATTTCTAGACTATTATTAGTCCATTCCATTATGGCTCTTGACTGTCCCTGACCTTAGTGATTGTTTGTGAACTAACTTGGTGGACTAACATGGTATTATAGTAATCTGAAAGAGAATGTGGTTTATCACATGGTACTTGAAAATACTCATGATATTTAATAGACTTGATAAATGGACAATAATTGATATTATTTTATCTCAGCTTTGAACATAACAAGATCAACCTATTGTAACTTAGTTTTTATTTGACTCTGACATAAGTTTAAAATTTTCATGCTAGTGCCACTACAGCTCTAGTATGTAAGAATATATGCATTATGTTCTATGACTAATATTTCAGTGAATAGAACTGAAAATTTTTTGACTGTCTCTAAGAGTAAGACATTAATTAACACATGACTTCTGGATTTTTCTCTTTTCATTTTTACTTCTGTTGTATCACAAATGTTAGCCATTCAACACCTGTTGGGATTTAAATATCATGTAGTTTTAGATTATCTCCCTTATGTTAAATTCTCAGATTTTTAGAAATTTTGATTATTAATTAAAATATGCAAACATAGCTTTCTAACTATTTAAGTTTGAATGTTTCTACTTAGATTTCCTCAATTATTTTGCAATGTTGTCTCTTTTCTTAAGTTTGAAATTAAATTACACCTCTTCAAAGAGCAAAGAATTAGTGAACTTACTTTCCAATATAATTGTGCATTGTTTTAGACGTAATAATGAATTATATCATTGCAAGCCTGTAGGCTCATTGATTTGTTTTTTTCTCTCCTAATTGAGCAAATAATTTGACTGTACCATACCTTCTTTTGACTGTATTCTTTGACACAAAACACCTAATATATCTTCCTTGTATTAGTTTAGAAATCTAACTCCATTTATCTTGTATTTCAACATAAAAAGTATTCAAATAGAATGGATAAAAATTTGAAAATCTGAAGTTGATCAGTTTTATTTTCACTTCTGGAAAGCTGGCAGAGACTTTAATTCTGTTTCCTTGTCATTTGATATCCTTTTTCTCTTAAGGTCAGCCACTCAGATGAAATTTCCGTATTTGCAGTCTAGCCTTGTCCCTAACTCTTGGAAAATGAGCTTGTTTCCTCACCTCTGATGTCAAAGAATAGATCATATGAATTCCTCATTTATCACCACCCTCAACCTTATATATCTCATTCCCTACATTAATCTTCACAATCATTGCATGTATACTCTACCCAGTGCATAACTATGAATGGCATCAATGAAGAATGAACACACATGCATAATTGGTTAAATACTAAAATTTTTCTATGCTACATCAAACTGTTTCAGAATGTTTGCTGCATATTGCCTTGTCATTGCCAATATACCAGTGTTGTATCTTTCAAGTATAACAATGTTTTGATTGTAAAATGAAATTAATGCCAACTTTTAAGTAGTAATTATAGAAATGTTTAATAAACTAAGGGGTATATTTTGTATTGTCTCTTTAAGCAAACAGTCCAAGTAGTTGTAAATATATATAACTTTGCATAAATGGCCTACATTGTACATAATACAAAATATTAAAAATAATAGAAAAGTATTAATGCTTCAATCTTCTTTAAGTTAGTTTTTATCAAAATGAGTAATTGCTAAATTATTCCTACTTAAAAAAAAATGTTCATCTCAGGGGATATTTTTTTCCCCCAGTGACCTAATGGCAGAGGATAAGGAAGTTTATCAGGGTAGCACCATCTGTGAGCAGAGCTCTTGAGGGAAATCTAGATTAAAAAGGAGTAAGCAGAGGGAAAGCTTTTACAATCCTACTAGAAAGCTATGATTTAATGAAATGAGGCTTCTGGAATGTAAAGATTAGATAAAAATAGAAGCTGTTTGTCAGCTCTTTTCAGCCACAGTACTAATCAGGCAGGTGGGCCACACACTCCAGCTGGGTAGTCCATCCCCTCAGGACCTATTTGCAACCTGCTACACACGGGCCTTTTTATTTTAAACAGAAGTTTAAATGATGTGGATGTGCAGAGATACAGTATCAAACTTCTCTGTATCAACATATTTTTCTCTATGATAATGAAATTAACGACAGATGTTTAAGTTCTTTTTTTATTGTTTTTTTGGAATTGGACATTTAGATAAATTTTCGTTTCCTCAATTTATTAGAAAATAGAAAGATATATAATAACATATAAAATAATTTAATAAATCCTTGTGAATTCAACACCAAAGTAAGAAATAAGATAATGTGAATATTGCTTAAATCTCTCTCTGCTTCTCTCTGATCATATTCTTTACCTGACCACCTCCTCAAAAGAAAATGTTTTCTTGAATTTTGTGTTAGCACTCCTTTATATTTCTTGTAATTTTAATATAAATAGATGTTGATAAACACGAGTTGATAAACAGTGAGTTTCTATGTTATAAAACTTAAATAATCATAGCATATTTTTTCATAGTGATTCCAATAGCTTCAGTTTATTTGCTCTATAATTAGTGATCCTCTCATAAATATTGCCACACTCATCACATAGAAAAATAGTTTGCTTCGAATTTTTTGTTACTGCAAACAGTGCTGCTAGGAGCATTCTTGTACATTTTTCCAAGTTTACAAATGCAGAAACTACTTTAGGATACATTTTCAAAAGTGGGTTTGCTCTCTTACAGGGTATATGAATCCTGAAGTGTAGTTGATATTTGTAAGTGACTAGAGATGTGTTAGCGATTTTCTCAAAATACCTTTTTGTTTACTTGGTGAAAGTCATCTGCCTTGATTTTAGTTTCTTTGGTGGGCCTGTTCAGGTCTGTCTTCAGCTTGGTGCTGTTTGTTAAACTTGTTAACTGGTTAGGTTATTTGGAACTATCCTTGTCATGTATTAAAAAGGGTCACATACCTTACTCATGTATTCATAATTCTCTGCTTCTCCTTACATATTTCAATCTCCCCATTTATATTCTATATCCAGTAATTCCAAATGCTTGAAATTTGCGGCAGCATAGCTGATCTTTTTGTTTCCTGCACAAACATTCACATGTATTTTATAAATTTGGATTCTGAGACTGTGTTTATTTCTGTCTTTGGAAATCTTGTGAAACATGAATTGAGGGCACAGACTTCAGATATGGAAACATGTCTGCCATGAAGGACCTTCAGGCACTGCCAAAGTAGGAAAGTTTATTTCTTGAATCTTTATGGCCATATAAGCAAGCACAAATTTGCACTCCAAATCCTTATGAGGACATGGCTGCAAATACTAAGGCAAATTTGTTCTGCACAAAAAGAGAGCTCAGGCTAGAAATGGCATATTCTTTTGTTTCCATCACTTGCTAAACAAGTCATTTTAAAAAACTGTATAGATATGTATGTATGTATGTATCTCTCCTTTTTGAATTCCATTCAAAACAATTAAGTAATATTCTTAATGAATTAACTGTTTTATTTTTGTCTATATCCACATCTATTTATAGATGTAGGTATGTATCTGCCTGTCTACTAATCATTTAATATTCTACCCATCTCTCTATTCATTTTTATCCTCATTCTCTACTTAACTCTTTCCCTTTTCATCGATCATTTTAATTTTTTGATGACTGATTTTTACTTGTATGTATCACTAAAAAGTGTACTTCATGTTTTGAATTAAAGTTACCTTTGCTTTTGTTTTCGTGCCATTGATTAATTTTTCATTTAGTTTTAAAGATCTTTCCATGTTATTTGATTATTGCTTCTAATGGTTGAATCTCTAATATTCGCAAATCAGTTCTCCTGGTGGTGACCACGTTAACTGCCACCAATGCCCATTACCACAAGCAATGCTACGATGGTCATCCTCACTCCCTACTCCTTAGGGAACTTAGCAGAACCTCTAAGCCCTTAAGGATACATGGTTTTCAGGTGCTTGTTCCTGCTTGATTGCTCCAGTCTCACACAGAGTAGTGCGCCTTTTGTGATTTTACATTTCTTTGAAAAATGTTCTGATATGTGAAGTATTTATTTCCTGTATTTCTACTAGAATTCAACTGCAAAGGTATGTGGGTCTTGGTAGAGATTTTTGATGTCCATTTAGGGCATTTTTGTTGTTTTCTTTGTTTTTGTGTGTGGAGGAATGTGTTTAATTTTATTTAACTTTACAGGTTTTTTTTTTCCTTCTTGTGCCATTTTTTGGAATTTGTTTTCCCAGAAATTTATCATTTACATGTAAAATTGTGTGAGACTGACAATGTCTAATGTTTGTCACTTAATTAAATCTGTTCTATTTCCAATTTTTTTCATACCATATTTTTTAAAATATTCTATCTTCTACTTTAATTCAGTCTTACAAAAGGTTTGTCTGAGAGATCTCATTAATCTTAATAAAAAGAAATCCAAATTAAATTTTTTTATTCTTAATTTCATTTTGTTCTCAGTTTCCATGATGTCTATCCTCTTGTGTTCTTTTCTGTTGTTGTATGTTTGTTTATCCTGTTACTATCCATTATCATCTAGAATTGAAGGTATACTTTATATTTGTATGACCTTGTAATTCCTGATAATTAAAGCTGTAAATTTCCCACAAATGATGTGTTTCCAGAGCACATGAATTTTGTCATCCACTGCTTTATTTTGCTTCAATTTAAAGATTTTATAATTACTTTATGATTTTCTTTTTAGTCAAAGAGTTATTTAGTAATCCACTATAATAAGATTCTGGTTATATGGTGCTAATTTCAGCATCCTTTTGATATTATTCTAATATTACTTCATATGATCTGATAAAATTATATGTATAATGGAGGATTAAAGATGGCAGACTGAGAGGTGAGACAGAGGCTTCCTCCTAAAACCACATATAACACAAAAATATAATTAATATGACTAATCCTGAAAGAGCAGTAGGACAGAGTGCTGCACTAAACTGCGTATACCTGGAGAAAAGAATAAACCTCATGGAACAGGGTAATGTACCAAAGCCGTGGCCCAGTGGAACCCAAGCCCTTCCCCCAACTGAACTCACTGGTAGGAGGAAAGGAAATGAAATGGGAAGAGAGGCCTGGGACTGCTGAATACCTAACTCCGGAGATCTTCTCTGGGAGCACAAACCTACATTTCATGCTGCTTTCATGGTACTGTCATGATTAGGGGGTTGGAAAGTTAAGATAAGCAGAATACCTGGAGAGAATGAGATTCCAGCCACTTATGGAAAGAAGAGATCCATATCTGGTTGCTCAGGGACAAAAGAAAGGCAGGCAGTCTGAGAGACTTCCTAACAGCAAGAGGGCTGCTGAAGAGGCAAGGATTACACAGAGCTTACTGCTCAGGAGAAAGGACAGGTAGACAAAACTGTCCAGGTGCACTCTGCTTAGCAGGTTGGGAAATTTTTCCATCTTCAGGTGCTCCAGCTCCCTGGCTGGCTGCACAGCTCGAAAGACCCCCTCTGTGATACACAGCTTAATATGCCTTTCTCCCAGACAGCCCCACCTGGCTCACAAATGGGCAAACCCTACCCTGGCATTAGGCCAGCGAGAGGGAAGCCCCATCTACAGCAACTACAAATGCAAAGCATAAAGGCTTATACATGTGTGCTCAGCCCACTGGTTATGGCAGTGGAGGCAGGCATAGCAGCAGGGAAGCAGGATACATCTCTTTCCTCCCCCAGGGCACCCACAGTATTGCTTCAGGGCTGAGCAGCTCCACAGAGTAGACCTTCTGGGCACTGGAGGGCACCATATACAAATATGAAACGTCAAAGAAACCTGGTTCAAAGTAAAATTATGAATACAACACCTGTGAAATATTCAAATGAAATCAACCTCATGAATTGTCCTGAAAGGGATTTCAAAATAAAAATCGTTAACATGCTCATGGAGGTACAGAAAAATATTCAAGAACTCAGGAATGAATTCCATTCAGAAATTGAATCATTGAAGAGCACAATGGAGGGTATTAAAAGCAGATGAGATATGGTGGAAAATATGATCATTGAAATAGAAATTAGAGGAGTACAAAGAAGCTGAGGCACAGAGAGGAAAAAGGATCTCTAAGAATGAAAGAATATTGAGAGAACTGTGTGATCAATCCAAATGGACAATATTCACAGCATAGGAGTACCAAAAGAAGAAGAGAGAAAAAAGGATAGAAAGTGTCATTGAGGAGGAAATTGCTGAAAACTTCACCAATCTGGGGAAGGAGATAGTCTTTCAGGCCATGGAGGTGCACAGATCTCCGAACACAAAGGACTCAAGGAAGACAACACCAAGACACATAGTAATTAAAATGGAAAAGATCAATGATAAGGACAGACTATTAAAAGCAGCCAGAGAGAGAAATAAGATCACATACAAAGGAAAGCCCATCAGGCTATCATCAAACTTCTCAGCAGAAACCTTATAGGCCAGAAGGGAATGGCATGATGTATTTAATGCAATGAAGTAGAAGGGCCTCGAACCAAGAATACTTTATCTGGCAAGATTATCATTTAAATTTGAAGGAGGAATTAAACAATTTCCAGATAAGCAAAAGCTGAGAGAATTTACCTCCCACAAACCACCTCTACAGTCTATTTTGGAGGGACTGCTATAGGTGGAAGTGTTCCTAAGGTTTAAGGCTGTCACCAGAGGTAATAAAACCACAGTAAAGAAAGTAGAACAGCTAATTACTAAGCAAATTCAAAACTAAATCAACTATCCCCAAAGTCAACCAAGGGATAGCAAAGAGTACAGAATATGATACCTAGTATATAAAGAATGGAGGAGGAAGAAAAAGGAGGAGAATAACAGAATCTTTAGATTGTTTTTGTAATAACATATTAAGTGAGTTATGTTGCACTCTTAGATAGTAAGGAAGGTAACCTAACCTTTGGTAACCATGAATCTAAAGCCTTCAATGGCAATAAGTATGTACGTATCAGTAATTACCCTAAATGTAAATGGACTGAATGCACCAATCAAAAGACATAGAGTCACTGAATGAATAAAAAAACAAGACCCATTTATATGCTGCCTACAAGAGACTCACTTTAAATCCAAAGACATACATAGACTAAATGTGAAGGGATGGAAAAAGATATTTCCTGCAACTAATAGGGAGAAAAAAGCAGGAGTTGCCATACTTGTATAAGACAAAATAGACTTCAAAACAAAGAAAGTCATAAGAGACAAAGAAGGACATTACATAATGATCAAGGTGTCAATCCAACAAGAAGATATAACCATTATAAATATCTATGTGTCCAACACAGGAGCATCTACATATGTGAAACAAATACTAACAGAATTAAAAGGTGCAATAGAATTCAATGCATTCAATCTAGGAGGTTTCAATACTCCACTCATGCTGAAGGACAGATCAACCAGACAGAAAGTAAGTAAGGAGACAGAGGCACTGAACAAGACGTTAGAATAGAAGGACCTAACAGACATGTACAGAACCGTACACCCAAAAGCAGCAGAATAAACATTCTTCTCAAGTGCACATGGAACATTTTCAAGAATAGATCATATACTAGGCTACAAAAATAGCCTCAGCAAATTGAAAAAGATTGAAATTGTACCAACCAGTTTATCAGACCATAAAGATGAAACTAGAAATAAATTATGCAAAGATAATGAAAAATGCCACAAACACATGGAGGCTTCAAAACATTCTGCTTAATAACGAATGGATCAATGACCAAATAAAAACAAAGATCAAGCCATATGTGGGGACAAATGACAACAATACTTTAACACCACAAAATCTGTGGGATGCAATGAAGGTCATGTTAAGAGGAAAGTATACTGAAATACGGGCCTCCCTCAGGAAAGAAGAACAATCCCATATGAACACTGTAAACTCACAATTAATGAAACTAGAAAAAGAAGAATAAATGAGGCCCAAAGTAGCGGGAGGGACATAATAAAGATTAGAGCAGAAATAAATAAAATCAAGAATGATAAACAATAGAAAGAATCTATGAAAGCAAGATCTGGTTCTTCAAGAAAATGAACAAAATAGATAAACCCTGAGCCAGAATTATCAAGAAAAATAGAGACTACACACATAAACAGAATCAGAAATGGTAAAGGAAAAATCACTATGGACACCACAGAAATTCAAAGAATTATTAGATAATACTATAAAAATTATATGCCAAGAAACTGGAAAACCTAGAATAAATGCACAACTTTCTAGAAAAATACAACCTTCCAAGACAGAACCAAAAAGAAACAGGATATCTGAACAGACCAATTACCAGCAATAAACTTGAATTGGTAATCAAAAAATACCTAAGAACAAAACTCCTGGAAAAGATGGTTTCACTTGTGAATTTTATCAAACATTTAATGAAGACCTATTACCCAAGCTCCATAAAGTTTTTCAAAGAGTAGAAGAAGAGGGAATATCTCCAAACTCATTCTATGAGGCCAGCATCTCTCTAATACCAAAACCAGGCAAAGACACCACAAAAAAAGAAAATTACAGACCAATATCCCTGATAAACACAGATGCAAAAATACTCAACAAAATATTAGCAAACGGAATTCAAAAATATATAAAAAATTCATCCACCTTGATCAAGTAGGATTTATTCCAAGGATGCAAGGATGGTATGTCATTCTGAAATCCATCAACATCATCCACGACATCAACAAAAAGAAGGACAAAAACCACATGATCATCTCCACAGATGCTGAAAAAACATTTGACAAAATTCAACATCCATTCATGATAAAAAACTCCCCCAAAAATGGGTGTAGAGGGAAAGTACCTTGACATAATAAAGGCCATATATAACAAACCCACAGCCAACATTATACTTAACAGTGAGAAGCTGAAAGCTTTTCCTTTAAGATCAGGAACAAGACATGGATGCTCACTCTCCTCACTGTTATTCAACATAGTACTGGAGGTCCTAACCACAGCAATCAGACGACACAAAGAAATAAAAGGCATCCAGATTGGCGAGGAAGAAGTTAAACTGTCCCTGTTTGCAGATGACATGATATTGTACATAAAAAACCCTAAAGAATTCACTCCAAAACTACTAGATCTAATATCTGAATTCAGCAAAGTTGTGGCATAAAAAATTAATACACAGAAATCTCATGCATTCTTATACAGTAATTGTGAACTAGCAGAAAGATAAATCAGGAAAACAATTGCATTCACAGTTGCATCAAAAAGAATAAAATACCTAGGAATAAACCTAACCAGGGAAGTAAAAGACCTATACTCTGAAAATGACAAGACACTCCTGAGAAATTAAAGAATATACCAATGAAGGGAAACACTTCCTGAACTCATGGATAGGAGAAATTAATATTGTCAAAATGGCCATCCTGCCTAAAGCAATCAACAGATTCAAGGCAATTCCTATGTAAATAGCAATAGCATTCTTCAATGAACTAGAGCAAATTGTTCTAAAATTCATATGCATCACAAAAGATCTGGAATAGCCAAAGCAATCCTGAGAAGGAAGAATAAAACTGGGGGGATTATGCTCCCCAAGTTCAAGCTCTACTACAAAGCAATAATAATCATGACAACTTGGTACTGGCACAAGAACAGAACCATAGACCAATGGAACAGACTAGCGAGCCCTGATGTAAACCCAAGCATATGTGGCCAATTAATGTACTATAAAGGAGCCATGGACATGCAATGGGGAAATGACAGCCTCTTCAACAACTGATGTTGGCAAAACTGTGCAGCTCCGTGCAAGAGAATGAAACTGGATTATTGTTTAACCCCATACACAAAAGTAAAGTCAAAATGGATGAAAAACCTGAATGTAAGTCATGAAACCATAAAACTCTTAAAAAACAACATAGGCAAAAATCTCCTGAATATAAGCATGAGCCACTTCTTCCTGAACGCATCTCCTTGAGCAAGGGAAACAAATGTGAAAATGAACACATGGGACTACATCAAACTAAAAGCTTCTGTATGACAAATGACACCATCAACAGAACAACAAAGCATCACACAGTATTGGAGAATATATTTGTAAATGACATATCTCACAAGGGGTTAACATCCAAAATATATAAAGAACTCACATGTCTCAACACTCAAAAAGCAAATATCCCAATTAAAAAATGGACAGGGTATATGAAGAGACAATTCTCCAAAGAAGAAAATCAGATGCCTAACAGAAACATGAAAAGATGCTCCACATCACTAATCATCTGGGAAATTCAAATTAAAACCACAATGAGATATCACCTCCCACAAGTAAGTATGGCCAGCATCGAAAAGACTAAGAACAACAAATGCTGGTGAGGATGCGGAGAAAGGGGAACCCTACTACACTATTTGTAGGAATGTAAGCTAGTTCAACTATTGTGGAAAGCAATATGGAGGTTCCTCATAGAAATTAAAAATAGAAATACCATTTGATCCAGGAATCCTATTCCTTGGAATTTATCAAAAGAACACAACTTCTCACACTCAAAAAGACACATGCACCCCTATGTTTATTGCAGCACTATTTACAATAGCCCACATATAGAAGTAACCTAAGTGTCCATCAGTAGATGAATGGATAAAGAAGATGTGGTACATATACACAATGGAATACTATTCAGCCATAAGAAAGAAACAAATCCTATCTTTTGAAACAACATGGATGGAGGTCGAGGATATGATGCTCAGTGAAATAAGCCAGGTGGAAATGTAGACAAGTCCCAAATGATTTCCCTCATTTGTGGAGTATAACAATGAAGCAAAACTGAAGGAACAAAATAGCAACAGACTCAGAGACTCCAAGAAGTGACCAGTGGTTACCAAAGCGGAGGGGTATGGGAGGTTGGGTCAGGAGGGAGGGATATGGGGATTGAGGGGTATTACGTTTAGTACACATGGTGTGTGGGGTCATGGGGAAAACAGTGCGGCACAGAGAAGGCAAACAGTGAATCTGTGGCATCTTACTACTGATGGACAGTGAGTGCATTGGGGTATGGGTGAGGACTTGATAATATGGGTAAATGTAGTAACCACATTGTTTTTCATGTAAAACCTTCATAAGAGTGTATATCAATAATACGTTAATAAAATATTAAAAATATATATTTGTATAATTTTCCTCTTAGTTATTTTGTATAATCTTTATTACATTTTTTAATTGAATTATAATTCACATTCAAGGTTATGTTAGTTTTAAGAGCACAGCATAGTGATTCAGTATTTTTGTATATTATGCAACAATCACTTCAATAGGTCTAGTTTTCCTCTGTCACTGTACAAAGTTGTTACAACATTATTGGTTTTATTCCTGGTGCTGTACATTACATCCCCATGACTTTTTTACTTTATACATGGATGTTTGTACCTATTAATCCCCTTCACCTATTTCACTCCACCTTTCTCTATGTGTATATGGCCACCTCTTCTTTATCCATTCATGTATGGATCGACACTTTGGTTGTTTCTATATCCTGGCCATTGTAAATAATACTGCAGTGAACAAAAGGGTGCATGTTTATTTTCAAATTAGTATTTTGTTTTCTTTGGGTAAATATCTGCAAGTAGAATTGCTGAAGAGAATAATAGTCCTATTTTTAATTTTTTGAGGACCCTCCATAATATTTCCCATGGTGGTTACAATAATTTACATTCCTCCTTAAGGTGTGTAAGGGTTCATTTCCTCCAAATCCTTGCCAACACTTGTTATTTCTTGTATTTTTTTTCTTATATATATTTTTTGGTATCATTAATCAATAATTACATGATCGTTCATTTTTGCTTTTGTTTCCCTTGCCCAGGGAGATATGTTCATGAAGAAGTCAGTCACTCATGTTTACATCCATGAGATTTTTGCCTATGTTTTTTTCTAAGAGTTTTATGGTTTCATGACTTACATTCAGGTCTTTGATCCATTTCTATTTTGCTTTTGTGTATGGGGTTAGACAGTGATCCAGTTTCATTCGCTTAAATGTAGTTGTCCAGTTTTGCCAGCACCATCTGTTGAAGAGACTGTCATTTCCCCATTGTATGTCCATGGCTCCTTTATCATATATTAATTGACCATATATGTTTGGGTTAATGTCTGGAGTCTCTATTCTGTTCCACTGGTCTGTGGCTCTGTTCTTGTGCCAGTACCAAATTTTCTTGATTACTGTGGCTTTGTAGGAGAGCTTGAAGTTGGGGAGTGAGATATCCCCCACCGACTTTATTCTTCCTTCTCAGGATTGCTTTGGCTATTCGGGGTCCTTGGTGATTCCATATGAATTTTTGAACTATTTGTTCCATTTCATTGAAGAATGCTGTTGGTAATTTGATAGGATTGCATCGAATCTGTATATTGCTTTGGGCAGGATGGCTATTTTGATGATATTCTTCCTAGCCAGGAGCATGGGATGAGTTTCCATTTGTTAGTGTCCACTTTAATTTCTCTTAAGAGTGTCTTGTAGTTTTCAGGGTATAAGTCTTTCACTTCCTTAGGTTAGGTTTATTTCTAGGTATTTAATTCTTTTTGATGCTAATGTGAATAGAATTGTTTTCCTGATTTCTCTTTCTATTAGTTCATTGTTGGTATATAGGAAAGCCACAGATTTCTTGTGATAATTTTGTATCCTGCAACTTTGCTGAATTCTGATATTAGTTCTAGTAGTTCTGGAGTGGAGTCTTTAGGGTTTTTTATGTACAATATCATGTCATCTGCAAATAGTGACAGTTTAACTTCTTCTTTACCAATCTGGATTCCTTGTATTTTTTGGTTTTGTCTGATTGTCATGGCTAGGACCTCCAGTACTATGTTAAATAACAGTGGGGAGAGTGGACATCCCTGTCTTGTTCCCGATCTCAGAGGAAAAGCTTTCAGCCACTTGCTGTTCAGTATGATGTTAGTGGTAGGTTTATCATCTATGACCTTTATTATGTTGAGGTACTTGCCCTCTATGCCCATTTTGCTGAAAGTTTTTATCATGAATGGATGCTGAATTTTGTCGAATGCTTTTTCAGCATCTATGGAGATGATCATGTGTTTTTTGTCCTTTTTTTTTGTTGATGTGGTTGATGATGTTGATGGACTTTCGAATGTTGTACCATCCTTGCATCACTGTGATGAATCCCACTTGGTCATGGTGTATGATCCTTTTGATGTATTTTTTAATTCTGTTTACTAATATTTTGTTGAATATTTTTACATCTATGTTCATCAGGGATATTGGTCTGTAGTTTTCTTTTTTGGTGAGGTCTTTGCCTGGTTTTGGTATTAGGGTGATGTTGGCTTTATAGAATGAGTTTGGGAGTATTCCCTCCTCTCTATTTTTTGGAAAACTTTAAAGAGAATAGGTATTATGTCTGATAAGATTCCGAGGTAAATCTATCTGGTGCTGGGGTTTTGTTCTTGGGTAGTTTTTTGATTACTGCTTTAATTTCTTTGCTAGTAATTGGTCTATTTAGAGTTTCTGTTTCTTTCTGGGTCAGTCTTGGAAGGTTGTATTATCTAGGAAGTTGTCCATTTCTCCTGGGTTTTCCAGCTTGTTAGCATGTAGGTTTTCATAGTATTCTCTTATAATTCTTTGTATTTTTGTTGGGTCTGTCATGATTTTTCCTTTCTTGTTTCTGATACTGTTGATGTGTGTTGATTCTCTTTTCCTCTTAATAAATCTGGCTAGAGGCTTATCTATTTTGTTTATTTTCTCAAAGAACCAGCTCTTGGTTTCATTGATTTTTTTCTGTTGTTTTATTCTTCTCAATTTTGTCTATTTCTTCTCTGATCTTTATTATGTCCCTTCTTCTGGTGACCTTAGGCCTCATTTGTTCTTCTTTTTCTAATTTTGATTATTGTGAGATTAGACCATTCATTTGGGATTTTTCTTCCTTCTTTAAATATGCCTGGATTGCTATATACTTTCCTCTTAAGACTGCTTTTGCTGTATCCCACAGTAGTTGGGGCTTTGTGTTGTTGTTGTTGTTTGTTTCCATATATTGTTGGATCTCCATTTTGATTTGGTCATTGATCCATTGACTATTTAGGAGCAAGTTGTTAAGCCTTCATGTGTTTGTGAGCCTTTTTGCTTTCATTTTACAATTTATTTCTAGTTTTATGCCTTTGTGGTCTGAAAAGTTGGTTGGTAGGATTTCAATCTTTTGGAATTTACTGACGCTCTTTTTGTGGCATAGTATGTAGTCTATTCTGTAGAATGTTCCATGTGCACTTGAGAAGAATGTGTATTCTGTTGCTTTTGGATGAAGAGTTCTGTAGATGTTCTAGTGTGTTGCTCAGTGCCTCTGTGTCCTTACTTATTTTCTGTCTGGAGGATTTGTCCTTTGGAGTGAGTGGTGTGCTGAAGTCTCCCAGAATGAGTGCATTGCATTCTATTTCCTCCTTTAATTCTGTTAGTATTTGTTTCACATATGTTGGTGCTCCTGTATTGCGTGCATATATATTTATAATGGTTATATCCTCTTGTTGAACTGAGCCCTTTATCATCATGTAATGTCCTTCTTTATCATTTGTTACTTTCTTTATTTTGAAGTCTATTTTGTCTGATACTAGTATTGCAACACCTGCTTTTTTCTCTCTGTTGTTTGCATGAGATATCTTTTTCCATTCCTTGACTTTAAGTCTGTGCATGTCTTTGGGTTTGAGGTGAGTCTCTTGTAAGCAGTGTATGGATGGGTCTTGCTTTTTTATCTATTCTATTAGTCTGTGTCTTTTGACTGATGCATTTAGTCCATTTACATTTATGGTGATTATTGAAAGGTATGTACTTATTGCCATTGCAGGCTTCAAGTTTGTGGTTACCAAAGGTTCAAGGTTAGCTTGTTTACTATCTTACTGTCTAACTTAACTCGCTTGTTGAGCTATTATAAACATGGTCTGATGATACTTTATTTCTCTCCCTTATTATTCCTTCTCCCTTCTTTATATGTTGGGTGTTTTGTTCTGTGCTCTTTTTAGGAGTGCTCCCATCGAGCAGTCTCTGTAAGATGCCCTGTAGAGGTGGTTTGTGGGAGGCAAATTCCCTCAATTTTTGCTTCTCTGGGAATTATTTAATCTCTCCTTCATATTTAAATGATAATCGTGCTGGATACCATATTCTTCATTCTAGGCCCTTCTATTTCATTACATTAAGTATATCATGCCATTCTCTTCTGGTCTGTAGTTTTTCTGTTGAGAAGTCTGATGATAGTCTGATGAGTTTTCCTTTGTAGGTAACCTTTTTTTCTCTCTGTCTCCCTTTAATACTTTGTCCTTGTCTTTGATCTTTGCCATTTTAATTATTATGTGTCTTGGTGTTGTCCTCCTTGAATCCCTTGTCATGGGAGTTCTGTGTACCTCTGTGGTCTGAGAGGCTGTTTCCTCCCCTAGTTTGGGGAAGTTTTCAGCGATTATTTCTTCAAAGACACTTTCTATCCCTTTTTCTCTCTCTTCTTCTTCTGGTACCCCTATAATGCGATATTGTTCCGTTTCGATTGGTCACACAGTTCTCTTAAAATTCTTTCATTCCTGCAGATCCTTTTATCTCTCTCTGCATCTGCTTCTCTGCGTTCCTGTTCTCTGTTTTCTAGTCCATTAATGGTCTCTTGCATCTCGTCCATTCTGTTTTGAAGTCCTTCCAGAGCTTGTTTTAGTTCTGTATTCTCCCTCCTTAGTTCTTGCATATTTCTCTCTGGTAGTCCATCAGCATGGTTATGACTTTTGTTTTGAATTCTTTTTCCGGAAGACTGGTTAAATCTATCTCCCCAGGTTCCTTCTCAGGGGAAGATGTAGAAGATGTCAAAGCTGTCTGGGTTAGTCTTGTCTGTATCATATTTTTTTGCCTTTTCATGTTGATAGGTGCAGTGGAGTGCTACTGACTCTTCTATCATCTGGGAGAGTCAAGCCTGTTTCCACTTGCTCCTGGTCTTTCTTTACTGGGACAACTGTGACCCCCTAGTGGCTTGTGTTGGGCAATTGCGTGTAGCCTGGGTCTCTGTATCTTGCCCGGCCGGCATGGAGGATGCTCCCTTCCTGAGGGTGTGACCAGCCTCAGGCTGCTGCTATGCTACGTTGGGGGCCCCAGAGGGGTTATGGACAGGGGGCTGTTTGGCTGTTTACCTCCGTGAGGGGTCTCACAGCTGTTGCCCAGCGGTTTAGTGTGCCCGGAGTTCCCTGGAATTTCCAGCTGCTGGACTCTGACCTGGGATGCTTCCGGCCAGCTGTGTGGTCCCTGTCCCTTTAAGACTTTCAAAAAGCACTTGCTTTTCTTTGTCACAGGGGCGCCGGCTTCAGGACCTGCTCACAGGTCCTACTGTCCTGCTTCCCTAGTTTCCGGCACCCCATGCATGCACTGTGTCTGCACTCTGGTGCGGATGGCTAAGGCTGGGTGTTTAGCAGTCCTGGGCTCCCTCTCCCTTCCCTGCTCTGACTCCTCTCCTCCCACTGGGAGCTGGGGTGAGGGGCGCTCGGGTCCTGCCAGGCTGCAGCTTGTATCTTACCCCTTTCACCAGGCGCTGGGTTCTCGCAGGTGTGGATGTAGTCTGGCTGTTGTCCTGTGTCTTCTGTTCTTTTAGGGATAGTTGTATTTGTTGTATTTTCAAAAATATAAATGTTTTTGGGAGGAGATTCCCACTCTCCTACTCATGGCGCCATCTTGGCTCCACCCCCTTTAAAAAATAAATATATATGTTTTTGAGAGGAGATTTCCACTGAACTACTCATGCCACCATCTTCCTGTGATCCTCTCTTTTAGTATTTTTTGTAATAGCCATTCTGACTGCTGTGAGGTGATATCTCATCATGGTTTTGATTTGTGTTGTCTGGCAATTGGTGATGCTGAGCTACTCTACACGTGCCTTTTGGTCATCTGTATGTCTTATCTTTGGAGAAATGTCTATTCAGTTCCTCTTCCCATTTTTTAATCAGATAACTTGTTTCCTTTTTTCATATTGTACTGTTAGTTCTTTATATATTTTAGCTATGTATTCCTTATCAGTTACATCATTTAAAAATATCTTCTCCCATTTGGTAGGTTGGCTTTTCATTTTACTGATGAATTCCTTCTCTGTGCAGAAGGTCTTCAGTTTGATATAGTACATTGTTTCATTTTTTTTTTTTTGCCCTTGTTTGAGAAGAGAAACCCAGTAAACTGTTGCTCAGATCAATGTCCAAGAGTTGACTATGTTTTCTTCTAGGAATGCTATGGTTTCTGATCTTACATTTAAATCCTTAGGTCATTTTCAGTTTATTTCTGTATATGGCATAAGAAGTTGTCCAGTTTTAGTCTTTTTATGCAGTTGTCCAGTTTACCAATACCATTTAGTGAAGAGACTGTCTTTCATCATTGTATGTTCTTGCCTCCCTTGTCAAACATTAATTGACCACAGAAGTGTGGGTTTATCTGAACTTTCTGTTCTGTTTCATTTATCTTTGCATCTATTTTTTCATACCAGTACTTTACCATTTTGATTACTATATCTTTTTGATAGTTTTAAATCAGGGACTTTGACATCTCAAGCTTTGCTATTCTTTCTCAAGGTGCCTTTGGCTCTTTGGGGTCTTTTGTGTTCTTGGCCTGGTTTTGGTATCAGGATAAGGCTGGCCTCATACAATGAATTTGGAAGTATTCTTCTTCTACAGTTGTTTAAAATGATTTAAGGAGGATGGGTATAAACTCTTCCTTAAATGTTTGATAGAATTCACCTGTGAGACCATCTGGACCCAGACTTTTGTTTGTTGAGAGTTTTTTGATCATTTAATTTCATTATCAGTAATTGGCCTACTTGGATTTTTTTTATTTCTACATGATTTAGTCTCAGATGACTGTATATTCTAGGAGTTTATCCATTTTTTTGTAGGTTGTCTAATTTGTTGGCATATATGTGTTTATGGTATTTTCTTATGATCCTTTGTATTTCTGTGGTACTGGTTGCAATTTCTCCTCTTTAAAAATTTCTGGTTTTACTTATTTGGGGCTCCCCCTTTTCTTGTTGGGTCTGGCTAAAGATTTGTTGATTTTGTTTATCCATTCAAAGAACCAGCTCTTAATTTCTTTCACCCTTTCTATTTTTTTCCTACTCTTTATTTTTGTTCCACTGTGATCTTTATTTCTCTCCTTCTACTAACTTTGGGCTTGCTTTCTTCTTTTCCTAAATCATTTAAATGCAAAATTTGATGATTTATTTGCAATTTTTCTTGTTTCTTTAGGTGGGCCTATTGCTATGAACTTCCTTTTGAGAATTGTTTTTGCTGTGTCCCAAAGATTTTGAAACATTCTGTTTCCATTTTCATTTGACTCAAGGTATTTTTTGGTGTCCTCTCTGGTTTATTTGTTGATCCATTGGGTGTTTAATAGCTTGTTTAGTCTCATGTGTTTGTGTTTTTTTCCAGTTTTCTTGTAATTGGTTTCTAGTTTCATACCATCAGAAAGATGCTTGATGTGATTTCAGTGTTCATAAATTTATTGATACTTGTTTTGTAGCCTAACATGTAATTCATCCTAGAGAATGTTCCATGTGTACTTGAAAAGAGTGTGTATTCTGCTATTTTTGGATCGAGTAGTCTGTATATATCTGTTAAGTCCAACTGTTCTAATGTGTCATTTAAGGCCAATATTTCCTTATTGATTTTCTGTCTGGATAGTTATCCATTGACACAAGTGGGAATATTAAAATCCCCTACTATTATTGTATAGCTGTCTATTTCTCCCTTTACTTCTGTTAATATTTGCTTTATATATTTAGGTCCTCCTTTTTTGGGTGAATAAATGTTTGTAAATGTTGTATTATCTTGGCATGACCCTTTTATCATTATATAAGGCCCGTCTATGCCTTTTTTATAGTCTTTGCAAGGGACTTTAAGAGCAGATTATCCATTCACTAGTTGTGTGATTCTCCTGGTCTTAATCCCCATTGATTTTTAAAACCATTTGTTTTGGGGGCTCATCTTGCCAATGCTGGCTCCCAGGGTCAGGGTTCCTGATGGGGGACACAATTCCTTCAGTCCTCAAGGGAGATTTCCATTTTGTTTTGGCTCACTCCTGAATGTGGGATCTCTGTATCTGATGTGGGATCTTAGGTAAGACCATGTCTCTGCCTCTCCTACCTTCTTGACATGTCTATTTTGTCTTTTGTCATGAAGTGGTGTTCATTTAGCTCTCCGGTCCTTTACAGAAGACAGTTATTCCATGTATAGCTGTAAATTTTTTGTGTCTGTGGGAGGAGGCAGGTCTTCCTTCACCACCATCTTGAACTCCCTCTGTCCCATTAGTTTTTATGAAGCTTCCTCTATAGTCTAATACATATTTAATTCTTGTGAATGTTACATATGTGCTTTAAAACAAGGCTATTTTTTAAATTGGGTACAGGGTTCTTTATCTAATCAGCTTGAGCTCATTCACTTCAGAACTCATAACTCGGACTATTCCTTTTTCTGGGTGGTTGTTTGAAACTTCAGTGCCACTTGTTGAACTATCTTTTCATTTTTGTTTTGCAGTATATATATATGCACATACATGTATATATCTGCCTATCTCTTTACTGAATCATTATTTATATAATTAATTTTCTTATTTCCTGTTTAAATGTATAGATATAATTTCCTTGAATTGGTCTAAGTGTTATAATTTATTTTTACCATATTGGATAAATTAAGACTATAACTCAGATTTATATTCTCTTTATTGACTTATTAACTTAACACATAACTTCCCATATAGGACAAATATTTTACATTAAACCCCAAACCTTTTGTTTTTCACTGCCCTATCTTCCCAAAGCACACCAAGTTGATATTGTCTACCATCTTTCCCTTTATCTTAATAAGGAACTCGTTTTTCTTTCTTTTTCTTGTTTAGTTTTTTTCCCTAATTTTCTCTATTGTTCTAGGTCTATTATTTGTTATTAGGCAGCAATATACTTGATGTCATGAAGTTATATCATTGCTAGACTCTCCTGGAATAATTTTCTCTTCATACACAATTTTTTCTCAAAGAGTGGTTTTCAAGTGAAAGGGAAAGAAACTCATACTGCAACAGTGAGGAACTCTGGAGAATTTTTGATAACCCAAAATACTGAAGCCATTTTTATTCCTTATTTGCCAAAGGATATTATATTATGAACTTATGTATAAATATTATTTTATTAAGTATTTTTACTTAGCAATTAAGTATTTTTATTTAGTAATTTAAAATATTCCATTTTCTTATTACAAGCATGTTGCTCCTCAGAAGTCTGATGTTACTGTAATTCTTTTTACTTTATTAGTATTTATTCTTTATGGAATTTATGTATATATTTGTCTTTAATCTCTTCAAAATTAGTTATATGCTTGTAGTTGTAAACTTTTTCTTATAATCTTGCCATTTTATAAATTTTTTCAATTCTAGATTGTTTATATATTGTGGAAATGTATTTGATTATCCTATTTTTTCCTTCCATTTTTAGATTTCCATTTTTCTGGAACTCCTATTAACAGTTGATAGCAATACTACTTGGAAATGCCATTATCACTTACCTTCACTGGTATATTTTCTACTTTATTTCCAGGATTCTTTGCCTCAATTCAGTATTATGCGTCACTAATCATTCTGCTTCATTAATCCTGCTATTTAACTCATTTCTTATATTAATTAATTCAAATATATTTTTTAATGCTTCATATTTCCAACTTAATTTTTCTTTATGATTATTCTCATTACATTTGCTGAAAACGTTTTCTTAAGTGCATTCATCATGCTTATTTTAAAATTATAATTATTTTAGAAGGTTGGTGTTCCTTATTTTGACTTTTGTTTCTTTTCTGTAGAAATTGTACTCCTCAGGTGTCTAGTTGTTTAGATCTACAAGAACACGTTTTAATAGAAAGGTCAGTTTATTCATGCCGGAAAGGACAGATTATCAGGCACTATTGCCTGTTATTTCTGATTTGGTTTAAAAGACAATAAAAGGAGGCCACAGGGTTAAAATCCTAGGCAACAAAGAACCACCTGTAATCTCTCAGTTGTACAACTGTTTAAGGAGCCCCTGTATGTAAAGAGAAGTTCACCTTTAACTCTTTGAAAGGAACCACAATGTTGAGGTGAAATGCCCTTAGATTGTAATCCACAAACCCTTGTTTTTTGAAATAGAATAGGTAGAAGAATACATGATTAAGAATAATCAGCCAGCTCACTCCAGCTGGGGCTGTGGGCTGTGGTGAAAGAATCCTGCTGACAGTGGGCTTTGAGGTTTTTGCTGCCTACCTATGTATTACAGTGGTGTTGCAAAGGGCATTTATGAGGCATTTGGAGTAGAGTAGATGTATTGAGAAAATAGCAAATCACCAAAGACTTCCCTCAATCTGATCTCCAGCCACTCTTGTTGGCTACATACATCAGTCATGACAATCTGATCTTCCCAGTTATTTATCATATTTTTTATTATAGTCCCTCCCTTGCATGTTTTAATCTTACTTTGGTAGGTGTTTCTAAAGAATTAGGTGATACATGGTCAAAAAGTTTTCCTAGTCCACTTCAAGGTTTTAACATTATGCCAACATCTCAGTTCTAAAACTTCAATTTGTCCTGTCCTAAAATCTTTTGTCTGTCCTCCCACATAGGCTATACTGAGCAGGACAATGTACTTCTTCAGCACCAGCTGACAGCTAAACTGCCAGATACCTCTTGTGATTTTGGACTCCATAACTCTGAGAGGATGTCTAGTTTATAGTATTACCATAACTCAACAGCCTCAGCACTTTTGCATTACTCATTATTATTGTTTCCTTATTTATATTTTGTCTTCATTTTCTTGGTGACTTGAAACCCATAATAATTTTGGAAAAAAATGGTATGCTTATAGATTCAATAAGGTTTTAATTGTCAGGTATAAATGTGTGTGTGTACATAATACTTATGAAGTTTATGTATTTTCCTTAAGTGGAGGAAAATATTACTGGCCACAGTAGGGAAATCAGATGAATTTTTGATCACCCAAATTGTATATTTGTTTATGATATGCTATTGAGTGTCACCCATGTAAACTATTCTGAGATTTTATTTTTTTATATCTTGCATGATTTTAGTCCTTAGAACAGATTGTAATTTTTTTGATTATAGAAGTATTGACATCAGCAATTGTAAACAGAAGTTGATGTCAGCGAGACAGAAGAGCAGGAGTCCTAGTGCTCATCTCCCCAACAAACAAAATAAAAACAATGAATAAAAAGCTATAAACTAATGAAAAGAGCCCTGGGAAGACTCCGAACTGTAAGAAACATCAGAAACACCACAGAGCTCGAAACAGGAGAAGGACAGAAAAAATCATAGGAACCATTTTAGCTCATCACTCCATCCCCAGACCAGAGCAGTTTGGCACCAAGAGGCAACCCTCAGAAGGATTTTACCCCATGGGGAAAAGCAGATAGGAGACCCAGCAAGTAGCACTGCTGCCGTACATATTTGCAGCCTTTGCTTCTGTGTTGCAGTCTTCACAAACACTGAACCCAGCTGATGGAGCTTCCCCGAGTCCCCACTTCTGCATCTCCCTAGAGAAGGAACTGTCCTTGCAGTGAGACATGTCCCCAGGTGTTCTACTCACTCTGTGCCCTGCTCTCCTGGATTAGAATGCCCCACTGCCCCCCCTGTTTACTGAACACAGCTGCCTCTGCTCTGCAGTCCTCCCTGGTGGTTCTAAAGCAAGGCTTTGTCCCACCATCGCTGTGGCAATGCTGCTGCAGCTCTTGACTTGCCATGGGGGCTCTGAGTTGTGAATTTGTCCTACCCTCGCTGGCCTGAGCTGCTGTTTTTCTGTGACTAAGTCATGTTTTAAGCTGTGGCTTTGGCCACCATCCCCAGACTGCACTGCTACAGCTTTTTGCCCTGTTCCCTAGTTTATAAACTGTAGCATTGATTTGCAGGCACTGGGACTGAGCTACCACTTCTGCTACTGACACTGGAGCTAAAGTCATGGCTTTGGCCCACCATCCCCAGAGCATGCTGCTACTCTCTCCATCCACAGGGCCCAAGCCAGCACTGTACCCTGTCATTCCAGGGCCTGTGACATTGCTGCATCCCCCCATCCCCTGCAGCCTGAGTCACTACAGTGAGCCCCAAGGACACAGACGCACAGATGCCGTTGTACAGGTGCTATGCATACTCCTGTCCCTCAGACACCAGCACCACTGCCACAGCAAGCTCATCTGTGTCCCAGGATCCAGGCACTGTGTTAGTTCTGTGTGTCTGGTCCCAGGACCCTGGCTCGGCTGCTGTTCTGAGGACCAGTGTGCCAGATGTGGTGCTAAGAGAGATCTTCTAGACAAGAACATCATCCCATGAGCAAAAAAGAGACAGGAGGAGTCTGGACGTCTTCAGTCTGATGATTGCAGTAGCCTTTAGCCACTGCTGCCACCCAGAGGCCTCCACAGTCTTAGCCATAGAGGACCCTCCACGGTCTTCATCAACATTGACCTGAGTTGGTGGAGCTCATGGAGACTACACTGCTGTGTCCTCCAGAAACCAGAGATGCTGCACCTATCCAAACAGCACCCTCATAATTACCTTTAGTGGTGGTGGAAAATGGTTTGTGTTTCCAATAAACAATATTGCAAAAACACTATATCCACATGTAAAACAATGAGACTGTATTTCTATCTTACACCATCCACAAAAATGAACTCAAAGTAGGTTAAATGCTCCCACATGAGATCTGAAACAGTGAAACTACCAGAAGAAAACAGGGAAAAGCTCCTTGAGATTGGTTCTCGGTGATGATTTTTGGATGTGACATCCCATGCACAAGTGACAAAAGCCAAAATGAACAACTGAGACTGTATTAAACTAAAAAGCTTCTGCACAATAGAGGAACAAATTAAAAAGGCAACCTACAGATTGGAATAAAATTTTGTAAGTCATATCTCTGATGAGGGGTTAATATAAAAAAATATATTAGGAACTCTTATAACTCAATAAAAAGAAAGCAAATAATCCAGTTAAAAATGTGCAAAAGACCTAAACAGATATTTTTCCAAAGAAGACATCCAAATGGCCAAATGGTACATGGAAATGTGCTCAACATCATTACTCACAAAGGAAATAAAAAAAAGAATAATAAAATGTCACTGTACTCATGTTATAATGGCTTTTATCAAAAAGACAAGGTAACAGGTGTTGGTGAGAATGTGGAAAAAGGGAACTCTTGTTCATTGTTGGGAATATTAATTGGTACAGACATTATGGAAAAAAATACAGTGATTCTTCAAAAGATTCAAAATAGAACTACCACATCATCCAGAAATTCCACTTCTAGGAATTTCTTCCTAAGGAAAATAAATCATTATCCTGAAGAGACATCTGCTCCTCCATGTTCATTGCAGCATTATTCACAGCAGCCTAGACATAGAAACAACCTTAGTGACCTTTGACAGATGAAGCTATATTGAAAATGTGTTATACATATACAATGGGATTTTATTTAGCTCTTAAACAAAAGGAAACCCTGCCATATGGGAAAATATACGAAACTGGAGATCTTTACGCTATAAGGGCAATAAGCCAGATAAAGACAACTACAATATGGTATCACTTACAAGTGGAATATTTTTTAAAAAGCCAGTTTTATAGAAACAAAGAATAGAATGATGGTTGCCAAGTACTGTGGGAAGATTAATGGAAGATATAGGTCAAAGGTTACAAGCTTTCAGTTATAAGAATAAATCTGTAATGTAAGGCATAGAGAATATATTTAATAATGCCATATCGTATACTTAAAAGTTTCTGGGAGACTTAAGTATCATCACTACACACACACATACACACACACACACACACACACACACAAAATTGATTTGGCAATCCTTCCACAATGTTTGTTTTTGTGAATATACATAATAATCATGTTGTATTAAATATATACATTTACATTTGTTAAATTTATTCAATAATGTACAAAATGTAAATGATTAGAAGCATAATGCCTTAGGTCACTCATCTTTTGGTTAAAATCAAGGTGATATTATTATAGCTGTTGAAACTACCTGCCTAAGCAGAAATGAAAATCTAATAAAATATTTTTCCACTTATTTAAGGTAGGCCCCAATTGGGGAGTTCATCTTTCTAAAATGGCAATTCAACTCATAGCTTTGGCTCTGATCTCATATAATCACATCTGCCTGAATATGCCACTATGCATGCTGTGGCCATCCGTCAACTCCCACAGACCTTCAGGGACCGCAAAATGAGGGTGTAAGGAGGAAAAGCTACACCCTGATTTTTGGCCACCTCAAAATGAGATAAAGTTTAAGAAGAACTTAAGAATTGCTTGCTATCAGTAAGACTGATGTTTTAATTTCCTTCTCCTCCCCCTGCCCCTTCTTCCTCACCACCTTCTCCTTCCCCATCCTCAGTCTTCTCATCAAGCACACTTGCAACTGATCTCTCTGCCTGCTGGGATGGGCAATGGGTGTGTTTATGCTGAGTCTCTGTGATGTTGATCTCTGTTGTGCTTATCTTCCCAATCAAGAACCTTGGTATCTTATCTTTGGGTTTACCTGGGATCTTTAGCTAAAAGTCTTTATATTTTCTATACTGCAAGATACAGATTTTTATTTTTGTGCCAAGTATATTCTCCATAGTAAATATTAGTTATTTGTTGGTAGCCTGTGTAAAATACATATCACTTAGTAAAAGCATTCCCTATCACTGGAAATGTATAAATCAAATCATTAGATTCCTATAACAGTTATTACTGATGATCCATTTGTAGTGTTAAATTACAAATACAAATCTATTGAGGATAAAAATAAAATAGAAATAATTTTAATTTAGATATCTGCATTTTAAATCATATGTCACTAATTTCCATGTCAAAATCATTAATTCTTGCTTTATATTTTGTATTTATACCAAATCCTTTAATTAGTGGTACGTGTTAGGAAAATCATCATTATTTTTTACACTTCAAAAACACTGTGTATAAACTGGTATAATAATTGACATGTTTATTTAATTTACATGGCTATTTATGAAATAGCTTCAGCTATAATACTTAAGTGAGCATAAATTTTTTTCTGAAAATAGGAGAGAACTTTCTTGAATATATTTTGCATAATCCTAATATCTAAAGAAGTATATATTTTAGCTATGCTTAACTATTCACAGTTACTCCTAAAGGATTAAATATTTCACAGTTCTGTGCCTTTCCCAGCTAATGCTCTTTTCCCCAGCAAATTTTACTGTTGTTTAATTCTTAACTCAAGCAACCCTTTCACTATGAATTTTCCTTTTGCCTCATACTCAGCATAGACTATTGCTTGTTTCCACATCATTCTATAAATTATCATTGTTTTGTAATTAATAGTTATCAGCCTCTCCACACATAATGTAAACTTCTGAAATCAGAAATTTTTTTTTTCTGATTTTTCTTCTTTTATTTTCGTTTTTTTTTCCTTCAGAAAGGGGAACAAAAATTACTATGTGGTTGCTGAATTTATGTATTTATATAAATATATATTAAAGAACATTTAAGTTGTCTAACAAATTTTAATTATACAACACAGAATCATCACCCATAGTCAGCAGGTTATACATTATTAAGACCTTAGTCATCTTACAGCTGAAAGAGACAGGGTATCTTGGGAGCCTAGCTGAGAGGCTCCTGTTTGCCCCAGCCCCACTGGAGTCTCTGCCCCCCAGTCTAGGCCTGAGGCCATGCCAAAGGCTCCACCTCCCCAGGGTAGCTCTCAGGACATCCCCTGCACAACTCTTTCTTCGTCCACTTGGGAAGGGGACTCCCGAGGTGCCATCCCCATCCAACAGGATGCAGGGTGGTAACACTTCAATTTCCCTTTTACGTGAAGCTTCTGACTTCCATTCTGGAAGGATCCACTAAGAATCCATCGGTGCCCGAGCTTCTTATAAGCCATCTAGGGCATGTGTCATTGCCTGCTACACACCCAGGTAAGAATCCTGACTGTGACTGGTTGGCAGTGACTGCTGTAGAGGGAAAGTGGGAAGCTGCAGAATGCATACATATCTGTTCCTCCTCCAGCCACTTTGACCCAAGATTAGGCAGCTATTTCCCACCAGGCCCATCCCTGGGGCAGGCAGGGTGCCTCCCTTTGAAGGTGCAATAAAGACAGGAAGAGCAACAGGAGCCTGGCTCCCTGAGGACAGGCTGGCTGCTTTAGGGAAGAAAAGAAGCCCATTCACCCTCACAGCCTGGAGGAAGCTAAGTGCCGGCAAGATGAACCAGCATGGAAGCCAGGGACTGCTAATTCTGCCAGTTTATCAAGCCCTTCTGGATGAACCTCGCCACTACCACTATATTCTATTACTAGGGCCTCCTACTCACCAAAACTGCTCCCTGCTGCCCATGGACCAAACAGATCTCTCTTCTTTTTAATCTAGACAAGACAAGACTGAACTTTTTTTAAAGATACTATAAGTTAGAAGCAAAATTTCACCCTGTCCAGTTCTCCTTCCCCTCTCACCCCTGCTCCCTTTCCAGCCTCCAGCCTCCACTCTCCCTTGATTAGCAGTTCCTGGCTCAGTGAATTGTCTCTGCTTTCAGGAACTCTTCTGGAGAGGAGGGGAAAGCAAATAAGGGAGGAGAAATCTGTGAATAATGGGAGGGGTGTGAGTGCAAGTCCTTATTATTTGAGAACCCAAAAGATTCAAACTGTCTGGGTGAGGGTTTCCACTGAGTTCCTCTGAGCTCACAGCTCTGTGGGCCTGGGGAGGGGAGCCCTTCATGTTGGTTACCTGAGCCTCTGTTCTCATTTCTCCCAAGAAGCTCTGTGAAATCAGAAATTTTTTAACCATCGTTAATCCCTGTCTCATAGCACAGTGCTGGCCATGTATATTCCAAAGAAACCTGTATTCAAGGAGTGAGGAATTTAGTATATCAATACTGTATTAAAGTGGTAAAGTGATCGTAAGAAGATTAATACCTTATAATCATACCAAATTTCTTCACACAAAAATGAGATAAATGGATAAAGGCTCTGAAAGGTAGTTAGAATGTGAATTATCAACTGAAAATAATGAAGTCTCCCCATTTTCTTTTTAGAAAAAATCATAAATATACAAAAATTAAATAGGTATATCTTTTAAATGTTTCTAGATTACAAGATGAGCATCCTTCACAATGGAATGTTGTCTACAACACATAAATTTGGCAAAAATTATGTATTTTATTTACTTTCTTTTCTTTTCAAATTTATAGCTTCAAGAAGTGGCCT
Organism: Manis javanica; assembly: GCF_040802235.1. Taxonomy (NCBI): domain Eukaryota; kingdom Metazoa; phylum Chordata; class Mammalia; order Pholidota; family Manidae; genus Manis; species Manis javanica. The sequence continues at coordinate 185,561,309 of NC_133158.1, forward strand.
ATCAGCATAGACTAATTTTGAATTTCCCAATCTTTCAACTTGAAGTCTAATAGTATAAAACAATGATGCCATAAAAAAGCTCTACAGAATTATCATTTTTATTAAAATTATATGTTTGGTAAATGAACATTTCCTTTCTCCTAGCATTTTTTTAAATCCCTGGATGCTTATGAATTGTGAGATAAATACATAAATTCATACTTTGTTATGGAGAGCAGTGCTCATATATGTGTAATACAGATGAACTTTTTAGTACATAATTTCCCTTTTGATTATTTTAATAGTTTATTATGCTTGTGAGTCTCTCTGTTACTTCCTATCTAACATATCAGATAGAATGGCCAGGGGTCCTTTTTGAGGAGGTGATATTACATCAGGAACATGATTCAAATTCCAAGGGAAAATGTTTTGAATAAAAAAAAAGAAGATTGTGATTAAACTAAGTAAGACTGAAAATTTACCATTACAAATTACTGAAAATACATGAGCTTGTGTGTGTGTGTGTGTGTGTGTGTGTGTGTATTGAGGTCCTTGAGGGAGGAGCTCATGTATACATGGGTGTGCATGCATCAGAACAGCCTAAAAAAGACTTGTTACAAGATTGTGGTAAGGTGGCTCTACTGAACTAGTCTCCTGTTTCCAACTTCCAGTATTTACAGTCCATATTACTTAATAATTCTAATAAATATAAAAAAACATATTTTCACCATCAAGCATGTGGGAATGTTAAACAAATATATATTGAACATAAATATTTTACCTCAAAGTAGCACTATTCAATTTTTATTTGGTGATATTTTCCTGGGAAACAATAATCACATCAAAGAGAAGGGAAGAATTCTGAGAAGGGATTTAAATAAACACAGGCTTCTGAAATTAATAACCTTTACCTTTATGTGTGTTTGCAAGCAAAATTTATATTTATATGTATTTTCTATCCATTGAGTGTTTTCACTTTTAAAATCTATTGGCCTTTATTCATGACTTTAAAATTACATATATTTACCAGAGCTTCTATAGCATTTATGTATATACATAAAAGCACATTTGGTAAATGATAACATCAGTTTACTTCAAGAACAAGTGTGGGTCATATGGATCAAGAACAAGATTACTTCTGCCAGGACACATAACATTTGGTTATTATGGATCCATTTGCATCTTTTTTAATTTAAAATTTCAAGTTTAGTTGATTCATTATTGGCTTTATTCTATATGCCAAGTAAAACCCTTCTGTACACTTGACTTTTACTAAATCCATGACAAAGAGAATTTTTTTAGCACATGATCAAAATAAACACAGTTTGAATATGCTTCATTATAAACTATAGGTATAGAAAAATAAATAAATAAAATATCATTTCTTCCCCCTGACTTTAAGGAGACAGAAAATCTATATATATTTTCTCAGAATATGCCATCCATTCAACCAAAAGAAATGTCATATCTTGGGGTTGAGGGGGAGTTCTTAAGACAATAACTTTATAATATTATCATTTTAATTTTCTAGGTAACATGGTCTTACCTGTCTGCTTTTTAATAATGGCCAAAACCTTGAAGTCACAGGCTGAAGGAAAAAACAATAGCAGCCTACAAATCTTGTCTTTATCACTCCTGTATTAAAGGGTGAAGGAGCTTGCATTTTACACACTTGATGCCTCCTACTTCCTTCATGTAGTATAGACAGTCATTTTTTAGGTATCCTATAAAAACTAAATACACTCTCTTAAAGTCGGATGAGAGAACTTGGTTTACCTCTCTGAGGGGCCAGCTCAACTCTTCTGCATTTGCTTCCCTCTTACATCCCTGTGTGTGAAGGGGAGCCTGTGGGACTCCTTGTGGTGACCAAAGGGCTATAATTAGTCTCATTAATCCAACATTATACGTACACAGATTAAAAAAAGAGTATTTCATGGGTATTACCTATATGCGGTTCATGCCTTTTCCTTAATGTGATTTTAACTTTATAGTATGAAATGGGAGGGCAATTAATTGATAGTCTAATGTTTATAATTCAATGCTGTTACGGTGGAAATGATGCAATCAGGACTGAGGTAGTTTCTTCTCTTCCTGGGGACTGTGTGTTTCTACCAGGTAAACTATGTTTGAAGACACTGTGGCCAGATATTTTGTTTTTGATCATAAAACATCAATTTTTATGTTACAGTCATCATCAGATATTAATAAATGTCATGCCTTAAGTCCAAATACTAGATATGAAACATTCTCAATAATATCTTATAGAGACACAACATTTTTCCCATTTAAAGGACTGTTCATTGATGTTGTTTGGATGTTGTTCATTGAGAGTCTAGTTTGTCTAGATGATTTAGGACCACCACATCTCATTTTAAAAATGATATACCCCAAGTTGACTTAAGTTTATACTGACTTAGCTAAGTTCCATTTATTATTTTGTTTTTTTAATATTTAAGAGACCACATGTGCTTCTTCTGAATCCATACTTCTGCCCAGATTGTCTTTGCGAATTGTTATTCTGTCTGCAAGAATCTATTTGCCCATTTCTACCACTGAACTGGATTTAATGGTGACTATTTATGTAATAAGTACAACACTTTGGTATTCTTCCAAGAAATGGTGAAGTACAAAGTAAAATATGAATGGCTTGCTTCTATTTAGCATTGTTACATGGATAAAATATATTTCTTATTTAAAGCAACATCAATTTATGAGAAAATGTTTTGAAAGAATATTAAAATTGAGTTATATAAAGAGATTGGTGTTCTGTTTCCTAATGTAAGAATATTTTTCAAGTGTATTATTATATGGACATGGTAACAAATCTTTCTGACTGCTTAAAAATTCTCACATAATTAATGTTTACTAATTTAAAAAACTAGTACCACATTTTCTTTATCCATTCATCTATTGATGGACACTTTGGTTATCTCTATATATTGACTATTGTAAATAGTATGGCAATAAACATTGGGGGTCATATATCTTTTCAAATCAGTGATTTTGTTTTCTTAAGGTAAATTCCTAGAAGTGGAATTACTAGGTTGTATGTTATTTCTATTTTTAGTTTTTTGAGGAACCTCATACTGCTTTCCACAGTGGTTGCACCAATGGACATTCCCACTAACAGTGTAGAGGGTTCTCTTTTCTCCACATCCACTTGTTATTTTTTGTCTTTTGGATAGTGGCCATTCTGACTGGTGTGAGGTGATACCTCATTGTGATTTTGATGTGCATTTCCCTGATGATTATGGATGTGGAGCATCTTTTCATGTGCCTGTTGGTCATCTGTATTTCTTGTTTGGAAAAATGTTTGGATCGCCTATACGTTTTTTAAACAGTTTTTTTTTGTGTGTGTATGTGTGTTGAGTTGTATGAATTCTTTATATAATTTGGATGTTAACCCCTTGTCAGACAAATCAACTGTGAATATATTCTCCCATACTGTAGGTTGCCTTTTTGCTCTGTTGATGGTGTCCTTTGCTGTACAGAAGCTTTTTAATTTGATGTAGTGCAACTTCTTGATTTTTTATTTTGTTTCCTTTGCCTGGAGAGATATGTCCAGAAAAGAAATTACTAATGCTTATATTCAAAAGATTTTTGCCTATAGTTTCTTCTTAGAGTTTTATGGTTTCACATCTTCCATTTAGGTCATTAACCCACTTTGGGTTTAGTTTTTTGTATGGAGTTAGGCAGTAATCCAATTTCATTCTCTTACATGTAGCTGTCCAGCTTTCCCAACACCAGTTAATACAAAGACTGTCTTTTCCCCACTGTATATACATGGCTCCTTTATCATACATTAAGTGACCGTGTTTATTGTGTGGGTTTATGTGCATGTGTTAATTTCTGGACTCTCTGTTATGTTCCATTGATCTATGGGTGTGTTCTTGTGCCAGAATCAAACTGTTTTGATTGTTACAGCTTTGTAGTATAGCTTGAAGTCAGGGAGCATATAATACCTCCAGCTTTGATATTCTTTCTCAGAATTGTTTGGTTTTTCAGGGTATTTTATGATTTCATATGAATTTTAGGATTATTTGCTCTGGCTCACTGAAAAATGTCATTAGGATTTTGATAGAGATACATTGAATCTGTAAATTGTTTTGTGCATGATGGCCATTTTAACAATATCAATTCTTCCTATCCATGAGCATGGGATAATTTCCATTTATTTGTGTCTTCTTTAATTTCTCTCATGAGTGTCTTATCATATTCAGAGTATAGGTCTTTGACCTCCTTGGTTATATTTATTCATAGGTAGTTTATTCTTTTGTTGCAATTGTACATGTAATTGATTTCCTGATTTCTCTTTCTGCTAGTTCATTGTTAGTATGTAGGGATGCAAAATATTTCTGTGTATTAATTTTGTACCCTAAAATTTTGCTGAATCCAGTCATTAGTTCTAAAAATATTTTGGTGGAGTCTTTAGGATCTTCTATATATAGTATCATGTCATTTGCAAACAGTGACAATTTTACTACTTCATTACCCGTTTGCTTGTCTTTATCTCTTTATCTTATATGAGGGCCATGGCTACTACTTCTAGTACTATGTTAATAAAAGTGGTGAGAGTGGACACACTTTTCTTATTCCTGATCTTAGAGAAAAGCTTTTGGAGAGCTTTTATCATGAATGGATGTTGATTTTGTCAAATGCTTTTTCAGCATATATTGAGATCATCATAAGGTTTTTCTCCTTTTTGTGAATATAGTATATCACACTGATTGATTTACAAATATTGTACCATTCTTGCATCCCTGGAATAAATCCCACTTGGTTGTGATGGATAATCCTTTTGATGTATTTTTGAATTTGGTTTGCTAATATTTTGTTGAGGACTTTTGCATCTATGTTCATCAGGGATATTGTTCTGTAATTTTCTTTTTTTAATTATATTTGTCTGGTTTTGGTATTAGAGTGATGCTGGACTCATAGAATTAATTTGGAAGTATTCTCTCCTCTTTTACTTTTGTAATACGTTAAGAAGGATGCATATTAGCTCGTCTTTAAATGTTTGGTAAAATTCAGCTGTGAAGCCATCTGGTTCTGGAATTTGGTTTCTTGGGAGTTTCTTGATTACCAATTCGATTTCTTTACTGGTAATTGGTTTGTTCAGATTTTCTGTTTCTTCCTGGGTCAGTATGGGAAGGGTGTAGTTTTCTAGGAATTTGTCCTTCTAGGCTCATTTATTGGCATATCATTTTTCATTGAATTTTTAAATTATTCTTTGTATTTCTGTGCTGTCAATTGTAACTATTCCTTTTTTGTTTTTGCTTTTGTATCTTCTTTTTTTCTTAGTAAGTATGGATATGGGTTTTTCTCTTTTATTTATCTTTTCAAAGAATGAGCTCTTGGTTTCATTGATTTTTTTCTATTGCTTAATTCTTGTCTATTTTCCTAGTCTCATCTTTATTATGTTCCCACTGCAACTAACTTGAGTTTCATTTGTTTTTCTTTTTCTGCTTTCTTCAGTTGTAAGCTTAGACTGTTTATTTGGGATTGTTCTTGTTTCTTGAGTTTGGTTTATATTGCCATGTACTTCTCTCTTAGAACTGCTTTTGAGGCATCACACATATTTTGAACTGTTGTGTTTTTGTTTTCTTTTGTTTCCAAAAAATTTCTTTTCATTTTTTCATTGATCCATTGATTATTGGCCACCATGTTGTTTAGACTCCATGTGTTTGTGGGTTTTTTTTCTTTGTGTAATTTATTTCTTGTTTGATACCACTGTGACCTGAAAAGATACTTGATACAATTTCCATCTTTTGGATTTATTGAGGCTCTTTTTGTGTCATAATGTATGATCGAGTTATATATATATATATATACATATATATATATATAATGTGCCCCTGTGTTTGGTGCGTAGATATTGATAATAGTTATATACTCTTGTTGAACTGAGCCTTGTATTTATTTTGTCTGATCTAAGTACTGATACTCCTGCTTTTTTCTCATTATTTGCATGAAATATCTTTTCCCATCCTTTCACTTTGAGTCTTTGGGTCTGAAATGAATCTCTTATAGACAGCATATGGTTAGGTCTGTTTTCTTCATCCATCTGCCACCCTGTGTCTTCTGATTGGTTCATTCAGTCCATTTACATTTAAGGCAGTTATTGATAGGCATGTACTTACTGCCATTTTATTAATTCTTTTTTGGTTGTTTTTGCAGTTATCTTTGTTCCTTTCTTCCTCTCGCACAGTCTTCTCTTGTTATTTGATGATTTCCTTTAGTTTTGTGATTACATTTCTTCTTTAAAATTTTTTGTTTATCTATTATGGACTTTGGTCTTGTGGTTGCAGTAAGGTTCATAGATACTTTTCTAAATACATAACAGTCTATATTAAGTCAAATGGTCACTCTATTTCAAACGCAGTCTAAAGTACTGATTTTTATTCTTCTTCCTCATACACACTTTATGTATTAGTTGTCATAATCTGAATTTTTGTCTCTATACCTTGACTGATTTTGTGTATAGTTGATTATACCTTTGTTTTTTTTTTCTTTTCTTTTTTTAACTTCATATTTGCTTAGTAATTGATCTACTACCTTTACTGTGAGTTTATTCTCACTGGTGAAAAATGTTGAATCTTAAGAGTATTTCCATCTACAGAAGTCCCTTTAACTTTAGTGGTGGTGAATTTTTTTTATCTTCTGTTTATCTGGGAAACTTTTACCTGTCCCTTCCATTGGGAATGGTGACCTTTCTGGGTGGAGGCTCTTTGGTGATGGTCCTCCCTCTTCATCACATTAAGCAGTGTGTGTCACTCCCTTCTGGTCTGCAGAACTCCTTCTGAGAAGTCCACTGATATCTTTAGGGGTTTCTCTTTAAGGTTATTTTTTGCCTCTAGCTGCTTTCAATACTCTCTCTTTATCCTTAAACTTTGCATTTTTATTATTATATGCTTTGGTGCTGTCTTCCTTTTGTTAGCAACTCTGTGTGTCCAGGGCTTGTGTGTCTTATTTTCTTCCCCAGATTTGGTAAGTTTTCAGCAATTATTTCTTCAGAGACACTTTCTACTCCTTTGTCTCTCTCTCTTTTCCTTCTGGTACCCCTATTGTGTGAATATAGTTTCATTTGGCATGTCACACAATTCTCTCAGTGTCCTCTTATTTCTAGAGATTCTTTTTCTCTCTGTTCCTCATCTTGTTTCCTGTTTGCTAATTTCCATATCATTGATTTAATTCTCTAATTGCAGCAATCTATTACTCATTCCATCCATTTTATTTTTTATTTCAGGGACTTTATTCTTCAGCTCTGAGTGAGTCTTTTTTCAAATATTCTCTCTTTTTGTTGAAGAGTTCTCCCTGAGGTCATCAATTCTTTTCCACAGTAACTATGATTGTTCCTTTGAAAGATTTATCAGTATTCGTGATCTCCACTTCATTTAATCCTCTGTATGGTGTCTCATCCTGTTCTTTTGTTTGGAACATACTCCTCTGCCTCCTCATTTTGTCTGAGTTTCTGGGTCTCCTCCTTTTTATTAGATAGGTGTGCTGTGCCTGGTCTAGAGAGCAATGGCTTTATGAAGAAGTTGTCCTTTTGTTCCCAGAAGCACAAGACTCTTCGTTCACCAGCCCTGGTTCTCCCTGGTAGTGGAGCCCTGGTTGCTGTTGGTGGGCCCTGGGCAGAGTTGCCTTTCTCCCTGTCTGTTGGCGATGGCTGATCTCTGTCATCCCAGGCTCTTTGTGAGCTGTGCAGCAATGCTTCTGCTGGGATTGTTGTGGGTGGGGCCACCCATTGCCTGGCTGACAGTGATGGCAGTGCTCCTGGGCTGGTGGAGTGGCCTGGCAGGTTTGCAGGGTAGCATGGTGTGGGGTTGGGCTGCCAGTGAGGAGGGAGGAGCACAGGGAGTTGGCTCCCATAGGTGTCTCCACTGTTGGGCTGAGAGAGGGCTGGGGAAGCTGGGAAAGCCTCCCTCTGCCCTCAGGCATCAAAATCTCCCTCATATTGCCAGGCAGCAAAGTCTGACCACTGCTAGGCCTTGCTGGCCAGGTGGGTGGGTGAGTGCACAGGAAAGTATTTGAACTGCCAGCAAGGAGTTTGGAGCATTTGGGGATGGCTCCTGAGAGTGCCCAAATAGTTGGGCTGTGGGAAGGCTGGGGAATTTATATCCACCTGCCCTTCCACCTGTGGAGAGAGCTGTGTCCCATGCCCACTCCTCTGGTACTTTTCCCACTGCTGGTAAACCTTTCAAACTGCTGCCTGTATGTTGGGTCTCATCAAAACCAATGGAGCATGCCTGTTCTTCACAAGTGGCAGGAGTCTCAGCCTCCCGCCCCCAACTCTTCCTGGTGTCCTGCCTGGTTTAATCACCAAAACCCAATTTACTGTGGACTCACATTCCCAGAGCAGATCTCCAGGGCTGGGTGTGCAGAGCTCCTGAGCTCTTCTCCCCTCACTGCATGATTCCTCTCCCTCCCTCTTGTGGGTTGGGATGGGGGAAGGGCTTGCATCCCAGATGATTATAGCTCTTCCACTTTAACCTCCTCTGCGGTCTTCTCTTCTTCCCCAGGTGTAAGTGGTCTGTTCTGCAGTCTTCAGGTCATAGGGTTACTTGTATTTACTGTAGCTGCTTCCTTGGTGTTCATGTGGGAGGAGGTTTCCACCTTGCCTTCCTACTCTAGCATCATGCTCAGGCTCTTTATCTCTTAAGAGACAGAGTAAACAAAAATTACTTTGTGTTTGAGCAACTGGGTGGATGGAGAGATGAAGATGGTGAAGATGAGAAAGAGCCAGTGAAGTAGGAGAGATCGAAAGTTCCATTTTCAACACGACAAATAGGCATTATTAGATATCCAAGCAGAGATGTCAAAAATACAGTTGGAAGGTATGAGTCTGAAGGTCCGTGGTGAGGACTGGATGAAGACGCAAGGTTGAGAGCCCTTAGGAAAAGGATGCTGCTTTAGCCTAGAAGACTAGAAAAGATCCTCAGAGGAGCCGGGTATATGGAAGAAGGATAATGGTTCAATGTCTAGGAAAGCAGTGTTAGACATTGAGGAGATGAGGAGCAATCAGTAAATGAGATGGAACAGGGGTAGCCAGACAACAAGAGAAACATTCAGGGTGGGACAACACTGCATGGAAGTGAGGAATGATAAAAATGTTTATTTTTTGGCCATCTTTCTCTTCTTGGGAGTAACTCCACCCTTACAGTGCCTCAGACTCTTCAGAACGACCCTGTCCTCCCTCTCTCACATCCCGCTTCTGTTCTGGCAGTGAGTCTCGGCAGCTCTGGCCGGTACCCCAGCCCCGCTGCTGCCGCACCCTTCCCTGCTGCCGTCGCCTCCCACCTGGGGCACCGCAGCACCCTTCCTTCCTGTCCCTCTGATGTTGTCCTCGCCCTTTTCAACCTATTCGCAATAGCCAAGATGATTCTGTTTAAATGTGATTCAGGTAATGTTACTCCTCTGAGAAGAATCCTTCAGTGTTTTCTCAGCTCTCTTAGGACAAAAACTAATGATCTAACAAATGTCCCAAGCACCAATCTATCTGAAAGCTATCGCCTCCCTGAGTACATTTCCTACTGAACTTCCCTTACTCAGTCTCGTCCAGTCACACTGGTCTCCTTGGTATATTTGACAATTCCAAGAAATCTTATACCTCAGGAAATTTGCATTTTTTTCCTAGAATATGTTTTCCCCAGATGTACGTTTAGATTTCATGTCTTTCAGACTTCCGTTCAAAATAATTTTATCATTGTAGACCTATGTAAAATTGCAGTTTTACTCCAAAACTACCACCTTCTATGGTATATATTTTTCCAAATGGAACTTACTGCCATTTACTCAGTATGTTCCATAAGGACATATTTTTTTGTTTTGTTCTTCCCTTATCGCCTTATCATTAGGAACAGTGTCTGCACATAAAAGTGATGTAAACATATTAGTTGAAAGAATGAATGATGAAATGAATGAATGAATAAATGTCAAAAGATGTGGGGACAGAGAGAGAGAGAGAGAGATCTTCATTAACAAATACCTCTTTGGTAAACTTAAGCTGGCTTGTCCTATAATTATGAAAGAATAATATATTTAAAACAAGTAATTTGTATCTAAATTTTAGTTTAAATGAACAACAGATGCTCCAAAATAAATCAGAACTGGAAAAATCAGTTAATTAACAAAGGGTATTGCAGAATTTAAGCACAAAGTCTGAATGAGTAAGGATAAGAGAATTAGAACATCAAGTACTAAAGGCCATTGAATCACAGACTGGGTTAGCCAGTTCAAGAAATACACATTTGTCAACAGAAATTTTTAGTCTCAAAATTTACTCTAGGATTAATGTTTGTGTCACAATTTTTACTGTGTTCATTAATTTTACCAAAATATAATTTATCGGTATGTAATTCTGCAGTTCAGAATATATATATATATATATAAAATTCTCACTTTATTAGAAGCATATTTCAAAATTGTTTTTAGTATGAGACCCTGAAATTTTTAGACAGAATGTACTGTGCTTGAATATTAATTGAGAAGCTATAGAGTGCACAATTTCTACTTAAAACTTAAAAGCAAGCTAATTCTTTAGGGTTGCTTGGTAACTAATAAGGAATGTGTCAAATTGAAAGACAGGTCTGACTGAAGCACCCTTTTTAAAAATAATATAATTACTGTCAACTTTAGCCTTAGAGAAGTGAGACAGGGATTGATTGAAGGAAAGACAGTTGAAACATCTTTTGTATTATTTTAGTGAATTCTCTGCTGTTTGCCCTTAAACATTTTTCCCTTATCAACAGTTTATTATTAATGTAGAGACGTTGAAAACAAATCCTGAAGACATCATTCAATATCTGTTGGAATTAAGTGAAATGGCCTGTAGCATTTGAGAAGCATGATAATTTATTTATTATTCATTAACCATTTTTTATTTATAAATCCATATTGATTAATGTATGTTTCTTAGAGAAATTAATGTCCAGTAAGAATGATTGTTACTTTAACAAAATATTTGACATAAGTATTTTTGAAGGAGAGGCTGTGTTACAATGACTCCTGAGTATATGTACAACAAAACACTTTGACAAGCTTTCTGTTACAATGATACTTTATGTCAGCCTATTGATCACATACTTACAGATTTTGACCTATTTCTGTTTTAATTCCAGCAGGAAAAAAGTCAAGAAAGTTCAAGAATCAAAGGTAAGGAATAACTCTTCTAAAATTATTATTTTATAAATTGATGTAAGTATAGGAGAAAAAGAAGAAAAAAAGATTTGGTACTATATTGAAAATAGTTAAAAATGAAAAAACAATGAGAATTCAAAATCTTCCATGTGGTTTTAAAGCCATTTTGAGCCTTTTGTGAATTTTACAGGCCACTGGGCAATCTCTGTTGAGATTTCCTTTCTTTACATAGTGCTTTTGGAAACTTCAACACAATTTTCTCTTAATTATTTGAGTTGTTCTCATGGAATTCCATTACCATTACCCATGAGTTGGTGTTCTGTTGTATCTATTATTTAGCAAATTAACTTTTTCAAAATATATCTTGTGGAGCACCAATGATTTAGTCATTACTATCTCATTCTAATTTTCTTTGAAGAAGCAATAAAATATTTATCTACATAGTACAAGTTGGTGTTAGCTTTTAGTATGGCTTTGTCACCTGCAGTCAGACATAGGGAGACTGCTCCCCCAGAGACATTTTTAAGTGTTGAAGATTACTCACTGAGACAATAAATGACTGTAGGTATATTGCAGTTCTTCAACAAAAGTTTTCCATTAACTTGTGCACCTGCTAATCATAAGGATGGCAGTTCAGAGAGTTTTCCTGATCCCTTTGGCCTCTCCACTCAGGTTCTTGCTCTTCTTAGTGTGCACTTTGGACCTCCTCCCCCATCTGTCTCTTTCAAAAAGTGTCAGTTCTAAGCCTGACAATGCAGTGAAGCACAATTGTCCTATTTTTGCCCATCCTTCTGCATAGGAATATATGTTTATTTATTTTTTCTTTCAGAATTAAGCCAAAAAAACCAAACCAAACATAAAAAAGAAACACAAAAAAAAATATTAGAGAAGTGAACTACGTACGCATATACTCCCAAAATGAACAACAAAAGTAGTTACATTTCTGCGAGTCTCTAGGTTCATGATACCTGTCTGGTTTACTTATATAAGTCCAAAGATGATCTCTGCACATGTCCTTGCAACCACCTGACTTACACAATTTTTTTCCTTGTTTGGTCATCTGTGTGTGTTTGTATTGCTGAAGAATATGAGAAGGCATCCTTTATATTTTAACTAGATATATTTCATTCAAATGTATTATGTAAGGCTACCCTTCTAGGGATTTGTAAACTACCTGTGTTCTTTCTCATTAAAGTGAACTATGGCTTTGTATTTTATAAGTGAAATTAGTATACTTATTTATTCTCAAAATACTCATATTAACTGAAAGTTTCATACTTTTGTGTTTCAAAAGGGAATTTCTATTCCAACATGTGCTCTGTGCTGTGGATTTAAATGATACATGCATTCCAAGCTCACTCAGTGCACATCTTCCTTCTTATGAAGGGTCTCAGTGTTTCAGGTTAATCTTAAACCATGTTTTTAATTCTATTATAGATGAATAAGTTTAACATAGATTTCTTCTTGATGCTTTAATGCCTTGGTGTACATAAATCATATCATCTGAAGTAGTAGAAATTAAATTTTTTCCAACTACTAAGAACATGTTTCTTTTATAATGTAATAAATGTTCAGGACCATGTTTGTCACTTCTCTTACTGTTATTTACCAACACATGGTTCAGAACTTTCACACCATGGCTACTAGACCATTGAATTGTAAGTAAACCAGAGATACAGTTCTATATCAGGACTTGCTGCCTAGCTGTACTTCGAAGAAGTCTATGTTTTTCTTTACTATTTATGGAAATCATCTTGAAATATTATCTTACTGGAAATTATGCATGGGCAGTTAAAAATGTTTTTAAATGTCAATATTAAGAGAAAAAAATTGAGCCTTAACAGCAATAGCTTACCCAGTGGTAAATGATAAAATGTTGGGTATCAAATATGGTACATTTCTTGATGGCTAATTAGTGAAATGTGAGCTATGCTCTCACTTGATATTAGTAAACAATTCTCAGCTAGTAATTCTCTGGACTTCCTGAATAATTGGTAATCTCATTTGCTGGAACATGTTTTTGACATCATCAGGAATGTATACAGAGAAGTTCTGTAATCTTCTAAATTACTGTGTTCTGTGCCTATTTCTGCCTGTGACAGCAAGTCCAATCTTATGATACCTGTGACCTGAATTACATTAATACAGAAACCATGCCAACGAAAACTGATCCTTCTTTCCTCTGTGTACATACGGATGGATATTGAAATGTTTGGAAACTTGCAATTCTATCTCTAATTGATAATTATTTGACCCTCCTACAAGTTCCTATTCTGATATTATCTTGAAATATCATAAAATCCATATTTTTACATATTCTGAAATTACATTTATATAAAATTCAACTGAAAAATAAATTTTGGTTCAATGGTTATTATGCTGTTGGATTCTCAATTTATTTTTTGTGTGTTTGGATACCTATAGTTAAATGAGTTAGAGAAGCAAAATCGCCTTGTTTCCTGAGGGCCCTAGAAGAGGAAGCACAGTGCAACCTCCTCCCCTTGTGAAATAGCAATGCCCTGAAGATGCCTTTCTAGTAAAGTGTAAGAAACAGCTTCAGGCCAGGCTTCTGCCAGATACTGCTTGGCAAAGACTCCAGGATGCACTGACTGAGAGAGCCCTGACTGAGAGCACACTAGGCCGCTTTCCCCTGGCATGCAACTTGCTCCTATGTGACATGGAAAACTTAGTAAACATTGCTGTAGAAAGCTGCTGTCCCTAAATGCATTCTAACTCGCAGAGATTAAGTGTGTTGTGAATAGGCCTTAGCACTAGCCTCAGGGGAAGGTGCAGAACAAGGTGCTTTCTAATAACAGCAGTGGAAACAAGTCACATGGGTGTGTTTAGTTTAAGTGAGGAAAAGAAGGCAGTGCAGGACGCCCCACTCAAGTACGCAGTTCCTAGAGGTTGCTGAAACTGAGCTTCAGTCTGCCCTAGATGGCTGTCCTGTGTGCCCACACTCTAACCGCCCGAATGAAGTCTGCTTAGAACAGCCCTCTTCGGCAGAGGCAGACACACGCACGCGTTGACGTTCAGCCTAGTAGGGCCTGCTGTGGGAGCCTGGCCGACAGAGAAGCACTTCCGCACAATGAGAAAACTGGCTTGGAAGGTGGCTGTTTTTTTCTCTTGCCTGGCGGCTTCAGAGAGGCCCAGAGTAAATTATTCATTGTAAGCGGGTCCCCCGTGCCACAGGCTGAGCTCTGTGAAGTAGGTGTACATTTGTTGGGAGGCCCCAAATTACATGCCAGCAGAGGTGTGTGCAAGCCTCTTCAGGACACGCAGGGGGCTGGGTGCTAAGCCTCAGAGCGGCAGTCCTGGGCAAAGGCTCTGATGCTTTCGCCCGCCCAGTGATTTCCTTCTAAGAGATGCCCAGAATGATAGCTTAACATCGCTGTGCCAAGGTGTGCTGTATACGTTCACTTGAATACACATTTTGAGATTTATAGTTGTTTAAGATATCCTTCCTTAAAGTTGCAGCTAAGATTGTAGCAGGAAAATAGACAGTCTTCTAGGTTTGGAAGAAGGATAAACCACTCAAGGAGCCATAATGCCTACAGTTCTTCGGTGACATTAAAATAGAGTGCATCATATGTTTGAAATTCACTGAGCATTCTCTACAGGCATATCTTGTTTTATTGTACTTTGCTATATTGAGTTTCAAAGAAAATGCATTTTTAATGCATTTAAATCGAAGGTTTGTGGCAACCCTGCATTGAACAAATCTAGAGGCACCAAATTTTCCAACACCATTTGCTCACTATGTGCTCATGTTTTGGTAATTCTCAATATTTCACAATTTCTCATCATAATTATATTTGTTATGGTGACCAGTGATCTCTGATGGTTACTATTGTAATTAGTTTGGGGCAACACAAAACACATCCATATAAATCAGCAAACTCCAGTGAAAAATATGTGTGCTCTGACTGGTGCACTGACTAGCCATTCCCCCATTTCTCCCTCTCCTCAGGCCTCCCTATTCCCTGGGTCACAACAATATCGAAATTAAGTGAATAATTAATAACCTCACAGTGTCATATAAATGTTTAAGTGAAAGGAAGTATTGTATACCTCTTTAAATCAAAATAAAAATGATTAAGCCTAGGGAGGAAGGCATGTTCAAGGCCGAGAGAGTCCAAAAGTTAGCCCAGTTGAGAATTTGAAGGAAATTAAAAGTAGTACTCTTGTGCACACACAAATCATCAGAAAGTAAAACAACCTTATTGCCAAGAAAGTTTTAGTGATCTGAGTAGATCGATCCAGCCACAACATTCCACTAAGCCAAAGCTTAATCCAGAGCAAAGCCCTAAATTTCTCAGTTCTGTGAAGGCTGAGAGAAGGTTTGTGGCAACCCTGAACTTCAATCTGCCTTAGATGGCTGCCTTAGATGAGAGAGCTGAGGAAGCTGCAGAAGAAGAGTTTGAAACTAGCAGAGGTTAGCTAATGAGGTTTAAGGAAAGAAGCCATGTCCGTATTATAAGTGCAGATGAAGCAGCAGGTGCAGGGCTGGAAGCAGCAGCAGGTATCGGGACAACCCAGCTAAGAGAATCAGTGAAGATGGCTGCACTAAACAATAGATTTTCAGTGTGCACAAAATAGCCTTATAATGGAAAAAAGATGTCATCTAGGACTTTCATAGCCAGAGAGAATAAGTCAATTCCTGGCTCCAAAACTTCAAAGGAAAAACAGAAGTTTTGTTAGGGGTTAAGGCAGTTAGTAACTTTAAATTGAAGCCAGTGTTCATTTACCATTCTAAAAATCCTAGGACCCTCAAAAGTTATGCTAAATGTTTTCTGCCTGTGCTTTATCAATGGAACCATAAAGCCTGGGTAATAATATATCTGTTTACAATATGATACAGTGAATATTTTAAGACCAATGTTGAAACCTAACATTCAGAAAAAAAATCTTATCAAAATACAATTGCTTATTGACAATATACCTGGTCACCCAGGAGCTCTGATGGAGATGTATGATGAGATTGATGTTTTTATGTCTGCTAACAAACAGATATTCTGATTATCACTATTAAGCCTTATTATTTAGGGAATATATTTTGTAGCTCTTTAGCTGCCATAGATAGTGAGTGATTCCTCTGCTGGGTCTCGATAAAATAAATTGTAAACCTTCTGGAAAGGATTCACCATTCTTGATGTCAGTAAGAACATTCATGAATCATGGAAAGAAGTTAAAATATCAACATTAACAGGAGTTTGAAAGAAGTTGATTCCAACCCTGATAGAAGACTTCAAAGCAGGAATTATGGAGATGCAGATGTGGTGGGAAAAGCATGAAAACTAGAATTAGAATGGGAGCCTAAAGATGTCATGAATTGCTGCGATCTCATGATAAAACTAATGATAAAGAGCAGCTTCCTATGGATGAGGCAAGAAGATGGTTTCTTGAGATGAGATCTACTCCTGGTGAAAATGATGTGAAGATGGTGGAAATGACAAAAAGGTTTAGAATATTGCATAAACTTGATTAATAAAGCAGCAGCAGGTTTTGAGAGGACTGGCTTTAATTTTGAAAGAAACTCCACTGTGGGGAAAATGCTAGCAAACAGATCGTGTGCTACAGAAAAATCCTTAGTGAAAGGAAGAGTCAGTCAGTGTGGCTGATTTCATGGTTATCTTACTTTAAGAAACTGCCAGTCATGCCAGCCTAAAGCAACTACCACCCTGAGCTGTCAGCCATCAACACTGAAGTAAGACCCTCTGCCAGCAAAAAGAGTATGATTCACTGAAAGGTCAGATGATGTTTAGCATTTTTTGGCAATAAAGTATTTTTAATTAAGGTATGAATGTTGCATTTTTAGACATAATGCTCTTGTACACTTGATGGAGTACAGCATAGTATAAACATAACTTTTATATGCACTGGGAACCCAAAATTCATTTGACACATTTTATTGAGATGTTTACTTTACCACAGTAATCTGAATGTGCAATATTTCTAAGGTATGCCTGTAAATATTAGCGAATAGTTTACTTTGAACAATAGTTCTAATATAAGGATCACAATTCAATTATCCTATGCCAGCATTTCTTAATGAAGTGTTTTAATCTGTGATTGATTTGTTCATTTGTATTTAAGAGCACCAGTCTAGAGTTCCAGCGATGAAACAACAGATTTTGAGAAAAATTTAAATAATTCTTTCTTTGCCAATAGCTTAAAAATTCTGTCACCTTAACTGATTTTTTAATTTTCCAAAATAGTTTAAAATATTTACTACAATCTGAAGGATAGTATCATTGTGGAAAGTCTGTAATGGTTATGTTGTAATACCAGCTTTATCCTCACTGTGTCAACAACAATGTTGACTGTCCAGTCACTTAAAAGATCCAGTTGCTTTTCTCACACAATTTTCCCTTCCTCTTTTTTTGAGTGAATATCTTGGCTTTTCCCATTCAGAAGTGATAAAAAAAAGTTATGTTCCCTTCTCATTGTTAGTTATATTTTGATTAAAACTCTAGTTGGAGGACACTGAGGACTAAAGTTAGTTCCCTGATGGTCACTTACATGTCCATTATTAAAAATCTACCTTTTGTTAAATATCTATGCCAGACACTCTGCTGAGCTTCTTATTCATATTATTTTGATCCTAAACACATATTATGGTAAGATTTAGCATTCAAATTACAGCATTTTGAGAAAGAATATTCAAAGTAAATAATTCAGGACAATATTGCCATTTTTGTTCTCTTAAAATGGGTCACATTTTATTTAATCCATTACCAATTGTCCATTAGGTAAAATTTATCATATAAATGTATTTAATAAATGTATCATAAAAGGTATTTGCAATATGTTTTATATTTTTATGGATTTTATTATTTATGCACTTTTTAAAAAAATTTCATGGTTTGCATATGTTTTCCCTACTGCCAGTTTACATAAGTACTTATTGGTGTTTTGTAACTTTAAGAAAAAAATAGATAATGATAAAAGCAGCATAGTAATGTCCTAAGGGACATATGTAAGAATTTTGCCAGCTTGTTCATTAAAACCTTGTGATCTTTGACAAGTGACTTAACGCCTCTAGAGGTAATTCCTCTTAGATAGTAAATATTAGCATAACATACCCCATAATATCATACCTGAAATTCTAAGCCTTATACTTGTATAAGGACATCAAACAATGCTATTATTAAAATGCTTATCTGTAATTCTATATTTCAAAATTCTGTAATTCTCAATAGGTTCTACATGACAAATATGTCCTATACATTTGTGTATATAATTTAAACTGCACAATTCTCCCTATGATACACACATTCTTATGTATATATTGAATGACAAAGGAAAATATTATCTTAACACCATACCTAGTAAAATTAAAAGTCTGTGTTTGAGACAATAAATGCTATTAAAGAACTATGGAGCCTACAGTGTTTATACACACACACAAGCACAAATGCACATGCACACTCTTTTCTATTTATTTTTAATATGACCATACATTCAGATAGTCCTTTATTTCCTACATCACCAAATTGGCAGCCAGGAGCACTGAAAATGATCTGATATATATAGGGCTGGATATGTGTGTATGTGTGTGTAATCAGGCCATGGGAGCGTTTCTGTGAGGTTGCAATGCTAAACTAATTGGGGTTGCCTGAATACAGAGCTCTTTCACTAGAATAATCTCACAGATTTCCTGAGGTTAGTTTACCTCAAGGTCAGGTTATTAGTCAGGAACAGTGATTGAGTAGTAATGGACTTTCAAATTTTTATGGGATTCATTAGTAGATAAAAATATTATGCAAAACTGATAGATGGTAACTGATACCTATGATCCCTTTATGAGACTCTGTCTAGTTGTTGCATGTCTTTATGTTTAGGAAATAAAATACAGCCAATACAATAAGTAATGACTGAAATAGATATTGTTACATGAAGTTGTTCATATGTTCAATGAAATTCAAAGTCACAATATTTTTAATAGATTAAATTATTATACATTATGAATGTTGCAATCTCTGGACTTCAGTTTAGAAAGTTAGATTACTAAGACACTATTTTGTAGGATTTATGAAAACTATGTTTTTTCTCTATCATATTAAAAATTATAATCTTTAGGAAGTTCTAGTATCTAAAAAAAAGATAATTCATGTTTAGAAAATGTTAATCAAAGTGTTGATAGTTTTGTTTATTTCTTTCTTTGTTTCTGGAAAACAATAATGCTCTATAAACCTTCCACAAGTGTACTTACTGCAGACATGATAATAATTCTTAAGAAATAATTAAATGTTTTAAAGGAATATGAAGGAGAGTAGTTATTTTATACATATTTTATGTCATAATAACAATCTGTTATTAGAACAAATCTACCTTTACTCTATTTGTTTTATGAAAAATACACTTTTGAAATTAAATGGGAGCAGAATGTATTTTTTTTTTTAACTTGGGCACTGAAGTGGTTTATTTTTCCCTCCCGAGTCACTGCAGCTCCTTGTTCCTCTCCTTTCTTAGCCCCTACTAAAATCAAAAGTGGTAACTTCAGTTTAGATTCCTTGATTTTTTAAATTTTTTTATTTTTTAAATTTTGGTATCATTAATCTACAATTACATGAAGAACATTATGTTTACTAGGCTCCCCCCTTCACCAAGTTCCCCCCACATACCCCTTCACAGTCACTGTCCATCAGCGTAGTAAGACGCTGTAAAATCACTACTTGTCTTCTCTGTTTTGTACAGCCCTCCCCGTGCCCCCCACACACTATACATGCTAATCGTAATGCAAGGGAGGGACAAGAGCGGGGAAAAAAAACCAAAAAAGAATGTAGTCTTAAGAGTGATAATTGATTACCTTACCTTGGAGGAAAATATCAGTGTCACATACGCACAACTTCATAGCACAGGACTGACTGGCAGCTTTATAATTATTAATCTGAGCATCTCAAATATTTCAATTCATTTCACTTTATACCTAAGTGAACAATATGAAGATAAATTGATTGTTGAATAACAAATCAATTAAAATATATAATTCCCAGTTATTATGAACACATTGTCAGACTTTTCTGATTCTATTAGCTGGCATCTGTTTCATTTATTATCTTTTATTGTTAAACAAAAGTGGTCACATCTCTATGTGAGTGATGTTTTGTGAGTTTCTGTGATAATATGAGTTTTGAAATAAAAATGATAATACATAGATGCAAATTCTGGAAGCTATAATATACATAAGGTATTACTTGTTAGTTTGGCAAACTTTCAAAAATACAACAATTTCAGTTACACTGTGTAACTCCATATAAGAAAAATAAATTAATGGAAATACATTCATTATAAATAATCTAAATGCCGCCAAATGCCTTACTAAATAACTATCTAGTATAGATTTCAGTGTAAGTAATAACTTTTCTCTGGTAATTAAGGTAATATTCAGATTCCATTTTTTTTCTAATATCCCAAATGCCTTTATTTTTAAATGTTTGGTGTCAATTTTGTATCTTTAGTACAGCTTAATTACTTTTTTTGGTCCTCTCAAAACTTTCTTATATTTTTATTTTATTTTTATTGAAGCCAAGTATTCAACACAGTGATTCAACAGTTACGCACATTATTAAGTCTTCAAACCAATTAATGTGGTTATTATCTGTCAATATAGGAATATATTACAGAACCATTGACTGTATTCTCCATGCTGAACTCCCATCCATCTGACCACCTTACATTAAGATTGAAAGTTTTGTGCCCCTTATCCCCTTCATGCACCCCACCCACCTAAGTCCCCCATGGTAACCACCAGTCACTTTTCAGTGCCTATGAGTACTGTTGTTTTATTTATTTATTTTTGTTTTACTTTTATATCGCACGAATAAGTGAAATCATATGGTATATGACTTTCTCCACCTGGCCTATTTCTCTTAGCATAATACCGACTAGGTGCATCCAGGTTGTTACAACTTTCTTTCTTTTTTAAGGCAGAATAATATCCCATTGTGTATGTGTATACTTCTTTATCCCTTTTTTTGCCGTCCCAATCAAAATACCAATCGCATTTTCAAGGAACCAGAGCAAATAATCCTAAAATTCACATGGAACTACAAAAGACCCTGAAAAGCCAAAGCAATCCTGAGGAAGAACAAAGCTGGAGGTATTATGCTCCCTGACATCAAGTTGTACTACAAAGCTGTAGCAATCAAAAAAGTATGGTACTGGCATAAGAACAGACCCAAGGTCAATAGATCAGAAATAGAGAGCCCAGAAATTAACCCATGCATATATAGCCAATTAACATATGATGAAGGAGTCATATAAAAAGGGGAGAAGACAGTCTTTTCAGTAACTGGTGTTGGGAAAACTGGACAACTATGTGTGAGAGAATGAAACTGGATTACTCTAATCCCATACACAAAAGTAAACTTGAAATAAAGACCTAAATGGAAGACATGAAACCTTAAAACTCTTAGAAGAAAACATAGCCAAAATCTCTTGAACATAAGCACGAGCACTTTTTTCCCGTTTACATCTCCCTGAGCAAGGGAAATAAAATAAAAAATAAACAAGTGGGACTACATCAAACTTTGAAAAGCTTCTGTACATCAAAGGACACCATCAACAGAACAAAAAGGCATCCTACAGCGTGGGAGAATATATTCGTAATCAGTTTGTCCAATAAGGGGTTAACATCCAAAATATATAAAGAACTTACATGCCTCAACACCAAAAACACAAATAACTCAATTAAAAAATGAGCAGAGGACCTGAACATTTTTTCAAAGAAGAAATATATATGGCCAACAGGTAAATAGATAGTCCATTCTTTTAAAAAATCATTTGAACAATTTGATACAATGTTAAATGATCTTGATGCATGATGTCCTGCGACAGCGAACAGATCAGTCATCTTTCTGTACCTAGTGATACTATTATTATCAATGAGAAGAGATTTCAAAAAGTATCTGATCATACTTCTTATTTATGTTAACAAGGGCTCAATTTATATTATGCCAAATACGTCATGTTTACCACTCTTTTTGCATGCATTCTTTGGTTTTCAAAAGGATGCTGATGGATCATCTCATTCAATGGGTCATTTATTTTGATAACAGGGTGATTAATTTTGCAACTCATTTTCCCACTAGGAGGCAGTGCTATCTAAAAGAAATCATGGCCCCAGTAGGTTTTATGATGTTGGGAAAACAACCCAGAATAACTGGATTAATTTTTGTCTCTAATGAATAGTGATATAACTTTCATGTAATACAAAATGAATACTGTTCAGGTTTTTCTTTACATAACTCATTTTTTTTAACCTGTACACTAACATCTCAGCATTGATCTTCCCTTCAATCAGCAATAAAAACATTACCTCTAGTCTGGATTTTTAACAGAATTAAATGGTTTCCTGCAGACCTTTTTTTAAATTTTTAATTTCACAAACTGTCTTTTGAAATAGTTGAATGACATGTTTCAAGAAATATCAAGTAATATTAATCAAAATATATTTGATTGTTTCATTTATTTAGTTGACAAATAACTTCACCTACATGGTTAGCCTTTCTGAGGTGCTTGAGACATTGATAATAACTTTTTTTTTGCAAAAGTCTCTGTTATATCTGCCAATGACAAATTATATGGTCTATCACTTTTCCCTTTTTGCTTTGTCTCCCCAGGCACTTTAAGCACAAAATTTAACTTTATTAAAAAAACTATATTTACTTGGGTTTTAAAATATATATATATCATCGTTCTAACTCAAGATATTAATATTTAATGTAATAATATTTAAGTATTTTGTAAGTTATTTGATTTATCTCTGAATTATGAAGAATATACATTTAATATAAAAAGGATTTATAACCATGTAAGTAATATTATACCCAGGGACTTCTATGAGGTGAAGTAGACATATTTCTTTGCCTAATTGTGATAAATTAGTTAATTTGTGGTTTTATCTATTTTGCCAAAAATCAAATAATTTCCCTTTTACATAATTATAGCAGTCATTTCATGGTTTTATTCATTATTTATTAAATGATAAGACAAAAATATTTTTATTGGAAAAAATGCATGACATCCTAGTAAAATTATTATCACTGTTTCTTGAATTTCTATTAAAATTGACCAAGATCTCTTGCCCCCGTAACCCATTTTTCAGGAAATAGCTATTATCTTCCAGAGCAATAGAGTTGCAAGAATAACAGCATCTTGCAAATCACTGATTTGTACAACACTTTTCTTCAAGATATATCACAGGGTTTAGACTCAGCATACTTAGGTTCAATTATTTATCCCCCACTTAAGGACTCTTAATCTCCTTTTCTCACCTGTATTATAAATATACCATACCATAAAGTGTTGTTTTAAGGTTTAAATGAAGTAAAGCATCTGACGCTTTTGAGAGGAGTGAAAAGCTCTCGGTATCTGTGAGTTTTTATTTCAATATGTTTTCAAATGTCAATAATCATTTTGACACATCTGTGGTGGAAACGTATTTGTGGAAAAATTAAGCCTTGACTTCATAAAGTATTAATTAGCATTAGAGGTCAAGACATGCTTACTTTAATTTGCCTTGTTATTTTACATAATTTTGTTGTAATCTATATATTTTTCCAAAGTTGAAACATCTTATCTACCAATATTAGATAAACTCTAGGTATGCTGTCATACTTATTCTTAGAATAACATTTTTATTGTGTACCTACCATGTGCATGCAGCTCCATAAAAGAATAATAAATAAATGAAACGGACACTGCTCTGAACATAAACTTATATAGTATGTGTTTGCCTTATTCTTTGGGAAATAAAGGATTATTGTCTTGGAGTGCTAACATATTGTTATAGCTTATATTTAAATTTGAAGAAATGTATGATAAGTTAAAATATAAAGAAAACCTAATTTAATCTGTTGATTAGAAGTAGCTGCTACATTAAGTGCTGCATTATGTCATAACATTACTTTATGTGGTGATGTTAGCCTGCATGAAGATTTCAGAATAGAAGGTATGATAAGTTCAGCTTCATCAGAATGTAAATCTTAATTCAACAAATATTTATTAATTTAAATATTTGAAAAGATGTTAGATAACAGGGAAATTAAGGACGAAGTTTCCACCTCAAGGAGGTATGTATCTGGCTGTGAGTCTGGGAGAAGGAGCTAGACCAAATAATATAGTCATAAAAAAAATGATAAATATTTTGGCAGAGAAAGGCCCAGAGTACTGGACAAGTATAGAGGTAAGGTGAGGTGTGGGGAGGCAACCTGGGGGATGGACTATTAGAAAAGATTAATCTTTTTTTTTATAGGAAGACAAGCTAATGTCTAGAAAAATGGTGAAGAGGAGAGATGAGGAATAAGGGGGTGTCTACCAGAATGAATCATTAGTGATGCAAATGTTTAAATATCATCAGCTGAAGAGAAGTAAAGGAGAAATCAGAATATAAGGAAGATATATTCATAGAAAAATTTATAACATGGAATGTATCACTAGCTAATTGGATGACAGTAGTATGCTGTGTGAAGAGATTGGCCAGGCTAGAGAGGAGACTGATACTGATTAATGGGTACAGCACTGAGAAATACTGGGTACAAGCTAGGCAATTCTCCAGTTTGACAAGCTGCAAGTGTTTGCTTCCATTCTCTAAAATCATTATTCCATTTTCTACTTAAAAACAAAAACAGAACTTCACTCTGATCATTGAATCAGTTTAGCTTGATTTGTTAGCATTCAGGCTCTAGAGCCAGAGTAAATTTCAATCTTGGGTAGACCACCAAATATCTGTGTGACTAGTGGCAAATTATTTGACCTCAGTTTACCAAGTTCTTTGTCTGTAGAATGTGGGTAACAATAGTTCCTTCTTGATACGTTGTTTGATGATGAAACAAGTTATTAAGTACACAACACTTACCAAGAACTGTGCAGGGTCTGAGATTTAACCCTCTTCATGATTTCCTGGATGCTCGGAGAAGACATGAGGCTTTCATGTCGGAGACGAAGAACAGTGTTACTCATAGCCGCAGCAGTCACCAGAGTGCCCGCGTTTGTGTGGATCCTCTGGGATAAGGAGAAGGGGTCCAGCGGACGCCTTCACAGGCAGCAGTTTGCGTTACAGGAGAGGACCACTGCCCCTGCACCACCCAGCTCAGGAAACCCAAATATTTTATAGTGGACAGGAAACATACCTGACATTTGCCCAAAGAGATATTTTATTACATTTGAGAGTAAACCATTTCCCTTTTGTTCCAGAAGGAAGTTCTCTTTCGATCTTCTAAGGATATCCACTATACTTAAATTCCTGAAAAGAAATTCTGGAATAAAAAAACAGCTTCTCTTCCCTCAAGACATGCAGAAAATGCAAGAGAGTTTGGGGAATTGTCTCTCAGAGCACTTAGAATAGTAGGGGGTACAAAAAGCTCAATAAACATTTGTAATTGCCATGTCCCCACCACCACCATCATCACATCCAGAGGGGTCTTTTGTTTTAGTTTTCCTTTTGGGTGCACATGTATGTAGAATAAGGCAAATGCAGGGCTCTCCTCTTTACAGCCTCTTTGCTGATGTTTAATGGAAGGGTAAATGTTTCTGAATTTGCTGCTAAGGCCAAAGAACTATATAAATACACAACATATAGAAAGATGTACAAATTTTTTCTATGTAATGTTAATATGTGATCATTTTAAAAGTCAAACAAATTAATAAAGTTAAAAAAATTGCAGTAATTTATATCTGTGTAATTAAAAAGTGTCAGGTCCTATAAGGTGCTTCCCTAGTTCTATATTGTTTTTATATATAAGAACAGTTAACATTTATGAGTACTTCTTTATTGCCAGGTCTTCTGTTAAGTCCTTTCCATGTCTTATTGTATCTAACGTCAGGAGAATTTTATATATTAACAAGAGAGCAAATTTTACTGGCAATCCATCTGTCTAAAAATTACCACCATTACCATTTTGGTATATGTGAGTTCAAAATTTTTATATAAACATATATTTCTGAAAAAAGCATTCAGTATTCCTCTTTTGAAAGTGCTAATGGACATCGTTGTTTCTCAAAAGTTTGCAAACATTTTGTGATGGGTGCTGTGAACTGGTTCACTCAACAGCCATTTCAAGCATCAATTAGCATGCTTTCTTTTTATTGACTTATTTATAGAGTCTGGGAAGATAAAACTTATTTTTTCCCAGATTCCCTTGCAATTATCCTTCTGGATGTATTTTAGATGTCTTCTATAAGATTCATGAAAGCTTGGCCTTTTATGAAATTCTAATTAGAAAACAAGCTCAGTTTTGGGAGAGGAAATCTTCCTTTGTCCCATAATGGCAAAGGCCTTGCAGTTCTGAGCCCCACAGCCAGAGTGACAGCTTCTTTGCATGGTTTGTCCTGGTAATGGTAAGCCCTTTGATTGTCAGTTCTGTGGTGGGGTGTTAGAAGTTGTTTCTAAGAGCTTTATACACAGCCCTTTCCTTCAGTCAGTCTGCTATTTTCTGTATCTCTTAATAAATCTCTTTTACTTTTATTAAATAGTGCAAATTGTATTGTTTGTAACAAAGAGCCTTGATCAATGCATCAATCCATTCTAGGACTATAGCTAGGGTCTGGAAAGAGTAAGTAGTCAACGATTATCACATACCTATTTTCCAGTTCTTTGGGAGAGACTCCAGCAAGTAAACCCACCTGCACGGCTGACACAGGCAGTGAGAGCCAGGAGGTACAAGTCGTTAAGCTCCAGATGTAGAGCAAACACATACGTTATTCCTCACATGTCAGAGCCAGGGAGTCTTATTTAGCTTGCAGGGCTAACAGCGGGAAATTCTCAAGTCTGACGTCATCACTTATACAAACTATTCGGACTCTTGTGTTGAGCATTACTTGTGTGATAAACACAGTTCTTGGTCCTGGAGGAGCAGTAGTGAAAAACAGGACAAATATCCTGCCTTCCGGGATCTTAAACTACAGTTTCTAGGAAATCTGCCCATACCACAGGGTAGTTGCTCTTTTCCACAAAAACAGTTACAATCCCATAAAGCACAGGCAGTATTTGTTCTCTGCTTCTCCTCTGTTTTAACCTTTACCCTTTCACTGCTTTACCTCTGCTCCTGTCTGGAACTCAGACACCAAGACTAGAGAGGGTGGAGGTAAAAAAGGAAACAGGAACTCATAAATTAGAACCGTCTTGACTAGGGATAAACTCCCTCTTTGAGCGGTTAAACTGCTACTACCTCCAAATTATCCCCCAAGTTTTCAAACCTTATAGAAGAAATGATTTCTGATTCTGTAAAATATGTGTCTCTTAATCTTGCCCCCAAGCTGCTGCTTAGTAGTTCAAAATTGTGGGAATTAAATAGTAATTTTCATGATGTAATTCTTGTGAATCCATAAAAAGAAAGGATTCCACATCATTTATTGGTCCTATTTGGTCTTCACAGCATTTTATTCTTTTCAGGGAAGTGAAGTAGCAGTGCTTTAATAGGAGGACTCAGCACAGAGCTGTCAGACTTCTCTTTTACTTACAGAGGCATCATTACTTTCCTTGTTTAACTACGTGCTTATCCTTTTTTATTATGCAAATTTCTATCCTCTCACGGGCATGGTTGGACATTATTACCCCATAATAAGTTTCAATAAATAGTGTTTTAAGTTTCTACTTAAAAAATATTGGTATAAAGGATATTACATATATAATGTTAAAAAAATGTACATACATAATACACAATATTATAGATTATTTGATCCATATGATCTAGCATATAATCCATATGATGTAAACAATATAATAACACATCATAAATGTGCTATGCTTCTGCTTGTGTATTTGCTTTGTTGCTGTTGAGTTTTGTTGTAAAAGCTTAAAAAGAGAGTTGATATAATATATATCAGTCTCTTAGGTACTGCACATCTATTTCTTTATTTTATTTCTTCAGCTTATTATATCTATAAAAAAGCTCTGAGAAGTAGGCACAATTTTATATATAAGGAAAGTGAATCTTCAAGATTAAGTAACTCACCCAAGCTAATAAATGCTTGAAGTTTAATTTAAAATAAACACACTGCTTGTACTTGCGTCTGTGGTTCTCACAACAATCCTTATGCATCCTATTGCTTGTATAATACAGTGAAATCTTTCTATTTTTGGATGTCTGTATATACAGATGTTGTTTGCAACTGCATAGGAAGCAATAAGCTACATTGTTACAAGATGGGAAAGTCTTGTTCCCTCAACAATTGAATAAATAGGTTAATTATTTAAATGTCAGAAACCAAATGAAAAATCCATGCTTCATAGCCAATAAAATGTGAACTGGTTGAACAAATTAACTGGAGGAAAAACTTAAACCTTTGCCCTAAAATAAAAATATTAATTGCTCTGTAATTTAAACAAGTGAAAGATTAATTTTATTTACTTCAATATCAATTACATAGTAAAATAAATGCAATTAAAACATTAAATTATCTCCTGTGGGGACCTGATAAGGCAATAATCATTTGATTCAATCAGCAAAATACACATGATAAATATACCCTGAAATAACATAACTTTTATCAGAAAATTTTTTTTGTTCTCGGTTGATGTAATTTTTTTGTTGAATGGGAAATTACTCCATTACGTTCTGCCCAGTCAAATCCAGTCAGATCTTAATGCCATGTGATGAAGAATCAAATTACCCAGGCTGAATGCTGACTTTGACATTCACTTTGTAACTGTGGTCAGGCCACTGGGCCTCAATTTTCTCTTCCTTAAATAGGGGCAACCCAGGTACCTGGGCTGATGGAAGGATTAACCGTGATCACACATACAGAACTGTTTGAAAAAGTTTCTGCACATAATATTCAATAACTGTTAGTTTAAATACTTTTATAATTTACTGAGTGATTTGACATATAAACTAATATTTGGGGAATTGTTCAAACCTGTATTATGCATTGTCTTGGATGAGAACAGAAAATACCCGTAGTGAGAAAAAAGTTGCCTTTCAACATTAGTATCATTCACATCAGTGAACTTAATCACCTGCTTTTCTAAATACTGGGTTTAATTTTGACAAAGCAGATTTATCTTAAACCCATTTTGTTCAACAACTTAGGCAGTTTTATCCACACTGAGGGTTTATCCACATTGTAAGTTTATCACAGGACTTGTTTCCCATCACCCTGATTAGTCAGAAGATGAATGTCCTATATTATTTATTCAAATTGAAAGAAACATGTAAATTATATATTTTTCATTTCTCTAGAAATTTTCTTATTTATAATTTGGGATTTTTTAAAGTTGTTTTTTCTTGTGATAGTCAAATAAAATAAATATAATAATATATTAAAAAGCACCTAGCATTTACCTGGAATCTCATAGGTATTTGATGAATGTTAATTAAATCTATATCAAATTGCAGCTTATGCATATGTGTAGAATATTTGTACATATACACAAATATATGTTCATATGTATATTATTAAATATAACATGATTTTTAATAATATTGGTAAGCTTACATATAAATGGAATGTATTTAAAATAAATGTATATACCTTTACGTATACACAGTTAGAAATGGAAAGGTATAAAATTAGGTTACCTTTTGAGAAACTACTTATTATAATTTAACCCACATGCGCACACACACACACACACACACACACACACACACACACACAGACAACCAGTATCTTTATGTTTAAAATCAGGAGTTAACCAATTTCTATATCTCTCTTAAGGCCCTGGCAAATGCATTCTTAGTAAAAGTTATTCAGAAAGTATTTGTGAATAAATGGTGAATGAACTAGAAGATATATTCAGCTATAAAATGTCAATATACTTTCACATGAAAGCATTTAATATAATCCATAATGAATTAGACTATTTCTAATGGGAAATGGAATATGTTATTTTTTTCTCAAAATTAATTACATTTCCAAATGTTCTGTGTTTAAACAATAGCCATGTTATTCCCTTTTCAGTCATCTTTTTAAATATATCTTCTAGAAAAACAATGTGGTATCATTCATTATCAACTTTTTATATTTATTGTTGTACATAAAATTTTCATTTAATTTCAAGAGTTGAGGACTGCAGATGTGGAAGCACACATTAGTATTATGAATTTAAAAAGTAATTGATATCTGGATCATATGTTATGCTTAATTGAAGTTTTAATGAGCAACAACATAAATTGTGATCAGGGATAACTTTGTATTTTGTAAGAAACTTTAGGGATTACACGTGTACTGCAAAAATTCATTGTTCTCCCAGTTGAAAAATATGTGTCATATCATTTAAAAAAATATCAAATTTCAGATGGAGAAAGAAAAAACTTTCTTCATGGCTGACTATGTAAAATTTACAGGCCTAGGTAATTCCAGCATCAATGGGATACAGAACCAACAGCAGGAAGTTGTTCAAAACGTTGATTAGGATAAAGGTATTTAGATATCAGTGAATTAATTACTGCAGCCATGCAAAAAATAGTATGTGGACAATTTAGACTTTTAACAGATTGTTTACTTGTCTCCAATTTTTATTATTGAAAATACTATTCAGTATGGAGTTGATGTGCCCTGAGATGGAATAAATACGCTCTGAGAAACAACTTGTAATGGTCGAGGAGGCAGGCTTAGGTCCATTGTTTGGGAATTCTGGGGTCCAAACACTCTGAGCAAGATCCAGAAGAGGCCAAGATATAGACTTGGACCTTACTCCATGAACTCCTTGCCTTGCCAAGAGGAGGAATAGACAAAGGACGGCCAGAGGTGGTCCTTTAATCAGTGGGCTCCAGGCAGGAACACAACTGCCCAGGTCCAGTCAATACAACTTGACAAGGTATAATGAGTTGGAAAATTCCACTTAAGAAAGGTACAAGGGGTAAACTTGAAAAAAGGGACTACATTAGAAAAACAATGGCTTACACGAGATAAAACCACATTTTGAAAACCTTAAGTGTTTGATGAACTTGTCTAATCTTTATGTATTAGGAACAAATGCTATCTGTTGGTTGATTAACTAACATATTTTACAGATCTTGCTGACCCCATCCATCCTTTGTTGATCCTATCATGCTGATTGTAGGTAGTGTGCTGGAAGTGTGAAAACAAACATCTAAAACGTGTAGAAAATCATTTGCCGTCCAGTAGACTGCTTGTGTTGGTTATCTAAGATTAGCCTGCTTTAAGCTGCTCTTCAAAATGGCAATGGAAACCGAATGTTGAGTCACAGTGCCTCCACTGTATATCTCACACAGCTTCCCCTTGACATGGTCATCTTTTAGGTAGGAGGTATCTTTTATAATAGTTTTAGTGTGATGTAATAGATTTCAGAAATATCAGGGGACACTTTATTAGGGAAAAATGCTTTCACTTTTACTGGAGGGCTCTGAGTCTTCAGGGAATTTATCTGAATAAATAACAAACAAGTTTAGGTAGAGGTGTTGCAATGAGCTTGGCTAGTGCCCAGTCATCTGGGAAGAACATGCTGGATGACATCTGCAGGAAGACATCATACAGCCCTTGTGGCATGAGAACTCTGCATGGGGCACTGCACATGCACTTGCAAAGACTGACTCAAAAGGAAAATCAGTAGAGAATAGGAGCAGAGAGAACTTTGACCCTCTCCATTCAGATTTTTTTCTCAACTTTTATGGTATTTAACTACATTATTAAGCCAATGTTCAGTCGGCAGTGTGAGCGCTCTCCTTGGAGTTTGTCAGGAAAGTTAACGCAGGTCTGTGAGTTCACATACCTAATTTTAACTAGGGCGAGGGACATATTGATGGGTAGTGTAGATTTTGTCCCCAGAAGATGCTAAAATGGGTCAGAAAAATACAGTTTTATTCTGGCTACTCCTTCCATTTCTGAAAATCTATTCCAATTATCTTAGTTGCACCAAATTATGCCCAGCCTTGTTATGAACTATATTTCATCCAAAGTTCTATATTGAGATCACATAAAGTTATAAAGATACTCCAAAAAAGCCAATACCATAAGGATACTTCAAATACAATTATAAATCTCATTCTTATTGGAAGCTTGGGGAAGCCATAAAATAAATTTAATCAGAAGACAAAATTCTCCTGTAAGATAAAATGCAAAGACACTCAAGTCAAAGGAATTAAAACTCAAAAAAAAATCAATTATCTAGCCCCTTTAAAATCCACAGAAAATAGAATTTTCCTTACTTCTTATCTTACTCAGTGTGATGCCTAAGGGATGTCAGCCTGGCTGTGAGGTGGCTTCTTTCAGCCTAGGTATCTGTTTTCCATGGAATTGGTATAGTTTTCTTACAAACTCAGAATCTTGTCTGGATCAATACCAGGTCTGATGTGTCTCTCTTTTATAAAGTCCAAAAATACTCATAGTCGGCATACCTATCCAACAAATTTTGTAAATAAGCTTATATTTCTAGAACCCAGATGAAGTTATTCCATTCAGAATTATGTTTTCAGAACCTAGGATTTAGGTTTGGCAAAGACAAAAATGGAAAATCAATGAAAAAATTAGGCTAGAACATGAAAAATAAGCTTTATTTCAGCGATTCTAGGATTCCAAGTAGTATTTGCCAGTTGCCCATATTCAGAAAGTTTGGAAGTGATTTCAACCAGAAGACTCTGACCAAGAGGTTAGTTATGGCACAGTGTTTACTGTGTGTGGGAGAAAAGTAATGTCTTATGAACACTCTGTCCTTTCTTAGATATGGCTATTGAGACATGACCACCTTCTTTTGAAGGGAATATACAGTAAAAATAGCTTTAGCACATTTTAATTTATGTAATTTTCTTCCTTATCCAGAATATTAACCTTCTTTTAATTTCCCATTTTAACTGAATTTCCCTTAAAAGCAGAGCCTTTGGAAAAGCTTTTGTGCTAACGTTCTATGGTGAATTCATCCCCAGGGATGGAGAAGTGAAGAATAGGGTCGAGAGAAAGAGAATGTTGGACAGCCATAGATGCAGTACTCTACCAAACTCTGGCCATCACACTTTATGACAATCTAGTTATTCGGTCTCCCAGGACATCTTTAGTGAAACCTTATGAAGCTTCCACATCTACAAATAGTCCATCCATATGGAAGAAAGGAGAATTTACCTGAATTTATTCATCAGTCCCCATATCCATTAGCCAAAGCTTGGGAGACAGGCACTAACTGCCCCACAGGTTGCATACGCATGCATGCTGAGCTGTATTGGGTGCCTCACTGGGCAGTGTGGTGTGATATAGCATGCTATTGGGGCATAGGCATGGACATCAGAGGATAAGTACAGTCTCCAAGGTTTATGCTGGGGGACGTGGGAATTGTGATCACGCTCCATGACGGAGGAGCTAATTTGTTGTGTGAGTCATTCATCAGGAAGAAAATCAAGCACAACTGAATCCTTTACCTTTGTATTTTCTCTGAGACCTATGTCTCTGACCCACCAGTGCTGCAGTGAATGTGGACTCTTTCCAGTGAGCAAGCCTCCTTCCTTTCTTGTGGACTGACATTCACTGAGTCTTGCCACACGAGGCTAATTATACTGCTTTGTTACTATGGAATTGTTCAGACCTATGAATCTTACCCACTTGGAAAGGGTTTCTCTTGTTTTAGGTTCTGCTATCATTCTTAGAAGATTCCTAACTTTAACCTGCCATTAGTGCTTCAGTGTTCGCACTAAGAACACAGTAAGGACAACAGTTCTGCTATCAGCTCTTCAAGTCTACCACTCTTCACAATTTGGATGTTTTAGATCTTGAGTGATATTTTTAGCTGACATTTTTCATGAAAGAATGGAAGATAACTGCTATGTTTTATTGTCCTACTCTTTCCCTTCTCTTTGTAGAAAAGCCAAAAGCTTGTTTATAAAGCTGGTCTCTTCACTTCTTTACCATGTGAAAATGACAGCTGGGCCTAATTCCTTGCTCCTTTACCACCATATGTTTTGTTTTGTCTAAGATTTTAGAGTCAGTACGTTATGAGTCTGCCAAATACATCCATTGTTCAAATCTGGTCCACCTTCACTCTCTTGGCTTGGATAATGCTATCCAGGAGATATTGCCATCTAAGCACAGCCTGGGCTGAATCTATCATCTTTCCTTCTGCCTTCCTGTCTTACACCTCTTGTTTGCTACACCTTCGTTATAGTCTCAATTCCACAAATTTACAAATATGTTCTCTCAGGCACAGAAAATTCCTGGATGGTTAACTACACATAACTTCATCACCTAAAATTATTTTATTACTTCCAAACCTCAGATATATGGATTAAAACTGTGAATTTATGCTTTGTGTTCTTTTTTCCTCTTTAGCCCTGTTGAAATGAAATTTGAAGCCTAACAATAATAATTTAAAACCAGAACCTCTTTAGTATTACATAGCATGCTTGGAATCCACCTGCCCTGAAGTATAAAAGTCATTCCCTGTACACAAGGCTGAAGAGCACAATGCAAATGATAAATAGCTGTTCTGCTCTTTTAAGTCTAAATGGTAGGTATAAAAGAAGAGTCCCTTTTCCATACAATTGAACACTTGCTTCAGTGCACCCTGATGACCCAGGCCCCTGGAGCCCACAGTGGACACCTACTGAAGTCCCGCTGTCTCCCCGTATGCACTGAGGGTGACATGAGTCTCAATGCCAGGCTTCACTAGGATTACCCCTGTACTGAGGCCTATGAGGCTTTTGAATGTGCTGTGGAAATTCCTGCCCACATACAGTGCAGAAATAGGATTTTTCAGTGGTTTCTGAGACCTGTGTCTTTTATTTTGATGAAATCCAAGATGTCCAGAACCTTTGTCAAAGTCGGGAAACCTTGCTCAAGGCCCTGTGTTTGCAGACATGTCTGTATAGCTCTTTAAAAAATTACCATTACCTATGGACAGGTCCTTTACAAGCTGTAATGACTAAACCATGGAAGAAAAATAAATGACAAATGCTTGATTTAAGACTATTGACAGCCTAAAAAAAAAGAGACTGTAGACAGCCTAAAATTCATTTACATGACCGAATCTAAGCCTCTGCCAAACAAAAAGACTTTTTGTTTACTAATGTCTGGCTCATGTTCCTTGATCCCAATCTATAAAATCTAAATCTTGTCGAGTATAAAATTATCTTAAACAAACAGAACTAAATGGAACAGGTCCAGTGTTTTTCTTCCTAAATTCAACCTAAGTCCTGCTTACTCCTTAGGAGGAATGCAAGGGGGACAGAAGGAAGCCAGGAGTGGTATGTGTGACACTAATAGAGTTCCTTCACATGCAAGGGAACGCTGGGAGAGAATGAAGGTTCCTCCACGTTATCTCCACTCCCCGGTCTTCAGCACTGTCATTCCCCAAATCTCAGGGAAAAAGACTGACAATTGAAGTGGTCACAAGGAATGTTCACACTGTAAGAGACACTTGTGAGAGCTTATATTTTAATGAAAAAAATTCATAATGCCCTAAGATTCAAAAAATCTAATGAAATGTAATATATAGTGAAAAACATGATTCTCTATTTTTGTAAAAATTCTGTAGCTTTCAATTTAATACTGTTAAGCAAGATATTTGATATTTGCTTGAAATGCATTTGATATATCTAAATTTCTTCCTATATAATTTGACTGAAAGATAAAGTAAAGCTTTCTGTGATTTTCAAGTTTTGGAGATTTTACTACCAAAATTCATTAGCCAGGGAGAATTAAAATTCATATGCTTAGGACTGTCTTACTTAATATTTTGCAATACATATTTTAATTAAAAAATAATTGCAATGTTTTGAGCTATGTTTGAAATGAAAATTAGATTACATTATTTCTTTTTTAACTCTGATTTCCTATTTTCACTAATAATTCATGTTCACCTGAAGAATTTATATGTCCTGCTCAGATACGTAAGACCATATCAACACAAAAATATCAAGTTTTGATAATCTGAAAGTTGGAATGATTAAAGTTCAATGATTTTACCTCTGGAAAATCATTAAGATTTCTTTGGATAGCTTGTTCCTCAGGATAAATCATATTTTTTCCTCAACCTAACCTGAAAGCTGATATTGGAATTTATGTCTCACTTCTACCTTCCCCTACAGAGAGTTTGTGCAACTTGTGTATCAGTATTTGATGGGCTCTACATAGTAAATTCCTGTCTGTTACCCTTCAGGCACAGGGCACCACTTACGGGCTTAGAATCTACACACTGACTGAACTTTAACTTGAGTGTTAAGTACTCGCCTAGGCATACCAAAGATGCAAACTCATGAAACATTTTACTTGTTCCCTGGAAGCTTGTGAGCTACAAAATAAGTAAAAAATACACAGGGAGAGAAATATAACAACAGAATAAACAAGACTGCAGCGAGGAATAACAAAGAGCAGATTTTAAGGAGGCTTTTGGAAGAGTGAGATTTGATATGGTACTTGAAAAATGGGTAAGGCTTGAAAAGGATTCGTAAGAAGGACACACATTCGACGCAGTTGGCACACCTTCGGCCAAGTCTAACAGTTAAGGCAGTAAAAATGAGCACAGGTGGAGAAGGCTGGGCAGGGACCAGACTAGAAACAGAGAAAGAATGGTGTCCTGAAATTTCTAGGAAAACTTTATCCCACATGTCAAACCATTGTTCTGGTTTTATTTTGGAAAATCTGGTGTCTGGACTAGGAGTCAAATTATGGGGACCTTACTGCAGAAATTCAAGTCAGGCCTTTTGGTGTACAACCCACTGTGAGCCTGAGATGGAGATTTAATGGTTTGATGATGAAGGCTCAGTGCAAGACTGGTATTGAATATCTACTATGAGAGCTGCCCTAACTCTGAACCCCAGACTTGCAGTCATCACTGCACCCTGTTTTTCTGTCAAGCATACTTCCCACAGCATTGTAGCCAGGTAAGAAGGCAGTGAAATAGATGGGTTCTTCCTTCCTGGGGACATTTATAAACTGTTCTGGTGTTCCTGGCATTTACTATCTATGCAACATTCCTCAAAATCTAATTAGTTTAAACACAGAGTTATCATATGACCCAGCAATACAACTCCTAGGTAATCTACTCAAGAAAAACAAAAACATACTTTGAGACTACTGAGATGTTCCTGGCTGCATTACTCCTAACAGCAAAAATGTGAATCAGTCCAAATGCCCATCAATTGATGAACAGATAAACAAATTTGGTATAATGCAATGGCATATTATTCTATAATAAAGAAGTAATGAAGTGCTGATATATGCTATAACAGGGACAGACGAACCTTGAAAACATACCAAGTGACCAAAGCCAGACACAGAAGGCTGTGTATTGTATGATTGCATGTATGTGAAAAGTCCAGAATTGGCAAATCTAGGTTGACTATTTCAGGAAGGATAAGGAAAAAGATGGACAGTGACTGCTAATGGGTATGGGGTTTCTTTTCTGGGTGATAAAAATGTTCTAAAATTAGATTGTTGAGATGGTTGTATACCCTATTAATATGCTAAAAAGCATTAAATTGTACACTTTCAATGGGAGAGCTGTATGGTATGTGAATTGTTTCTCATGTTCGTCCATTATTTTTTCTCCTTAGAATGACAATCTTATTATGCAAGACTATAGATCCTATTTAACTTCTCTTTGATCTTTAGCAATAATGCATCACCACTGCAGAGTGCTTGACAAGTTTATAATTATATTGGTTTACCAGTGCATTAGAAATGGAAAAAAAAGTTTTGAGATATATTACATGATACAACCTTGTTATTCTGAAATGGTATTGTTTGCTAAACTCCTAAGTTCAGTGTGTTGAACTCTATGAAAAGCAAATTAACTTACAAGTAGGAACAAAGAACCAAAAATTGGTTCTGAATCACCACTTTTGTTTATATTCTGTGCCAGTAAAGAGAGGAAATTGTCAAAAGTTGTAATAGGTTTTATTTCTTAAAACAAAACAAAACAAAGCCGACAAAAGCTGCCAAGAAAATTTGCTTAACATTGTATGTCAAAAACTGAAAACCAATAATAACATGCTACTTTTCATCTTTATAGCCTGTCACTTCTACACCAAATTTATAGAATACTGGTCAGAAGTATATTGAGTTGAAAGATTATTTGTATAATATACATAGGAAGAAACAAAACACTAAATGATATTGAAATCTTAATTCATATACAGAATAATGTAGGAAATAAAATACAATCCTTATTTTCTGTATATAGCAGTTTTATTATTTTTATTTTTATGCCACCCATTAGCTTCAAGTCTATGAGTTAATGCTTTTAAATATTATAAATTATATATTAAGATGTATTCTTGTCTCTTATATTGTCTACTGGTAACATAAAGGGCAATCAGAGCTCATACAACTTTGAAATATGAATCCAAGGAGTGCTTTTTGGGGTGGCATATTTTATAATTGTAGCCTGCTGTATTATGCAGGTTCTTACTGAAACAATTGTATTCATTTTGTGCTTTTGCCTTTTCATAGAAATGCTTCATTTCATTAACAATTAAGGTCATGTTCTGGTTCACTCTGAGTAAACTCCTTTGCCCCTAGCCCAGATCCTAGCCTACTGTTAATAGTGGCAGCTCTGGTTAACATTCACATCAGACTTGAGAGGAGATTAGAGTGAAGTGCAAATTAAAGGCCACTAAAATGCTGCTGCTAACAATTATACTGGGGCACAGTACATTTTTCATTTATTTCAGTGGGTCAGATTAACAAGGCTGCTATGCCACATTACCATAAAAGGTGGACCCGCTTGTCACTTCTGATTATTATTAAAGGAATGGCATTTCTAAGAAGGCTTTGCTGAAAGAGAACATGTCTATTGCTAGCTAGTAGTTTAAACGATGTGATTATTGAACACTTTTTGTATAGGGTTTTAGATGCTTGTGTCAATAAAAGGTCAATTTTTTTATTTCCCTTTTATTTATTTTCAGTTCAATTTTGCTCCAAAATCAAATCCCTTTGTATAGTTTAAATAGATAGAAAAAAGAAAAGAAATAGAGAAGAAAAATCCTTGCATTTCAAAGGTTTCTTAAGTAACTGAGCCTGTTTAATCTAAAATACCACAATGCACATTACTATCCTAGAGAAGGACTGTGTAAATCAAGCCCAAGTTTAGACAATTAATCCTCCATATTAAATAATTTTTTGAAAATATGACCTAAAAACATGCATTCTAAAGGGCATTGGGGCCCTCTCCTTTTTGATTCAGTTGATTGTCTTTGAGGTAATGCTGTCTATCTCCATGAACAATGCTGAACATTCTTTTTAAAAACTCATGTTTATTCCTATGTAACATGACCAGTCATCACAGTCATTATGTCACTGTGTCTATAGAACAGTAACATCATATAAGACTTTTCTGTCTGTCAAGAGCAGAGTCCGTGAGTCATAAACCATCTCCAGATTAAACAAAAAAACCAAGATGGCCTTCTTCATCCTTAATCAAATAATCATTCTTTATCAAATATCACTCTATTTTAGAAAAGTTAGGAGAATCTAAATATACTAAAGCATTAAAAGATGCTGTTGAGCAGTAAGTAATGGATCTTGAGGTTGATTCCTAACTCCTTCAACTGTGCTTAAGCCTCATCAGGGCACTGTGTTTCTTTCATCATTTAACTATTACAATCGTTACGTAGAAGTTCTGTATCTGCTTTATTTACAATAAATGTTTTAATTTTGCAAAAACCAAGACAAGCTGGCAAGACTGTTATCTCATCCATGGTCATTATATTAATCCAGATGGTCAGAGGATTTTAAACTTCAGAATGTTTAACAATATACTTATAATAAATTTCCAATTATATGTAATTTTCATAATATAATTTAAATGAATGCTTTTTTATAATATAGTTAGCATAAGAAAATAAATAAATTACAAGAATACCTTATCACTAAATAGAATGTTACCAATTGCTGCCCTCCACCCAATTCTTTTCATACTTCCCATGGCCCAGCCACTAGCAATTTCAAGTTAACCAGGATTGTGACTTTTGAAACTGAGTTTAACTTATCTGTCTCACCTATGCAAATTAAACAGTTTAATTCTTTTGTATTCAACATTCTAAGATATATATGACACTTGTATGAAGCTGTAATTTGTTCATTTTTATTGCTATATAATATTCCACTGGATGAACATATGACAGTGTGCTTAGCATTTTGTCATTGACCAGTATTTGGCTAATACAGGGCATGGATTCAGACCTAATTTTGCCTTTTTGAGCCCATAATATTTCTGTTATACTTTTATTTTTTAAGTAAGTTGAGTATGGTGAAATATTGTGTTCTGGTATTGCAAAGTTAACATAAGGAGATAAATATAATCATAACACAAAATTTACCAAATCACATAAAATGTCTTAATCCTAATATTTTTCCTAAAAATTTAAGTATTCAAAAAGCTAGTGTTTTACATTTTTGTTGAGCATTTCTTTACACTGTAATTTTTAAAATGCATATATTTTAGTGTGTATGATGTTTATGTAAACTATAGTTCTTTATAGCCCCTCTATTTTAATAACTCAGAATGTTGAGTGTGAGTGGTAGAATTATCTTATTTCATTTTCTTTATAATAACTAATATTATAACTAATATAGTAACAACCACTGATGGGTTTTTGTTGGTTAATTGAGTACCTGGTAAGAAGTTACAGATAAATGGGGCCACTTCCTTAAATCTCTTGGTGCATTGGCATCTGAAAATAAGACTGATTAGCTATTGGAAAGTCAACATATCCCAAGAACTGACATGGGAGTTTAGCAGATGACTAATATATCTATTTTATTAAGTCAAAATCATAACATTTACAGATCCAATAATTTAAGGACTTGGGAAATGCCTTCCCTGAGCTATGACATTATTTCGTTTTTTACCAGTGGTGCGTTATTTGAAAATACCTACCACAAAAATAGAAAATTGCAATATTGAAAAGAGTCCATAAGAACTCAACAATTTTCAAAGCAGGAAACTTGGAAAACAATGTGAGCATGGAAAAATAAAGGAAACTGTATTGGCTTATTGTTAAGCCGCTTAGAGTAGTGAATAACACTGGGACTTAAGAAATATGATTTTTTTCTTGTTATCAAAATCAATACCAGTTCTAACTCCTAGTCACTTTTTTGTAGAAACATAGGGAAATTGACATTAGTCACATTATTTTTACTTTTATAGCCATACATATAATTTCCTTATAAAAACAGAGAATATGTGCTATTTTTTAATATAATTTATTCATTTATTGGAAGCAAACATTTTTTCTAGTGGGTCATTAAGGGTAATGGTGAGTGGTGCCACTCCCGTTTTCATTCCTTGATTCCTGGGCCCATGAAATATGGCTCTGGGAGAAACAGCACCATAAATTGGGTGCTGATTCAGAGCATAACAAGCTTCTGGATACCTTGTGCCATCCCTATAAGCTACTGATTGTCACGTGGAGGATGTTGTATCTAAGTCTTCAAAAGGCCATCCCATGGTTCTTTCCAGCTGACTGTTTCAGGATGGTGGGAAACATGGCAAGACCAGTGAATTCCATGAACCTGGGTCCATTGCCACACTTCTTCTGCTGTGAAATGTGTCCCTTGATCAGAAGCAATGATATGTGGATACCATGACAGTGGGTAAGACATTCTATAAGTCCACTGCTGGTAGCTTTGGCAGAGGCATTGCATGCAGAGAAGGCAAATCCTTGTCCAAGGTAGGTGGCTATTCCAGTGAGAATAAAAAGCTACACCTTCCATGATGGAGGTGTAGCCAATGTGCCCACTAATCACCTCAAGAAATAGTGCCACATGGGAGGCTCAGTTTTGGTCTCTATTGCCTGCAGATGGGCATTCAGCTGTGACAGTCACCAGGTCAGCCTTGGTGAATGGTAGTCCATGTTGCTGAGCCCATGCATAACCTCCACTTTTTGACCACTTTGCTCACAAGCTCCTTGACTAATGACAGAGGTGGCTGGGAAGGAGTTTGACTAGTATCTACAGAATGGTTGTCTTCTTGATTATTAAAATAATAATCAGGTTGCCCTTTGGAGAAGATTCTACTGAGACACATATGCCTTCATATTTTTTGCCCATTCAGAG
This sequence comes from Manis javanica, assembly GCF_040802235.1. Classification (NCBI taxonomy): domain Eukaryota; kingdom Metazoa; phylum Chordata; class Mammalia; order Pholidota; family Manidae; genus Manis; species Manis javanica. The sequence goes on from NC_133158.1 coordinate 185,603,378, forward strand.
AGGCCCATCCACATAACTCCCACCTAAATATTTCTGTCACCAATTTTTCAATAGATCCTTTCAAATATCTAAACACACAGCCAGTTCATTGGCCATAGTCCCTGAATCAGCATATATAACATGTCTGTCCATTTCTCCTTCCAAGCTAAGTGAACAGCCAGGTACACTACTCAACATTGTACCCACTGGGAGGATTTCACTTTAGTACTCTCCCTCAGTGATGTCCAAGAAAGGAGCTGTGGGACTGCAGCTGTCCACTTTTGGATGGTATCGGTACATAATATAAACCAGGTCTACTCTTCTCTTCCTATGTCAGCCGATGATACAGAACTCCCCTTGAGGCTGTAGGTATAGCCTGGAAGAGAAGACAACATAGCAAGATTGAGGGCAGTAGACATTTGGGGCACTTCCCTGGGCCAAGCCAAGTATATAAAAGATCCATTTGATGATGGAGTGTTCCTGTGCATGCCCAATTTTATAGTTTGGTCAGTCAGATAATACACATCTCATGATGGGTAGTTCAGGTCACATGATAACTTGGTGATCACAGTTAAGTGTTCCATTTCTACTAAAGCTGGTAGTAGTCAAAAGTAGTTTTTCAACAGGAGAGAACTTTATGATAATGGCAGGTCCCTGCTCCAAAATCCTAAGGGTCTGAACCAAGAGATTCACCTATTTGGGCTTTCCAAAGGCTCCAAACAGCATCCCTAACAGCTACTGACACTTCAAGCACCACTGTATTTGCTGGATCATGTGGCCCAAAAGGACAAATGGTTTGCCCAGTAGCCTAGACCTGTTGCAGAGCCTAACTTTTTTCTGGTCCCTTCTCAAAACTAGCAGATTTCAATTCATTTGGTAAATGGGCTGGAATAATGTACCCAAATGTGGGAAATGCTGCCTCCCAAATCCATTGTGCCTCTTTCTTACTTGTAGGAAGGTTCAGATGTGAAAACTTATCCTTCCTTTTAGAAGGTCCATATCTTGACATGGAACACACCACTGGCCCCCTATAGATTTCACTGAGGTAGAAGGACCCTGAATTTTAGTCAGATTTATTTCCCACCACTAATACACAAATGCTTTATCAGTAAGTCTAGAGTAGTTGCTGCTACTTGCTCACCAGGTCCAACCAGCATAATGTCTTCAGTGTAAGGGGACAGTGTAGTATATTGAAGAAAGGAAAGGTGCTTAAGATCCCTGATAACTAAATTGTGACATAGGGTTGGAGAGTTGATATACCTCTGAGGTAAAAGAGTGAAAATGTATTGCTGGCCTTCCCAGCCAAAAGCAAAATGCTTCTGGTGGACCTTATGGACAGGTATGGAAAACAGGTATTTGCCAGATCAAAAGCTGCATGCAGAAGCCAAAGTACATATTAACTTTCCCAAGCAATGAAATCACATTTGGTACAGCAGCTGAAATTGGAGTCATTACCTGGTTAAATTTTTTGTTTGGTATTGTTAATGTACAATTACCTGAACAACATTATTGTTACTAGACTCCCCACTATCAAGTCCCCACCACATACCCCATTACAGTCACTGTCCATCAGCGTAGTAAGATGTTATAGAATCATTACTTGTCAACTCTGTGTTATACTGTGCCTTTCCCATGTCCCCCCTGCTACATTATGTGTGCTAATCGCAATGCCCTTTTCCCCCTTATCCCTCCCTTCCCACCCATCCTCCTTTGTTACCCTTTGGTAACTGTTAGACCATTCTTGGATTCTGTGAGTCTGTTGCTGTTTTGTTCCTTCAGTTTTTTCTTTGTTCTTACATTCCACAAAAGAGTGAATTCATTTGATACTTGTCTTTCTCCACCTGGCTTATTTCACTGAGCATAATACCCTCTAGCTCCATCCATGTTGTTGCAAATGGGAGAATTTGTTTTCTTCTTATGGCTGAAAAATATTCCACTGTGTATATGTACCACATCTTCTTTATCCATTTGTCTACTTTATGGATATCCTTTATCCATTCATCTACTTATAGACATTTACAATGCTTCCATTTCTTGGCTATTGTAAGTAATGCTGTGATAAACATAGGGGTGCATATGTCTTTTTCAAACTGGGCTCCTGCATTCTTAGGGTAAATTCCTAGGAGTGGAATTCCTGGGTCAAATGGTATTTCTACTTTGAGTTTTTTGAGGAACCTCCATACTGCTTTCCACAATGGTTGAACCAATTTACATTCACACCAGGAGTGTAGGAGGATTCTCCTTTCTCCACATCCTTGGCAACATTTGTTGTTTGTCTTGTGGATATTGGCCATCCTAACTGGTGTGAGGTAATAGCTCATTGTGATTTTAATTTGCATTTCTCTGATAATTAGTGATGTGGAGCATCTGTTCATGTGCCTGTTGGACATCTGAATTTCTTCTTTGGAGAAGTGTCTGTTCAGCTCCTCTGCCCATTTTTAATTTACTTATTTTCTTTTTGTTTGTTGAGGTGCATGAGCTCTTTATATAATTTGGATGTCAACCCTTTATCAGATATATCATTTATGAATATATTCTCCCATACTGTAGTATGTCTTTTTGTTCTACTGATGGTGTCCTTTGCTGTACAGAAGCTTTTTAGTTTGATGTAGTCCCACTTGTTCATTTTCGCTTTTGTTTTCCTTGCCCAGGGAGATATGTTCATGAAGAAGTTGCTCATGTTTATGTCCAAGACATTTGCCTATGTTTTTTTCTAAGAGTTTTATGGTTTTATGACTTACATTCAGGTCTTTGATCCATTTTGAGTTTACTTTTGTGTATGGGGTTAGACAATAGTCCAGTTTCATTTTCTTGCATGTAGCTGTCCAGTTTTGTGAACACCAGGTGTTGAAGATGCTGTCATTTCCCAATTGTATATCCATGGCTTCTTTTTCATACATTAATTGACCATATACATTTGGGTTAATATCTGGGCTCTCTGTTCTGTTCCATTGGTTTATGGGTCTGTTCTTGTACCAGTACCAAATTGTTTTGATTACTGTGGCTTTGTAGTAGAACTTGAAGTTGGGAAGCATAATTCCCCCTTCTTTATTCTTCCTTCTCAGGATAGCTTTGGCTATTTGGGGTCTTTTGTGGTTTCATATAAATTTTAGAACTATTTGTTCTAGTTCATTGAAGAATTCTGTTGGTATTTTCATAGGGATTGCATTGAATCTGTAGATTGTTTTAGGTAGGATGGCCATTTTGACAATAATAATTCTTCTTATCCATGAACACGAGATGTGTTTCCATTTATTGGTATCATCTTTAATTTCTCTCATGAGTCTCTTGTAGTTTTCAGAGTACAGGTCTTTCACTTCCTTGGTTAGGTTTATTCCTAGATATTTTATTCTTTTTGAAGCAATTCTGAATGCAGTTGTTTTCATGATTTCTCTTTCTGCTAGTTCATTGTTAGTGTATAGGAATGCAAAAGATTTATGTGTATTGATTTTGTATCCCACAGCTTTGTAGCATTCAGATATTATATCTATCCGTTTTGGAGTGGATTCTTTAGGGATTTTATGTATGATATCATGTCATCTGCAAACAGGGACAGTTTGACTTCTTCCTTACCAATCTGGATGCCTTTTATTTCTTTGTGTTGTCTGATTGCCATGGCTAGGACCTCCAGAACTATGTTGAATAGAAGTGGTGAGAGTGGGCATCCTTGTCTTGTTCCTGATTTTAAAGGAAAAGCTTTCAGCTTCTCACTGTTAAGTACTATGTTGGCTGTGGTTTTGTCATATATGGCCTTTATTATATTGAGGTACATGCCCTCTATACCCATTTTGTCAAATGCTTTTTCAACATCTATGGAGATAATCATGTGGTTTTTGTCCTTTTTGTTTATGTGGTAGATGATGTTTATGAATTTTAGAATGTTATACCATCCTTGCATCCCTGGTATGAATCCCACTTGATCATGATGGATGATCTTTTTGATGTATTTTTGAATTCAGTTTGTTAATATTTCATTGAGTATTTTTGCATCTATGTTCATCAGAGATATTAGTCTGTAATGTTTTTTTGTGTGTGTGGTGTCTTTGCCTGGTTTTGGTATTAGAGTGATGTTGGCCTCATAGAATGAATTTGGGAGTGTTCCCTCCTCTTCTACTTTTTGGAAAACTTTAAGGAGGATGGGTATTAGGTCTTCACTGAATGTTTGATAAAATTCTGCAGCAAAACAATCTGGTTTTGGTATTTTGTTCGTAAGTAGTTTTTTGATTACCAATTCAATCTCCTTGCTGGTAATTGTTCTATTCATATTTTCTGTTCTTTCTGGGTCAGCCTTTGAAGGTTGTATTTTTCTAGGAAGTTGTCTGTTTATTCTAGGTTATCCAGTTTGTTACCATATAATTTTTCATAATATTCTATAATTCTTTGTATTTCTGTTGTGTCCATAGTGATTTTTCCTTTCTCATTTCTGATTCTGTTTATGTGTATACACTCTTTTTTTCTTGATACATCTTCCTTGGAGTTTATCTATTTTGTTTATTTTCTCAAAGAATCAGCTCCTGCTTTCATTGAGTGTTTCTGTTGTTTTATTCTTCTCAATTTTATTTATTTATGCTCTAATCTTTATTATGTTTCTCCTTCTAGTGACTTTGGTCCTCATTTCTTCTTCTTTTTCTAGTTTCATTAATTGTGAGTTTGGACTGTTTATATGGGATTGTGCTTTCCTGAGGTATGCCTATATTGTAGTATACTTCCTTCTTAGCATGGCCTTCACTGCGTCCAAGAGATTTTGCGGTGTTAAATTATTGTAGTCATTTGTCTCCATATATTGCTCGATCTCTATTTTTATTTGGTCATTGATCCATTGATTATTTGGAGCATGTTGTGAAGCCTCCATGTCTTTGTGGGATTTTTCATTTTCTTTACGTAATTTATTTCTAGTTTTATACCTTTGTGGTCTGAGAAACTGGTTGGTACAATTTCAATCTTTTTGAATTTACCGAGGCTCTTTTTATGGCCTAGTATATGATCTATTCCTGAAAATGTTCCATGTGCACTTGAGAAGAATGTGTTTCCTGTTGCTTTTGGATGGAGTGTTCTGCAGATGTCCATTAGGTCCATCTGTTCTAATATGTTGTTCAGTGCCTCTCTCTACTTATTTTCTGTCTAGTTGATCTGTCCTTTGGACTGAGTGGTGTGTTGAAGTCTCCTAAAATGAATGCAGTGCATTCTATTTCCCCCTTTAATTTTGTTAGTATTTGCTTCACATATGTAGGGGATCCTGTGTTGGGTGCATAGATATTTATAAGAGTTATATCATCTTGTTGGACTGACCCCTTTATTATTATGTAATGTCCTTATTTGTCTCTTGTTACTTTCTTTGTTTTGAAGTCTATTTTGTCTGATACAAGTACTACAACTCCTGCTTTTTTCTCCCTATTAGTTGCATGAAATATATTTTTCCATCCCTTTACTTTCAGTCTGTGTATGTCTTTGGGTATGAAATGAGTCTCTTATAGACAGCATTTAGATGGGTCTTGTTTTTTTATCCATTCAGTGACTCTATGTGTTTTGATTGGTGCATTCAGACCATTTACATTTACAGTGATTATCAATAGGTATGTACTTATTGCCATTGTAGGCTTTAGATTCTCTTACTATCTAACAGTCTAATTTAACTCACATCAGATGCTATTACAAGCACCACCGAAATGTTCTTTTTTTCCTCCTTTTTCTTCCTTCTCCATTTTTTATGTTAGGTGTTCTGTACTCTTTGTCTATCCCTTGATTGACTTTGGGGGTAGTTGATTAGATTTTGAATTTGCTTAGTAATTAGTTGTTCTACTTTGCTGTGGTTTTATTTCCCCTGGTGGCATCTATTTAGCCTTAGGAATACGTCCATCTATAGCAGTCAGTCCAGAATGCACTGTGGAGGTGGTTTGTGGGAGGTAAATTCTGTCAACTTTTGCTTACCTGAAAATTGTTTAATTCCTCCTTAAAATTTAAATGATAACCTTGCCAGGTAGAGTATTCTTGGTTTGAGGCCCTACTGCTTCATTGCAATAAATATACCATGCCACTCCCTTCTGGCCTGTAAGGTTTCTGTTGAGAAATCTGATGATAGCCTAATGGGTTATCCTTTGTATTTGATCTTTTTACACTCTCTAGCTGCTTTTAAAAGTCTGTCTTTATCCTTGATCTTTGCCATTTTAATTATTATATGTCTTGATGTTGTCTTCCTTGGGTCCCTTGTTTTCGGAGATCTGTGCACCTCCATGGTTTGAGAGACTATCTCCTTCCCCAGACTGGGGAGGTTTTTGGCAATTACCACCTCAATAACACTTTCTGTCCCTTTTTCCTCTCTCTTTTTCTTCTGGTACCCCTATAATGTGGATATTGTTCCGTTTGGATTGGTCACACAGTTCTGTCAATATTCTTTCATTCTTAGAGATCATTTTTTCCCTCTGTGCCTCAGCTTCTTTGTATTCCTCTTCTCTGATTTCTATTCTGCTTACCGTCTCTTCTACTGCATCTAATCTGCTTTTAAATCCCTCCATTGTATGTTTTATTTCAGATATGAAATTTCTTAATGATTGACTCTCCATCTTGAGTTTGTCCCTGAGTTCTTGAATATTTTTCTGTACCTCCATGAGCATGTTTATGACTTTTATTTTGAACTCTCTTTCAGGAAGATTGGTGAATTCAGTTTCATTTGTCCCTTTTTGTTGGGTTTGTGGGATTTTGGTCTGAACCAGGTTCCCTTGACATTTCATATTTCTATGTGGTAACCTTTATTGCCCAGAAGCTCTAGTATCTGGAGCTGCTCAGCCCCTAGAGTGAAGTTGGGTGTCATAGGTAAATGGCGCTGTTGCCTGGCTGGAGTAAAGAGCTGTTTCTTGATTCCCAGCTGCAGTTCCTGTCTCCAGTATCATCACCAGTGGGCTGAGCACACAGGTATAAGCCTCTGTGCTCAGCGTCTCTAGCTGTTTTAAGCAGGTCCTCCCTCTGTTTGGCCTAATTCCAGTGCAGTGACTGCCAGTTTGCAAGCTGGTGCCATCAGGCCAGGAGGAAGGCACAGCAGTTTGCTTGACACCGTGGGGGGCCTCAGAGCTTAGTAGCCAGCCAGGGGTATGGAGTGCCTGAGGCTCCTGAAAACTTCCAACCTGCTGGGCAGAGTGTGCCCAGACAACCTTGTCCACTTCTCCCTTCTTCCACACAGCAAACTCTGTGCAAACCCAGCCCCTTCAGCAGCCCTCTCACTGCTAGGGAGCCTCTCAGACTGCCTGCCATTCCTTTGTACCAGAGAGGCTGAATGTGGATCCCCTTCCTCCACAAATGGCCAGAATCTCACTCTCAAGCACTCCACCTGTCCCAGCTCCCCAGTCTCCAGAGCACCACACAGTGAAGGTTTCTGCTCACAAAGCAGATCTCCAGGGCTGGGTTTTCAGCAGTCCCAGGCTTCCACCCCCTCCCCTCTCCATTTCTCTTCCTCCAGCCAGTGAGCTGGCATGGGACTAGGGCTCGGGTCCCACTGGATCAAGGCTTTGGTATGTTACCCTGTTTTGTGAGGTCTGCTCTGTTCTCTAGGTATATGCAGTCTGGTGCCACCTTCTTTCCTGTTGCTGTTTTAGGGTTAGTTGTATTAACTATATTTTCATACTTTGTGTGGTTTTGGGAAGAGTTTTCTGTCTCACCTTTCATGCCTCCATCTTGAATACTACTGGTTAAATTTATAATAATCCACTATTATTCTCCAAGATTCATCTATCTTCTGCACAAGCTAAATAAGAAAGTTGAATGAGGATGTTGTGAGCATCACCACATCTGCACCTTTCAAGTCCTTGATGATTCCACTAATCTCTGAAATCTTTCTGGGAATGCAGGGCTGCTTTTAGCTTACTTTTCCTAGGTGGGAGGCATTTCTCTTGGTTTCCACTTGTTCTTTCCTACCATAATAGATCTCCCTCCACAGCTCAGAGAACCAGTGTGGGGATTCTGCCAATTTCTAAGTATATCTATTCAAGTTATGCATTGTGGAACTAGGGAAATAACCATAAGTTGTGTTATTGGACACACTGGATCCCTGTAACATGTATCTGAGCTGGAACTCCATATGATTACCTTATATACATAAGCCTCTACTCTGGTGGGCTACAGTGACGTGTTTAACCTCCTGGAATTAGTGTCATTGCAGAGCTACTGTCCAATCATCCTTGAAAAGTCTTATCATTCCCTTTACCCCAATGTATAGTTGGTTATTCTAATAAAAGGTAGATTCCTTTGGGAAAGATTAGGGAAAATTTAACAGTAAGGCTTTTATTAATGTCCTTCCTTGGGGGCCTGGCCTTCTTCTCATTCAAGGAGGTATGGAGCTATAAACTGAGTCAAATCTAGGATTGATTGAGGTTCCATTACATTCAGTTTTTATGATTCATGTTGGACTTTTATTCACTAGACCTAGAATTTTTCTGCTTATATAGGTTAAGTAAGAATTTAGTAGATTTCCTATCTATTTTATTTCTAGGAGCACCATGATCAACTACCTAATGCCATAGATCTGCATAAATCAGACTATTCTGGTTGCTGCTTTGACTCTACTGTCCGTTACAGTAATGGGGTGCACTTTGCCTTTGGCAGTTTAGTGCCATCACTTGACCTTTGCCACCCCAGGAATCAATCACACCCATTTCATTCAGGCTTGGTCCCAGTTTTGTGACTGCGGTTCTCACTGTTATAGAAAGGAACAATCACAGAGTTCTCCAAGGATGCCAGAGATCTCCTCACAGATTTGTTCCTCCCATTGTTACGGAAGATACGTCTTCTGGATCCTCTCTACTGTAACATTTTTATCTCCCTAAGCCTTTGAGGTCTTCCTTTACATAAACCAGGCCACATCCAGAATTTCCAGTTCACCCAAGGTGGGCCACCCTTTGGTCAGTGTTTTAGCCAACCAAACAAACAAACCACTAGAGCCCTTTCTAACTCTAACATTTAGAGCTTCAACATTAGATGCCCAATCTCTACTTAATGAGTCCATATTAATAAATTCAGCCTAATCCAACTTCATTTTCCTTTCACCATTATGTCACACCCTTCATATCAATTCCCACATATTTAAGTTCTATCAGTTCCTCAGATCTCTGTATAAATTAGAAAACTCAAGATGTTCTTTTGGTGTGTAGCACACCTCCTTGTGGACCATATTTTGTGCTTCACTAGTAGTGGATTGCTGGGAGATGAGCTAGTTGTAAGTCTAGAAGCAAAGAGGTGTTGAGGGTCAGTACTGAAGAGAATCAAGATTGTCTTATATGGCAGCTACCTCAGTGATGTGGCTATTACAGTGTCCTCAAGGCAATCCAGGGCTAATTCTCTCGTAAGTAGATAGAGACGTCAATAACACTGGGGATAGATATGCTGTATAGATATGGGGATGGAAAAGCATCTTCCACTAGTAAAAAAGACATCAGAATTTAGGGTCTCTATATCCCCAGCTTCATCTAGATCTTCCCAAATATTCCCCATCTCAACCTATGTGGTCCCATTCTTTCCCAATCAGTGACCTTACTTTAGCAGTAGACATCTCGCAAGGCTGGGAGTTTAACTTGCATTTTAATTCAGCCATTTGTAGGATCAGGTTCTGCTTTTGATTTGCAGCAATTTCATTCCTGTGGCTATAGTCATATGGGTGTCCTTCAGGGCACACATAGAAGCTCTTGGTCACTTATGTGGTGCTTGATCTGAGATTTCAAATTCTAGAACTTATCCTTTTCTTTCACCACTTTGTCTAGAGACAGTAGGAGCCATCAACCAATGTCATTGCCTTCATCATTTTTCCAAAAATATCTAGATGTATCATATACAGATGTATAATAAACATATAACTACATGTTTATACAATATGTATTGAGAGAGAGAGAGTTTTGTTATGAGGAATTGGCTTACACAATTATGGAGGCTGAAAAATCTCAGTGATAGGCTGTCTGCAAACCAGAAACCCAGGAAAGCTAGTGGTGTGATTCTTTCCGAGTCCAAAGGCTTTAGAAACAGAGGGCCTAACAATATAAATCCCGTTCCAAGGGCAGGAAAAGATGAGATGAGATTCCCTAGTTCAACTAATATAATAGGAAAAAAGAGGTGGATTTCTCCACCTTAAAAATTTCAGCCCTCAGCAGATTGGATGATGCCCACTAATACTGGGGAGGGCAATACTCTTTACTGAGCTCCCTGGTTCAAATGTTAATCTCGGCTGGAAACAGCCTCACAGACATACTATTTAATCTGGCATCCCATGATTAATCATGTAAACACATAAAATTAGCCATTACAAGTTTATTTCAAATAGTGATTATCCCCTGAAAACAATAAAAAATAATGTCATTTGATAAAAAACAATGGAAAGAAAAGGGAGATGTGTGATGTTTTAGGAAATATGTTCTGCCAAAGACTGCCTGACATGATAATAATATTAGAGTAGACCTAATCAATAAATACCTAGAAGAAGGGCATGCTCTATGGAATGGAAAAAGTAAAAATCCTGAAGTAATAATGAAATGAGCATGTTCAAAAAACGAAATAAGACACAAGTGACCGTGTCATTGTGAGTGAAGAGGAGTTTGGTATGAAGTCCAAGAAGTAAACAGAGATGATTGTGCTTGAGTTGTGACAGTAGTTTTCAGTGGTCTGATTTGAGAAAATTGTGGAAGCAGAGTCAGCAGGAGTTAGCAGTGAACTATTGTGATGGATAAGAGAAGAGAAATTATGAATAATTTTTAGGTTTCTCACTACAAAACCTACCTGTCATTTATCTTGTGGACAACACAGAAGGAGAAGCAGGCTCAAAGGAAAGAACACGAGCTCAGTTTGAGTTGTTTCAGGTTGTGCTCTATGCTACCCAAGTAAGTTAACATGTAGAGTAGGGTACTTTGATACACAGATCAAGATCCTACAAAAAACGTAGTAAGATTCATCCTGTAAGATAAAGAATACAAAGCACGAAGAGGTTACTTAAATTGCCCAATAATGCATCAATTAGAGAAAGGATTTAAAAAATTGTTTTCCTGATTGGTTTAATACTACTCTTCCTGATTTTTCTATCTAGCTGTTTTTGGAAGAGTAACTTCTTCATCTGTTCAAGAATATTCTCCGCTTGTCAGACGCTTACAATAATACATGACCTACCTTTATCCATAAGATGTATGGGAGGTTCAGTAGAAAATTAAGCAATATGCGGGAACTTTATTCACATAAAGTTTTAAATGAATAAAAGTTGTATATAATTTTCATATATATCACTTAAATAATATTATTTTTATAAATAAAGTTTATAAAACAAAGTTTTATAAATAAACTGGGTCCTAGATTTGACCCAGTATATAGCTCCATAGCTCCTTGAATGAGGAGAAGGCCAGGCCCCCAAGAAAGGACACTAACAAAGCACACACACACACAAGTGCTACACATATATATATTTAACAGGTAAGTCAATCCTATGGATAATAATCATAAAATTTATTCTATCTTCGTCATTTAATTCATTGTAAGTTAAATAGTATTCTTCCCCGCTACCTGCCTTTCTGCCCGACTGCTTTGCTGTCTTTCGTTTCTTCCTTTCTTACTGCTATTTTTCCTTCCTGTCTTCTCTTCCACTGTTTATTTAAGCATTTGTTTACCCAGTACCAAATCTGCTAAAACAAAATAACATAGTGATTGAAAGTCCAAATTTCAAAACCAGTAGTCTAACTGTAAATTTTGAATGACTTTGGTTATTATGCCTTAGTTTTTCATCTGTTAACTGGAAATGACAATGCCTTATAACATTGCTGGAGAGTAGAGTTAGTTAAGCAAATAGACTGGCCAGCATTTGGCACACATAAATGTAAAGGTAACATATTCCTTGTCAGATGTTGTGATAGGTAAATCAAGATGAATAAAATAATGAATGGTCCCTGTTCATAATTTCTAATAACCCAAGGTCTATGGAAGCAAAAGCAGAATCATGCATGAAACCAGGAACTAAAGTAATAATGTGGTATTTGATTATCCAAGTAGGAAAATACTGCAGTAATATAGAAGAAATACTTCCTGATGTAATGGGGACAAGCTTCACATGAAATGAACATTTGGGTTTAAGTGGTAAATTGCCACTATTTTGTCTAATTTCATTAAGTCTCCTTATGCAATAAATTAGATTTTGCATTTGCAGCCATTTGTTCAGTCAGTAGGATTGTCAACAAAGTACCTGTAATCCCATAGTTAACAAACTAAAAATAACAACTGTAATTAAATAATTGATGGAACAAGATACCATGTTATGGACATACTTAGCAAAAGTCTCCATCCTATGGAACTGCTCTGCTGTGGTTGGCTTCATGGAGGGCTTACTAGCAGAAGTAGCCATTAATCTGATAACTGAAATACAAATATGAATTAATCATAGGATGGTAGGTTGGACTTGGGGGAAGAATTTTACTGATTTTTAAAATAAATCTTCCTCTGAAATTATTTTGAAAACAGTGTTTTTATGTTGGTGTGCTAGTTAGAACTATGCAATGGAGCAGATACTCTCATCAGTTATAAACACTGCACATAAAATATCAGTCCCTTTGAGTTTATGGTAAAGTTGGTCCAAATTTTTACATTTCATCACAATAGGTATAATATTCCTATAAAATACGTTAAATTTCTAACTCAACTGATCAAACAAAATAATTGTATGTTTTTTAACAAAATAGTATGCAGGTTCAACTCTGTGTTGCAACCTTATAAAATTATGATCACCTTTGTATAGTAAAAATATTGTCCCAATGAATAGTCACTTTCTTCTTCCACTTAGCCGAGCTGCTGTCTGAAAGGACACCTCCAATTAAGCACAGAATTTTAAATAAAAATAAAGGTAAAAGGAAAATAAATCATTTTCTTAACCTGCTTCAAAACAGGGAGAACAAGAAGCTTGTGGCTTTGGCACTAATGCAGTGAGAACCCTGGTTTTGGTGTAAAAATAACCCCAGGCTTGAATCCTGATGCCAACACTATCATTTCTTAAATCACTAAACATGTGTACCCACACCCACACTTACTGAATGTTGAATGTTATATGTTCATACACTGTACACAAGCGCGCACACACACAAATACACACATGCATATACCCCAATCAGAAGGAGCCCTCTGTAGTTGTGCAGTTGGCAACTCACATGTAAATATGCCCACTATTTAAGACCCTTCAAGTACAATGAGGAAAACTAAAATTCACAGAAACAATGCAATGTATCTAAGAGCTAATGGCTAGTAAGTGACTGAATTCATGATTGTGTGACTCTTAACTACTATTCCCAGTTACTCCTTTGCACATGCCTTACTAGTTGATAAGTGTGCCCTCATTTTCAGTCCAGGTATATGAAGCTCTTCATTTATACAAGGAGTAATTCCCATTGCCTTATAAGCAGGTCATGAAAAATGAATATGATAAGGAGACACACACACTTATAAAATACTAACATTCTTCTTCCTAAAGGGAATACATTTCTAATATTTTAACTGGATTGCAATCTTGCACTGTATTCAATACACAATGATTTGCTGAGGTGTTTCCTTCTTTACAAAAGTGTGATAAGAGATATAAAATAAGAATGTGATAAAGATATACAGATACACTGTGTTCAGTTTCTGGACCGCAGTAGATTGATAATAACTGGTAGCTGCTAAATATTATTTGTTTGTTCTTATGAAATTAAACTAGAATCTCAGGACTTCTTACTGTCATTATTATTGCTTTTGAATATTTTTGGAAATTAAATGAAAAATTGTGCTTGTTGAGCCAGTTAAGATGAATACATAGTTTAAGATTCTCTCTCTCTATCTTTCTCTCTCTCTCCCTCCCCTTCTTCTTTCCCTATTTTTGGTGTTTCCTTACTTTGTACCAAGGGTTGTGATTCCTATTTTACATCTTCTTCCAAAACCCCTGTAAGATTTATAATTATGACCTTCTCTGTAGAAAAATAATAGCATTTATTTAAGCAACAAAACTTCTCAAATCCTCATTAGCTTATAAAGGTTATTGTACAAGGGTGATTTTGCACAATCATCCAAGCAAACTACATTAACTTTGATATTTTATTTCACAGATGTTCAAATACATATATATGTGTATATATATAAATACATATGAAGTATGTATAAAATTTCAGTTCTTTTAAGACTGTAGGTGGTACAATAAATAAATAAAATATTCAGTCCTTAATTTTAAAGCATAAACTATTCAGCCTTATGGTTACTTGTGTCTTTGTGTCTGCCAGGCATGAGTGTATGCACAGAGATATACCTGATCCTGCTAGAAGTCAAACCTCTTGACATCTATTCTCCTGATAGCCCTTAAGCAAAAGAACTTCAAACCCAGTATCTCAGATCAGCTCATTGGAATCAATTTCCAACTTCAATCATTTACTGCAGGCTGACCTTATGATGCCTGAAGAATCCAGCAAAAATTTTTACTTGTCTTTAAAAATCCACTTGTGTTTTACCTGGGAAATCAGAGCTGAATTTGACCTTTAAAACCTTTTCTCACTTTTGAGTACACTAGAGATGACTTTAATGGTTTTCACATCAATTGTCTAAGCTAGAATGATGAAGAATATGCTTTTATGTTATTATTTCATGCAGGCTATTAAATTTATAAAACTTATGAATCACAAGTTGGATTTTCCATTTTAAAATTAAAATATAATTGAGGCATAAATGAAATTGCTTGTCTATCTTAGTGATAATTCTGTCACATTAAAGTGTTTTACCCAAATGATTGTGTGTGCATACATAATGGATTGTAACTTTCCCAAAAGAGGTAATTCTCTTTTTATTAGATTTTTTTAAGACAATCTATTTGCTGATGAGTACAAATATCTTATTGGCACCATAAAGTGCTCACTCTACATAGCTAATTAGAAAGAGATTTACTAAACACAAAATGAGGTAATTTTGAAGTGAATTGGTTTTCTCATCAATATCAATTTATACTACTAGATTAAAGTTAATATTCCATTTTCAGTGTTTAACTTTATTTGCAAGGTATTGTTTGTTGTTTATTTTCTATCAATAATTTAATTAGACCACATATTTTATAACTAGGTCCACATGGCATAGCATTTATCTACATAACAATATATTCATTACAGCATATAGTCTGTTGTAAATAGCTAATTTCACATTTCTTTCAATGTGGAAGAAAATAAATGTCTTTATAAAGAATCTTTATTAGAATTTGAAAAGGTTTAAGGACTTGAAATGTAATAATTTGCTATTGATAGTTTGGCTATTGGGCCCAATTTCGATAGAACTCTCATAGTTCATTTTGGTCAATATGTGTCATCTATTATTTGTGTAAGTGATATAGAAAACACGTTCTTTCTCTTTTAGCACATTTTATATTAATTCTTACTGTTTTCATCACAATAATGAATTCAAGGTTCTGTCCTTTGTCATCTTTGACATTATCCCAGACATTTCTGAAAACATCATGGTTTTACATGTAAACAGTATTTTCAGCTCATGTTGATTTCTTCCCGTAATATCTGGAATAATTTACTCAGATAGGAGGCCAGATTTCTTTAGTGAAGGTAGAGTATACAATCATCACAGCTGTCTTAACTCATGGAGTTACTGGTTACTGGTAGGGTTATAGCCCAAATAACTTGGGTTATTTCAAAGACTGAGCAGGAAAATTTCAGTCATGAGTGCTTCCCAGTATTTCTGATCTAAGTATAGCCTCATTTATTTTCTTGACATTGCTCTCTAAAGAGTTCTCTCAGGAACTTCACATTTGCTTTGCATTTGAGCTGTTACATGTTATTTTATTTACATTGCTATGTTTTTAATATTTTTCAATGTTTTTCTAAAATTAAGATGGCCAGAAGAAATAGGATATTTTAAAATCCTTTAAAAGAGGTAATTTTGTAAAATGCCTATCTTGGATTATATAGCCTAACAAACTTATACACTGGACAAGATGTCACAAAATTCTATTGCTTATAGAACACTGCATTTAAAAATTAAGTTGTAATTCACAGAAAAATTGGAGATATTTACCCAAGAAAAACACAAATTGTAAGTAATGCCAGGATCAGGATTCAAAAAAACCATAGATCATCCACCAACTTATCTCAATAGTTATTTTAAATAATATATTTGAGACTTGGAGTTGAAAATATTTTTAGTTATATAGCTGCAAAGTAAACTTTCTGAAAAGTAAGCAATATAACATTTATTTCAAAAGATGTCTGTAAAGCAGGAACAATATAAATGTAAATGTAGAATTGAATGTTTTATTATAGAAATTTTCCCTTAACAATGAGACTACTATGATTTATTTCATTTAATAATATATATGAAAAAGTACTTATTTAATGTATTCATACAGTTTGAATTCACAAAATTATTTTCCAATATGCTGCTCCTTTTTGCAGTACAGGCTTATTTATCAGCTTTTTCCATAGCTAAGGACTGATTTGTTAATTTTTTTCTTAAATAAGTCTTGAGCTTTGAAAGCAGTGGAATAATATTGCTCTATAGTACTTTTGTTTAGGTTTAATCATTTGAACATTTAACAAGTCATTTTTTAAAACTTTATATTCCCTTGAAAGAAAGTTATTTTTTGTTTAATACAGTTTATATTTATTTTCCCAGGATAAGAAAAAATAAATATGTATTGTTTTAGTTAATAATCTAAAAGCAAATTTATTATTAAATCTCTCTGTGCAATTACTTTTTTGTAGTTGGAGAAGCCAATGAGCAAATAAGGTCCCATGGGCATTCATGATGTGGGTTGACTGAACTGACTGTTTATTGATACAAAATAATTCATTAAGATACTCTTTTAGGTACATGTATTGGATGTTTACTGTAAAGGCCAATTGCAATGGACACTTGTTAAAAATGGCAAGACTTTATTCAAGACTATTACAACAGAGAAGAGAGATTTAAATATTGAATTAAACTCCACTGAAACAAAAGGTGGGAAGATTTTAAATGGTGAATTGAGGTTATGGAAAAGTACATGAGGCCCTCCCTTACTAGGAAAGTTGGTCCAGGTAATTAGGCGATCTGCTAGTTGTTGTGTAACAGTTAGGCTCCTAACTTACCACAGACATTGTGAGGTAAGGGCACTGTCTTTCTTTTGTATTGAAATGCAGTCTATATTAGTTTCAAGTATATAAGACAGTAGCTCAACAATTATCCATACTATTAAATCCTCACTGGCTACTGTCTGTCAACATAAGGAGATGTTACAGAATCACTGGCTTTATTCTCCATGCTGTACAATCTCCATGACCAACTTATATTATGATTGAGAACTTTTATGCACCTTTATCCCCCTCACCTTTACCATCCACCCTCTCCAACCCCTCCACCATGGTAACCACCAGCACTTTCTCAGTGTCTATGAGTCTACTGCTATTTTGTTCATTCTGTTTTGCTTTGTATTTGTATTCCATAAGTAAATGAAATCATATGGTGTTTTTCTCCACCCAGTTTATTTCACTGAGCATAACACCCTGTAGATCCACCCATGTTGTTGCAAACAGCAGGATTACTTTTTGCTGTGTGGCTGAATAATATTCCATTGTGTATATGTACCACATCTTCTTTATCCATTCATCTATTGATGGACACTTAGGTTGCTTCCATATCTTGGCTATTGTACATAATTCAGCAGTTAACATAGGGGTACATATATCTTTTTGCATCACAGATTTTGTTTTATTCAGGTAAATTCCTAGATGGATTCAGGTAAATTGGTAGGTCAAATAGTATTTCTATTAGGAACCTCCATACTGCTTTCCACAGTGGTTGCACCAGTTGACATTCCCACCAACAGTGTAGGAAGGTTTCCTTTTCTCCACATCCTCACCAACACTTATTATTTCTTGTCTTTTGGATAGTGGCCATTCTGACTAGGGTGAGGTGATATGTCACTGTGGTTTTAATTTGCATTTCCCTGATGATTAGTGATGTGTAGCATCTTTTCATGTGCCTGTTAGCTATCTGTATTTCCTCTTCGGAGAAATTTCTGTTTAGGTTTTCCACCCATTTTTTGATAGGGTTATTATTATTATTTTTTATTGGTATTAAGGCATATGGACTCTTCATATATTTTAGATGTTAACCCCTTATTGGATAAATCATTTATGAATATATTCTCTTTATGATTACATTTCAAAGAGATGGCTCCCAGGTCCTTAAGAAAGACTTTTCTGGGTTGTAGAAGATTTACATCTCAAAGAGGCAGATAAATAATTTATAATTAAAAGTTTTCTGAAGTAAATGCTGTAAGAAAAGGGAGGTCAGAGGCTGTAGACAGGAAAAAGCCTGTCTAAACTTTAGTCAAGCTGAGAGGAACAATAAGTCTGTCCTGCTGACTAAAATATACAGAAGATTTTGAGACTATTAAGTAAAGAGTAGACAGTCTCTACCTCTGAGTAGTTTCAGATGAAGGGCTATTGCAGACATCCAGCTCTGTTTCTTTCTCTATAACTCAGGGCCTCTTAGGCAAATGCTGCTTCTTCAGTGTTGACTCTTGGGTGTGGTGCAGACACTGTGATCTACACTCACATTCACCCACTTACCTGTCCATGCACATACACATACACACATATGCACACACAAATATGCACAAATGCTTTAAATGAACAGACTTTAAAAACTTTGTCATTTGTAGTAAGGTAAGTTTGACTTGCCTTCACATGAAGGAAATATCCATTGTAAGAAACAAATATAAAATAACTATTTTACAGATATTACTATTATATATGTAAATGATATTTAGGGATTATACATTGGTTGCATAAATTCTTTAGAGAATGATATTGGATATATGTTCATCATGCATTCCTTCCTCAATGTTTCATATAAGTTATTTCTTTACTAATTCTATCCATTTATGCCACACATCTTAAGATACCCTGAAAACAATAAGGAAAATCTATCAATACATAAAACATTTATCTAAAAAAGTAAATTGTGTTTAACTCATCAAATAAGTTCTGTGGTGAAAATTATGTATATGTATATTTCTAATCTCTAAGGACCTTATTGCTCAAAGTAGTTCTAAAAATTTAATTTAGCTACTTCATTTGCTCTTCACAAAGGTAATAATAAAAAGTTAAATAAAACATTGTAAAACTATAAATAAAGACACAGTATACATCTGTCTAACTCATCCAATGAAAGATCTAATTAGCTTGTGTTTTGACTATACTCACAGTAATTTTACTGGAGTGGTAATTTCACACTTTAATATAATTGCCTACTAAAATATGGCACATATTTTTAAATATAAAAATAAGAATGATTTTTGTGGTGTTAAAAATGTTTTGTTAGTAGCAAGAGATACTCTTCTTAAAAGTACAGATGGATTCCTTGTTTATAATCAAACTTTAAGACATACGAAAATACAGCCATGTAGTACAGTAATTATGGGAAGCAAATAATGTTGGCAGATTTATCAAATAATAATCTGGGACAACTCTTCCAAAGTGGGGAGAATGCACTCCAGGTGGTACCCAACAGGATGCATTTGGATGTAAGGAAAAAATATGATGCTATTGGCAAGGGCCATTGAATGATTGTAAATACGATCATTTTATATATTAGAAGTAATATATCAGCAGCTATGTGGAGCGTGGATTGAAGAAAAGAGATAGAAAGGCAGGCAAGAGCTGGGGGGCTTGTAATGAATATAAATGCCTAAATTAAGCCATTAGCAATGAAATTTGAGTGGATGAGGGTGGTTTAAGATATATGAAGTAGAATCAATGGTGAACCTTTGGATGGAAGAGGACAGTAAGAGATGACTTGCAGGTGTCTGGATATTTGCCATGCAATTCAAAGGTGAATCTTTAAATAAAAGTTCTGGAGCATAAAATGATTTCACTGGAGAGCAAGCTTAGTTTAAGGCTCCTGTAGGCCACCCACTGAAGTCAAATAGTTCATGACTGAAATTTGACTTGGCCATATGCAGCATATATTACTTTGGGCAGCTTAGTATCTTTGAGTCTCATTTCCTTTGATGTATAATGGAAGTTGTAATCACTAATTCATACATTTATTCTCAGGATCAAATTTATCAGCAAAAGTTATCTTCCCTAGGTACCATCCCTTAACTTTCTGGTGTTTTGGAGCCTTGGTTAGCAAGTAATTCTGTTACTACATTAACTTCAATGTGTATCAACCTTTCTAATAAAGTGGTTTTATATCATGTGAGGTAACTACTATTTAAAATTTCCAGGTAGTCTTAGGAGAGCAGAAGGCCTTAAGATAGGTGATCTCAAGAGTGGTGTGGATCCCCAGAGAGTTCTTTTAGCTAATGTGGAGTAGTGTGCTTTCATTAGATGTTAAAGGGAATGCAAATCCAACCACAAACAAGCTCTTAACATGTTAATAGTTACTTTAGGAAACTGTCAACATATTTAGGAAAATAGTTAGATAATATAAATTAATAATTCAATACCAGCTTAATGGTCTGTATCCTAATTTTTATTTTTGATGTGATACAGTATCTTTTGTACAAAAGTACTGATGTTGAGTGTGGATTATTGCATTTGTAGATGCTTACAAATGAATAACTCTGCTTAAGGCTGGTAAGAACAATCTTCCCTTTATGTACTATGAGAGCATTTGTCAAGAGAAGATTGGTTACCCAAAGAATCTAGGTGACACATAAAGATCTGACACATTACAAACAAGCTTAAGTGCAGGCTGTAGGGTTAGAATGGTTTGGAATCCTGATCCATTGTTTCCTCACTGTGTGAAGTTGGGCAAGTCACTTCTCTTTCCACTTTTCCTATTTGTTATTGGTAATAATTCCAAATTTAATAAAGTTGTTATGAATAACCAGTGCTGTGCATGTAAAAGTATGCATGACTTTAAGCAATTTGCCTGGTATGTGTATATATGTATGCAAAGCATCATTATTATATCATTATCATTATTCTTAACTGAAGAGTGACTGTTCAATTGCTCTCCCTAAACTTGCATCCTATCAGAGAGACCTCTTTTAATAACCTGTAATCTTATTGCACAAATTGTTAATATTTTGAGTCAATTACGTATTCCAAATAAAACAGCTATCTGACACATGGGTATGTGCAACACACACACACACACACACACACACTCACAAAGACAGAAAATCAGGGACAAGTATACATTGTTAGTTTTATTCACCAGCATTCCCACCTAGCCCCAATCTACAAAAGAAGGGCATTCTATTAAAGGTATTCTTAATTCAAAAGCTGGGTTCTTTAAAAGCATCTTTATTTGGTGAGTCTGTAATCAGGTGTGACAAAGTCCCATAATCACACAGCTTTAAAGTCTTTCATTTCAATACACACCAAAAACAAAAAGTATATTGTTTTTCCATTTATTCTTGAGTGATTTATATTATGATTAAAACTCATGCAAAAGTAAAATTCATTTCATACTTTAGAAAAGGACATGGATTCTCAGTTACAAATTGTAATGTAACTTTTCAAAGATTATGCACCATTTATGCCTTATATGTAACTTTCAAAATTCTGTTTCTTCTTTTCATTGATGTCATTGCTATCCAGAATAAAGTTAACTTATAAACCTTACAATTTTTTTTGAAACACGATCTACTAAGGGCCTTTGGAAATGAATTCAGTTGTACAACAGAATCATGATTTTTCCAGTTTGTACACCGACCATATCACAGAAATATTTTTAAAAATTAATTACTGAAAATGTATTTTTAAATCTTTACTTACATTTGATACTCAAGCTGTGGAGTGACCACTTGATAAGGTATTATGTTTCTATAAAACAAAACGCACACACACACCACTTGTGAGGTTTACTGACAACATACTTCTACATGAATATCTAAAGCCATCTCAAATTTACCTATTGAAAGCAAAATACTTCTTTCTCCTCCTGCTGTCTTTCCCTTCCCAGTTAGCATCTACTCATTCCTTCCATGTGATCAGTCAACTCTTGCCATCAACTTTGACTTCTCTCTTTTATCACTCCCTCAGGAAATTTTAGGCCCTATATTCAAAATGCTTTCAAAGCTCTGAGATGCTGCACACGTCTGCTGCTACTGTTTTTGTCCAAGACACTGTTACCTCTCAGATCATCCTGATTACCCTCCTGTGCCTGCTCTTTCTTTCCTTCAAACTCTTTCCACCTTGGCAATCAGAATGATTCAGATATAAGTCACTACTGTTCAAACTGCTCTCAAGTCTGCTTTACCCTGCATTACTCCCAAGGCCCTGAAGGACACGTCCCTGCCTCTTCTGTCTCTGACCTTCACCGGTGTTGCCTTTTTGCATTCAAGTAGCTCCTGCCACACCTCCCCCCTTGCTGCTTCTTGAAGGAGAACACATCAGGGAGCCTCTTCCTGGGGATTTTGGGTTTCATCTCCCTCTTTCTGAAACACTCTTTTCCCAGTGGTCCACATGGTTTATTCCCTTAGAACCTTGATGTCCATGCTTAAAAGCCATCTCTACCAGGAAGTCTACTTGGTGGACGTTTTACAGTTAAAAACTGAAACTTCCCATTTTTGTAGCACTACTCTTCTACCCCTGTTTTCTCTTTCTTCTTGGACTTACCAACTTCTATCAAGCTATATGGTTTATTTTTCCTGTTTGTTTTCTGCCTCCATTACTAAGACGTAAGCTACCTGTGAAGACAGGGATCCCATTTGTCTGGGTCACAGTTAAACTGTCTATAGAATATTAGTATATAATAGATCTCTGATAAATGTTTTTAATGAGTTAATAATATGGAGGCTTGACTTATATCTTAAAATATTTGGTAAAATAAATAAGGAAGTTCCTCCAAATAATTATCTTTCAGAAGAAATATTGAGCTGACCAAGTGAGAGAAAAGACATACTGAGTTGAGGATAGTTAATATCATAGCCATCGAAGTGGCTTCACAAACTTGGTACACTTAGTTGTCTAGAAACTCAGCTTTCCCCAAGATCAATTATCTTAGATATAAAAGTGGATACAGTTTATGACATAGTGGGGATTATTCAGTAGGCATTACACAAATAAATGCAATATAAGGATTAATTTACTCTGAAATTAAAAATGGTATTTCCACTTTGAATATCTTAACAACCCTTTCACTTTGTCTTCATATTATTTCCAAATCAATGGCAGTCTAATAAATTTTGTAGGGAAATTAGTGTTGGGAATTTGGTACACATCTAGGGTATTTTCTTTATTACTAAGTCTATTTCCATTCACTCACTTCTGGGCCCCCATTGTTAGCCTCCTGCTATTAGCTGCTATATCCTGTTCTCCAGGTGAATGTAGGCAGCAGGTTTAGGCAAGCACATCTAACACTTAACTAGAGAGAGCAATCATTTGGTACCATGGTCCAATTTAAAACTTGTGTGTTATATCTCACATTTTATTTACTGGAAAAAGTTCAGGAATGAGTTTTAGATTCAATCCATTTTTAACTAAGGATATAATGCTTTATAGCAAATTAAGCCAAAAATGTTTACATAGGAAACCAACAAGATTTTACCTTAATATAAAAGCTAAATAGTCTTTCAGCAAAGTCTCTATGTTTTCATCATTATATGAATTTTATATCTAATGGTATGTCCCATTGTATTTTTTAATGAGTTGTCATGAAAAGAAATTTATATAGTGGTAATCTAATTATGTAAATATAAACTAATATTAAATTGATAAAATAAGAATTGATTATATTGTATTACATTTTCACTTGTTATATCAATATTTTTTCATTATATATATATATATATTCCTAAAATGGTAGTATTATTTAATAATTCATTCATAATTAGAAGTGTTTTAAATTTAATTAACTCTATTGATCATGTTTCTATACACAGTTTGAAGGTGCATCAAAAGAACCTAGAAGATAAACAAAATTAAACTGCTTTTGTTTCAAAAGTATTTAGATAAAGAAGTTATTTTGTGTATGATCTACTACATCTTTCTTGCTAAAATTCCGCATATTTTGTAGTCTTATTGTGAGATGAGGGTCACGCTGAAACTGCTGTAGCATTGTTTATATGATCTAATTTCTGAAACACAGCTGACTAAACAGAGCCCCATTATCACTAGGCTGAATAGAAGCCACCAGACTGTATATGGTAAATGAATTTCACCTCGTTTTGAGATTTAAATTTTTGACTTTAATTTAAACATCTGGCAATAGGTTCTCCAAAGTTATTTCCTGTATATCTAAACCTATTTAATATAATTTTGGAAACTTATTGAAGTAGAATGAAATTATAGGCATTGTTTGAGGGTTTTTTCTTCATGGCAAGAGTCCACCATTAGAATAACACACAGAGCAGTTTCACTGCCTAACACTCCTGGTGCTCTGCCTGTACATCACTCCTTCCCTTTCCTATGACCCTTGACAACTACCAATCTTTCTACTGTCTCCATAGTTTTTGTCTTTCCCAGAATGTCATATAGTTGAGTCATACAGTATTTAGACTTTTTAGATTGGTTTATTTTACTTAGTAAATGCATTTAAGTTTCCTCCATGTTTTTTCATGGCTCAGTAGCTCATTTCTTTTTAATGCTGAATAGTATCCCATTGTCTGGATCCACCACAATTTATATATCCATTTACCTACTGGTAAAGACATCTTGGTTACTTTCAAGTTTGGGCAATTATGAATAAAGCTCCTATAGACATTCATAGGCAGGTTTTGCTCTGTGAGTTTGACAACACATTCACACACACAACCACCTGCAATATAATCAAAAGATACATGAATAGATGTCTGCCTATATCTGTATCATGTATATTAATTTCATTTTCTATCTGTGCAAATACACACACATATGTATTTTCTATTTTCATGACATGGGTCTGCAAATCTGATAATCACCACCAAAATCAAGATACTGAATTATGAAAATCCATCAGCCAATAATAAGTACTCCCTAATGCCTACCCTCTATAGGCAAACCCTCCCCAACCAACCTCTGCCAACTACTGATCTGTTTTCTGTTCCTATATATATATATATATATTTTTGAGAGGGCATCTCTCATATTTATTGATCAAATGGTTTTTAACAACAATAAAATTCTGTATAGGGGACTCAATGCTCAATGCACAATCATTAATCCACCTCAAGCCTAATTCTCGTCAGTCTCCAATCTTCTGAAGCATAACGAACAAGATCTTACATGGTGAACAAATTCTTACATAGTGAATAAGTTCTTACATGGTGATCAGTACAAGGGCAGTCATCAGAGAAAATTCCAGTTATGATCACGCATTATGAACGATAAATAATCAGATCAAATATGAATATTCGTTTGATTTTTATACTTGATTTATCTGTGAATCCCACATTTCTCCCTTATTATTATTATTATTATTATTATTATTATTATTATTATTTTCTTTTTTTAATGAAATGCTGAAGTGGTAGGTAGATGCAAGATAAAGGTAGAAAACATAGTTTAGTGTTGTAAGAGAGCAATTGTAGATGATCAGGTGTGTGCCTGTAGACTATGTGCTAATCCGAGCTAGACAAGGGCAATAAAACATCCACGGATGCAGAAGCTTTCTCTCAAAAGGTTCTAAGCTTCACCACTGTTGTTCCCCAATTTCTCACCTGTTGGCCCCCCTGTGACTGTGCCTGTCTTAAGTTGTTCCTCCCTTGAGGAATCTTACCTGTCTCTGGCTAACCAGTCATCTTCCGGAGCCATACAGGGAAATGTAAAGTTGGTAAGTGAGAGAGAAGCCATATTGTTTGAAAAGGTTAGCTTTTTACTTCTTCGCAGATTTATGCCCTGTGGCTTCTATGCCCAGCACTTGTCTCGAGGTATCTTTACCACCTGGAGGAATTATGATACTTGGTAAATTCGATATGAGGTACGAATTCTATTTAAGGGTTGTAATTAGGAAGGAAGAAGAAAAGCTATAGAGGTAGCATATGGAAGAAAACATGGGAGGATTGATTATTTCTTTGACATATCTTCTTGTAGAGTACCTTAAGTATGTATAGGTTTTAAACTACTAACAACTTGCGCACACATATTAACATAATAGGAATACGGTGACATAAACAAAGCATATCTATAATTACCAGCCATCTCCAGTGAAGCCAAGAAAACCATTTAGGCACCCTAGGCATTTGTGAAAATTAGTCTATGATATGATGGATATTGTCCAACTATACTTGAACAGTCTAAGAGAAATCAGACAAATTAAAGCAACCCATTTTTGGAATCTGTTCACATCCCATATGTTCTTTTAACCGTAGATAGTCTATAGTCGTATCTATGGTTGCAATATATATCTACGTATCTACAGTCGTATCTACTCAATCTACTGATTGAGTTCCAACAGTACAGATGGGGTCAGATTCATTGTCTCACTGTATGCACATGCCAGCTTAGATATCTCCTTCTTCATTCCAATGGCAAGTCCAGGAAATGGCAGGATGAATGCAGCTACAACTGTAGCAGTGCCTGGATCTTTGTTGAGGATTTTTGATGATCATATTCTGGTATGACTCTTCCAGAGAGTGCTGATGTTGGAAGTTCTTCTTCATATCGTATCTTAGTTCATTTTCTGGGTAGCCGAATTAGGCTTTGATCCTCTGTATGAACACAAACAGACCCTTTGCCCACACTTTGATATGCCCTTTATACCATTGTGTAGAATTCATTGGAGGTCACCACACAGGAACTGCTTTTTTTTTTTAAGAGAAAGGAATATTATCAGAAAAATGTACCTCCATAGCCGATCATCTGACACCCTTTAAGTGATCAAAATTAAGGATATTTAAAGAATGCATTAATCATTTATTTGCAGTTAGTTTTATTGTATCAGGGAGTAATCCCCCTTTTGTAAACCCCCTTTTCTTTCTTACTCTTTTTTTTTTGCTATCATTAATCTACACTAACATGAAGAATATTATGTTTACTAGGCTCTCCCCTATACCAGGTCCCCCCTATAAACCCCTTTACAGTCACTGTCCATCAGCATAGCAAAATGTTGTAGAGTCACTACTTATCTTCCCTGTGCTGTACAGCCCTCCCCTTTCTCCCAACCCCCATGCATGCTAATATTAATACCCCCCTTCTTCTTCCCTGCCTTTATCCCTCCTTACCCACCCATCCTCCCCAGTCCCTTTCCCTTTGGTACCTGTTAGTCCATTCTTGGGTTCTGTGATTCTGCTGCTGTTTTGTTCCTTCAGTTTTTCCTTTGTTCTTATACCCCACAGATGAGTGAAATCATTTGGTATTTCTCTTTCTCCGCTTGGCTTATTTCACTGAGCATAATACCCTCCAGCTCCATCCATGTTGCTGCAAATGGTAGGATTTGCCCTCTTCTTATGGCTGAGTAATATTCCATTGTGTATATGTACCACATCTTCTTTATCCATTCATCTACCAATGGACATTTAGGTTGCTTCCAATTCTTGGCTATTGTAAATAGTGCTGCGATAAACATAGGGGTGCATCTGTCTTTTTCAAACTTGTTTGCTGCGTTCTTAGGGTAAATTACTAGGAGTGGAATTCCTGGGTCAAATGGTAAGTCTGTTTTGAGCATTTTGAGGAACCTCCATACTGCTTTCCACAATGGTTAGACTAATTTACATTTCCACCAGCAGTGTAGGAGGGTTCCCCTTTCTCCATAACCTCGCCAACATTTGTTGTTGTTTGTCTTTTGGATGGCAGCCATCCTTACTAGTGTGAGGTGATACCTCATTGTAGTTTTAACTTGCATTTCTCTGATAATTAGCGATGTGGAGCATCCTTTCATGTGTCTGTTGGCCATCTGTATTTCTTTTTTGGAGAACTGTCTGTTCAGTTCCTCTGCCCAATTTTTAATTGGGTTATTTGTTTTTTGTTTGTTGAGGCATGTGAGCTCTTTATATATTTTGGACGTCAAGCCTTTATCGTATCTGTCATTTACAAATACATTCTCCCATACTGTAGGGTTCCTTTTTGTTCTATTGATGCTGTCTTTCGCTGTACAGAAGCTTTTCAGCTTAATATAGTCCCACATGTTCATATTTGCTGTTGTTTTCCTTGCCCAGGGAGATATGTTCAAGAAGTGGTCACTCATGTTTATATCTAAGAGGTTTTTGCCTATGTTTTTTTCCAAGAGTTTAATGGTTTCATGACTTACATTCAGGTCTTTGATCCATTTTGAATTTACTTTTGTATATGGGGTTAGACAATGGTCCAGTTTCATTCTCCTACATGTAGCTGTCTTGTTTTGCCAGCACCATCTGTTGAAGAGACTGTCATATCGCCATTGTATGTCCTTGGCTCCTTTATCAAATATTAATTGACCATATACATTTGGGTTAATTTCTGGAGTCTCTAATCTGTTCCACTGGTCTGTGGCTCTGTTCTTGTGCCAATACCAAATTGTTTTGATTACTATGGCTTTATAGTAGAGCTTGAAGTTGGGGAGTGAGATCCCCCCTACTTTACTCTTTTTTCTCAGGATTGCTTTGGCTACTCGGGGTCTTTGGTGTTTCCATATGAAGTTTTGAATTATTTGTTCCAGTTCATTGAAGAATGTTGCTGGTAATTTGATAGGGATTGCATCAAATCTGTATATTGCTTTGGGCAGGATGGCCATTTTGATGATATTAATTCTTCCTAGCCATGAGCATGGGATGAGTTTCCATTTGTTAGTGTCCCCTTTAATTTCTCTTAAGAGTGACTTGTAGTTTTCAGAGTATAGGTCATTCACTTCTTTGGTTAGGTTTATTCCTAGGTATTTTATTCTTTTTGATGCAATTGTGAATGGAATTGTTTTACTGATTTCTCTTTCTATTGGTTCATTGTTAGTGTATAGGAAAGCTACAGATTTCTGTGTGTTAATTTTGTATCCTGCAACTTTGCTGTATTCTGATATCAGTTCTAGTAGTTTTGGGGTGGAGTCTTTAGGGTTTTTTATGTACAATATCATGTCATCTGCAAATAGTGACAGTTTAACTTCTTCTTTACCAATCTGGATTCCTTGTATTTCCTTGTTTTGTCTGATTGCCGTGGCTAGGACCTCCAGTACTATGTGAAATAGCAGTGGGGAGAGTGTGCATCCATGTCTAGTTCCTGATCTCAGAGGAAAGGCTTTCAGCTTCTCGCTGTTCAGTATAATGTTGGCTGTGGGTTTATCATATATGGCCTTTTTTATGTTGAGGTACTTGCCCTCTATTCCCATTTTGCTGAGAGTTCTTATCATGAATGGATTTTGAATTTTGTCAAATGCTTTTTCAGCATCTATGGAGATGATCATGTGGTTTTTGTCTTTCTTTTTGTTGATGTGGTGGATGATGTTGATGGATTTTCGAATGTTGTACCATCCTTGCATCCCTGGGCTGAATCCCATTTGGTCATGTTGTATGATCTTTTTGATGTATTTTTGAATTTGGTTTGCTAATATTTTGTTGAATATATTTGCATCTATGTTCATCAGGGATATTGGTCTGTAGTTCTCTTTTTTGTTGGGGTCTTGCCTGGTTTTGGTATTAGGGTGATGTTGGCTTCATAGAATGAGTTTGGGAGTATTCCCGCCTCTTATATTTTTTGGAAAACTAAGGAGAATGGGTATTATGTCTTCCCTGTATGTCTGATAAAATTCTGAGGTAAATCCATCTGGCCTGGGGGTTTTGTTCTTTGGTAGTTTTTTTATTACCACTTGAATTTTGTTGCTGGTAATTGGTCTGTTTAGATTTTCTGTTTCTTTCCTGGTCAGTCTTGGAAGGTTGTATTTTTCTAAGAATTTGTCCATTTCTCCTAGGTTTCCCAGCTTGTTAGCATATAGGTTTTCATAGTACTCTCTAATAATTCTTTGTATTTCTGTGGGGTCTGTCATGATTTTTCCTTTCTCGTTTCTGATTCTATTGATTTGTGTTGACTCTCTTTTCCTCTTAATAAGTCTGGCTTGAGGCTTATCTGTTTTGTTTGTTTTCTAGAAGAACCAGCTCTTGGTTTCATTGATTTTTGCTATTGTTTTATTCTTCCCAATTTTATCTTTTTCTTCTCTGATCTTTATTATGTCCCTCCTCCTGCTGACTTTGGCCTCATTTGTTCTTCTTTTTCCAATTTCGATAATTATAACATTAGACCATTCATTTGAGGTTGTTCTTCCTTGTTTAAATATGCCTGGATTGCTATATACTTTCCTCTTAAGACTGCTTTTGCTGTGTCCCACAGTAGTTGGGGCTTTGTGGTGTTGTTGTCCTTTTTTTCCATATATTGCTGTATCTCCATTTTGATTTGGTCATTGATACATTGATTATTTAGGAGCATGTTGTTAAGCCTCCATGTGTTTATGAGCCTTTTTGCTTTCTTTATACAGTTTATTTCTATTTCTATGCCTTTGTGGTCTGAAAAGTTGGTTGGTAGGATTTCAATCTTTTGGAATTTACTGAGGCTCTCTTTGTGGCCTAGTATGTGGTCTATTTTGGAGAATGTTCCATGTGCACTTGAGAAGAATGTGTGTTCTGTTGCTTTTGGATGTAGAGTTCTGTAGATGTCTATTAGGTCCATCTGTTCTAGTATGTTGTTCAGTGCCTCTGTGTCCCTACTTATTTTCTGTCTGGTGGATATGTCCTTTGGAGTGAGTGGTGTGTTGAAGTCTCCCAGAATGAATGCGTTGCATTCTATTTCCTCCTTCAGTTCTGTTAGTATTTGTTTCAGATATGTTGGTGCTCCTGTATTGGTGCATATATATTTATAATGGTTATATCCTCTTGTTGGACTGAGCCCTTTATCATTATGTAATGTCCTTCTTTATCTTTTGTTACTTTCTTTATTTTGAAGTCTGTTTTGTCTGATACCAGAATTGCAACACCTTCTTACTTCTCTCTGTTGTTTGCATGAAATATCTTTTTCCATCCCTTGACTTTAAGTCTGTGCATGTCTTTGGGTTTGAGGTGAGTCTCTTGTAAGCAGCATATGGATGGATCTTGCTTTTTTATCCATTCTATTACTCTGTGTCTTTTGATTGGTGCATTCAGTCCATTTACATTTAGGGTGATTATTGAAAGGTATGTACTTATTGCCATTGCAGGATTTAAGTTTGTGGTTACCAAAGGTTCAGGGTTAGCTTCTTTACTATCATACTGTGTAACTTAACCCGCTTGTTGAGCTATTATAAACACGGTCTGATAATTCTTTATTTCTCTCCCTTCTTATTCCTCCTCCTCCCTTTTTCGTATGTTGGGTGTTTTGTTCTGTGCTCTTTTTAGGAGTGCTCCCATCTAGTGCAGTCCCTTTAAGATGCCCTATAGACGTGGTTTGTGGGAGGTAAATTCCCTCAACTTTTGCTTGTCTGGGAATTGTTTAATCCCTCCTTCATATTTAAATGATATTCGTGCTGGATACAGTAGTCTTGGTTCGATTCCCTCTGTTTCATGGCATTAAGTGTATCATGCCATTCTCTTCTGGCCTATAGGGTTTCTGTTGAGAAGTCTCATGATAGCCTGATGGGTTTTCCTTTGTAGGTGACCTTTTTTTTTCTCTCTGGCTGCCTTTAATACTTTGTCCTCGTCTTTGATCTTTGCCATTTTAATTATTATGTGTCTTGGTATTTCCCTCCTTGGATCCATTGTCATGGGAATTCTGTGTTCGTCTGTGGTCTGAGAGGCTGTTTTCTCCCTTAGTTTGGGTAAGTTTTCAGCAATTATTTCTTCAAAGACACTTTCTATCCCTTTTTCTCTCTCTTCTTCTTTGGTACCCCTATAATGCAGATATTGTTCCATTTTGATTGGTCACTCAGCTCTCTTAGAATTATTTAATTCCTGGAGATCCTTTTATCTCTCTCTGCATCAGCTTCTCTGCATTCCTGTTCTCTTGTTTTCTATTCCATTAATGGTCTCTTGCATCTCGTCCATTCTGTTTTAATGTCCTTCCAGAGCTTGTTTTATTTCTGTATTCTCCTTCCTTAGTTCTTGCATATTTCTCTGCAAGTCCATCAGGATGGTTATGACTTTTGTTTTGAATTCTTTTTTAGGAAGACTGGTTAAGTCTATCTCCCCAGGTTCCTTCTCAGGGGAAGATGTAGCAGATACCAAAGCTGTCTGGGTTAGTCTTGTCTGGATCAAATTTTTTTGCCTTTTCATGTTGATAGGTGCTATTGACTTTCAGCTGGGAGAGCCAAACTTTCCACTTGCTACTGGCCTTTCTTTACTGGGACAACTGCGACCCCTAGTAGCTTGTGTTGGGCAATTGCATGTAGACTGGGTCTTTGTGTCTTGCCCGGCCAGTATTGGGGAAGCTCCCTTGCTGAGGGCGTGGCCAGCCACAGGCTGCTTCTCTGCTATGGCAGCACCCCGGAGGGGTAATGGATGGGGGGCTGTTTGTCTGTTTACCTCCATGAGGGGTCTCAGAGCTGTTGCCCAGGGGTTTAGTGCGCCCAAGTTTCCCTCGAATTTCCAGCTTCTGGACTGTGAACTGGGTTGTTTCTGTCCAGCCGTTGCGTCCCTGTCCCTTTAAGACTTTCAAAAAGCACTTGCTTTTCTTTGTCACAGGGTCATCAGCTTCGGGACCCACTCAGAGGTCTTGCTGCCCTGTTTCCCTAGTTTCCAGCCCTCCATGCATGCACTGTGTATGCGCTCTGGTGCGGATGGCTAGGGCTTGGTGTTTAGCAGTCCTGGGCTCCCTCTCCCTCCCCACTCTGACTCCTCTCCTCCCGCCGGGATCTGGGGTGAGGGGCGCTCGGATCCCGCCGGTCCGGGGCTTGTATCTTACCCGTTTCACCAGGCGCTGGGGTCTCGCACATGTGGATGTAGTCTGGCTGTTGTTCTGTGTCTTCTGGTCTCTCTTTTAGGATTAGTTATATTTGTTGAATTTTCAAAAATGTATATGTTTTTGGTTGGAGGTTCCCACTGTACTACTCACGCCACCATCTTGGCTCCCATTTCATTTCCTATACTTTTTGCCCTTTCCAGAGTAGCATATTAAAGGATTCATGCAGTGTTTAACCTCTGGAAACTGGACTGGCAACTTTACTCTGGTTAATGCATTTAACATTTTAATAATATAGGATTTGTTTTCAATTTGTTATAGTACATGAATAAAGGTCAATTGGTAGTCAGCCATATTTTTTAAAGCTTTATTCCATAGCTATGCTTTGTTTGATATTCAAAGCATAATAAATCTTCATTCATGAAATGTAAAACATGCTGTAAAATTTTAACAATATATTGATTGAAAGGTACTAGGATATTTTCCTCATTGAAATATTAAATACTTAAATCCAATTTGAGTATTCTATTTCCAGAGCATAGTGAATACTTGGCATACAATTGGCTGACTTTTTCCCATTTTCTTCTCAGCTGATTCAGAAGGAGGAAGCTTTCATGTGCTAGTTTATCTTGCTGAGTAGTCAATTGCACACTTAGGCTTTTTTGCCTTTGATCTCTTGAGAAACATGAGGTATGAGGCTTGTTTATTTCTTCCAAGCCTTTGTTGTACCGGCAGAGACTGCCTTTTCCAGATGTCTATTTTATTCCTCAAGTTGTGTAAACTGTTTAAAGGTTAGCAGAATCAGAGATTCAAGTGGAATTCATACTTGGCATAAGGGGTGTGAAGGTCATTGCCATATTCCATAAAATGATTATAGTTTCGCTTCAGACACTTTTCAATCTGATCCACTTGCTATCAGAAAAGTCAATATTTGCATTCTGTTGAATATGCATGACCACTAGTGTTTGAAGAAAGGGCTACTTGATATATGCACTCCTATGATTATCTTATTTGCATTCACAAGAAATTATCTGAAAATCCTCTAATGATTCAAAGCCTTGCTGTAAGAGGTTATTTCATTATTAGAATTAGTACTGTTACAACTTTCAATTAAAGTGACAGCATTTTATATTGCTTAATTTAAAATATATTACCAGAAAAGGGAAAACAATTTAAAATATCTCACTTCTTTTCTCATAAAATGTTGGATATATATATGTGGAAATAAATTTTCAAAACTTTCATTATATTCCTAATTTTAACATCTAATATGTATGGATTAAAGGAGTTGTCTTTCTGTGGATTTCTCATATTTTAATAAATTCAGCTAGCTTCCCTTCAAAATGATAGCATGGTGATTTTTAATTTCTTAATGTATTTTTTATTGGAATGCACTTGATATTCAATATTACATTCATTTCAGATGTACAACAGTGACTAGATACTTATGTTCATTACTAAATGCTCGACACATAAGTGTAATCACCCCCTGTGGAACACCAGGATATCACAGTAATGTTGGTCAGATTCCCCATGTTGTATTTCTGTTCCTATGATTAACTTACTTTATAATTTGAAGTTTGTGTCTCTTTCTCCCTGTACCTTTACATTCATCCCCAACTCCACTCCCTTGGTAAATAACAATCTGCTGTCAGTATTTACAGATCTATTTATTTTTTGTTTTTTTAGATTGCACATATAAATGAAATCATATGGTATTTGTCTTTATCTGACTTATTTCGCTTAGTATTATACCATTTAGGTACATCCATGTTATCAAAAATGGCAAGATCTCCTTTTTTGTAGCTGAAAAATATTCCATTCTCTCTATTTATGGCATCTTCTTTATTCATTAATCTATTCATGGACACTTAGATTGCTTCCATATCTTGGCTAATGTAAATGCTGCAGTGAACATAGATGTACATGTATCTTTTGAATTAGTGATTTGTTTTCTTTGGGTAAATTCCTAGTAGTGGAATTGCTATGTTGTATGTTTCTCAATTTTTAATTTTCTGAGGAACCTCCATATTGTTTTACACAGTGGGTGGAACAATTTACATTCCCACCAACAGTGTAGGAAGGTGCCCTTTTCTCCACACCCTCACTAACACTTGCTATTTGTCTTTTGGATAGTGCCCATTCTGACTGGTAGAGGGGATATCCCATTGTGATTTTGATTTACATTTCCTTGGTAAGTGATGTTGAGCATCTTTTTGTATACCTATTGGCCATGTATGTGTTTTCTCTGGAAAAATATCTACTCAGGTCCTCTGCTCACATTTTAATTAGATTATTTTTTTTTGGTGTTCAGTTATATGAGTTCCGTACATATATGGAATATTAGCCCTTTTTTGGTTATATCATTTGGCAATATATTCTCCCATACAGTAGGATGCGATTTTCTTCTACTGATGGTCTTCTTTGCTGTACAGAAGCTTTTTAGTTTGATGTAGTCCCACTTGTTTGGTTTTGTTTTTGTTTCCCTTGCCCAGGAAATATATTCAGAAAAAAAGTTATTCATGCTGATGTTCATGAGGTTCTTATCTATGTTTTCATCTAAGAATTTTATGGTTTCATGTGTTCATTTGGGTCTTTAATCCATATAGAGTTATTTTTGTGTATGGTGTAAGACAGTGATCTAGTTTCATTCTCTTACATGTAGCTCTCTAGTTTTCCCAATGCCACTTATTGAAAAGACTATTTCCCTCAATATATATTCTTGCCTTCTTTGTTATATATTAATTGACCATATATGCATGGGTTTATTTCTGGGATCTCTATTCTGGTCATTGATCTATGGGTCTGTTCTTGTTCCAGTACCATACTATTTTGACTGCTGTAGCTTTGTAATATAGCTTGAAACCCCCAGCTTCTTTCTGATGATTTCTTTGGCCATTCTGAGTGTTTTGTGGTTCCACATAAATTTTAGGATTATTTGCTCTAGTTCATTGAAAATATCATCTCTATTTTGATAGGGATTGCATTGAATTTAAAAATTACTTTCAGGATGATGGGGGAAAAGTATGGCAGTGTGAGAAGTGAAGCAGAAACCCCCCCCCCAAAACCACATATAACATGAAAATATAGCAAATACAAACTAATCCTGAATGACGCGAAGACTGCAGAACAGACTGCCTACGTCTGGGGAAAAGAGAAGACCTCACATAAAAGGGTAAAGTAGCAAAGGCAATATCTGGCAGGGCTCAAGCCCTCTCCCTATCCCAACACACAGGTGGGAGGAAAAGAAATGGAGAGGCAAGGGAGTAGAAGCCTAAGACTTCTAAACACCCAGGCCAGGAGATCTGCTCTGCGAGCAGGAACCCACATTACATGGTGGTCTGGAGAGTAGTGGGATTGGAAAGCAAAAACAGGAGGAATACTCTGAGAGATTGAGATTCCAGCAGCTTGTGGAGAATAGATATCCCAAACCAGCCACTACAGGAGAAAAGAAATGTGGACACTTTGAAAGAGTTCCCAACAGTGAGAGGGCTGCCAAAGGGGCAAGTATTACACCGAGCTAGTTGCTCAGGAGAAAGATCAGGTGGATGAAATCATCCTGGCACACTGAGTCTTGCAGGTTGGGAACTTTCAGGAGCTTCAGACACTCCATCTTCCTGGCTGATAACATGGCCCCGAGGCCCCCAACTGTGATGCAAAGCCTGCTGCTCTTTTTCTCAGTGGACACTCATTCTGCACATTTGATGCCACTACCATTGTGCCAGGCCAACCAGAGGATGACCCTGCCTATGGCAGATACAGTGGCATAATGTAAAGGCCTCTACTTGTACACTCTGACAACTGAATCTGGCAGTGGAGGCAGGAATTGCAGCCAGGAAGCAGGAAAGAGCTCTTTCCTCCTGACAGGTGCTGATACCACTCATATGCAACCTCCACTATTGCTCAAGGTGCTGGGCAGCTCCAGAGAGTAGAGCTTCTGAGCACTAGATGGTGCCACCTACACAAAGTTATTATTCCATTGTAACCATTAGAAATATGAAATGGCAAAAGAATCTTCTACAAAACAAAATCTCTCAAACACCAGAAAGAGGTTTCAATGAAACTGATATCACCAATCTTCTTGTTAAAGATCTCAACATAAAAATCACAAACATGCTCACAGAGCTACAGGAAAATATTCAAGATATTAAGGTGGAATTGAAGAAAGAGGTAGAAACTTTGAACAACAGAGTATCTGAAATGAAACATACAATGGAGTGCTTTAAAAGCAGATTAGAGAGGCAGAGGAGATGGTAAATGAAACAAATTAGAGAACAGGAAAACAAAGAAGCTGAGGTAGAGATAGATAAAAAAGATGTTTAGGAATGGAAGAATAATAAGAGAACTGTGCGACAATCCAAATAGAACAATATTCGCATTATAGGGGTACCAGAAGAAGAAGAGAGAAAAAAAGGGATAGGAAGTATCTTTGAGGAAATAATTGTTGAAACCTTCCAAATCTGGGGAAGGAAATAGTCTCTCAGGACATGGAAGTGCAGAGATCTCCCAACACAAGGGACCAAGGAAGACAACACCAAGACATATAATGCTTAAATGGCAAATATCAAGGAAAACAACAGAGTAGTAAAAGCAGTCACAGAGAGAAAAAAGATCACATTACAAAGGGAAGCCCATCAGGCTATCATCAGACTTCTCAGCAGAAACCTTACAGGCCAGAAGGGAGTGGCATGATGTATTTAATGCAGTGAAACAGAAGGGCCTCCAACAAAGAATACTCTACCCGGCAAGGTTATCATTTAAACTCTAAGCAGGGATTAAACAATTTCCAGATAAACAAAAGTTGAGGAAATATACCTCCCACAAACTGTCTCTACAGTGTATTTTTAAGGGACTGCTCTAGATGGAAGTGCTCCTAAGGCTAAATAATTGTCACTAGAGAAAAAAAAAAAAACAGTAAAGGAAGTAGTATAATTACTAAGCAAATGTAAAATTAAATCAACTGCCCACAAAGTTGGTCAGGGGATACACAAAGAGTACAGAATATGAAACCTAATATATGAAGAGTAGAGGAGAAAGAAAAGAAGGGAGAAAAAAAGAATTCTTAGATTGTGTTTGATATAGCATAATAAGCATCTGTCACAGATGACATGATGTTTTACATAAAAAAAGCCCTATAGAATCCACCCTGAATATACCTGAACTAATAACTAAATTTGGCAAAGTTGCAGGATACAACTGTTAGATAGTAAAGAAGCTGCTGTGTTTGATATAGCATAATAAGCAAGTTAAGTTAAACTGTTTGGTAGTAAAGAAGCTGTCCTTTAACTTTTGGTAACTATGAATCTAAAACCTTCAATGGCAATAAGTACACATATATTGATAATCACCCTACAAGTAAATAGACTGAATGCACCAATCAAAAGACTTAAGTAACAGAATATATAAAAAAAAAGACCCATTGGTATGCTGCCTATAACTGATTCACTTCAAACCCAAAGGCATAAACATACTAAAAGTGAAGAGATGGAAAAAGATATTTTGTGCAACTAATAGGGGAAAAATGCAGGAGTTGCAGTACTTCTATCAGAAAAAATATATTTCAAATTAAAGAAAATAATAAGAGACAAAGACACTACTAGGAAATTATATAATGATAAAGGCATCAGTCCAAAAGAGGATAAATATCCATGCAACCAATATTGGAGCACCTACATAAGTGAAAAAAATATAGAATTAAAGGGGAAAATAGAATGCAATGCATTCATTTTAGGAGAATTCAACACAATACTCACTCCAAAGGACAGATCAACCAGACAGAAAATAAGGAGACAGAGGCATTGAACAACACATTAGAACAGATTAACCTAACAGACATCTAAAGAACACTCTACTGAAAACCAACAAGATAAACGTTCATCTCAAGTGTACATGGAACATTTTACAGAATAGATCATATACTATGCCAAAAAAAAAGAGCCTCACTAAATTTAGAAGGATTGAAGTTGTGTCAACTACCTTCTGAGACCAGAAAGGAATGAAACTGAAATAAATTATGCAAAGAAAACAAAAAAACCCAGAGACACAATGGGGGCTTAACAGCATGCTCCTAAACAACAAATGGATCAATAACCAAATAAAAACAGAGTTCAAGCAATATATGGAGACGAATTAAAACAACAACTCAGCAACCCAAAAACCTGTGGGATGCAACACGGGCTTATCTTAAGACAGAAGAACAATCCCAAGTGACAGTCCAAACTCACAATTAATGAAACTAGAAAAGGAAGTACAAATGATTCTCAAAGTCAGTAGAAGGAGGGACATCAGAAAGATCAGAGCAGAAGTAAAAAAAATAGAGAAGAATTAAGCAATAGAAAGAATCAATGAAATTAAAAAAATTTATCAAGAATAAATAAATAACCCCTGAGCCAGACGTATCAAGGAAAAGAGAGAGTCTATATGAAGAAACAGAATCAGAAATGAGAAATCACTACAGATGTCATGGAAATACAATAAATTATTAGAGAATATTATGAAAAATTATATGCTAACATATTGGATAACCTAGAAGAAATCAACAACTTTCTAGAAAAATACAACTTTCCAAGGCTGACCCAGGAAGAAACAGAAAATCTGAACAGATCAATTAACAGTAATGAAATGGAATTGGTAATAAGAAAAGAACCTTAGGAAAAATCCCTGGATCAGGTGGCCTCACTGCTGAATTTTATTAAACATTTAGAGAATGCCTAATTCCTATTCCCCTTAAAGTTTTCCAAAAATTGTAGAGCAGGAGAGATTACTTCCAAACTTATTCTATGAGGCCAGCATCAGTCTAATACCAAAAGAAGACAGACACCACAAATAAAGCAAATATCATACCAATAACCCTGATGAACATAGATGCAAAAATACTTAACAAAATATTAGTAAACCGAATTTAAAAATACATCAAAAAGATCATCCATCATAATCAAGTGGGATTTATTCCATGGATACATGATTCCATTATATTTGAAAATCCATGAACATCATCTACCACATCAGCAAAACGAAAGACAAAAATCACATGATCATCTCAATAGATGCTGAAAAAGCATTTGGCAAAATTCAACACCCATTCATTATAAAACTGTCAATGAAACGGGTATAGAAGGCAAGTACCTCAACATAATAAAAGCCATATATAACAAACCCATAGCCAACATCATACTTAACAGCGAGAAGCTGAAAGCTTTTCCTCTAAGATCAGGAACAAGACAAGGATGCCCACTCTTTCCAATTTTATTCAACATAATACTGGAGGTCCTAGCCACCACAATCAGACAGCACAGAAAATTAAAGGCATCCAGATTAGTAAAGAAGAAGTTAAACTGTCACTGTCACAGATAACATGATGTTCTACATAAAGAAAGGCCCTATAGAGTCCACCCCCAAAATACCTGAACTAATAACTAAATTTGGAAAAGTTGCAGGATACAAAATGAATAAACAGAAATCTGTTGTATTCCTACATACTAACAAAGAACTAGCAGAAAGAGAAATCAGGAAAATAACTCCATTTACAGTTGCATCAATAAGAATGAAATACCTAGGAGTACACCTAACAAAGGCAGTGAAAGACCTATACCCTTAAAACTACAAGACACTTATGAGAGGAATTAAAGAAGACACCAGTAAATGGAAATACATCCCATGCTCATGTACAGGAAAAATTAATATTGCCAAAATGGCCATCCTGCCCAAAGCAATCTCAGATTCAATGTAATCCCTATCAAAATACCAATAGCATTCTTCAATGAACTAGAAAAAATTGCTCTGAAATTCATATGGAACCACAAAAGACACCAAATAGCCACAGGAATCCCGAGAAGAAAGAACAAAGCTGGGGGGATTATGCTTCTCAACTTCAAGCTCTACTGCAAAGCCACTGTAATCAAAATAATTTGGTACTGGCACAAGACAGACCCATAGACCAATGAAATAGACTAGAGAGCCCAGATATAAACCCAAGCATATATGGTCAATTAATATATGATAAAGGAGCCTTGGATATACAATGAGGAAATGAAAACTGGTGTTGGCAAAACTGGACAGCTACATGTTAGAGAAAGAAACTGAATTATTGTCTAACTCCATATACAGAAGTAAACTCAAAATGCATCAAAGAACTGAATGTAAGTCATGAAACTATAAAACTCTTAGAAGAAAACATAGGCAAAAATCCTTGAATATAAAGATGAGCAACTTTTTTTGTGAACACATCTCCTTAATGCAACGGAAGCAAAAGCAAAAATGAACAAATGGGACTACATCAAACTAAAAAACCTGTGCAGCAAAGGACATCTTCAGCAGAACAAAAAGGCATCTTACAGTATGGGAGAATATATTTGTAAATGACATATCCAATAAGAGGTTAACATCGAAAATATATAAAGAGCTCACATGCCTCTAAATCAAAAAAGCAAATTTCCTGATTAAAGAAATGGGTGGAGGATATGAACAGACATTTGTCCAAAAAAGAAATTCAGATGGCCAACCGAACATGAAAAGATGCTCCACATAGCTAATTTTCAGGAAAATGCAAATTAAGACTACCATGAGATATCCCCTCACACCAGTTAGGATGGCCAACATCCAAAAGACAAGGAATAACAAATTCTGGAAAGGATGTGGAGAAAGGGGAATGCTCCTACACTGTCGGTGGGAATGTAAATAAGTTCAGCCATTGTTGAAAGCAATATGAAGTTTCTTCCAAAAACTAAGAATAGAAATACCATTTGACCCAGGAATTCCACTCCTAGGAATTTAGCCTAATAAAACAGGATCACAGATTCAAAAAGATATATGCACCCCTATATTTAGTGCAGCACTATTTACAAAAGCCAAGGAATGGAAGCAACCTAAGTGTCCATCAGTAGATGAATGGATAAAGAAGATGTGATACATATACACAATGGACTATTACTCAGGCATACAGTGAAAAGAAATCCTGCTGTTTGCAACAACATGGATGGATGGATCTAGAGATAATTGTGCTAAGCCAGGCTGAGAAAGACAAGTACCAAATGATTTCACTCATTTGTGAATTATAACAACAAAGTAAAACTGAAGGAATCAAACAGCAGCAGACTCACAGACTCGAAGAAGGGACTAGCAGTTACCAAAGGCATGTTTTGGGGGAGGGTGGGTGGGGAGGGAGGGAGAAGGGGATTAAGTGGCATTATAATTAGCACACATAATACAACAGGTCATGATGAAGGCAGTATAGCATGTAGAAGACAAATGATGACTCTATAGCATCTTACTACACTGATGGATAGTGACTGCAATGGGCTGTGGGGGCAGACTTGATAATATGGGTAAATGTTGAAACCACAATATTCCTCATGTGAAACCTTTATAAGATTGTATATCAATGATACCTTAAAAAATTACTTTGGGCAGGATGGCTATTTTAACATTAATTCCTCCTTATGAGCATGAGATATATTTCCATTTATTTGTGTCTTCTTCAATATCTTTCATCAGTGTCTTATTGTTTTCAGTATACAGGTCTTTTACCCCCTTGGTTAGGTTTATTCCTAGGTATTCTTTCTGATGAAATTCTAGATAGAATTGTTTTCTTGATTTCTTTTTCTTTTAGTACATTGTTAGTATATATACTCTTCTATATACTTTAAGAAGGATGGTCATTAACTCTTTACATATTTTGTAGAATTCAG
Organism: Manis javanica; assembly: GCF_040802235.1. Taxonomy (NCBI): domain Eukaryota; kingdom Metazoa; phylum Chordata; class Mammalia; order Pholidota; family Manidae; genus Manis; species Manis javanica. The sequence continues at coordinate 185,645,742 of NC_133158.1, forward strand.
CTTTGACACCATCTGGTGGCAGACATTGATTTCTTGGGAGATTTTTAATTACCAGTACAATTTTGTTTGTTGTGTGCTCAGATTTTCTGTTTCTTCTTGGGTCAGTCTTGGAAGTTTGTATGTAGGAATTTGTCCATTTTGTCTAAGTTTTCTAACTTATTGACATATAATTTTTCATGGAATTCTCTTATAATTCTTTGAATTTTTGTGGTGTCAGTTGGAAATTTTCATTTCTGATTTTGTTTATTTGCGTCCTCTTACTTTCTGGATAAGTAAGTCAAGAGAAAGATTTACCTATTTTGCCTGTCTTCTCAAGGAACTAGCTCTTGGTTTCATAGATTTTGTTCTATTGTTTTCTTATTCACTATTTTATTTATTTTTGCTTTGATTTTTATCATGTTCCTCCTTCTACTAACTTTGAGGTTTGTTCATTCTTCTTTTACCAGTTTCTTTTGTTTTAAGGTTAGTTTGTTTATTTGAGATTTTTTCCTTTTTCTTGAGGTAAGCTTGTATTGCTATAAACTGCCCTCTTAGACTGCTTTTGCTGCATCCATTCCACATGTTTTGGAACTTGGTTTCTGTTTTTATTTGTCTGTATTGTTTGATTTCCTCTTTGATTTATCCCTTGATCCATTCATTATTTAGAAGGATGTTTATCCTCACATGTTTGTGTTTTTCCATTTTTTTTTGTAATTGATTGCTAGTTTCATATCATTGTGATCTAAAAAAATGCTTGATACAATTTCAATCTTCTTTTATTTGTTGAGACTGTTTTTGTGTCTTAATATGTGACCAATTTGGAGAACATTTCATGTGCACTTGAGAAAAATGTGTCTTCTTTTGCTTTGGGGTAGAATGTTCTGTATATATCTGTTAAGTCTACCTGGTTATTCAGTGCCTCTGTTTACTTATTTAGTTTCTGTCGGGATGATCTATCCGTTGGTGTAATTGAGTTGTTAAAGTCTAAAGTCCCTTAGTATTATTGTGTTGCTGTCAATTTCAGCCTTTAGGTCTATTAGTCTTTGGTTTATATAAGTCCCTATGTTGGGTGCATAGATGTTTATGATTGTTATATCCTCTTGTTGGATATAACATTATGTAAAGTGAATCACTAAATTAAAACATGTAAAAGAAGATACATACATAAAATGGACAGGAGGGAGTTAAAACTGTAGTGCTGTTAGAATATGCTCAAATTTAAGTGACCATCAGTTTATTAATTTTTAATTCATAATATATCATATAAGAACCCCATGGTAATCAGAAGCTAAAAACTTCTAATATACAAAAAAAGAAAGAGAATAGAACCCAACCATAAGAGTAAAATAATTCATAAAATACAAGAGAAAAGAGGAAGAAAGTGTCAGAAAAGAACAACAAAAATGACGAGGAAACATTTAACAAAATGGCAGATAGAATATACATATCAATAATTACTTGAAACGTAATGGGACTATAGGACTAAATGTTGGGATAAATAGACATAGGGTGACTGAATGGATAAAAAAAGAAGAACCATCTATTTGCTGCCTAGAAGAGTTTCATTTCAGACCTGAATATACAAAGATGGAAACTGAAGTGATGGTAAAAAATTTACCATGCAAATAAGATGAAAAATAATCTGCAATTACAATACTTATATCAGACAAAATGGACTTCAAAGCAAAGAGAGTAACAAGAGAAGTGGCAGTTTTTAATTGATAAACAACGTTCCAAGCTCTATCTTCGATAGAACTTTATTTTTTTTTGAGATCTTACCATCTCTTTGAGAATTATAAACTGTCACTATAACTCTTCCACACATTGTTTTTTGAATTTTTTAGTTTTTCTCTGTAGTACCTTTTTGTATGTGAGTAATCTACCTTCTGTTTTCAATGATTCTGTTAGTTTAAATACAATGGTGTTACCTTTGCCTGCCTCAATATCTTTGATTTCCCCTGTTTTAGCCCTTATGTTCTGGGGTCTGTGGGATATTAAAACAAAGAATCTTGCTAATTACTTCATGACACCAAACATCATGGTGTATTCTACATACTATTTACCTTTCCAATTTTGTGAAATCAGAGAAAATACTGCAGTTGATCTGATACTGGAAGCTTATTTAGTTCTCATGACTTTACTCTGTTGTACTTTTAGTAGTTTTTTAATTCAGTTATTTATTTTCTCACAATAAAGTTTGTACTGCCTTCTCTGTATCTACAGTTTGAAATTTCAAACTGAAATAACTTATAGTAAGATTTTTTACTTCTATGATACTCACTTTCTAGGTCTGTAACATGGTAAAGAAGTTGGAATAGGTAAATCCTTAACGTTATTTTGATTTCAAAGTCTGAGACTTATTGAGCTCTCAAAGTCAAGCTAAAGATGGCAAGTCTCTTGCTTAGGGGGCATTTTAGTTGAAGGTACTTTCATGTATGGAATCTTTCACTGAGAATGTTCAGGTTATAAGTTAGAATTTGTTGGAACCATTGAGTAGGACTATTTCTCCTGATTCTGACTTCCTCTATTAAGCTTGGTAGGCTCACTAGGTTCTTTTTTTAAATAGTATTTAAGTTGCTTCTTGAGAATAATCCTACCCTTTCATTTCAAAAGTTTCTTCTCCCATCCTTACCATTCAAAAATATCTCCCTTACTAGTTTGTTAACTGTCTCTGAAAACTCAATAGAAGAGACACAGTTACTGGGATGCAGAAGTGCTTTTGTGAAGACAAACACAAGCAGCCATCACTACAACAAAACCTCTGTGAGCTGTAACACAGAAATATGTGAGTAATAAAAACAGAAACAAAAACAAAAAAACCGCTGGCATTATATTTCTAAATCAAATTTCCTTTACATAAAAGTTAATGGGTTAGCTTTGTTGAGGCAAAACTTTTATAAGGGAACAGGATAGATTGAGACAATAGAGATTCAGAGAATGTGTGTCTCCATCCATAGTTGATCAGCATCAAATTCCCAACTTCCAGTTTGCAAATATTATACTTTTAGGATTTATCTTTCAAGGGTATGATCAATGTGTGTCAAATTTCTCCAAACTTCAGGTGCTAATTAAATCTGTCAAACTACAAAAATTCAACATAGTAATTTATTTGTTCTAATAATATCCTCTTTTTATAAAAAAATTACAATACCAAAGGATATGTGAGTAAGGTTTGAATAATATAACATTGTTGAAGTTTCCAAAACCTAGGCAATGCCTTGTATATTTTTATGGTAATTTGAATGCATAGAATATTACCAGTTTTTTTTTATAATACAGTATCTTACCCAGTATTATAATATAGTTAATGTATTATAAGCAATATCAAATTCTTAAGAAGTTTGAAAGAATATTACACATACCTAGCAATAAGTCTATGAATATATGTTAATGAATTAATGAGTGAAGAAAGTGGCACTTTAATTTGTAACTTTTCTTATTTTGTTATCGAAATGGGCCATCATACAATATAAAAACCATAATTACTATGCATATAGATGAATACTATATTTTGCCATTCCCCTGTTAACTCAAATATTATTCAAATATTATTCATGTATTCAAAGAGGTAGTCTTTTACAGGATAGTTGTTTCTAAGCAAAAAATATGTCATACAAACATGGCTGTAAATATACAAAGTCATTAGTAGAATCAGCAAAAAGACAGGAATGGGAGAGAATTCATTTTTTAAGCACACCTTAGTTTCCCTTGTCAGTAACTGTTGCAGGAAAATGTCAGTTATATATAAAGAACCGTTCTGTTTTCTAATTGCTAAGCCCCTCTTTATCCTTAAACAGACATTTTTTACAATTTTGTTCTCAAATTCCTGTGAATACTCTTGGTAGAAGGAGGACACAAAACAGTTTTCAAAAACAAGTCTTAATCCCAAATAACACTCATTTCCTTATGGTGCACTTCAATCTCAAAAGGTGATTTCCTCAACCAGCTTCTTCCAGTCTGTTGCAGTTCCTGTTGTTATTTATGAAGACATTACTTGGAAATCATAGCCTAGCCTTCAACAAAATTACTGTAGCTCATATTTGATCTTGAGTACCCAGTTGAGTAAGAAACTAAAGTTACATGAACCTGGAGAAATAAATCAGAATTAATGAACTTGTTTTGTTGAAGATTTTATAAAAATTAAACATATCTTTTTTCAAAATATATCTATAGCTAACTGAAGAAAAGTAGGGCCAACTTTAAGATATCTGTAGTTTCTTATACAAATCAACTGTATAACACAATCATTATATATATGTGCAATTTAAATGTGTAAAGGGTATTAACTTTTAAGAGCTCATTTTAATTTCAATACACTATATATGCAAAAATAAGATGAAAAAGGTAAATATTATATTTAAATACTGATTTATCGAGTTGAAGACAAATTCTAAAGATCTGAGAGTCAAACTACAAACCTATATTTGCTACAAAGCATCAAGATGTACATGTTATGTGCTCTGAAGTAAGACTGTAATTACATAACATTACAGAAAGAAAAGTATAATAGCATTTCACCAGGGCAAAAGAAGAAAATGTTGGAGACATATGATATATTTATCTTTGAAAGTATAACTGGTATTTTAACTACAGTTAACTACACTCCCATAATCAAATAAATAATTCTGAATTAAACAATGTCATGAGAATGTGTCATTTTTAGTTATAGCATATCAAAAGGCAAAGTGCTTTGTTAGATAATCTTGGAATTCTTTTCACTACTCTGATTTCCTATTGGAAAGTTACTATAAAGTGCAAGATCATCATTATAACAGTAAAGCATTTTCATTATCATTTAATGGATCTAACTCTGTTTTAGAATGTGTGCTGTGCATGATGCTGAATTTCAATTGAAGAAGCTAAGATTTTACGTCTGTGTTGCAGTAAGGCGGTAGCACATGTGATTTTGCTGGTTGTCTCATCAAATCTTTTCCCATACTGACTTTTCAGAAAATAAGTATCTTGGAGCTGTAAGGCAGAAAAAAAGAGCAAAGGTTTTGTGAATGCTGTTTTGCAAAAATTACTTGAAGAAACTACAGTCACACTACATATTATTCTTTTTATGCCTCTTTGTTGTTTTTTTTAGAGAAGGGATTGATGGCTTGAATAAATTTATAGAACAAACTGGAGTATAAAAATACCAGTCTCTTATAATTTTCACATGATACAGATGACAAATGAGAGAGAAAAGATTAAACAAGATTATTAAAAAAAAGAAGAAAGAGATGAAAATGTAAGGAGAGAATTACAATGAGCAAAGAAGGGAACAAAAGGGAGAATGAAAATAAAAACTGCCATGTTAGGAATAAAGGAAACAAAAGAACAGGTGCCATATGTGTAACCTGTCATTCATTCCTGGTCTTAAGCAGCTTCTTCTCCAAGATTATTTTCTTGAATCTATCTGTCTCTTGATAATGTATTCAGTTTGTTAAACTTTCTTATTTTTTCATTTTTTACTTTTTGATGGGAAATGGTTCAAATATATTTCTCTAGAAAATGTCTTGGCCTTTAGATTTAAAAAATGCATAATGTTGGATTTGCATTGGAGGCATCTATTTGAAATAATAACTTTTTCATTTTAAATGATTCTTTACCTTTGTCCTCCAATTGGACTAAAAGCAGTTAATTGTAGTAAGACGGAAAAAACAGAGAGGATGATATTGGAGATCTTATGCTTAGTGAAATAAGCCAGGTGGAGAAAGACAAGTACCAAATGACTTCCCTTATTTGTGAATATAACAAAGAAGCAAAACTGAAGGAATAAAATAGCAGCAGACTCAGAGACTCCAAGAAGGGACTAGTGGTTACCAAAGAGGAGGGGTGGGGAAGGGCGGGTAGGGAGAGAAGGAGAAGGGTTCTGAGGGGTATTATGATTGGCACACATGGTGTGGGGGGATCATGGGGAAGACTGTAGCACAGAGAAGGCAAATAGTGACTCTGTGGCATCTTACTACACTGATGGACAGTGACTGCAATGGGGTATGGGGGGGACTCAATAAATAATATGGGTCAATGTAGTAACCACATTATTTTTTATGTGAAACCTTCGTAAGAGTGTATATCAATAATACTGTAATAATAATAATAAAAAAACAGAGGCCATAACTTGATTTCCAAGTACCATTCCCCACTAACATGGATCAGAGATCCCTGAGAAATGGATGATTCTGGCCTGGGCAGTGGTGAATATTCTATTACTATAAAAGGCAAAGAAATGCTCAGAGAAATTAGAATAAGGGTCATGTCCAAGGAACATGATAATCAGTGTCAAGGATATCCCCCTGTACAATCTGAGGTTTCAAGAAGAATAATGATGGAAATGAATTATAACATGTTGAATAAAAATCTTTCAATCCATAGTGATTCTTAAAAAAAGGAGGTCTCTTTTTTAAGGGAAGTTAATAAGTATAGAGGGAAATAAAACTAAAGAATCATTATTTTTCAAGCCCCAAAGTAATTATTAAATCAACTAAAGATCATCAGTGTGTGCTACATTCTAGTTATGTACAGTCTTATGTTACAGCATATACAAAGAATATTTATTTTTCCATCATGTATATTTAACTCAGACTGCAAATTGTGTTCCAGTCTATCCTGTGTGTTTCTCATTCTCTGGGACCAGTGGCTTTCCAAGTCACATTCTTCTTATAATAAAAGGCAGAGGTGCCAAAACATAAGCCAACTGGGCAAGGACATTTCAAGACCTGTTTTCATTACATCCACTGACATCTCATTGGCCAAAGCAAGCCACACAGCCAAATCCAGATCCAAAAAGAAGGAAGCAATAATTATCCCATGATTAATCAGATTAAGTAGATCTAGTCTATCTAATTATTTATTAGTCCAAATCTTGTTGGGCATTGGGATATTCATCCTTAAATGTTATAATATTGATTACTTTTCCTAGTTTTGAGAGAAAACCAGTATGTCTGTTCAATGAAGAGATCATTATTTAAGTCACCATTAAATAACAAAATAGAATTATCAGTAATGAAGCATATTAAGCACACAATATCACTTGCATTGTAATCTTGTCAAATGCATAAATGAATATATAGGATAGATAGTATATAGAGAGATGATAGAACAGGGCAAATATGATGAAACTTAAAACTGTTTTTAGGTTACATAAAATAAACATTCCAAGTGATGTACCATTTTTGCATGAAAATAAAGCAGATTAATCAGCTTACTGTGATTACTTAGGCAAAAGAATAAGTCTGGATCATGTCCTCTAAGTGGTTAATTTTTGTTGTGGTTATTGAGAGTTATTTTAACACCTTGGAAAACATTTAACATTTTATAATTAATAGCCTCACAAGATATGTATAGAGTAAATGAATATAAATAAATGTTTGAATATATTTACTCTGATTACTTAAATGAGGCATAAATAATAATTTATTTCTAGAAAATTATCATGATTTGTGAATTGTTAATAAGAGCTCTTTTAAGCCATTATTTTCTACAGCTGTTGTGTATAAACTACATGAAAAAGGCACAGTAGTTCCCTTTGGATATTTACAATTTAAATGAAAGTGGAGAGGCCAATAGTACTAGTGTCATCCTGACACTGTCAGGACAACATTAGTAATGAATTGATTCTGCATTGTTATGACAGTGTCAAAATAAGTGACAGATTTTATATGGCAATTGTTTTTGGTAATATAAAAGATAAATAAGCATTCTGTAACCCTAATTGTGATATAGATTAATAAAGGATATTATATCATTGGAAACTTCTGGTCAGCCTAATTCTGCTTTGGTGATTTGTGGTGCATTTTAAAGGAATGATGTGTTCACTTATGACTGGGACTTTATAACTTTACAGCTAGCCTTTCCTGGATAAATAAAATGAAGATAGTTACCATGGAAAACAGAAAAGATAATGCACATCACCAGAGAAAATTGGTTATCTTGATAATAATAAATGTTGAATCATAGAAACTTAGTGTTGGATGAATTTGTAATTCTCATGTGTCTGTAAGACTCTTATTCTGTCCCATAGGTCTCTTGGGGTTAGCTAGACTTCATGCGAAATTTTCAAACCTAACTACACCTTAGAATCACCTGATAAACATTAAAAAGTACTCACACCTGGGTTCTACACCAAGTCCGTTTATTGGGAAAACCAGTTTTTCCCATTATTTCTTTACCAGACTTCTTGCATATTCCAATTAATCACTCTTAATACAAAGACCATCAAAGAAAGGCATTTGTGACTAGATGTAGCACAAAGCAAGAAATAACAATACCAATTCTCCTTCCACATATTCTTCCATCTTTATTACAAAGGAAAATATGTTCACAGTCTGAGGTTTTCCCCTTGAGATGAACATGGATGAGGATGAAATGCATAGAAGTAATAAATAAATGACTCCAGTTTGGCCTCTGCCTTTGCTTAATTGTTCAGTGGTGAAAGCTGGGTCTTAATACAACACACAGAGTTAAAGATTTCTCCACTCAAGTTACTGGAAATGAAGGGTCCTTCCTCAGTGGTCTGGCTTCCCTACCACTGCCACAAGTGGGGGTACTTCACATGGTACTGAATTACATGCTGAACACTTGTTTTGAATATTTTGCAGTGAGCATAAACCTAAGTACTTTCCACACATAAACTTGTTAAATCTTCAGTATCACCTTATGGTTTATATGTAAATGTAACAAAAAGTATTATTTGTATCACCAATGAAAAATGCCTTATTCCTAGTGAGAAACTGAAGCACAGAATTGACTTCAGTTTTCCATTATTTTGAATACTTCATTTTTCAGTGTATTAATTATCCCCCTTGATTTTGTACTGTTTGTAAACTAAATGTGTATTACTTCTAGTTTCTCTTACATATGTTGTCAAAACAGTTGACAGAAAAGGCCTATCGTAGGGCCTGGTCATATCTTTACAGACACCACAACTTCACTTGACACTAAATATGCGCTATCACCTTTCTTTGTTATGGTTATATCTGGGCAATTAAAACTGTCTGAAATATAACTTTCATAAGTAATACGAAATATATGACACACTTTAGCAAATGATTTTCTGACAGACTACATGGCTAATAAGATCTGAAAAAAATACTGCCTGGAGAGAATGATCAGAGACTAGAGAAATAGGTAAGGGCCACAGATGCAAGAATTTTTTAGGTCATATTAAGGAATATCAGTTTCTTATGAACAATGAGAAGGATTTTAAACAGTATATGTGGTTGGGAAAAGAGAGAATATGTTGAAATTAGGTGCAAACTAATCATTTTGTACAAACATGATGGAGAACGTTTTGGATGGTGCCAGAGGAGAAGCTATTAAACTCTTAGCAGTCCATGTGGGAGTGATGCTAACTATATTATCTATTTGTGTTCATGAAGTAACACAGATGTAGAAGCTTAAAATGAAACACATTTTTATCTCAAATTTCTGCGAGTAAAAGGACCAAGCAAACTTTAACTAGATTTTCTGCTTCTGGATCTCTCACATGCGTTATGTCCACCACGACTGGCATCTCATCTGTAACCTCTAGTGGGGAAGCATCCACCCGCAAGCCCACCTGGCTGTTGACAGTATTTAGTTTACTGAGGGATCAGAAGCCTGTTCAACTGAGGGCCTTGGTTTCTTGCTGGCCATTGACCAAAGTCTAGCATCCTCCATTCCTCGCCACATGGTCCTCTCCACGGAGTTTTTCACAGCATGGGAGATCGTTCCAGTAAAGTCAACGAGAAAGAGTCTGCTCTCAAGACACGTCAGAATCTTACAAGCATCTCAGTTCATTTTCCATATTCTATCGTTAAGAAGAAAGTCACAGTTCCCTCCTACAACCAAGCAGGGAGTAGGTGACAGGAGGAATTTTGCAAGTCAATGAACACCAGCAGGCAGGGGTCACTGAGGACCAGCTCAGAATCTTCACATTACAGTAAGCTTGACTCAATGTAGTTATTGATGATAGAAAGTACTATAGAAGGATTTTTGAGATCATTACATAGTGTCCTCAGTTTGGTAATGGATTGGATATGATAAAAGTAGAATGATTTTAAGGATATTCAAAGATCAATTTTATTCCATGTTCCTGATCACCTCACAATATTTATTCATATAATATATAGTTCCCTGGGTTTGTTAGAGTTGTAAATGTAACAGTGATATCTAAAATCATTCAGAATTATATGCAATATGTTAGAATCCTTAAAAAATAGTTTAGGAATACTCTAATACTAGATTTGTAAAATTAGTTTCTGATACCTGATAAAGTAGAACAATGTGAAGTTTCTGAGATTTCAATAGGTTTGTGACCTCTTAAAAAGGGCATTTTTATGTGTTTCACTGTGGCATAATACTATTGAGAGGACTGACAATCTTATCAAATCTGTTATCTAATTTGAGAAGTTCACTCTATTTATCTAATGAAGTCTACAGGTTGAATCATTTTGTATGAATGAAATATAAAAAATAAATAAGCATTTAATATTTATTATTGCTATTATGATATTATAGCAATAATTGACATACACATTAGTTGGAAATTATTATTTCCAGGAAAGTAATTTATAGACCTAGATGGAAAAGTCATTTCTTAATGATAAACCAGTTCTCTTTTTATGTAATTACATTGCTTACAAGGAATACACAAAGGAAATAGAATCCATAAAAGGTATTAACTATAATTTCTCCATGATTCAATTGAATTTCATTGTTCAAATATAACTGATACACTCAGAGTTGTGTGGAATATAAATTAATTTCCAATAATCTATTAAAGTCATAGTAGTCTTTTGCATTTCAAAGGCTATATTTTGAATATTTTCATGCTGCTTCATGGGGATTTTATTTCTAATAGTTTATCTTTAATGGCCTATTCCTTAAACCAGGATTATAGTTTTGCACTTTTTAGAAAACTTTCTGCTAAATATTCCACCCTTAGAGTTACTGTGCAGAGGATGGAAAATGTTTCTCACTGCCTAGTCGCCTCCTCCATAAGCCAATGTTTTGCTTTTTTTATTTTAATTCAATCTAGACACCAGATTCCTAAAATTTAAGTAGTAGAATTTAATGTGAACCAAGTCTTTTTTTTAAATTTTATGTCTGGAAGGAAATATAAGGTGCTTAATGAAACTTCAGTCATTACCACAGTATTGCCTTTCAGGACAATTAGTTCATATATCTGTATTCTTCTCATTGCTTTTTTCCTGCTAAATCCAAACAGAATTCAGAATCAGTTAAGGTGTTTCCATAATGCAGTGGGTCCCTTACAATCTTGTAAAAAATTATTATTGGTATTTTCAAGAAAAATTTGCTCAAGGTTGGTGTAGCTCTGGGCGAAGGGATCCCCCACCTTGGGCAAGTTCCTTATGAATGTAGTAAGACTGAAGGAAGACAAGGGCAAGAGGTTGGGAATGAAAGGGTTTATTCTCATGTCTCTGTTTTCTCTGAACTCGGCTGCTCATCTCTTTCTCCCGGCCTGCCCTCCACCACGACTATCTCGCCAGGTGGAACTGTGGGGGGGAGGGGCCCTGGTAACTGGTGGGTGCCTGACCAATTATGCACCAGGAATAGAGTGGAGGAGAGAATGGGTGCTTTCTCTCTGCCCTTACCCTGTACTTGCAATCCCATTACTGACAAATGGCTCTGCTGCCAGTAAACATCCCTTAAGTATGCAAACATGCCCTTATTATATACACAACAGGCACTATTAAGTCCAAGTGGGAATCCTTGTCTGAAAGTTCCATTTTCTCTGCAGTTGGATGAGTTCTGATTATAAATCCTCAGTGCTTTTAAAATCTATTCTTACCCTTTTATTCCTACACCATTATCTTGCCTCAAGTCCTTATTATCTCCATTTGGACTACTTTAAGAGTAGAAACCAATCTGATTTCACTCATTCTCCCTCAAAAACATCTTCTACATTATTGAAACTGTGTTTTTTATTGCATAATTTCCCTGAATTCCCATCATATCCAGTCCCCATAAGCCTCTTCCACTCTCTGCACTCTTACACTATAGAATGATAAGCTAGTTATGTTTTCAAACACACACCATACCCTTTATATCTTCAAATCCTCCCTCTCTGACTCTATATTATTACCTCCCATTCCTTATTCATTTTTCTGTTCTTTTTTAAGATCGGGTTCATGAATCAGTTCCTCCCCAAAAATGTCCTTACTCATCCTGAGACCAAGTTTTCCCTCTTTCCTTACAGCATCTCCCTTTTGCCCTACAGCATCTTACAGCACAACTATATCATCTGGTGTTATCATTTTAATTGCTGGATTTAATGTTATGCCATTCAACTGTTTGTATTTTAGATTCAATGAAATAGAGGAAGACGTTGTTTCAAATTTTGAGGAATATTTTGTAGTGCTTTTGTTCCCTCAGGTCTAACTTCCTATTCAGTGGGAAAAATAAAAACTTTGTTTCTTCCAAAACAAAATAGCTGAATTTATGTTTTGATCTGTGCATGTTTCCTAACAAATTCAGTTGTTTGTCCTTCTATAGCCTAGTTTTTTTACATTCTAAAGATAGTTTGGTACCCTCATTTACATAGTCTTAACTTTCATTTTTACTTTCCCTCAAATGCTGAAAATTGCAACCAAGTATCATTGGTTATTCTTTTATTGTTTGTTTCTTTTGAGGCAAAGATATATTGTTTTGTCCTATCCTCTGCCCTTTTTAATGCACTGTTCTACAGTCTGTAAAATGTAACCTTAATTTTTATTATTTTACTCTACATTCCAATCATTCCAATTGATAGATGAACTACTGCCCTAAGTTTAACTTTTGTTATAAGTAGATGTTCATATAAAGTATTGATCATTTTCTTAAACTTTCAATCCTTGTTTTGCTTTGAAAAATCTCTGTAACAGTACCCATGCATTAGGTTGTTCCTCTTTTTATCTTCAGGTGTTTTGTTAGTTCTGTATTGAAGTGTGTCCTCTGTCTATATGTTGGGTGTATGTTGAGGCTGAGATTCTTGAAAGAATCATGATATTCAATTATGTATCTTCTGTATCTATCATTTTAGCCCATCTTTCTTAATGATGAATGTGGCCCAAATACATTAAAATATTTTTTTATAAATGCATTCCTTTCAAAATAAAACAAAATCAAGGGTATTTTAACATTTGTGACTCTATTATTGTATTAGAGGGAATACTTGTTAAATTTGTGATATCATGAAATTCTGATAGAAAAATTAACTAAATTATTTTGTAACCTTAAGCAGGTCACCATTTTGGCGAAGTAGTTTTAATATAACCATATAAAATATGTTAGTTCCAGCACTTAGTGAACAAAACCACTTGAGAAATGTAGAAACAGTAAGGAAGGTGAGGAAGTTATGAATTACACTTATTTGTCCCTATTTAATAGGTCACATGATAGAATAGAAGAACTGAAAGCTGCACTCTCTGCTGATACTAAATATAAATTACATTTTTTCTTACATATAGGTAAGCGTATACGTCCAAAAATATATAACATCCTATCCACTCCATACCATTTTGGAGCTCAAAGAGGGTGCCAATCAATGTGGTAAAATGTTTCATAGCCAGCTCATAAGTTCCTTGACATTTTTCTTGAAGAAGAGTGTGTGTGTATGTGTGTGTGTGTGTGTGTGTGTGTGTGTGTACATGCATACATGTGTTCTGTGGATGTTACTGGGAGGCAAAATAATTGTATTTTCTTATTTAAAGGCTGTTATGCGAAGAGACATTTTTCTTCTCTTTTAATGTCCAAAAGGTTTAATAAGGAGAGGCTTAAGTTAATATGTTTGGCTCTATATAAACTAAACATTAGCTTTAAATAATTAAGATGATAGAGACAGTCTTGGCAGGCAATGTGTTGTGATTGTCACAACAGGTGTTCAAACATATATGGAATGATTGCTTGGCTAAAATGCTTTTGAGAGATTAAAATATCAAATTAATAGCATTTCAGAATGTTTCTGAGATCACTTAAATGCTAGATTACCTAATTCTTTTTAATATCCTCTCCCCAAATGGCAAGTTTAAATATTAAGTGGGGAATTTCTGCCCTAAATTTCTGCCATCAGGAAAATCACATATTTTCTTTTATTTTTTCTGTAACTAATATAAGTAATGTGCAGTACTGAGTATATGAAATCATATACCTGTGATTTTTAAATCTTCACTTTTCAACTGCATGTGTTTTTATCTATTTTACAGATAGTATTACTATTTCAATGGTAAGAATGACACTTGTTCAAAAATACAGCATTTACATTTTATACTCAGTGATGGTATAGTTTTCTTCACCCAAGTATTTTCCAAGTTTTGCTAGACATTGAACTTTGCTTGCATCATATCATACTTATCATATCCTATCCTATTATATCATATCATATCATTTAAGTTTAAGAACAATACAGATGAGAAAAGTGATGTGCAGTGTAATTAATTAACTACCCATAATTGCACAATTAATTGGAGAGGAGTCAGGGTATTTTTAAAAATTGGAAATACACCAAACCCTGTTCTTAACAACTACATTATATTTAAAACAAACAAGCAAACAATAACAAGAACATGTTAAAGTCAAACTGTTGGGGAAATTCTCTAGTTTATTTTCAACATAAAATATTCTTTTCACTTATATTTGTCTAGAAGATGTTTCTTTGAGTATGAAAGCTTGAAATTCCCTAATTAGCATTTTTACTAATACTTTATTAGCCTTATAAATAGAAAAATTGGACTTTTTTTTCCAGAATAGACATCTAAATCAAAGGCTCTCTGAACGAGCTGGCCAACTGCTTCCAATAATTAGTGACTTAAATAAGGAAAAGTTAGCTTATTCTACACAAATTGTGACTCCAAAAGAATGGTTTATAGATTTTTTTTGTCTGCTTGGTCTTAATTTTTTTAAATGTTTTGTTTTAATACAAAAAGTTATATTACTTTTAGTTTCTTTATATCTTTGCATCATTTAACAAATCAACAACTTACAAAATTACTTTATATAATTGAATATTTTTCTCTTTCACTGAGTAAGTTCTAGAACCATTTAGTTTTTAACTTTCTTCTTCTTAAGGGTTATTTTATTTTCTTCCTTTATTTCCTTTCCTTTTACTCTTTCCTTTTCTTCCCTTTTCTCTCTCCCTCTCTTTTTAAAATTTTTTGTTTATTTCTTATTGTGAAAAGAAT
Organism: Manis javanica; assembly: GCF_040802235.1. Lineage (NCBI taxonomy): Eukaryota > Metazoa > Chordata > Mammalia > Pholidota > Manidae > Manis > Manis javanica. The sequence continues at coordinate 185,660,867 of NC_133158.1, forward strand.
TGATTTTGTTAAGGGCATATGGAGGCAGGCTAGTTATCTTGGGTTTTTTTTCTCAATAAGCTTTCAAGGTGATTTAAAAGGAAATTCCATAAAGTGGAGATTCTCAGCAGTACACAACAGGGGTGTGGCAAACTTCCTTCAACAGCTGTGACTCTAGCCTTGAAATATTTAAGATGTATGTATCTCAGCTAAACTAACTTAAAACTGAAAGTTCTCTTGAAATTCCTGTATTTGAGCAATACAGTAACATTGTCTACATATAACACAATTTCTTTTGTGGGACTTGAATCTCAAATCATTAAATTGGCTAACTTTGTATGAAACTGTTATTTATACAAATTCTAAATTGTGGAATTATTAGCTAAAGCAACAACTTTATTTATAGTATAAAATAGTATTTTTTCTTATTCATTTAAATGATTTAATTTTGTCAAGAATTGTTATCAGGTCATTCAGATATAAGCCAAAAGATAGAGTATTAGAACATATTCTATTTTATTGCATTTTAGTGACACAATTCTTTATTTTAGAGAACTCATGAGGGTAAGATAGTATACAAAATAAAAGGCTGGAAATAGAAAACAAGTCAGTTCTTTTTATATTATTTTTATGTGGAAATGTTCAGTAGGTTTGTAATGGCTAAGGTAGTGGTGACTAAGTCCATCTTATATAAAATCTTTCCATTGAAAGTTGTAGAATTTTTTTTTTTTGCATATCACGTTAGAAGTCTGTCATTATTTTGAGTTAACTGAAGCATTAGGTTATAAAGATGGAACAGATATACCCAAATACAATCAGGATGGCAAGATAAAGAAGGTGTTCTATATTAGTTTGCTAGGGCTGACATAGTAAAGCACACCAGACAGGATGGCTGAAACAACAGAAATTTATTTTTCACAACTTTGGAGGCTAGAAGTTCAAGACCACGGTGTTACCAGGGTTAGTTCTTCCTGACAGCCATGAAGGAAGGCCTGTTGCAGGGGTTTTCCCTTTACTTGTAGACGGCCATCTCCTACTTTCTTCGCGCTGTTTTCCCTTTGTCCATCATTGTGCTTTTCGTTATAGCGGCACCGGTCATACTGAATAGGGTCTACCTTAGTACCTCATTTTGACTTAATCACCTTTGCAAGGCTATCTCCAAATAAGGTCATATTCTGAGTGTTGAGGATTAGCGCTTCAACATAATTTTTAGGAGGGACACAATTCACCTAAAACCGGCTGTTTTAGATATTTCCTTAAGTGCTTATGAAAATGTCTTTACATAAGATTTCCTGAATAATTTATTTAGTGTTTCTTTTATATGTAGTGTATAAAGAGAGGAATTTAGTAAAACCTAGAATGGACAAGTAGAGATCAACCAAATCAGAATGGATGATCTCAAATTGTAAAGCTGTAAGCAAAATTCCAGTGTGAACTGAAATTTAGGCTTCCATAATCTCATTCTTCTGCGTAGAATAAATCAAAGAAAACACATTATGATTTCTTGTTAGAACTCTATGTATTTCCCACCCACAGTGTTTTATTGCAGATCTATTATTACTGTGGTAATAAGATGCGTGATCAAAACTGAAAGTTTCTGTGATATGACTGCCCTTGCACTGTTCACCATGTAAGAACTTACTCACTATGTAAGAACTTGGTCACCATGTAAGAACTTGTTCATTATGCTTCAGAATATTGGAGACTGTTGAGAATTAGGCTTGGGGTTGATTAATGATTGTGCATTGAGTCCCCTATACAGAATTTTATTGTTGTTGACAACCATTTGATCAATAAATATGAGAGATGCCCTCTCAAAAAAAAAGTGTACACAGAGCTACACACATACAAGCTAATATACAAAATAAGATATTTACACATACACACATATAGGATAATATTTGTTAAGTCCAGGATTTTGCATATCATGTACCTAATTTGGTTATTCAACAGCTCCTATATTAATAAGCTAAGTAAATGCGAACCTTATAAATTTTGACAAATTATCTGTGATCTACTGATAAGGGGTGAAAAAAAATCATTCTGTTTGAATTTCTAAGCTCTAACATAGAAGCTGAATTTCTAAGACCTCTAAATTTAATTTCTCAACATATTTGCTAGTACAAAATGATAATCACCCATTATCCAAATGGGTTCTTCTATGTCCATTAAATTATTAGTTCAGTGATACATGAACAAGGCTTGAACATCTCAGTCCCTAAAATATATGAGGACAGACCTACACTCTAGCCCTATGAATTAGGAATACTTATAAAACTATCCAGGGAATGGTCATGTGCCCAAGATTCTGAATATAATTTAAAAAGGGACCATGTATTTGAATAGATGTTAAGGTCAAATAACAAGAGTAGTAGACTCATTAGAGATACGAAAGATTATGGTCTAATGAGAATTTCAACATTCACATGAATAAACATGTGTTCTATGAAAATAGTCAAAACAATTAATATATTCTTACTAATAATCAGTTCTCCTTTAGGTGTAATAACACTTTAGAGATATCTTAATAGTTTTATATACACTGTGAATGCTTTCTTGTTAATTAGGCAGGGATTATTCTGCTCTAGAATAAAAGTGAGCAATGTAGTGATGAACCAACAATTAAAGAGGGTCTAATTTGTTACAAAGGAATTATTATAGTTTTCTAGAAGCTCAGAAAAGGAATTCTGAGGAATTGTGACCATATGAAACTAAGAAGTGTTTTATTTCAAAATGAAACTGGATGATTAGAAACCAAAAATCTTGTTTCACAAATTTCTATTACTATCATGCTGTGTTCTAGAAGGCAAACACAGGAAGTGATTAATATTTATACACCAAGAATGAAGCAAACATTATAAATTAAATATTATCTGTTTTCATGGAAGAGCATGGCAAAAATGACCAAAAATATGGCAGATGATTTCCTATGGTAACAGAAAAAGAAAAAGCACAGGGGTTCTTTAAAATAGTTTAACCTTTAATATTGTTATATCTCCCACATTGCTACATACCAGTGCCTGAGATTTCTTGAGGTAAATAATAAACAGCTACCCCCTAGAATTTTAGCTAAAACTTTGTGTTCTTTAATTCAGCATAATGTAGCTTCACTGTACTGTGTGGGTTTGAGGGGAAAACCATAGCAATCTAAGTGTAATTTGTAAACCATGTTTAAGGAGCTGATGCAAATATCTGTAGAATCTAAAGACAATTTGATAAATTGGTTGTTAATTAAATAATAGAAAAAAACAGTATAAGTGAGCTGAACTGTGAAGATGTCATTTTCTGCTAGAGATGAAATCCAGCTTGAAATTTTCCACCTCAGTCAGATGACTGCCAATCCAGAACATACTTTCAAAGATATTCTACAAATTATAATAAAAGCCATCTTCAGTGCAGTGTCTTTATTTAATATCCATCTATTTCAGGATCACATTAGAATTTGATAGGAGCTAAACTCATTACAAATATGAATAGTTAGTATTTAACATTCATCAGGTTTAAATAAAACTAAAGAAAAAAGGATACAAATTAAAAAACATTCTTAATTTCCTGAACTCTTTGTCCCAGTAATAAAAATCTATACATAACTGAGAATTTACGGAGATATATTATTACATGCAAGAATTCTCTTGAGATCACTAAGAATAAATTCCCAAAGTGTTTTAATAAGTTTGGCAATTATTTAAATTACTTCTCAGTATATTTTAAAATTAGACATGTGTCAAGCATGAGCAGGAAAAGTTCCTTTTGAATTTTTCAACATAGCATAGTATAATATAAATACTTAGGCAAGGCCATTCATTGTTAATAATAATAAGTATGCACACTGCATTGAACACAATAGTTAGGTAAACTTTTGTGAAAAAGTGAATTTTAGGAACTCTTTCTACTTAATTGCATCAATCTCTTGCAAGAGGTCAGCCATTAGAAATGGAGAGTTCATGGAAGCATACAGTTTAAAGGATCCCATATTTGATTTCATGATTTTCTTTACACGAGTATTCAAGTACATATCTTCATTTAAGTTTCTTTCATACAATGTTTGACTCTTTGAGTTGGGAATGTCTTAGAAGGTAGTTAAATTATCTAAGGAAGAACCAAGCTGCTGCAGTACTTCAGTTTCAGCATTATGCACAATAAATAATCCTGAAAATAAGGAAACTAGCTCTGAATGCTTTAACTGTTTCGAGTTATGTTTCAAAATTCAAAATCAACTTCTTAACCCCTTTGGTAAGTATATACAGTTTATAAAGAATTTAAAAAATGTATCATTTTAATAAAGAACATTTTGTGTCTTGAGGGTGACCCTACATGAACTTGCTAAAACAAAGGGAGGCATTCTATTTCACACTTATTCTGAATCCATCTATGAGAAAGTACAAGAAAAACAAAAACAATAATTATCATCTACTGTATTCAGGATTCTGCATAGTATTTTACCTAAATAACTTTATTTAAATTTACAGCAAAGACATGAGAAGGTGATTGTATTTCCTATTAGCAGTAAATCAGGGGTAACCAAAATACAGCTAGCAAGTGGCATAGCTGGAATTCAAACATAGTTCTAATCTCAAATCCTGTGCTATTTTTTCACAGTAAGATCTATTTCAAAGTCCTAAATATATCAGCGCACACATAGATGCCCTCCCTTATTTCTTCTCTTGAAATATCTTTGTAAAGTGAAATATTTCTAAAATGGATTCTAATCTTTATTTGATAGCAAAATTTACATATATATGAACAGCATTTCAAATAATTATTTGAATATAGTAATCAATGAATACTTTTAATTATATATTTACTTATGAAAATGCATATTACTGTTATTGGTAAAACTAAGTTTTTAGAGGAATGGCCACTTTATCCACAATTATAATAATAAGTGGCTAGTTGGGAAAAAGGAAAAATGGATTCTGATCTCAAAATTGCAAATCGAACATAAAATTTTCAAAATCTCAAATTGAACATAAAATTTTTACATTAGTTATCCTCAACTGTAAAATAAATGTGTTTAAAAAATAGTTCTTCAAGTGCCTTGAGAAATAAAAGTTCTTTGGTTCTATGAACATGACTGAAATGTGATTATCTAAATAGTGGTTTAAAGAGTATTAAGGGCTCAGTTAATAAGCTGTGTCAGTAAAAAAATTAAACTTAATTCATAGTGCCTGCCCTAGAAGAACTTAAAAGACAGGGCATCAAGTTCTGAAAATTAAATCACAAATAATCAACAGTAAAGGTAGTAATAGAAGATGCTCTCATACAATGATTATAATTCCATTTCAAATGAGTAGTATAGGCAATTCCTCTGAGTTCACAGGAAAATACAAATTAGAGTGTTCTGGGGTGTTATAACAGAGGAAAAAAGATTTATTGGTTCTCGAAATGAAAACAGTCTTCACTAGAGTAGCAAGTAGAAAATATTTTCTAATTTATATCAAAATAATTACACACTGAGAACAATGTTAGGTTCTGAGACAAAATAGTTAAAAGAACAAGTAGAACTCATTCATAATAGTGCTTACAATCTATTTAGAATGTTTATATAAATAGTCAAATTTTCTGTAACTTTTGTAATATTAATATTTTGAATAATATGATAAAAAGCTTTAAATTTGAGAGTAGTTTTCCATATTTGACTTTTTCTGCATTTGGGACTCAATTTTTTAAAATCAAAAGATCTTATTGCCATAAATATGCAACAGTAATATGAACATATTTATAATAATATAGTCAATACTTATTATTGTGTTTAGCATAAGTAAAATACAAAATAATACAGAATTAATTTGTTTAAAATTACAAAATTCACCCGTTATGGGCATCAAACAGATTTATAGTTAGAATGTCTATTTTATGGATTTTAAAATTATTATGGTGGAATTAAGACATATAACAAAGAAACAGATCCTAATACAATTGTTAATTGAGGTTGGTAAGATGGATATGTTTTTTGAGTAATATTCAAATACAAACTGGGTTTTACAATTTATAAAAGCTAATTAACAGCAGATTTTCAGCTTTAGAGACATTGATATTGTGCTGTTCTGTGAAAAATATATTGCTAACAGTTTCGGGGGATGAAAAGAGAGTTTCCAAGTTAAAAGAATTTCAATTTAATATGAAATGTCTATACAAAAAAGACTGGATGCTCTTCAGAATATAATCTTTATATACATATAACATATAGATGTAGGTATACATATACATATACCTATACCTATACATATACATATACATATATATTTCCTTCCAGGTTAAATAAAGTATGTAATACATTATTTATTTGTTACCTACAAATGAACTCACTGCAGTCCCTGATTTAATTTCACTGTGACTCATTACTCCTTCCAGTCTTGAATTGTTAACTTAGTTTTACCATTCATATCTAAACATTCTACTATTATTTTTGCTTTAAACTGTCTTCTCAGGGTTTCTTATTATTTCAATGCTATCTCAGGCTTGCATTAGGTGGAAATCAAGAAAGTTTAGCGAGAGTTTAAATTCTGGTTTGAAATAAATAGCAATTCTTATATATATATAAGAATAGCATATGGTTAAATCATTTGAAAGAGATTATTTCCAGCCAATTACATAGCATAAATGTTTGTATATAATGGCCAAAACTATTGGCTAGACATATCTTGGTGTCTCGCTATTTTCTTTTGTGACTGTGTATATAAATTTCATTGATTAGAATATATTAAAATTATGTATATTTTAATTTATGCCTATTTTAGCCTAGAAATATTTAAAAAGCAAATAAGCTAACATTTGAGTATCAAAACTTATTTTTATTTAATTGCATTGTAGATAATAAATGTATATCCATACTTTGCTTGATTTGGTGCTTCAATGTGATTTTAATTTGGGGTCTGGGAATACTTAGAAATGCTAGCTTTGTCATGCTGAGGATTCAGGAAGCCAGAATTGTTCTTCTGTGTAAACTGCTCCCTAGATGTAAATTTAAAGCATAGTTCATTCTCCTAGGCAGGCAAGACACCACTTAGTGAGTTACAGTTTTTTTTTTTTTTTTTTTTTTTTTTTTTTTTTTGAGAGGGCATCTCTCATATTTATTGATCAAATGGTCGTTAACAACAATAAAAATCAGTATAGGGGGGTCAACGCTCAATGTACAATCATTAATCCATCTCAAGCCAAATCTCGTCAGTCTCCAATCTTCTGAAGCATAACGAACAAGTTCTTACATGGTGAACGAATTCTTACATAGTGAATAAATTCTTACATGGTGAACAGTACAAGGGCAGTCATCACAGAAACTTTCGGTTTTGATCATGCAATATGACCTATAAACAATCAGGTCAAATATGAATATTCGTTTGATTTTTGTACTTGATTTATATGTTGATCCCACATTTCTCTTATTATTATTATTTTTATTTTTAATAAAATGCTGAAGTGGTAGGTAGATGCAAGATAAAGGTAGAAAACATAGTTTAGTGCTGTAAGAAGGCAAATGTAGATGATCAGATGATCAGGTGTGTGCCTATGGACCAAGTATTAATCCAGGCTAGACAAGGGCAGCAAGACATCCACGGATGCAGAAGATTTCTCTCAAAGCAGGGGGCGTGAGGTTCTGAGCCTCACCTCTGTTGATTCCCAAATTCTCACCTGATGGCCCCCCTGCGACTGTGCCTGTCTTCGGTTGTTCCTCCCTTGAGGAATCTTACCCGTCTCTGGCTAACCAGTCATCTTCCGGGGCCATACAGGGAAACGTAAAGTTGGTAAGTGAGAGAGAAGCCATATTGTTTGCAAAGGTTAGCTTTTTACTTCTTTGCAGATTTATGCCCTGTGGCTTCTATACCCAGCACTTGTCTCAAGGTATCTTTACCACCTGGAGGAATTATGATACTCGGTAAATTCGATATGAGGCACGAATTCTATTTAAGGGTTGTAATTAGGAAGGAAGAAGAAAAGCTATAGATGTAGCATATGAAGGAAACATGGGAGGATTGATTATTTCTTTGACATATCTTCTTGTAGAGTACCTTAAGTATGTATAGGTTTTAAACTACTAACTAATTTGTACACACATATTAACATAATAGGAATACGGTGACATAAACAAAGCAAATCTATAATTACCATCCATCTCCAGTGAAGCCAAGAAAACCATTTAGGCACCCTAGGCATTTGTGAAAATTTATCTATGATATGATGGATATTGTCCAACTGTACTTGAACCATCAGACAAATTAAAGCAGCCCATTTCTGGGATCTGTTCACATCCCATATGTTCTTTTAACCATAGATAGTCTATAGTCATGAGATTTTGGAGTGCTACAACTTGCACCCCTCCCAACTCCTGGTTGAGTTCCAACAGTACAGATCCGGTCAAATTCGTTGTCTCACTGTATGCACATGCCAGCCTAGACATCTCCCTCCTCATTCTTATGGCAAGTCCAGGAGACGGTGGGCTGGATGCAGCCACAACCGCAGCATCGTCCGGATCCCTGTGGAGGCTTTTTGATGATCATCCCCCGGCACAAGTCCTCCAGAGAGTGCTGATGCCGGAAGCTCCTCCTCATATCGTATCTTAGTTCATTTTCTGGGTATCCAAGCTAGGCCCTGATCTTCTGCGTAGAAACAAACAGACCCTTTGCCCACACTTTGACATGCCCTCTATACCACTGTGCAGAACTCATTGGAGGTCAGCACACAGTAACTGCTTTTTTTTTTTTTAATTAAGAGAAAGGAATATTATCAGAAAAGAGTACCTCCATAGCTGATCATCTGACACCCTTTAAGTGATCAACATTAAGGATATTTAAAGCATGCGTTGATCTTTGATTTACCAATAGTTTTATCCTGTTAAGGAGTAATCCCCATTTTCTTTCTTTCTTCCTTTTTTTTTTTTTTTTTTTTTTAATTTTTAATCTACACTTACATGAAGAATACTATGTTTACTATGCTCTCCCCTATATCAGGTCCCCCCTAACAACCACATTACGGTTACTGTCCATCAGCTTAGCAAAATGTTGTAGAGTCACTACTTGTCCTCTCTGTGTTGTGCAGCCCACCCTCCCCTTTCTCCCTCCCCCCCATGCATGCTAATCTTAATACCTCCCTTCTTCTTCCCGCCCCTTATCCCTCCCTGCCCACCCATCCTCCCCAGTTCCTTTCCCTTTGGTAACTGTTAGTCCATTTTTGGGTTCTGTAATTCCACTGCTGTTTTGTTCCTTCAGTTTTTCCTTTGTTCCTATACTCCTCAGATGAGTGAAATCATTTGGTATTTCTCTTTCTCCGCTTGGCTTATTTCGCTGAGCATAATACTCTCCAGCTCCATCCATGTTGCTGCAAATGGTTGGATTTTTCCACTTCTTATGGCTGAGTAGTATTCCATTGTGTATATGTACCACATCTTCTTTATCCATTCATCTACCGATGGACATTTAGGTTGCTTCCAATTCTTGGCTATTGTAAATAGTGCTGCGATAAACATAGGAGTGCATCTGTCTTTCTCAAACTTGATTGCTGCGTTCTTAGGGTAAATTCCTAGGAGTGGAATTCCTGGGTCAAATGGTAGGTCTGTTTTGAGCATTTTGATGCACCTCCATACTGCTTTCCACAATGGTTGAACTAATTTACATTCCCACCAGCAGTGTAGGAGGGTTCCCCTTTCTCCACAGCCTCGCCAACATTTGTTGTTGTTTGTCTTTTGGATGGCAGCTATCCTTACTGGTGTGAGGTGATACCTTATTGTAGTTTTAATTTGCATTTCTCTGATAATTAGCGATGTGGAGCATCTTTTCATGTGTCTCTTGGCCATCTGTATTTCTTTTTTGGAGAACTGTCTGTTCAGTTCCTCTGCCCATTTTTTAATTGGGTTATTTGTTTTTTGTTTGTTGAGGCGTGTGAGCTCTTTATATATTCTGGACGTCAAGCCTTTATCGGATCTGTCATTTTCAAATATATTCTCCCATACTGTAGGGTTCCTTTTTGTTCTATTGATGGTGTCTTTCGCTGTACAGAAGCTTTTCAGCTTAATGTAGTCCCACTTGCTCATTTTTGCTGTTGTTTTCCTTGCCCGGGGAGACATGTTCAAGAAGAGATCACTCATGTTTATGTCTAAGAGGTTTTTGCCTATGTTTTTTTCCAAGAGTTTAATGGTTTCATGACTTACATTCAGGTCTTTGATCCATTTTGAGTTTACCTTTGTATATGGGGTTAGACAATGGTCCAGTTTCATTCTCCTACATGTAGCTGTCCAGTTTTGCCAGCACCATCTGTTGAAGAGACTGTCATTTTGCCATTGTATGTCCATGGCTCCTTTATCAAATATTAATTGACCATATATGTTTGGGTTAATTTCTGGGGTCTCTAATCTGTTCCACTGGTCTGTGGCTCTGTTCTTGTGCCAGTACCAAATTGTCTTGATTACTATGGCTTTGTAGTAGAGCTTGAAGTTGGGGAGTGAGATCCCCCCCACTTTATTCTTCTTTTTCAGGATTGCTTTGGCTATTCGGGGTCTTTGGTGTTTCCATATGAATTTTTGAATTATTTGTTCCAATTCATTGAAGAATGTTGCTGGTAATTTGAGAGGGATTGCATCAAATCTGTATATTGCTTTGGGCAGGATGGCCATTTTGACGATATTAATTCTTCCTAGCCATGAGCATGGGATGAGTTTCCATCTGTTAGTGTCCCCTTTAATTTCTCTTAAGAGTGACTTGTAGTTTTCAGAGTATAAGTCTTTCACTTCTTTGGTTAGGTTTATTCCTAGGTATTTTATTCTTTTTGATGCAATGGTGAATGGAATTGTTTTCCTGATTTCTCTTTCTATTGATTCGTTGTTAGTGTATAGGAAAGCTACAGATTTCTGTGTGTTAATTTTGTATCCTGCAACTTTGCTGTATTCCGATATCAGTTCTAGTAGTTTTGGAGTGGAGTCTTTAGGGTTTTTTATGTACAGTATCATATCATCTGCAAATAGTGACAGTTTAACTTCTTCTTTACCAATCTGGATTCCTTGTATTTCTTTGTTTTGTCTGATTGCCGTGGCTAGGACCTCCAGTACTATGTTAAATAACAGTGGGGAGAGTGGGCATCCCTGTCTGGTTCCCAATCTCAGTGGAAATGCTTTCAGCTTCTCGCTGTTCAGTATAATGCTGGCTGTGGGTTTATCATATATGGCCTTTATTATGTTGAGGTACTTGCCCTCTATTCCCATTTTGCTGAGAGTTTTTAGCATGAATGGATGTTGAATTTTGTCAAATGCTTTTTCAGCATCTATGGAGATGATCATGTGGTTTTTGTCTTTCTTTTTGTTGATGTGGTGGATGATGTTGATGGATTTTCGAATGTTGTACCATCCTTGCATCCCTGGGATGAACCCCACTTGGTCATGGTGTATGATTCTTTTGATATACTGTTGAATTCTGTTTGCTAATATTTTATTGAGTATTTTTGCATCTACATTCATCAGCGATATTGGTCTGTAATTTTCTTTTTTGGTGGGGTCTTTGCCTGGTTTTGGTATTAGGGTGATGTTGGCCTCATAGAATGAGTTTGGGAGTATTCCCTCTTCTTCTATTTTGTGGAACACTTTAAGGAGAATGGGTATTATGTCTTCTCTGTGTGTCTGATAAAATTCCGAGGTAAATCCGTCCGGCCCCGGGGTTTTGTTCTTGGGTAGTTTTTTGATTACTGTTTCAATTTCTTTGCTTGTAATTGGTTTGTTTAACTTTTGTGTTTCTTCCTTGGTCAGTCTTGGGAGGTTGTATTTTTCTAGGAAGTTGTCCATTTCTTCTAGGTTTTCCAGCTTGTTGGCATATAGGTTTTCATAGTAGTCTTTAATAATTCTTTGTATTTCTGTGGAGTCTGTTGTTTTTTTTTCCATTCTCATTTCTGATTATGTTGATTTGTGTTGACTCTCTTTTTCTCTTAATAAGTTGGGCTAGAGGCTTATCTATTTTGTTTATTTTCTCAAAGAACCAGCTCTTGGTTTCGTTGATTTTTGCTATTGTTTTATTCTTCTCAATTTTGTTTATTTCTTCTCTGATCTTTATTATGTCCCTCCTTCTGCTGACTTTAGGCCTCCTTTGTTCTTCTTTTTCCAGTTTTAATAATTGTGATGTTAGACTATTCATTTGGGATTGTTCTTCCTTCTTCAAGTGTGCCTGGATTGCTATATACTTTCCTCTTAAGACTGCTTTCGCTGCATCCTACAGAAGTTGGGGCTTAGTGTTGTTGTTGTCATTTGTTTCTGTATATTCCTTGATCTCTATTTTGATTTGTTCATTGATCCATTGATTATTTAGTAGCATGTTGTTAAGCCTCCATGTGTTTGTGAGCCTTTTTGTTTTCTTTGTAGAATTTATTTCTACTTTCATACCTTTGTGGTCTGAAAAATTGGTTGGTAGAATTTCAATATTTTGGAATTTACTGAGGCTCTTTCTGTGAGCTAGTATGTGGTCTATTCTGGAGAATGTTCCATGTGCACTTGAGAAGAATGTATATCCTGTTGCTTTTGGATGTAGAGTTCTATAGATGTCTATTAGGTCCATCTGTTCTAGTGTGTTGTTCAGTGCCTGTGTGTCTTTACTTATTTTCTGCCCGGTGGATCTATCCTTTGGGGTGAGTGGTGTGTTGAAGTCTCCTACAATGAATGCATTGCAGTCTATTTCCCTCTTTAGTTCTGTTAGTATTTGCTTCACATATGCTGGTGCTCCTGTATTGGGTGCATATATATTTAGAATGGTTATATCCTCTTGTTGGACTGAGCCCTTTATCATTATGTAGTGGCCTTCTTTATCTCTTGTTACTTTCTTTGTTTTGAAGTCTATTTTGTCTGATATTAGTACTGCAACCCCTGCTTTCTTCTCACTGTTGTTTGCCTGAAATATGTTTTTCCATCTCTTGACTTTTAGTCTATGCTTATCTTTGGGTTTAAGGTGAGTTTCTTGTAAGCAGCATATAGATGGGTCTTGCTTTTTTATCCATTCTATTACTCTATGTCTTTTGATTGGTGCATTAAGTCCATTTACATTTAGGGTGACTATTGAGAGATATGTACTTATTTCCATTTCAGGCTTTAGATTCGTGGTTACCAAAGGTTCAAGGTTAGCCTCTTTAGTATCTTACTGCCTAACTTAGCTCGCTTATTGAGCTGTTATATACACTGTCTGGAGATTCTTTTCTTCTCTCCCTTCTTATTCCTCCTCCTCCATTCTTCATATGTTGTGTGTTTTGTTCTGTGCTCTTTTTAGGGGTGCTCCCATCTAGAGCAGTCCCTGTAGGATGCCCTGTAGAGGTGGTTTGTGGGAAGCAAATTCCCTCAGCTTTTGCTTGTCTGGGAATTGTTGAATCCCACCATCATATTTAAATGATAGTCGTGCTGGATACAGTATCCTTGGTTCAAGGCCCTTCTGTTTCATTGCATTAAATATATCATGCCATTCTCTTCTGGCCTGTAGGGTTTCTGTTGAGAAGTCTGATGTTAGCCTGATTGGTTTTCCTTTATAAGTGACCTTTTTCTCTCTAGCTGCCTTTAAAACTCTTTCCTTGTCCTTGATCCTTGCCATTTTAATTACTATGTGTCTTGGTGTTGTCCTCCTTGGATCCTTTCTGTTGGGGGTTCTGTATAATTCCATGGTCTGTTCGATTATTTCCTCCCCCAGTTTGGGGAAGTTTTCAGCAATTATTTCTTCAAAGACACTTTCTATCCCTTTTCCTCTTTCTTCTTCTTCTGGTATCCCTATAATACGAATGTTATTCCTTTTGTATTGGTCACATATTTCTCTTAGTGTTGTTTCATTCCTGGATATCCTTTTATCTCTCTCTATGTCAGCTTCTATACGTTCCTGTTCTCTGGCTTCTATTCCTTCAATGGCCTCTTGCATCTTATCCATTCTGCTTATAAATCCTTCCAGGGATTGTTTCACTTCTGTGATCTCTTTCCTGACATCTGTGATCTCCTTCCGGACTTCATCCCACTGCTCTTGCATTTTTCTCTGCATCTCATCCCACTGCTCTTGCATTTTTCTCTGCATCTCTGTCAGCATGTTCATGATTTTTATTTTGAATTCTTTTTCAGGAAGACTAGTTAGGTCTGTCTCCTTCTCAGGTGTTGTCTCTGTGATCTTTGTCTGCCTGTAGTTTTGTCTTTTCATGGTGATAGAGATAGTTTGCAGAGCTGGTACAAGTGACCGCTGGAAGAGCTTCCCTTCTTGTTGGTTTGTAGCCTTTTCCTGGGAGACTAGCAACCTCCAGTTGCTTGTGCTGGGCAGCTGTGCGCAGACAGGGCTTCTGCTTCCTGCCTAGTTGCTTTCGGGTTTATCTCCGCTGTTGCTGTGGGCTTGGCCTGGCTGGGGCTGTTCCTCCAAAATGGTGGAGCCCCGTTGGAGGGGGAGCGGCCGGGAGGCTATTTATCTCCGTAAGGGGCCTCTGTGCGCCCTGCTGCCCAGGGGGTTAGAGTGCCCAGAGATCCCCAGATTCCCTGCCTCTGGTCTAAGTGACCTGTCCTGCCCCTTTAAGACTTCCAAAAAGCACCCCTTTGCAAGGCGCTGGGTTCTTGCAGTTGTGGATGTGGTCTGGATGTTGTCCTGTGTCCTGTGGTCTCTATTTTAGGAAGATTTTTCTTTGTTATAGTTTCATAGCTCTATGTGTTTTTGGGAGGAGATTTCCACTGCTCTACTCACGCCGCCATCCTGGCTCCGCCCCCTACTGTTTGTTTTAAAGGCTAATTCAATAGTACACCCTGAATTAGGTTTCTTGGATAGTCAGTTCTCACCTAATAAATTGCAAAGCACAAAATTTTGGAGGGTAGAAACATTACTGACAAAAAAATTTCAGAACTATTTATATGCCAAGAAATATCTGTAAACTAATATTTCTCATCCATATATGTTAGTTTTGTTAATATAAGAATTGTTGACATATTAAACATATTAAAAAAGCTTGACTGTCTTGCCACTCTTTCCATTATCTTAATCAATTGTTATTAGAACTTCTGTTATGTATGAGTGTACATATTTTTAAGATGAAAACTTAGCCATCATGAATTAAGTAGTTAAGAATTTTTTACCTAGATTATAACTATCTGAGATAACAATGACTGTACCCTGAATGTACAATGCCATTAATTGTAAGACTTTATTTTGGTACTATAAAATCAAAAAACTAAAATTGTGTAAATTAAATTATTGTATCTCAGTGGCTTAATTGTGGGAAAACATGCATCTAAGAGTCAAATAAATAGATATATTTCTTTGAAAGTCATGTCATCACTAATGATAATATAATATAAAAGATTTTGTCACCTTGCATAAAATAATAGCTTTTTTTAATTAAGGTATAATTGATATACACTCTTACAAAGGTTTCACATGAAAAAACAATACGGTTGCTACATTTACCCATATTATCAAGTCCTGCCCCATACCCCAATGCAGTCACTGTGAATCAGTGCAGCAAGTTGCCAGAGATCCACTATGTGCCTTCTCTATGATACACTGTTCTCCCCGTGATCCCCCACACCATGTGTACTAAACATAATGTCCCTCAGTCCCCTTCTCCCTCCCTCCTCAACTGCCCTCCCTCACCCCTCCCCTTTGGTAACCGCTAGTTCATTCTTGGAGTCTCTGAGTCTGCTGCCATTTTGTTCCTTCAGTTTTGCTTCATTGTTATACTCCACAAATGAGGGAAATCATTTGGCATTTATCTTTCTACACCTGTTTTATTTCACTGAGCATAATGTCCTCCAGCTCCATTCATGTTGTTGCAAATGGTAGGATTTGTTTCTTTCTTATGGCTGAATAGTATTCCATTGTATAAAAGTACCACATCTTTATCTATTCATCTACAGATGGATACTTAGGTTGCTTCCATATCTTGGCTATTGTAAAAAGTACTGCGATAAACATAGGGGTGCATATATCTTTTTGAATCTGAGAAGTTGTATTCTTTGGGTATATTCCAAGAAGTGGGATTCCAGGGTCAAATGGTATTTCTATTTTTAGTTTCTTGAGGAACCTCCATATTGCTTTCCACAGTGGTTGAACTAGCTTACATTCCCACCAGCAGTGTAGGAGGGTTCCCCTTTCTCCACATCCTTGCCAACATTTGTACATTTGTAGCTCTTAGTCTTTTCGATGCTGGCCATCCTTACTGGTGTGGGGTGATATCTTATTGTGGTTTTAATTTGCATTTCCCTGATGATTAGTAAAGTGGAGCATCTTTTCATGTGTCTGTTGGCCATCTGGATTTCTTCTTTGGAGAACTATCTCTTCATAGCCTCTGTCCATTTGTTAATCTGGTTATTTGCTTTTTGGGTGTTGAAGTGTGTAAGTTCTTTATATATTTTAGATTTTAACCCCTTGTCAGTATGTCATTTACAAATATATTCTCCCATACTGTAGGATGCCTTTTGTTTTGTTGATGATATCCTTTACCGTACAAAAACTTTTTAGTTGGATGTAGTCCCATGAGTTCATTTTTGCTTTTGTTTCCCTTTCTTGAGGAGATGGGTTCAGGAAGAAGTTGCTCATGCTTATATTCAGGAGATGTTTCCCTATGTTGTCTTCTAAGAGTTTTATAGTTTCATGACTTACAGTCAAGTCTCTAATCCATTTCGAGTTTACTTTTGTGTATGGGGTTAAACAATAATCCAGTTTCATTCTCTTGCATGTAGCTGTCCAGTTTTGCCAACACCAGCTGTTGAAGAGGCTGTCATTTTCCCATTGTATGTCCATGGCTCCTTTATCATTTATTAATTGACCATATATGGTTGGGTTTATATCAGGGCTCTCTAGTCTGTTCCATTGGTCTATGGGTCTGTTCTTGTGCCAGTACCAAACTGTCTTGATTACTGTGGCTTTGTAGTAGAGCTTGAAGTTGGGGAGCATTATGCCCCCTGCTTTATTCTTCCTTCTCAGGATTGCTTTGGCTATTTGAGGTCTTTTGTGGTTCCATATGAATTTTAGGATGATTTTCTCTAGTTCAGTGAAGAATGCTGTAGGTATTTTGATAGGAATTGCATAGAATCCGGATGACCATTTTGACAATATTAATTCTTCCTATCCATGAACATGGGATGCATTTCCATTTACTGGTATCTTCTTTAATTTCTCTCATGAGTCTCTTGTAGTTTTCAGAGTATAGGTCTTTCAATTCCTTGGGTAGGTTTATTCCTAGGTATTTTATTCTTTTTGATGCAATTGTGAATGGAATTGTTTTCCTGATTTCTCTCTCTGGTAGTTCATTGTGATAGGAATGTCACAAATTTCTGTGTTTTAATTTTGTAGCCTCCAACTTTGCTGAATTCCTTATTAGTTCTAGTAGTTTTGGGGTGGATTCTTTAGGTTTTTTTATGTACAATGTCATGCCATCTGCAAACAATGTCAGTTTAACTTCCTCCTTAACAGTCTGGATGCCTTTCATTTCTTTGTGTTGTCTGATTGCCATGGGTAGGACGTCCAGTACTATGTTGAATAAAAGTGGGGAGAGTGGGCATCCTTGTCATGTTCCTGATCTTAGAAGAAAAGCTTTCAGCATCTCACTGTTAAGTATAACATTGGCTGTGGGTTTGTCATATATGGCCTCTATTATTTTGAGGTACTTCCCCTCTATACCCATTTTGTTGAGAGTTTTTATCATGAATGGATGTTGAATTTTGTCAAATGCTTTTTCAGCATCTATGGAGATGATTATGTGGTTTATGTCCTTCTTTATGTTGATGTGGTGGATGATGTTGATGGATTTTTGAATGTTGTATTATCCTTGCATCCCTGGCATAAATCCAACTTGATCATGATGGATGATCTTTTTGATGTATTTTTGAATTTGGTTTGCTAATATTTTGTTGAGTATATTTGCATCTGTGTTCATCAGGGATATTGGTCTGTAATTTTCTTTTTTTGTGGTATCTTTGCCTGGTTTTAGTATCAGAGTGATGTTGGCCTTATAGAATGAGTTTGGAAGTATTCCCTCCTCTTCTATATTTTGGAAAACTTTAAGGAGAATGGGTATTTGTTCTTCATGAAATGTGTGATAAAATTCAGCAGTGAAGCCATCTGGTTCAGTAGTTTTGTTCTTAGGTAGGTTTTTGAATACCAGTTCAATTTCTTTGCTGGTAATTGGTGTGTTCAGATTTTCTGTTTCTTCCTTGGTCAGCCTTGGAAAGTTGTATTTTGCTAGAAAGTTGTGCATTTCATCTAGGTTTTCCAGTTTATAAGCATATAATTTTTCATAGTATTCTCTCATAATTCTTTGTATTTCTGTGGTGTCCATAGTGATTTTTCCTTTCTCATTTCTGATTCTGTTTATGTGAGTAGACTCTCTTTTTTTCTTGATAAGTCTGACTAGGGGTTTATCATTTTTGTTTATTTTCTCAAAGAACCAGCTTTTGCTTTCATTGATTCTTTCTATTGTTTTATTCTTCTCAATTTTATGTATTTCTGCTCTAATCTTTATTGTGTACCTCCTTCTACTGACTTTGGGCCTCATTTGTTGTTCTTTTTCTAGTTTCATTAATTGTGAGCTCAGACTGCTTATATGGAATTGTTCTTCTTTCTTGAGGTAGGCCTGTATTGCAATATACTTGTCTCTTAGCACAGCATTGGCTGCGTCCCACAGATTTTTGGGTGTTGAATTATTGTTGTCATTTGTCTCCATATATTGCTTGATCTCTGTTTTTATTTGGTCATTGATACATTGGTTATTTAGGAGCATGTTGTGAAGCCTCATGTGTTTGTGGGATTTTTCATTTTCTTTGCATAATTTATTTCTAGTTTCATAGCTTTGTGATGTAAGAAACTGGTTGGTACAATTTCAATATTTTTGAATTTACTGAAGCTCTTTTTGTGTCCTAGTATATGATCTATTCTTGAAAATGTTCCATGTGTACTTGAGAAGAATTTGTATTCTGTTGCTTTTGGGTGTAGATTTCTGTAGATGTCTGTTAGGTCCATCTGTTCTATTGTGTTGTTTTGTGCCTCTGTCTCCTTACTTATTTTCTGTCTGGGTGAACTGTCCTTCAGAGTGAGTGGAGTGTTGAAATCTCCTAGAATGTATGCATTGCATTCTATTTCCCCTTTTAATTCTGTTAGTATTTGTTTCACATTTGTGGGTGCTCCTGTGTTGGGAGCATAGATATTTATAATGGTTGTATCTTCTTGTTGGATTGACCCCTTTATCATTATGTAATATACTTCTTTGTCTCTTGTTACTTTCTGTGTTTTGAAGTCTATTTTTTCTGATACGAATATTGCAACACCTGCTTTTTTTCTCTCTGTTAGTTGCATAAAATATCTTTTTCCATCCCTTCACTTTTAGTCTGTGTGTGTTTTGGGGTTTAAAGTGAGTCTCTTGCAGGCACCATATAGATGGGTCTTGTTTTTTTATCCATTCTGTGACTCTATGTCTTTTGATTGGTGCATTCAGTCCATTTACATTTACAGTGATTATCGATAGGTATGTACTTATTGCCATTGCAGGCTTTAGATTCATGGTTACCAAAATTTCAAGGTTAATTTACTTACTATCTAAGAGTCTAACTTAACTCACTTAATATGCTGTTACAAACAAAATCTAAAGGTTCTTTTCTTTTTCTCATCCTTTTTCTTCCTCCTCCATTTTTTATGTATTAGGTATCATATTCTGTGTTCTTTTTCTATCCCTTGATTGACTTTGGGGATAGTTGATTTAGTTTTGCATTTGTTTAGTAATTAGCTGTTCTACTTTCTTTACTGTGGATTTATTTCCTCCTGTGACAGCTATTCAACCTTAGGAACGCTTCCATCTATACCAGTCCCTCCAAAATAGACTGTAGAGATGGTTTGTGGGAGGTAAATTCTTTCAGCTTTTGCTTATCTGGAAATTATTTAATTCCTCCTTCAAATTTAAATGATAATCTTGCCGGATAACATAATCTTGGTTCCAGGCCCTCTGCTTCATTGCATTAAATACATCTTGCCACTCCCTTCTGGCTTGTAAGGTTTCTGCTGAGAAGTCTGATGTTAGCCTAATGGGCTCTCCTTTGTATGTGATCTTATTTCTTTCTCTGACTGCTTTTGATAGTCTGTCCTTATCCTTGATCTTTGCCAATTTAATTACTATATGTCTTGGTGTTGTCTTCCTTGGGACCCTTGTGTTGGGAAATCTCTGGATCTCCATGGCCTCATAGACTATCTCCTTCCCCAGACTGGGGAAATTTTCAGCAACTACCTCCTCAAAGACACTTTCTATCCCTTTCTCTTTCTATTCTTCTTCTGGTATCCCTATAACGTGAATATTGTTTTGTTTGGATTGGTCACACAGTTCTCTCACTCAATATTCTCTCATTCTTAGAGATCCTTTTTTCTCTCTGTGCCTCAGCTTCTTTGTACTCCTCTTCTCTAGTTTCTATCTCATTTATCGTCTCCTCCACCGTATCCAACCTGCCTTTAATACCCTCCATTGTGCTCTTCAGTGATTGTATCTCCAACCTGAATTCATTCCTGAGTTCTTGGATATCTTTCTGTACCTCCATTAGCATGTTGATGATTTTTATTTTGAACTGCCTTTCAGAAAGAGTTGTAATGTCCATGTCATTTAAATCTTTCTCTGGAATTATGTTAATTTTACTCTGGACAAGGTTCCTTTGGTGTTTCATATTTGTATATGGCACCCTCTAGTGTCCAGAAGCTCTATTCTGGAGGTGCTCAGCCCCTGAAGCAATGTCGGGGGCCACAAGGGAATGGTACTGGTGCCTGGGGGGAAGAAAGAGCTGTTCCCTGCTTTCTGGCTGCTGTGCTTGTATCCACTGCCTTAACCAGTGGGCCAAGCACACAGGTATAAACTTTTGTCACAGAGCAGTTGGATATACATCCCTGCTTTCCACAAGCAGCTGGAATCCCAGTCTCCCCAGGAACTCTGCCTGTATTAACTTTCCAACCTAGTATTCATGTGATTATCATGAAAGCACCATGAAATGTAGGTTTGTGCTCACTGAGCAGATCTCTGGAGCTAGGTATTCAGCAGTCCCAGGCCTTCCACTCCCTCCCTGTTCTGTTTCTCTTCCTCCCGCCTGTGAGCTGAGGTCTGGGAAAGGCTTGGGTCCTGCCTGGCCACAGCTTTGGTACATTACCCTGTTCCGTGAGGTCTGCTCTTTTCTCCAGGTGTATGCAGTCTTGGTCCTCTTTCCTGTTGCTCTCTCAGGATTAGTTGTGCCAACTATATTTTCTACTTGTATCCTGTTTTAGGAGGAAGCCTCTGCCTCTCCTCTCACACTGCCATGTTTAATCCAATCCCCAAATAATAGTTTTTTATAAGAGCAAAAGTTCAAACTCTATTACAAAGTTTCTGTTTCCATCCATGATGAAGGAACAAGGAAAGGATTTAGTCTCCTACCTGAAACAACTAAAAATATTACTACACAATACATTCAAAACATTGAGCATAGAGAACAAAGGATAATGATCCTTGAGAGACAGGCAATCAACAATATGAGAACTATGCTTTTCCAGCATATCCTAGGGAGTCTCTAGATCATGGTCCAGGGAAGGGGATCCCAGAATGAACCTAAGAGTCTGTCTTCCTAATGAGGAGACAGCTGGGGTCTGCAGAGGTTAATACAGCTAGAGTTCAAAGGACAACATATTAGAAAGGAGAAAACTGCATAGAGAAAAAAAATATGAATATCTGCAGAAATCCTTCTGAACAGAAGTTTCCCAAATTCTGAACAAGAAAAGCATGTGTTGAAATGATGTTTGTTGGGAGAGAGAGCAATCTGAAATAATTAGAATAATCCCTAGAGCTCACATAGGAACAGAAATAGTTCTGTGGCCCACCATCCAAAATTGCATACTATACAATTCAAGAAGAAAAGCATTGAGACAGACAAATTTAGCACTACACTGAAGATTCTTCTGATCTTCATTAACAAAGATTTAAGAAATTTGTAAAAAGATCACACTGTTTCCAGTAAGTTAATTTTATCCCAGGAAAAAAGTCTCATTAATATTTACAAGAATACAAAAATATTGAGCACCCAAAATGGTAAAATTTATAATGCCTTTTAGCCAATCAAAATTCAGATATGGCAAGAATCAGTAAAATATGACACAATGAGAAGAAATATAACTCAATTAAAACTACCACATGACAAAGATGATAGAATTAGTGAACAAGGACATTGAAATAGATATAACTGTACTCCATAACTTAAAGAAACTAGAGAAGAAAAATCTGTTTTTCCTCTCTCTGTATATATTATCCTTATTATATCTTCCACCAGAAATATGGAAGATGTAAGAAAGAGAAACTAAAATTCTAAAGTTGAAAACTAAAATGTCTGATATGAAAAATACAATGGAGAAATTAATAGCAAATGAGACAATGAGAAGAAAAAATTGCTAACATTGAGGACACACTAATAAAAATTATCCAAAACATTATAAGATAGAAATAAGATTTAAAAAATTTTTAAAGAGCATCATTCAGCTGAGGGACAAATTAAAGCAGCCTAATATAGGTGTAACTAGAGTCCTGGAAATGATAGTATAATTTGAACCCTGAAAATTATTTTTGAGTTTGATAAAAATTATAAACTAACATGCCCAAAGAGCTCAACAATTCATAAAAGCTAGAAAAAGAAAGTGGGTATGTATGTCAAAAACTGCACTTTAAATTGTAACTACAATGTATAAAATTTTGCAAAAAAAATTTTAAATGTGAACTATATATATTGCATATTAATATGACTTAATAAAACTGTTAAAAACAGTGAGGATTCCGTATTATACTAATCTCAAATGTTTTATTTTATATAGGAGAATGTATTGTGTTTGGTTGTTCTTGGCTGTCTCCCCATGTCTTTCTCCTCCTAGTTACTATTCTAAGCATGTTTTCATTCATTAAGCACCAAGCAAAGCAATAGAACAATACTTTTTAAGTCACAGATTGCATCGTGATTTCTAATTTTACATTAGCTAAAGAAAGACACCTGGATGGAAGGAGCAAGTAAAATAGTGACCAAAGCACATTATCCCCTAGTTTTAAATCCATTAGAGTCTAAATATTACAACCACGATATAAGATGGAAGAATAATGTAAGTTAGTTCAAAAGTCTGATATTTAATTTGCATTAATTCAAAAACATGGTGATATATAATATGCATTTACACATAGTTTATGAATTACATTTGTTTACCGAACTGAACATTGAAAAAAATCACTCTGTCTATTGGCTTAAAGATAGTGGCATGAGAGGTGAGACAGAAACCTCCTCCCAAAACCACATATAATATGAAAGTTTAGTAAATACAACTGATTATGAAAGAGCAACAGAAAAGAGGGCTGCAAAAGACTGCCTACATCTGGGGAAAAGAGCAGACCTCACAGGAAAGGGTAGAATATGAAAGCCACAATCTGGCAGAACCCAAGCCCTTCCCCCATCCCAGCTCACTGGAAAGAGGAAGAGAAATGGAATGGGGAGGAGGTGGAGGCCTAAGATTGCTGAACACCCAGCCCTGGACATCTGCTCTGAAAGCACAAATCTACATTACATGGTACTCTGGTGATTAATTGGGTTGGAAGGCTAAGACTGGTGGAATACTTGAAGAGACTGGGATTCCAGCCTCTTATGGAGAACAGGTACCCATACCAGGCAGCTTGAGGAAGAATAAAGGTAGGCACTCTGAGAGATTTCCCAACAGTGAGAGGGCTCCTTAAAGGGTAAGAATTGAACAGAACTTGCTGATAAAGAGAAAGGACAGGTGGAAAAATTGTCCCTACACACTCAGCCCAGCAGGTTGGAAACTTCAAGGAGCTTCAGGTGGTCCATCTCCCTGCTTGGCAGCAGAGCTTTGAAGCACCCCACTGCAATATGCACCCTACTGCTACTTAATGCCAGCCTGCATCACCTTCAAAACTGCTGGCCCTGCCATTGTGCCAGGCCAGCCAGAGGGGGGCCCTGCCTGTGGCAGCTACATAGGCATAGTATAGGGGCTCCTCCCTGCATGCCCAACCCACTGGCTCTGGCAATGGAGGCAGGCAGTGCAGCCAGAAAGCAGCAAAAACCCCTTCCTCTTGGGAGGCACAAGCACAACTTGCCTGTGACCCATGCCATCACTCCAGGGGCTGAGAAGCTCCCGAGAGTAGAGCTTCCAAGCTCTAGAGGATGGCACCTATACTAAGTTATTGTTACAAATATGAAATGCCCAAAGAATGTGGTGCAAACCAAAATCTCACAAACACCAGAGAGAGGGCCAAGTTAAAAGGAACTCACCAATCTTCCTGAAAAAGATTTGAAAGTAAAAATCATAAACATACTCATGGAACTACAGAGAAACATTCAAGACTTCAGAGAGCAATTCAAGAAAGAGATAGAAACTTTGAAAAATTCAGTATCCAAAATGAAACATACAATGGAGGGATTTAAAAGCAGATTAGAGGAGATGGTAAATGAAACAGATATGAAAGAACAGGAATTCAAAGAAGTAGAGGCACAGAGAAAAAATACAATCTTTAGGAATGAAAGATTATTGAGCTGTGTGACCAATCCAAATGGAAAAATATTCACATTACAGGTGTACCAGAAAGGGAGAGAAAAAGGGATAGAAAGTGTCTTTGAGTAGGTAATTGCTGAAAACTACCTCAATCTGGGGAAGGAGACAGTCTCTCAAGCCATGGAGGTACACAGATCTCCCAACACAAGAGACCCAAGGAAGACAACACCAAGACGTATAATTAAAATGGCAAAGATCAAGGACAAGGAAAGAGTATTAAAATCAGCCAGAGTGAGAAAAAAGATCACATAGAAAGGAAAACCCATTGGACTACTATCAGACTTCTCAGCAGAAACCTTACAGGCCAGAGGGAGTGGCATGATGTATTTAATGCAATGAAGCAGAAGGGCCTGGAACCAAGAATACTCTACATGGAAAGATTATTATTTAAATTTGGAGGAATTAAACAATTTGCAGATAAGGAAAAGTTGAGAAAATTTACTACCATAAACCATCTCTACAGTGTATTTTGGAGGGACTACTACAGATAGAAGTGTTTCTAAGGCTAAATAGCTGTCACCAGAGAAAATAACACCATAGTAAAGAAACTAAGCCAATTAATTACTAAGGAAATGCAAAGTTAAATCAACTACCCCCAAAGTCAGTCAAGGGACACACAAAGAGTACAGAATATGATACATAATATATAAAGCATGGAGAAGGAAGAAAAAAAAGATCCTTTAGATTGTGTTTGTAATAGTATACTAAGTGAGTTAAGTTAAACTGCTAGGTAGTAAAGAAGCTACCCTTGAATTTTTGGTAACCATGAATCTAAAACCTGCAATGGCAATAAGTGCATACCTATTGATAATCACTGTAAATGTAAATGGTCTGAATGCACCAATCAAAAGACAGAGTCACTGAATGGATAAAAAACAAGACCCATCTATATGCTGCCTGCAAGAGACTCATTTCAAACCTGAAGTCATACACAGACTAAAAGTGAAGCAGTGGAAAAAGATATTTCTAGGAGGGAGAAACTAATAGAGAGAAAAAAGCAGGAGTTGAGTACTTATATCAGACAAAGTAGACTTCAAAACAAAGAAAGTTACAAGAGACAAAGAAGGACAATATATAATGATAAGGGGTCAGTCCAACAAGAGGATATAACCGAACATTTAGTGAAGACCTAATACTCATCCTCCTTAAAGCTCTCCAAAGAGTAGAAGAAGAGGGAATACTTCCAAACTCATTTTATGGGGCCAGAATCACTCTAATACAAAAAACAGGCAAAGATACCACAAAAAAAGAAAATTACAGACCAATATCCCTGATAAACATAGATGCAAAAATACTCAACAAAATATTAGCAAACCAAATTCAAAAATACATCAAAAAGATCACCCATTATGATCAAGTAAAATTTACTCCAGGGATTCAAGGATAGTACAATATTCAAAAATCCATCAACATCATCCACCACATCAACAAAAAGGATAAAAACCACATGGCATGGTCATCTCCATAGATGCTGAAAGGCATTTGACAAAATTCAACATCCGTTCATGATAAAAACTCTCAACAAAATGGGTATAGAGGGGAAGTACCTCAAAATAATAGAGGCCATATATGACAAACCCACAGCCAATGTTATACTTAACAGTGAGATGCTGAAAGCTTTTCTTCTAAGATCAGGAACATGACAAGGATGCCCACTCTCCCCACTTTTATTCAACATAGTACTGGACGTCCTACCCATGGCAATCAGACAACACAAAGAAATGAAAGGCATCCAGACTGTTAAGGAGGAAGTTAAACTGACATTGTTTGCAGATGGCATGACATTGTACATAAAAAAACCTAAAGAATCCACCCCAAAACTACTAGAACTAATAACTAAATTCAGCAAAGTTGCAGGATACAAGATTAATACACAGAAATCTGTGGCATTCCTATATACTAACACTGAACTAATAGGAAGAGAAATCAGGAAAACAATTCCATTCACAACTGCATAAAAAATAATAAAATACCTAGGAATACACCTAATTAAAGAGGTGTAAGACCTATACCCTGAAAACTACAATACAATCATGAGATTGTTTTCCTTATCTGCAAATTAAAGAAGTCACCAATAAATAGAAATACATCTTGTGCTTATGTAAAGGAAGAAATAATTCTGTCAAAATGGCCATCCTGCCTAAAACAATCTACAGTTTCAATGCAATCCCTACCAAAATACCAACAGCATTCTTTAATGCACTAGAACAACTAGTTCTAAAATTCACATGGAACCACAAAAAACCCAAAATAGTCAAAGCAATCCTGAGAAGGCAGAACATAGCTTGGGAAATTATACTCCCCAATTAAAGCACTATTACAAAGCTGCAGTAATCAAAACAATTTGGTACTGGCACAAGAACAGAATCATAGTCCAATAGAAGAGAATAGAGAGCCCAGATATAAACCCAAGTGTATGTGATCAATTAATATACAGTGATGGAGACATGGATACACAATGTGGAAATGACACTCTCTTCAACAACTGGTTTTGGCAAAACAGGACAGCTACATGCAAGAGAAGGAAACTGGATTATGGTCTAACCCCGTACACAAAAGTAAACTCAAAATGAATCAAAGACCTGAGTGTAAGTCAGGAAACCATAAAACTCATAGAAGAAAACATAGGCACAAATTCTTAAATATAAACATGAGCAACTTTTTCCTGAACACATCTCCCTGGGCAAGGGAAAGAAAATAAAAATGAACAAATGGGAATGCATCAAACTAAAAAGCTTCTGTAGAGGAAAGGATACCATCAGTAGAACAAAAGTCATCCTACAGCATGGGAGAATATATTTGTATATGATGTAACTGACAAGGAGTTAGCATCCAAAATATATGAAGAACTCACATGCCTCAACACACATAAAGCAAATAACTTGATGAAAAAATGTGCAGAGGATAGGAATGGACACTTCTCCAAAGAAGAAAATCAGATGGCCAATAGACACATGAAAAGATGTTCCACATCACTAATTATCAGGGAAATGTAAAATAAAACCACAAAGAGATACCACCTCACACCAGTTAAGATGACCAACATTGACCAGACAAGGAACAACAAATGATGCTAAGGAGGTGGAGAAAGGGAAATCCTACAGTGCTGGTGGGAATGTAAATTAGTTCATCCACTTTGGAAAGCAACATGGAGGTTCCTCATAATACTAAAAATTGAAATACTATTTGACCCAGGAATTCACTTGTAGGAATTTACCCTAAGAAAACAGGATCACACATTCCAAAAGACATATGCACCCCTATTTTTATCGCAGCAGTATTTACAATAGCTAAGACACAGAAGCAACCTAAGTGTCCATTTATAGATGAATGGATAAAGAAGCGGTGGTACATATACACGATGTACTATTAAGCCATAAGAAGAAAACAAATCTAACCATTTACAACAATATGGATGGAACCTGAGGGTATTACTCTTCGTGAAATAAGCCAGGCAGAGAAATACAAGTACCAAATGATTTCCCTCATTTGTGCAGTATATCACCAAAGCAAAACTGAAGGAATAAAACAACAACAGACTCACAGACTCCAAGAAGGGACTAGCAGTTACCAAAGGGGGTGGAGGGGGGGGGAGGAAGGAAGAGGGGATTGATGGGTATTGTGGTTAGCACTTGGTTTGTGGGGGGCATCATGGGGAAGACAGTGTAGCACAGAGAAGACAAGTAGTGACCCTGTGACATCTTATTACGCTTATGGCCAGTGACTGCAATGGGGGTGGGTGGGACTTGATGGTATGGGTGAATGTAGGTACCACAGTGTTTTTCATGTTAAACTTTCATGGGATTGTATATCAGTGATACCTTAATAAAAGAGAAATTTACTCTATCTACCCATTTAATCCCAGCCATATACTTCTAGAGTTGTTATATAAAGTAATGTTGTTTTATATGTCTGATATGATTATATATTTGCAGTCAATTTATAAAATTCTAATTTAATTTAGTTATATTTGTTATATAATTTATACAAACAGTCCTTTTCTCATGGATATTTTTCACTGTAAAAAATATTGTGATAAATTTTTATGAATACCCTAACACTGCAGAGGTTATTTTTGTTAATAGATTAAAAGAAAAATAATAGCTAGTTATAGATTTTATGTATTTAATATTTTGCTCAGTACTAGAACATCACTTCAGTAAATTGTACCAACTTAAACATACATTTTCATTATTTAGTGCATGCCATTTTAATTATATTTTCTTAAAGATTTAGTTTTAACAACTTTTAAAATTTCAACCGATTTGATGGGTAAAAAAATCAGTTTATTTTTCATGCCTTTATTTGAAAGGTCCAGCTTTTTGTATGTTTTTCCACCAGATTATGTGTTATCATTTGATTAGGAATGATGTATATACTCCTTTTTAATTTAGGGATTTCAATAGACTTTCTTCCATTACTAAATATTGCATTTTTGTATTTTCTCATATTTTTATTTTGGTATCATTAATATACAATCACATGAGCAACATTGTGGTTACTAGATTCCCCTCATTATCAAGTCCCAACCACACACCCCATTACAGTCACCCATCAGCATAATAAGATTCTATAGAGTCACTACTTGTCTTCTCTGTGCTATACGGCCTTCGCCATGCCCCACCCCCCCATGTTATGTGTGTTAATTGTAATGCTCCTTATTCCCCTTATCCCTCTCTTCCCACCCATCCTCCCCAGTCCCTTTGCCTTGTTAACTGTTAGTCCATTCTTGGGATCTGTGAGTTGCTGCTGTTTTGTTCCTTCAATTTTTTCTTTGTTCTTATACTCCTCAGATGAGTGAAATCATTTCATACTTGTCTTACTCCACCTGGCTTATTTCACTGAGCATAATACCCTATGGCTCCATCCACGTTGTTGCAAACAGTAGGATTTATTTTCCTTTAATGGATGAGTAATATTCCATTGTGTATATGTACCATGTCTTCTTAATCCATTAATCAACAGGTGGACACTTAGGTTGCTTCCATTTCTTGGCTATTGTAAATAGTGCTGTGATAAACATAGGGGTGCATATGTGTTTTTGAAACTGGGCTCCTGCATTCTTGGGGTAAATACCTAGGAGTGGAATTCCTGGGACAAATGGTATTTCTATTTTTAGTTTTTTGAGGAAACTCCATACTGCTTTCCATAATTGTTGAACTAGTTTACATTCCCACCAGCAGTGTAGGAGGGTTCCCTTTTTGCCACATCCTTGCCAACATTTGTTGTTGTTAGTGTTTTCTATGTTGGCTGTCTTAGATGGTGTGAAGTGATATCTTATTATGGTTTTAATTTGCATTTCCCTGATAATTAGTGATGTTGAGCATCTTTTCATGTGCCTATTGGCCATCTGAATTTCTTCTTTGGAGAAGTGTCTGTTCAGATCCTCTGCCCATTTTTTAATAGGGTTATTTGCTTTTTGGGTGTTGAGTTATGTGAGTTCTTTATATATTTTGGATGTTAACCCCTTGTCAGATATATCATTTACAAGTACATTCTCCCATACTTGAGGATGCCTTTTTGTTCTGCTGATGGTGTCCTTTGCTGTACAGAAGCTTTTCAGCATGATAAAGTCCCACTTGTTCATTTTTACTTTTGTTTCCCTTGCACGAGGAAATGCATTCAGGAAAATTTGCTCATGTTTATATTCAAGAGATTTTTGCCTATATTTTCTTCTGAGAGTTTTATTGTTTTATGACTTACATTCAGTTCTTTAATCCATTTCAAGTTTACTTTTGTGTATGGGGATAGACAATAATCCAGTTTCATTCTCTTGCATGTAGCTGTCCAGTTTTGCCAGCACCAGTTGTTAAAGAGGCTGTCATTTCCCCACTGTATACCTATGGCTCCTTTATCATATATTAATTGACCATATTAATGCTTGGGTTTATATCTGGGCTTTCTATTCTCTTCCTTTGGTCTATGGGTCTGTTCTAGTGCCAGTACCAAATTGTCTTGATTACTGTGGCTTTGTAGTAGAGCTTGAAGTCGAGAAGTGTAATACCCCTGTTTTTTTTTTCCTTCTCAGGATTGCTTTGGCTATTGGGGTCTTTTGTGGTTACATATGAATTTTAGAACTATTTGCTCTAGTTCGTTGAAGAATGCTGTAGGTATTTTGATAGGATTGCATTGAATCTGTAGATTCCATAAGGCAGGATGGCTATTTTGGCAGTGTTAATTCTTCCTATGCATGAGCATGGGATGCATTTCCATTTACTGGTACCTTCTTTAATTTCTCTCATGAGTGTTTTGTAATTTTCTGGTTATAGGCCTTTGACTTCCTTGGTTAGGTTATTCCTAGGTATTTTATTCTTTCTTATGCAACTTTGAATGGGATCGCTTTCCTGATTTCTCTTTCTGCCAGTTCATCATTAGTGTATAGGAATGCAACAGATTTCTGTGTAGTAATTTTGTATCCTGCCACTTTGATGAAATCAGATGTTAGATCTAGTAGTTTTTGCATGGATTATTTGCTTTTTGTATTTTCTTAGAATTAGAAAGTCAGGTTTTGTGTCATTTCCTAATTTTTACATGTTTTGTTTGTTTATTTTTATTGCTATTTTTAATAGATAAACTATATTTACATTTTAAAGGACTGGACTTTGTTATATTACTTTTATTTACTTTTTTATTTTTTTAATTTTTATATCTCTTTTATTTTTGTATATCTTTTTTTTTGAGAGGGCATCTCTCATATTTATTGATCAAATGGTTGTTAACAACAATAAAATTCTGTATAGAGGGGTCAATGCTCAATGCACAATCATTAATCCATCTCAAGCCTAGTTCTCATCAGTCTCCAAACTTCTGAAGCATAACGAGCAAGTTCTTACATGGTGAACGAATTCTTACATAGTGAATAAGTTCTTACATGGTGAACAGTACAAGGGCATTCATCACAGAAACTTTCAGTTTTGATCACGCATTATGAGCTATAAACAATCAGGTCAAATATGAATATTTGTTTGATTTTTATACTTGATTTATATGTGGATCCCACATTTCTCCCTTTATTATTATTATTATTTTTATTTTTAATAAACTGCTGAAGTGGTAGGTAGATGCAAGATAAAGGTAGACAACATAGTTTAGTGTTGTAAGAGAGCAATTGTAGATGATCAGGTGTGTGCCTGTAGACTATGTGCTAATCCGAGCTAGACAAGGGCAATAAAACATCCATGGATGCAGAAGCTTTCTCTTAAAACAGGGGGGGGGGGGTGAGGTTCTAAGCTTCATCACTGTTGTTCCCCAATTTCTCACCTGATGGTCCCCCTGTGACTGTGCCTGTCTTAGGTTGTTCCTCTCTTGAGGAATCTTACCCGTCTCTGGCTAACCAATCATCTTCAGGGGCCATACAGGGAAATGTAAAGTTGGTAAGTGAGAGAGAAGCCATATTGTTTGAAAAGGTTAGCTTTTTTCTTCTTTGCAGATTTATGCCCTGTGGCTTCTATGCCCAGCACTTGTCTCGAGGTATCTTTACCACCTGGAGGAATTATGACACTCGGTAACTTTGATATGAGGCACGAATTCTATTTAAGGGTTGTAATTAGGAAGGAAGAAGAAAAGCTATAGAGGTAGCATATGGAAGAAAACATGGGAGGATTGATTATTTCTTTGACATATCTTCTTGTAGGGTACCTTAAGTATGTATAGGTTTTAAACTACTAACTAACTTGCACACACATATTAACATAATAGGAATATGGTGACATAAACAATGCAAATCTATAATTACCATCCATCTCCAGTGAAGCCAAGAAAACCATTTAGGCACCCTAGGCATTTGTGAAAATTAGTCCATGATATGATGGATATTGTCCAACTGTACTTGAACAGTCTGAGAGAAATCAGACAAACTAAAGCAACCCATTTCTGGGATCTGTTCACATCCCATATGTTCTTTTAACCGTAGATAGTCTATAGTCATAAGATTATGGAGCACTACAACTTGCACCCCTCCCAACTCCTGACTGAGTTCCAACAGTACAGATCCAGTCAGATTCGTTGTCTCACTGTATACACATGCCAGCCTAGACATCTCCCTCCTCATTCCAATGGCAAGTCCAGGAAACGGTGGGGTGGACGCAGGCACAACTGCAGCATCGCCTGGATCCCTGTGGAGGCTTTTTGATGATCATACCCCAGCATGAGTCCTCCAGAGAGTGCTGATGCCGGAAGCTCCTCCTCATATCGTATCTTAGTTCATTTTCTGGGTAGCCAAGCTAGGCCTTGATCTTCTGCATAGAAACAAACAGACCCTTTGCCCACACTTTGACATACCCTCTATACCATTGTGTAGAACTCATTGGAGGTCACCACACAGGAACTGCTTTTTTTTTCTTTTTTTTTTTATTAAGAGAAAGGAATATTATCAGAAAAGAGTACCTCCATAGCTGATCATCTAACACCCTTTAAGTGATCAACATTAAGGATATTTAAAGCATGCATTAATCTTTGATTTACCAATTGTTTTATCCTGTCAAGGAGTAATCCCCCTTTTCTTTCTTTTTTTCTTTTTTTTTTTAATCTTTAATCTACACTTACATGAAGAATGCTATGTTTACTATGCTCTCCCCTATATCAGGTCCCCACTAAAACCACATTAAGGTCACCGTCCATCAGCATAGCTAAATATAGAATCCCTACTTGTCCTCTCTGTGTTGCACAGCCCTCCCTCCCCTTTCTACCTCCCCCCATGCATGCTAATCTTAATACCTCCCTTCTACTTCCCCCCCGTTATCCCCCCCTGCCCACCCATCCTCCCCAGTTCCTTTCCCTTTGGTACCTGTTAGTCCATTTTGGGTTCTGTAATTCCGCTGTTGTTTTGTTCCTTCAGTTTTTCCTTTGTTCTTATACTCCTCAGATGAGTGAAATCATTTGGTATTTCTCTTTCTCCGCTTGGCTTATTTCACTGAGCATAATACTCTCCAGCTCCATCCATGTTGCTGCAAATGGTAGGATTTTTCCTCTTCCTATGGCTGAGTAGTATTCCATTGTGTATATGTACCACATCTTCTTTATCCATTCATCTACTGATGGACATTTAGGTTGCTTCCAATTCTTGGATATTGTAAATTGTGCTGTGATAAACATAGGGGTGCATCTGTCTTTCTCAAACTTGATTGCTGCGTTCTTAGGGTAAATTCCTAGGAGTGGAATTCCTGGGTCAAATGGTAGATCTGTTTTGAGCATTTTGATGAACCTTCATACTGCTTTCGACAATGGTTGAACTAATTTACATTCCCACCAGCAGTGTAGGAGGGTTCCCCTTTCTCCACAGCCTCACCAACATTTGTTGTTGTTTGTCTTTTGGATGGCAGCTATCCTTACTTGTGTGAGGTGATACCTCATTGTAGTTTTAATTTGCATTTCTCTGATAATTAGCGATGTGGAGCATCTTTTCGTGTGTCTGTTGGCCATCTGTATTTCTTTTTTGGAGAACTGTCTGTTCAGTTCCTCTGCCCATTTTTTAATTGGGTTATTTGTTTTTTGCTTGTTGAGGCATGTGAGCTCTTTATATATTCTGGAAGTCAAGCCTTTATTGGATCTGTCATTTTCAAACATATTCTCCCATACTGTAGGGTTCCTTTTTGTTCTATTGATGGTGTCTTTCACTGTACAGATGCTTTTCAGCTTAATGTAGTCCCACTTGCTCATTTTTGCTGTTGTTTTCCTTGCCCGGGGAGATATGTTCAAGAAGAGGTCACTCATGTTTATGTCTAAGAGGTTTTTGCCTATGTTTTTTTCCAAGAGTTTAATGGTTTCATGACTTACATTCAGGTCTTTGATCCATTTTGAGTTTACTTTTGTATATGGGGTTAGACAATGGTCCAGTTTCATTCTCCTACATGTAGCTGCCCAGTTTTGCCAGCACCATCTGTTGAAGAGACTGTCATTTTGCCATTGTATGTCCATGGCTAGTTTATCAAATATTAATTGACCATATATGTTTGGGTTATTTTCTGGAGTCTCCAGTCTGTTCCACTGGTTTGTGGCTCTGTTCTTGTGCCAGTACCAAATTATCTTGATTACTACGGCTTTGTAGTAGAGCTTGAAGTTGGGGAGTGAGATCCCCCTTACTTTATTTTTCTTTTTCAGGATTGCTTTGGCTATTCGGGGTCTTTGGTGTTTCCGTATGAATTTTTGAATTATTTGTTCCAGTTCATTGAAGAATGTTGCTGGTAATTTGATAGGGATTGCATCAAATCTGTATATTGCTTTGGGCAGGATGGCCATTTTGATGATATTAATTCTTCCTAGCCGTGAGCGGGGGAAGAGTTTCCATTTGTTAGTGTCCCCTTTAATTTCTCTTAAGAGTGACTTGTAGTTTTCAGAGTATAAGTCTTTCACTTCTTTGGTTAGGTTTATTCCTAGGTATTTTATTCTTTTTGATCCAATAGTGAATGGAATTGTTTTCCTGATTTCTCTTTCTATTGGTTCATTGTTAGTGCATAGGAAAGCTACAGATTTCTGTGTGTTAATTTTGTATCCTGCAACTTTGCTGTATTCTGATATCAGTTCTAGTAGTTTTGGAGTGGAGTCTTTAGGGTTTTTTATGTACAATATCATGTCATCTGCAAATAGTGACAGTTTTACTTCTTCTTTACCAATCTGGATTCCTTGTATTACTTTGTTTTGTCTGATTGCCGTGGCTAGGACCTCCAGTACTATGTTAAATAACAGTGGGGAGAGTGGGCATCCCTGTCTGGTTCCCGATCTCAGAGGAAATGCTTTCAGCTTCTCACTGTTCAGTATAATGCTGGCTGTGTGTTTATCATATATGGCCTTTATTATGTTGAGGTACTTGCCCTCTATTCCCATTTTGCTGAGAGTTTTTATCATGAATGGATGTTGAATTTTGTCAAATGCTTTTTCAGCATCTATGGAGATGATCATGTGGTTTTTGTCTTTCTTTTTGTTGATGTGGTGGATGATGTTGATGGATTTTCGAATGTTGTACCATCCTTGCATCCCTGGGATGAATCCCACTTGGTCATGGTGTATGATCCTTTTGATATACTCTTGAATTCTGTTTGCTAATATTTTATTGAGTATTTTTGCATGTACATTCATCAGGGATATTGGCCTATAATTTTCTTTTTTGGTGGGGTCTTTGCCTGGTTTTGGTATTAGGGTGATGTTGGCTTCATAGAATGAGTTTTGTAGTATTCCCTCCTCTTCTAATTTTTGGAACTCTTTAAGGAGAATGGGTATTATGTCTTCTCTGTGTGTCTGATAAAATTTTGAGGTAAATCCGTCCCACCCCAGGGTTTTATTCTTGGGTAGTTTTTTGATTACCATTTCAATTTCTTTGCTTGTTATTGGTTTGTTTAACTTTTTTGTTTCTTCCTTGGTCAGTCTTGGGAGGTTGTATTTTTATAGGACATTGTCTATTTCTTCTACGTTTTCCAGCTTCTTGGCATATAGGTTTTTATAGTAGTCTTTAATAATTCTTTGTATTTCTGTGGGGTCTGTCGTGATTTTTCCATTCTCATTTCTAATCATGTTGATTTGTGTTGATTCTCTTTTTCTCTTAATAAGTTGGGCTAGAGGCTTATCTATTTTGTTTATTCTCTCAAAGAACCAGCTCTTGGTTTTGTTGATTTTTGCTATTGTTTTAATCTTCTCAATTTTGTTTATTTCTTCTCTGATCTTTATTATGTCCCTCCTTCTGCTGACTTTAGGCCTCATTTGTTCTTCTTTTTCCAGTTTTGATAGTTGTGATGTTAGACTATTCATTTGGGATTGTTCTTCCTTCTTCAAGTGTGCCTGGATCGCTATATACTTTCCTCTTAAGACTGCTTTTGCTTCATCCTACAGAAGTTGGGGCTTAGTGTTGTTGTTGTCATTTGTTTCTATATATTCCTTGATCTCTATTTTGATTTGTTCATTGATCCATTTATTATTTAGAAGCATGTTCTTAAGCCTCCATGTGTTTGTGAGCCTTTTTGTTGTCTTTGTAGAATTTATTTCTAGTTTTAAACCTTTGCAGTCTGAAAAATTGGTTCGTAAAATTTCAATATTTTGGAATTTACTGAGGCTCTTTTTGTGATCTAGTATGTGGTCTATTGTGGAGAATGTTCCATGTGCACTTGAGAAGAATGTATATCCTGTTGCTTTTGGATGTAGAATTCTATAGATGTCTGTTAGGTCCATCTGTTCTAGTGTTTTGTTCAATGCCTCTGTGTGCTTACTTATTTTCTACCCGGTGGATCTATCCTTTGGGGTGAGTGGTGTGTTGAAGTCTCCTAAGATGAATGCATTGCAGTCTATTTCCCTCTTCAGTTCTTTCAGTATTTGTTTCACAAATACTGGTGCTCCTGTGTTGGGTGCATATATATTTTGAATGGTTATATCGTCTTGTTGGACTGTGCCCTTTATCATTATGTAGTGTCCTTTTTTATCTCTTGTTACTTTCTTTGTTTTGAAGTCTATTTCGTCTGATATTAGTACTGCAACCCCTGCTTTCTTCTCATGTTGTTTGCCTGAAATATGTTTTTCCATCCTTTGACTTTTAGTCTGTGCTTGTCTTTGGGTTTGAGGTGAGTTTCTTGTAACCAGCATATAGATGGGTCTTGCTTTTTTATCCATTCTATTACTCTGTGTCGTTTGATTGGTGCATTAAATCCATTTACATTTAGGGTGACTATTGAGAGATATGTACTTATTGCCATTGCAGGCTTTATATTCGTGGTTACCAAAGTTTCAAGGTTAGCTTCTTTAGTATCTTACTGCCTAACTTAGCTCACTTATTGAGCTGTTACATACACTGTCTGGAGATTCTTTTCTTCTCTCCCTTCTTAT
The DNA here is from genome assembly GCF_040802235.1 of Manis javanica. Taxonomy (NCBI): domain Eukaryota; kingdom Metazoa; phylum Chordata; class Mammalia; order Pholidota; family Manidae; genus Manis; species Manis javanica. The sequence goes on from NC_133158.1 coordinate 185,698,156, forward strand.
TCCTCCTCCTCCATTCTTTATATGTTGTGTGTTTTGTTCTGTGCTCTTTTTAGGAGTGCTCCCATCTAGAGCAGTCCCTGTAGGATTCCCTGTAGAGGTGGTTTGTGGGAAGCAAAGTCCCTCAGCTTTTGCTTGTCTGGGAATTGTTTAATCCCACCATCATATTTAAATGATAGTCGTGCTGGATACAGTGTCCTTGGTTCAAGGCCCTTCTGGTTCATTGCATTAAATATATCATGCCATTCTCTTCTGGCCTGTAGGGTTTCTGTCAAGAAGTCTGATGTTAGCCTGATGGGTTTTCCTTTATAGGTGACCTTTTCCCCTCTAGCTGCCTTTAAAACTCTTTCCTTGTCCTTGATCCTTGCCATTTTAAATATTATGTGTCTTGGTGTTGTCCTCCTTGGATCCTTTCTGTTTGGGGGTTCTGTGTATTTCCGTGGTCTGTTCGATTATTTCCTCCCCCAGTTTGGGGAAGTTTTCTGCAATTATTTCTTCAAAGAGACTTTCTATCCCTTTTCCTCTTTCTTCTTCTTCTGGTACCCCTATAATATGAATATTATTCCTTTTGGATTGGTCACATAGTTCTCTTAGTGTTGTTTCATTCCTGGAGATCCTTTTATCTCTCTGTGTCAGCTTCTATACGTTCCTGTTCTCTGGTTTCTATTCCTTCAATGGCCTCTTTCATCTTATCCATTCTGCTTATAAATCCTTCCAGGGATTGTTTCACTTTTGTGATATCCTTCCTGACATCTGTGATCTCCCTCTGGATTTCATCGCATTGCTCTTGCATTTTTCTCTGCATCTCTGTCAGCATGTTCATGATTTTTATTTTGAATTCTTTTTCAGGAGGACTGGTTAGGTCTGTCTCCTCAGGTGTTGTCTCTGTGATCTTTGTCTGCCTGTAGTTTTGTTTTTTCATGGTGCTAGAGATAGTTTGCAGAGCTGGTACGAGTTACAGCTTGAAGAGCTTTCCTTCTTCTTGGTTTGTGGCCTTCCTCTCCTGGGAGAATAGCGATCTCTAGTGTCTTATGCTTGGCAGCTGTGCACAGACAGGGCTTCTGCTTCCTGCCCGGCTGCTTTGGAGTTTTCCTCCGCTTTAGCTGTGGGCGTGCCCTGGCTAGGGCTTCTCCTGCAAAATGGTGGAGCTCTGTTGGATGGGGAGCGGCCGGTCGGCTATTTATCTACATAATGGGCTTCTGTGTTCCCTGTTGCCCAGGGGGTTAGAGTGCCCAGAGGTCCCCAGATTCCCTGCCTCTGGGCTAAGTGTCCTGTCCTGCCCCTTTAAGACTTCCTAAAAGCACTCTCCAAACCAAAACAACAACAGCTACAATGAAAGAGGAAAAAAAAAAAAAAGAAAAAAATGTGCGATTTTCTTTGTCCTCAGGCACCCGCTCATCGGTCTTGCTGCCTTGTTTCCCTAGTATTGGGGTCCCTGTCCCTTTAAGGCTTCCAAAAAGCACTCGCCAAAAAGAAAGGGAAAAACGCGTGATTTTCTTTGTCCTCAGGCGCCGGTCTCAGGCACCCGCTCACTGGTCTTGCTGCACTGTTTCCCTGGTATTGGTTTCCCTGTCCCTTTAAGGCTTCCAAAAAGCACTTGCCAAAAAAAAAACAAAAACACTCCGGTTCCTTTCCACCCTCCGGGAGCCGGGGGGAGGGTCGCTCAGGTCCCGCTGGGCTGGGGCTTGTATCTTACCCCCTTCGCGAGGTGCTGGGTTCTCACAGGTGTGCATGTGGTCTGGATGTTGTCCTGTGTCCTCTGGTCTCTATTTTAGGAAGAGTTGTCTTTGTTTTATTTTCATAATTCTGTGTGGTTTTGGGAGGAGAGTTCCGCTGCTTTACTCACACCACCATCCTGGCTCCGCCATACTTTTATTGACTTTTGAAGTTCATTTACTTTTATTTTACTATTTATTCCTTCTCTAGTTCTGCTTTATTCAGTTGGCCAGTTGTAATCTACATCTTTTACACACTTAAATGAATAAGATTTTTTATTTTTATTCCTTCATAAATAGCAAACAAATTAGGTGACTGGCAGAATTTTATTATGACATCAATCACCCATGCTCTTTTTCTTTCTCTGAATGTTGATTCTTAATTTAAAGGCTCCTTCCCCTCCATGTATCTCTCTAAGTTCCAAGAATTAGGAAGGGTAAAAAAAGGGTCTGTTTTATTGGTCAAATATTTAATTGTCTTTATCTCTTCCTTATTATTAATTAAATTCATGTCAAATGACCACCCTAGCTGCAAGGGTTAATATGCTTTATATCCTAAACTGGACTCACTTGCATACTCTAAATGGGGGTTTTGTTTGCTGAAAACGTAAATTCTTCTTAAGCCATCAGTCTTATGCATTCTACTAGTTGTGTGTCTTTACGAAATCTTCTGTTGATGTATGTTGTTACTCAATTTTGATTTAATATATTAAATAGGCTAATTTATTTCCAGATTTTTGCTTAATATCAAAGCATGTAAGGAACAGGATTTTCCTTGTGTTAAATTTTTGTACCTTCTAAAGTATTACTATACAATGTTACTACTTTGTGCTGAATTTTCAAAAAGTTCTAATTTTATCTTTTATTTACTACAAGATTTATTTAGAACAGTTTTTAAAATTTTATTTACCTTGTTTACCTGGCAGTCATTATTTCATTAATTGTTTTCCTTCTAATTGACTTGTGGTCAAATTAGATGATATGGATGAAGTCTACTTTTGGAAGTAAGGTTTCCTTTGCATTTAGGTACATAATTTTTGCAGCTGTTCTGAAGACATAAAATAATTTACCATTTTAGAATGGAACATATTCTCTCTCTTCCAGTAAATTTCTCTGTCTTTCTCACTCTAAATACAGAAATAAATATTATGTATTGAAATTTATGTATTTCATAATTTTATTCATAAATTGAAATTGTATTCTCAAAAGTTTTATATCAATGTGACATTAAAAATTCCAGAAGAGAATATTAAACTTTGTTTTTTTAATACATACATTTCTCAGTAATTTGCTTCATTAGTTTATCATTTTGTTCAGTGTCAAAATATGTATTACTATTTGTTTTCATTGTGTATTAAATCTTATATCACTGCTAAGTTTTTCCTCTTTTCCTATTGACTATGTGACCTTAAATTCTATATTATCTAACTTTAGTATTATCACTTCCTATTTCATTTGTTATATAGTTTATTTTTCATTTGCTTATGACATTGAGAAATATTGTTAAAGGATAGAATAATGTTTTGTATTTTTTGGTTTCAGTTTGAAAGACACGTGTAATGTGTTGGTATAGGTGAACAAAATTGGTGAAAAAGAAGTAAGGAAGTAAGGACAGACTTGCCTTACTGGGATATAAAACCAAGTATAGCATGAATATCATATAGATAGATAGCTGTAGATATACTTTTTACATAGACATAGACTCACAGAAACACAGATACTTTACATACAATTCCATTATTATAATATGTGGCTTGAAGGGATGAATGGAATGATAACAATATCTTCAAACACTAGCTTCCAACTAGTTTATAAAACTATCTGTGCTTTTTATACATGACAAAATGCTGGAGGCATTCCATGAGTATTTTAGAAATTTGGAATTGCCTCTTAAAAATGTGTTAATAATTTTATATGTATTTTGATTCTTAGTGTACAAATGTGTTTATTTCATTTGAAAGAGTAACTAAATTTAACTAAAAAGTAAGTGAATTTAACTAAATTTGAAATAATTTTTTTTTGTGAAAAACACCATTATAATTTTGATAGGGATTACATTGAAGCTATAATAGCACTTTTTGGATAGTATGGATATTTTAACAATATTATTCCCTGTGATCCATGAACAAAGGATATCTTTCAATTAATTTCTGTCCTGATTTCAAGCTATATTACACAGTTATAGCAGTCAAAACAGTATGGTCCTAGAATAAAAACAGATGCATGGACCTATTGAACAGAACTGAGAGCCCAGAAATAAACCTATGCTTATACATTCAATTGATGTTTGAGAGAAGAGTCAAAATATTCAATAGGAATGGATAGTCTTTTCAATAAGTGATACGGGGGAAAATGATATTCACATGCAAAAGAATTTAAGTAGACAACTGTCTTACACCACTAACAAAAATTAGCTCAGAATATTTTAAGACTTAAATTCTGAACTTGACACCATAAAATCCCTAGAAGGAATCATAAAGAAAAAGCTCAGAATTGGACATGGCAATGACTTTTTTGGAAAAGACACCAAGAGCACAAACAACAAAAGTAAATATCAAGTGGGAGTACATCAAATTGAAAAGCTTCTGAACAGCAAAAGAATCAATCAACAAAATGAAAAGGCTACCTACAGAGTGGGAGAAAATATATGTAGACCACGTATTTCATACAAAGTTAGTATCCAAATATATAAGGAACTCATACAACTCAGTAACAAAAATAAATAAATAAAAGCCAATAACCTGATTTAAAAATGTGCAAATTGCCTGAATAGACATTTTTCTAAGAAGACATACAAATGGCCAACAGAAATATGGAAAAGTATTCATACTAATCATCAGGGAAATGCAAGTGAAAATCATAATGAAATCTCACCTTACACCTGTTAGGACGGCTAGTGTGGAACAGACAAGAGACAAGTGTTGGCAAAGATGTGGAAAGAAGGGAAGCCTCGTGCACTGTTGGTGAGAATATTAATTGATACATCCACTAAGGAAAGCAGTTCAGAAATTATTCAAAGATTAAAAATAAAACTACTGTTAGATCCAGTAACTCCGCTTCTGGATATATGTTTGAAGAAAATGAAATCACTATCTCAAAGAAATATCTGCATCTATTTCCATGTTCATTGCAACATTAGTCATAATAGTCAAGATATGGAAATAACCTGTGTCCATTTACGTAGTTATAAATAAAAAATGTGTGTGTATAGTATATAGATAGTGGATATGTATGTAGATATACAGTGGAATATTATTCAGTCATAAAAAGAAGGGAACCCTGTCATTATGAAAACATGGATAAACATAGAGGTAATTATGGCTAAGTGAAATTAGCCAGACCAAAAAAACATTGTATGATTTTATACATAGAATCTAAAAAAGTCAAACACACAGAAACAGGGTAGAATGATAGTTGCCAGGGTCTAGGGGTTGGATAATATCAGAAGATATTGGTTGAAGGGCTCAAACTTTCTGTTATAAGATGATTAATTTCAGGGATCCTAATCTACAGCAATGGTAACTACAGTTTACTGTACTGTATACTTGTAATTTGCTAAGAGTATAAATTTCAAGTTCTCCCCCACACACATACGCACAGCAACTATGGGAGGTGATCATGTGTTAATTAGCCTTATTTCAGAAATCATTTCACAGCTTATGCATATTATCAAATCATCATGTTGTACAACTTAAACTTATACAGTGCTATATGTCAATTATATCTCAATAATGCTGGAAAGTAAACAAAATCAAACAAAAAACAAAACAATAATTTTGCCCCTCATTTCACTCTTTTCAGAATCTGAAATTAGACATTAGTTACCCATGTTTATTATAACTTTGTCCATTATTGATTCAAGTTATCTAAAAAATTTTCATTTGCTACATGCTCACTTTTTATGTTCTTAAGTGATATTCTTAACTTTTTCTATAATCACAGTTGAGTTTTATAATATGCTGATTTTACATTGTCATCCTCTGACACATAGCATTTAATTGAAAAATAAGATTAATATTCAACGGACCATCTAGCATAGAATATCTCAGTAAATTATATTGGATAGTCAAAAAATTATTTTAGTTGGGTTCATGTTTTAAGTAATGGGTATAAATTATGCTTTGGCAAAATCAAACTCCTACTTAAATACACTTTTGACACTGTTTAGAGACTCTACCAAATTATATATCTTATAATTATATCTACAACATTGAAAGCAATTGGAAAAGAGTATCTGTGTTATATTTACAGGTTTGAAATACCCAGGATGAAGTAATTTTGTGTTTTTTTCCCCTCTAGATTTAAAGTATTTCATCCAAATTTTTGAAAAAATGTTTTAGTAAATTCTTTGGTGATTTCAAATTGTGTAATTTTATTAAAGTAACATAAAATGAATATTATTTGACTCTATGAGGCAAAATTAATTTACCTACTTAAAGAATTCTATCAATTCTGTAACTAGTTTTGAATTGATTTCATACTGACACAGATGGTCTGTAAGTTGGCAGTATTTATTGTATATGTATGTACATGTATTAAATGTCCATAGTTAAATATTTCATATTTTTCAAGTTAAGCATAACATCACAAATTAGCAGAGCATAGAGTTAAATTTTAAAGTTGCAAATTTAAGGTTTCAGAATGCTTTTTATAGTTATCTTAAACTTAACTAAAATTTAGAAGAGTTCATTGTAAAGTTAACAGGAAGACTTCCAGTGCTATTCTTGAACTTCTGTACTTGCATAGAATCTACAGACTCATACACTGTATTACAGAGAACAAATCTTCTAAATATAGAGAGTAAACAGCCATATTTTTTCAGGTGCACTCTAAAGGACCTACTTATACTGTTTGTGATGATCCATTCTTAAGGGGAGAAAGGGAGCTAAAACAATCCCTTGATCAGCTGTCTGTCTTCAGGGCCTTCAGGCAGATACGTGTCTAAATCATTCTAAGAACTGTGTCTTGTATTCATGAAGATAAGGAACTTTGCCTTGAGACAATAGTACATGGTCATATATTCAATGTATGCTTAGTTTTCTATAAACCCATCATATTTTTGTACATAGTTATGTTTTTAATAAAATGATAATTCTTAACGTTACTACTGGAAAGGCTAAATTTGAGCTACATAAAGATATGTTCAAAATCAGTTAACAATAAGATTACACCTACCTGGCATGAGAGAAACTAAAAGATATCAATTAACATTTTGATCATTTTATATCTGAGCCATTCCTTATGCATTTGTTAAATAAATGAATGAGTTTAATTAATATATTGATTTTTAAAGTGAATCTGAGACCTTGACTATGTTTATCTTCAAAGTAAAGTGGTATCCTTTCACTGCATAAGATTTAAATCCAAATATGAGATGATTTTTTTTTTCTAAGTAGCTGCCTTATACTCAAAACCAAGCTTAAGTAGAAGTTTCATACCTCTCTCAAGATTTTGGCTAAAAGTACTATGTTGTATTTTTTTTCCTTATTATATGGTGAATTAAACTATTTTTCAGTGACCTCAAATTACCCTGTAATAATCATTTGAAAAGTACTGCATTATATCCCGTCTTCTTTCCCTTGTCTGCGTTTTTATCTTCTCTCTCATTTTCCATCTCTAGTTCCCCTGAGACGTATTTTTCAATAAGGTCAAAAATAGAACAATTGATTGTGTCTGACAAGTGACAAAAGTCTTTTCTATCAAAAAGAATGAGAAGAGAACAATACCTAAAATCTGATCAAAGCTAGTGAGATGGATGGTGTCACATCAAAAAGAAAGATCCATTATTTCCTCACAACTCTTAAACACCCTTAGTTATTTGTCTAGTTATATCAGTCTTCCGTAAAGTTTTCTTTTTTCAGAGATTCTTTTTAATTTTATGTACTATCAAGGGGCTTATGTTTTCATTGCTTCAATGAGTAAACATGTAATAACTTGAAGGCTATATATTTCAACTAAATAATGAATCAGTGAATTTGAAGATACATCCAAATCTTTCTTATAAAGTGTGAAACTCCTCTATCCATACAAATGAGTTGAGAATTATATCATGATATTTCTATTAAAAGTCTTTATTTTCCATTGCTATTATTCTAAAAAATGTAATTATATTTAAAAAATAAAACTACATTTTCATCTGAAGATGTAAGATGAAAATTCACATATACAGAATAAATTTAAAATCTGAAAATATATTTGAGTAATTTTGCAGAAAAATGTGATAGTAGATTCTTTAGTTAAAGTTACAGATCTTAATGCATTATGGTATTTGCCTTTTAAACTTAATATTATTATTTTCAATGTATCTAATAGAAAAATGATTTAAATATTAATAACTAAATTAATTTTGAATATATGTCTTCAGGTCTTGTTAGTAAGCATTTAACATCAAACATTGAAGACTTCTGATTCTCAGTAAAACATAGAATATAGCAAGAGAATATTCCTTTCACTCTAATAATGAGAAAAAGACAGATTACTAACAAAATCATAGTTTTAAAAACCCCGTCAGAGATATTAGCATGCAAACAAAACTCAGTGAACCAAAACCTATGAAGTGACAAGCCCCTCCCGGGAAAGAAGAGAGCTAAGTCCATTAATCCTTAGTGGAGTAAGTGGAAGTAGGAGAAATAAGACAAAATTAAAATATAGTAGTAATAATATTAAGTAACAATGGCCAAGTGCTGTCTGCCATGTTGATTTAGAATCCTCAAAAACTCCAGCCTTCAAATAGATCGCCATCTACCTATCAATTCTTTCTAAATTCTTCAGTGAGAGGCAGAGCTGTAGCTAAAAGGTGAAGTGCAGAGGAGAGTGGATAGAGAGCACCGTTGTGGGCCCTTGGAGCCCGCTGAGGACCGAGGGCAGGGCAGGATCACTGAGAGAAACCGAGCCGAGGCTTTCCGGGGCTTCAGCGACTAAGAGGTTGTGACTGCGGAACACCGAGGGGAAGGCAGAAAAGTTAACAAACTCCTCACTAGTGAACATTCTAGGAAATACCAGGCGTGGCTCCTATAGGCTGTGTGGTTGACTGACTGAAACAATGCCCAGGAGGCACGCTGTCTTCTAAATGTCTGAAATACTGTAGGTTAAGGATGTGGCAGGAAAGGAAAATTGAGGAATTTTTTTCCAAGGCTTTCCAGGCTTTCACCAAATGCTGGCTCACACCCTTCAGAGGGTGGGCTCAGGGCTGCAGCGCAGAAGAGGGGGCCAGAGAGTGAGAGCAACAGAATTATCATAAAGCCAGAAGCAGAAGTACAATAGCAAGTTGAATTTCTCAGTAACCTACATAGCTGGGCGCCAAATCTCCCCTGGCAGAGTGTTGACACTGGGTGTAAACTAAAAAAAGATTTTTTTCAGTGCCCTCGGTACTAAGATCATGCCCTACTGAAGGGAATGCACCTCGTCAGTACCCAACTCAATCTAACCAAAGACTTAGTCTAGGCTAGAATTTCTCAACAGATTTATTGACTCAGAGACTCTATTGCTGTTCTGACAGAGAATGGGTGTGCCTTGTTCTGAAGGTAATTTTTATCTCATTCTCTCCTTAATTATTTAAAAATTGTGACATATGAGAAGGGGGCAATGTAACATCCAGGATGAATGATAATAGAAGTCAATGAGAGATGGCCTAGAAATTAGAATTATCAAACAGAAACTTTACAAAACCTATGGTAAAAACATCAAAATGTATAGTAGAAAAAAACAACTTTGGTGAGCAGATAAAGAACTGCCACAGAGAATGCCACCTATTCAAAACTATCCAAATGGAAATGTTAGGAAAAAGCTGAAGTGATTGGATATTAGAGAAACTGTACAGAGGACAGGAAAGAATTAGTGAATATGAATCCTGATTTAAAAAATCATCTAAACTGAAATAATGTGAAATAAATAAAAAATATTATAGAATAAGAGCTATAGACTGGAGTCCAAGAAGGAAGAAGAAAGAACAAGTATAGGAACAAAAAACTGAATACATAAGCTAAGATTTTCAATATTTGGAAGCAGAGAACAGAGTAGCCGTGTGTTTAGATGCCTTGTCACTGGCTCAGCAGCTGGAAGGACCACGGACCAAGCTGCAGACCGAGGAAGGCCAGCAGCCTCCAGATCTTCCCTGGCCCCTCCCGGAGGAGCAGAGTCCTGCCAGTGCCTTGGTCTTAGCCCTATAAGACCATTTCAGACTTCTAACTTCTAGAATTGTAAGGGATTTAATTTGTATTGTTCAAGACACCCAATTTGTGCTAATTTGCCACAGCATGAATAGGAAAATAATACAAACTCAACGAAAAAGCCACAGGTCACATTGAAAAACAATTTTAAAAATGGCTAAGTTCTCATCAGAAAGAGTGCAAATGAGAATATGATGGGACAACTTTAAAAGGCTAAATAAAAATAAATGAATGAAAATTCAATAATTAAATTATTCACTGAGAATTCAGTTTTTAGCAAAATCCCTTAAAAAATTGAAGGTAGAAAAAAGTACTTTCAAAATAACTAAAACTGAAAAGTATCTCCAATAGACCTGCACTATAAGAATCTTTAAAGTAAAAAAACAAGGTTGTATGGATAGAGAGTAATTATATCAAATCCTAGATTTTCAGAAACAAACTCATGAAGAACACCAAAAGGACTAGTCTGTATCTTTCTTTTTTTTCTACATTAGAAAATAAAATAAAAAGTTTTAACTTCAAATAATTAAGCCTAAGTCTGACAAAATCAGTGAAAGACCTCTCTGGGGAAAACTTAAATACTGAAGATACATACAACATTCACAGATTGGAAACAGTATTGTTATGATGTTCATACTTCCCAAACTGATCTAGAGATTTAAATAAAGCTCAAAGTCCTAGAATATTTTTTCACAGAAATTTTTAAATGACTCTAAAACATATATGGAAATATAATATACCTAGATTAGACAAAACTTTTCAGAGAAACAGAAAGAAGGAAGGAAGGAAGGAAGGGAGGGAGGGAAACAGAGAGAGAGGAAGGAGGGAGGAAGGGAAGAAGGGAGGGAGAGAGAGGGAGGGAAAGAAAATGCTGTAACCTTCATACTACCTCATAGTTTCGCTATAGGCAGAGATGTCTTACACAGCATACAAAAAGCAAAACTGAAAAAAATATAATAATAATAATAAATAGGACTTCATAAAAAGTAAAATTTCTGTTCATCAAAAGACTCCATTATAGAAATCCATAGGCATAAGCAAGCTACAGAATAAAACACATAACCACACACATACATATGGGCACACACATACACATATAACATATACATCAGTCAAAAGTATAAATACAGAACTTCTACAAATAAGTATAAGTAAAATTATACATGGCAATAAATATGGACAAAAGACTTGAACAGAAACTTTGAAAAATAAAAATATGAATTCCAATAAGTACATTCAAAGATGTTTATCATCACTATTCATAAGGAAAATTAAAATGAATACAATAATGAGACCATTCTATATCCACTATAATTGATAAAATCAAGGATACTAGAACATGATTTGACAAAGATGTACCAAGTGTGAAAATTGCATAATAGTTTGGCAGAATTTCATAAAATTATATATAAATCTACTTTGTGACAAAGAAATCTTGCTATTAAATGTTATCTGAGAAATGAAAACATATTCACAAAATGTGTGCCCATGAATGTTCACTACAGCTGTGTCCATAGTAGTCCCGAACAGGAAACAACTCAAGTGACCATCCACAGGAGAATGCGTAAGCAGAGCAGATGTTGGTACGCTCATATAATGAAATGGGTCTCAGCATTAACAATAAAAAACAGGAATTATACATAATCACATTGATAATTCTGAGAAAAAAGTTCTTGAATGGAAGATGCCAAATACAAAGGAGTATGTACTGTATGATTGACTTCATTTACATTGTTCAAAGCAGACACGACTTTCTTAGGATGATAAAAGTCAGAGCTGCATTGTGACTAAGCACTTTAGTTTTGATGAGCTCCTCCCCAAGCAAAACAAAACAAAACAAAACAACTTCCTTCTTACCTTATGACTTTACTAGTATAATGACAAATAAAGTAATATTATGTAACATTTCCTTCTATTTAAATTTTATTTTCCTTTCTGATTAAAAATAAACCATTTCCATGGACCTTTACCTAAGAGTATTGAGAACAGTAGGTCCTGTGTTTGGACAGAAATCAAAATGGTGCTTCTCTCTAGGGTGGGGAGTTGAACTTGGAAATTGACAAGAAAGGTCAGAACTGAGCTTGGTGTGGATGGAAATTCTACATACCTGGATAAGGGTAGTGTTAATATTGAATGTATAATATTGTCAAAACTGAATACTTGAAATTTATACATTTATTAATGTAGAAATACTACCTCAAAAAAAGCTAAATATATGAATTAAAATATCCAAATTTCAATGTATCATATTCCCAAAACATGTTTAGAGAAAAGTAAAATAATTGGTGAGATTAGAAATTAATTCTTGCCTCCCTTAAAGACCATTTTACACTTTTGTCCTCGTTGCTCTAGGCTTCCTATCCCAGATCTCCTGTGCAGAGTCCATTTTTTTGGTCCAGCTTACTGTTGCCTTTATGTACATGACATAACCATTCCCAGAGGATGAAACCACAAAGCTCAATCTCTGTAAATCAGCAGAGCTAAACAGTAATCAGTAATTAAACAGGAGTTCCTTTGTTTTATTTCTGTCAAGATCATTAAAAGGAAATGTGACACTCCTTCCTTCTGCCTTATCATAATTAGTTTCAGAAATTGCCCTTGTCATTCTGGCAAAGCTCTTTGGCAATATGCTCATGCTTTACTGTGAAGAATGGAGAGTGTATATCATTCCACCTGACCTGTCAGACTATGCCTTCTCCCTAAACATATGCATTATTCCAGGGATGGGTATCTGATCCTTCAAAAGGGCCAACCTTTTGAAGAGCTGAAATCCCTGATGTTATATATCTCTCCTGTTCGGAGATAAAATGCTGGTTAGCCCCATGTAAGTCTAGAGTAGCCTGGAGTCTTCATGGCTGCTGGGTGGAAGAACTAGTGCAGAAAATGTGACCAACAATAAGGAAAACAATTTGAAAGTAAAAATAAAGATTTATGATGACCTGTAAAGAACTGTAGCTACAACCAGAATCACCCCTGGGCTTTGAGTTATAAGAGACAGATTCCCTTTTGTGTAGAGCTAGTTTGAGTATGGTTTCCATCAGTTACAAGGAAAACCAGTCTGACTAAATGTCAACTCTATTCATAACCTACACAGACACTTTCCAAAAGCCATTCTACCTCTTCTTGAATTTTCTGGCAACTACCTGCATCCCTGGAATCATTTATGTGTCAGTGGTTCGCACCATTGTGAAAAAGGAAAGAAAAGCTTGTCCATGGAGCTTGTCTCTCTTCAGCTTTGCGACTACCCTCTATCCTTTAGTTGTTAAATCTAGTGATCATCCTCCCATGTGCATGCCAACAAACCCAAACCCTTACTTGAGAATAAAGAATGAAAAGAAGTAGGAAATGGCAAGGAAGGCCATGAACATTTCCTCCCCAATAATTACCTGTCTCTTTTCTTGCAAGAATTGTTAAAAATATAATCTTGCTTGTAGCCAGTTATCTTTAGCTACTAACAATAAACTCAGTGTTGAAAAAGAACACACATTGTATATTAAAATTTAATTTTAGGTAAAGTAAATACAAAAACACTGATATGAATAATCATTTATGTCTATTTGTATATTTTCTACATATTTATGCACATTCGTATGGGAATAAATAAATGGCATCAATGGCTAAGATGTATTAACATATTTGGAATCTATATATTTAAAAATAAAATTGAGAATCTCTGGATGAGAGCATTTGCATTTTAACTTTTCAGTAGAGCTTAAATTCCTGTGATGTCTTTTATGAACTTTGCAGGTGAATTTAATTTTTAAACAATATAAAGCAGGGCTAAGCAACCACATAGGCACATCAACAGAAATTAGCATACAGAGCTTTGTGACATATCTGGAGCAAAACTGCTTAGATAAGGAAAGTCAAAAGGTAATCTATTAGTTCTTGAGTATTTGTGTGTGTGCCCTGTAATTCCACATCCATTATATGTGTTAAGGAGTAGGGCATCAACTGTTTCTTTTTGCTTACATCCTATATTCCTGTTGGTGTGCTACCTCAAGGGATGTTACATATATCTAAAGTATAACCTCAACAGTTGTTTGCTCCATAGTTACATTAATATATTTTTGTTAATTTATAATGACATTTGAAAGAACAGAAATCAACTCAAGTTGTTTTAAGTAACAGCAAGAACAAGAGAATTTAGAATTGAGCTGGTTTCATGAAACCAGGCAAGGCACAACATAGAACTATCTTTGATCCAGTGGTAGAGATGGGATCCCAGGATACACAGAGCCATGAGATATCCAGATAGCGTTTCTTTTACCACTGTCAGTGCCTCCAGCAGAAAGCTGTCCGTGCTCTGTACAGAAGTACTAACGAGCCCAGTGCCCCGCTTCGGCATGTTAGAATTCCTCCACCACAGACAGAGCCCATGTAGTAGCTTCTCACATCAAACTCCAAATTAAAGGTACAACAAAATCTAACAGATTTGGGGTTAGATTTCCTCTCCTTTCATTAAATCAGCTATAGTCAAGGTGTGCACATCCTTATTTGAAGGACTTTGTGAAACATCTCACACCCATTGTTTTTAAATTATATTCTCTAGACCAGATCATATTGTGTTAAAAACAAATCAACAACAAAAAAACAGAACTATTTCTTGCTTTTTTGCTACATTGTGAATATAAGTTCCACCCTAAGAGGTCCACAAATATAGAGTTAAAAACTCAAAAATTAGTTACTGCTGTATATAAACAGTACAGTCCATTTAACCTCTCCTTTCCTACTAAATCATTAACAAGCAAGTAAATGAAATGACTCATTGCCTTCTATTTTGTTTAGGAATTCCACAGAAGGTATGCTAACTTTATTAATAATTAGTTGTAAGGATTTCTCCATTTCATTGTGGATTCACAATTAATAGTATTTTAAGTTTAGAATGAAAACACAGATATTAAGGAATGGATGCTAGTATTTCAAACAAAATGAACAAAACAGCAGTAGACACTGAGAAGTAACTGGTAGTTACCATGGGGGCTGTAGTGGGTGGCTGGTGTGGGTGAGGGTTTAGAGGCACAAAAATATCAAGCATAATGTAAGCTGGTCACAGGGATGGAAATACAGCAAGAAGAATACAGTCAGTGGTTCTCTAACATTCTCCTATGTTGACAGATAGTAATTGCACTAGTTGGGGTGAGGATTTAATAATCTGTGTAACTGTTGAATCACTGTGCTGTATAATTGGAACCAATAATATTGTATATCAACTATACTTCAATAATTAATTAATTAATTAATATACTGATCTTCTTAGATGGTCTTCAGAATTATTAAATTATTACAAATTATAGTTACAATATTTCAAAAAGATACACAACTAATTTATTTAGGCTTGCATTTTGATTTAATCAAAATATTTGAATTCTGTAAATTTTCTATATTAGATAACTCAGCTTTTAAAACACAGTAACTTTTAAGAGAGTAGAATAATATAATATCATAGTGGGGTGTAATATGCTTTTCCTCTTTCCTCTTATTTCATCACGGGGGGGTCCTGTGAATTAAACTGAGAAAAGGCAGATTAACAGGATAGAAAAAAGTTCATATGTATGCATGCTAGACACAGTAGAGCCAACAAGAGAGGTAGATGGCTGGTTAAATGATTAAAGTTAGACGTTTATAAATGCAGTAGGGAAAATGAAAGGGGAGATAAGGCTCTCATAGGGAAAAGGTTATTTAGGAAAGACAAATGAGTTTTTAGGAGAACAAAAGAGAGGTGAGGAAGTTTGTGTAATATTTATCTGTACAAATGTGAGCGGTCTTTCCATCTTCTTCAGGGCTTTATGGTAAGTGAATTCTTCCTCCTGTGAGTATATCTGCCTGGAAGAGGGAATTTATGGCAGCTTCATTTTTGTGAAGCTGCTGATTTTAGTCTGATACAGAAATCTCAGAGAAAGCTTCTTTCCGCATCTATTGAATCTCATACATCTTCAGCTTGAGATGATCTTTATACCAACTCTGGGGTTCCTAGTGAGTCCCCACAGGAACGAATGGAAAACACTGCTGAAAGATAAACTAAGAAGTATTAAAAATTAGAGGACTATTTGAACAAAAATCAATTTGAACTGGGCAGCACCAAACCAGAAGTGACTGGGAGCCCTGTGGCGGTGGGAACCAGAGGAAAGAATTATAAAGGGAAAGTGCAGAAGCAAGGAAAGGAAATTATTTGATTATTTGTAGATTAAAGTCTAGTTGACTATTAGTGATCCGTTGTCCTTAGAGTTTTGATTTTGTAACCTTGAAGTATTTACGGGCTTAGATTTTAGTTTATGTAAGCAGCCACGGCATGTTAGTGCCTTATCAACCAAATGGCCTCGTTTAATTCATTTAAACGCTACATGATGTGGTCATTATAGCTCTATGTTATTTAAGAATTTTGTTTAAGCTTTGTATCTTCTAAAGCCATATTAATAGGAGGTGAGAGAACAGCACTTAATGGATACAAAATTAATCATTTACGACTCTTAAGTTCAGAAATTACCGGACAGAACTGGAGACCATAAAACTTAGAAATGTCATTTAAAAGATAAGTTAATGAATGAACTAATTAGACTGGTTTATAACTAGATCTGACAAAGGAATTTGAAATTTGTTTTTATAATATACAGGAAGAAATATCTGGTGAGTTTATAAAGAAACCATTGACAAATTTGTTTTTTTGTGTGTAATACATACTAAAATTTATTTTATATCTATGAATATGTAATATTGGTAGCATTCATCAGAATAGGAGAACACTGGAATGAATTTAAATTAAAATTATAATATGGAAATGTTGTGATATATTCTAAAAAAAACCCCATTCACCTCCCCCTTCCTCTTTGATGCCTTGTCTCAGAATTCTATATTTTCGGTTCTTGGTTTTCTGACTCTGCACTCAACGAATGCTGTGCCCTCCTGCTCCAAGATGTCTTCATTCCTCATTTGCACTGGGAAACTGGGAAAGGGGAAGGATATGCAGATAGAATTCTTCATCATATAAAGGAGATGTAAAAATTAGCGACTCTGTTGTTTGACCATGGGTGGATTCTATAAGGATCCAGATTTACATATAATAGAGCATTTGGCTTCAGAAAAAACAATTTCTGTTCTTTGACTAATCAGAAGACTTCAGACCTTTGCTGGATTATTTCCACAGCAACAACAAAAATGTTTGTGAAATAGAGAATAAAGTTCCCCTAGATACAAATAAAAGCATCGCATGAGATAGACTCCATGAAAAGGCAGGACTGTGGAAGCTTCCCCAACTCTACCACTGAGGGCTTGGGGGTTTTCTAAATCATCTCCCTGCTGCTAACATCATATTTGTCTGGCACAGACACTCGTTTTCTTATCCCAAATGTTTAGTCCCAAATGGTAAAACTATGAAACAAACAAATAATAAGCAAGCAATCAAAACCCTCTCTTTTTTCATACTTCTTGTCACACTATTTATCATTTATGGTAAATAATAATTTTATAATAGAAAATTATAAATAATAGGTAATTTTAAATTAAAATGATAATTTGGGACAGAGGAGTTAAAAGAACCTAGGATCTAGGATATACAAACTATTTTAAAAAGTAAAATTCCTGTAAGATATATTTACAAAATATATTATTAAATATTAAATTAAAATATTTGTTATTCTGCTGATCCAATCTAGACGTAGCAATCAGCAGCTAGCAATGCACGACCCGATTGCTCTGTCGTCTAATGCTATTGCTCCATTGGACGATGGCTTTTTAGGCCAGGCTCTTTTTTTGTTTTTACTATTTATTCTTTATCAAGGACAACTGCAGAACCAAATTTTTTTCACTTTGGACTAAATAATTTTTCTCTAATTTCCTTTCCCTGAATTTTGTGTTTTAATGTGAAGGATATCTGTACAATACAACTGTGTAGAAACCATTATTATTAAGTATTATTGGGAATGGATACTCTGTAGGGGAGGAAAAATTCTCTTTTACCCTCTTAGGATCTCTGACTGAAACTAGGAATTAAACACAATACAGATTAACGGAAGAAAAGCATACAAGTTGTATTAAATTTAACATGGGAGCTTTTCTGAAAGAATGTAAACCCGTAGAAGTGACCAGAACACAAAACTTTTATACCTTTTAGACAAGGAAACAATAAATTTGTACAAAGGGCAGTAAATTACAGAGAAGTGACAAAGAGATATATTGCCTGGGGTGGGTGGGCAAAACCAAGAGGAAATCTAGTATTAATTTTATGTTGTTTATATACTTTTCTCTAAATTCATTTTAATCATGAACTAATAAGAATATCCATGGAATAAAATGTTTCTATTAAAAATTTTTATCATTTTACTCATTCTTCTGGTAACTTTTTTGTATGTACATATTTAATGTAAGCACCATTGTCCTTCATGCCACCCTAATGGGAGGATGTAGAGAGAACCCACCATGACAAGTTGACTCTTCATATTCAGTCAATCGTTAAATTATATACAATGTTCTAAAATTTAATATAAAACATAAAACACATGTTTTCACCTAACAACTTTTAAAGTTGTCATGAGATCCATGTGGAGCTTAATTCCCAAATAATTAACGTGATCTACAGTATAAATAGTATTAGTCTAGATACTGGAGGAAAAGAACAGGTGGGATATCAAGACTCTTTCCCCCCTTATTTAGCCCACAGCCAGTGCAAATAAAACTGAAATAAGATGGAATTATGAAATGTAGACTCATCCCCTTTTATTGTTCACCTTTAACCCATATACAATTTATTACCAGCTGAAATTATGGCGCATTAATGTATGAATTCTACTCTCAGATTGTATATGAGATTATCCAGTCCTAAAGTTCTCTATGTAGGTTTTCCCAAACTGAATGTAAAATATGAGTATGATTTTCTTTTTAAAATAATTTAAGGTGGGACTTTTCAAATTATAAATGTTCACTTATTTTAATTTGTATCTACAACTAGTTATAAACTTCATACATTAATAGCTATTCTAAATTTATAAAAATCTAAACAAATTATGAATTAATGTTTAATCAACCTAAAACCACTAATACTGATTTTTCATGATTGATATATAACAGGTATTATTTTTAAAACAAAACAATTATTTAAATGTATATATGATACAATACTATGATGATTGTTCTGAATTTAAAATATGCATGTTTATTTTGTATAAATTTATTTTTCTACTCAGTTTATTTATACAACTGAGTGATGCTATTATTGCATGCGATGACATCATTTGGCCTTGCTTAGCTAAAAATAAATAATATATTTTTTAAGTATGCTTCTATTCTTTTCTAATTAGCCAACAAGAAATAATAAATTACACTTAAGTGAAAAATTTACTGGTTAAATTTATTCCTAGATATTTAATTTGTTTCCATGCTCTTGCAAACAGAATGCTTTTATTAATTTCTGTTGCCATTTTGGTTGTTCATTGCAAGTTTATAAAACAATTGATTTTTCTGTTTGTATTGTATCCTCCAACTGTGTTCAATTTATTAAATAATAGCTTTTTCATAGGTTCTTCAGCATTTCTGTATACAAGATTATGTCATATATAAATAAAAGATAGTTTTACTTTTTCCTTTCCAATATGAGTGCTGTTTTTCACCACCACCAATCAGTTATCTAGAATTCCCAGTACAATGTTTTAATAAACTGGTTAAACTGGACATCGTGTCTTGTTCCTCTTTTTAGGGGGAAGACTTTCAGTCACTCTGTATTACTTAGCAGTTTTTTTTTTTTTTGTGTGTGTGTGTGTGTGTGTGTGTCGTAAATGACTTTCATCAGGTTGAGGAAATTTGCTTCCATTTCTAATTTGCTAAGTGTTTTTATCAAGAAAAAAATGTTGGATTTCATCAAGTGCTTTACTGCATTAATTTAGACAATCCTTTGTTACCCTTCTTCAGTCTATTAATATGATGAATTATATTGATTGACTTTCATATGTTGAAAAATCCTTGAATTCCTGGGATAAATCTCACGTGGTCATGATATATAAGCATCTTAGTAATGTACTGAATTGTATTTGATAGTATTTTGTTGAAGATTTTAGTCTCTAATTCAGAAGGGGTATTGGTCTGTAACATTCTTTTCCTATGGTATGCTATTCTGGATTTTGTGTTAGAGCAATGCTGACCTCATAGAATGGGTTAAGATGCATTCCCTTCTCTTCTATTTTTGGAAAGTTCAGGAATGATTGGATAATTTTTTTTCCCTTAAGGTATTGATAGATATAGTCAGTGAAGTCATCTGGTCCGAGGCTTTTTTTTGCTGGAGGTGGTGTTTGACAGTGATTAAATCTCTTGTTTCATGAATCCCTTGTATTTCAGTAAGATGGTGTAGTAATAACCCCAGTTTAATTTTTGTATTTAATAATTTTATTCTTTTCTCCTTTTTTTAAAACTAGTGAATATAGATAAATATTGGCCACATTGATATTTCCAAAGAATCAGCTTTGGCTTAGTTGTTTTTTTTTCTGTTGTTCTCTATTCTCTATTTAATCTCTGCTCTGCTCTTTATTATTTCTTTCCATATGCTGGCTTTAGGTTTACTTTTCCCTTATTTGACCAGTTCCTAGGTGTACAGTTAGGTTATTAATTTGAGATTGTTATTCTTTTATTATAATGTAGACATTTATAACTACGATTTCCCTTAGTTTTTCTCACTACTGAATCCTATGAATTTTAATTACTTTTATGTTTTATTTACACATTTTAATGTTTTTATTTTCATTCATTTCAAGCTTTTAAATTTATATTTGATTTCTTCTTCGACTCTTTGACCCATTGGTTATTTTGAAATGTGTTGTTTAATTTCTACATATTTGTAAATAGACCATTCTGTTAATAGATTTCTAAATTTATCCTCTAGTAGTTGCAGAAGAGTCTTCAGGCCATTTCAATTTTTTTAATGTATTCAGACTTCTCTTGGCTTAACATACAATCTAATCTAGGGAATGGTTTACAGGCACTTGAAAAGAATGTCTGCTTTTCTTTGGAGGTGAAATCTTCTGAAGATACAGTTGGTTTATAGTGTTGTAAAAGTTTTTATTTCATTATTGATCTATCTAGTTTCTTTTTTTCATTAATAGTGGGATATTGAAGCCTGCAGTTATTATTGTGGAATTGTAAATTTTTCTTCTAATTTCTGTCAGTTTTTTCATGTACTTTAGAGCTCTGATGCCTTTAGCAAAAATGTCTATAATTGTTTTCTTTTCTTGGTGAAACGATCCATTAACCAATATATAATATCCTTTGTCTCTTATAAAAATTTTAGATTTACTGTTTCTTTTACCTGATATTATAATCATCCCATCTCTCTTAGTTACTATTTTCATAATATATTATTTTTTATCCATTCACTTTCAATTTGTCTCTTTAATCTAAATTGAGTTTCTTACAGACAGCATATAGTTGAATCATCATTTTTATCCATTCTGCCAACCTCTCCCTTTTGGTAAGAGTTAATCCATTATAATTTAAAGTAATTAATAAGGAATGACTTCTTTATTTTCCTATTATTTTCTTTATGTCTTATATCATTTTGTTCCCCAATTTCCCCCATTATCACCTTAACTTGTATTCAATATGATTATTTTTAGTGTGCCATTTTGATTATTTAATTCAATTTATATTTTTAGTTATATTCTTGATGGTCCCCCTAATGATTGTAATTAATCTCTTAAACTTATAATAATCTATTTTGAATTAATATCACTGCAGCTTTATTAGTTTATAAAATCACTGTTCCATAGTGCTCCATTCCTTACCCTTTATGTTTTTACAAACTAGATCTTTATCCATTATATCCACATTAATATAGATTGAAAGTTTTTACTTTATCTTAAATCTCATAGTTAAACAAAAGAGGGGTTGACACTCTGAAAAAATAGTAATACTGGCTTTTGTAGTTACCAGTGTACTTACCTTTGCCAATGTTCTTACTTTTGTCAGATGGCATTGAGTTATTTTCTTGCAAACTTTCATTTTCATTTAAAGGACTCCCATTAGCACTTCCTGGAGGTCAGGTCTATAAGGACTGAATTCCCATGAGTTTTGTTCATCCGATAATGTCTTAATTTCTCCTTCATTTTTGGAGGAAACTTTCCCCTGATACAGAATTTTTGGTTGTCAGTATTTTTGTTTCAGCATATTAAAATTATCATCCTGCCTTTCTGAGGTTATCTTTCTTGGACTCTATTGCATGTGAAAATTCATGTCTTTTATTACATTTGGGAGGAATTTGGTCATTTTTTTTCAAATATTCTTTTTGCATCTTTTTCTTCTATTCTTCTTAGATTGCTAAGATAAATATTTTATATATTTGATGGTGTCCTAAAGCTCTCCTATGTTTTATTCATTTATATTTTTGCTTTACATACAGACAGGAAAATTTCAATTGACCTGTCTTCAAGTTTTATGATTCTTTTTTCTACTTACTGAAATCTGCTACTGAAAGCCTCTAATGACTGTCATTTCACTCATAATTATGAAAGCCAGAATGGCTGGAAATGTGGGCTGACATCTTCACCATCAACAGTGAGCTGAGAAAATGGAACGGCAGGAGCAAGTTAAATGTACCACAAAGCTTGGCTATCATTTTTAATTTGCTTTTTGGTTTTTGTGCTGATTTGATTTTTATTCAGGATTTCTTGGTTTCTATGAATTTTTGACTATTTTCCAGCATCTGATAAAGCTGATTCTGACCATTTATACTCAGTTTCTGTGGAAGGCCAGGCCCTGGAGTTACATGCTGGACCGTTATCACTGATACCATCCTGCACAGAACCTTAACATTAAGGTTCAGTTATCCAAAGTGACAACTTATTGCTTATCCATGGAGCCAGACTCTCCAAACTATCTAAAAAGAGCAGTAAGAATTGATACACTTTGCATTTCATAAATAACAGTCAACTCCTTTTGTATGGTTCTTCTTACTACACTGTCATTTTTATGCCTGAGTTATGAAGTGTGTCAGCCAGCTTAATGAACCTGAGTGCAAACTAGACGAGAATCAAATAAAGTTATAAAAAAAGAAACTTACTGAACCCATTGATTGAAAACCCAAAAACAGAACTGAGTGTTATCTTATTTGGGATTTAAAGAAAGAAAATATCATGATGAAAGTAATATATCTACAATAAAAGGAAAGCTTCTCATATTACAAATATTTCCAGTGTAATTTGAAGTTATAATTTTCAAACCCCAACATCAACAAAAATAGGCGTTTTAGGATTTCATTATGATTCTTGTACCCTGTTCCAATTTAAATATATTGCAACATAATTTTTTATATTTATTCTAAACTAATAGGATAAACTTGTTTTTCAAATCCATCTATATTTACTATTAAGTATTTTAATACCTTTTGTGCCAATATAGAAAAAACTAGCACTTGGTACAGTATAATTGAATAATTTCATTAATATCTTTTGCATTTCTTAAATGATATAATTAAGAGTCTCTTTATATGCTATGCTCATTTGTCATTATTTTTCCTGTGACAACATCTTTTAAATATGTTTTTATGTTACTAACTGCTCTCTTTGTTAAAGACTGAAGCAACAAAAACAAATTTTTAAATTTTGATTAATAAGTTAATTAAAATTAATCCCTGGAAAACATTTTATATGATGTACATCACCAAAAAAAGGAAAATTAAGTTTAAGAATTATCTATTCCCTGTAAAGGAGAGTTTTAAATAAAGATAATGTTTATTCACAAGAATGCTGGCATTAAATTATTAAAATGATATTATGACCAAGGTGTTTAAACAAAAAGATCAAGAACAATCATTTTGATATGTAATATATATTGTAATATATCTTTGGTAGTTATTTCGCGTTTTTGGAAACTACATTTTATTTAAATGGCTTATTATTTTTCAGCACTGAATATTTTAGTTCTCTAATTTACCAATGGTATCATAATTTAATCAACCATGATACACAAAAAGAATGATTTTTGCTGAATATCACTTTTTAAAATGGTATATATACATATGTATGTGTATGAATATATGTATGTGTGAAAATATATAGATACATGAACAACTTTTTTATATTTATTCTAAACTAATAGGATATCATTGAACAAACAATTTATATGCTCTCTAAGAACTCAGGTTTATTGAGACACAGCTATTAAACAAATATTCATACAGGCAGTTTTGATCCCAATTTTATTTAGATGTTATGAGATAAAAGGAGTTCTACAACTGTGTGTTGGCACTGATGAGTGCTGGTGGTGGTGGAGTCTAGTAAAGTAGTCAGGAAGCGTGTAAAGGAACGGTGTAAATAAAGGCCTCTGAGATGAGAATATGTAATGCCAGGCCTGTACAAGGTACGAGTTATTGAGTGTGTGCTGGTTGGGCAGGTGAGCTGATTTCAGAGGAATCGCCATATTAGCTTATTTTAAAGACCAGGAAGTTCTCAGTAGGTTGGGTAACTAGCAGGACTCTACTGTGCGCCAGGTACTAAAGTACAGCAGACACACAGGCAGAGAGAGGGAGTGGGTGAATTTTTTTCTTCTGAGCTTACCATTTCCTATCTCCAGCTCTCAGTAGTTAAGTAGAATCAGAAATACCTCCGTGGTGAGAAAGAAGTGTCCTCCAGAGCAGAGATGGAGGGAGATGAGGCTCAGGGATGTCATCGACACGACGGGCTTTTCCTTCAGAATTCTGTGTTGCGTTACAGTTTTCTTGTTTTCCCTGTTGCAGTTGAGAAGTCAGAAGCACTTCTGATCTCTAATCCATTTTCTGTGACTGAACATTTTATTTTATTTTTTTGGAAACTTGTAGAAAATTCTCTGTTTTCATATTTTTAAATTTTATGATGTGTCATTGTATGAGTCTATTCTAATTCATTTAGGTGGGCACTGGGTGAGCTCTCAATTTCACAATTAATGTCTTTCAGTTCTGGGAAATAGTTTAATAATTTTATTAATTATTTCCTACCATCTGTTTCCTTCCCTTTCCATCTGGGCCTTGTATTATTTGGACGTTGGAATTCTGGAAGTAATATTTATGTTGTTTTATAGTTTTTTTCCTTTGTGTTATTTTTTTCTATTTATTTATTTTCTGTAAGATTTTCTTAACTTTATAGTCCAGGCTTCCTTTTGATGCTTTTATTCAGCTATCAGGCTTTTAAATTCCAATAGCTGTTTTTGTTTTTTATAATTTGTATTAATTCTTATTTCAGGGATTAACCATTACCTTTTATTTCTATGAGTATTTAGAGTAATTCTATGACCATACATGTTTGGTTTTTTTGTTTGTGTAGTATTTTTCTCCCTACATATTCTCATTTTGCATTGTTTTTAATTTGGCCTTATTTTCCATGTTAGTTTACCCAGCTTTCCAGTTAAGGTAGGTTTCTGCTTTTGATTAAGAGAGTGATATAAAAAAGCTGATGTAATTTCTGGGCATGTATAAGGTTTTCAACTGTAAAATTTACTGTGGGTGACCTGGGTGAATCAACTTTAGGTAACTCCCAATATTGGGCTGCAGATTCCTAAGAGAAGAATCTTTGAATCACCTGCCAGAAGGCTATACCTATGACCACCCACATTCCTTCAGGGTGCTGGGATGGAATGAACTGAGAGAGAGAATTCTTCACTGCATTCAGCAGCCAGCATTTCTCAGATTCCATATGGTTTGAGTCCTTAGTAAATTAACCTCGGTGCTTCTATTAGAGCCATTCAGAAGGGGATCTAGTCATGTCACAGCTTCCAAAATAATTTCCTTCATATAAAACCGCTGTCATTCTCATTTACTGAGATATTTGGTATTGCAAGCCTATGTATTTTTTTTGAGGAATCTGTGCAGCAAATAAGGTTTTCAGCTTTAAACACCACAAGGCTGCGATTCAGTTTCCTTTGAGCCACTTAGTCAGTTCCCACTGATCCATATGCTTTCAAACTTCCAACATTTTGTTTTCTTTTCTCCAGTTCTCACCATCCTTGTATATATTTTAAGATAAATTTTTAGTGTTTTTGAAGTGTTTAAGCAGAGAGAAAAAAATGATGTTCATATGCTCCGTATGCCATAGTAAACCAGAAATGCCCTTGAGGAAAATACATGTAAAATTGTATATAAATACACATACTTAGATTACATAAATTGTTGGTATGTGTAAAATATATGTAAATGAAACTTCATTATTTAAAAATTGTTTCTAAAATTTCCAAAAGTAGCAATTATGAAGAAATTTAAATCTGTATTTCATTAGAGGAATGTGTCTGTTGGGTGAAGATAGTTTCTGTTTTTCTGTTTATTTGTCTCTTGTTTAATAACAAGTTCAGGGGAGGGTCTTTAAGTCTATGCATTTCTCATAATGTGAAGGGTGTGTCCATTTACCCTGTTGGTTGCCATTAGTACCATTGAGATACCTAGGAAGACAACTTTTTAACTAGTCCTAATTGGATAAAAGTTGAATATAAAGAAGCTGATATAGGGCAAAAGAGACTGAGAGTCAGAAGCAATGGATACTCATGCAAAGGAGGAGGCAAAATGTGATACCTGGTGGCTTAAACAAAGCCCTCATATTTTCTATGAGAGTTCCACAAATAGTCCTTCCAAGATGCCCAAACTTTAATATGTCTTCCTGGTGATTCCTAGAGAGAGCTCTGACTATGTAGCCCTACATTCAATCTGAATTTTCATAACAGGTGAATTTAATGATCGCCAACTTCCTTAGGTGTGTGAGGACAGTTATTGGTAAGCACATGGACATGCACAGTAGGATTGCCTTTTTCAGAAAGAAATCACAGGATGGTTGATCTTTTTGGACACACTTTGTTTGGGGAAAGGCAGGGAATTTTGCACTGTTGATGCTGTGTACCCAAGAACAGAGAATAAATTGGGAACAGATGCTTTGAGGAATCAAAACTGAGTGAAATAACTGGTCTTTAAAGTTTTCTCTCCCTTCTATCTTGTTGTTCTCATCCTTCTCTTTATTGACACCTTACAAATACCCTGCCAAATTGGGGCCCTTGTGCCAAATAGTATCATTCAGTAGGAACTAGAGGGGTTGTCACTTCCATTACTTGGTAAGTTAACAATGTGGACAGGAAATTCCCTACAATGAACGAAGTATGGTCATAAGATCCAAATTTAAATTCCTGTTTAAAGAATATTTTTTACACAGAATGGTTATTTTCTGTAATATCATCAATATGATAGCATACGATTGAATCAATAGGGGTTAAGCAGAGTTTGTGGGCTAGGCTGGGAGCCTATGATGTTGTTAAGTATTATTTCAGTGAGTATTAAAGAGCAAATAAACTTTGGTTTATAACTCCTGGAAAACTGCCTACTCTTTTGGTTGTTCATTAGAAAGAAGTAAATTAACAACAGCAGCAGCAATAATATTGATGTTGATAATTGCTAATGTTAATGTTGCATTTATTACCTGACAGGTACTATTTTGAGGGTTTTATAAGAATTAATTTATACTGACTCCATGAGTTTAGTTTATTACATCTCCATTTTGCATATGAGACAACTAAAGCAAAAAGAAACCAAAAAAAAATCAAGATTACACAAAGGGTAGCTGATGGAGTCAGGTCTCAAACCCAGGCAGTAAGACTCAGGTCTAAGGCACCTAACCGCTAGTGAGCAAGTGAGAGTTTTCCTAAGTTACCAAGTCTTTTATGACTAAGGAGGAAGCTACTCCCAGTCTCTTTTACTTTTGCGAAGTCTGAGTTGATGCATTTACCACTCTCCCTTTTCTATATACTGTTTTTCTTACAGCACATTCCCTCATGCTTGATTTATCATTTTACATCAATGGCTGACAAATTCAGATTCCTAGACTTTCTAAGTTCAAGTTTCACTTTTCTCATTGCCTCTTATATGTATTTGCTGCATATTCCTCCAGAATTAAAAAATCAATAGGAAAAGAATCCAGGAAGAACAGTATAATGATTAATAGTCAAACAGACATGAGTTTGAAGCTTGGTGGTATCACTTACCAGTTAAGTGACCTAGAACATGATTTTGAGCTAGGCTGCTCATTCATAAAATATAACAAATAATACTTATTTCACTGGACTGGTACAAAGATCAAAGGAGAAATATGCTTAGGAAAATGCTTTAGCCAGTATATATATAAATGGTAGTTATTATTAGAAGGGAAACTTGGTTTGGAGATGTTTTTCTATTTCAGAGGCACTAATGAAAGAACTATATAGGAAAAGCTACACTGCTGCTCCTTTTTGTGTAATTTTTGAAAATATATAGTAAATGGTTTTTTTAAAATAAACTGTTTAAGAAAAGATATAGTAGGTTCTGTAAGCGTTCCTTTACTGAAACAATGGTAAGAGTTGGGTTACCAGTTTAGGAAATAACTACTCTGCAACTACTTGTAAGCTGATAGAAAAATGATAGAAGAGTTGGATTTTATGGGACATAGAATATTGTTTTCCTATTCTCTTCCTTTTCCAACCATTTTCTACCTGTCAAAATCTTAACCAATTTTTTTTTCAAATCCCTATACAAATCTGACTTCTATTAGGAAGCTCCTATCATTACTTTCCCTCAAAAAATTGTCTTCCTCCTCCAAATTTCGTATCACTTTGTATCTCTCATGTGACAAGTTTTATTCCTTATGAAATATTTCATTTTAATTATCTCATATTCTTACTAAAATATAGGCCCTTCTGAGCCAATTATGGGACATGTATCTTAGCATACTTTTTAGTACCTAGATGATTATCTTTATGTAAAGAGTTCTATAATGTAACTTCTATGTCCAAAAAGAGAAGATGGGTAGAGGAGAGAAACAAGGATAGTCACCAATTAATAAACATGAAACAATTCCAGTGTTCCCTGTGGCCCTGGAGCTTGAAAGACATCATAAGATAAATCCCTAGAAAAGGGCATCAGCGTCAGATACATGGGCAGGGTAGGGAGTGAGGGGCCAGATCACAACCAGCTTCTAAAGTTACCCTGAACCTGCCACAACTGCCAACAATGTAAAATAGAAAAATGATACTATTATTCAAGTGTATTATACATACTTGATATGATGATGTGTGCAGAGAATGTTATCGCATGCATGTGCAAATTAAAATACTTGTAAAAAGGAAAAAATATTCAAGAATTGCAGTATATATAGTAATGTCCATAGTATACAGCAGCGTTTTATTGTCTAATTTGTTGTCTAATTGTAGAGAGCTTATCAGTGGTTTGAAATTAACCAAAAGCCAGTGATGAGAAGAATATCACGATCAAAATATGCAGAAGCCTATACAAAAACTAAATTAACCAATACAATAAAAAAGCTTTAACAATAACTGAAAAAGCTTTTGTTTTGGTTAAGTGATTAATTAAAAATATTAGTTTCATTTTGTGGAAAAATGAAGAGTCCAAATATTCAGAAGTCATAAACAAGGAATAAGTTGGGAAAAATCAAATTGGTTTTCGAAGTAGAAAATAATAAGCAGAGTGATATGGGGCAAAAACAAAATATTTATAGAAGTAAAGAATAGAGATAAATCAAAAGACCAAAGACCAAGAGATTATATAGTAGGACATAGGCTAAATTGGCTTCTAAACTCATATATATTAAAAATTCAAATATAATAACTTTATTGTTAGGATAATGAGTTTTAAGATACTTAAATATATTTCCACTATGCAGAGCTTAATTTTGAGACACATGAGAAAGACAGATATGTATCACAGCTTGTGAATATAAAAGGAGATAATAAATATCCTTAAAGAAAAGACTAAAAATCTTGACAATTTTACATTTAAAAAGTCTTCTGTTAGCGGTGTGGATGAAAGAAGAATTTCTCATTTTCATATATTTTAAAGGAATATCACAATAGATTGTCATATCAACTGAAAAGAAGGTTGGACTTAATCCCTTAACTATAATTGATGCTAAAGCATTAAAACAGCTTCGCAGGCAAGAAT
This sequence comes from Manis javanica, assembly GCF_040802235.1. Lineage (NCBI taxonomy): Eukaryota > Metazoa > Chordata > Mammalia > Pholidota > Manidae > Manis > Manis javanica. Next base: position 185,727,948 of record NC_133158.1, read on the forward strand.
TCAGGAAACTGCCTTGTTTGCCCTATTTGTACTCTGTTCCTGTCTGCAAGACTTCCTTTTGAGTTACTTCTTCTTTTCATCCTTCAGATCTTTCCACTGGACCCAGGTAGAATTGTTAGTCTTAATTATGCCATAATCTTCTTCACTATTCTTTGTGAGATGACTGGGTATTGATTAAAATAACACAACTTCACAGATTGGTGCAATGAGACGTGTTTGCACTCCACCCTCAACTGTGTCATTTTAATTCACAGCCAATTACTTATTGTCCTTGTGCTTACTCTTGTTATTATTCAAGAATAATCAGATTATTAGTTAAGAATTCCTAAAACTACTTACAGTGCTATTTACAAAATTATCTTTATTTATAACCACTCTTAGCTCCTTTCTTTATATTCAAAGCTATCCTTTTTGCCTCCTCTCTTTCCTACTCCTACTATACTGCTCCATAAACGGATTTAAGTACAGCTCTCTTTGTCCTGACTCACACTGTTTTCACCTAGACCAGGGTGGTAGCTTCCTAACTTGTGTTGTTTCTTTTCTACCTTCTACTTAGCATGATTAAAAACTATTAAATACCAGCTTCCACTGCCCCAGTAACACATTCGCATCACAGCCTGCAGGACTGCCCATTGTAATCCTTCCCCTAATTCACTAACCACATCTAACAATCTCAACCATAATCTCTCATTTGGCAACATTGAATCATTTTATGCATATATTCATACACTTGCTGGAAATCTGCTTTTATAATTCTCTTCTCTGCATGATTAATTCTCGTGCAGTTCTGACTTTTCTCTAGAATGCCTTCCAGGACTCTATTAGATTGGGTTATGTGTGGTAACATAGTACTTTTGAGATAGTGTTCTATTATTTCATCTTTGATCTTTGGCCAACTCAAATCATGGATTGAATCTGTGTCCATTAATCCAGGGAACATAAATATGTGAAATGCTTAAAAAAAGCCCTTTGCTTTAATTCTATACACTTAAGCTAGGGGAAATGAGAGGCTTTTGGAGGAATTAGATATGACATAGATTTAAACTGTAGTTGGTGGAGGGGAGGAAGGGGGGATTAAAGGAAATGAGTTGATAAGAATAGAGAAAGTGCTTTATGTCCTAAAATCATTTTTATTTAATGTGTACAGAACTTGAATGACCATGGGTTTAGGACCCAGGATTGCATCAGTACTAGCTTTTGTGTCCTGAACCTGAGGTCAATGGCTTTATCCCCCAGGCCTTGCTGTTTTATAAATACTGCCCTCCCCACTGCTCTTGATGTTGGTCTAAATCCTTTAAAGAGAAAAGCAAAAGTCTCAAAAATGGCAGAAATTGAATTTTCCTATGTATTCATAGAAGTGTGGAGTCTCAGATATGGTAATAAATTGATATCTAGGAAATGCCTGTTTTTTGAAAGTAATATGTGTTCAGTTTTGTTGATAGTGAGGAAGGCCGTGTGATTTGGGAGGGAATGCATATGTAGGAACTCTCTGTACCTTCAAGATATTTTTTTTCCAATTTTTTTATGTGGTAAAATACATAAAACATGAAAACTAGTATGTGAACCATGTTTAAATGTACCGTTCAGTGGTATTAAGCGCATGCATTTTGCCGTTCTCCAGAGCGCCTTTCATCTTGCGGAGCTGGACCTCTGCACCCATCAAAGAATGACTCCCCATTGCTCCTTCCCCCAGCCTGTCATGCTTCGATTCCACTTTATATCTGTATGATTTCGACTACTCTAAGAACTCATTATAAGTAGAAAAATGTCATATTTGTCTTTTTGTGATTAGTTTATGGAGCTCTCTACCTTATACTCAGTTTTGCTGTAAACCTAAATGTGCTTGAAAAAAAATAGTCTTTTAATGAAAAACAAAATCAACATAGTAAGAACTCGTTTTTATAAAGAAAAATATTTTTTCCAAAAGAAATTAAGCATATTAAATACTTTATTGAAGTGATTTTAAACTTAAAACTTTAAATTCTGAAAGCAGTATTCTTCTAGCAGTCATTTATTCCTGCAGTTGTAACAGAAATTGGTATGTCTTCTTTTCTTCCTCAATCCATATTAGCCATATGGTTAGTCTGACCCTAGCAATCAGTATTATAATGAATCAGAAAATTATCTTGCCATATCTACCCCTCTAGTATAATGTTTTATCTTCACTCTTACATTTTTATATTGCTATTTAATATTTTTATCTTTGTGTGAAAATATATGCATTACTTGATAATAATCTATCTACTGTTTTAAATTTTAATATTTTTAAAGTTTTGGGTTTATTCCAAAGCCTGAAGTATTTCAAGTCTGACAGATGAGTTAACATATGTCTTTATTCTCATTGCATAGACTTATATAAAAATACTTTTCTTTTATGTCTGCTCACATGTCTGCTATTTTCCTATTGTATAGATTAACATCATTCATACAGGAGAGTGGCAGCTAACTCCTAAGCAAAATAAATACTCTTTTTCCTTTTAATATCACTCAAAACTTTTACAGAAATAACAGACTTTAGAATATTTTGCCTTTAATGATCACAGTCATCTAAAAGAAGATCTTAAATATCATATATTCAAGTACGATCTGTCTATGTTTGTCTGTGTACCTACTGACCTCTCTATAGTGTCAAAACATTTTTAGCTATTAATGCAGACTCCTACTGAGTGAGATTTCTTTGGCTTCCAGCCCATTTCTGTGATCTAAATAAATCACACAGACGATGAAAGTATTTTTATCTGGTAAAGCGAGTAACCATAAGTATTATTCTAAGTTAATAGAGAAAACACAGGTCCTTGAAGGGACTTAGAAAGCATAAAATTGATGATTAGGAAAAAATCTTTGTGGACTTTGTTATGAAGGTCACCAGTCAAGTTGGAAAGAGTTTTGAGAGTGTATCTTGCATTTTCAGTCTTCTGTTGTCGTCATAATCAGAATTACTATACTGCAGTTGAGAACATGAAGAAGTAACTGTTGCTATATTAATGATCTCAAATCATCTAATTTCTTGAAATGACACCTCAAAAATCATTTGCACTGGTAAAAACTCATTTTCATTAAATAGAAACTATAATTTGGACTAATGCAATTAAACTGAATCCTTGGTTCTGTTGTGCTTATTGTTTTTCATAGTTACTTCTTTTAAAAGTAAACCTAATTGCTGAATTACATGAAGGTGTTTACAGAAGAACAATGGACTCGTCTTAAGATGGGCAAGAAGGTTCCAAATTCACTGAAGTACAGATATGAGGCCATTCAAACTGTCTTTTGAGTAGTTGCATGCTGGGCCAGGTTTCAGTCCGGCAGCCTTGTTTGGACCAACTTCATAGCCTAACAGCAGTAAATACATATTCCTATCAATAAAGGTTGTGAAAGCTCATACTGTGCTCAGTCTTCTGTACGCATTGGAGTATGTACTTGAATGGCCACTTGCCATGGAGTTTGTGAGGACTGAATGTGTTTTGTTAGGTTTACAATGTGTAACAGGAAAATGTATTTGGGATTTACTGAAGATTTTCAGTTTTTACCTATGTGGTTAGCAAAACGTTACCAAAATATGTAATTATATGAATTTGAGTATTTTTTTAACAGATGTGGGAAATTCTTGTGTAGTGGTTACTCTTGAATATTTTAGGTGTGTTGTTTATTTGGGAAAACACATTTTAACACTTCCATAAATACATCTTACTATACATAATAAAAAATAGGCGATTCTTTATTCATTCCAGTGATTTTTTAAGTCAATATATTCTATATGCCAAATTCATAGTAAATGATAACTTTTAGTAATAATATGTTATTAAACACATATCCAAATCAGGCACTTTCTGAGAATTATCTCACATAGTCTTCTGAATAACCATATTAGCTTTTGATTATTTTTATTAGCATTTTATTTAAAGTTTAAATAATATAGAATTTCTTCTATATTCTTGTAAGATGGTGAAACTGAGGCTCACTGATTTTAACTGTCTGAAACCAGATCTGTAGTGACAGTTGGAATACAAATAAAGGCCTCTGATTTTTGTTAACTATTAACATGATACAAAAATTTTAAAAAGACAAAATTTTAGGAAATGTCAGCTTACAAAATCTAAGTTAAAGGTAATGTTGCATTTTGTATAGCTGAGGATATTTCTAGCATATATTAATATTATTTAAATTAGGGAATTATGAGTATGTATTTGGTGGTTTAATACAGGTAAAGTTTAAATATTAGGTGTTATTGAGAGATCCTACTAAATATATTTCTCCAACATTAATTTTTGTTAGAAATTGTTGTTTTCCAAGCATTCTTAAATAAAGGAATTGTTTGGATGAGAGTCAATAAAAATATAATTCATTAGTTCCCTCTTATTTTACCATTCAAAGATCAGGCTCAAAGAGTTTGTAACCCGGATGAGATCAGACAAAAATGTAATGGAAAAGCCAAGACTATAATCCGTTCTCTGACCCAAAATTTGTTGTTCTTTTTAACAAATCAGTTAACATAACATTTTGTACTTTATTCATTCCTATTTTATAATTTATACCTCAAATAACTTGGCATTCTGAATTAATGATGTGTATGTTCCATTATAATCAGTAGAGGTAGTTATACCATCAATAATATCTGGTTCTTCCCTCCTTCTGCTGTTACTGTTTTAAATCCAGCATCAGTCTATTTCGTATCTTCTCTATCTCTATATCAGCCTTTTAGACTCCTAACCCATTCCCAGAACATAATCTCAATTGTGACATTGTCTGTGAGGTCCTTTCTGATGTTTTTCACCTCACTCTCTTTTGTTCCCCTAATTGTGCCCCTAAATCTTTGCTCTCTACTGGGACACCTGAAACCCTGCCTTAGCTCCTTTGTAAGCCATTAGAAAAAGTGTCAATGGCTGTTCCTCTTTTTTTCTGTCCCATAGCAACTAATATAGCACCTTGCACATAAAAATAATTACATTTAATTAGAGTTTATTTCAGTTTAGATCCACTCTATATTAAGTACTGCTTGATGAAGCATATATTATATAAATCACCTGTAGAGAATTGCATCATGATTGAGAACTTGAAAGGACTATCTTAGAGTTACATAAAATTATTTTGCTTCATGACTTGGTGTCTTTCACCTTTTAAAGTTTCAGCTTTGTTTTAATGAGGAATTTTTGTAATGCTTTGAAGGCACAGAAATTTATAAAATGATGTACTTGTTAAACATACAGCACTCTTTTGCAAAAAAATGTTATTTTTATCAAGTTGCAAGATAGTAGGATATCAGTTCTTGATTAAAATTCATTTAGTGTGTTATCTGACTGGATGTACTTAAAGAAAATCTTTGACATCTTGATCAGATTAAGTTGATTTACTCTCAGCTGAAACTTAAGCTCAGCATTAGTCATGGATAATTACTGTCAGAAAGGATATGTTCTAGCTATTCATTTACATAATATGAGCTTTCTTTTGGATTGCATATGAATTAATTTACTCTCCTTTAATTGTCGCAGCTACACGCAACACACAGCTTCTAGCTAGTGTAAAATAGTTCATTAACTTTTAGAAAATGGCTGATATCCTAATACAAATCTGTGAAGTGAAGTATAGGCTTTAAGAGCAAAAATTTAAGAGGAAGGAGTCTTAGGAAGATACTCACCAACCTAAACATGCCAGAAATGAACTCATTTGGTACAAGAGCATTCCTTCCCCAAAAGGCAATTGTTCTGATTTAGGTAGCTAACTCCATGTGTGACTAAAATGTGAAATGATCGGATTCTCTTGATAAACACTAAATTTGTTCTTTGATAATAAAAATGTAAATAAAAGTCTACTGATAAAACTTAAACTGATATCAAAAATGTTTTGTTAATAAGATAGTAAGAAAATAAAGAAAATATAAGATATAAAATTATACAAAATACAACTACATAAGTCAAATTACTATGTTATAATGACAGCCCCAGTTTGGACCCTATAAATATTAGATCACCAATTGGCATAAGTATTCTTTCAGAGATGAAGAAAAAGATTTTCCAAATTGAAATCCATTATTATATTATAGTTATAATTGACATAATTTTAGATTTTTTTGAATGTATTAAACTGTACATTAAAAAGCAATAATGCAAAAATAGAAAAATTTGCCTGTGTCATATCCACCTTGTTAATCTGTTGTGATCATTCTTCCACATTTTTTCGTGGTTTCTTTACAAATACTTGCATTGTTATGTATGGTTTTAAGCATAGTATAAATTTCTTGTCTTTTCCACTTTAAAGTATTTCATAATTGCTTAATCTGTTTCTTTTGGTATGATTAATGTACAATTAAATGAGCAACATTATGGTTACTAGACTCCCCCCATTATCAAGTCACCCCTACATACCCCATTACAGTCACTATCCATCAGCATAGTAAGATGCTATAGAGTCACTACTTGTCTTCTCTGTGTTATACTGCCTTCCCTGTATGCCACCCCACAACATTATGTGTACTAATCATAATACCCCTTATTTTCCCTTATCCCCCCCTTCCCACCCATCCTCCCCAGTCCCTTTCCCTTTGGTAACTGTTAGTCCATTCTTGGTTCTGTGAGTCTGCTGCTGTTTTGTTCCTTCAGTTTTTTGCTTTGTTCTTAATGCTTCACAGATGAGGGAAATCATTTGGTACTTCTCTTCTCCGCCTGGCTTATTTCACTGAGCATAATACCCTCTAGCTCCATCCATGTTGTTGCAAATGGTAGGATCTGTTTTCTTCTTATGGCTGAATAATATTCCCCCCATTATCAAGTCCCTCCCACATACCCCATTACAGTCACTATCCATCAGCATAGTAAGATGCTATAGAGTCACTACTTGTCTTCTCTGTGTTATACCACCTTCCTTGTATGCCACCCCACAACATTATGTGTGCTAATCATAATACCCCTTATTTTCCCTTATCCCTCCCTTCCCTCCTATAGGTGTATATGTACCACATCTTCTTTATCCATTCATCTACTGATGGACACTTAGGTTGTTTCCATATTTTGGCTATTGTAAAAAGTGCTGCGATAAACATAGGGGTGCATATGTCTTCCTGAATCTGAGTAGTTGTATTCTTTGGGTAAATTCCAAGGAGTGGGATTCGCAGGTCAAGTGGTATTTCTATTTTTAGTTTTTTGGGGAACCTCCATACTGCTTTCCTCATGGTTGAACTAATTCATGTTTCTACCAGCAGTGTAGGAGGGTTCCCCTTTCTGCACATCCTCATCAACATTTGTTGTTCTTTGTCTTTTGGATGGTGGCGATCCTTACTGGTATGAGGTGATATCTCATTGTGGTTTTAATTTGCATTTCTCTGATGACTAGTGATTTGGAGCATCTTTTCATGTGCCTGTTTGCCATCTGAATTTCTTCTTCGGAGAAGTGTCTGTTCAGCTTCTCTGCCCATTTTTTAATTGGCTTATTTGCTTTTTGTTTGTTGAGGTGCATGAACTCTTTATATAATTTGGTTGTCAACCCCTTATTGGATATATCATTTATGAATATATTCTCCCATACTGTAGGATGTCTTTTGTTCTACTGATGGTGTCCTTTGCTGTACAGAAGCTTTTTAGTTTGATATAGTCCCACTTGTTCATTTTTGCTTTTGTTTCCCTTGCCTGGGGAGATACATTCATGAAGAATTTGCTCATATTTATGTCCAGGAGATTTTTGCCTATGTTTTTTCTGAGAGTTTTATGGTTTCATGACTTACATTCAGGTCTTTGATCCATTTTGAGTTTACTTTTGTGTATGGGGTTAGACGGTAAATCAGTTTCATTCTCTTACATGTAGCTGTCCAGTTTTGCCGATACCAGCTGTTGAAGAGTCATTTCCCCATTGCATATCCATGGCTCCTTTATGTATATTAATTGATCATATATGCTTGGGTTTATATCTGGGCTCTCTATTCTGTTCTGCTGGTCTGTGGCTCTGTTCTTGTGCCAGTACCAAATTGTTTTGATTACAGTGGCTTTGTAGTAGAGTTTGAAGTTGGGGAGCATAATCCCCCCAGCTCTGTTCTTCCTTCTCAGGATTGATGTGGCTATTTGGGGTCTTTTGTGGTCCCATATGAATTTTAGAATTATTTGTTTTAAATAGTTCTATTGAAGAATGGTTTTGGTATTTTGATGGGGATTGCATTGACTCTGTCGATTGCTTTGGGTAGGATGGCCATTTTGAGAATATTAATTCTTCCTGTACATGAGCATGAGATGTATTTCCATTTATTGGTGTCTTCTTTAATATCTTTCATGAGTGTCTTGTAGTATTCAGGGTATAGGTCTTTCACTTCCTTCATTAGGTGTCCTAGGTATTTTATTCTTATTGGTGCAGTTGTAAATTGAGTTGTTTTCTTGATTTCTCTTTCTGCTAGTTTTTTGTTAGTATGTAGGAATACAACAGATTTCTGTGTATTCATTTTATCCTGCTACTTTGCTGAATTTAGTTATTAGTTATCTCTCTCTGACTGCTTTTAATAGTCTGTCCTTATCCTTGATCTTTGCCATTTTAATTACTTGTTGTTTTCTTCCATGGGTCTCTTGTTTTCAGAGATCTGTGCACCTCCATGTCCTGAGAGACTATCTCCTTCCCAAGATTGGGGAAGTTTTCAGTAATTACCTCCTCAATGACACTTTCTATCCATTTTTCTCTCTCTTCTTCTTCTGGTACCCCTATAATGAGAATATTGTTCCGTTTGAATAAGTCACACAGTTCTGTCAATATTTTTTCATTCTTAGAGATTTTTTTATCTATCTGTGCCTCAGCTTCTTTGTATTCCTCTTCTCTAATTTCTATTCCATTTACTGTCTTTTCTACTGCATCCAATCTGCTTTTAAATCCCTCCATTGTATGTTTAATTTCAGATAAGGAATTTCTTAATGACTGAATCTCCATCTTAAATTCGTTCCTGAGTTCTTGAATATTTTTCTGTACCTCCATAAGCATGTTTATGATTTTTATTTTGAACCCTCTTTCAGGAAGATTAGTGAGTTCACTATCACTTGGCCCTTTTTCTGGGGTCTGCGAGATTTTGGTCTGAACCATGCTCTTTTGACATTTCATATTTCTGTGTTTTGCCCTCTAGTGCCTATAAGCTCCTGTCTCTGGAGCTGCTCATCCCCTAGAGTGAGGTTGGGGTCATAGGGGAGGGGCGCTTATGCATGGGGGGAGGAAAGCTATTTCCTGCTTTCTGGCTGCAGTGTCTGTCTCTAGTGTCAGAGCCAGTGGGCCGAGCACACAGGTGTGAGCCTCTGTGCTTGGGGTCTCCTGCTGTTGGAGGCAGGGCCTCCCTCTGGCTGCCTGATGCCAGTACTGTGACTGCCAGTTTGTGAGCAAGTGCCGGCAGTCCAGGAGGGAGGCACAGCAGGCTGCATGTCACAGAGGGGGGCCTCGGAGCTGAGTAGCCAGCCAGGGGAATGGAGCACCTGAAGCTCCTCAAAGTTCCCAACCTGCTGGGCAGAGCGCGCCCAGACAACCTTGTGCAGCTCTCCCCTCCCCTGCACAGCAAGCTCCGTGCAAACCCAGCCCCTTCAGCAGCCATGTTGCTGCTAGGAAGCCTCTCAGACCACCTGCCTTTCCTCTGACACAACAGCTGGGTGTGGATCCTGTCCTCCACAAACGGTCAGAACCTCAGTCTCTCAGGCACTCTGCCTGTCCCAGCTCCCCAGCCTCCAGGGCACCACACAATGCAGGTTTCTCCTCCCAAAGTAGACCTCCAGGGCAAGGTGTTCAGCAGTCTTAGCCTCCACCCCCTCCCTGCTCCGTTTCTCTTCCTCCCGCCAGTGAGCTGGGGTGGCGCAAGGGCCTGGGTCCCATCGGGTCAAAGCTTTGGTACGTTACCCTGCTCCGTGAGGTCTGCTCTGTTTGTGAGGTCTGCGTGCAGTGTGGTGAGGCCTTTCTTCCTGTTGCTGTTTCAGAGTGAGTTGTATTGACTATATTTTAGTACTGTATGTGGCTTTAGGAGAAGTTCTCTGTCTCACCTGTCATGCTGCCATCTTGAATCTGCTATCCTCTCTTGTCAGTTTTGGTAATGGCTGTAGTAAGGGTCATACAGGAGGATCTTCCAGATATTCACCATGCCCCTTCAACAGAATTACTCCCAGTAGGCTGTCTAGAAAATCTATTCTTTTTCTTTGTTATTTAATTACAATCTTGATTTCAGTAAATCAAAGGCTCTAAAATATTCTCAGAAACAGAGTTTCTCATCAGCATCTGTGAACTTAGAAATATAAATTTGGGGCTATACCCCAAATCAACTGAGTCAGAAACTCTGAGGAGAAGTGGAAGCAGAATCTATGTTGTAACATCCTCTCTAGGCCATTCTAATGCGTGCCAGACTTCAGGATTTGCTGCATTAAATATATTTTCCAAAATTTACTAAAACATTTCATTGAGTTATCATTTAAAATCACACCATGCTGGAAAACTTTGTTCAATAAATTATAATATCTTTTTCTTTTTTGTTTTAAATTTTATAGAATGCTTTATCAGCCACTGTACTTTGTTATCAAAGAACAAAATATTTTTTAAATGTTTTCAAGAAGATTTGTTACAATTTATACTCCTATCAAAAAATAAAAATTAGCTTTTTAAATTATGCCATTGATAGTATTGGTCTTTTCATTTTTTTTTAATTTTGCAAAATTCTACTTGAAAATCTGCATATGAAGACAAAAGTACTGCATGGGCTTCATTTAAAAATCAAAATTGATTCTTGAAATACTTTTTCATTTGAATACATCTGTCATGAAAAGCAGTTTCTGAAAAGATAGTAAGAATAATAACTAACAATTTAAATGAAGTTTTATATGTGCCAAGCCCATTAATCTTGGTAACGTATGAGGACATACTATTATCATTATTTCACAAATGAGGAAATTGAGTGACTGGTGTTCTCAGTACTCACTCAAAGTCCTGAAGCTTGCAACTTCTGGTGCACTGATTTAAACTCCAGCTCAGAATCTATTTTCTTATTCATTATGATGTCATTATGCACATATGGTTTTAAATCAACAAGCTGGAAATACACAATTAGTATCTAAGAAAATTACTGTAATTTTTTTATCTTTTTCTGCAATATATAGTTGTCAGTGATGAAATTTATGTACATATACACACACAGACACATACATATAATGCATGTATATATGTACATACATATCTGTGTATGCATATGTATTATATATGTATGTGTGTATCTCTCCCTATCTATATATAAACAGATTGACAGATATGGATGTAGTTTATATATCTGCCTTCTTCCTAGAAGAGCATAGGATTGAAGTTGTTTGGTTGTGTTTTAGTGTAATACTGTTGGATCCATCTATATTTTTGTGATGCCAATGGAGATTGTTAGACTGAATAAGGAACAGGGAAATCAAATGCTGACTGTCAGGTGGAAAGGGTCAAAACATGAAAGGATCAGCTTATCAGACTCCACCAAGAAGTTTTCAGGACACAATTATTTTACATTCCTATCTTCTCCTACTTGCTGTCTTATATACCAATGTGTTACTTCTCCTATCCTGAATTCTATTAACTTAAGAATTGACATCTGTTAAACATTTACTATTTGCTTGGGATGTGCTTTCTGTGGATAATTACATGTAATATTTTGTAAACTCTAGGATGTGTCTTTACCATTATCTCCATATTACATATGGGATGACTTAGCACAAAGGATTAATTTACTTAAGAACATGAAGCTAATGAATAGTAAAGTCAGGATTTGAACTCAGTGGTTTAACTTTAGAGACCTTGACTTTAAGGACTCCACTACTCACAGGGAGGGAAAGGGAACTCCAGCACAGGCGGGGAAGAAGGGAAGAATGTTGAGCAAACTTTAGAAAAGCCATCTGCCAATTCTGAGTCCCTCTTCTACTGACAACACCAGAACACTGATTATACTAATTACTTTCAGATGTGATTTTTCATTTGAAACTTGGACATGCATGAATTATTTGGACATATGAATCAAAATGATTTTCTGTTCTTTTTCTTCAGGATTCTTGATTCAGGATGGCTCGCTGGGATCTTGTGAAAATAAATACTGCGGTTTGGGAAGGCACTGTGTTATTAGCAGAGAGACAGGGCAAGCAGAATGCACTTGCATGGATCTTTGCAAACGGCACTACAAACCTGTGTGTGGATCTGATGGAGAATTCTATGAAAACCACTGTGAAGTGCATAGAGCTGCTTGCCTGAAGAAGCAGAAGATCGCCATTGTCCACAGTGAAGACTGCTTCTTCAAAGGTACATGCAGGGAGATCCTAAAGTGTCACCTGCCTCTGTTTCTTTCCTCTTCTCAACTAGTCCCTGTAAGATTAAATTCTAGCATGGTTTTACATCAGCAAGTGTTTTAAAAGGAAAAGGGAAAAAATGTAAGCTTAGTTACACCCATAAGCAGCAAGTATATAGAATTTACACAGATACCATTTTGAATCTCAATTGTGAGAACAAAGTTGGCCAAAATATGATTCAGAAGCTTACAGCATTGCACCATATGGCTTTCCAATCATGGCCGTCATCTTAGGACACAGGGTAGCCAATTCAATCAACAGGCCAAATCCACCCAGTGAAAAGCACCTGCAGTGAAACTGAAGGAATAGTGAATGCCAAGCCATGCTGTGATAGCATCTAATTTCTTTCTGATTAAAAAGGATGGTTTTAGTTTGCAACAGATAACTCAAATTATATGGAGTCAGTAAATGCCTGCTGAAATAGCTACGATGATCTACTAAACTCAGTGAGTAAATCTGAGAAGACAATAATTTAAAATTTTAAAACATTGGTGTTTACTTTCATGGTACTCAAAATCATTGGTCATTGTTTATGGAAAATTACTGCTGAATTAGTATCAAATTATTTAAATATTAAACATTTAATTAAAAATATTAATTAAATATTTAATTAAAAATATTAAATTATTAAAAAGATATTTAATATCTTTAATGTTTATTTACAAACATTTCTTATTTATTTGTTTATGCTAGAGAGAATACTTGCATATTAATGGTCATAGGCCAGACTGAAACTCTAAAGAGCTAAATGTATAGAACTTCTACCATTTGAATAGGTCAGCAATTAACCTGATTTCTAATCTTCGATTATTTCTACATCCCAATTTCTCAGAATGCTCTGGAGGTATACATACACCAAAAATCTTGTGTGATATTTTCATTTTCAGCTTAAATTTATGCCTGAAGCATAATGTACTTCAGTGAACTACCAATTAAGGTAAATGACTAAACATTTTCTCCTTCCAAACTTGGTAGAATGAGTAAAGTATTATTTTCAAGGTAATAAAAAATGTTACACAAAGCTTTTCGAATGAGCTAAGATTTAGTACTCTGTAGTCATTGCAGCTATTACAAGCCCTTTGATGTAGTCAAAACAAAATTATAAGAATAGTTTCCTTACCTTGGTAAACTATATGCACCTTGAGCAAGTGTACAGAAAATTTTGCGGTACTAGGTTCTCCTTTATTACAGGAATAATAGCAGATGCTCTGGTTTCAAGTTCAGTTTATTCCCCCCTCTTCTAGTCTATTTTATAAATAGCTAGACTTGGTTCTATTAACATTGTGCTTTAAGACTCATAAAAAAAAAAGTATTTTTATCTGTCATTTTGGCCTAAGATGGTACAGTGGAAATTTTGCTATGCCACTGAGGCAAACTATAAACTGTTGTAAATAATATTCTATTAGTTAATTTAGAGTTATATTCTCAAGCTGAAATTTTGTCCAGCAGACATCCTACAATTGATTATATGGAAAGACATGATTTTAAGTATCATGTGGGATATAACATCTGGTATATTTAATGGTCTGTTTTATTGCTGGATGCTTAGGCATAATGCAACTAATATGTAAATCAGCATGGACATAGATGAACTATATATAGCTAGGATGTTGTACTCCTTATGTTCATAAAACAATGGTTTGAAAAAAATTTTTATCCTTCAGACTTATACTAAACATATATATTAGATCTGGGTTATTTTAAAATACGTTTCCATCATATATAGTATTAAAATCTCATTTATAGTACCTGGGGTAGTTGTCAAGACTCAGCACATTCTCCAGGTCTCAGAGTCTATGGATCTTCTGTTTGTTTCTTTGTTTTGTTGTTTTGCCTAATATATATATTAGATAAATATATACAAATAAGTATAAGAATATATTTTATGATATGTATATATATATATATGTACAATTACAGAACTTTATTTCATCAAAAAAGAAGTGAGTAATATAGAACTAAACAGTAAATTATTTCTTTTTTTTCATTAGTGCAAAATTGGCCAAGCTTTGGACATTAAAGAAAATTCTGTATAGCTTAAGGCCTGACATTTCTGTGATGGTGAAAATTAATCGTTTTTATTATAAATTATATTTCCTGTGGAATTTCAGCAATTTATATTGTTTCCAATAATGGGCCAAAAGAATCAAAATATTAGGTTTAAGAACTGCTAAAATACTTACTTAAAAAAATCAATGTCACATTGCCATTTTAAAGCAAAAATTTACTTAAAAAATATATGACTCCTCAAGAACAAAAAGTGGTTTATGTCATAAAAAACTTGCTAGCCAGAAAATAAATGGATATTTTTAATAATCAAGCTTCACATAAAACCAAGTGAAATAGCGTACTACTAGACTTTTCAAAAGGGAATAACTGCAGCCCAGCACTTTAACATCCATATGTTTCAAATAAAGTTTAGAGAAATCCTCTTCAGGTTAGATTCCTTTGTGAATAATCAGTTAGAACAAGTGTGACAGTTAACTTTAAACATTTTTGGTGTATTCCAAATAAATTGGTAATGTACATGCTTAGAGGATAAAGAGCAAGAGAGGGAGAAATTTTTTTAAAATCTCTTGTCACTTCTTTAAAATGTAACAGTTTGAAATTGTAGGAAGTGAAGTGAATTATAATAAATGAATTTAGTATCTTACATACAGAACTTAGTGCCACGCTGTTTGTCGTCTCATGGAGCTCAGCCTGTGTTCTAGCTTTGTTAGAGAGGCCTAGAGGTGGGACTCTGAGTGCCTGCAGTAGAACCCAGGGCATTTGGGCTCAACAGGTGTTTATGAATAAATGGTAACTCATAAGAATACCATAACCAGAAAAGAGAGATTGCTATGTAGTCCCAAAGTGTGTCTACCTAAAAGGTTCAAGGTCAAAAGATAGAGGAGTTATTAACCTGTGAGGAAAAAATACTGAAGAGCAATCTCTCTTTATTAAAAACAAGAACCATGAGTCTTTCCTGGTATGTTTGCATGATCGTGCTTCAGAAGGGTGCCTGCAGCATGTAGTCCCTGCCCCGCGGGTACAGTGAGAGACTAATGGTCTGAGGGAACCATCTGCCAAACACGGATCCTGGACAGCCGCAGCTCCTGCAATGCTCAGTATGATATCTTCCTCAAAAACTGATATTTAACTAGATACTTATAAACAGAAAAAAATAAAAACAAACAAAATAACAGGAATGAGTTTTCCTCCTCTGAGAAAACATTTGCTCCTTTTAGATACTAACACAGGTTATTTGGAAACCTTCAATGGGAATCAACAAAGAAGAACCTACAGGCCAAAGCCAGGACAGTCCGTATTTTTAAAGCAAAGTTTTACCGCAACAGAGCCATTTGTACAGGAACTATCTTGGAGGCTTTTGCCCTACAAAAGGAAAGTTAAGTAGTTACAACAGAGATAGTATGACCTGCAGAGCCTAAAAATGTTTTATTTGTATTTTTCCAGAAAAAGTTTGCTAACTTTTGCTTTAAAAGACTGCTAGTGCATTAAAATTATTTTTTAAATATTAGCATCTTTACTACTCTGTATCTTCTTGGCTATGTTGCTGACTACAGGGACCTAAGCATGTGGTAAAATTAAGTATAACTATAAACACACACACACCCAAATGGATACAAGTAAACAGGGAACCCTGAACAAGATAAGTGGATAGTATCGAAGTTGATACCCTCCTTATGCTACTATACTATAGTTTTGCAAAATGTTACCATTGGTAGAAACTAGATAAAGAATACTTGGGATCTTCCTGTATTATTTCTTACAACTGCGCATGACTCTATAATTATCTTAAAATGAAAGTTTAAGAAAAAAGTAGTGGAAAATATTAGCAAATATTTAAAACGTTTTAAAGAAAGTGCAGTTACATTATTAAATAATGATTAGAACTTTAAGATAATTCCTTTCCACATACCAAATTCATCAAATTTATGTTTGGCATTTATATTTAAACTTATTAAGTACAGATTATATTTGTAATCATGTGTATTCACTGTCTTAAAAGTAAGATTATAATCTAGGTTAAAAACATCTATATGGATATTTTTATCTGTGTATCTATATCTCTATAACTATATATATCTTTCTATTATTTGTGTTCAGTACTTAAATGCATCTGTAATATGCTCAGCAGTTAGTTTACTGACTCCTAGAGACATGAATTCACTAAGAATTTTCTTTAATGGGTATGATTTGTAGAACAACAAATGAAATACATAATCTATGTTTATAACATCTATGAAAATATTTTTCTAGTTTATTTCCTTTCACATTTGTCTGAATGTGAGGAAATTGGTTATAATATGATATGAAATACTGTAGTATTTGTTTATTGTCATCAAATACTTTAAGATGATGTTTAACATAAGTCAGGGAGGAAAACATTTTCTTCTACCTTTTGGGTTCTTTTCCTTATCTAATAATCAAATTACCATGAGACAGATTAAGAGGAGAACAACAAATTTAATTATGTGTATACAGTGGCTCCATAAGAAAATGAGACCCACTGACAGTCAGACAACTGAGAATAATATGCATTCTTGAGCTAAAGAAAAAGGGTTAAGTTTTTGGGACTTCGAAGGGGAGGAAGGCAATTCACAGAAAGATGGGAATCTTGAAGGTCTGGTAAACAAATATCTGTCACGGCCTGCTGAGAAGTCTTTCTTACATGAAAAAAGTTACCTTTGGTAATAGCTCTTTTCGTGGTTCGGGCTCCCGGTCTAAATTATTTTAGGCAGTTAAGGGGGAGGTAAAAACCTCCTCCTGAGTCTGTGGGGCTTTTATTGTCTTCAGCTCAAAATAACCCACATGCCAAAATGGCACTTTCTGGGGTGAACTGCCCTGAACCCCATTACATAAGCAGAAAACTTTCTACATTTATCTAATTCCTACTTCTTTGTTATGATGGCAGTTTTAACTTAAATGTATTTTCCATCCACACCCACAAAGGGTTTTCACACTGCTACAATTCAGGTCACTTATAACAAGGACCGTTTCCTCTTACCCTGACAGTCTGTCGTACACAGTAGAATTTACTAACTCAGAGAACAGATGTAACCCAGAGTAAGAAACTCAAGATATAACATACACCAAAAGAATAAGAAATTAAACCTTTTATGAGAAGGTCAATTGAACAGAAACCCTTTTGCCATTTACTGTGTTGAGAATAAAACTGCCATAAAGGCAAATGTTCTGTGCACTTAAGTGTGCATCACAAACAATAACAACTTGGGAAATATGTTTTTTATGACTGTGTGCACCATTAGAATGAGATCTGATTGTGTTCATTTTCTTTGGCAAAATCTGAAGAGACATCTATATTCCATTTTTTAATTAGTTCATTTACCTGATTTTTTTTTCTTTTTAAGATGAGACTTGTAGAACTTAGGCTACAATATCAGGCTGCCAGTGAAATTTTAAAATATATCAGTAAATGTCATGTGCTAATCCACATGTGCTTTTAGATTGCCTTTTCTTTTTTAAAAGGGCACCTTTAAAAGCTTCTATGTTATGTTTAAACCATCCTTTATACCATTTCATGAAAAACAGTAATCTTGATAAATATATAAACTTTGGAAAATAATACCTAGATGTGTGTTACTTTGTTCTGCTGTGTTTTGTTTTTCAGTCAGTATTACCCAAATGAAACTGCAGGGTGGTGATGAAATTAGTAACTTGAACAACTATAAGTGTACATTAACTCTTTGAAGACCAGAATGCTGACACTCAGAAGCTTCAGTTTCTCTGAATTCATTCAGTACACACAGCATCAAAACCAAGTGGATTAATCTAAGTTTTAGTAGATCTATACTAAAATTTTATGAATTTGGGGACATGAAATCAACTGAGTTGTATTACATTTAAAAAATTCATTTTGCATTTAACATTTAATCAAAGTTACCAATATAGTTTTGTTGCCATTCTTCTCTAATCAAAATGTGAAATACAGAATCCTATGAATTGCTAATTATATGACATGCTTTAGGAATCATTGTAATGTTACTCTTAGATTCACTATTTGTTATCAAAATCATTCCAAGTATTTGTTTCTCTACTGGTCTTTGAAAACTCTATAAAGAATTCTGTTAATATTATGTATTATATGTGTTTACCTTCTATTTATAGATAGATAGATAAATGATAGATTCGTTTTACAATATGAAAAAGGAATCCAAAAGAGAGGGGTTTAGAAATTGACTACTCAACAAATATATTCAGAAATCTTACCAGAAAGTGAGAGAGGGAATGCCAATAATAATAATACATTGAGTAGTATGTATTTCAAAACATTTTTACAAATATTTTATTACTTCATCAAAATAATAAATAATATGCTATAGAAAAGGAAAAGATCAAGGCTTTAAATATGGTCCACTGACATTCACACGGCAAGCCAGTGCTGCTGGGAGTGAGCTGGGGCTCTGCCTTCTCTGTTAGCGCATGTCTGCTCCAAATATTTCTGCTTAAATCTACAGCGACAAAAATATCTTCCTTGTCTGTGATTTTTAAAATTTTACTTTTTACTAGTGATTTCCACATGAATATTTGACATTGGTTAGAAATAATCTTGCTCACTGTCATATTTATAAGGATTAAATAATGCATTGAATACAGTTCTTGGCCAATAGAACTGGGTTTAAAATTGGAACTTCAATAATTGTGAACATTTGATTGCAATACATGTTCAAACTTGAGTCTGTGAAGCCACACATATTTTCTTTTAGACTTGCATTAGATTATAATCTTGCATCAAAAGACTGGTCAAATTATTACAGAACGGACATTGTCAGATCATAGTAGACTAATTTACTGTAGTAAATCTCATTGTAGATAAGATTACTGAAAGAAAAAGTAACTAACTTGAGTTTAGAAATACATTTATTGTTGGTTTCTTGGTTGATATTTGAAAGCTATCTCATGGTCACCCATTTTACTTTATTGTAGGATGATTTTTTTTATCTTATATAAGTAAATAAAATATATCTATTAGACCTATAGCAATGTTATGTTATCCCCTGACCACCTCCCCCTTATTGCATTTAATTTTTGTCCGTTTTTTTCCCTGTTTGCTACATATAGGAGCTAAATTTAACTTTCAAATATGTGGGTAGTCTAATCTTACTTTTGTACATATTCCTGCTGTATCATTTTTCTTCAGTTTCAAGTTATAGAATAAATATTTTACTTTAATATTTTATTTAATGTTTTCTATGGATATATGAATGTTCCATTAATAGTTATAAGCCCAATATTCAATAGTGACAAAGATGAAAGCATTTTGTTAGTTCAAGTCATTTTGAACAATTTCTTGAAGTTGCTGAGATATTGTATCAGTTGTTACCTGTAGCTGACACCTTCATTTATCAAGTTCTTTTTCTCAGTGTCCTATTTTCAAATGCTGACTAAAACATTTCTGTAACTTACAAAGTGAAGAACATTTTTTACAAATACTATTTTTTGATGTAGTTGATTTCTCCTCTTTGATACTTCTTTGCAAAAACAAAATGATGAAAAATTTTCTATTTGCAGTCAGCATATGCAACTGGGGATAAAATGTTCTAGAAAATGCAGTTGAATATTGTTCCCATTAGTCTGATTTATATTTCATTTTAAAAATAGCTCCTAATGTGTCTGCAGATATTTCATAGAATGTCTGAAAATTTATTAATGATAAAAAATTAAAACTAAATGGGGGAAGTGAGAAGCTTCACATGTAGTTATCATCCAGATATGTGAAAAAAGATTTGGAGGGAATCACATGAATAAAGGAATATTTAGCATTTGTGGATAAAATGAGAGTTCCTGTGGTCAGGATTCTAACCTGGCCCTAATTGACTAGCTCACTGCACACCTGTGGGCAATACATGCTGTTGACTGTATGTAAAAAGCTCTACCCAGTGCTCTGGACACGACACGGTGGCACAGCTGCAAGGCTGCAGGAGAGCAGAGCAGAGGCTGGAGTGGTGGCAGTGCCAAGGACAGAGGCCCAGAAGACAGCTGTGTGGGACTACTGTGCAGAGAGGCCTGGAGGACAGCTGTGTGGGATGGCTGTGCACACAGAGTGGCCCAGAGGACAGCTGCGCAGAGAGGCCCAGAACACAGCTGTGTGGGACAGCTGTTCAGACAGAGAGGCCCAGAGGACGGCTGTGCACACAGAGAGGCCCAGAGGACAGCTGTGCAGAGAGGCCCAGAGGATGGCTGTGTGGACAGAGGGGCCCAGAGGCAGAGACTGGCTTGCTGTATGAAGACTCGCTCTGAGTGAATGGAATTTTAGTGACTGACCTGCCACCTGGAAATAAAGTTGGGTATAACCCTTTCACCCCAAGAATGTTTTGCTGCCAATTTCTTTGGTCACATTGAATCCACAGGGAACTTGCCCAGGGCTGAAACCCATTGGCAAGACAATTGGCATAGTAGGCAGGGTTCATTGTTGACCAAGGAAAAAGACAGACTGCTCTTATGGGAGGGGTGCTTCAGAGGGCTGCCTCTGTGAATGGGTAGACAGTGGATTGTCCCCCAATGGGTATGTGGTCTGAGGTGGCTTGCCTCCTAGAGGGCTGTGCCCCACCCCAGTACTGGAGGCAAGTGGAGGTGACACCTGAGTCAGTAGGGGTGGCCCTTGGTATAGTAAGCAGATCCTTTGAGAAGCAGAGTGCCTGTGAGGCAGTGGGGACTGTGGGTTGGCTGCTTCTCACAGTCTTAAAAAGGTCTACAGAGGAGACCCAAGAAATGGCAACACAAAAACACAAGCTGCAAACTTCTGTGGATTCCCTGAAGAAGGAAATGGCATTGATGTGAGAGGAGGCAGCACGAGAATGCTGGCAGCAAGGTGCCATTGGAGAGGTAAACAATTCTTTACAGAATGAGACGGCAGCACTGCCAGGTGTTCTGAAGCAGGAAGAGGCCATCAAGGAAAAAGATGAACTCTTGAGCAAAGCACAGACAGAGGTGGCATGAGAATGTCAGCTGCAAAGCATTAGGTGAAGGTAAGAGCTTCTGAAGACTGAGCTGGCATTGTCGCAAGGCACTGTAGCAGAGAAGACACTTGGGGGAGTGGAGAGAAAGGTGCCCTCAGACCCAGAAATGGAGCAGCTGTGAAAGGTTGAAGGGTGATGCTGGAGGTACTGGCCCCTCCTGTATTGAAAGCATGCCCAGTGGTTGTAAAGAAAATAAAGACCCAGCAGCTGGAGGTTCCCCAAGGAGAGGAGCAGCCCCCTCCCCAGCTCATGGAGCACTCTATGGTCCACCCCTATAGTCAGGCTGAGTTGGTGGCTGTGGGACTTAAGGGTGAATGGAATTGTTCTGTCAAGATGAGAGATAGGAAAGCTGTCTTCCCTGACAGTGCAGCCTGCCTTCAGGCAGCAATTATAAAATGCAAGGTGACACGTATAGTAGCAGACTTAGAAGAGGCTGAAGCAATAAGAACCGAAAAGAAATAAGACCTGTTACTCACAAGAAGAATTTAAGGGGCCCCATGAAGGTTACAAGGACCCAGATGTGGATTGATTTAATATAGGCAGGAATAGATGTAAGGAAATTAGATGGGAAGTGTGGGGAAGTTGGGGTTCCTATGGCCAGGAGCCTCACTGAACTTAAACCACCTGATGATGTAACCAGCCTGTTGCTGGGTTGCTGCTTCCACACCTTTAGGCAACAAGCTATTATTGTGCTAAATAGAGAGCTTGGCCCATTGCTCTGAGCAGAGGCAGAGACGCTAGTGCTCAACTTACTGCCAGAGAACAAGCTGGGTAATAAACCCTTTCACCCCAAAGAACGTTTTGCTGTCAATTTCTTCGGTCACACTGAATCCATAGCGAACTTGCGTGGGGCTGAAACCCATCGGCAAGACAGGAAGCCAAATAGGATCTTACTGGAGCTATGGCAGCAACTGAAAACAGAGCAGCAGTTCAAGCCATTAAGACTAAAGAGGCAGAGGTCAGAGACAGAGCCACGAGTCCGGCCTGTGTGTCTGCAAGACATTTTGCTGGAGAGGCTGGAGAACAATGTTCAAGCTTCCTTATACAGGGACCATTGCAGAGGACTGAGGGTACATAGACTGAGAGGAGAGAATCCTGGAGGGGTGGAGTGTGGACAAAATGAGAGTTCCTGTGGCCGGGATTCTCACCTGGCCCTGGTTGACTAGCTCACTGCACATCTGTGGGCAATATATTGCTGTGGACTATGTAAAAAAGCTTCACCTAGTGCTCTGGGCATGACATGGTGGCATGGCTGCAAGGCTGCAGGAGAGCAGAGCAGAGGCTGGAGTGGTGGCAGCACTGAGGACAGAGGCCCAGAGGATGGCTGTGTGGGACAGCTGTGAAGGCAGAGAGGCCCAGAGGATGACTGTGAGAACAGAGGGGCCCAGAGGACAGCTGTGCAGACAGAGAGGCCCAGAGGTAGAGACCAGCTTGCTGAATGCAGACTTGCTCTGAGTGAATGGGATTTTAGTGACTGACCTGCCACCTGGAAATAAAGTTGGGTATAACCCTTTCACCCCAAGAATGTTTTGCTGTCAATTTCTTTGGTCACATAGAATCCATAGCGAACTTGCCCAGGGCTGAAACTCATTGGCAAGACAGCATTTTTCAGAATAATAAAAGCCATAGGTAATTAGCAATGTTTCTCTTTTAGTAATGCTAAGCAAAGTATAAAGAACATCTTCACTTCAATTGATAAAGATTTAAGTTAATTTAGTGCAGTAATATGCATTTTATTTTCATTTCCAGATACCACATCATTTATAGATTATTTATTAACTTCATGGTTATAGCAGAGGTTTAATCTACTGAGTGATGTGTGCTTAGGCCGATGTATTCCCTTATGTGATAATCACTTCAAGGATTTGTTGCTATATGTTTCTCTCATCAATATGTGAATTTTCAGTGGTTTGTATAATATCCTTCTAAAAGGAGCTCCACCCTCACCTGAAATGAATTGTGATTGCATTTTGTCAATTCTTTTCATCTTGACCATATCTGATAGCTCACAAATGGCAGCCAAAGGCTTCAGATGGATTTGCCTGTCAGACCAAACTGAACTAAATTCCACAAAATATAAAAATATATAGAAATAATATTGAGCCAAAATTTGATAGTTTTAGTATGTATTCTGGATAAGGCATTCATTTCCAAATTTCTTCAGAATTGTAACATATAAAAGACAGTTACAGATTGGCCTCACATAAAACTTTGTGGTATAGTGGAGATTTCTAAATAGCAATTTCCATTTTGTTTATTTCTACCATAAATCAATGATGGCTTTCAGAAATCCACAATAATTAAACATACAAATATAATTTTAAAAGTGGTAGCATACTAAATTCAAACGACTGATACTGCTTCTAACATTTCCTTCCCGATGATGCAGAATAAGTTAGGTCCCAGATAGCTCTTTCTTGATTGTCCTCTTCATTTATATCATAATATTATGACTGAGATGTCCATTGGTGGAAGTGTGGAAATATATATCTGTGAATAACCCTTAAAGGATGAGGATAACAACTTGGTTGCTATTAGGTAACAGAACCAGGGTGATGATCAAACTGTGTCAGGCAGACCAACTTACAGTTGAAGTCAGAATAATAAATTAAGAATCTTAGTGGATTAATAGTAATATAACTAAAATGGTCTTACTTGTAGAACTGTAAGTAGAAAAGATTTGCCACAGCTGGACATAAAACGTTTCTGTGTTTCAGACTAGATTAGAATTCATTAGAGCAGAAAACAAGGCATAAGTCATGAGGCCAATTAAAACCTTACTGCGATTGCCCCAGAGAGATAGACAGACAGACTACGGTGGTTTGAATCAAGATGACAGAAGTGCTGGTGGCAAAACGTGTTTCACAAACACAACTTGCTGTGGCTTGGTTATGGCGTTCGCAGGAATTAAAGTAATAAGCTAAGTCCCCCTAAAAAAAATGATTTGAGGACTCATTACTGAAAAGTGAAACACTGGGGGCTCAGTCAAGGCAAGGGACCGACAGCTGCAACAAACTAGAGAATGAGTCTGCATCGGGAAGCGTGGGGCTGAGGTGAGAGCTCTGCCGCACCTTAACCGCCCGTGACGTGGAAGGAAGACCAAGAAAGTGTAGATACATAGAAACCACGGAAGAAAGTTTTTCATGGAGGACGGAATGACAAGCTGATTAAATGTTGCTGAGATCAAATATGATGAGTGAGGAATGACCATTGTTTTGGAAAGATCAGTGCTAAGGTTGACACTGGCAACAGTCTGTAAGAGAGAAAAGAGGGGCTGAGGAAGTAAGACAGCAAACGCAGAATGCTCACTGGCGGAGTGTTTCTGCAAAGAGGAGCAGGTATGTGTGGAGTTATATGGTGCAGATAAGGAGAGTAATCGGGGAGGGAGACCTGCAAGTGGGAATAAAGAAACAGAAGGGAAATGTTGTAGGCCAAGAGAAAGGAGGTAACTGCCAGAGTAGAGCAGAGCCTTTGGTGGACCGGCTCGAGAACGGGATCCGGTGGACAAGGGGCAGACCTGGCTTCAGATAATGCATGGGCCCTTAATCCATCAAAGAGACGAAAGGACAAGCAAGCACTTTCAGGTGCAAGTAGGTGGAGGTATTTTACCATATGGAAGTGTCATTTGCTTACTTACACTTTCTTAGTGAATTAATAAATTAAGCATCTATTGAAAGTGACAGAGAAGAAGGACATTTGACAATAACAATGAAAGGTTATAATGTGACAAACAAGGGGAGAGGGAGAAAAGACTAAGAGGCTATGGGAAGATTTCTGACGGTTTTTGAAGAACTCTCATATCTCTGGGTCATAAATTTGAAATGAGAGTAGTCTTTCATGTTTTTGTTTTTTTTTTACAAATATAATCCAGTTGCTTAGACTGCCATGGCGAAGATGAAGAATTGGATTTGACCAGGATTTTTAGTTTTCCCAGGAAAGAATGAAGAGATAAAGAAACAGCCTAAGACCATATTTTTCATCTCTTTCAGGGCAGCATGATTATGCTGTCTCTGCTTTATTGTGAACACCTGTGCTAGTATCTAGGGACCTGGTTTGTATCTATTGCCTCAGGTTGCATATAGACCAAAATGGATTCCTCCACCATCTCTACATCCTAGAAATTGTATTACATATTTTGGCTAAAATTCTTAATACTAATCAGTTTTCAGCTGTGCTTTTTAGTTAACATTTCCAGCAATGTTTGAACTAGTTAGCCAGGTCACACCTTCACAAAGTTTTTGAAAAATAAACAGGCCTACAGTAGCTATTCTATTTTAGTGACTTTCGTGTCTCTGATCGATTAGCAGTCACTCGGATGCACATGAGGACAAGCCATGCAAAAATTGGTCTATTTAGGGAAAAAAGGGCTACTGGCAGATAACTCTCCAAATCAGTATGGATGAGTAATTATCAAGAAACATCTATATTATACATACTACTTTCTAAGATAATAGCACTTTATTATTAATTATATAGGCAAGCTGTAAGTTATTGTTATTGAGAATAGCCATTTTAGTGAGGTTGTACTTTGACAAATGAAAATACCTTATTTGGGTAAGCAAATTATTTAAAAGTTTGAGGCAGCTCAAACATTTCCTACCTAATCTTTATACATTAAAACATATTTAATTATTTTATATGTTTTAATCAATCTGGTTTCCAATACTGCTGGAATTTAGATTGGCTTATTGTGGGTATTTTAGGGTTGTTGACATTGAATTCACTTTTTAAAACAATATTTTTCCTAAAAAAGGAAGAATGTGTTACTAAATATTATAAAAAAGTACGAACATTTGATGAATCTAGTTGACCATTTGTGTATTTAATTGAAAGAAACAATATTATATATATTCTTGATTAATTTTATAAATGTTCAAAATGCTTGTCAAAAGGATTCTGGTAATAATCCATATGAAGTATCTACAGAAAGAAAATAGGTGCATATGAATACCATGGATAGGTATGCATGAGAAAATATGATTTTTTAACTTCACTGATAATTGTTTATTGACTCCTAATCCTGAGGCAGACCCATTCTTCAGGATCTATCCAAAAATCGAGATGACACCGTTCTTACTTTCACCAACTGAGTGGAGATGATCAATCATAATGACCAATGATGTTTTTCCCTATTGCTGGAAATCTCACAATATTAGGTTAGGTTAGCATCTGTATTTGAGATTCAGGTACACTGAAATCATTTTTAAGTCAAAGAAAGCTTATCTACCTTTTTTTTAAGTGAAACATTTTTTCTCATTGCATGAATGTGCTATATTGCATCTGATTGTTATTTATATACATTTAGTTTTTTATCTTGGAAATTTATTATTATTGAGCATGAGATCCAGATTAAAAGAGAACAGGGATCCATGAGAACCATATTCAGGAAGAAATGAGACAATCAGTTTAAAAAAACAGCAACAAAAGGGAAGTTAGAACTCAGAAGGAATGTATGGAGAACTAATTTTACCTTCTCATCATGCATGTTAACTCCAGCAGCTTTGAAAGGTACTACATAGTGTTGAAATAAGGAAACAGTCTTCCTTTATAACAATTCACATCCTCAGCCTTACTAAATTCACTCTAACAACTTCAGAGATGCTGGTTATTCACTCTATTTTCAGGTAAGTAGTGGCATCAGGTGAGGTGTAGTGCTTCAGTGTATGCTGAAATTCATGCATCCATTTAAAATCCCAGAGAACTTAATGTAGTGTATATAGTGTGTGGCATATTTTGACTAAGTGAATATCATAAGGAGGAGAAAGACTTTTGGAAACTACTCATTTGCATTGCATGTACCTGGTTCTTGTCCATTTAGCCACTCCTAAACAAAGACAGAGCATTAGTCTTAAAGCTCTAGCTCTGAGGTGGTTTTTATGCCTAATCAAAATCCATAATTTATTTTGTGTATCCCCATACTTATTTATTTTCCAAACAGATACATATAAGTTAATTGTATAAGACAATGAAACTGATTATTGTTTAATTTTCACTTGAAAAATACTAATAGGAGTATTTTCAACTGTACTTTTGATGAAATGTGAAAGCACATGTAGGTTGGTATAGTAGGGGGTGTTTTGCAGTATTCAGAATAATAACCATGGCATTTAGCTGTGATGACAGTTACAAAACATTGAGAGTGGGATTTTGGGGTTTAATTAAACTCATGTCAAAATTACTTTCAAATCCTGGGGGAAAATATGGCTGAATAATATAACACATGTTTTGGCCTTTAAAAATTTTAACAAGTGAAAACATTTACATGACACATTGGCACAATCTCCATAGCTCAGGAAGAGGTGGTGTGTAAGATAGCAACGGCTGTGTTCATTAAATCCACGGTAAACATGCCCAGCAACTTCTGTACACAGTTGTCGCCGCTGCGTCTACACCTATAGGATGCAGCAGGAGCAGAGGTGTTTCATCGAAACATATCTCTATGTCCATGAAATAAAGATAATGCCATGCCCTTTCCATGTGATTCTAAATATCTCAACATCAGAGTACTATGCTAAATAAAAAATAATTAAATACATAATAATCTTTTCTCCCTGATTATTTGCAGACATTATCTTACAAGCAATGATAGGAGAAGTTTGCTTTATTTGTCTTCAGGTCACCGTAAATACTTAGAAAGTTTACTTGCAGATACAGAACATGGTTTGTCCCTGAGAGGCGAAGGTCCTTTCCGTACACTGCCCCGCGCCAGCCCTTGTCTCCCTGCCCCAGTGCCCGCTGTCCCTCTGCTCTCCCGGGACCTGAAAGCGGCCGCTCCGACAGAGAGAAGCCACCACACTGCCGTGCTTGGTGGCGGCCACAGCGGCGGCCAGTTTACAACCCAGTCTCTGACACTGTTTTTTAAGAAAAGTTCAGGATGACCGAACTGTTGAGTGCATAAAAAGCAGCCTCCACTCCAAGCATATTTCCAGTCAAATCAGAGTGAATGGACCAAGATGAGCTAGAGCCTGCCGATATTTCAGAAAGTCTTCTTTTCACCAGAAGTGCTTAATTAACCTCAATCCGTTTGTCTCTCGCTCCACGACGGCCGCGGTCCCTCCTCCCAGGCCCCAGCTCCCCGCCCTTCATCTGATCCCCGACAGTTGATCATAAGGAAGAAAACAATGGATTAATAATATCAGTGAACATGAACAGGATTTGACTCTGGCTGGTTTCTGTCATTGTCTTGAGCTTAGATTGGCCCTTTTCTCAGGACATTCAAGTCTCTCTTCCATTTTTCTATCTTTTACTGTGACTCAGGAGTTTAGAAGTTTTGACTCTGAACTTACTACAAGTTTGCACATGCAGGGCTCTAATTTTAGAATTCATATGCCAAAACCACAGGTTAAAACATTGTCCAAATTTGCATGCCCCAGAAGCTTCCAGACTCAGCCAGACTTTGGGTCAGAGGAGGGCCTTTCTCACAAAATTTCCCATACATTCTTCTCTTCTGCATGGCTGTGCTTGAATGCTCAGTGTCCTAGTTAACAAACCTCAGCCAGGACTTGGCTAGTCTCCTCCATCACGCTTTTCTTGTTTTAAATATCAGTAGTGATGGTTATCCCTCCATTGTTCAAGACTCCCCAGAGTCTTCATGTTAACAGAAGAAACAGTTTTGTTGGTTTTTTGCTTTATCTAAGCCATATAGATACACAAATTTTAATCATAATTTTTCAAAATAGATTCGCATGTTTATATATTACAAAAAAGGCCATTCAGGAGACTCTTTTGTAAACAGAATGTCTATGGTGTGGTAGTAGCATCTCCAGGTACACATAAAAAGTGAAGTTATTTCTGACTGTATACACCCTATATAATATACATGCAGTAGCATGACATATATGCTTCATTGTCCACCAAAATGGTCTGTGAGAACTGTGTATGAGTTAAATTATTTTTTAAAAATTTAAAGGAACTACAATGTGAAAGAATGGCTCCTACACAATAAAAATTTTTGGTAAAATGATAAATTTTCCCTAGTTTATTTTATCATAATGTGAATTTTTGTATGAGGTTTGTTTCAGGTTTGTTAAAGCACAGTATCACTCAACTGCCTGTTACTGCAATAGGCATAAAATAAATTCATAATAGCAGACAAGAATTAAGTGATTCAAATATAAATTTAAAAATAGTCACATGTACATATTTGCTCACATTTATATGAAACTGTAACATTCCATAATATTACTAATCTTTTATTTTCCTCCATATTATAACAATGGAATGCCTTTGAAAAGACTGCTATTTATGCATACTTACGTGCCTCAATACTTGGCTGAAGATCCAGGGATTTTAACATAAAATAACAAATTAAATGAATACATATACAGTTGACCTTTGAACAACATGGATTTGAACAAGGGTTCACTTACGTCTGGATTTTTTCAACAAATATATTGGAAAAATTATTGGAGATTCGTGATAATTTGAAAAAAACGTTTTTTTATTCTCTATCTTACTGTAAGACTAAATTTAGTTTTCTTTATTGTATTTCTTGTATTATGCATATATAAGATATATGTAACATACATGTATGTGTTAATTGACTATGTATGTTATTGGTAAGGTTGCAAGTCAACAGTAAGTTATGTATTTAAGTGTTTGGGGAGTCAAAATTTGTGCCCAGATTTTCATCTGCTCAGGGCTTGGTGCCCCTAATCTCTCCATTGTTCAAGGGACAATTGTATTAATGATGGTGTTAATACTACATCATTATTACTTAAATTTTTTTTTCTTTATTGACTGAAAATGCATGTTTATTTTGTGGGGGTTTTTTTGGGTACCTTTGTTTTTCTAAGAATAGCATATAAGCATTCTTTATGGTCTGAGTTTCTGCTGAATATCAAACATTACCTTACTCCTTTAAGAAAGGGGGTATTTTGGGAGATTGATTCAAGATGACAGCATGAGAGGTGTGACAGAGAACTCCTCCCAAAACCACATATAATACAAAAATATAGTTAATACAACTAATCCTAAAAGAGCAACAGGAAAGAAGGCTGTGCCAGACTGCACACATCTAAAGAACAAAGCACACCTCAGGAAACAGGGTAATGAATCAAAGTCTTGATCCAGTGGAACCCAAGCCCTTCCCCCACCCCAGCTTGTCGCAGGAGGAAGAGAAATGGAGCAGGGAGGAGGCAGAAGCCTAGGACTGCTGAACACCCAGCCCTGGAAATCTGCTTTGGGAGCACAGACCTACATTGCGTGGTGCTCTGGAGATTGGTGGGGTTGGAAAGCTAAGACTGGCAGAATGCTTGGAGAGAATGAGATTCCAGCTGTTTGTGGAGAACAGGGATCCATATCCGGCCTCCCTGGGACAAAGGAAAGGCAGGTGGTCTGATTGGCTTCCTAGCAGTGAGAGGGCTGCTGAAGGGAGGGGTTTGCATGGAGCTTGCTGTGCATGGAAAGGGATAGGTGCACAGGGTTGTCTGGGCACGCTGTGCCCCGCAAGTTGGGAACTTTCGGGAGCTTCAGGCACTCTGTCCCCATGGCTGGTTGCTCAGCTCTGAGGATCCCCACTGTGATATGCTGCCTGCTGCTCCTGCCTCCTGGCCTGCCGGCACCGGCTCACAAACTGGCAGTTCCAGCCCTGGCATCAGGCCAGCCAGAGGGAAGCCCCACTTACCACAGCTACAGACACACACCTCTGTGCTCCGCCCACTGGCTCTGACACTGGAGACAGGCATAGCAGCAGGGAAGCAGGAAACAGCTCTGTCCTCCCCTCAGGCACCAGCATCGCTGACCTGTGACCCCTGGCCTCACTGCAGGGGCTGAGCAGCTCCAAAGACTAGAGATTCTGGGCACTAGAGGGTGCCACATAAATATATGAAACATCGAAGGAACCTCGTTTAGACCAAAATCTTACAAGCCTCAGAAAAAGGGCCAAATGAAACTGAACTCAACAATCCTCCTCAATGAGACATCAAAATAAAAATCATAAACATGTACATGGAGGTACAGAAAAATATTCAAGAACTCAGGGATGAATTTAGGATGGAGATTCAATCATTAAGAAATTCCATATCTGAAATGAAACATACAATGGAGAGATTTAAAAGCAGACTAGATGTAGTGGATGAGACAGTAAATGACTAGAAATTAGAGAAGAAGAAGACAAAGAAGCTGAGGCACAGAGAGATAAAAGGATCTCTAAGAATGAAAGAATATTGAGAGAAATGTGTGACCAATCCAAATGGAACAATATTCACATCATAGAGGTATCAGAAGAACAAGAGAGGGGGAAAGGGATAGAATGTGTCTTTGAGGAGGTAATTGCTGAAATCTTCCCCAGTCTGGAGAAAGAGATAGTCTCTCAGGCCATGGAGGTGCACAGATCTCCCAACACAGGGGACCAAAGAAGGACAACACCAGGACATATAATGATTAAAATGGCAAATATCAAGGATAAGGACAGACATTTAAAAGAAGCCAGGAAGATAAATACATGTACAAAGGAAAACCCATCAGTCTATCATCAGATTTCTCAACAGAAACATTACAGGAAGATGGGAGTGGCATGATCTATTTAATGCAATGAAACAGAAGGTCCTCAAAGCAAGTATACTCTACCCATCAAGGTTATCACTTAAATTTGAAGGAGGGATTAAACAATATTCAGATAAGCAAAAGCTGAGAGAATTTACCTCCTACAAACCATCTCTACAGTGTATTTTGGAGGGACTGCTATGGATAGAAGTATTCCTAGGGCTAAATAGCTGTCACCAGGGGAAATAAAACCACACCAATGAAGTAGTACAATTAATTACTAATCAGATGCAAAATCAAATCAACTACCCCCAAAGTCGATCAAGAGATAGACAAAGAATACAGAATATAATACCTAATATATTAAGAATGGAGAAAGAAGAAAAAAGAGGAAAAAAAAGAACCTTTGGTTAAATTAGTCTGTTAGATAATAAGAGAATTACCCTTGAGCCTTTGATAACCATGAATCTAAAGCCTGCAATGACAATAAGCACATACTTATCGATAATCACCCTAAATGTAAATGATCTGAATGCACCAATCAAAAGACACAGAGTCACTGAATGGATAAAAAAAAACAAGACCCATCTATATACGCTACCTACAAGAGACTCACTTCAAATCCAACGACATACACAGACGGAAAGTAAAGGAATGGAAAAGATATTTCATGCAACTAATAGGAAGAAAAAAGCAGGAGTTGCAGTACTTGCATCAGACAAAATAGACTTCAAAACAAAGAAAGCCACAAGAGACAAAGAAGGACATTGGATAGAGGATATAACTCTTATAAATATCTACGCACCCAATGCAGGATCACCTACATATGTGAAACAAATACTAACAGAATTAAAGGGGGAAATAGAATGCAATGCATTCATTTTAGGAAACAAACACACAACTCACTCCAAAGGACAGAAAATAAGTAAGGAGTCAGAGGCACTGAACAACATACTAGAACAGATGGACCTAACAGACATCTACAGAACATTCCATCCAAAAGCAACAGGATACACACTGTTGTCAAGTGCACATGGAACATATTCAAGAATAGATCATATACTAGGCCACAAAAAGAGCCTTAGTAAATTCTATAAGACTGAAATTGTACCAAATAGTTTCTCAGATCACAAAGGTCTGAAACTAGAAATAAATTACACAAAGAAAACAAAAAAGCTCACAATCACATAGAGGCTTAATAACATGTTTCTAAATAATCAATGGATCAATGGCCAAATGAAAACACAGATCAAAAAATATATGAAGACAAATGACAACAATAATTCACCACTGCAGAATCTGTGGATGCAGCGAAGTCCGTGCGAAGAGGGAAGTATATTGCAATACAGACCTACTCAGGAAAGAAGAACAATCCCAAATGAACTGTCTAAACTCACAATTAATGAAACTAGAAAAGGAAGAACAAATGAGGCCCAAAGTCAGTAGAAGGAGGGACATAATAAAGATTAGAGCAGAAATAAACAAAATTGAGAAGAATAAAACAACAGAAAGAATCAATGAAAACAGGAGGTGTTTCTTCAAGAAAATAAAACAGATAATCCCTTACCAAGAATTATCAAGAAAAATAAAGTCGACACACATAAACAGAATCAGAAATGAGAATGAAAAAATCACTATGGACACCACAGAAGTACAAAGAATTATAAGAGAATACTGTGAAAACTATATGCTGACAAACTGGATAACCTAGAAGAAATGAACAACTTTCTCGAAAAATACAGCCTTCACATGGGGAAGGCAGTATACCACAGAGAAGACAAGTAGTGACTGTATAGCATCTTACTATGCTGATGGACTGTGACTATAATGGGGTATGTGAGGGGGACTTGATAATGGGGAGAATCTAGTACTCACAGTGTTGCTCATGTAATTGTATATCAATGATACCAAGACAAAAAAAAAAGAGAAACAAATTAAAAAGGAAAAAAAAGAAAAATACAGCCTTCCAAGGTTGACCCAGGAAGAAACAAAAAATCTAAATAGACCAATTACCAGCAAGGAAATTGAATTGGTAAACAAAATCTACCTAAAACAAAACTATCAAACATTTAGTGAAGACCTAACACCCATTCTCCTTAAAGTTTTCCGAATAGTAGAAGAGGAAGGAATACTCCCAAACTCATTTTACAAGGCCAGTATCACTGTAATACCAAAACCAGGCCGAGCACCACAAAAAAGGAAATTACAGACCAATATCCCTTATGAACATTAGATGCAAAAAACTCAACAAAATACTAGCAAACTGAATTAAAAAATACATCAAAAAGATCATCCATCACAATCAAGTAGGATTTATTCCAGGGAGGCAAGGATGTTAAAACATTCAAAAATCCAACAACATCATCTGCCACATCAACAAAAGAAGGACAAAAACCCATGACCATCTCCATAGATGCTGAAAAAGCATTTGATGAAATTCAACATCCATTCATGATAAAATCTCTCAACAAAATAGATATACAGGGGAAAGCACCTCAACATAATAAAGGTCATATATGACAAAATCATAGCCAACATCATACTTAACAGCGAGAAGCTGAAACCTTTTCCTTTAAGATCGGGAACAAGACAAGGATGCCCACTCTCACCACTTTTGTTTCACGTAGTTCTGGAGTTCCTAGCCATGGCAATCATACAACACAAAGAAATAAAGGCATCCAGGTTGGCAAGGAATAAGTTAAACTGTCCCTGTTTACAGATGACATGATATTGTACATAAAAACCCTAAAGAATTCACTTCAAAACTACTAGATCTAATATGTGAACTCAGCAAAGCTACACGATACAAAATTAATACACAGAAATCTGTTGCATTCCTATATACTAACAATGAATTAGCTGAAAGAAAAATCAGGAAAATAATTCCATTCACAATTGCATCAAAAAGAATAAAATACCTAGGTATAAACCTAACCAAGGAAGTGAAAGACCTATACCCTGAAAACTACAGGACACTCATGAGAGAAATTAAAGAAGACACCAATAAACGGAAACACATTCCATGCTCATGGATAGGAAGAATTAATATTTTCAAAATGGCCACCCTGCCTAAAGCAATCTACAGATTCAATGCAATCCCTACCAAAATACAAACAGTGTTCTTCAAAGAAGTAGAGCAAATAGTTCTAAGATTCATATGGGACCATAAAAGACCCCAAACAGTCAAAGCAATCCTGAGATGGAAGAATAAAGCAGGGGGGATTATGCTCTCCAACCTCAAGCTCAACTACAAGGCCACAGTAATCAAGGCAATTTGGTACTGGCACAAGAACAGACCCATAGACCAATGGAACAGACTAGAGAGCCATGATATAAACCCAACCATATATGGTCAATTAATATAAGCTAAAGGTGCCATGGATACACAATGGGAAAATGACAGCCTCCTCAACAGCAGGTGTTGGCAAACTGTATGGCTACATGTAAGAGAATGAAACTGGATCAATATCTAATCCCATACACAAAAGTAAACTCAAAATGGATCAAAGACCTAAATGTAAGTCATGAAACCATAAAACTCTCATAAGGAAATAAAAGCAAAAATCTCTTGGACATAAACATGAGCAACTTCTTCATGAACGTATCTCCCCAGGCAAGGGAAACAAAAGCAAAAATGAACAAATGTGTTTACATCATGCTAAAAATCTACTGTACAGCAAAGGACACTATCAGCAGAACAAAAAGGCATCCTACAATAAGGGAGAATTATTTGTAAATGACAAGGGTTAACATCCAAAATATATAAAGAACTCACCTTAACTCCCAAAAAGCAACTTCCCAAGAAATGGAAGCAACCTAAGTGTCCATCTGTAGATGAATGGATAAAGAAGAAATGGTACATATACACAATGGAATATTATTCAGCCATAAGAAGAAAGAAATCCTACCATTTGCAACAAAATGGATGGAGCTAAATGGTATTTTGCTCAGTGAAATAAGCCAGGTAGAGAAAGACAAGTAACAAATGATTTCACTCATCTATGGAGCATAAGAACAAAGCAAAATCTGAAGGAACAAAACATCAGCAGACTCACAGAACCCAAGAATGGACTAACAGTTGCCAAAGGGAAAGGAACTGGTGGGGGTGGGTGGGAAGGGAGGGAAAAGGGAGAATAAGAGCATTATGAATAGCACACATAACATAATGGGGACGGCACAGGGAAGGCAGAATAGCACAGAGAAGACACGTAGTGACTCTACAGCTTCTTACTACGCTGATTGACAGTGACTGTAATGGAGTATGTGGTGGGAACTTGATAATGGGAGGAATCAAGTAGCCACAATGTTCCTCATATAGTTGTATATTAATGATACCAAAATAAAAAGTGAATAAAATAAAATGCAAATAAAAAATAAAAATAGGGTATTTTATATAAATGAAATGCTACAGTATTACTTTGCATAAATTATTTAGAATAAAGTAATGCTTCAACAAAAAAATTTCTTATTCTGAGAAAAAGATGAATGGGCTATTTTATGTAATTAGCTCTTAGCACTAATCAATAATGGGTTGAAATTTGAGAAAATTAAGTTCCTATTTCTAATTATCAAATCCTGAAGCAATTAAATTAAATTTTAGCCACTTTAACAAATTGTCCTTTTAAACTGTTAACTGTTTTAAGATACAAAATCATCACGTTCTTGCCACGTTCTTGCAATCCCATGAGAAGTGCCAAGGCTTGTGAGATTAGAAATGACAGGATTCATCAAAGTTTTGTTTACTTGTGAATCTTTCAATGAACAAGTCTGTAAGTCCTAATGAAAGTTGAGAAATACTTTTTTGTTAAAGTTTTAGAATTTAAGCTTATGAAAAAAAGATTAAGTTTTTTCCATATAGAACATTCTAATACAGTTTAGGGTATTTAAGGCAACTTTTCTTTTCCTGATTTATTTTTCCCACTAGTTTATCTCTTGAGTTTGTCTAGTAATGCCTTTTTTCTGTCACACCTTTCACATTCTACTGTCTTTACATGACTGAATCAAGCACTGAAGTCTTGGGAGACACAAGGAAGTCAGGGTTCTGGGTGGCCAAGAATATGTGGTGTCTGGTTCTCAGTTAAGTAGTGATTGACCTTTGCATCTTATGCTATTGGAGGAAAAAATCTAAGTATACTTTGGGACAATCCACATACTGTTTCCCCAAGAAGACTTAGTACGCTGTAACTAAACACCAAAAAATGTTCTATGGACTTCAGTTTACTGTCTAAATCGGGATAAATCCAATGTGACTCCAAAAAGTGCACTATCTGGCTTCTGATAAGAATGTTTTAAAAAGCCTTTACAAATGATACTTAACACTTTTGATGCATGAGTGCAATTGTTAAAAAACATTTTACTAAAATTCTAATGTAGTTCTAACAAGAATGTTTTAATAAACTATAGCTAAAATTGAGTAGGTACAGAGAATTAAATGAAAGGGTAGTCTCATATAATAAAACTTGAAGAAAGAAATGAAAAAGTGTTTCTAATTTTTCTTATTAGGGGACAAAGGAGTAATGGTTTTTGAGGGATCTAGAAAAGGAATGTTTTTAAAACTATCTCTTTATGACAAAAGAAAATGAAAATCATATTGGAATACAACTCTTGAGGCCAGTCACATCAATAGTGTCTTTTAAAATTTGTTAAAAGTGATGGCACATAAAATGAAGAAAGAAAGTTATAGGAGACTTAATAACCTGATCAAAAGAAAAAAAAATGAGTGAACTTCTTAAAAAAATATGAGAGCTTGATACTTGATATCCTGCAGGATTAACACCTATTAAAAATATCACAATAAAAATCCTGAAGAGGTGTTTAATACAGCCTCCTGTCAGCTCTACCCAAGGTGAGTAGCCTGACTTTGCTGATTAATTAGACCTTACCACTCAAATATCTAAAAGCAGTTGTCAAAATCTTCATATGGTGGGCAAGCTTGCAAAATATAAAATAGCAGGTATGAGAGTAGCAAGGATTAAGTCCATCTGCAAAACTTACTCTTTTATAAATTATTTATAAACAAATGTTTTATACTTTAATCCTTTCATCCTCATTTTAACTAATTATTGACACAAATTATTGAAAATAAGGAAAAATAAAACAAATTTAAACCTGTGTATGTCCCTGACCATTTCGAGTACTGTGTGTTAAAAAAAAATTAAAACACCTTTCTATTACTGTAGCAAAGAAAGAAAGATGATTTGGCTAAGGCTTATTAGCACATAAAAGCATGTCTGTAGGATTCTCCATCTTCACTTAGTGAATAAATGCTTATTTATCAGACAAGTCATTATAAGATTTAACATAATAAGCTGAATTTACAGAGTGTCAGGTGGGTTCAGTCTTCATTAAATTTATTGAAATCTAGGGAGAATATTTTTATGTTTAATTTGTAACTGGTAATAATATTAAGTTCTAAGAATTTTAAGAAATTGAGAATAAGTAAGTTTATCATAATACATGTAGCAAAGGGCATACAGATAAACACATCTAACTATAGCTGTAATATCTTTGCAACTGGGAACTGGTGTTATCTAACCAACAAGGGCCAGACAAGTGCCACAGTTCTACTGTTTTGATGTATTTACATCCGCTTGTTTTGAGGTGTGCACAGATGCCTTCTGCAATGGCTTGATGTCCAGTCACTGCTATCATTACTAAGGGTTTTCTCTTCTTTCTGAGTTTCTTCTTCTCCCATTGTTATTGACTTAATGTAAATCAGTCCTGGTTTAA
Organism: Manis javanica; assembly: GCF_040802235.1. Classification (NCBI taxonomy): domain Eukaryota; kingdom Metazoa; phylum Chordata; class Mammalia; order Pholidota; family Manidae; genus Manis; species Manis javanica. The sequence continues at coordinate 185,766,439 of NC_133158.1, forward strand.
ATGACTGAATGTACAGGAAGAGAAGAAACTTCCTGCAAGTTCTACTATGACTGGCAGAAGAATTTTAGGCTTTTTAATGACACCTATATGTGAATGTGACTGTTAGCAGCTTGGAGATAGTAAATAACAAGAAATCCAATGAATTGGAGTAAGAAGAAAATGAAAATTTTAGTGCAACATACCACTAAAATTGCAAGAATAGAATACAGCTGGTTATAGGAAATCAAATAATATCTTATGAATGTGTCTACTGCCCATCTCCTGCTTTGTCTTCCTCTGCATCAGCTTCACTGACCTGAGACCAGGAAACAGACATTTTCTCATTTGTGTGCAGCATATTGTGGCTGACTTTTTCCTAGTTTCCTGTCCAATAGAAAGATGGCTCCTCTTTCACACAAATTCCAATTAGAACCTCATGGTTGATGCAGTTGGGTCACATGCCCATCTCTAATCCTTTGCCTACCACCCTATTCTCTATGCCAGGCCTGTTTCATATGTTGGAGATGGAGTTACTCCATCCAAAAGGATATAGAGCTGAGAAAGATATATTTCTAAAAGAAAACTCTAGTAACCTGAAGAAGTAGGATAGAGACTGAGTAAGATAAACAGAAGAAGATAAATAGATGGCAAATAACTATGAAAAGATACTCAACATCATTTTTCATTTGGAAATTGCAAATATAAACAATAATTAAATACTAATACACACCTATTAGAATGGCTAAAAACAAAAAAAACAAAAAGCCCAAACCCAAAATTGACAGCATCAAATAGTGATTTGTTTGTTTTCTAAGGACTTGACACAAACTTGAATTTGATATAAAATTGAACCTTTAGTTGATTTGCTGCCACTTAGTGATCTTTACATTCTGCCTGCTTAAAAATATAAGAATTACACTTGATAGTTGAGAGCTTGTTGTAATTAAAATTTCAAGACTGAATTATACTTCTCTGCAATCTGAACATAAGAAATTGAATTACTTACTTTGTTTATCTGTGCAAATACCATAGACCTATTTGATTGTGGGTAATGATTGATATTCAACCATAGATTAACACTCTGAATATTTAAAATTTAAACCACATCTTAGTAATTGTTAAAAGTCTCCTGAGGACTATAGTTGATTTCAAAAATCAAGAAAGCATACTTTGGGTTGATAGATGCAGGTTTTAAAAACATTAATGTAGAGTATTCGTAAGTGTTATCTGCTGTTATAATTTCCAGTGCTTCATAATTTCAGAAACTCTGACTATAAATCATTGATCATATGGCAGTTTCTTGCAAAGCTAATCATAGTCCCATAATATGGTCCAGAAATCATATTCCTATGTATTTATCCATTTGAGTTGAAAACTTAAATCTACAGAAACCAAAAAAAACAAACAAACCAAAAACCCCTGCACACAAATGTTTGCAGCAAATTTATTAATAATTACCCCAAAAAGGAAGCAATCATGATGTCTTTCAGTAGGCAAATAGATAAACAGTAGTGTATGCTTATAATAAATACCTATGTATATACATTATAAATATGAATGCAATATGTGAATCAAAATTTAATATTTATATTTGTATTCATTTTGGATACTAAATATATAAATATATTTACATATTTTATTTACTTGTAATGTTATACAATATTGATAATATATACAAATATAATAAAAATAATTGAGCTATCAAGCCACAAAATGACATGAAGGAACCTTAATCACATTGTTAAGTGAAAAAGTCAGTCTGCAAAAGATACGTACTGTATGAATCTGCCCATATGACATTCTGAGAAGATGTAACTATTCAGACAATAAAAAGATTAGGGTTTGTAAATGTTTTAGAAATGACAGAAGGGATGAACGGGTAAAACATAGGAGATTTTTACAACCCCTAAACTATCTCTTGAATATTAGCATGAGTAATTTTTTCTGGACAGGTTTCTCTGGTCAAGGGAAACAAAAGCAAAAATAAACAAGCGGGACTACATCAAACTAAAAAGCTTCTGCACAGCAAAAGAAACCCATCAACAAAATAAAAAGTCAACCTACAGTATGGGAGAATATAATCATAAATGATATATCTGATAAGGGGTTAACATCCAAAATAATATATAAAGAACTTATACAACTCAACACCAAAAATACAACCTAAATAAAAATGGGCAGAAGACCTGAACAGTCATTTTTCCAAAGAAGACATACAGCTGTCCAACAGGCACATAAAAGGATGCTCCACATAGCTAATCATCAGGGCAATGAAAATCCAAACCACAATAAAGTATCACCTCACATAAGTTAGAATAATCAGCATCCAAAAGACAAGAAATAATAAGTGTTGATGAGGATATAGAGAAAAGGAAACCCACCTACACTGTCGGTGGGAATGCAAATTGGTGCAGCCATTGTGGAAAACAATATGAAGGTTCCTCATAAACTAAAAATCGAAATGCCTAATGACTCAACAACTCCACTTCTAGAAATTTCCCAGAGGAAAACAAAATCTCTGATTTGAAAATATATATGCATCTCTGTTTTTGTTAACACATTATTTACAATAGCTAAGATATGGAAGCAGCCAAAGTGTCCATCAATAGATGAATAGATACAGAAGATTTGGTGCATATACACGATAGAATATTATTCAGCCATAAAAAAGAAAGAAATCCTACCATCTGTGACAACATGAATGGACCAAGAGGGTATCATGCTAAGTGAAATAAGCCAGGTGAAGAGAGCCAAATACCATATGATTTCACTTAGATGCAGAATCTAAAAACAAAACAAAACAAAACAAAATGAACAAAATAGCAGTAGACTCATAAACACTGAGAAGTGATTGGTAGTTACTATAGGGAATGGGTAAGGGCTGGTGGGTGAAATAGTTGAAGGGGATAAAAAGGCATAAGATCTCAATCATAATATAATTAGTCACAGAATAAAAGTACAGCACACAGAATATAGTCAATACTTCTGTAACATCTTCCTCTGTTGACAGTAACTACACTAATTGGTGTGAGCATTTAACAATGTATATAATTGGTGAATCACTATGTTGTATAGTTGAAAACAATGTAATATTGTATATCAATTATACTTCAATGAAAAATGATTCAATAAAAGAACTTGAGGCTTTTGGTTATCTGATGTATAGATACAAAGAAAAGGAATGAATTATTTCTAAGAATTATTTAGAAAATGTAAATTATTTAGTATTCCCAAAAACTCACAATTAAATTTGAATGAAATATTTATTTTTCAATAATATTTTTATTTCATAAAGAATATTATCTAGTTGAATTCTAATGCTTGATGGCTTCCTTATTTTAAAAATATAAAATATTAATATGTATTTACTATTTGGAAAATAATTATATGTTAAACATGTGAGTGGAATCCCTAATCACCAAAGGAAAAAAAAAAATCAGTACACATCACTGAATTATGACTGATTGATTGATGCCTTCACACTGGAATTAAAAATGTAGAATGTTAACATACAGAATAAAATTGTCTATGATCCAGAATGTCTTAAGGAAAGAAAAACACAATCCTTTTTCATTTTTCTAAGAATTTTTGATATGGAACTATGTAAATTCATGATTACCTAGTTAGAAAAATGTAATCGTTTTTAGAGTTTAAGATTAAATTTTTTATCAGCTTTTGCAGCTGCATTATTAAATGTAAACACCACTTTATAAATACTAACGTTTATTGAGAAACAAAAATTAATTCTTAATATTATAGAAAACGGAATGAACATATGAACTTTTCCAAGTTGCATTAAATTGCTTTAATACAGTCTAATTTTGGTGTGTATGTATGGTTGGGTGGGAAACATCTCTCCAGCTTTTAAATTAAAATTTTTATAAAGAATTAATATGTTGATGGAGGTCAATTAAGGAAAGACTTTTCTGACACCCAGGTTAGCATGAATGCTTAATATACATTAATATACCTTAATATCTTAATATATTAAGAGATAATGTATTATTATCAGTTCAAAGCATAAGAAATTGCTAATATTCAACCATTTTCTCCCACAAAACAGTTTTGCATGTTTCAATCTAACAAGCAATCTATCATTTTTACCATTAACTATGGAAAGAAAGAGTTCAGGTAGCAAAATAATGAAGATACAAAAGAATAACTACTTTAGAGGCAGTATTTTTTTTTGATAAGATTAAAATTTATTTTTCTTTTGGACTGTTGTATTAACATATCTGTGCTGGTCACAAATGTTATAATTTTAATTAAGTCAGGGAAATTATGCTTTTTATTGTTGTGCATTTTTCCCTCAATTACTTGTGAAGCTTAACTTTTAAAATAAGTTCTTGTGTTTCATGTTTTATAAATTGTATCATTAATATTTTTCTCTATTAATTTTTTAGTGGTTTTTCTTTTACATTTATTTGTGCATTTTTTAAATTTTGGTATCATTAAGCTACAATTACATGAGCAACATTATGGTTACTAGGCTCCCCCCATCATCAAGTCCCCACCCCATACCCCATTACAGTCACTGTCCATCAGCATAGCAAGATGCTATAGAGTCACTACTTGTCTTCTCTGTGCTATACTGCCTTCCCTGTGCCCTCCCTACATTATGTGTGCTAATCATAATGCCCCCTTCTTCTTCTTATTCCTCCCTTCCTACCTATCCTCCCCAGTCCCTTTCCCTTTGGTAACTGTTAGTCCATTCTTGGGTTCTGTGATTCCGCTGCTGTTTTCTTCCTTCAGTTTTTTCTTTGTCCTTATACTCCACAGATGAGTGAAATCATTTGGTACTTGTCTTTCTCCACCTGGCTTATTCCTCTGAGCATAATACCCTCTAACTCCATCCATGTTGTTGGAAATGGTTGGATTTATTTCCTTCTTATGGTTGAATAGTATTCCATTGTGTATATGTACCACCTCTTCTTTATCCATTTATCTACAGATGGACACTTAGGTTGCTTCCATATCTTGGCTATTGTAAATAGTGCTGCGATAAACATAGGAGTGCATACATCTTTTTCAAACTGGGCTTCTGCATTCTTAGGGTAAATTCCTAGGAGTGGAATTCCTGGGTCAAATGGTAGTATTTTGAACGGTTATCATCATTATGGAATTCAGAGGTTCTGACAACATATCAAAACTACTAAAGCTAAATTTAAACTTGAAGATTAATTATCAGGGCTCATACTGATCCTATGTAACAACTATATATTTCCATGACCATATAGAGGAAGAAACTATATCTCTTGTCATTCAGGTGGCATCCCTGATAAACTCCAATACTATCATATAATTAAGGGAAAATTATATATGATAGAAAGCAAGATATATTCCTCTATATTTTTGTTTGTGGTGCACCAGAAAATGCAAGCTCTGGAGCCCAGAATACTTGCTCTGGATTCCACCACTGCCATTTAGAAACCAATGATCCTCTGGTCCATGATGATGCAAAAAAAATACCGTGACATATAAAAATAATCCAGATAGTCTTTATTGAAGATTAAACAGCATAATGTGTAAACCACCCTTATTAGAGTGGCTGGCACAGAGTTAAGTGCACTCTGAAGTAAATTATAATAATTAAATTTTTATTTATTTTCTGCTTCTTGCTATATTTCTGCTCTGACATATCATATACATACATATTATATATATTATTACAGTTACAACTGCCATACTTAGGGTCTCAGTCTATTTCAAAAAAGCCTGTATGAATTTAGCTTCATATTTTTCTAGTTTAAATATCTCTGGACTTAAAATGAGAGAACTCGACTAAATTTGTGTCTTTGCTACATACTAGCAGTGTGGCAAATCTGCAACCTAATTAAATAACTCAGTTAAATGTGAATCATAAATCTTACTTAAAAGCTGGTTCCAAATAAGAGGAAATGACACATACAGTTTTATTTTTATTTACTGCTTCTTTGAAAGGTAGAACTGTTACAACAGATTTTTTTTCTTATTCATGTAGAAGAGAGGGAATTTCTTTTTTTTTATTGTAGTATCATTGATGTACAATCTTATACTGGTTTCAAGTATACAACACAATGGTTCAACAACTACTCATATTATTATCTTCACTCCAACTAGCGCAGTTTCTATCCATCAATATAGGGAGATGTTACAGAATCATTGGCCATATTCTCCATGCTGTACTACCATCCCTGTGACCAGCTTATATTATGATTGAGAAATGCCTTTTTATTCCCCTCACCCTCTCTACCCATCCACTCCTTCCCCTTACCTGTGGTAATTATCAGTCACTTCTCAGTGTCTATGAGTCTACTGCTATTTTGTTCATTTTGTTTTGTTTAATTTTCAGTTTTTAGATTCCACAAATGAATTAAATCATATGGTATTTTTCTTCCTTTGATTATTTCACTTAGTATAATACCCTCTAGATCTATCCATGTTGTCGCATGTTGTTCATTTTTATGGCTGAATAATATTCTATTGTGTATATGTTCCATATCTTCTTTATCCACCCATCTATTGATGGACACTTTGGTTGCATCTTGAAACATAATAAAACTCAGCATAGCTAAGTAATTAAGGAATGGGACACTGGAGTCAGATTATATCTGGTTGTTGTGTTTCTGCTACTCATTAACTGTGAGACTTTGGACAAATCAGACAAACATTCCTGTCTGAATTTTCTTACCTGTGAAATGGAGATAATAATAATACCTATACCACAGGTTTGTTGTGCTTAGTTTGTTGTACATTCTCTAAAGAATGTAATTCACAAAGCACAGTGCTTGTTACATGGAGAGTATCCTATACATGCAAGCTATTATTATGATGAATTTATCTCCCCAAAGATTTACTTCTAGTAAATACTAACATAGCCAGGAGGTTTTACTAAATAATGTACACATTCTTGAAGAAATAATTTTCTTTCAGAAGCCCTTTGTGCAATATGGATATTGTATAAATATGCACCACACAAATTAGTTTTGTATGTTCATGTGTGTCTAGATAAATACATTTTGAAGAAGCATATGTAGCTTTGTCCACAGGCACACACATAGAAATAACCAAATATATAATTTTCATATGGAGTTGTTCAAATGTACACTAAAATGGACAATGGTGGTGGTTCTTTAGCTATCTGATCATGAAATAAGTAGAATTGTGATTTTTCTAAAGTCGGAACTATTAGCTTTATAGTGTAATGGGGAGGAACTAGAACTCTGGAGTCAGAGAGGCCTGGATTAGTCTATGCTTCATCACTTACTGTGCGACTTCATCCAGACTCTTATCTCAGACTTAAATTTCCTCGTCCATGGACATAATGTGAATTAGGTAAGTGGAAATTTCCTCCCATGTACAATTATAAAACTTGGAACTGTATACCAGTCCCTAACTTCAATAATTTTATAAGACAGCCTATAGATGAAGGATTCAAAACCTCTCTGCTTTTCTACAATGCCTATGCATTTCCACAATACCTATTTATTCTACAACTGTGCAGGCATTCTTTAGGAAAGTCTGAGTATTATTAGTTTGCAGAAGTAAAAAGTTGGTTTTACCCTTCAGTCTGGAACATGATTAAATATTTAGGTGCTAGGATTATTGAGTCTTTAGAGAAAAGAAAAAAAAATGACCAATCAATAAAAGTTGCTAATGTCACTTTAGAGCACTGAAAATTCTTAAGGGTTATTTCTAAGGGATTGTTGCTAATATTCAAATCAGTCAGCAATATTCTGTGCTCGTTTGTTCTATTTTAACAAACCTTGTATAGTTACTTAAGAATTATCCTGTTAATGAAATGCAATAAATATCAAAAACAGTTATGAATAACATGATAAAGAACCAGAAGTGACTAATTTTTACTAGACAAAAGATATATAGTGCTTTTTTTTTCTATTGTCCTATTTAATTGGAAATAGAATGAACATATCCTGATAATTCTAGTGGTTAGCTGTTAAGGATTATGTGATAGCTTTACCTTACATTGATGACATTGGAAAAATGAAGCGAAACCATAATCAAAGAATTATGGGAAGATGACAAGTTAAAAATATTAGAATGGAATATAGAACTTGAAAACAATCTTTCAAATGTTAAAAGCTAATTATGACTTAGAAGTTACATTATCTGTCTTAAATTTAAAACAACTGTTAAATGGATCATTTCTTTGTTATTTAGCCATTTGAGCTTCTCTTTGATAAAGGTCCTTGCCATCCAAATGGAACATAAAGATTTTATTGGTCTCTAATGATGCCAACTACAGCTGTATAATCATCATTTTAGAGTCCAAGCTCTGTCTGCTCTTAGATCTGCCATGACTCGATCACAATTGCAGAAGTATGTTTAAGTGTATTTGCTTAACCAGATGGTAAATGGCTGTACAGGGATTACATCCATCTTTTTTACTGTATGACTGAGTGTTAAAACAGAAATTTTAGCTATGGTTGGAAAACACACACTTGTATCTTACTAAAAATAGTTTTTCTTTGTCAACTGTAAGAAAAAATATGAATATATGTAGCATGAGCATACAACATTATGGCAAATATTTCTATATTATGCACTTAATATTTGAATACTTTTAATTAAAAGTTGAGTGAAACATAAAATACTGGTAAAAAATTTTAAATAATATCAAACAAATTTTTCAAAAGAAAACCTGAAGAATTTCTACTTGCTATGTTCTGCTTCAACTATTAAATTATTAGAATAAAAGGTCCTTTTCTATTTTTTTTATTGATGTATAGTTGATATGCAATCCTATATTGGCTTCAAGTATACAACAGAGTGGTTCAACAGTTACCTACATTATTAAATCACCACTGCAACTAGTGTAGCTACTATCTCTCAACATAGAAAGATGTTGCAGAAGTACTGACTATATTCTCCATACTGCACTTCAATTTCTGTGACCAACTTACATTATGATTGAGATTTTGTGCCTCTTTATCCTCCTCATCTATGCCACACACATATTCCAAACTCTCCTCCATGGTAACCACCAGTCATTTCTCAGTGTCTATTAGTCTCCTGCTGTTTTGTTCATTCTGTTTTATTTTGTTTTTAGATTCCACAAATAAGTGGAATTATACAGCATTTGTCTTTCTTCACTTGGATTATTTCATTTAGTATAATACCCTCTGGATCCATCCATGTTGTAACAAATGGCAGGATTTCTTTCCTTTTTTATGGCTGAATAATATTCCACTGTGTATATGCACCACATCTCCTGTATCCATTCATCTACTCATGGACACTTTTGTTGTTTCCAAATCTTGGCTATTGTAAATCATGTGCTAATAAACATAGGGGTTCATGTATCTTTTTGAAACAGATATTTTTTTCTTCAGGTATACTCCTAGAAGTGGAGTTACTGGGTCATATGGCAATTCTACATTTAGATTTTTGAGGGATATTTTAATTTGCAAAATATAATTAATGATATTTCATATGTGTAAAAGTTAGTAAATAAGCTTATAGTGTTACAGAATTATTAAAAGTTTATATGAAATACCTTGAACTAATTTGGAGTTAACAATTCAAATCTGAAAAGCTGTGCAGAGTATTGCATACACATATTTAATATATATCTTAACCTATAGACTTTTACAAGATTTATATATTTAGAGACAGGTAGAATTCAAATCTTTGTGGGAAAAAAGAACTTTGGTAGTGTTCTACAGTAATGAGTAAGAACTGAGAGGAATTATAAAATTTTAAGCAAACTTTTTCCTGTTTTACAAAAAACAGGATTAATGAAAGTATAAGGTAATAATAACAATAATTATAATAGCCAAGTAATGGAAGCAACCTAAGTATCCATCAATAAATGAATGGATAAAGAAGATGTGGTACATATACACAATGGAATATTATTCAGCCATAAGAAGAAATCTTGCCATTTGCAACAACATTTATGAACCTAGCAGGTATTATGTTCAGTGATAATCCCAGTAAAGATAAATATTGCATAATTTTACTTATTTGTGAAATTTAAAAGCAAAACAAAGTAAAATGAGCAAAATAGCAGTAGATTCATAGACACTAAGAAGTGACTGGTAGTTACCATTGAGAAGGGGTTGGAGTTGAGGTGGGTGGGTGGGAAGAGGGAAATAAAGAGGGATAAAAATTTTCAATCAATCTAAGTTGGCCATGAGGATGATAGTACAGCATGGAGAATATAGACAATGATTTGTAACATCTTCCTATGTTGACAGATAGGAACTATACTAGTGGGGGTGAGGATTTAATCATATGGGTAACTGTTGAACCACTGTGTTGTATAGTTGAAACCAATATAACATTGTGTATTAATGATACCTCAACAAGAAAATGAAGACTTTTTTTTACTTTATTTTTTGTTTGTTTTTTGAGAGGGCATCTCTCATATTTATTGATCAAATGGTTGTTCACAACAATAAAATTCTGTATAGGGGGGTCAATGCTCAATGCACAATCATTAATCCACCCCAAGCCTAATTTTCATCAGTCTCCAATCTTCTGAAGCATAACGAACAAGTTCTTACATGGAGAACAAATTCTTACATAGTGAATAAGTTACATGGTGAAGAGTACAAGGGCAGTCATCACAGAAACTTTTGGTTTTGATCATGCATTATGAACTATAAACAATCAGTTCAAATATGGATATTTGTTTGATTTTTATACTTGATTTATATGTGGATACCCCATTTCTGTCTTTATTATTATTATTTTTAATAAAATGCTGAAGTGGTATGTAGATGCAAGATAAAGGTACAAAACATAGTTTAGTGTTGTAAGAGAGCAAATGTAGATGATCAGGTGTGTGCCTGTAGACTAAGTGTTAATCCAAGCTAGACAAAGGCAATAAAACATCCACGAATGTAGAAGATTTCTCTCAAAACAGGGGGGTGAAATTCTAAGCCTCACCTCTGTTGATCCCCAGTTTCTCACCTGATGGCTCCTCTGCGACTGTGCCTGTCTTAGGTTGTTCCTCCCTTGAGGAATCTTACCTGTCTCTGGCTAACCAATCATCTTCTGTGGCCATACAAGGAAATGTAAAGTTGGTAAGTGAGAGAGAAGCCTTATTGTTTGAAAAGATTAGCTTTTTACTTCTTTGCATATTTATGCCCTGTGGCTTCTATACCCAGCATTTGTCTTGAGGTATCTTTACCACTTGGAAGAATTATGATACTCAGTAAATTCGATATGAGGCACGAATTCTATTTAAGGGTTGTAATTAGGAAGGAAGAAGAAAAGCTATACAAGTAGCAGGCGGAAGAAAACATGGGAAGATTGATTATTTCTTCGACATATCTTCTTGTAGAGTAACTTCAGCATGTATAGGTTTTAAACTACTAATTAAATTGTGCACACACATTGACATAATAGGAGTACAGTTACATAACCAAAGCAGAACTATAATTACCAGCCATCTCCAGTGAAACCAAGAAAACCAGTTAGGCACCTTAGGCATTTGTGAAAACTTATCTATGATATGGTGGGTATTGTCCAACTGAACTTGAACAGTCTGAGAGAAATCGGACAAATTAAAACAACCCATTCCTGGGGACTCTTCACATCCCATATGTTCTTTTAACAGTAGATAGTCTGTAGTTGTAAGATTTTGAAGCGTTACAATTTGCACTTCTCCTAATTCTTGGTTGAGTTCCCACAGTATAGATCCAGTCAAATTTGTTGTTTTACTGTATGCACAGGCCAGCATAGATATCTCCTTCTTCATTCCCATGGCAAGTCCAGGAACAGGTGGGATGAGTGCATCTACAGCTGTAGCAGCGTGTGCATCTTTGTTGGGGTTTTTTGATGATCATCTTCTGAGATGAGTCTTCCAGAGAGTGCTGATGTTGGAAGTTCTTTTTCATATCGTATCTTAGTTCATTTTCTGGGTAGCCAAATTAGGCTTTGATCCTCTGTATAAACACAAACACTTTGCCCATACTTTGATATGCCCTTTATACCATTGTGTAGAACTCATTGGAGGTCACCACATAGGAATTGCTTTTTTTTTTTTTAAGAGAAAGGAATAAATGTACCTCCATAGCCAATCATCTGACACCCTTTAAGTGGACAAAATTAAGGATATTTAAAGCATGCTTTAATTGTTGGTTTAGAGTTAGTTTTATCCTATCAGGGAGTAATCCCCCTTTTCTTTCTTTCTTTTTTTTTTGTTATAATTAACCTACACTTACATTATGAATATTATGTTTACTAGGCTCTCCCCTATACCAGGTCCCCCCTTTAAACCCGTTCACAGTCACTGTCCATCAGCATAGCAAAATGTTGTAGAATCACTACTTGTCTTCTCAGTGTTGTACAGCCCTCCCCTTTCTCAAACACCCCATGCATGCTAATCTTAATACCCCTGTTCTTCTCCCCCCACCCCTTATCCCTCCCTACCCACCCATCCTCCCCAGTCCCTTTCCCTTTGGTACCTGTTAGTCCATTCTTGGGTTCTGTGATTCCACTGCTGTTTTGTTCCTTCAGTTTTTCCTTTGTTCTTATACTCCACAGATGAGTGAAATCATTTGGTATTTCTCTTTCTCTGCTTGGCTGATTTCACTGAGCGTAATACCCTCCAGCTCCATCCATGTTGCTGCAAATGGTAGGATTTGCCCTCTTCTTACGGCAGAGTAGTATTCCATTGTGTATATATACCACATCTTCTTTATCTATTCATCTACCGATGGACACTTAGGTTGCTTCCAATTCTTGGCTATTGTAAATAGTGCTGCAATAAACATAGGGGTGCATCTGTCTTTCTCAAACTTGATTGCTGCATTCTTAGGGTAAATTCCTAGGAGTGGAATTCCTGGGCCAAATGGTAAGTCTGTTTTGAGCATTTTGATATACCTCCATACTGCTTTCCACAATGGTTGAACTAATTTATATTCCCACCAGCAGTGTAGGAGGGTTCCCCTTTCTCCACTGCCTCTCCAGCATTTGTTGTTGTTTGTCTTTTCGATGGCAGCCATCCTTACTGGTGTGAGGTGATACCTCATTGTAGTTTTAATTTGCATTTCTCTGATAATTAGCGATGTGGAGTATCTTTTCATGTGTCTGTTGGCCATCTGTATTTATTTTTTGGAGAACTTTCTGTTCAGTTCCTCTGCCCATTTTTTAATTGGGTTATTTGTCTTTTCTTTGTTGACGCATGTGAGCTCTTCATATATTCTGGACGTCAAGCCTTTATCGGATCTGTCATTTTTGAATATATTCTCCCATACTATAGGATTCCTTTTTGTTCTATTGATGGTATCTTTTGCTGTACAGAAGCTTTTCAGCCTAATATAATCCCACTTTTCATTTTTGCTGTTGTTTTCCTTGCCCGGGGAGATATGTTCAAGAAGAGGTCACTCATGTTTATGTCTAAGAGGTTTTTGCCTATGTTTTTTTCCAAGAGTTTAATGGTTTCATGACTTACATTCAGGTCTTTGATCCATTTTGAGTTTACTTTTGTATATGGGGTTAAACAATGGTCCAGTTTCATTCTCCTACATGTAGCTGTCCAGTATTTCCAGCACCATCTGTTGAAGAGACTGTCATTTCACCATTGTATGTCCATGGCTCCTTTTATCAAATATTAATTGACCATATATGTCTGGGTTAATGTCTGGATTCTCTATTCTGTTCCATTGGTCTGTGGCTTTGTTCTTGTGCCAGTACCAAATTGTCTTGATTACTATGGCTTTATAGTAGAGTTTGAAGTTGATGAGTGAGATCCCCCTATTTTATTCTTCTTTCTCAGGATTGCTTTGGCTACTCGGGGTCTTTGGTGTTTCCATATGAATTTTTGAATTATTTGTGCCAGTTTATTGAAGAATGTTGCTGGTAATTTGATAGGGATTGCATCAAATCTGTATATTGCTTTGGGCAGGATGGCCATTTTGACGATATTAATTCTTCCCAGCCATGAGCATGGGATAAGTTTCCATCTGTTAGTGTCCCTTTTAATTTCTCTTAAGAGTGACTTGTAGTTTTCAGAATATAAGTCTTTCACTTCTTTGGTTAGGTTTATTCCTAGGTATTTTATTCTTTTCGATGCAATTGGGAATGGAGTTATTTCCTGATTTCTCTTTCTGTTCGTTCATTGTTAGTGTATAGGAAAGCCACAGATTTCTGTGTGTTGATTTTGTATCCTGCAACTTTGCTGTATTCTGATATTAGTTGTAGTAGTTTTGGAGTGGAGTCTTTAGGGTTTTTTATGTACAGTATCATGTCATCTGCAAATAGTGACAGTTTAACTTCTTCTTACCAATCTGGATTCCTTGTATTTTTTGGTTTTGTCTGATTGCCGTGGCTAGGACCTCCAGTACTATGTTAAATAACAGTGGGGAGAGTGGGCATCCCTGTCTAGTTCCCGATCTCAGAGGAAAAGCTTTCAGCTTCTCGCTCTTCAATATAATGTTGGCTGTGGGTTTATCATAAATGGCCTTTATTATGTTGAGGTACTTGCCCTCTATTCCCATTTTGCTGAGAGTTCTTATCATGAATGGATGTTGAATTTTGTCAAATGCTTTTTCAGCATCTATGGAGATGATCATGTGGTTTTTGTCTTTCTTTTTGTTGATGTGGTGGATGATGTTGATGGATTTTCAAATGTTGTACCATCCTTGCATCCCTGGGTTGAATCCCATTTGGCCATGGTGTACGATCCTTTTCATGTATTTTTGAATTTGGTTTGCTAATATTTTGTTGAATATATTTGCATCTATGTTCATCAGGGATATTGGTCTGTAGTTCTCTTTTTTGTTGGGGTCTTTGCCTGGTTTTGGTATTAGGGTGATGTTGGCTTCATAGAATGAGTTTGGGAGTATTCCCGCCTCTTATATTTTTTGGAAAACTTTAAGGAGAATGGGTATTATGTCTTCCCTGTATGTCTGATAAAATTCTGAGGTAAATCCATCTGGCCTGGGGGTTTTGTTCTTTGGTAGTTTTTTTATTACCACTTGAATTTTGTTGCTGGTAATTGGTCTGTTTAGATTTTCTGTTTCTTTCCTGGTCAGTCTTGGAAGGTTGTATTTTTCTAAGAATTTGTCCATTTCTCCTAGGTTTCCCAGCTTGTTAGCATATAGGTTTTCATAATACTCTCTAATAATTCTTTGTATTTCTGTGGGGTCCATCGTGATATTTCCTTTCTCGTTTCTGATACTGTGATTTGTGTTGACTGTCTTTTCCTCTTAATACGTCTGGCTAGAGGCTTATCTATTTTGTTTATTTTCTCAAAGAACCACCTTTTGGTTTCATTGATTTTTTCTATTGTTTTATTCTTCTCAATTGTATTTATTTCTTCTCTGATCTTTATTATATCCCTCCTTCTGCTGACCTTAGGCCTCATTTGTTCTCTTTTTTCCAGTTTCGATAATTGTGACATTAGACCATTCATTTGGGATTGTTCTTCCTTCTTTAAATATGCCTGGATTGCTATATACTTTCCTCTTAAGACTGCTTTTGCTGTGTCCCACAGTAGTTGGAGCTTTGTGTTGTTGTTGTCATTTGTTTCCATATATTGATGGATCTCCGTTTTGATTTGGTCATTGATTCATTGATTATTTAGGAGCGTGTTGTTAAGCCTGCATGTGTTTGTGAGCCTTTTTGCTTTCTTTGCAAAGTTTATTTCTAGTTTTATGCCTTTGTGGTCTGAAAAGTTGGTTGGTAGGATTTCAATCTTTTGGAATTTACTGAGGCTCTTTTTGTGGCCTATATGTGGTCTATTTTGGAGAATGTTCCATGTGCACTTGAGAAGAATGTGTATCCTGTTGCTTTTGGATGTAGAGTTCTGTAGATGTCTATTAGGTCCATCTGTTCTAGTGTGTTGTTCAGTGCCTCTGTGTCCTTACTTATTTTCTGTCTGGTGGATCTGTCCTTTGGAGTGAGTGGTGTGTTGAAGTCTTCTAGAATGAATGCATTGCATTCTATTTCCTCCTTTAGTTCTGTTAGTATTTGTTTCAGGTATGTTGGTGCTCCTGTATTGGGTGCATATATATTTATAATGGTTATATCCTCTTGTTGGACTGAGCCCTTTATCATTATGTAATGTCCTTCTTTGTCTTTTGTTACTTTCTTTATTTTGAAGTCTGTTTTGTCTGATACCAGAATTGCAACACCTGCTTACTTCTCCCTGTTGTTTGCATGAAATATCCTTTTCCATCCCTTTACTTTAAGTCTGTGCATGTCTGTGGGTTTGAGGTGTGTCTCTTCTAAGCAGCATATGGATGGATCTTGCTTTTTTATGCATTCTATTACTCTGTGTCTTTTGATTTGTGCATTCATTCATTTACATTTAGGGTGATTATTGAAAGATATGTACTTTATTGCCATTGCAGACTTTAAGTTTGTGGTTACCACAGGTTCAGGGTTAACTTCTTTACTATCTTACTGTCTAACTTAACTCGCTTGTTGAGCTATTTAAGCATGGTCTGATGATTCTTTATTTCTCTCCCTTCTTATTCCTCCTTCTCCCTTCTTCATATGTTGGGTGTTTTGTTCTGTGCTCTTTTTAGGAGTGCTCCCATGTAGAGCAGTCCCTGTAGGATGCCCTGTAGAGGTGGTTTGTGGGAGGCAAATTCCCTCAACTTTTGCTTGTCTGGGAATTGTTTAATCTGTCCTTCATATTTAAATGATATTTGTGCTGGATACAGTAGTCTTGGTTTGAGGCCCTTCTGTTTCATTGCATTAAGTATATCATGCCATTCTCTTCTGGCCTGTAGGGTTTCTGTTGAGAAGTCTGATGATAGCCTGATGGGTTTTCCTTTGTAGGTAACCTTTTTTTTCTCTCTGGCTGCCTTTAATACTTTGTCCTTGTCTTTGATCTTTGCCATTTTAATTATTATGTGTCTTGGTGTTGCCCTCCTTGGATCCCTTGTCATGGGAGTTCTGTGTACCTCTGTGGTCTGAGAGGCCATTTCTTCCCCTAGTTTGGGGAAGTTCTCCGCAATTATTCCTTCAAAGACACTTTCTATCCCTTTTTCTCTCTTCTTCTTCTGGTACCCCTATAATGCAGATATTGTTCCATTTCTATTGGTCACTCAACTCCAACTCTCTTAGAATTCTTTCATTCCTGGAGATCCTTTTATCTCTCTCTACATCAGCCTCTCTGTGTTCCTGTTCTCTGTTTTCTAGTCCATTAGTGGTCTCTTTCATCTCATCCATTCTGTTTTGATGTCCTTCCAGAGCTTGTTATATTTCTGTATTCTCCTTCCTTAGTTCTTGCATATTTCTCTGCAAGTCCATCAGCATGGTTATGACTTTTGTTTTGAATTCTTTTTCCTTCTCAGGGGAAGATGGAGCAGATGCCAAAGCTGTCTGGGTTAGTCTTGTCTGGATCATATTTTTTTTTGCCTTTTCATGTTGACAGGTGCTATTGACTGTCAGCTGGGAAGGCTAAACTTTTCACTTGCTACTGGCCTTTCTTTACTGGGACAACTGCGACTCCAATGGCTTGTTTTGATTAATTGCGTGTAGACTGGTTCTTTGTGTCTTGCCCAGCTGGTATGGAGGAAGCTCCCTTTCTGAGGGTGGGGCCTGCCTTAGGCTGCTTCTCTGCTTTCGCCACGCCCGGAGGAGTAATGGACTGTGGGGCTGTTTGGCTGTTTACCTCCGTGAGGGCTCTCAGAGCTGTTGCCCAGGTGGTTAGTGCACCCGCTTTTCCCTGTAATTTCCATCCACTGGGCTGTGACCTGTGTTTTTTCCATCCAGCTGTTACATCCCTGTCCCTTTAAGACTTTCAAAAAGCATTTGCTTTTCTTTGTCACAGAGGCATCAGCTTCAGAACCCTCTCAGAGGTCTTGCTGCCCTGTTTCCCTCTTTTCCAGCCCTCCAGGCATGCAGTGTGTCTGCGCTCTGGTGCAGATGGCTGTGGCTGGGTGTTTAGCAGTCCTGTGCTCCCTCTCTCTCCCTCTGGGAGCTGGGGGGAGGTGTGCTCAGGTCCCACTTGTCTGGGGCTTGTATCTTTCCCCTTTCACCAGGTGCTGGGCTCTCGCACATGTGGATGTAGTCTGGCTGTTGTCCTGTGTCTTCTGGTCTCTCTTTTAGGATTAGTTGTATTTGTTGTATTTTCAAAAATATATGTTTTTGGGAGGAGATTCCCACTGTCCTACTCATGCCACCATGTTGACTCTGCCTTGAAAGGGATTTTTGGCCAAGTAAAACAAATGAGTATAAAAATAGTTAAGAATGGATACATAAGTAAGAAGTAGCAAGAAACCAAATTGGAAGCAAATACTGAGAATTATAATTAATGAAGATAAAAAAATCAAATTGATTAATTAGGAAACTAAAGTATTTTAGACTGACAAGGGCTGAGTTCTAATGGAGGAAGTTCATGCAGCACTTGCTATTTCATCTCAGAATTCAGCATTATCAGGAGCTTTCTTTGATATGAGTTGCTTTCTGTTAAAAACAGCATATAATTTCATTGTTCAAAGGCAAGAGACAGACAGATGGACAGAGACAGTGAGACACAAGTGAATATTAATATTCCTTCTAGCGTGAGTTTTCCTGTGGTTTTTAATAACTGAATATTTTAAGTCATTCAGTTGGAATCATAACACTGGTTCCAAAGTGTTTCCACTTTTTTTTTTCTTACCTGATATCTTCTTACATCTAAAAAACATCAACCCATAGCTTCCTATGTATGTCTGTTAGGTGCCAATCAGGCAAATTGTGGCATATGAACTTCCTTAGTTACCTTAGTACAGTTCATCACAACTGATTTTACATATGTTGTATACGTGGATTCATTTCCATTTTCTGGTACAGGAGAGCAAAGAGGAATAAAAATGAAAATGTGTTAATTTTATAAATCTTACATGATTTAGAACCATATGAGACAGCTGGAATCTCCTCTGCAATGTCTGCTTCATTGGCACTGGCTTTCTGACCTGCTGTTGTTTTTCAAAATTGTGAAATCCAATTATAAAACATTGCTATTCATTACAATGGAGTAAATTATTAAAGTTTTAAATTTTCTATTACTAAAGATTTTTAATAGTTTTAGGAGAGAAATAGTATTAAGCATGGATATCTATTAAAGAAAACCTCTGTGAGATGAGAAAAGATGGCCTGAATTTTTAGGCCATTTAACTCCCAAGTTTCTATCATATTTTTCAACTGGCTGTACTACAACCATGCACATTAGAAGCAGGGCAGTTCATTTACATGTATGTGAATTTACTTATATTTCCAATAAGGTTATTATAATCCTCTTAGAAGATACTTATTTCATGCTTCTCCATGATATCTAAGGAAAAGTATTGAATTTTCATTGCCTTGTATTTCTCCAATAAATCATATCCAAACAATTCCATTGTATTATAACAAATAGGATGCTCTATCTTTCAAGAATAACAAATATTATTTAAAGAAGAGCATTCAGACCTACTCTATATGATGAATAATCAAAAATTACTATTTAAAGCTTTGTTAAATCTAAGATAATTGTATTACTATCTAATTGTAGATAAAGAAAATATTTTTAAAATAATTTTACATTATTCTCAGTTAAAAACAAAAAGTTACTAACAGACTTTGTATGCATATCTATAAATACATTTCTAATTACTACCACAATTAATACCAGAAATCCAAGTATTATCTGTTGTAACACAGGCACAGTTCTCTTTATGAAATGTTTTGTGAAAAGATAAAAAATGATAATGCATTAAATACATATGTGACATAAAGAAATCCTGAGTTATAAAGAGGCACAAAATCTCAATCATAATATAAATTAGTCACAGGTATGAAAATAGAGCACTAAGAATATAGTCAATAATTCTGTAATAACATCTTTCTATGTTGACAGAAACTACACTAGTTGAGTGAGGATTTAAAAACATATATAACTGTTGAATCACTATGTTGTATACTTGAAACTAATATTATGTATCAACTATACTTCAATTAAAAACATTAAAAAGCATACAAAAATTAAAAATAAAAGAAATCTTGAGTTAATTTCTTTTTTTGATCTTATTTAATGTTATAAAGTTAATAATTGTTTTGCAGTATTTCCGACTAACAAACCCCTTTCTGTCTTACTGAGTTGTTTTAATAAAGGATACTATAAATTAAATATATAATGCACTACATCTGTAAATACATATATAGGTTTAATTTTCTTTTTGAGTCATTTGTTTACTAAACAAATAACAAAAAGACTGAACATGTCAAGCCAAAGCATTTAATAGCACTGCCTAGATATTTTGTGTATTATTGTTTGACTAGAATCATAAACTGAAGTAGTGACGAAGAAAATCATGACTATTCTTAATTTATCTCCATAAATTACAAAAAGTTTTTACCAAAATCCAAGTATATATTAAATACAATTATACATTTTTGCCACCACCCACTTATCCATTAGAGTAGTCATTATATTTGAATACAACAGCATTTTGATTAATGCAAACTTCAGTGAAATTTCTGACAAAACCCTCTTCTGAAAATCACCAAGGGTGAAAATGCAAAGTAACCTATGTGTAATATTAATACAGGTTTATTGGTCAAGTATGCTGCTTTCTCTAACAAACAGTTCTTAAGTCAGTTGAATCCTAAATTAGTTGTGATTTCTTGCACCTGTTGTAAGCCAGTATGTGTTTTTCCAGGTTTGGATAGGCTTTTCCCCATGTTGTAAATCAGAAATTCTGGCTTCTTCCACCTTAGATGCCTGCTCTTTATCAGGTTCTCTAGGTTTACTCCATTCAGCCCCAGTGCATCGGCCGGAACTCACTTGGCTGCACCTCACTTCAAGGGAGGCTGGGAAATGCAGCACGGTTGTAAGCACAAGAGGAACTTGGGTTGATGAATATTAGCTAGCCTTTACTGTAGCAGCCATCCAACTTTACCTATTTTACTAGAATAGTTCTAGGAGAACTGCCAATTGGGCTTTGGTGTAGTCAGTGGGTTAAGAGGGAAAATAAAAGAGATAAAGCAAAAGTAAATATGAGTATACTTTGGTACACAGGAAGTAGATGACTCTTGATAGCTCAATGAAGTATTGTCCTTTCCAGATTAAGGTGTTCTCACCTGTGAAATGAATGAACTATACTAGGTGTGTTCTCTACTGAACATTTTCCTGCAGATTAACTTTAGGTAATCATTCTTATAAAGGGTGGTCTTAAGGAGAAAGTAAATTAAGTTGGAAGACTGACAGTTGAATACTAGCAAATATTTGATCTGTAAATGAAATTGCTCATCAATTTTACTTACATATATATTAAAGTAGGAAAACACTGGGCTAACTTCAAGGAAATATTTAGAAAAATGAATGTAAAAATTCATTTTAAAAGATCCATGATAAATAAATATACATAGACAAAGCAAAAGATAAAAAAGTCTAAGACGGACTCAAAATTGGGACAATGACCCAATCATATACATAGAAAGATAGCAAAGAGAGAGAGCTACCAAGACAGATAGGTGAAAGCTAAACAGATGATAAAATATAGATAGATAAGTAGATAGATATGTAGATAACTGATAAATAAATATACATAGACATAGATGATAGATAGATAAGCATAAATAGATGAAGGATGGATGGGGAATGGATGGGTAAAATGATAAACAAAATACACAGGCTCAGAAATAGAAGAAAACACTAATTTATGGAATAAATAATTGATCAAAAATTTTATCAGAATTTTGATGAGATAAACCTAAATTTTGATTAGACAAGAAGGGTAATAGTAGGTAAAATAGTTTTTTTCTTTTCTTTTTCCTGCTATTATTAATTTTTTCTTGGTGATAGCTCCGAATGCTTTATTTAATTTATCTGTGCTTAAAATAACTGTCTGATACCCTTGAAAACATGCAACATTAATTTAGGTTAATTGACTCTCAGCCTCATCTGTTAGGGCTGTTAAGCGATTTGGGATTTCAGAATTTGCCGTAGACTTACTTCAAAACTATTACATATTGCATTACCTTTAAATTACCAAACCAATAAAAAGTTAGCAGTCATAAATTTACCTAGCTTAAAGCTTAAGTTGGCCAAGCTGGAAAATATATTAAAACAGTAAAGTTCTAATTGGTGCTACAATCGGAGGTAGTGGATAGCTTATAACACTATTGTTGTGTTGACAACTCAGGAATTCTTGAATTGCTGCACAAATATTTGTTATGTGTTTTGATATCAGATTTAGCATGTGTAATCTTAAATTAGATTGTACTCTTTTTCTTCTGTATTAGAAATATAATACTAAAATATACTACAAAGGGGTGGACTTTTCATAATACAATGAGCTTTACAATAAATAAATTATTGTTAAAGATCTCTTTCAGATACAGATACAGGTAATGATCTGGAGATGCACTTGTTTTGCTTCTACTTTAGAGTGTATTTATATCTTGTAATGTACTTTCCCTTTCGTATGAAAATTGATTAAATAATATGGAAAGTATTGATATTAATGTTTCTTATTGAAATTTTAAAAATTCTTATGTGCAACTATTTTTGATCAGCTATCCACAAATATAAATTATAGAACTTTATCTACTTATCTCCCAAAAATTAGATAATTTCCTTAAAGAGAGGACTTTTATAGTACTATCTGTTGCTTCAACAGTGTTGAGCCAAAGAGCTGGTATGTAATACGTTTTCTAATAAGAACTGTTATTAAGGAAAAAAAAAAGCCAGAAACTACTTAAGTCTTCTAGTTAATCAGTTACGTCATTTTAAAGTGTTTTCAATAATTCTTCACATCTTTCCACCAATAACTTTCATACAGTTTTGACAATAAAATAATGTGATAGTACTTGTGGCTGCTTACCCAGTCCGAACAAGTGTTCTTGCCAGAAGGAACACACACACACACACACACACACACACACACACACACACACACACACACACACAGCAGAAATAGGAACAAAACAAACAAAAATATGAGCAGTGCGGTAATTTAAAACATTTTTTGTTTTCCACTCATTAACTTATTGATTGATTGTTTGATTACCATTGTATATTCTCTTCTTTGGGGCTGACTGAATGCACAGTTAGATTTCCAAAAATCAGTTATACCATTAAAAATGTATTAAGAAAACAATAGTTCAAGTGTCTTACCATGTTTAGTTTTACTCACTTTCCAATTTATAAAAATATGAATCAAATATGATCTTATCCCCATTTACTTTTTTATTCCAATCTCATAGCAATTTAAATAGAAAATTTTATAAAAATTATTCTCATGTGAGCCTCAAATGCATTGTTCTAAAAATACTCTATACCCTTCAAGCTATAACATTGAATAATTTTGTCAATAGCTTCCTTTTTACATTGAACATTTTAGTAAATAGCTCTCAATCAAAAATGTCCCCCTGGATAATTTTGATCATTTAAATTGATCACCCTCCTTCAATCATGGAAATTATTTATATGTTTAAAATTGAGATGAGATCATCAACAGAATAATTCACCTAAAACTTTATCTTGAATTTTCCCAATTTGCAATTGCAAAATTGAATTTGGGCTATATTGTTAGGATCTCAAAATATGACAAAGATCAGCTGCAGATTTTAGAAAACGAGTAGTCTCCTACTCATTTAACTGAGATAAAGACTTCTGTCTTATTACTATCTTTGAAGATTATGACTACCTTAATCTTAAATTCACGTACTGGTTGAAAATTGAAATTTTGTAGTTTCCATTTATCACAACATCTCTCAGGCAGGCATAAAAGTAATTTAAAATCAAAAAGGAATATAACCCACATTTTAGTTTTGATTTCTACCTGAGACTTTGTAATTAGCTGGGTATAAAAAGGCAGAACATTTATCTTTTCATTGTTGTTTTGTAGAATGATTTTAGTACGTAGCTTTTATAATATACTATTTATCAATAAAAAAGTGCTTGGTAACTTGAAGAGAGACATGAAAGAAGACTTTTGTTAACATTATTTTAATACTTTCATAATGCATTGTCACAGATATAATGATTTCTTATATTTGTAGTGGACAGGATAGTTAATAAAGACCCAAGGCAGTGGCAATATGAACATTCTAGAGATTTTTAATTGAAATGGGAAAAAATAGGTTTGGAGAAATGCCGTATTATCTAAATACCTAAAAAATAATATTTTTATTTAAAATGTATTTTGTTTCTTTCCTGAAATATTCAATTTTACATAAGAAATACCTCACAAATTAAATTCCAATTTAATTAATGGCATTTCCTTGTGTTATGGCATTTTTAGTATTTCTAGTAGAATACTGAAAGCTTCAGTGTGAGGGTCATCCTGCCTCAAAGCTTTGAGTTTCCTACCACTAAGTATAATGTTAGCAGTTAGGTAATTTTTTGTTTTCCACTCATTTGCTTATTGACTGACATTTACAACTAGATATTTGATAGCTAGTTGAGGAAGTTCTTAAATTCTGGGAATTTTTATCATGAATAATTATTGGATTTAGTCAAAACTTTCTTCTGCAGTTATTGATATGATAACATGATTTTTCTTCTCTAGCTCACTGATGTGATGGATATCATTAAGCAGGTCTTGCATAGCTGGGATAAATCCCCACTGTTTATGTTGTATAGTTTTTATGAATTGTTGGATTTATTTTCATAGATTTTGTTGAGGATTTTCATATCTTTGTTCATGGGAGATACTAATCTGTAGTTGTCTTTTCCAGTAATGTCTTTGTATGGTTTGGGTAACCAGACAATGTTTGCCTCACAGAATGAGTTAGGAATTATTCTTTCTGATTATAGCATTTAAAATATTCTCAAGAATTGGTATAATATCTTCCTTAAATGTTTAGTAGAACTCAACAGTGAACCCATATGAGATTTGTGCTTTCTGTTTTGGAGCGTTTTCCATTATAAATCACTTAGATACATGCCTATTCATACTGTCTATTTTTGTGTGAGTCCTCACAGCTAATGGCTTTCAATTTGGTAGACAATAAGTTGTTCATAATATTCTTTTTTATATTTTTAATATCTAAAAGATCTGTTGAAATCTCTTTTTCATTTCTAATAGTAGTAATTTGTGTTCTCCCTTTCTTCTTTCTCTTTTAGTTTTCTTAGCCAGAATAGAGGCTGATTGTTTTTATTGATCTTTTCAAAGAACCAGCTTTTGGTTTCATTGATTTTCTCCAGTGATTTTCTGGTTTTACTTTTATTGATTGCTGCTTAATTGTTATTTATTGTCTTCTGCTTACTTAGGATTTTTTTTTCTTATTTCCTAAGGTAGAAACTTAAGTTATTGATTTTAGATCTTTCTTCTTCTCTAATATATGCTTTCAATCGTATAAACATCCCTCTAAAAAGACTTGTAACTCATTATCTGAGGCAAGTATCATCCCCAAACTAGAGCCAGATAAAGATACTACACTAAAAGAAAACTGCAGGCCAATATCCCTAATGAATATATATATGCAAAATTCTCAATAAAATACTAGAAAATCAAATTTAACAACACATTAAAAGGCTCATACACTATGATCAAGTGGGATTTATGCCTGGGATGCAAGGATGGTTCAATATATGCTCATCAATAACCATGATATGCCACATTAATAAAATTAAGAGGAAAAATCATAATATTCTCTAAGTAGACCATAAAAAGTTTTGATAAAATTCAATACCTTTTCATGATAAATGCTTCAACAAATTGCTTATAAATGAACATGTCTGAACATAAAAAAGGCCACATATGACAAACCCAAAGCTGACATCACAATCAGTGGTAAAAAGCTGGAGCTTAAAAATCAGGAACAAGATAAGAATGCCCACTATTACCACTCCTATTCAACACAGTACTGGTAGTCCTAGCTGAGCAATTAGGGAAGGAAAAGAAATACAGGGCATCCAAATGATAAAAGAAGAATAAAATTGTCCCTTTTTCTCAGATGACATGAGTTTATATATAGAAAATCTTAGACTCAACCCAAAAGAAAACAAAAACAAAACAAAATCCTGTTAGAACTAATAAATGAATGCATAAAAGTTGCAGTATACAAAATCAACGTAAAAAAGCTGTTGTGTTTCTATATGCAAAATGAACTGTCAGAAATGCAAATAAATAAACTGTTTCATTTATAATAGCATTAAAAACAATAAAATACTTAAAAATAAATTTGCCCAAGGAGATAAAATATCTGCACATTGAAAACTGTAAGACTTTGATGAAAGAAATTGAAGAATACAGAAATAAATGGAAATTTAACCCATGTACAAAGATAAGAAAAATTGAAATTTTTAAAATACTTGTACTACTCAAACCACCTATAGATTCAAAGCAATACCTACAAAATGCCAATGGCATTTTTCACAGAAGTAGAAAAAACAATTCCAAAATTCATATAGAATTACAAAGGTGTTCGATAACCAACGTGATCTTGAGAAAGAAGAGCATATCTGGAAGGCATCACACTTTCTGATTTAAAACTATATTACAAAGCTATAAATGAACATGCCTGAACATAAAAAAGGCCACATGACAAACCCAAAGCTAACTTCACAATCAGTGGTAAACTATAGTAATCAAGAGTATAATATTCTCATAAACCAGATACTTTGACTAATGGAGCAAAATTGAGAGCCTAGAAATAAACTCATGCATTTATAATCAAACAGTAATGTTTTATAAAGAGACAGAATAATGAATGGGAAAAGGATTGTCTCTTCAGTAAATAGTTCTGGGAAAACTGGATATCCACATGCAAATGAATGAAATTATCTTACACTACTCACAAAAAATTAACTCAAAATGAATTAAAGAATTAAATGTAAGACATGAAACTACAAAAAAACTCCCCAGCATTTTCTTGGCAGCAGTTTTCTGCATATAATAGCAAAAGCAGAATCAGAAGAGTAAAAAAATAAGTGTAACTGCATCAAATGAAAATACTTCTGCACAGAAAAAGAAACAATCAAAAAATGAATAGGTAACTTAAGGAATGGGAAAAAATATTTACAAACCATATATGAAATTATCAGTTAACATCCAAAATACATAAGGAACTCGTGCAACTAAAAAGCAAAAAGACTAATAATCTGATTTTAGAAATTGACAGGGGACTTAAATAGACATTTTCCAAAGAAAGCATACAAATGGCCAACAAGTACATGAAAAGGTGCACATCAGTAAGAATCAGCAAAATGCAAATTGAAACCACAGTGAGATATCATCTCATGCCTGTTAGGATGGCTATTATCAAATAGGCAAGAAATAACAAGTGTTCGTGAGGATGTGGAGTAAAGGGAGCCCTTGTGTGTTGTTGTTGGAATGTAAATTGGTACAGTCACTATGGAAAAGGGTATGGAGGTTCCTCCAAAAATAAAAACAAAATAAAATAGAACTACCATCTGATCCAGGAATCTCACATCTGCTTATATATCCAAAGGAAATGAAATCATTCTCTTGAAGTGATTTCTTCTTCCTAATCTCTATTATAGCATTTTTCACAAGAGCTAAGACATGGAAATAGCCTGAGTCATAGTGGATGAATGGATGGATAAAGAAAATGTGATACTTTCTGTCATCTGTGACAACATAGATGACCTTGAAGGCATTATGCTGCATGACATAAATCAGACAGAGAAAGAAAAATACTGTATGATATCACTTATGTATGGAATCTAAAAAAAGGTGAGCCCCTAGAAACAGAGCAGATTGGTGTTTGCCAGAGGCTTGGGGATAGGGAGAATGGAAATGGGGAGAAAATGGTCAGAGGGTACAAGCTACCATTTATAAGATGAATAAGATCTAAGGATCTAATATACAGCATGGTGACTACAGTTAACATTTCTGTATTACATACTTGAAAGTTACTAAGGGAGTAAATCTTAAATGTTCTGACTATAAAATAAAATTGTAGTTTTGTGAGGTAATCAATGTGTTAACTAGTATTGTAGTAATTACTTCATGTTATGTACATGTAACAAGTCATTGCTTTGTATACCTCAAACTTACACAATATTGTTTGCCTATTAAATCTCAATAAAGCTGGGGGGAAAAGTCCCTCTATGCACTGCTTTAACTGTATCACATGCATTATGATAAACTTTTTAAGAATTTTTATTTAGTTCAAAATATTTTTTACTTTGTCTCTAGATTTCTTCTTTGACCCATGTGCTCTTTAGAAGTATGTTGTTAAATGTCTACATATTTTGGCTTTTTTCAGTTACCTTTCTGTTATTGATTTCTAGTTTTATTCTACTGTGTTCTGAAAGCAGGCATTGGGTTTCTGTGCCTTTAAGTTTGTTAAGGTGTTTTTAGGCCCAGAATATAATCTATCTTGAGGAATGTTCCATATGAATTTAAGAAGAATGTATTTTCTGCTGTTCTTGGATAAAGTAGTCTATAGATGTCAATTATATCCAGCTGATTGATGGTGTTCTGTTCAACTGTGTTTTTAGTGAATATTTGCCTGTTGGATTTGTCCATTTCTGATAGTGAGGTGGTGAATTCTTCAACTGTGATAGTAGATTAATCTTATAACTCCTTGCCATTCTATCAATTTCGCTTCATGTGGCTTGTTGCTCTATTGTTAGATGCATATATGTTAAGGTTTGTTATGTCTTCTTGTAAAACTGACTTCTTTATCATTATATAGTACAATTTCTTTATCCCTGATAACTTTCTTTGACCATTCTTTGTCCATTTGCTTTTTATCTATATATGTCTCTAAATTTAAAATGGTTTTCTTTTAAACAGCATCTTCACTTTTTCATTCATTGACACTTTTCTTTCTCAATGTAGAGCCAAGTTTCTGGCCTATATTAGTTATCTTCTTGCTAAAGAATTTCTTTCAATAATTCTTATAAAGCAGAGTTTTGGCAACAAATTTCCTCAATTTTCATTTGTTTGAGAAAGTCTTTATTTCTCCTTTACTTATGAAAGATAATTTTGCAGAGTAGGTAATTCTGGGCTGGTAGATATTTTCCTCTCAATTCTAAATATTTCATTCGAGTCTCTTCTTACTGTATAGTTTCTCAGGAGCTGTCAGATGTCACTACTATCTTTCCTCCTCTGTAGGTAAAGTCTCCCAACAATACCCTTGCCCTGGGTTCTTTCAGGATATTTTCTTTATCTTTGGCTTTCTGTAATGTGAAAATGATATGCCTAGGTGTAGCTTTTGTTTGATTGATTAATTTATCTTGCTTGGCGTTCTCTGAGTTTCCTAGATCTACAACTTGGTATCTGTCATTGATATGAGGAAATTTTCATTCATTTATTATTCTGAAAATTCTGTTCCTTTCTTTTTCTTCTTTATCCGGTATTCTTATTACATGTAAGTTATACCTTTTGTAATTGTTTCACGGTCATTAGATATTTTGTTTTTTTTGTTTTTGTTCTTGTTGTCCATTCTTTGTTTTATTTCCTTTCCAGTTTTTGTAGATTCTCCTGATATATCCTATAGCTCAGAGATTCTTTCCTCAGCCACATTCTGTATATGAAGATCCATTCAAAGGCATTCTTCATTTCTGTTGCAGTGCTTTTTATTTCTAGTATTTGTTTTCTGTTCTTTCTTAGGATTTCTACATTTGTTTACATTGCCCATCTGTTCTTACATGCTGTCTGCTTTATCCATTAAAGCCCTTAGCATATTAATCATAGTTGTTTTAAATTCCTGCTCTGATAATTCCAATATCCCTGCCATGTGTAATTATGCTACTTGGTCTGTCTCTTCCCCTTGTGTTTTTTGCCTTTTAGTGGCTCTTCCCTCAAATGAAAAGATAACTAGTGTCCTGTAAAATGACTACTGACTGTAAATGTAAATTTGTAGAAGAAATAAAAGTGAAATCTGCTTAAAAATCATTTTTATTTTAATTAGCTTTTTTTTAAATCTAAATAAGAACTATCCTAGATCTAACATTCCTGTTAATCATTATCTAACATTTTTATGTTTCCTTGATAAAGAATTTGTCATAAATACTTTGGGTTTATGGATAATATCATTGGGTTGAAATACTTATTCTATGGTATTATTTTTTAAATAATAGCATTGGGAAGAAAAGTGTTAAATTGCAAACAGATAAGAGAGATGTCAAAGCTGTGTGGATGTTTTCAATTTTCCAAGTATTACAATTTTGCTTTGGTACAAGAGACGAAGTTCCAAATAATCTGATCTCAGGAATTAGTTGAGGATTTATGGTTTTCAAGTGGTAGGTCACTGGTGATTTGAGAAAATCCTGAATTAGAGAGGAACAATTTAAGATAAGACCAGTGATCAGCTTAAAGTCCATTACTGTTGGCTTAGATTTTATAAGAAAAAAAAATATTACTCTGCTCACAAAGTCTGGAAAAATGTCAACCAGAGGGTGAAGGTAAAGGGAAGCTGGTAAAGAACTATTATATGATTTAACACTATTTAATCAAATACAATAAATATTAGAATACTGTTTTGATCATCTGTTAGGCTCTTATATATTTCTGTTTTAAAACTGGTCAAAGATGAATTTTAAGTGATTAGAAAGAAAAGCATCTGACCTACTTGAGAACTAACATCAAGTATTGGTTTGAACCATTTTATAAAAATCTCCTGGACGCATGCTAAAATGGTTAAGAAGTAACATTTAAGGGTAAAGGAAAATTAACATTTAATAATCTTCTGTATTCAGAATCAAGGAATAATGAAGGAGAAACCATTCAAATAGGGAAAAAGTCTTTTCTGACCCTACCTGTAACACAAAGCATTGTGTTGCATATGTGGTCCTCTTGAGACTCTCGTGAAGTCAGATGGCCTGTGAAAGAGAAAGTAGCTTTCTTTCATAAAAAGGAAAACCAAACCAAAAAAAATAAAAATAAAAGAGAGTGCAGTGTCATACGTCCTTTACCGTAGTTAGTAGAATGCCAGCACTTGTGCATTTTTTTTCCACTAGGATATTTAGAGCTGCAGGACAATGCTGACTGTCAGAAGAAAGAAAATAATGATCAGCAAGAAATGTGTTAAGGTTCAAACATCATGATCGGAAAAAAGTCAGTATCAGTTTAAATAGTGATTTCTAAAACTTAAATGTGAATGAGAGAGACAGGTGTTTGTATACCTGTTTGTTTTCTACAGTGTTCCAGGTAATTGCTAGTATTCTTCAAAATAAAAAATATATTCATCAAGTACTCTTGAATTCCCAAGTCCCAAAATTTACTAATACAGCCTCAGTATGTAATTTAAAGTTACTCCAAAAAAGAAAAATAATGTATGTTTGTGCACATGTGTAGTGAGTATAGAACAAAATGTTGAGTTGAAAACAGTTATCAAACTATAGGCTGGGCATATTAAATAGCTAGATAATTTGTTTTTATCAATCAGAGTTGTTAAAATTTTCTTTCCTCAGTATCACAAATTATTATATCAGAGAATATCTGAGGTTTATAATTTTAGAATTTACATACAAATTTACCTGTTTCTTCTCTTCAGTGTACAGTTCTGTGAGTTTTAACACATGTATAGATTTGTGTAAGTTTCGTTAAATGGCCCCCTAAATTCCCTTGCTGGTTCTTTGTAGTCACACCCTCTTCCTTTCCCTACATGATGCAGCCACTAACCTCATCTTTTTCTCTCTAGTTTTGCCTTTTCCAGGTTATACAAATGGTATCATACAGTATGAAATCATTTGAAACTGGCTTCTCTCACTCAGCCTAGTGCCTTTGAGATTCGTTTTGTAGACAATAGCTTGTTTCTTTTAATGGTTGAATAGTGTTCCATTATATCGATATTGCACAGTTTGTTTATGCATTCATCCATCAAAGGACAGTTAGGTTGTTTCCAATTGTTGGCAAATAAGAATAAAGTGACTGTCAACACTTGTGTGTAAGTTTTTATGTGCACCTAAGTTTTTATTTTTCTAAGTTAAATACTCAGGAATGGATTTGTTAGAACATACGGTAAGTACATGTTTATTAAAAATGGCAAATGCGTACTTATTAAGAAACTGCCAAATTATTTTCCAGAGTCGCTGTACCATTTCACAATTCAACAATATGTGAGTGTTAGTTTAATATATATATTTTTAAAGACAAATATTGAGTTGATGAGCCAAAGTTGTATTTCATACTTATGTCTGTGCTTAATCAATGTGGTAAACAGAAGAATGGTTCCTCCAAAAGATATTGGGGACCTCATCTATGGAAAATGTGAATGTTACCAGATATCAAAAAAAAAAGAAAAAGGTCTTTGATGATGTGATCAATAATCTTGAGAAGGATGCCTGCTGATGTTAATAATCATTAAGGGTCAATATAATTGATATTTAAGAAGATATTATATCCAGGATTAGAGAATCAGACAGGAGAAACAATTCTTCTGCTTCCATGGAGTTAACATTCTGTGGGAGAAAATAGACTCTAAGAAAATAAATATAAAATCTAGCAAGTGGAAAGAATAACGGATAGGAAAGTGTCCCAGGGTCGGATGAAGAAAATAACTTTGTAGAGGAAGTTCTTTGATGATCCTTTATACAAGATGATGTATGAGCAAGGAATTGAAAAGAGTGAGGTGGGTCAGCCATGTGACAGCACAGGAAAAGAAAGTTCAAGGCAAAACGCAAAGGAGTTGAAAAGGTTCTGAGGCAGAAAGACAAGGCATGTGTTTGGTAAATCACTACAGTGTCCGTGTGGCTGAAGCAAAATGAGGAAGGGAGGCTGAGTGGAAGTAACACTGGAGAACTGCCTGAGATAAGCTTTTACAGAGACTTACACACTTGGGTAAGCGGTCTGGATTTTATCTTTTAATGTGAGAGAAAGTCACAGGAATGTTTTGCCTGGGAAAGTACGACAAACAGATTTATATTTTAAACACTCGCTCTAGTGGCACCACGACTAGTAGTTTGCAGATTTAGGAGAGCAAAACAAAGGAGCCCAGTGGGAGGCTATTAGAGTAGTCTAGACACTAAGTGAGAAATGACGCTGGCTTCAAGCACTCTGGTAGCAGTGGATGTGAAGAGAATTTTTTGGATTCTGACTGTAATTTGCAAGTAAATCCAATGAGATTTGCTGCTGGTCTAGTACAGAGTAGAAGTGGGGTGAGGCAAAGGATAATGCCCATCAAAGATATTAAAGATAACACCAAAGTTTCAGAGCTCAGAAATCAGCAGTTTTGTTTAACCAAGGAAAGATGGAAAAAGGGAAACCTCAAGAAAGGGGAAAGCTATGGTTTGTCTTTTGGAGAGAGTATTAAATATTTAAGTGGAGATTTTGAGTGGACAATTCAAAATTCAAGTCTAATATTTAGAGGTTGCAACAAAATTGAAAATCACCAGAAAATATAAATTTCTGAGCCCAGTAGCATCATCAGTAAGCTTAGGAAGACAACATCCATGTTAAATAATGGATGGAAAAATTAACAAGATTTTATGTAGAGAAAAAGCTTCTAGAATTTGCTATCATTGTTATTCATTTTGCTTAAATTTAACATGCATAGAAATGGACATTAAATCGAATAAAATGTAATCTTTTCATAAACAGTACTTTATCAGTAAACTTGATGCTCCCCTTTTGATGTTGACTGCTAGGATATTTATTTTGTATTTTATAGCCAGAACCCTATTATTCTTATTATTATCTTTTATTCTTTATCTTCTACTTCACAATCATTATTTTATTTTGTTTTTCTATTTTTAGCTTTAAAATATATGTCCTTATTTGTTTTAGTTTGTCTTAGGAGAATACAAAATGTAGATAAACTAGAAAGAGGATTTCCTTTATACAGTTTAGGTTATATCTATGGATCAAAATCATGAGGCATACAATCACCTCCTCTGTGGAATATTTTGTATGAACTATCAAAGAATTGAGAAAGTTATAAAGATTGTAATGTAAAACTAATCCCCAAGAGTATTTGCAAAATCATCATTAATTCATGGATTTGGGCTTCTCAGTTCATCAAACCACAACATATGTTTTTACTCACTATTCTCATAATGAAAACCAAACTAGAAATGGGAGAGAAAATTTTCATATTACCTTAATTATAGAATTGGAAATAGCTTCATAAATCTGTACATATACAGAGATGTTTAAATACATGCATATATACACTTAATCTAAAACTAAGCATTGGATTAAATTTTTAGTAAAGTACACAAAATGGTATTATTAAACAAATTTTTCAAAAGAAGGTAGAATTATTTTCCCACTTACTGGGTAAAAATATATTTCTCTAAAATATCAATATAATTATATCTAAATCTAAACATGCTATTATCTATATTTCTTATTTCTAATGACATTATGCACTATGTGCAATAATATATAAGAGGAAGTAATGATGGTTTTTTTTACAAGAAATTTAAATAAGCACTAATTTATGAAAGTATTCAAATTACTGTAAAATAAGTGTTTTGATTATTAGAGACTTTAAAAAAACAACACATTTAAACACCATTAAGTATTACCATTGTTTGTTTTTAGTAGGGACTTATTATAGGACATGAACATTTTAGCTGCCCTAGAGTGCTATTCACATAGAGATCATTATTGGCCCAACCTATGTGAATGTGATCCAAAGCCATGCAGTGATACCCTAATCATCAATTGAAATTTTCTCTTCTCTTTAATGTTTTCTCATTGATCAAGCATACTTGAATATTTTGTCCTGATAATAATGCAGAAAATGTGGTTGAAAATTATTTGAATGATGTGTACATATTCTATAAAATATTCTGAATAGAGCCATAAAATTTGTCCACTTAATGATGGAGAACATCAAGAATATTTTAAGAGGTTATGTAGAAACTTAAGGTCTATTTTTCATATTTTATATCTCATTCAAAGAATAGGAGAGTTATTGTTTCTTGAATTGCTGTCTAAAAATTTGTGTTTATTCAAACAGATAACATAACAAATTTACAACACATTTTATATCTTTACAATTTTATAAGTAGCACTATACTACAAATGGAAAGAAATGCATGAATCACACATTTTCTAAAATAGAAAAAGAATGACTTCCAGTTGTGGCTGTATGATACAATCATCCAAATGAAAACACAGTGCCACAAATGTCACATAAAACTAAAAATGCCTTGGTAAATCAATTAAACAAATAAAAATAGATGGCAATCTTCATCAGTCAAAAGCAAAGTAACAGTGGGAATCCCAAATTGCAAACAATCTCTGAACTGCCAGCTGATCAGCAAGCACTCGCCAAACTTGGTATATTGAGTTTTTATATATTCAATTATCTTAGGCTTTGAAAAAGCCCATGTGAAAGGAGAGTCTGATAGAGCATTCCCACCAAATGTTGAGATTTTCAAAAGTCATAACTTCAGTGAAATAGAAATACATCACTTTTTGGAGGAAGCCATAAATAGGGTATGAAAACAATGCTCTTAAAAAGAATAATTACAAATTATCTCTCCACTGAGATTTTTGGCTCTAATTCACATCATAGCTACACTATAAAAATCCTCAGACAATGATTTTATTTTAAATGGGTTTTGGAATGGTAGTGCCCACCAGGCCAGGATAAAACGAGCCATACAAAGGCTTTCTTTACAAACCTTAACCTTAGGGCTCTCTGTAGTAACACAGAAAAAAGTTTCATCAACTATAACTCTAAATTAAAAAAAACATTTTTCATATAATGTAATAAGAGAAACTGAGTGAGCACGAAGAGAACAAGAGTGGGATAATCATACTGGCAGATACACAATGCCAAATGAGTACTTTCATATATATATAGAGAGAGAAAGAATGTTATTAAATATGTGATAAAACAACCAAGGCCCATAAAATGAAAAGCAGCTTTTAAAATTAAATAGAAATCATAGAATTTATACAATAAGCTCTTACTGTGTAAGCAGAGTACAGACACAGCTACTATTGGTTATGTGGAATAGTACAATCCTGGTTGGACAGCACACATTCATCTATTATTCACCCAGGACATTGTATAGTGTAGATAGAGCCTTGCCAGTACTTTCTGAATCAAAACCTTTCAGAAAGGAGACTAGGAATGTAAAATCTTTTAAAGGTCTTGAGTGGATTCTTAAGCATTCGTAAAGCTACAACGTTAGGTTATGAAAGCCCCTTCTGGAACACAGTAAACTTTGTTTTTCTACTAAGCAATATATTTTAGTGTGAATAAAATGTAAAGTTGTAAAGGGACAATCAATGCCAGTTTAGTGTCTAAAATGTTAATTTTATTACCTTCCTGAAATAATGATGATTGTAATAATAATAGCTTTCATGACTGTGCATTTATCATGTGTCACACGCTTTTCTATGTGCTTTCCAAGAATCAAATGACTATTTTCACACAAGCACCTTGTAAGAGAGACAGCATAGTTATCCCCACTTTACAGATGAGATAACTGAGGTACAGTGGTGTTTGCAACTTGTCCAAAGTCACACAGTTAATCGAAATAGGATTCAAACCTGCTGTTAGTCATAATTTCAATTTACCTATTCATTATATCAGTAATAAATCAGTTTGGAAAATGGATAATCTGCATGCGGATGGTCAGATAAGTCATTTATGAAACTTTAATAGCTGGGATGAGTGAAAAATTGTACCTGAAAATGAAAAACATCAATTCCTGTGTACTTCATAATATACTGTGAAATGTCATAACTACTTTTGTGCAAATATATGTATGATTGTGTTACATACAATGTGATATTAGGTAACTGTCCATTATCTTTACTGTGTTGCTTTTTGAAAATTGTGATACATTTGTCATCCTGATTGCAGAAACTGGAAAAATTCACTATACTAAATTTTCCATAAATTCAGAATTCATTTGTGTATAATTCTAACTCAGAAACTATTCTTGATTTTGAAAATTGAAAGTAGTTAAATAATTCTATGGTAAATTTTCTTTACTAAGAATGCAAAATGTACACATTAGTTAAACTAGCATCTTACTATGTTTTTGGTTCATTACATAAGATAAAACTATGAACATCTGCAGTATGTGCTAATGAATCTCTGTATAAAACTTTGTAAGACCAGAAAACTATAATTCAGTCATAAAGTATTTGCTTTTATGCATTGCATAGTTATGCAAAACTTGAGTGATCAGATATTAATATAATAGTCAATTTTTCTTGACTTAGAAACAGTAGTGTTGTTTGTTTACTAAGCCAATAGTTTTTAAAGAAGTGGCTATGCTTTCTGTAAAATATAGATTAAATTATAATTTATTTTAAAATAAAATTACTGATTTAAAATATATCTACAGATTATTTAGGCATTGTTATGCATCAACAGTTTTTCCTTTCTCTGTGCCTATTATTCTTTCTGGACTTGTTTTCATTATGTGAAGAATTTGATCCATTCAGTACACTTGATTAGTATTCAGCTGTCTGAGATGTTTCTCAAGTAGAAAATTGTTTGGAAAAATAAAGACAGAAAAGGAATTAATATGTATTGAGCACCTGTAACGTATCTAACACTTAGCTTACTTTATTTAATTGAATTCTAATAAAACCCTAGGTAAGTATTATTAGCCCTATTTTACAGAAACAATTGCAGTTCAGAAAGATTAAATGATATTTATTCATTTATTAAGAATTTATTGAGGGCCTAGTATATGCCAGACATTCCTTCTTCCTGACACTTGGAATACATTGATCACAGAAAAAAATCCTGCATACATGAGAACTATGATGTGATATAAAATATAAAATAGGCAAGGCTAAGATTAGAATCCAGGTATTATGATGTGAGACACACACACAAACACAAACACACACATATATCAGATTGAACAAATAATATTTCATCTTTGTGATGGAAAAGAAAAACTCTTAAGTAACTTAATCTTTTGTGAAATGACACATTAAAAATAAATATAAAACAATTACCATTTATATATATCACCTAATAACACTGTGCTATGCACTGGATGGTTAATGCATCACATGTGACTTCTGGACTTTAGAGTCTAGGAAGAGAGAGAGCTCATGAAGAAGGCGAGGTCATCCAAAGTCATCCCTGGCTGAGAACCACTACTGTTTGAATAATCCGGACCTGGTGCTGTGGAATGTGGATGCATAGCGAAAGTCTGTTATTATGTCAGTTAACAGAGGCATTGTTTCTATTTTGCTTAGAAAGAATCTGTGACTCAACTAAGAAGCTTGTTGTGGTTACACAACTAGTAATCTGTGATCTGTCTGAATGCGAAGCCACTACTCTGGTAACTTTTACGCATATTCCCTCCTTAATAGTTATCACAATATGAGTGTTTATTTTTTGTTTTAAAACATTTACACGTATTACCACTGTTCATTAAGATAGGCGTCATTCACCACCTTTTCACAGTGAGATCATTGCTGCATGAGACGACTTAGAATATAAGGGTAGCAGTGTCAAAAGTGTCCCGGAGACTCAAAGAGTTTGTTAGACTAGAGAAATTAAGTATGGCTGGGACATTTCCAATGGCACATCAAGGGGAGGGTCTAGTATTTACAAGTAAACACAATGGTGAGAGAGCATAGCATTAATAAATTACAATGACTTCAGTTTTATTGTAGACAAGCTGCCTAGAAGAGGCAGAATGTATGACCACTTACATGATGCTAATGGGTTTAGATACTGTCCAGTTCACGAGATGAAGTCACTGAAAGAATAGGATCAAAAAATTGTAAAAAGTTCTCAGTTGTTAGAAAATCACTTTGACAATATTGTAGAACTTAGATTTGTGAAAGAGGTGGTATTACTCAAGACAGAGAGAAGATTGACGGGGTTCAAACAAGACTGTGTGAAAGACTATGAGTACCTAAACTAAAACAACCTCAATGGTTCTAATGAAAAAGTCCAGTTCTAGAGATATTAAAAAATAACATGTGCAAGAAATGTTAACAGATTCAAAATAGTAAAGATAGAAAAGGTGACACCCAGATTTTTGGCTTGGCCACCTAATTGGTACAATACACTGGTAAGAGAAAACCAGAAAAAACAAAGCAAAACAAACCAAGATGATGGAGGAACTAGATTCAAGAAGGCACCATTTGTAGATATCGAAGAATGGTATTTCTATTTTGAGGAACCTCCATACTGCTTTCCATAATGGTTGAACTAATTTACATTCCCACCAGCAGTGTAGGAGGGTTCCCTTTTCCTCACAATCTCGCCAACATTTGTTGTTGTTTGTCTTTTGGATGGTGGCGATCCTTACTGATGTGAGGTGATATCTCATTCTGGTTTTAATTTGCATTTCTCTGATGACAAGCGAAGTGGAGCATCTTTTCATATGTCTGTTAGCCATCTGAATTTCTTCATTGGAGAAGTGTCTGTTCAGCTTCTCTGCCCAATTTTTAATTGGATTATTTGATTTTTGTTTGTTGAGCTGTGTGAGCTCTTTATATATTTTGGCTGTCAACCCTTTATCGCATCCGTCATTTATGAATATATTCTCCCATACTGTAGGATGAGATGCCTTTTTGTTCTATTGGTGGTGTCCTTTGCTGTACAAAAGCTTTACAGCTTGATATAGTCCCACTTGTTCATTTTTGCTTTTGTTTCCCTTGCCTGGAGAGATATGTTCATGAAGAAGTCGCTCATGTTTATGTCCAAGAGATTTTTACTTATGTTTTTTTCTAAGAGTTTTATGGTTTCATTACTTACATTCAGGTCTTTGATCCATTTCGAATTTAATTTTGTGTATGGGGTTAGACGATTCAGTTTCATTCTCTTACATGTAGCTGTCCAGTTTTGACAACACCAGCTGTTGAAGAGGCTGTCATTTCCCCATTGTATATCCATGAATCCTTTATCATATATTAATTGACCGTGTATGTTTGGGTTAATATCTAGGCTGTCTAATCTGTTATACTGGACTGTGGCTCTGTTCTTGTGCCAGTACCAAATTGTCTTGATTACTGTGGCTTTGTAATAGAGCTTGAAGTTGGGAAGCAAGATGCCCCCTGCTTTATTCTTCCATCTCAGGTTTGCTTTGGCTCTTTGGGGTCTTTTGTGGTTCCATATGAATTTTAAAACTATTGGTTCCAGTTGTTGAAGAATGATGTTGGTATTTTGATAGACATTGCATTGAATCTGTAGATTGCTTTAGGCAGGATGGCCATTTTGACAATATTAATTCTTCCTAGCCAGGAGCATGGTATGAGTTTCCATTTGTTAGTGTCCCCTTTAATTTCTCTCATGAGTGTCTTGTAGTTTTCAGATTATAGTTCTTTCACTTCCTTGATTAGGTTTATTCCTAGGTATTTTATTCTTTTTGATGCAATTGTGAATGGATTTTTTTTTCTGATTTCTCTTTCTGTGAGTTCATTGTTAGTATATAGGAAGGCAGCATATCTCTGTGTATTAATTTTGTATCCTGCAACTTTGCTGAATTCATATATTAGTTGTAGTAGTTTTGGAATGGAGTCTTTAGGGTTTTTTATGTACAATATCATGTCATCTGCAAATAGTGAGTTTGACTGCTTCTTTACCAATATGGATGCATTCTATTCCTTTGTTTTGTCTGATTGCCATGGCTAGGACCTCCACTACAAAGTTGAATAACATTGAAGAGTGGGCATTCCTGTCTTGTTCCCAATCTGAGAGGAAAACCTTTCAGCTTCTTGCTGTTAAGTATAATGTTGGTTGTGGGTTTGTCATATATGGCCTTTATTATGTTGAGGTACTTGCCCTCTATACCCATTTTCTTGAGAGTTTTTATCATGAATGGATGTTAAATTTTGTTGAATGCTTTTTCAGTATCTATGGAGATGATCATGTGGTTTTTGTTCTTTTTGTTCATGTGGTGGATGATGTTGATGGATTTTCGAATGTTGTACCATCCTTTCATCCCTGGGATGAATCCCACTTGGACATGGTGTATGATTCTCTTGATGTAGTTTTGAATTTGGTTTGCTAATATTTTATTGAGTATTTTTGCATTTATGTTCATCAGGGATATTTGTCTGTAATTTTCTTTTTTGGTGCAGTCTTTGTCTGGTTTTCGATTAGGTTGATGCTGGCTTCATAGAATGAGTCTGCTAGTATTCCCTCTTCTATTTTTTGGAAAACTTTAAGGAGAATGAGTATTATGTCTTCTGTGTATGTCTGATAAAATTCGGCAGTAAATCCATCTGGCCCGGGGGTTTTGCTCTGGGGTAATTTTTTGATTGCCGCTTCAATTTCTTTGATGGTAATTGGTCTGTTTAGATTTTCTGTTTCTTCATTGGTTAGTCTTGGAAGGTTGTATTTTTCTGGGAAGTTGTCCATTTCTTCTAGGTTTTTCAGCTTGTTATTATATAGGTTTTCATAGTATTCTCTAATGATTCTTCGTATTTCTGTGGGGTCCGTCGTCATTTTTCCTTACTTGTTTCAGATACTGTTGATGTATGTTGACTCTCTTTTTCTTTGAATAAGTCTGGCTAGGGGGTTATCTATTTTGTTGATTTTTCTCAAAGAACCAGCTCTTGGTTTCATTGATTTTTTCTATTGTTTTATTCTCCTCAATTTTATTTATTTCTTCTCTGATCTTTATTATGATCCTCCTGCTGACTTTGGGTCTCATTTGTTCTTCTCCAGTTTCAATAATTGTGACTTTAGATTATTCATTTGGAATTTTTCTTTAAACAGGCCTGAATTGCTATATACTTTCCTCTTAGAACTGCTTTTGCTGCGCCCCACAGAAGCTGGGGCTTTCTACTGTTGTCATTTGTCTACATATATTGCTTGGTCTCTATTTTAATTTGGTCATTGATCCATTGATTATTTAGGAGCATGTGTTAAGCCTCCATGTGTATGTGAGCCTTTTTGCTTTCTTTGTGGTCTGAAAATTTGTTTGGTAGAATTTCAATCTTTTTGAATTTACTGAGGCTCTTTTTGTGGTCTAGTATGTGGTCTATTCTGGAAAATGTTCCATGTGCACTTGAGAAGAAGGTTTATCCTGCTGCTTTTGAGTATAGAGTTCTGTAGATGTCTATTAGGTCCATCTTTTCTAGTGTGTTGTTCAGTGCGTCTGTGTCCTTACTTATTTTGTGTCTGGTTGATCTGTCCTTTGGAGTGAGTGGTGTGTTGAAGTCTCCTAAAATGAGTGCATTGCATTCTAGTTTTTCCTTTAATTCTGTCAGTATTTGTTTTGCATACATATTGTTATGTATTGTGTTGGGAGCATACATATTTATAATGGTGATATCCTCTTGTTGGACTGAGCCCTTTATCATTATGTAATGTCCTTCTTTATCTAGTTACTTTCTTTATTTTGACGTCTATTTTGTCTGATACAAGTATGGTAACACCTGCTTTTTTCTCCCTATTGTTTGCATGAAATGTCTTTTTCCATCCCTTCACTTTTAGTCTGTGTATGTCTTTGGATTTGAGGTGAGTCTCTTGTAAGCAGCATATAGATGGGTCTTGCTTTTTTATTCATTCTATTACTCTGTGTCTTTTGATTGGTGCATTCAGTCCATTTACATTTAGGGTGGTAATTGAAAGTTATGTACTTATTGATATTGCAGGCTTTAGATTCATGCTTACCAAAGGTTCAAGGGTAGCTTCTTTCCTATCTAAACATATAACTTAACTCACTTATTAAGCTATTATAAACACAATGTGATGATTCTTTATTTCTCTCCCTTCTTATTCTTCCTCCTCCATTCTTCATGTTAGGTGTTTTATTCTGTGCTCTTTTGTGTTTCCTTTGTCTGCTTTTATGAGTAGTTGATTTTATTTTTTGCCTTTAGTTAGTATTTGGTTGGTCTGCTTTCTTTGGTGTGATTTTATTTTCTCTGGTAATATCTATTCTGCCTTAAGAGTGCTTCCGTCTAGAGCAGTCCCTTTAAAATATACTATATAGGTGGTTTGGGGGAGGCAAATTCTCTTAATGTTTGATTCTCTGGGAATTGTTTAATTCCTCCTTCATATTTAAATGATAATCATGCTGGATAGAATATTCTTGGTTCAAGGCCCTTTTATTTCATTGCATTAACTATATCATGCCATTCTCTTCTGGCCTGTAAGGTTTCTGTTGAGAAGTCTGATGATAGCCTGATGGGTTTTCCTTTGTAGGTGACCATTTTTCTCTCTCTGGCTGCCTCTAAAACTCTGTCCTTGTCCTTGATCTTTGCCATTTTAATTATTATGTGTCTTGGTGTTGTCCTCTTTGGGTCCCTTCTGACAGGAGTTCTGTGGGCTTCCATGGTCTGAGATACTATTTCCTCTCCCAGTTTGGGCAAGTTTTCAGCAATTATTTCTTCAAATACACTTTCTATCCCTTTTTCTCTCTCTTCTTCTTCTGGTACTCCTATAATGCAAATATTGTTCCGTTTGGATTGGTCACACAGTTCTCTTAATATTCTTTCATTCCTGTAGATCCTTTTTTCTCTCTCTGCCTCAGCTTCTTTATGTTCTTGTTCTCTGATATCTATTCCATTAATGGCCTCTTGCACCTCATCCAGTCTACTCTTAAGTCCTTCCAGAGATTGCTTTATTTCTGTATTCTTCCCCTAACTTGATCCTTTAGCTCTTGCATATTTCTCTGCAGGTCCATCAGCATGGTTATGACCTTTATTTTGAATTCTTTTTCAGGAATATTGGTTAAATCTATCTCCCCAGGCTCCCTCTCAGGGGTTGTCTGGGTGATTCTGGACTGGATCAGACTTTTCAGCCTTTTCATGGCTATAGAGGTACTTGTGGGCAGTTGGCACGTGTGTTATCTGGGAAACCAAAGTCCCTTCCTGCTTGCTGGTCTCCTTGCCCTCCTCAGAGCAGCTTCCAGTTTTATTTCCTGAGCCACCATTGGAGGGGCAGCCATCGGGGCAGCCCAGAGCCCTGTGGGGAGGGGCAGGCACATCAGGTATGCTCTTCTGCAAGA
This sequence comes from Manis javanica, assembly GCF_040802235.1. NCBI lineage: Eukaryota > Metazoa > Chordata > Mammalia > Pholidota > Manidae > Manis > Manis javanica. The sequence goes on from NC_133158.1 coordinate 185,810,117, forward strand.
ACGGTGACCCTTGGCACCCTGTCCTGGCTTCCTCTGTCTGTGTGCACAGGTGGGGCCTCTGTGTCTGGCCCGGGTGAGTGTGGAGGAGGCTCTGGGAGGTTGCTTTGGGCATGGCAGCTGTCAGGCTGCTCCCCTGCTATGACAGGGCTGTATCAGAGGGAGAATGAATGGGAGACTGTTTATCATTGTGAGGAGCTTCAGAGCTGCTCTGCCTCCCAGGGGGCTGGAGTGCCTGAATTTCCCCAGGATTCCTAGCTGCTGGGTTGAGTGTGCCTGGATGCTTCCATCCAGCTGTGAAGCCCCTGTCCCTTTAAGACTTTCAAAAAGCACTCTCTTTTCTTTTTTCCCAGGGGTGCCAGCTGCAGGGACTCCCTCACAGATTTTACTGTTTCATTTCCCCAATATCCAGCACACCATGCACTGTGTGTCTGTGCTCCCGGTGCAGATGACTAGCGCTGGATATTTAGCAGTCCTGGGCTCCCACTCCCTCCCCACTCTGACTCCTTTCCTCCTGCCGGGGAGCTGGGATAGGCAGCATGCCATGGCTTGTATCTTACCCTCTTCATGAGGTGCTGAGTTCTCGCAGGTGTAGATGTAGCCTGGCTGTTGTACTTTATCTTCTGGTCTCTCTTTTAGGAATAGTTGTATTTGTTGTATTTTCAAAAATATATATGGTTTTGGAAGGAGATTTCCGCTGCCCTACTCACACTGCCATCTTGGCTGGTCTCCCGGCACCAACTAATTTTGTAGCTAATTTACAAATTGTCTAATAATATTTATAGCAACAATTACTTTCAAATTTGATGAAGGATATGTAAACTTCTCCCCAGAGTGCTTACCATGGTTGCTTTTGCTAAAATATTTAAAAATTCTTTTTCTCTTTTTTATGTCTTGACACTCTCTCATCTTATTTTCCATGAATATATCATTCTGTGGTTTTCTTCTGAACTGTGCTTTTTGTTGGCTTCACTTTTCACCTATTAGTAAGTATTTTCCAGGAAAAATTTTGATTCTTGTCTCACGTTCTGCTCATCCAACCTTGGTCCATGTGCATGAATCCATAGGATCATTCTTAGCACTACGCATCTCTAGGTATCATTGTGTACCTGTGCTTCCTCTAATATTCCACTCCTTACCATGTTTTGATTCATCTATTCTGAGGTGCTTCACCAATACAGTATAACCAAAATTAAACTCATTATTCACCCCTGCCAATACTTTACAATGATTTCACTCTGATCTAACTTCCTACCTTTCCTGACATACTCTGTTTGATTTCTTCCATTAATTACTCTGTCCTTAATTTAATATCTATTCTAGCTCTGGACTGAGGGTTACACTTATGTCATTTAATTCTCACAACATCCTGTGAGGTAAGTCAGAATATCTGCATTATCTATGTGGATAAACTGAGTTTCACATGCCTTAGATGGATAGTCACACAGCTGGTAAGAGTTGGAGATGGGATTTGAGGAGTGCTCTGCATGATTCTAGAGCTAAGGTATAACTAAGGAATAACTCCAAGCCTCAGCCACCACCACATGTCATTGTGAGAAAGAACCTGGAATGCATTGTCACTCTCCTTTGTGTGTGACTCCCGAGTGCCCTGAGGATAATGTGTAAGTCTCTGGATTAAAAGGTATTCTAAGATCTAGCTTGGAGTGGTCTATTTCTAAAAGCATTAAATACTTTGTTCAATACAATGCTACCCTACAGAAAAGCAGAAGTTGGCATGCCCAGGTTCTTCAGGGGGTCCAACTAAATAAGACCCCAAACTCACCTATTGAGTTACAACTTATTCCAATGATAACAAACAACAACAGAGGCTGTCTTTCACCAATAAAATCAAGGTTGGAAGACAAGGCTTTAGATTTGTGAGCCTAATGGTCTTAAAAATCCTGACCACAGAATTAGCCAGACCCATCCCAGTGGTGCTGAGGAATTCAAGCTCCTGCAGGAGAAGCTGAGTCAGTTCATTGTGGGCAGATGGGCAAATCTCAAGGGAAAATGAGTGGAGCCATGACAAGGTTGCTGATGTTTCCCTTGTAAATTTACAAACAAGATTTAAAAAAACCCTACTTCTCAAGAGTGGAGCAGGTAATAGTGAAAGACGGTGAGGTAAATAACTTCTCATGGAAAATCGAGACCTGGAAAAGGCCAACACTCTTCTCCCACTTACCCAGGATGAAATTTTTTGCGTGCATCATAGTCAATCTGTCAGTCCACTGCCAGCATGCCTCTCACATCTCATTTAGCCTCTCTAGTTCTCTATTTCTGTTGTAACTATTGTAACAACCTCTAACTGATTCTTCTGCTTCTTCACTTTCTTTTCCCGTGTTGGCTTTCTCCATGACCTGAATACAAATATGCTTTCTCCTGCACAGTTTTGATGATGGAATCCCCTGGTAAACAAACATGATCTGTTATCACGCCTAGTAAAAATCAGTCTGCAATCCAAGGTGTTCTCTCCTCTGACACAAATCTACCTTTTCCATCATTATTATTCACTGTTTACATCTAACAAGATCATTTATTTATCCCTAAGCACAACCATCTATTTCCTAACACTGTGCTCTTTGTTTTTCCTATATACCTGTAACAATATAACAATATCCAGAATTTATATTTCCACTGAAATATGAATGCTTGAATGCCATAACCCACAGAAAAATGAGAGAGTGCTTTGTTACACATGGATGAGGATTAAGAATTTCTGTAAAATGGGCTTTATGGATATTTAGGGACTATTATGCACAAGAACCAATTTAATCAAAATCAAATTGTGATGTTATCACTGACATTTGATATAGAGAATATTTTGTACTCCATGAACAATTGATGACACACACTTTCTCATTCATTCATAGCCTTATCATTATATTTTTCACTTTGAATTACAAAGAAGAGCATTATAAATTCTCTGCTTACTTGCAGAAAAGGAAGGACAAAAACTCAGAATTTTCAGGTTCTTTACAATTATAATTCTCTTACACTGACTTATTGTATATCATTCCTGCACCCATTGAATATAGTATCTTCTCTGATACCAAGATATCACATGCTTGAATTTGATAATGGTATTATTACTTTAAAAGCGAAGTTGTAATAGCATACAGAACCTATTTGATTATACCAAAATGCTTCATTGCCCAAAAATTAAGTTGTAAATATCTTTCATATTTTTCTCATAAATGAAATAGGTATTTTTTCTCTGTATCGTATTTTATTTTAACCATGAGATCGAAGGTGAAATAGCACTACTTTAAAATATATGTATTTTATAAGGTTGTTAAAGACATTTTATTTATGTATAATTAAATGTGTCATTCAAATTTTTTTGTACAGTATTTATCAAATGTGAAGTATTTGCATAAAGAATTCACTCCCACAGAGAATTAATTTAATCTCTGTATTACAGTTACTCCTAAAGAAGGAAATTAAATTCTCTTGTGTATGCTATGTCAGGTTTACCAGATGAAGGAAGACTAATGATGTCAGATTACTTTTCAGTGGGATGGAGTGAACTAAATTTGTATCAAGGGAGAAATGATTTCTTAGCCACAGACACATGCATTCATCAGATTGTCTGTGAGTAGTTTATACTATGTATTTATATATTTTCTTTCCATCTTGCTGTCAAGTATTATTATACCACATTTTTCATCAGAGAATTGAAGTGAGAAAGCAACATCCACAGACTACTTGAAATTATTTGAACTTTACCCACTAAATTTTCCAGGTGCTTCTCTAAGAAGAGTTCAGAAGGATGAGTCAAATCCTATTTACACAAAATATCAAACTATGCTTTTTTCCAAAAATTGGCCTGCCAAATTTTTGGTACAATGTTTGAATAAGGATCAATGTTAGAAGAATTCTTCTAATTTAAGTAATGCCACCCAAGTATCATTTAGAATTTCTGACAAGAAAAGAAAACATAATATATTCACCTTCCTGTGCTTTTGTTGTAACATCCAAGCTCCTCACCTTGGTGCACAATAACATCATTACCTGTTCAGTGTCAGCCCTCCTCCATCCTCAACTTTGGCTCTGTATTTCAGCCAAACTTGGTTTTAAATCCCACAATGTTTTTAACACCTCAGAAAGCATGGCACATACTGTTGTTTCCCCAGAGCCATCTCTCTTCTATTTAGTACATTCCTTCCATATACTATAGCCTTTAATTAACTGGTATTTAATCTTCAGAGCCTTCCTTGACACCCCACCTTAACCCTTCACTCTTTTTCCTTCCGTTTCCTTCCAACATGTTCCATAGCCTCTGCTCCTGCTTATAATAGCATTTGACTGATGGAATCTAAGCATCTGCTTCTCCAAATTACTGTGGGCCTAGGAACGGTAAGGAGCAGGCCTACCTCGTTCACTGTTTTATTCCCAGCAGTTAGTGCTATGCTTTTTACATTGCTGACATATTGATTTGAATTCATTTCCAAGTTTTTGAAATTGGGCAAATTTAATTCTTAAATTAGTTAAAAATGCAGAATGTTGTGGAAAAACCAAAGGGTCTATGAATTGGGAATCTGTGTGCTAGAACAAGAGTTGCAGAAAACATCTTTAGATTGTTACTGTTAAGTATAGATAATTTTAAGTAACCAGGTGCAGAAATTGGGGAATATTCTAAAGGATTGAAGACATTTTTGGAAGCTTTTGTATGTGGATATAACCCAATGAAATGTTTGACTAAGGTTGGTCCGATGGTGAAAGGAATGGTGAATCAAAGAGAAAAGTTCAAGAGTGGGAGGGCACTTAGAAGGTTTGTGAATTAGTACTTGTGTAAATCATAGGAATGTTGATATGGTGTGTCAGAGGGAGAAGCACCCATCTATTCCCCTAGGAGAGAAAGGAAGGTGGTGGGGAAGTTTGTGATTATAGATATGTATGTTGACCCCAGAGTAACTAGTTAAGGATTTCACTTTTGAGAGAGTAAATGTTCCAAAAGTGGAAGCAGTATCATCTTTGACGAGACTAGGAGGCATTGTTAAGAAGCTTCCCATGGAGAATGGAAATGAGAGAGGTACCTGACGAGGGCCCCGTGGGAAGTCTACTGAGCAGCGTTGGTCCCAGTGGACACGGACACCACACATTCACAAGGCCACTATTTAAAACCTGTATGAGATTTTCTCCTTCAATATTCAAATGCCTCCATAGACATGAAGAATGAGAGGTCTGTAATTTGTATTACAGAATGGAGTTTACCAAGAATTTGTGTCTGAAAGCAAGTTAAAGCAAATATAAGAGAGAAGTTCCACAGAATATCAAAAGAGAGAGAGAGCAGGGCTTCTCAGCTAGCAGTGAAGGACATGGCCATGGACTAGATATCTCAGTATGTTCACAGAGCAGAAGAAGTAGAATGAAAATGGTGGAGGGGTTATATTTGTGGTTTAGGAATGAGAATTAGAATTAAAATTTCAGAGGTGTTAACAGTTCTAAGGCAGTGCCTATGGAAGAAGGTAGCTAATGTGGACTAGAGGTCATGGTATTTTAAGGGATTGCTTGATTACTAGGGGTTCTCAAATGGAATTGATTTGCATGATGGCAGGGATCCTGTCTGCTTTTGCTCAGTATGTTACTACAATGCCTATCATAGCCCAGAAATAGCAAGGGCTCCCTGAATAGACCTTTTGTGAAAGAGAATTATGCAAGTAAGTCAAGGACTTTCAGGGCAGGGTATGAGTAGCTGCCCAGAAGGACTTTGAACATAGTACTTGACAAGAAATTCGGCTAAAAACCTCTGCCCTTCCAATACGCATCTGATTGGCAGTTGACAGCAATAGGAAGAGGCAAAAAGTGACAGAAACAGGTGGCAGAAGCTCCCATATAAAGGAGTGGAAAAGCATAGGAGTAGAGACAAGAGGGAGAGAATCATTTACTTAATAAAACATTTTTGACTTTCCACTGTCTGCAAGGTCCTAGTATTGAGAAAAAAATATGTGAATGTAACAGACACAGTCCCTTCCTTCTGAAACATTCATATTGGGAATACAAACCTTACATTATTTAACTGAAAAGTAAGTTATTAAAATTGAGATAAATGTGTTAAATGATACTTAGGTTGGCTTTCAGAGAAATGATCTACAGGAAGATATTTTATGCTGAGTAATGAAGAACGAGTAGCAGATTGAAGAAAGGGGAGGGGATGGACTAGGAGGGGAGCATTCCAGGCAGATAAATGTAATGTCATGATTAAGAATGTTACAATAATTCTTCCCCCACAAATTGTCTTTTAGAAATGTTAGAAAAAATAATTCTAAATGGGTTGAAATATATTTTCACTGAGGTGCTCAGACCAAAAGACAGAAAATATTGTTATTCCATTCTTTCCCTCCTGTCTCACATTCTATCAACAGGTCCTAATGCCAACATCTTCAAAAATGTATCCCATTTGAGAATCTGATCAATTCTCATTACCTCCTCCACAATCACTTAATCCAAGCCACTTCCATCGCTCTCCTTTACTGTACCAGTGACTTTTTTGCTTCCTACTTTGTAATCAGAATGAACTTCTGATCACAAGAGGGCAAGTCAGATGGTGCCACTGCCACCTCTATACACCCTGGTCAGTGAATTCCCAGCTGCTCTCGCAGTGAATTTCAACCTCCACACAGAGATGCACAAAGATGATTTGTGGGGCCCCTCCTACATCCCCGTTGGTCCTCACCTCATTCCTTCCCCAGTTTGCTCTGCTTTAGTCCATCCTGCCTGGTTTTCCATTCTTCAGCTTGCACAGCTCATTCTGACTCTGGGGCCTTGAGTGCACTGTGCTCTGCCTCAACCCTCTTCCTTCCGGTCTTTACAAGCCTCATTTAATTTTTATTGTTCAGCTTTCCAGCCTCATTTATGCCTTCTGTCTTTACCGGCCACTTGAATTTTCTATCCCACATCTGGGTTTTATTCTTCATAGTACTCACTAATATCTGAGTTAACATTACTTGTTTACCTGTGTGGGTACATGCATGTGAGTACATATACAAATATGCCAATAAATAATAGAGGCATAGATCTAAATAGAAATAATTTTTCTTCCCATTAGAATATAAATTCCATAGAGACAAGTATAGCTGTCTTGTTCACTCTTGTATCTCCAGGTTGAGAGAAGTATCTAATCCAGTTTATACTCAATAAATGTTTGATTATTGCATATAACTAAACAACAGAGTGTTACAAAATGACTTTTTAAAAATGACTACTTTGATGTAATCCTAAAATCATTTTCATTAATATTATAGTTAAATATATCAGTATTAATATTTCCCTTGAAATATATCCTTGAAGACTATAAGGTCTTTGGTTGTAATATTCTCCACCCTCTTATGCACACACAGTTGCCCACCACCATGCCTTCCCTTATGCTGTTCCTCCTGCTTGCCACATTAAGAGACCAGGCCTGAATTATTTTTTAAGGAAAGTTCCTATCTTTTGTGATATCTGAAAATTTTCCCATCCTCGAAATGAAAGTAGCTCACTGTTGCTTCAGCATCAAAATATTTTGCCTATAATTCACTAATAATTAGTGTTCTTTATTACAGAAATGTTGCTTATTTTGGTGTATATACTTATAAGACTGTAAGATCCTTGGTGGCATGAGTACTTGACAAAAAAAGCAAGCAAACAAAATCAGTTTTGGATTTTGATATATCTTGCTTTTGAAATATCTTAGGATTTGAAATATCTTGCTTTTTATTTTTCTCTTCAGCCTTATTTATTGTTCAAACCCATATGCTGGTTCTTTAGTGCCTTCTCCTGCCCTCTTGAATCACCCATCCCAACCCAACCAAAACTGTACACACTTCTTTATGTACAAGTTGGAAAAATTACCCATTGAACTGCAATTACATTTAAATTCGGGTGTCTATTTTACCAACCCAAGTGAGACAATTAAATGTTATTAAATTAATTTCAGATTAATTAACATGATTACTGTTTCTAATAACACATTGGTCAAGATGCTGTATAACAAGAAACAAGCAAGTGTTAAACAATATTCAGAGTATGTAGCTGTTTTTACCTTTTTTGTAAATCTCACATATAGTCCTGGAACCAAACACTGTACTTTTCTATCTTTTTCCTGCATTTCCTACATTTTTTGGCATTGAGGTAATGAATAATTAGGAACAGATTTCTGTGAGTTTCTGATCTAACTATAAATTCTATAAAAAATGTAGTTTAGTACTCAGATTGCAAATAAGCACACTGACATTCTATTGAAATAAATGAGTCTGTTTATGCTCAAAGGAGAGGTTTGTTTTGTTTCCATGTATTCCTTATTGGCCTGAATATACAATTTGCTTCTATTGTGAAATTTCAAGGGAATACAGAGTAGCTCTGGATATACCAGTTAAAAGCTCTTCAAAGATACCTTATGGCAGTGTTGCTCTATGTTTACATAGCCCAGGGCATAAAGCTTTGCTAATCTTAATCTTTATATTTACCACAGTATAATTAATTTGACCCAAATAGTGCAATTAGGGCTTAATAAGACTCTCTTGCCTTTAATATAATCACCTTGAGTCAGATTTCTGAGAACATTCCTAATCTTTACTTCCAAGCTGTAGAATTTAATGGTAGGAAGACTAGAAGGGAAAACTGAATTCCTCAGAAGAAATGTAAAGGTTGGTTTAGCTATACTGTTATTTACATGTTAATTATTACCGGGTTTAGATTTAGTAAAACGATTTGACTTTAAAAAAAATATTTTTTAAATAATCTTCAGAGTTTCAGTAATATATTTGAAATTTTATCTATAAGTGTACATACATCTATTTTTAAAAGTAGACAAATAGATTACATAGCACATGTATTTATATATCAGAGTTTATATAGTTTATTAATTGTTGTGTATTTTGTAAAATAATTTCATGACCCATCTATTCTCATGAAAGTCAGCTACTACTTTACCGAGTAGTTTAACCTAACGCATTTACTCCTAGTATTTCTCATTCTATTCACATTCCAGCTCAAGAAGTCCATGCTTGTCTATAAAATTGGTGTTTTGTTGAAATGGCATTGGTAATCCCCATGGAGAATTAAAAACCCCTACCATTCACCATTAAATCAAGGATCTCTTGTCCTCCTGGGCCCCTGAAGTGGCCTGTGGTCATTCTCGATAAGCGTGAATGCTTGTGGCCACGGCCGCGGATGCCCACGGAGGGGCTCCACAGGCCGAGGCGCTCGCCCGGAGAGCCCGTGCTGCGCCTCCCGGGGCACGCAGCCCCTGCGCGGAGGGCTGAGATCGTCCCCAGGAAGTCGTCCCATACCAGAAGTCCCTTCTGAGAACTGAAGGTACTCTTTTGAGCGATGGTTCTTCTCCAGTGAGAAGTGAATGTTAGCCGTCTTTTTCCTCTCGGTAATGTGGAATGTAACTGCCCAGATCATCCTGAGTCATTCCCAACACCCGTGTCCTGGGATTCTGGCAAAAGGCTTTCTCCTCCCCCTCCAGCTGGCTCCACCATCACCATTTATTCTGAGCTCCAGAATAAATTTGTGTTTTACTTTAAAGTTATTACTACAAAGCAATGTATACAGGTTATGGTCTATATTTATAAATAGGTCTTCTTATGGTAGTTTGTTATTTGCTATCTTATTAGGTGGACTGTTTTATTCAACCCTCATCTTATGCCTGTAGTTATATTATTACTTTTCATTTTATTGGTGAGGATAGTGAGTCTCAAAGCTGTAACCTAATGTTACATGGCAAGTGAGTGGTAGAACCTAGATAGTCTCATCTAACTCTAGAATCTAAATGTCCCCATGTTTGTTTACTCTCAGAACCTGAATAAAGCATGTCCAAATACAGAGGAACATTTGAAAACAGTTTTACAGTTGTTTTTCTGACCAGAATAAAGAGGAATAAATACCGAACCAAGAAAAACTAATTTTGTTTCCCTGACCATGTCAATAATACCAAACCATTTAAAATGTAAAAATGCCAGCAAAAGTTGGCATATATCCAAGAAAAAGCAGCAAATAAGTAATTAACCTTTAGGAAAGTTTAAGACTTTCCTTTTTAAAGACTTTATTTTTTTAAAAGATTTTCCTCTTGTGCATTTAAAAAAAAAAACCTATAAGTCACTAAAGACTTATTCATCTATTTCATTAAGTTTTCTGGTCTTCATTTAAAGTTCCCTAAAAGTGAATTGTATTATGCTGATATTATGGTTAGAAAATTGATGGGCTAGGCAAAATGAGATACAAGTAATCTGATAGAATCCTTCAGGAGAGCTATTAGGAAAACAATATATACACATATTAGATGCATACATATGTATGTATATATGTGTGTGTGTGTGTGTGCATGTATAAGCACCTATCTTTGGTTTGGTTTTGGCAGTTTGCCATTAGGAAAGACATATTGAAACTGCTTCTCAAAGTGCTTTTGGTTATGTAAGCCTGCATTTGTGTGAGCAGGTACTTAAGCAGATACTACTGAAGATTTTCTACCCATAACAGGTAAGTTAATATAACACTATAATAACAACAGAGGCTATATGAAAAACTCACATCTAGATTTATGTTACAAACATTCCATAAGAAGCTGGCTTCTACATTTCTATATAGTACGTGTGAAAAATAGCTATAAGTCAGGATGATCAAGTCCGAATCCTAGCCCTCTCAGTTATTAGCTAAGTCGCCATGAGCAAGGAATTAAGTTTTCTAAGCTTCCACTGCGTCATGTAACTAATGGGAATAAAAGTTTCTACAACAGATGAGATTTCTTTATTTGAGTCATTCTTGCCCTTGGAGATATGGGCAAATTTAGCTCAAACCTCCAAAATCATATCCTTTCTCTTATCCAAATTTATATGAATTTCTTCATTATTTGCTTACAATCTTCTTTGTCTCCTTTTATATTAATACACATCACAGCTTCCCATTTTCTGGTTAACTTTTGAAGATCTGTGGGTTAATGGAGAGAAAAGTTGCTTTATTTGATGCATGATTAGTTCCATCTCAGACCTAGACACCATTTCCTTTTTGTCACCTGGTGATCACGCTTCGTGACATGCTGCACCCGTCAAGTGTAAATGGCTATACTTGTCCACCCACAGCCTTCCAAATGTTTTTGGGCCAGACCCATGATTTTCCTCCACTCGCTCCCTCTGCCCTCACTGAGCACACATGCACGTGCACGTGTAAGCATGCACATGTATCCTTTGCATGTTCTCTCCATCTTGTTCTATCACATTGAGTAGTAACATTGATAATTAAGTGGGTCAATGTTTTAAAAATTCACAACAGTACATACTAATGCAATCAATGCATTTTAGTTTCAGTTCCCTTCAGACACTACTCTCTTCATTTAATGGTACTAATCTGAAACACATTATTATTAATCTGTATAAATAGCAAACTTTACAATTTTCTGACTAAAATCCACTAAAACCATATTGCCCCTATTTCTAAGTTATAGAATACTTTTTAACTCTGTATTTGAAATGAGTGATGAAATGCCTCTGGCACTGTTGGATCTGTCTGAGTTCACATGCTGAAAGATACTTGTAAACACAGTCTTAATTTTCTGCAATGCAGGACATTTCAGACTTTATAGGGTACCAATATTCATGTAAAATTAGCCTTTTCTTTGTGATCTAGGTGATATTAAACAATTCAGTTTTAATGGAACAAAACAGTATATATTTTTGACACAGAAATTGATTTTCTTGATTTTGTTATATTAAGACAGAGAAGAGCTGCTTATGTCCAGGGAAAATCTATGATCCAGCAGTAATATCAAAGAAAATAGAAATAACAATTTCATGATTATTAAAAGAAAAACATCCTAAATTCTTATGGGCAATATAGGTTAAATATCATTTGACCAACCGTGTCACTAAAGACATTGACTATTAATATGTCACATTATTAAAAATTGTTTTGGCTTTTCTCTTATTCAGTTATCATCTACCTGTCACATTTTTCCCTATAATGTACATACAGAGCTTACCTAATATTTATTAGTATTTTGCATCATGGGATAATGCCATTCTTGTTTAGCAAAACAATTAAATTAAGGTAAAAAATAAACAGGGAAGATATAAAATGTGAGAATTATGTATGTGTGGAGTGTGTGGTAGCTTTTTGAAGTACTTTTGTAGCCGTTCTGTGGTGTGCATCCACCACGGGTTCTGCAACCAGAAGACATACTGAAGCCTTTGGGGCTTTTTTTCTTATGGCTTTAACCTGTGTGGTAGTATCAATAGTGTTGATGTAGATGGCTAAGAAATAATATCCTGGGTCTAGCCGAGGAGTCAAATAGGTCAGATCATGTGCAAGCTGATGCCCGATCACTGCTGGGAGTTCCAGGAGGCAGAGATCCAAGAAACACAATCATGCCACCAGTGGTTATTTGAGCTTTTTCTGAGTAATTATTCTGGTTTATTTCTAGTTTCCTCAGATTTAAAGGATAATGGATACTTTTTCTAAAGATCGGCCCAAGAAAATGTCTTTGACTTAAAAACAGTTTTACTTTACCATTTAGTAAAAATTATTTAGCAACATCTGTGTTCACTTGGGTACAGGTTTGTCACTCACCCCTTTATAGGAGTATAGTACTTTCTACATTTTTATTATCCTTTCTTTACTGATAGCAGATTTCCCCACATGACTTGCAGCACCTCTCAAGTGTAAATGACTATCCTTGCCCACCCTAAGGAGCCTAGATGACCATGACTTCCTTTGATCGATTTAATGAAAATAAAAGTTGTAACTGTAACACTTTCTATTATATTAAGAACGCATCCATGATTTGTCAAAACGCTCTTTTCCCCTTTGTCACAAGAACCAGAAAATTTCCAAGTAGAGGTGGTACCACAGACCGGGACCCAGGATGATTTGGAGCAGAACTTCAGCAAACATACTGTGAGCATGTAGTGAGGGCTTTTCTGATTGTAAAAACAACACTAACATATGAAACACTAAGCACTCCTTGAGCATTGTTTATCCAGGATGATTTAAAATATGATAATGGGACTCCCTTTTTTAAAAATTCCTATTATAGAAAATGAATTGGATGATAATAGCTCAAAAGAATGATGACAGACTTAAATAGCTAACACATTATTTCAAAATAGTAACTGTCCATCTTCTAAATCAAATTTAAAATAATCAAGAAATCAAGATTCTGAAAATTAGAAGGTATAGGATTTTTTTTTACGATTTTCTTTTTTTATTATAGTGTCACTGATACACACTCTTATGAAGGTATCACATGAAAAACAGTGTGGCTACTACATTCACCCATATTATTGAGTCTCCCTTATACCCCATTGCAGTCACTGTCCATCAGTGTAGTAAGATGCCACAGAGTCACTACTTGTCTTGTCTGTGTTACACTGTCTTCCCTGTAATCCCCCCACCACACCATGTGTACTAATCATAATACCCCTCAATCCCCTTCTCCCTGCCTTCCCACCTACCCCTGCCCACCCCTTCCTTTTGGTAACCACTAGTCCCTTCTTGGAGTCTGTGAGTCTGCTGCTGTTCTGTTCCTTCAGTTTTGCTTTATTGTTATACTCCACAAATGAGGGAAATCATTTGGTACTTGTCTTTCTCTCGCTGGCTTATTTCATTGAGGATAATATCCTCCAGCTTCATCCATGTTGTTGCAAATGAAATAATTTGTTTCTTATGGCTGAATAGTATTCCTTTTTGTATATGTACCACATCTTCTTTATCCATTCATCTACTGATGGACACTTAGGTTGCTTCCATATCTTGGCTATTGTAAGTAGTGCTGTAATAAACATAGGGGTGCACATGTCTTTTTGAATCTGAGAACTTGTATTCTTTGGGTAAATTCCTAGGAGTGGAATTCCCGGGTCAAATGGTATTTCTATTTTTAGTTTTTCGAGGAACCTCCATTCTGCTTTCCACAGTAGTTGAGCTAGTTTACATTCCCACCAGTAGTGTAGGAGGGTTCCCCTTTCTGTGCATCCTCATCAGGATTTGTTGCTCCTAATCTATTCAGTGCTGGCCATCCTAACTGGTGTGAGGTGATACCTCATTGAGGTTTTAATTTGCATTTCCCTGATAAATAGCGATATGGAGCATCTTTTCATGTACCTGTTGGACATTTGAATTTCTTCTTTGGAGAATTGTCTTTTCATATCCTCTGCCCATTTTTTAATCAGGTTATTTGCTTTTTGGGTGTTGAGGTGTGTGAGTTCTTTATATATTTTGGATGTTAACCCCTTGTTGAATATGTTGTTTACAAACATATTCTCCCATAATGTAGGATGCCTTTTTGTTCTGCTGATGGTGTTCTTTTCTGTACAGGTTTTTGGCTCAATGTAGTCTCATTTGTTCATTTTTGCTTTTGTTCCCCTTGCCTAAGGAGATGTGTTCAGGAAAAAGTTGCTCATGTTTAAATTCAGAAGATTTTTGCCTATGTTGTCTTCTAAAAGTTTTATGGTTTCATGACTTACATCCAGGTCTTTGATCCATTTCTAGTTTACTTTTGTTTATGGGGTTAGACAATAATCCAGTTTCATTATACAAGGTAGATGATCTTTTCATTATAGCTATTATATTTATGAAAAGCCTAATTATACCTGAGATCATTTTTATGGATTATTCTTGGGAAGTAGTATATTTCTGATAAACAGTAAGTAATTTTAGTATCTTAACATTACTATAATTTTGCAATACTGTAATATTTTTTCTTAAAAAATCAAGAAAAAATAAACTTGTGTGTGCTGTGTGATATTTCTTGGATGTTTAAAAAGTAGAAATGATTTTAATATTATGCTAAAATTAAAATGTTAAGGCTATAGCTACAAATACTAAAGTAAAGCTGGAGGTTACTATGTTCTTCACTTTAATTCCACTTAAATCAAGAAAGGAAACTAATCTTAAAAAGAAAAAAACTGCTTTCTGGAAAAGCAAATAGCAGTGATCTAGAGGTATTTTGTCTCTAAAAGGTCAATACACTTTAGTGGTTGGGAGAGCCAGCCCTGGAAACATGTTGACCATCATTAAATCTCAGCCACTTTAAAATCTACAACCTTGACAATGTCACTGAACCATCATGTGTGGGCTTCCTCATTTGTAAAATGAGAATGTTTACAGTAACTCTCTTGTAAAAGAGTTGTATTAATTGAACTAATCCAAGAAAAATGCTTAGAACAATAGCTTGTACATTGGAATCACTCAACGGTTATTTATTAAAATCATAAGAAAGATGACCAATTCTTCATTTTCTCCATAATGATTCTCTAATACAACTTTAAACTAAGCTATGGTGAACTTTTTTTTTAACCTGGTATTGATATTTTCTAAATATACTATTCAATATATGTATTATGTGAGCTGAAATCAGTGAAGGTAATATAACTCCCTAACATAAGTAGTTTTTTTATTTTTCTCACATTTTAGGATTTTGTAATTTTAAAGGTATAATTCTATAATACTGTCAAATACCTCCTGCCAGATGCTTAAAAGTATTGGTAGTAGATTATTAGGACACTCAAGCATCAGTTGAAAAGTAGGGGTAATAGTTAAATGTATATTTCAAATGATAGTCAAATGGCACAGATTCACACAACTGATTTTTATCAAAAATCATTTCATTTGTTTCTTAATGGAGTACAAAAAAGTCACAGTATATTCCTAACTCAGCAATACTTGACTCACGTTGTAAACAAAATGGTATTGGTCATGGTGAAAAGAATGCTTAGGTTCTAATGTACCTAAGTTGCAGTCAGCTTTGACTAGCCCATTGACCTAGGTACATACTCAGACTTCAGCACCTCAGTTTCCCTATCTGTACAATATCAACAATATAAAACCTACTTGATATTGTGGTTTTAAGAGTAAAATAACATAATGAAAATAAAAGACTTGGCAGAATGCATTGTAGTTAGTTAAGCACTGTTAAAAATGTATAAAGTAAATTAGTATCCATATAGTGTTTTCCCATATAAATATATAACATTTGAAATCATTGTTGCTAGTGTTTTAGTACTATTGAAAACCTACAAATGTACTACAACTAAATTAGCAACCTAAAGTAAATTTATATTCGAGTTATGAATTTATTTTGTGATTTGTATATTGCTCATGGTGTAATCAACATGACTGTACAACCTAAATATTAAATTGCTGCTTATGTAATTATAGAATTTTAATATATGCTAAATATATGGTAAAATCTCACAATTTTGAACAAAAAAGGTATTTGATATACAAACCAATTTAAAATACATTTATAAATTTAACTTGATTTAATTTTAAGAATTTAAAGATTACTCCAACAACAATAATAATATGTGGACTAGAAATTACTTGTCTTTCATCTTAGTGCATACTACATTCATTGTCCTTAACTTGAGATAAAATCTTTGAAGATACCTGTGAAGAATAATATTACAAATTTGTTAATTAATTAAATAATGGGCCATAGTATCAACCAATGTACCTCATCTATCAAATGAAAATCAAAAGATTCCTAATTCATCTATCAAATGAATTCATCTAATCAAAATCACCTAATTCATCTATCAAATGAAAATAAAAGATGTTGACATTTTTTAAAAATATGTAGTTTCTATTTTGCAATTGTATAGCAAAAGTTTCCAATATATTCAGTGGTGGTAAATATATTTTCTTTAAAGTGGAACTCTTTCAAGCCTGGTGAATGCTCAACCTTAACAATGTCAATTGCAGTCACAGATGCAACTGTCTATTAAAGAATGAGATTGATTTTCCAGTGTGATTTGTAAACTGGTCTGGAAGGCAACTCCTAAGTACTCTGAAGCCTGAAAAGACACAAAATATTCATGCTTGTTTAAGAGCAGGTTATCTTTTCACAGCAGGAAAAACACCATGAATAAAGAGAAGCAACACCCTTAGTTAAACCAAGCTCAAAAGGGAAAAAAAAGTGTTTTACTTGACTTTAGAAATATTTAGGAATCTATTATAATTAAAAAGAGTACACTAATCTCATAGCTTGAGGTACTAAAGTACATTACTTTCTCAGATATGCAATTTGAAGATCTAAGTATTAAACTGAGGAAAGAAACAGTGCAACATGGTTGAGCAGTGTCTATTATTTTCTGTTCTTTTTTTTAATTACATCATTTAATACAAAATTAAGCAATAGCTTTTCAGGTACAATATTATCACCTAATTCTTGGTAAGGAGAATAAGTATACACCCCTTAAAGTTACATATCTTATATGTCAATAATATTTCAGTAAAGATGGGAAAAAGTAAATGTGTTTATATTGCAATATATCATTAATTTAAGAAATATTAAATCATATGAAATAATAAAAAATATTCAAGAATGTAGCAGAGCAAACACAACCAAGCTGGTGAATGTGTGCTCACCATCTCCTTAGGGCAGTAGGTAAAGGACTAGTGAGAGCTCAAGGGGGTCTGGAGGAGGACTCATAATAGTTCAAAATGACTGAGAGCTCAAAAGATTGCCATATTTTACAACATGTTTCTATTTTTTATGATAATAATATTTGAACTTCAGAGCAGGATAAGTTATTAGAAGAATGATAAAATAACTATTTCTAATTGCTTCGTGGAAAACAAATGATATTAAGAAACCACTTGAATTTGTCAAGAATCAATAATATCTGATGTTGTTTCTCATTGGTCAGATAATCTTTTATTAGAGAAGAGAAATAGATATGTTTTAAAAAATTTGGGGGGGCCTAGTACATTTTTTAAAGAATATAGAATTGTTTAATTTTGTGACCTTCATTAGGAGTAAGTTTGAAGGTGGGCTTAAAACCAATGATACACTTGAATAAGTAGATGGCAAGTATTCAATTGCATATTATTAAGTAGCACATTTATCAAATATAAAGACATACAAATTTTATGTTTGGTGGTATTTTTGTTTTATTTTGGATCATTTGTAATTTATAAACAACCTGAAAGAACAATTATACTAGTGTTCACTTTTAGAAAACCACTTTTAGGCTCATAGTTGGTTCTTATAGCTTTATAAAAGAACAGATGTTTGAAATTATATAAGCAAATATGGAAGCTGCCTTGGTGAAGTAAAAAATATGGGTTGGAATGAGCTGGTCGTGTTTATTATAATGCAAACAGCCCTCCTGATTACACACAGAAAAATCACCAGACTGTATCTTCAAAACACAATAATCACCATCACATTTCAGTTCTCATTTAGCCACCTAGCCACCTGTTTTTGATTACTTTGTACGAGCTGTCAATTTGCAGCTATTTATATTGATGTCACACGGTGTCCTAACTCTGCTAGAGTCCTACAGGTGACAGGGTGCAAAAGTCCCTTAGTGTTCCCTGAAGCTCACTGTGAAGACAGCCTCACATCCTTCACTGCCAACTTACACTCATATCTGAGCAGACATGCAGCCTGGCTGGGAGCAGTTCTCAGGCCCACTGACTGGATGCCAAAATCTCACTAGGTTATGGAAGACTCATGTAGTAGAATAAACACTGAACTATTAAATGTACTTTAGTTCATTATGTTTCTACTGCACTGGTCACTTTTCTATATTAAATTAACTCTCATGAGATTTAGGAACTGCAGTTAACATTAAGATTTTTATATTTGTTTGTTTACTTATTGCTTGTACCTTCTCATCTAAATACAAGTTTTGTGACTTATCTCTTCTGTTTAACAATACATCTCCATTTCCTAGAAAGTAGCTCAATAAATATATATTAAGTAGATGAAAATCATTCAGATGTTCATCTATGGGATTTGGTATATATGTATACGATTTAGAACATCTTTTGTATATGCAAAATGGAACTGATTTTAAAGAATAATAGCATCAGGTGAAGAGGTATATGTTCTACCAATATTTATTGTTCAGTTTCACAGTAATTAGTTAATTATTTGCTAAATGAAATTTAGAAACTTTTTATTAATATAAGACTGGAAGACATATTTAGATAACATTTCCTGCCTGCACAATTGTCCCATTAATTGAAAATTAACAAATGTAGAGAACTGGCTACATATCTATCATTAGTACAGGGTGATGGAGGTAGAGGGTGCTAGAAATGGAAACATTTTCAAAGCCAAAGAAAAAAGAAAGGAGTTATGAAAGATTTAATTTCAGAATAATGGGTTAGAGGATTACTCTTTTTCTGTTATTCAAGGAAAATTTCATGTTCATTGTCTGAAAATGAAAATAGGGGTCCACTCTTAGAATACAATTTGGAAGGGATTAAAATTTCCAGGTTATAAGACTGGTAAAGGGCAGGTAACTATCTGTTAGAAATGCTTAACATCATCTTCTTGATAGAAATATTGGAAAAAGAAAAAATGTCCTGATTTGTACCCTTTGCTGAGTTCAGGTAAGTACCTGAACCAAGACCAATTTAAGCTACTGACATGATATACTGAACTTGTGAAAAGAGATATGAACAGTTCACTCCTCCAAACTAATATGAGCAGGCTTCATTAGGAGGAAGGAATAAGCAGTAGTAGGAGACATTCTCAGCAGTGTGGTGAACAGGTCGTCCAAACCTGAGGATGTAGTTTAATGATGTCCCAGTGTATTTCCAAAGCTAGACACAATAGTATAAAAGAAGCCTTTGGTTATAATTTCCTCTTTATTGACCTGGAGTTTAGTCCAAACGAAGATGAATCTTTTCCATATGACTCCTTCTTATTTTAGTACACATTTTTTTATGGGTGGGACAAGATAAACTCAGAGAAACTTCTGAAAATTCACTTTGATAAAAATAAATTGCACTGATCAAAGTCAGTTGAGAAAGACTAATTTTTTTCCATATACACTTTTTAAAAAATGTACTTCCAGTTAAAAAACAAGCAAACAACCACAATGAGATATCACCTCACACCAGTAAGGACTGCCACCATCCAAAAGACAAACAACAACAAATGCTGGTGAGGTTGTGGAGAAAGGGGAACCCTCAACAAATGCTGGTGAGGTTGTGGAGAAAGGGGAACCCTCCTACACTACTGGTGGGAATGTGAGTTAGTTCAACCATTGTGGAAAGCAGTATGGAGGTTCCTCAAAAAGCTCAAAATAGAAATGCCATTTGACCCAGGTATTCCACTCCTAGGAATTTACCCTAAGAATGCAGCAGCCCAGTTTGAAAAAGACAGATGTACCCCTATGTTTATCACAGCTCTATTTACAATAGCCAAGAAATGGAAGCAACCTAAGTGTCCATCAGTAGATGAATAAATGAAGAAGATGTGGTACATATACACAATGAAACATTATTCAGCCATAAGAAGAAAACAAATCCTACCATTTGCAAGAACATGGATGGAGCTAGAGGGTATTATGCTCAGTGAAAGAAGCCAGGCAGAGAAAGACAAGTACCAAATGATTTCACTCATGTGTGGAGTATAAGAAAAAAGCAAAAACTGAAGGAACAAAACAGCAGCAGAATCACAGAACCCGAGAATGGACTAACAGTTACCAAAGGGAAAGGGACTGGGGAGGATGAGTGGGAAGGGAGGGACAAGGGTGTGGAAAAAGAAAGGGGGCATTATGATTAGTGTGTGTAATGTGTGGGAGGGCACAGAGAGGGCTGTGCAACACAGAAAAGACAAGTAGTGATTCTATAGCATCTTACTACACTGATGGACAGTGACTATAATGGAGCTTGTCACGGGGACTTGGTGAAGGGGGAGTCTAGTAAACATAGTGTTCCTCATGTAATTGTATATTAATTTTACCAAAAAAAAACCAAGCAAACAAAACAGGGTATGGGTCAAAAACATAAGTTGTTTTGCAGCAGGAGCTGAAGAGTAAAGAATATATATATATATATGTGTGTGTGTGTGTGTGTGTGTGTGTGTGTGTGTGTGTGTGAGTGTACACAAGAGGCTTGGGGTACTAGATGCCATACACCCCTCTCTCTGCTCAGCACAGAGTGGGCAAATGGAAAATCCCAGCTCTTAACCTCTCCCTGGGGAGAGAGTGAGCTGATCTCTGTGAGTCATCTTACCAGTTTTGGAGCTCTTATAGGCCCAGCACTGCCAGCCACACTCCCAATGGAGGAAACAGAGACAGTCGATTGGACTGGGAGATGCCATAGGTCCATCCCTAGAGCCCACCCCTCACAGTCATGCATACAGAGTGAGCAGATTTAAAAAAATGCCAGCTTTTGGCTCTCCCTGTGGAGGAAAAGGGTTAATCCGAAAATTAGCTTCAGTTTGGGATCTCTAGTGTGTTGATGGTAACAGAAGAATGAAAGTAACCATTTATAATTTATGATATAATTTTTTCAGTTTTTGAATACTGTAATTGCACAAAAATCCAAACAAATTTACATATTGTGAGAACATGCTTTATTGCATTCTGTATTCTGGACAATGCTGTCTTTATTATGTTGTTCACATCCATTCCTTTCTAGTCCTATAAGCATTGCTCTCATTAAGTACATAATACCTTCCAGTTTTCATGGTAGCATTTATATGACATCTCTGTATAACTCCAAATATATTCTATTTTTCTGACATTTTAAATTTCTCTTATTTTTCTAATTAAGTTTTCAAAGGTAGATGTTTAATTACTCTAAGTGGTCTGCAATATATTTTAGAGGGAATACTATGCTTTTATTTCCTATTCCTATTCATTTATAGGCAGTTAGTGATTTTATTGTTTGATATAGATAACACCAGTTCCAAAGAGAGATCATAGCCTTCATCGATGTCATCTGTTGGTATTCTTCTCTTACGTGGGTGAAATTTAGGAGTAAGGAAAGATTCCAATAAAAATTAAAATATTTGTTGTTTTATATATAGAGTTATAGAGAGACAAACACACAAACATGCACAAATTGTCCATGTTTACCATTATTCGGCTATGCCAGGAAGGCAGCATCATTTTAGTGCTTTTGTCTGTTCACTTGCTTATTTTGCTCTATTGTTAGTTTGAATTTTTCCATGAATGGTTATCTACTGCTGTTACTGTTTGTGCGGGTACACATATGTGTATTTAAATAAAAATTTATTTTATTGAATTCATCCCTACTTATCAATATAAAAAACACTAAAATAATTTTAAAATAAACTATTTTAAATCATTTAAAATCAATTCTTTTTAGCAGAAAAAATCAATCAAATGGTTAACATTTTGCGATTTACATAATGATATATTAGCACTCATTTTAATTTTTTTTATTGACCCTGAAAGTCAAAACTATATGTATTTTGTAGACGAAGGGGTATTCATAATTTCAAATGAGTCAGCATTGTTTCTATGAGTCAGTAAAGAGTTATTAAATGCATAATGGAAAAGATGCATCCAATTCATAGGCCACAGTGTATTTTTAACCTTACTCAAAGCTGCAGAAAAGTTAACTTTTATAGTGTTTTTGTTTTTCTTTATGGTATTTCAATTATTAGGGTTTGCTGTTTTATTGGACTCCTTTTCTCAT
The DNA here is from genome assembly GCF_040802235.1 of Manis javanica. Taxonomy (NCBI): domain Eukaryota; kingdom Metazoa; phylum Chordata; class Mammalia; order Pholidota; family Manidae; genus Manis; species Manis javanica. The sequence continues at coordinate 185,832,500 of NC_133158.1, forward strand.
GAATTATAGCTATACAAAGATAAATGACACTTCACAGATTAAATAGTAATCCTTTTTAATTGAATGACGATGTTAAAATGCTTTATCTAGTATAAAATACTTGTCTAATTTCATTACTTGTAATTCCATGCTGTCTCTTCACCTTAAACTAATGTGATGTCGTATGCACCCTCAAATCCACTAAAAATTCTTTCCCTAATTTCAAAGGCATCCTAGTTACCATATAAAATAGCATTTTTCAGGATTTGTTTGATATAACTTTTCATAGTATTTGAGATTTTGAGCAATTCATACATCTAGGAATTCTCAATGGCGTTATTTTCTGAATTTCCCACATTTTTTGACATCTTCTTAGTCTCTTTCATGTGCTCCCATTTCCCTTCCTTTGTCCTTAAAAAAAAGGTATTTTTCAGACCCCTTACTAGTGCTCTTCATCTCCACAGTCTGCTCTCTCTTTCATGACATGAACATCACCTCTGCTGAGTTCCGAAAAACTTTCTATTCATTCATTCAAATAAATAACACTCTCCTTCATGACTTCAGCTACCACTTACATCTTGACTAACTTTTAAGTTGAAAATATGCCCTGAGCTTCCAGATTTATAGATCCAAATACATCCTGAGCACGTGAAGTTGTAGGGCACACAGATGTGTCTCAAGCGCAGTAGATCCAGAACTGGCTCATTACTCTTTCACAGAAACTGTCTCTCCTCCTTATTTTTTCTGTGTCAAAATTTGGAATCAACATCTACTTGATTATTCAGATAAGTAAATGAAAATTTCCAAATTCACTTAAAAAATTCTTTTCTGACATCTTAAATGTATCTTCATTACATCTCTTTTCATTGTATGTCCACTCTTGCTCTTTATTTTACTTTCTGAAAAATATAACTTTTTAAGTTCAAAAATTCACAGTATCTCAAATATTTCTCCTCAACAACTTAACTCTCAACACTGCTTCTAGAGTGTTCTAATATCCAAATTTGGTTATATGATAGCCTTGCGTAAAGTAGCCTCCCCGAGACAGTCCAGACTCCTCAGAAGAGTATACAAGACTTTCCGTAAATGGGGCACTACCTGCTGGGCAACTTCAATAGCTTCTACCTGAGGGATGGTGCACTTTGTGCAAGTGTAGGAATATAACTATTCACACTAAATCCACGCATTTCTGCCTGCTCTCTGGAATGATCATTTCCCTGTGTAAAATACACCATTGAACTTGTTCTGTTGGACAGCCCATTCCTTTAGTGCAGGTGTCATATCATCTATGAATTCTTCCTTTGAGACAATGATTGATTAATCATCCTCTCATCCGAAAGGTCATCAAGCCTTGCAAATGTGCAACGTACAAAGAGCTGTCATATCACTTACCACATTGTTTATATGTAGGAAATTTACACTAACCTTACTAAAAAGGCATGCTTCATCTCTGTATTACCCATTCAATGGCACACACAAAACAGGAGGCAATAAAATTTGTTGGGGAATGAATTAATAATATTAACTGGGCCATGTCCCTCACTTAATAGAACATATATATATATAAATCTTGTGGAAATATACATTAGAATAATATACTATATTGAATATGAATATAAAGATATTTAGCTGGTAATCTTTTAATTCAAATGCAGTGTAACTTTTTGGAATTGGGAGTTAAAGTGATAACATTTTTTTGATGTTTTTACATCATTCCATGTACTTCCTAACAGTATAGAGACTAACCTTGGAAATTTAAACCTCTCAATTTTATTTCCAAATTTTGTATAATATCATCAAAATGGCACAAAAAGAATGCATTCAGTTAATGAAAATGCCAGCTTAAAAACCAAGAAGATGGTGCTAGGTTTTCTTATGAGATATAGAATACAAAGTATGTTTCAGGGGGAAAAATGTGTTTAAATGCCCAAACAAGAATTAACAATATGTCCAGTGATTAGATATTTGGGAAGCACTCAAAGAGCCAAAATGTTTCTTAAAACTAAATTATGAAAGTCTCTTTTTGACTTCTGGAAAACATGTAAGAATCATGGTTTTTCAAAATATATTAAGCATCAGAGCAATTTACAGCTGATAGCAAGTCATATGTCACCCTATTACTACCTTTCTTCTCAAAATAACAGTGCACCATCCTAGGGGGCAGAGAAATAGTAATACATTTTCTAACACTAGTAACACCATCCTAATTTTTTAAAGTACTCTGGTCAAGCAATTTGAAGAAATGGAGATATATCCATCTATCATCTGTTTATCTATTGTTTATTTATATAGCTTTTTCTTCAATATTTCTTGAAGTTCTTAATATTTTGAGGTTCATAGTATTGCATTGTTGAGAAGCTTGACAATAGCTGTTTCCTAAAAATTTCATGAGGGACATTTTTATTTAATTTTATGTGTTTAACCCATACATTATTAATACTAATATCTTCATTTTGAAGTCAGAGACTCTCAAGATCAGAGACTTTAAGGTCTTCTCTAGGGCACAAAACAAGTGGACGGAGAAGCTAGGATTTTCCTCACTCATAGTCAAATCATCTGCCCACTACAAAAGTAAGCCTGAAAACACAATTTCACCTACATCAAAATCTTTAATTTAAGGACAGGAAAGTAAATTTGGTCAAGTTAAATATTGTGAACATAAACAATACACACTCAAATTTTTAAAAATCCAACTATAGTTGTCTTTACTATTAATTCTTATAATCCACTTAAGAACTAGAAAAACATAAACAGGCAACAAAATATATGGAATTAGTTGACAGCATGTTTATTTTCTAAATACACATCTTTGAAATATCCTGTCTTCCAAAAGTGCAAAAAAAAGAAAGTGAATGAAAATGATTGGCCGATTGTTCTCTATCCATAATTGAAGGTACTAAGTGAGCATAAAAACAATTCTGATTGTACACTGTCAAATATGTCAACTAAATTAAACCCTCATGAATGTTTTCACATCAGAAAACAGTTCCATATATTTGTTCTTTTTTTAATCAGTTGTATATGTGTGTCATATATACTCTTAAAACCATTCAAGACAGTAAGATAATTCTGGGCTACTGAATCTTTGGTTTCTAGTCTTTATTCATTTCAAAAAATGTTTCTGATTCTAGCCTTTCACTGTCATAAACTTGATTATTGCTATTCCCTTGTGAAAAGAAATGCAAAATGTGTTTGTTCCTTGTCATCACTGCATACAATCATTTAAGGGAAATTGGCAGGATGTGCCTGAGATTTTGGCTCTCTGGTTTGAAGACAACCTGTACATGCTTGTGTGAAGGCAGGTGGCAAAATGCAAATCCACAACTATATCCATTATGTTCATTTATTTTGCCATTTAGAAAGCACAGATGTTAAGTATATAACAACAAGGTGTTTTTTATTGTAATCACCTGCTGTTAGGGTCCCTCCTGGCACAGTAGCCAAATGGATTCTGGTTTCCTTCTCATTTACAAGGTATTTGCTATTTGATGGCTCAAAACAAAACTGGAATTATTTTTCATTCATAAGAAATTCTAAAGCAAGAAAATTTAAAGAAAAATTGGTATAAATTTGAATTGCATATGGTCATAGTTAATTGTATGCATACATCATAATTTGATTTGTCTTGATTTTCAGCTTAAAAATCCAGTTCTCTCTTGGCTTATCTTTTGATTTGCTATTGTTTAGGCATAATTTCTCTGATTTACTGACAAGCCTGAAAATTATTACTTGATTGTTTTTTCCTTACCTCTCACATGCAAAATGGAAAGTTTTGATATTTACCTATGTTTGCTAGCTAATGAAAATTAATATTTTAAAGAGATTTTGCTCCTATCAGAACATATGTATAATTATACACTCAGATGCAAATATTTATATATGTCATGTATATATTTAAAGCATACATATATTACAAAGATTTTTTTCATTAATGTACTTCTCAGAAGTTTTATCAACTGAGAAATAGTCAACGTAAAATGAAAAAGGTTTCTGTTCCTGGAAGTAGAGTTCAATTACCTCCTCCGTTTCAACACATCTAGTGTGACTGAAACTCTTTTAACTTTCTCTTAGCTTTTCATTCTTGCAGTTAATCTATTTTTCAAGTGTCTCAAATTCACCACCAGTGACACTAAGTGCAGAATCTAAAAGTACATTCCTTTCATAATTTCCTTCTTTGTCTGAGAGCTGGTGAAAAAACAGAGCTTCGTATTTTGCTTCCACTTCCTTGGCTTTTGACATAGACTTGAGTTTACAGGAAATGGCCCCTGTCCATATTTAAGCCAAATCAAAATATTTGTCTCCATCTCTCTGTCGATCCCCTTTTCTGTTTGCTGTTTATAACATTTACAGAACACTGTAAAAACTCACAAATGCCCTACTAATGATATACAATAAATGTAACTGCTAATGTAAAATTAGATACAAGGTGCATATTATTCTTCAGTCATTTAATTAAAATGGATTGAACATCTATCATTTGCTAGCTGAACTCTGGTCTAGAAAGGTTGGTGATATATGATTCTACCCTCTAATGGAAGAAACCACAGATTCTAAAGTTACCAGATAATTTTTCAAAAAGCTTAGTGCCTCATTTATACTTTAATAAAACCTCCTCCCAAATAAATCATCCTTCTTAAAATTATGAATTTTAATTCAAAGTCCAAAAGAACCTATCAAATCATCAACATCTTTCCTTTAAATAAACTTTTTTAAAAATCAAATTCCATTATTCAAAAAAGTTTACAAATATGTTTGTTTTCCATTTCATCACTCTCTGAATTCCTAGTAATTAAGAATTTTGCAATATTGCTGTATTAATTAAAAATGGTAGGGTGTTTTAACAAACAAAAATATTGTGATGGCTCAAATATCAACGTTTTTTTCTCACACATATAAAAACCAAAGCACTTCTCTGAAGGACTAGTAGTTCTTCACCTGGAATTCAGGGACTCAGGTTTCTTCTGTCTGATCACTTCATTATCTACAACACATGACTTCAAAGTCCCCCTGTTCACCTGCATCAGGTGCATGAAGGGAATGATCATTGGGGATCAACTGCAGGCTTTTATGAGCAAGAATGATTACATATCACTTCTGCTCATTTCCACTGGCAAAATATATCAGTTAACTACACTCCCTATAGGAAACATTGAAAAATTCCTAACCCCATGAATCCAGTATAAAAAATGGCGTTAGTGACTAGCTACTCATGATGTGTCTCAAAGACCTAATTTTCAATTAAAATTAGTGTGTGTGTGTGTGTGTGTGTGTGTGTGTGTGTGTGTGTGTGTACACATAGTATTAGGTCTATATATAGTATCAGTCGCTTATATATTGTAATCAATCCTTAAAATATACCAGTATGAATCCTGATAATCACAATATCTTTAATGGTGATTTTGAAGTCTTTGTTTTTCCCCCTCCTCTCCTTGTTTTTATTAGTGTTCTACCTTGAATATAGGGTAAATTGCATCATTAGTCACTTTTCTTTAGTTTTTTCTTCCAATAATTTTTTCTGATCTTACTTGTAAGTTCGAAGATATTTCTATTAATTGATACTATTCAAAACAGTAGGCAATATAAGACCAAATTCTAGTAAAAGTTTTGTAGTTTACTTCTCCGTATTATTGATAACAATTGGAGAGCATCAGGAGACAAATATTTTCCACTTTAAAAACATTCCAAAACAGGATAAAAGATGAAAGATTCCCATATTTTGAACATATTTTAATGACACTAAAACATTTTCAGTGGCCTTTAAAGAAAATTACTGTATCAGATTTAAAAAGTATTCAAATGATTCTTTACCTTTCTCCATTATGGAAAAAAAAAACCCTCCAGAATATCATCAGGTTTTGATTTAGACATACTGTTTTGGAAAAAATTACTGACTCAGAAGATGTGAGCTAAATTCTTCTCTGAATTACAATTATTGAAGATTGTGATTAAGTCATACATTTCTCATGCCAAATTATTAGAATACATTATTTATGGTTAAATTTCAAAGGAGATGGCCATCATTAAAATGCATTTTTAAATGAATAAAACCAATGTTGGAATTTCTTTTCTACTCTAAATTTGCTTCCATCTGATGCAACAGCTTGAAAGTAAGTACAGTATATCATATTGATGTACTTTTGCCAAAAAGGTCACACACTATATATATACTAAAATGTAAATACTGCCTTTGGAATGTTTGAAATTCACAGAGAAAGACAGGTACATGATGAAAATTGGAAACTGAAGATTAATTTTGAGAAACTGTAAAACCTCTTTATTTTGTTAGTCATACAAAATTAAATCTCAGGGAAGTAATTTCACTATTACTGCATAAAAATCAAAAGAATCAATGCAGTGAACAAATTACCTTTTGTTTGCTAAGATCTGACAAAGAAAGCCATTGCTAACAGAATGAACAAAACAGCAGTAGACTTTAGAGACACTGAGAAGTGACTGGTGGTTACCATGGGAGAGGGGTTGGGATGGTAGGTGGGGTGGGTGAGGGGTATAAAGAGGCGCATAAGTTCAAGCACAATATAAGTTTGGCACTGTGATAGTAGTAGAGAATGAAGAATATAGTCAATATTTCTGTAACATTTCTCTGTGTTGACAGATAGTAACTGCACTAAAGTAAGTGAGGCTTTAACAATATAGGTAACTGTTGAACACTGTGTTGTATATTTGAAAACAATGCAAAATTGTATACCAATGATACTTCAATTTAAAAGAAAGGAAGCCATTGCTTATTTCCAGTACATACTTCCCCATAAATTCTGAAAAACTGTGTAGTCATTCAGTTCTTATAATGAAACACAAAGAAATGTGTATGTCATAGGTGTTAATGTTTAGCATGTTTAAATTGTACTATATTATTTTGTTTATTTTAAAGTATATCTTTTTACTTTTTATTTTACTTTTCATCACTTTTCAATACATTATATCATGTATTTCTTTTTACTTTTCATCACTAAATAAAGCTTTTATTAAGCCTGAAAAGTGTGAGGAACAAAGTAATTATTCAGAGTGGTTCCTCCCAAAGAAATACATTCCCACATGGAAAAAGTTACAATTTTTTTGGTAAACCAAACATATCCAACAAAAATAAGGTAAACAGAAAAAAGGAACTAATCAGTGGATACAAAAATCATGTAGCAAAAGCTGTTGTAATTAGTGAGTAAAGGCTTTTTATTTTTGGTGTAGTTCCCATTAGCTCAAAATACACTGAAATTTTAGAAGGTCCTCAAGAAAAAGAGATTATTCCTTGACTAGTAATGTACTATTTTAAGACTTACAATGCAAGCTGAGATATAATTATTTGAGAGAATTGAAAAAATTTAAAAATACTCACAATCCCAGACCCTTTTGTCTGAAAGCAAACTCCCATGTGCGCACACATGTGCATGTGCACACACACACTGAGTCCACATTCAGTTTTTAGGTATATTATGTCATACTTAAACTTTTTTATTTTTATTATTATTATTATTATTATTATTTTCTTTTATTTTGCTATCATTAATCTATATTTACATGAAGAACATTATGTTTACTAGGCTCCCCCCTTCACCAAGTCCCCCCACATACCCCTTCACAGTCACTGTCCATCAGCGTAGTAAGATGCTGTAAAATCACTACTTGCCTTCTCTGTGTTGCACAGCCCTCCCCATGCCCTCCCAACACTAGACATGCCAATCATAATGCCCTCTTTCTTTTTCCACATCCTTGTCCCTCCCTTCCCACCCATCCTCCCCATTCCCTTTCCCTTTGGTAACTATTAGTCCATTCTTGGGTTCTGTGATTCTGCTGCTGTTTTCTTCCTTCAGTTTTCCTTTGTTCTTATACTCCACATATGAGTGAAATCATTTGGCAGTTGTCTTTCTCCGCCTGGCTTATTTCACTGAGCATAATACCCTCTAGCTCCATCCATGTTCTTGCAAATGGTAGGATCTGTTTTTTTCTTATGGTTGAGTAATATTCCATTGTGTATATGTACCACACCTTCTTTATCCATTCATCTACTGACGGACACTTAGGTTGCTTCCATATCTCAGCTATTGCAAATAGTGCAGCGATAAATAGGGGTGCTTGAAAATTGTGTTTTAAAAATAGTATTAAACACTTGGAAAAAATAAAACTACTAAGAAGTGTTGAGGATAGTTTGCAAAATGTGATTGTAGATAATCTTCCTATTTAGAAATCTCAAACAATTGCCTCATGTGTCAGCACAAAACCACGCTGAGTCTCAGTCCCAGACCATTACTGAATGGACTGTGGCTCCATAGCTGTTGTTTTGTGCTGGCATCCCCAGGCTGCCAAGTTGTATGTTATACTTTATTTCCCCCCCCCAACCAACCCACCCATCGTTTTAAAAAGTATTTTCCTATTTTTTTCATGTAAGCAGTATTTCTGCATACTTATTTATCTCAAGTGTAGTTACTGAGGAGGACGTTTCACGATCCTGAAAAGCTACTAAATTTCTTTCCCTGCCATTTACCATACACTGTAACATTGAGTGTCCACCAGTGTCACTCAGACCCTTTGAAAGAGCAAGAAGTGCTTTCTCAAATTAGCTTTAAGTTCCAGATTTGTTCCTGACTTTCAACTTGATCTTGCACATTTTTATCCCAACTTCAGTTTTGGCCCTGAATTTTTATGTGCTTTGTTACGATCTATGCCTTTGATCTAATTCTTCAACTTTTCCGTATGTCTAACTTTTAAACTCTTGGCTATAATAATGACATGCCTTTATTTTGCTCCTTTACTCCACTGATGAGATGTCACTATAATATTGGCCTATCTTCTTACATAATTACTCAGATTTGGATATCAACAAAGTTACAGCACAATCCTGAATAATTTAGTTTTTAACATTAAGCATTAATATATGTGAAATATCAAATAACTTATTCTGATATTATATTGATATGAATATCACTTTTCTAATATTACCCATGTCTGTGAATAATGAATCAGTCAAAATGTATTTACAGTGCTCAGAATGGAGGGAGCTAGGTGGATAAGTGGAAGGACAACTTAATTATATGAAATATAAAACTCAATGGTAGGTGCAATAGCTGTTCCTAACAATACTTCTTAGCCCATATAGCAATATCTCAAAGAATAACTTTGAGTCCCTCATCATCTGAAGCCTAGTTACTGCCCTTTGAATTTTGTCCCATGCTTTATCTGGAACTTAGCGAGCAGAATCATATCATCTTTAGGTCACACTAGCAAAATTGTAATCCAAAAAAATAAATGTAAAAGAAGCCTCTATATGATTATGGGTAGGCTTACTGTCTATGGGAGGGAATAATAGATGGATAATTTAATTGCTACTTGAATTTTAAAACTGTGGCATAAAGATATAAAACTATGGAAATTAAGTTTTGAACATTAATGCCAATAACTCATTTAAATGTATGTTTATACCCAATAAGTAAGTGAATAAGCAACTGTAAAATGTTCTGTTAAACTTAAATACCTGTGAAGCCCAAATTGAAAGAAAATTCACTAATGTACTTGTCTCAACCTTCATGTTAACAAATACCTGTATTAGCATAGAGGTGAGTGACGACCTCACTCTGCACCATTACCTGAGTTTATTTACCAGGATCCAGGTTCCAGCCCACTGTGACAGTTGAAGCTCATTTAGCTGATTTAGCACCGCACCCCAAAATAATTCATTTTCTGTTTATACCATTCTATTTAAAATATCCTATATTTATAATGTTTTATTATAATTAATATAAGATAGCATAAAATTTAAAGAAAATATAAAGTATGATTATTAAAGAATAAATAATGATATATAATAACACATTTTGAAATGAAATTTTAAAATATATTTAAGAGCTTAGACATGGATATGGACTTGTTAACCTTGAAGGTTAATATGGAGAATTTGAAAAGATAAGTCATCAGATATAATCTACAACTGCTTGAGATATTTTTCAAATGCAGTTTACTTATTACATGATAACCATGATTACCTGCAACAGTAGACTTTAAATTTGCAAAACAAAATTCAAAAAGCACTGCAGTAGCCTAAGAATTTATGATTGGTATCTATGCTGGGATACATACTAGTTATGTGTGAGATAAATATTATAAACACACAAGTCAGGGCAATGTCACCTTTTTGCTTTGAGACATTCTGTAGTATTATAAAAATACTATCACATCTTACAGAGTTAAAGTCCTGTCTTATAAAGTAGATAAAATATAAAACAAAAAATTAATTGGCTCAAATGCCTACAACTTTTTTCAGCAGACTATGAGAGATTGTACTAATGTAAATATACAATGGCTTTTTGAGGTGAGAAACATTTTGACATTTAAACCATAGTTTGGAACCAGTGTCATATATGTCACATAATTCCTTTATATGATGGGAATGTTTCTATTACAGTTCTATGAGCCATAGCAACCTAAAGTGAATGGTGAGAAGTTTTTTTCTGTTTCCAAGTTGTTTTGTAGAAATGGCACCTGGAGCTAAAATTAGCTAGTACCTTATACGCAATTTAAATATATGAATCCAAAATGATAAGTCTGAATACTTAAGAATCAATAAAACAGTAATGTATCAAGCAGTGAACTAAACAACAACCTATTTTTTTAGGCCAGTCTGAGCCTTTCCCCTGGATTTGGTCCGTGAATTGTAGCAGTGTCTCTTGGCTAGAGCCCAGTTGGAGACCTTCATATGCAGTGTTTCGACTGGAAACTCAAGGCTTCACAATTATTTAATCGACTCTCAGAGAACAGCAAATGCGCTAATCCCTTTTTTCCATGCTAATTTTCTAAGTTTCTGGCTCTTATCCTCTCTCTCTCTTTTCTCTCTCTTCTTTTCCTCCTTTCACTCACCTTTGTGCATATTTATTGTGACTCGACCCATCTGTCTTTCTCTTCCCAGCTCTCCACTTTCATTCCCCCCTCTCACTTTCTCCCTCTTTCCACGTCATTCGCTCTTGCCTCCATTCCTCTCTTCTGGTCTTCCTTACGCAGCCACTTGTCGATCTGTTTTTCTTCCTTTCCATTTCTTCATTAACTCTTCATTACACAAATGTCTTTATTGACTAGGTCCTTTGATGTAATTTACATTTTATATTTCACTCAAATTTAAAAAGAGAGACAGAACTGGAATAAGATATGCCTTTAATTTGAACTTTGTATTTCCAGTTTTGCAAGGGGCAGATATCTTGACAAAAAATTTTTCTTTAATTCCAATTTCTGATATAGAAGAATAAAATAGACCAATTTTTATTACGTATAACTAGAATATACTATCTTCTCTGTACTCTACTGGCAGTGGTTTTTAAAGAGGTCATAATTATAAAACACAAAAACTAAGAATTTCAGTTTCTAGAGGTGTTCTAGTTTGGAAAAGTAAGCTTATGCTGTACAATGTATCAGTACATAACCCACAAAAACACTAACTAGCCATTCTCACAATAATCTCAAAATGAAAACAAGGATTCAAAGAAATTAAGCAACTTTTTCATGAGTACTTCATAAGTGACTAATTCTGAGTCTACATACTCCTTCTACTGCAACAGTCTGCCTCTAATAACATTAAATGTGAATATTTTAATTTAAAATTGTTCACAGTTTTGCATATTTTTAAAATGTGATCTCTGAGTGGTCTTATGAAATTCAAAATAATCTTAACTGTCTCATACCCCATTCCCTTAAACCTGTCAAAAATCCTTCTAGAGTCCAGGACTCATTTGAACAGCAGCCCCAACCTGAGAAAAACCTTCCTGCCGACTCTTACTACTTCTATCACGAAATTCTTTTTTTAGTGAGATATTGGTATTTTGCTTACTACTTCTATCACGAAATTCTTTTTTTAGTGAGATATTGGTATTTTGCTTGGATGAGATGGTTCCCTTACTGTGAAAGATTGGCATCTATGCTCATTTCAGTAAAGTGTCTGCTCAAGTGTCTATCATGAGTAGCATGAGGAATAACATAATTCTAGCTAATATTATTGAAAATATTGAATAGGAAAGTTGGTGAAGTAGGCTGAAACCGAAATTTCCCTTTGGTGTACTGCTCCTTAGAGATGCTCTGAGGAATCATAGTGTCTTAATTTGGGCTGCTTTTACAGAAATATCAAGACTGGTTGTCTTAAACAACCAGTATTTATTTCTCACAGTTCTGAGGGTGGGAAGTCCAAGATGAAGATGCCAGTAGATTCTATAGTATCTGATGAGGATAGTCTTCCTGGTTTGCAGAGAGTCACCTTCCTGCTGTGGCCCCACATGGTGAAGAGAGGGAGAGAGGAGGGAGGGAGGGAGGGAGGGATCTCATGTTTCTTTCTCTTTTCATAAGGGGACTAATCCCATTCGTGAGAGCTCCACTCTCATGACTTAATTACGTCTTGAAGGCCCCACCTCCAAATAACATGACAGCAGAGGAGAGTCTCAACGTATGATTCTGGAGAAGGGAGGATACAAACATTCAATTCATAGCACATTGTCACAACAGTTCATTATTAATGGGGCTTCCTCTGTGCCAGATACTATTTAAAATCCTCTAAATATTAAATTTTAGTCTTCATTAGAGCCTCATGAGATAGTTTAATCTATTTCATTTTTATGTGTCTTTTATTTTTTCTCAACTTTCGATAGGAGAGGTTAAGCAATTTGTACAATGTCTCATGTAGAAAACATCAGAGCTGGGTTTGTCCTCAGCCAGTGAGGTTACAGAGTGTAGCTCTTAGCCAGTTCTCCATAGTCAGCCTACGAGTACTTTTCCACTGGCTCTGTGATCAGCGAAAACTGAGAATGCTGCTTCCATGTGACCCTGTCTTGAAAATTCACAGTCCTTTTTAAAAGATCTGAAAGATCTCTTTAAGGATGCTAGTGTCAATGCTTTCCAAATATGTTCATCCCGCAAGCTGTTTATTTAAAGTGAAACATCTATTAAAATTTTATAGAACTAATGCTTCCTAAAACACAGTTTAGGAACAAATCTTTGTAACATCTATTAAATTTCCAGCTACCTTGCCATTTTATGTAGTTTAATATAAAAAAAGAGGTTCTGAGACTCTGAGAAATATTTCTTATTAATACTTATATTATATTCAAATATTTCCCAAAGATCATTGGCAAGTACTACTTCAGCACTTAATCCATAGAAATACTTACAGGGTAGTAGGAGAAGTAATTTCAGGAACAGAGCTCTTAAGAGAATTTAACTTGTATTTGGTGATATAGGCCTAAGAGTAATTTGGTAGTATTTGCTTATTTTAGATAAATTCTATGTTTATATTTATCCTAAGATAAATATTTGATGCTAAGGCACATTGTGTGTAACATTAAATATTTAGATGAATTGTTGTGTATGAAATTTGCTGATGTACAACAGAATGATGACATCTCAGTATACTGCATGTTTTCAGTGGTTTCATAGATTAACCAAGATTAATGACATACGATTATTTTTTCAAGTCCTGTCTTGATTTGAACATCAAGTAGGATTTTGTGTCAAAGTTTCATTTGTGATTTCATCTCCATGCTTCCAGACATATCGTACACTAGGCAAAATTCACTTCCTTCTCAGTAAAGTCATTTTAATATGAACTCTGTAGCTTGTTTCAGCAAAAGCTGAGTGAGGGAAATTTAGATTCAATTGTAGTGTATATAAAAAAGTCCATTAAAATGCTGTCACAAAGTACAAGTCACTCAATAATTCAAATGCTTGGCATCTCCATGGAAGAAAAACATTTAAAAAATCTCATTATGAAATAGTGTTATAATTTGATTATCCTGCAAAAAAAATTGATAAGACGTATATTTTTGACGTTCCCCTCTTTGACTTCAGTGAAATTGCCCTTGTCAGGTCCACTTTGGGCCCTGGAGTTGTTCCTTCTTTGAGTTCTCTTGCTGCTCTTGCTGTGCTTTTCTATCAAAAAAGGGTGTTTTCTAAGATACTGCCCACATTTCTCATCCCCTCTCTGTTTAGTCACTTTGTACTGCCTATTTATAAAAATTGGGATGAGAGTAAAAATAGGTCCAAGAGGTGTTCGAAGGTTAGAGAAAATTCACATGAGTCATGCAGGACAGGCTGACATGGCCTGTGGTGAGCGGCCCTGGCCATGAAGGGCAGCTACTCTTGGTGGTGGAGCTGTTTTGTGTTGCTATTGTTGTTTATGTTATTATTATTGGATCTTTATCAGGGCCTATGTGTTCAGAAGTTATGGTGATTTTTGTTATAACTACAGTCAGTGCCTTCTATGTGCTAGGGAGATCTTATACATCACTGCTGCATAAATTATACTGATTAATACTGCTATAATTAAATACATAAATTAATTTTAGAATAAAGCTATAAAGTAAATATTGTCTTTCTCATTGAGACTTAAGTAGCATACCCAATATCTCATTAGTAGTAGAAATAGAAGTCATAATCCATTTCTCTCTAGCTGTCCAGCCTAGCTTTGAAGTAAATTAAACATTTCACCACCAACAACTACCAAATGAATGTCTCTGGCCAGAAGCTTCCTCTCACTCAGGTCCAGAATTTCTGATTTCTTGTTACATATCTCTATAGCTTTCTTTCTTGGCTTACCCAAATGTGAATGTGCCTATCATTGGGATTAACTTCTTATATAGCATGCATATTGTAGCATGTATCAGATTTTTTTTCCTTACTAAGGCTGAATAATATCTCATTGTGTGTATATCTGTTATTTTGTTTGTCCATTGCTCTGTCCATTGATGGACACGTGAGCTACTCCCACATCCTGACTATTATAAGTAATGTTGCAAATATGTTTTTTGAGACCCTGTGTCCAATTCTTTTGGATATATACTCAGAAGTGGAATTGCTGGAACATATGGTAGTTCTAATTTTAATTTTTTGAGGAACTACATACTGTTTTCTATAGAGGTGACACCATTTTACATTTCCACCAGTAGGGCACAAGGGTTCCAATATCTCCACATCCTGACCACAACTTCGGTTGTTATATAGTGTGTGTATTTACATAGTAGCCATCCTAATGGGTTTAAAGTGATACTGTTGTTTTGATTTGCATTTCCCTATTGATTAATGTGGAGCATTTTTTCATATGCTTGTCGGTCTTTTGTATTTCTTTGGGGAAATATTTATTCAAGCTCTTTACCCTTTTTTAATCAGGTCTTTGTTGGTGTTGTTGAGTTGTAGGAGTTCTTTATGAATTCTGTATATTAACACCTTATCAGATATATGATTTGCAAATATTTTTTCCCATTCGTAGTTTCCCTTTAATTCTCTTGGCTGTGTCTTTTGATGCACACACTTCTAATTTTGATATAGTCCAGTTTTTCCATTTTTACGTTTTTTGTCTATGCTTTTTATATCATATCCAAGAAATCATTGCTAAATCCAATGTCATGAAAGTTTTCCCATGTGTTCTTTGAATTTCCATAGTTTTAGGTCTTACATTTATGTATTTGATCCATTCCTAGTTAATTTTTGAATATGATGTAAAAGTCCAACTTTTTGTTTATCTACTTATCTAGTATTGGACACTTCAGTTGTTTCTGTCCTTTGGCTGTTGTGAATAATGCTACTATGAACATAGGTATATAATTTTCTGTTCAAGTGCCTGCTTTCATTGCTTTTGAGTATTTGCCCAGAAGTGAAAAAGCTGGATCATATGGCAATTCTGTATTTAATTTTTGGAGGAATTCTGTCAGCTCACTATCACATACTTCGACTTCTCTATCATCTATCAATCATCTATCTTCTATCTGTTACTGTATTTTATTTTGTGCGCACATTATTTTAATTTCCTATCAGTGCTTTTCTGAAGGCTTTATCACTTAGATAATTTTCTTCTCTACACTGCCAAAAAATATAATTTATTTCATCATTTACATACATTGAAAATGCTATAGCATTTCAATTATTATAATCTATTTCACACACTTCTTTGGTTTACCTTTCTTCAACCCAATAACCCAAAATACACTTCTTATTTGTCCTTTCTACCTTTCAATTCCTTTAATTTTTCCTGTATGGTATTTTCCTGATATAACTGGCTCTTATTTCCAGCACAGTCCATCCAGCACAGTCAACAATTTAAGCACTCTTTTGCCTGTGTTATCAATCCCCATTCTAATTGCCCATCCAGTCAACTGATTGGCAAATTCTACCCAGGGCCAATACAAGTTTCTTCTTCCTTGTCTACAGCCAAATGGATATACATTCCCTCAGAGCCATGGTCTGTAAACTATATCTTATGGGCTAAATCAAGCGTACCACCGACTTTTTTGCAAATAAAGTTTTATTGGAGCACAGCCATGCCCATGTATTTATGTATTTTCTGTGGCTACTTTCATGTTTAAACAAATATTGAGTGGTTGCTATGGAGATCCATGATCTCAAAATCCTAAAATATTTACTATCTGACCATTATAGAAAATGTTTGCTGACTCCTGGTATCTCAAACCTCATAAAATAACACCATCAAAATTCAGCCACAGCTTGAATATCAGTTCTTCCCAGCAATGTTTCTACATTTTCTGACTCATCTCTAATCTCCACACTCCACTGTAACTATTTAAATATTATCCTTTTTCTTCAGACACTCTCAGTAAATGGCCTTGAGTCATCATTCAAGTGGAAATCATTGGCATCCAGACCCGTTGCCTCTGATTACCTCCTACTGTAACAGAAAATATTCCCCTAACCCAAGCATGATTTCTCTATGTGCAGGCTTACCCCCATTCTGGTTTCTTATATACATCACTCATTACTCGTCACCCTATCCCTTCCTAACTTTAACTTGAGTATATAATATATATTAATTATATAGTATGTATCAGTTATATAAAATGTATATGTATCATAGGTATGTGATACATATATACACACATATGCACAAATGCACACACCCTTAAAATCTGTGGTATATAAAATACGAGACCTCCTTTGAATCCACCTCTCTCTTGACTACCAAACTCTCTTTACCCTTTCATAGCTACTCTTGACTGTTTCTACTGCCTCTTATCAATTCTAGTGTTAACTGACTTCTACCTTCTTCCCACTGTTCCAAGGCAATTTAAAGTCATCAATGATTTATGCCTTGTTATGTCTAACAACCATTTTCAGTCTTTTTCTTACTCAGACTCATAATCTCTGCCCTCCATTGTTGGACATTTTTCTTTCTCAAGCATTCTTCACTTGAATTGACACATTCCATTTTTTTCACCCAACTACTCTTGACCCTTCTGTGAGTCTCTGATGAACTATGGGATCAGCAGTGATATGGAATTGAGAGAAATGGACACATACAAATGCACACCCCACAGAAATATGTTTCATAACTTAATGTTAATAGTGTTTATCTAAGTGCTAGCATTACTTGTTGTATAACCTCAGTAAATCTCTTAACTTCTCTTTGGCTTAGTTTCTCATCTGTAAAGTGTAGTTTAATACTTACATCTACTTCATAGGATGTCTTAGAGTTAAATAAGTTAATGTGTGTAAAGTGTTACAGCAGTGCTATCCACATAATGATATCTATATACGATGAGAGTTAGGAATAACCTCTGAAACCTCCCTTAACTACCTAAGGATCAATAGATCTTAAGCTTTCCATATGTGGATAATGTAGAAAAAATTTTTAATGTTTTAAGAGTCTGGTCATAAATGACCAAACTTTCCCTCTCCAGTCTCATCTGGTACTTAACCAAATGAGCTATTAACCTTTTTCTTTATTAAGAAATGGAATTCAGTGCTTTAAAAACATTACACTGGGCTCTCTTCAAAACCCTCTCACTGTCTGCTCCTTATTAAATATGTTATATTTATTTAAAACATGATAAAAATCCACCCATATTTTTAAGAATTATCTCATAAAAAGGGAAAGCATGATAGTTGTTTATTTCATTTTGAAGAAAAATGATAATTCTGCAGAAAATACTTGGTGTTGTGAGGAACTGCTGAATATATATTTTGACACATAATATTTTCAATGAGCATCAGTGAGTAATTAGAGTTTGAAAATAAAATTTAATTGGAATAATCCTATCATGAAAAAAATAGGACATGTCAAGTAACTTAAAAAGTGTCTCTGGTAGGCCGAACACGTCCCCTACTGCCAAAGATATCCACATTCCAATCTCTGGAATCTGTTAAGATATCATATTATATGGCAAAAGGAACATTGCAGATATAGTATGATTTGGGACCTCAAAGTAAAGAGAGTGCCCTGCCTTATCTAGATGGGGTTAACTAATCACAAGAAGCCTTCAAAGCAGAGAGCTTACCCCTGCAGAAGCAGCAGAAGGGTACATTGAGAGATTTGGAGAATAAGAAGGATTTGATGTGTCATTGCTGGTTCTGAGATGTAAGGGGCCCCATTCACATCCCACAGAGAGGCCTTTAGAGCTGAGGGCGACAGCATGGAAACCTCAGTCCTACAATTTCAAAACTGAATTAGGCCAACAACCTGCATGAGCTTAGAAGTAAATGTATCCAGAGCTTCTACAAAGGAATGCAACCCAGCTGACAGCCTGATATGAGCTGTGAGAAACCCAAAGCGGAGGACCCAACTGAACTGTACTTTAACCAGATATCCAACTTACAGAAACTGTGAAATAATAAATTTGAGTTGTTTTAAACTGCTAAGTTAGTAACAACTTTTTAGGGCAGCAGTTGGAAATTAATAAACATATAATGACTGTAATTGTTATATAAATTACTGATGATTATATTCACATATAAAAAAGAATCTGTTTATATAAACTTGATAGAATAAAAGTGATCTTTATGACCATGAGTCTTTTTGAATATTCTGAAATTTGACTATTCTGAAATCAATATCAGAATATTTGATCATCAGTGTTTTACAGGATCATACAACCTATTAAAGTCCAATGTTTTATTTATATGGGTCCTTTTTAGATAGATTTCAAGCATGACTCCAGAGCTTATTATGCTTTAGAAGATTAATTTTATCCAGTTAATCAATTATGAATCTAGTCATAAACAGCACTACCATGCACAGAAATACAATACAGGTTTAAGTAATTTTGGAATGCCCCATGAAGAAATCATGTAGCATTCTTTTCAGTAAAGCAACAAATTAATTCACTTTTGAATGTGTAAACCATGAAGTATAAAATATACCAGGTGCTTGATACCAGGAAAGCTCAATATATGTGTCTTATGCCTTGATTCTTACCCTAATAATAGGAGAAAAAATAACTTTACATAGAGAGTGAATCATTAAGTTTCAAAAATTGTTTTCAAGCTATTACTGTGAAACATCTTCAGCTGTCTTCCAGTGTGAATTTCAGGGAGCATCCTTCTGTTTAATCATGCCATGGACATCATTAGTAATGGAAGAGAATGGTTTTTTAAACCTCCCCATCCACATATAAATGGAATTCCTCTTTTCAATAACGGTATCTGTATTCTTTGTCTTCTATGTTCTAGCAGCAATGATTCATGAATTAAAGGCACTTTGAGGCATAGCACCTGCCACCTTTTAAATTTTACTTAAAATACAGCAAAGCATCCTAGGTATTGATCCAACAATAAAGATAACTAATGCCATGGGATTTGGAAGGATGGAACATACAGGCTTAGTAAAACTCTTCATATAGTAAAGTATAGTATCTCTTTTTACCAGACTAGACGAATGGACACCAGAGTAGAGCAACCTGAGAGTTCCACGTCATTTCCCGCAGGCACAACTTGCCTCATTATTTGCCAGAGTCCTCTGGTGTTAGAAAATTGTGAATGGGCTTTCTGTTTTAGATTCAGAAAATATTAACACACGCACATACACAAACACACACGACCTTTACATTGGCTGGTTTTAGAAATGCTTAGGCTGGAATGAAAATAATTAATATCCTAGGACTAACTCCTGTGGGGGACAGTTAACTTCCCATCCCATTATCAAAGACTACACCTATTTTAGCCACACAACAGAAACCACATAGGTATGATTACATTGTATCTTCAAGCACATGTGGGGAGAATCCAAAGAATCCATTACCTACCTAATAAAGAAAATACTACAGGCTGACCAACATAGTCTTCTTTATATATAAATAATAGCACACTAAGTATTTTTTAAAGCATGCACAGATATGAGAACTTTTGATGACTGCACAACTTTATTCCACTGTCACAGACTGAGTATCATCATAAAGTAAGATTCTATCCTCCAATACTGTGCAAACAAGGAGAAAGACATCTTCAAAGAGAGCCATATCCTGCACTTTATTTGCCGGGGAGAGTAAAGCACTCTAGCACTAGAAGCACTCCAGGAATCTCTGTTTAATCTGTCCATCATACATTTCAGACACAGCTCATCAGGCGCCCAAGAAACTTGATGAAATGCCTGCTATGAAGAGAGATTTTTCTCAAAAGGCTTTTTTATTATTATTATACATATGGTATTAGCTAGGTAAGATACTTATAAATATTTATATATAACAGTAATAAAACGATATATTCAACTACAGTTTCACAAGAATGTATCAGCCATATTGAAAATTGATTGCAGTAAGTTTACAGTTGAATACTGTGCTGGATAAGAGATTTTAAATCTGCGATCTAGAATGTCTGGAAGGAGGAGAGGATTTTGCTTTTTCATTAGGAACATAGGATGATAAAACGAGGATCTCTTGATGTTACAGAAGTGATTCTCAGATTTCTCTGAGGACGTTTTCCTCTAAAGAAAACCCCAGACCTCAGGAAAGCATATATCCAAGAAAAGCTATCAGGCCTCATATAATATAATTCAATAAATGCATATTGAGTGAATTAAGAAACCCAAATGGTGCCCCTACTATTTGCCAATTATGCTGTGTACTGGGCACATGAACACTAAGAAGAAGAAGTAATATAGTTCATATAAGTTCATACAAGAAAAACTATAATACAATTCATATAAGAAATAGATAGTTTGTGTATCATTCTTATTGTCCCAGGAGCACTCCCGTTTACACAAAACACAGAAACGATGGAAATATAAACACTAAGAGATTTACAAAAGTTTTTTTTAACTGGGATTGTGAAAGTGCTGCTTTACTTATTTTTCTTCTCCTCAATGTGACAAGTGTAGCACTTTTCACTGCCTTCTACTAATGCCTGCAGCTGCTTAATGAAACATATCCACTGTCATTTGTCATTACTTTCTAATGGTTTCCAGTATTTTCAGACTTCCATCTGAGAAACTGAAATTGACATATCCACACAGACTATGATAAACTTGGCAATTACTTAAAAAAAAATGACCAAAATATATTT
This sequence comes from Manis javanica, assembly GCF_040802235.1. Taxonomy (NCBI): domain Eukaryota; kingdom Metazoa; phylum Chordata; class Mammalia; order Pholidota; family Manidae; genus Manis; species Manis javanica. The sequence goes on from NC_133158.1 coordinate 185,853,737, forward strand.
CATAATAGTCACTGATTTGTTATTTTTGTTAGGGATTGTTTGAGTTCTTAAGAGAATTAAATAAATTATTTGCTTACATTAAGGATATTTATACTACTTGAATAACAACCTATTATAATTATGCTTACATAATTTATTGCTCACATTTATAAAATTAATATTTTTGTGGCACTTATCTGAATTAAAATATGACTGGATCTTTACAGAAACTGACTTCTTAAATTTCTAATTACTATTCCAGTCACTTAGGAGTACTAGTTTATTAAATTTTATGCCAACAAAATCTAAATTAAAAGTTAGTATAAATGAAGAGATAAAGAAATCAGGGCAATTCTGTCTTAATTGAGGGAAAAACAGGGTCTTTGTATATTTATTTCCATCTGCCTACTTGAAGAAGATTTAGTTTTAAAGATTCTTTTAAAATTTAAATTTAGTCTATATGAAGGTCTGAAATGTCTTTTGGCATAAATATTGAAAGATGGAAATTGACAAGGCCATGTGGGAAAACTGCTGACAGTTGGCAATTGCTCTAGTGCTTACCTTGTAAAGGAAAAACAAGTGGAAAAACATGTGGAAATGCTCTTCCAGGTCTGTTCTTTCAGAGGTACTTCTCTCTAGCTTGTGCTGGTTTTGTGTATTACTTACTGTATTTATCCACCAAATGAAATTAATCATTAGAGGCAAGATTTATAACATAAGCTTTTTCTCTTAAGCCATATACTTAATAACAGGTAGGCTTTTTTCAGATCCTTAGAGATTACATCTTGGAATTAAGCCTGGGGCAAACAGGATGGAGATGAGAATGGGATTTTTATCTAGTGATAAAAATAAAATATATAATTAGTGCTTTAAGATGAGACCCCGCTCTTTCAATAATCGGTTAGCCTAGTATAAGCTTAGCCTGTGGGTGGCATTCTGGACCACGTCCACATGATGTAGTAATCTGAAACTGAACAGATGTCCTGAATGTTATGTCAATATTTGAATTGCTGTTGTGGCTATGAATCAATATTACTTTGTAAACATCCTTATTTCAAGTGGCTTGAATCATGGCACAGTGGTTAAATACACAAACCCTGGAATTTAACTGCCTGATTTTATAATCCAGCTCCTATATTCACTGACTGTATCTCTTTTGCAGACTGAGTGCCCTATTGCCATAGCTTACCCACTTATGAAAACACATAATAGTTATCTCATACTATCATTGCACACACTGAATGTGTTAACACTCAGCTTTGGTTCCCATATTATGGCAAATATTCAGTTTAATTGGCTGTTAATACATGTACACATTTGGTCTTTCTTCCATAGCTCCTTTTTGGATTCAAACAGGTCATACATGGTACTGAAACATACACCATATGAGAAAGATCCTAAAGGGTGAAATGGGGATAAATAGGAAAATGATTTGAGTCAAATATCTCTTTGCTTCTACTATCAAATAGTGCAGGCAATACACTTTTTTTTCATGTATTTTTCCTTTCTAATTATCAGAACACTGTAAGAGAACTAATTTTTAGCCAAAACACTTGTAGCTAGGTTATCAATATTTTCATTTGCTCTCTCACACACCACTCATCATTATGGTGATACACCCTGTTTACATTAAAAGTAATATTTGGAGGTGAGTGGCGGTTAGTTATGTGCCATAAACTGTGATGAGCTTTTCACATATATTTCTCAAATGCATGAGTTAGATTTTGATATCACTATTTTAAGTAAGAACACTAAGGCATGGAAAGATCCAATGACTCAACATATTCACAGCTAATATGTAACAGAGACCGAGGCTTTTTGGCTTTTGTTAACTGACAGCAGTCATTTAATAATATATGGTCTAAATACCCAACCCAATCCAGGTTCACTTGTTGAACTTTCATTAGAGTTTTACTATAAGGACTTGATAGCCCATTGAAATTTCCCTCACGTCTGGTGTGTCCAAATCCCACTCCCCTCCTCAACCCTTTGATTTCCACTTAACTTTCCATTTCTTGAAGTTTAGAAGTTCAAATCTTTTTGATGTTTTTTCTTTGTTAGCTTTATTATTAAAACAAAACAATGTTTTTTATACAAAATAAAATTTTAATTAAAAACATTAGGCCTGGCTCATCTCTAAAGTACTTAAACTTTGTAACTTTTATATTTCCAAATGGGCCCATCACTGTATTATATTGTGTTGATCAAAGTCCAGAGTTTGTTAAACTTGAATATTCATATGAATCACCGGAAGAGCTTGTCAAATAAAACACAGATTGTTGGGCCATACTCCTAGAGTTTCTGATTCATCAAGTATTGATTGGGGCTGAGATTTGATTTGGGCTAAAGTGTTAAAACCACTGGTATGGATTAACATCACACATTTTTAACTTCTTTTAATCACTATGTTCACATGAATGCTAAGTACATTTTTATTTTTATGGGCATTGTTATATTAATCCTTGACAAAATTTTAACTAGCAAAATGTCTGTATTAGACAGGTGTTGATAAAATTTTTATTCTAATTTTTTCTTTCTCAGTTTTTTGGATATGTCTCTATATTTCATAGGCTAACGGAAGCGTCTGTAGAACAAGAGCCTGTGTGTGTTAGTTACAGTTGTCTAACATGGATCACTCACTTGGCAGGCTGTAAAGTGACACAAACTCTTAGCTAAACTATCTGAAAATCAAATTCCAGCTCTACCACATTTTTAAAATCTGCACCGTGATCAAAGTGTTTAACTTCTGTGTGCCATAGTTTCTTGATCTAAAATAAGGAAGCAATAATAGCATCTAGCCCATTAGGTAATTCTAGTATCATATAAAGTAATACATGTAAGGCACTTAGAGATTTATATATAGTAAGGGATGATATGTTTTAGCTTTTACACTTTTGATGACTTTATGCTTTACATAATGTAAAATATTTTGCTTGGAGGGTTTATTAACTAAAGAGGTATGATGGACCTAAGCATCAAAAGTCAAAATGGAATTGAAATCTCACCCTAACATGTTTTGCACTGCTCTGGTATTTTTAATTCGACTAAAATATTCCTGGTAGCTTTATAATTGAAATATTAAATAGGAAACTTTCAAAAACACCGTATTAAAGAAGCAAAAAACGGTCTTTCCTACTTATGAGAAAAGGAATTTCTTATCCTTGAGAACACTGAGAGCATTTATTTAAAAATCTATTTAAAATTTTTTCATAAACCAGTACTTATAAAACAGCATACACCTTTTTTATTTTAAATACATTTTTCCTAATAGTGTTCCATGTACTTTATGAATATAATAGAATCTGCAGAATAAATTGTTTATTTGCCTGAATATTTATTTCAATTCCTAATTTTGGAGGAGACTTGTCCTCCAAGAATAGCTAACAGTGCCAGTGTGGTAAAACGTAGCATTTTACCTGATTAAAACCAAATTAACATAAAAAAAATGAGGTGCTGTACTGAATATCATTAAGCAGTTCCCAGAATGTTATGGTGCCCAATTTATAATAATTTTATTATGTGCACAGACATTTAAACAATTTGAGTGAAACATAATGCTTACTATACATCTTCAATATGCTTTTTGTACCATGACCCTGCTGAATAATAGACAGTATGAAATCTTTGCTAAAGGAAATAGTGCAGCCAATAAGCAGTCAGCTGTCAAAAACTTCAGAGTTAGTAGGTCACTGAAAAGCAGCTCTTCATCACCTGTTTCTGTTTATCTTTCATATAAAAAGGATAGGTGAGCCATTTAAAGGTTTAAAGCAGAAAAGATACCTGAAAATATTAATTTATAGATTGACAGTATTTAGAATGAAGCTGACAAGACTGAAAATGAAAGAGGATTAAAGGTTAGGCAGATGAGAAATTAATGCTAGTATCAGATGAGTGACCAAGGAGTCCTCAGTTAACTTGCCGCTGGGAGTATGGATGGGGAGACACAATAGATATTAAGGAGGCAGAATGAAAGGGAGTCAACCGACAGTGGGCATTTACTGCATCACCTCTTTGAAACTCCAGTAAAGTGAGAGCAAAATAATGATCCCATAAAAGAGTTGGACTTTCATTCAAGAAAGAAATTTTAAATACATTTCTCAAAGACACAGAAAAAAAGAAAAGTCATTTCTACAATGAACATGTATGATAAAATATCCAGGGCAAGCACTAAAATAGAGGGAAAAAATGAGCATATATATATATACAAATTCTAAATCAGTAACAGAAAAATGGTGAAATAAAAACAAAAGACCCAAAGCTTATCCGAAAGAATACATACAAAAACAAGGCAATACTGAGCCCCCAAAAAAGGTATCAACTGTTATAGCTGTGCTGGTCCATCCAGGCTTCTATACCAGGATACCCTCAGACTGAAAGGCTTATGAACAACAAAGTGTGAGTCCTGGAGGCTGGGGAATTCCAGATGATGGCACCAGGAGATTCAGTGTTTGGTGAGGGATTCCTTTTCATAAACAGCTGTCTTTCTTCTATGTCCTCACATAGAGGACTAATCCTATTTGTCAGGGCTCCACCCTCATGACCTGTGACCTGAGTATTTCCCAAAGGCCCTACCTCCTAATTCCATCACATTGAGCGTAAGATTTCAGCATATGAATCTTGGCAGGTCACAAACTTTAAGACCACAGCAATCATGAAGAGAACTGGACTAATCTTACCAAATAAAAGATACAGAATGTCATATTTTTAAAATGCATTATACAAGATTAAGGTGTATGCAGTACTACCTTGAAGATAATTAAACAATTTAGGGAAGATTTAGTAACTAAGGCTGTCAGATAAAATGCAGTGCAATGTTTGGGAATACTTATGCCAAACAATTACTCATTATTCATCTGATATTTTAATTTAACTGGCAGTCCTGCATTTTATGTTCTAAACCTGGCAACTCTAGAAATAATTGAAGTGCTTATTTACTGCACTCTTTTAATCATTTTATTCTTCCTCTTTTAAAAGTAGATGTTAAGGTATTCAATAAATATTTAGTAAGCAAATAGGTGTTAGCACTGAGCTAAATAGTGGAAATGCAAACATACATATTGTGTACAAAATATGTGGTGTGCATGTGTGGGTATATGTGTGTGTGGGTGATAATTGTAGGTATAGTGTCTTCAATAAGATTGTCAATAAGTTTACCAGATTCCAGTAACAAAATGTAAATGATACATACAGTAAGAGAATAGAGAAAACTATGAACTCTTTTGTATGTGTATTTGATTTATTTTATGACAATTTATTGAAATTTAATTCTGTATAAAACCCATATCAAGAACCTGTGGATGATACAAAAATGAATCACAAATGGTCATTAACATTAGCAGATCATAGCCCAAAAGAGGGGGAGGAAAGATGTTTAAAAAAATTAAAGGTAAATGAGAGAAAGAGAGAGAAAGTACATGTAATTCAGACAAAGCACCATAGAAATTTAAAGGAAGAAACAAACACAGGCCCCAGCTAGGGCCTGTGTGTTTCTGACCTCAAAATACCAAAATACTGCTGAGGTTGCCCCTAAGCTGGACATTAAAAGAGGATGGGACTAGGAATGCAATACATTCATAAAAGTATATTTGCTTTCAGCTCCACTAATTTAACTCAGATTTACAAGTGCTCCAGTATACACAAACCTTAGCAAGCCCTGAATGCTCAAGGCATTTTTTGGTTTCATGATTGACTGGGCCGGTGTGGGTGAAGCGGCAATTAAGGCATCACGGGCTGGACTTACCACCTGAACTAATGTCAAGTCTCTGTTTTTTCTCTTTATGGGGATATGATTTTAGCCTACTTTATTTCAACTCTGAAACCATGGTTCATCACCTTGCTTGCACATATGAATCACCTGGAGCACTTTTTAAACATACGGTTGCACAGGCTCCATCACAGATCAATTAAATCAGACTCCCAGAGAAAGAGGCCCGAGCATCACTTGTTTTAATGCTCCTTGGGAGGCTATAATGTGAAACACGTTAAGAACGACTGTTTCTGAGATTCCTGTTTTCTCATTTAAAGCAACTTCAAGCTGTGCCAACTCTCTTTGGAGTCTGAATTACCTATTTCGTCAACATTTTCTTACCATCCTCACTGGGTAAATGATAGGTCTTTCTTATATTCATCAATTACTATAGTATCCAAATTCATCCTGATTATATTTAACAAAATGCTTTCACCTTAAATAATTGCTTCAATTAAATAAATGTCTAGTCCACTATCTGATTGTAGTAGAGAAAAATCAGTGATATACAGATATATATTTCCTGGAATATATGTGAAATAGCAGCCCTCCTTCACTCTGACACTCCCTTGAGTTTACATAAAATATTAATTTCTCTCACCTTATCTGAATTGCATTTATATGGCAACTGCTAAAGGAACTTATAAATTGAGATTTAAAAGAATGCTGCTCTTGAATTCAGCATTAAATAAGTCTATATCTACATATTTTTTTCTGACTCCCAAAAACTCTATTTTTTTTCAAGTGGCCAAAAACAAAATTCAGGATGATGTTAATGAATTTCATACTGATATCTCTCCATGTTATACCATTATTCTGTAGATCAAGGGTCAACAAACTGTGGCTCACAGCCAGCTCTTATAAATAAAGTTTTATTGGAACACAGCCATGACCACTTACTGCCCTTTGCCCCACAACAGTGGTGACAGAGGAATATGGGACAGAAAGCCTAAAATAGTTACTTTTTAGCCCTTTGCAGAAAAAATTTGCCCAAACCTGCTATGGATTGATTTTTTTTTAAGTCTATTCTTTAAAATAGCTCGAGATTACTAATTCCTTAAATTACTCTTTGACAATTCCTTCTAATAAGCATAGGAAGAAAAATAAGTTATTTATGAAACAAGTCTATTCCTCAGTGTGAAATTATCTTTCTCTTCCTTTTCTTTTTCTTCACCACCTTTCCTCTGTTCCCTCTCTCTGGGTTTTTTAATTTGTTTTTGCCTTCTATGGTGGAATTTTCCTATCTTCCATGGACTATTTAGAGCTCTACTTCCTTGGACTTTTAAAATGATTGCCATCTTTTCACAAACCAAGTCTAAGTTTTTTTTTGCTTCCTTGGGACCAAGTCTGAGAAAGATCATCTAAGGATAATTTGAATGTCTTTAAAATAGAAATTCAGATCATGCCTCTCACATAGCTTTCTATTTAGTCTCTAAAACTGACAGAATTCCAAAATGTGGACCTGTGCTAAGGACCTGGTCCTGAATCAAGTACTGGGTCCTGAATCAAACAAAATCATGTCTGTTTTTTAGTTTCCAAATTCTGATAAAGACAGGAATCAAGCAGTGACATCAGGTGTACTGTCTCCAGAATGTTAGCACAAAATGTGTGCCAAGAATGAGAAAAATGTGAAATATGAATAGACCACCTTAAGTAGGAATATTGTTGGGGGAGCATTGTGTATTTTCCTCAGTCCTTGTCCCTGCCCCGACAAAGAATTGAAGGGCAGAGACACAGTAGTGAAGCACAGTAAAAGCTTTATGTAAACTTACTTAAAGAGAGAAAAATTACAGGCTACGTCAGCAAGGAGAGACGCCCTGAAAGGTTGAGGAGAGAAAGGTTAAGATTAAAAGGTGCAGGTGACCTCAGAGAGAGGAGTGCCCCAAAAGGTTGGGAGTTTCTCCTTTTAAGGATTCTTCAGGAATGCAACTAAGGACTGGAGGTGCAGACTTGTTAATTGGTCTTTAAATGTTTAGAAGTAACTTGGCACAAGGAACTTCCCACTCTGATTTCTCCCTGGGATACTGGTGTCCTGGTCTGAGAGCATATCAAACAAGACTGCCTGCTCAGCCCTCAAGGTGGGCTGAGTTATTCTCTGTTTGCTAAAGAGTAAGTAAGTAAAGAAGCTTACTTCTTAACTTACTGGGTATTAAAATGCAAACTTATTTTTAAGATGGAATCCTTCCTGCCTTTTACTATGCTCATAAGGCTGGGCCTGCATGCTAAATTAGTTGCCTAGTTTACAAACTACTTGATTAGGTTTAACGGAGGAAAAAAACAGCATATAGGTAAAGTTAAAAAATAAGCTGGGCTTGCATGATTAACACAGTAAAGACATGGGCTATGCTGAGGTACCCTCCTTTATCTGGGGAATATTCACATTTCAAGCCAAGTTACTCCTGGCTTTGTGAGCTTTAACTGATTAACTCATTAATTCTGGGTCTTTTTTTAGTGGGCTTTCTTGACCTTATTCTCTTTCCACCCACTCATATCTATTTTCCTGCCTAACAATACTGTTGGCTAATAGTGACACCATTTCTTTTTTTTTGTTGAAGTATAGTTGATACACAATATTACACTGGTTTCAAGTATACAACACAGTGGTTCAACAGTTACCCACATTATTAAAACCTCACCTCAACTAGTACAGTTACTATCCAACTAGGAAAAAGTAATACGTAAGATGGCATAAAAAATTAGATGTTTGCTTAAGAAAAGGTCCTTGTTTGGATTTATAATAGAAAGCTTACTAAAGTAAAATATAATACGATGCCCGCTACTAAATGATAAAGGTAAGGCTGCCATCAGTTGCCCACTACATACATGTACTCCAGCAGGGCAGTGGGTGGGGCTGAGATGCAGCCTGCACTTCACTTTTCCAGCTATGCGATCTCGAGTAGGGGATGTTCACCAAGTGCTTTTTCCTATGAAGGCAATTCCTGCTTGCAGAGCTTTGTACCCAGAGTTGTGTCTACTCAGAGGGGCACCTTTCATAATTTACAAGAAGATGCAATAAATTCTAAGGGACCCTGTTAAAAGTAAACAGTAATTTCAAAATACCTTTTGAATCTAACTAATCAAAATTTTGTGTCTTCAGGAAATAATAGATCCTGATATTTTTGCTTACTCTATGACCTTATAAAAATCCTTATGTTTTAACATAAAGCCATCATAGAGAAGAGATATTATTTTCTCCTTGAAAGGATGTTGCTATGATTAAAAATAGTAAAATATCTACCTAAAGTACATTGTAGTACAAGCATAGGCTATTTACTTTAGAAAGGTGAGGAGTAAATTCAGTTAGTGAGTTCTGTCTTTTACAAGCCTATTTTGTGCAGTAATAAAGAATGGAAAAATTAAAAGTGAAAGGTGTTATCTAAGTTATTTACAACATCTCTGCTATTTATATATTTTCTTATGGCATTCTGTGTACAATTTCCTGGAGGTATATTCAAATCTACCACCAATATTCACTTATGTATGATATTATATATATCATTATGATTGCTCTGGATATGTGATATTTTAAATCATTTATATATATATATATCATATGTGAATATATATTCACTTATATCCAAAACAATCATAAGTACTTTAAGCCAACATTAAGCCTTTTTTCCTTCCTCTAAGAAAAAAGAACCATATATTTGGAGTGTTAAAAGATAATTTTTAAATGGTAAAATTTTGACTCTCATACAGATATAAATTAACACATTAAACCTTTAATTAATTTATTATTTATGAGGAAACTTGAAAGATGTTATAATCAGTCAAAGAAATCAAAGTGCCACACATTTATTGGTGTAAACAGTTGTGGAAATTAACTTACAAATAGTCATGAATTTGACTTTTTCCACAAAATGGGGGTGAAAAATCGATTGAATCTTTTCCATTGAGAATTCACTTGCAAGCCCATAGACAGGAATTATTTTTCATTGTAACTGCTATCCACTATTTACAGGGTAGTTAACTACTTCAAAGACAATGAAAATCTAAAGTCAGATAACCTAGGAAGGCATGTTGTAAGTAATGAATAATTTTCTATTGGAAATGCCCAATAATTTCTTTGCTTATTCCAAATGTACTTACAGTACAATAGACTAGAACTTGGTACATGGCCTAAACAGCATTCAAAGGGTAAAACTGAAAAACTTTAGATATAAATTGTATAAGCTACTGTCATTATTTTAATTATGGAGCCAAGATGAAATAAATTTCAATGCAGAAAATAAATTATTACTAAACCATTATATCTTTTACATTAGATATATATGAACACAGATATAGACTGATGAATATTAATGTATGTTATTTTCAAAAAGAGGGTGGATTTTCTTTCAACTGCTCCTAACAACCAGTTAAATAAAAAAATTAATAAAAATTTAAAGTATATGTAAAAGCAAAATCTTTTTTCTCTTTTCTCTTTCCTTAGAACAAGAAAGCCAATTTAATTGTTTTAAAATTAATTTATTAAATAATTCTGCAATTCATTTGTAAAAATGAATGGCTCAAAAACAAGAGGATTGTTATTTATTTTCACCTGAAAACATACATGAAAAGGACAACTATTTAAATAATTAACTTATGCTGTTTATTCATAATGTGAAAATTAGGAATTATACATCTATTGACTAGAAATTTCACACATTTTAATGAATTTTTTTCTCATGTAAACATTCAAAACTCATATGGTTTCAGCTATAACAAAACTAACTTGAAAAATGTTTATTTCATTGTATAAATTTATCTTGATTATTATTGATAAAGCAAACTACATATACTTTATTTCTGAACAAAATTTAATTCCGTGTCAGAGGAATATATCTCTTTTATGTACACATTCAAACACATTCTTGCATATGGTGAAAATCAAAATATCAGCTGGATTTCACAGGAAACTTAGATTTCAGAGACAGGGGAACATCTGTTTTTCTTATAATTTTCCTCTATATTTGCTCACTGTCTCATAAGCTCAGTTTCTAATGATGGCATACACAGTCTACACCTACTCTATAAACCCAACAAACTATAAATATATATATATATATATATAGATATAGATATATAGATATATACAACCACCTCAAGACTGAGCCTATATAAAAGTATCTGTCATAAAACAGCAACAAAGCTATGATTATTATTGTGATACTTACTGTGTGATGTTATTTAAATATTTACATTTGACTACAATTAAATGTGTTTGCAAAGAATATCTTGATGTCAAATTTGATAAGATATAAAAACATAGTGATGCCTATTCAGTATTATTATTAGTTAACCTTTTATTTGGCAAAAAAAGGAATGAATAAGTCATATAGAATATAATAGAAGTAGGAAAAACAGAAGAAATCCTATTGACTATCACTTTTGTGTTTTTCTATGATATATGAAACAAAAGGTAGCTGAGATATTAGAAGACAAGGCATATAAGAACTCTTCACTGAGTAAGATATTTAGTGACCAGACATACTGGATTAAAGATAGAGGCATGACAGGTGAGGCAGAGAACTCCTCCCAAAACTATATATAATATGAAAATATAGTTAATACAATGAACCTAAAAGAACAATAGGAAAGAAGGCAGTGCCAGACTGCATACACCTGGAGAAGAGAGCAGATCTCACTAAATAGGACACCAGTGCTGCTCCCCTGTGACCCCCAACATCACTCCAGGAGCTGAGCAGTTCCATACACTAGAGCTTCTGGGCACTAGATGGCACCACATACAAATATGAAATCTCAAAGGAACCTGGTTCAAACCAAAATGTCACAAACACCAGAAAAAGGGCCAAGTGAAACTGAACTCACCTATCGTCCTGAAAGAGAGCTCAAAATAAAAATCACAAACATGCTCATGGAGGTACAGAAAAATATTCAAGAACTCAGGGATGAATTTAGGACAAATATTCAATCATTAAGATAATTCCGTATCTGCAATGAAACATACAATGGAGGGATTTAAAAGCAGATGAGATGTAGCAGAAGAGAGAGTAAAAGGAATAGAAATTAGAGAAGAGGAATACAAAGACACTGAGGCACAAAGATATAAAAGGATCTCTAGGAATGAAAGAATATAGAGAGAACTGTGTGACCAATCCAAACGGAACAATATTCACATTATAGGGGTACCAGAAGAAGAAGAGAGAGAAAAAGAGATAGAAAGTGTCTTTGAGGAGGTAATTACTGAAATCTTCCCTATTCTGGAAAAAGAGATAGTCTCTCAGGCCAGAGGTACACAGATCACTCAATGCAAGTGACCCAAGGAAGACAACACCAACACATATAATAATTAAAATGGCAAAGATCAAGGATAAGGACAGACTTTTAAATGCAGCTGTAGAGAAAATAAAGATCACATACAAAGGAAAATCCATTAGGCTATCATCAGACTTCTCAACAGAAACCTTGCAGGCAAGAAAGTAGTGGCATGACGCATCTAATGCAATGAAGCACAAGGGCCTCAAACCAAGAATATTCAATCTAGCAAGATTATCATTTAAATTTGAAGAAGGGATTTAACAGTTCTCAGATAACAAAAGCTGAGAGAATTTATCTCCCACAAACCACCTCTACAGTGTATTTTGGAGGGATTGCTATAGATGGAAGTGTTCATAAGGCTAAGTAGATGTTAATCAAGGGATAAGAAAGAGTACAGAATATACCCAATATATAAAAAATGGAGGAGGAAGCAAAGGAGGAAAAGAAAAGAACCTTTAGGTTGTGTTTGTAATAGCATACTAATGAGTTAAATTACGCTGTTAGATAGTAAGGGAATTATGCTTGAAAATTTGATAATCAAAAATCTAAAGCATGCAATGGCAAGAAGTACAAACCTATCAATAATCATACTAAATAGAAATGGCCTGAATGCACCAATAAAAAGATATAGAGCCACTGAATGGATAAAAAAACAAGACCCATCTACATGCTACCTACAAGAGACTCACTTCAAACCAAAAGGCATATACAGACTGAAAGTAAAGGGATGGAGAAAGATATTTCATGCCACTAATAGGGAGAAAAAAGCAGGAGTTGCAGTACTTGTATCAGACAACACAGACCTGACAATGAAGAAAGTAACATGAGACAAACAGGACATCACATAATGATAAGGGGTCAGTCCAACAAGAGGGTACAACTCTTATAAATATCTATGCTCCCAACACAAGATCACCTACATATGTGAAACAAATACTAACATAATTAAAGGGAGAAATAGAATGCAATGCATTCATTTTAGGAGAATTCAATACACGACTCAGTCCACAGGACAGATGAACCAGACACAAAATAAGTAATGAGACAGAGGCACTGAACAATGTATTAGAACAGATGGACCTAACAGACATCTACAGAATGCTGCATCTAAAAGCAACAGGATACACATTCTTATCAAGTGCACACATGGAATATTTTCAAGAATATATCATATACTAGGCCACAAAAGGAGCCTCAATAAATTAAAAAATAAAATTGAAATTGGACCAACTAGCTTCTCAGACCACAAAGGTATGAAACAAGAAATAAATTACACAAAGAAAAAAAAGGCCACAAACACATGGAAGCTCAATAACATACTCCTAAATATTCAATGGGTTAATGAACAAATAAAAACAGAGAACAAGGAATATATGGAGACAAATGACAACAATAATTCAACACCACAAAATTCTGAGGGATGCAGTGAAGACCATGATAAGAGGGAAATACATTGCAATACAGGCCTACCTCAGAAAAGAAAAACAATCTCATATGATCAGGCTAAATGCACAATTAAAGAAATTAGAGAAAGAAGAACAAATGAGGCCCAGAGTCAGTAGAAGGAGGGACATAATAAACATTAGAGAATAAATAAATAAAATTGAGAAAAATAAAACAATAGAAAGAATCAATAAAAGCAGGTGCTGGTTCTTTGAGTAAATAAGCAAAACAGATAAACCCCTAGTCAGACTTATCAAGAAAAAAATAGTGTGTAGACACATAAACAGAATTAGAAATGAGAAAGGAAAAATCACTACAGACACCACAGAAATACAAAGAATTATTAGAGAATGCTATGAAAAATTATATGCTAACAAACTGGATAACCTATAAGAAATGGACAGCTTTTTAGAAAAATACAACCTTCCAAGGCTGACCCAGGAAGAAACAAAAAATCTGAATAAACCAATTACCAGCAAGGAAACTGAATTGGTAATTCAAAACTACATAAAAACAAAACCCAGGACAAGATGGTTTCACTGCAGAATTTTATCAAACATTTACTGAAGATGTAACACCCATCCTCCTTAAAGTCTGTCAAAAAATAAATAGGAGGGAATACTCCCAAACTCATCCTATGAAGCCAGTATCACTCTAATACCAAAACCAGGCAAAGACACCACAAAAAAAGAAATTTACAGATGAATATCCCTGATGAACTTAGATACAAAAATACTCAACAAAATATTAGCAAACCAAATTCAAAAATACATCAAAAAGATCATCCATCATGATCAAGTATGAATTATTTCAGGGATGCAAGGATGGTACAACATTCAAAATCCATCAACATCATCCACTACATCAACAAAAACAAGGACACAAACCACATGATCATCTCCATAGATGCCGAAAAAACATTCGACAAAATTCAATATCCATTCATGATAAAAACTCTCAACAAAATGGGTATAGAGGAGAACTACCTCAACATAATAAAGGCCATATATGACAAACCCACAGCCAACATCATACTTAACAGTGAAAAGTTGAAAGATTTTCTTTAAGATGAGGAAAAACACAAGGATTTCCACCCTCCCCACTTTTATTTGACATAGTACTGGAGGTCCTAGCCATGGCAATCAGACAACACAAAGAAATAAAAGGCCTCCAGACAGGCAAGGAAGAAGTTAAACTGTTCCTGTTTGCAGATGACATGATATTGTACATAAAAAATCCTAAAGACTCCACTCCAAAGCTACTGGATATAATATATGAATTCAGCAAAGTTGAAGGAAAGAAAATTACTACACAAAAATTTGCTGCATTCCTATAAACTAATGATGAACTAGCAGAAAGGGAAATCAGGAAAACAATCCCATTCACAATTGCATCAAAAAGAATAAAATACCTAGGAATAAACCTAATTAAGTAAGTTAAAGACCTATACTCTGAAAACTACAAGACACTCTTAGGGGAAATACCAATATATGGAAACATCCTGTGCTCATGGACAGGAAGATTTAATACTCTCAAAATGGCCATCCAGCCTAAAGCAATCTACAGATTCAATGCAATCCCTATCAAAATACCAACAGTATTCTTCATTGATCTAGAGCAAATCATTCTAAAATTTATATGGAACCGCAAAAGACCCCGAATAGCCAAAGTAATTCTGAAAGGAAGAATAAAGCAGGGGGGATCTCGCTTCCCAACTTCAAGCTCTACTACAAAGCCACAGTAATCAAGACAATTTGGTACTGGCATGAGAACAGACCCATAGACCAATGGAATAGACTACAGAGTTCAGATATAATCCCCAGCATATATGGTCAATTAATATATGATAAAGTTGCAATGGATATACAATGGGGAAATGACAGCCTCTTCAACAACTGGTCTTGGCACAAATGGACAGCTACATGCAAGTGAATGAAACTGGATTATTGGGTAACCCCGTGCACAAAAATAAACTCAAAATGGATCAAAGACCTGAATGAAGCCATGAAACCATAAAATTCCTTGAAGAAAACATCAGTAAAAATCTCTTGAATATAAACATTAGCAACTTTTTCCTGAATGCATCTCCTCGTGCAAGAGAAACAAAATAAAAAATGAACAAATGGAACTATACCAAGGTAAAAAGCTTCTGTACAACAAAGGACACCATCAGCAGAACAAAAGCATCCTATAGTATGGGAGAATATATTTGTAAATGACATATCTGACAAGGGGTTAACAGCCAAAATATGTAAAGAACTCACATGCCTCAACGCTCAAAAAACAAATATCCCTATTAAAAAATGGGCAGGGGATATGAAAAGACACTTCAAAGATATTCAGATAGCCAACAGGCACATGAAAAGATCCTCCACATCACTAATTATCAGGGAAATGCAAATTAAAACCACAATGAGATATCACCTCACACTAGTTGAGATGAACAGCATTGAAAAGAATAGCATCAATAAATGTTGGCAAGGATGTGGAGAAAGGGGAATCCTCCTGCAGTGTTGGTGGGAATGTAAACTAGTTCAACCATTTTGGAAAACAATATTGAGGTTCCTCAAAAAGCTAAAATTAGAAATTCCATTTGACCAGGGAATTCTACTTCTAGGAATTTACCCAAAGAAAACAAGTTCTCTTATTCAAAAAGACATATCTGCCCCCATATTTATCACAGCACTCTTTACAATAACCAAGATAGGGAAGCAACATAAATGTCCATCAGTAAATGAATGGATAAAGAATTGGTACATATATACAATGGAATACTATTCATCCATAAGAAAGAAACAAATCCTACCATTTGCAACAACATGGATAAAGCTAGAAAGTATTATGCTCAGTGAAACAAATCAGACAGAGAAAGACAAATACCAAAAGATTTCCCTCATTTGTGGAGTGTAACAGCGAAGCAAAACTGAAGGAACAAAACAGCAGCGGACTCACAGACTCCGGGAAGGGACCAGCAGTTACCAAAGGGGAGTGGTGGGGAGGACAGGTGGGAGGGAGGGAGAAGGGGATTGAGGGGTATTATGTTTGGTACATATGGTGTAGGGGGTCAAGGGGAAGACAGTATAGCTCAGAGAAGACAAATAGGACTCTGTGGCATCTTACTACACTGATGGACAGTGACTGCAAAGGGGGGCTCTATAATAATCGTGAATGAAATAACCACATTGTTTTTCTGTGAAACCTTCATACAAGTGTATATCAATGATATCTTAATAAAAAAAAGATATTTATTGACCAGAAAAAGACATCTGATTATGCCCATAACTAGGAATTTTTAACACCAAACTGGCCAAAGGACACAAGAGCTCATGGATAAACTTCAGGAATAAGTTAACTCAACCTCAACTTTCTACTATGTATGAATTTGACACTAAATTCTTGAGAAAGAATATTATATATCTGTAAGAGTACATTTCTGGGTTTATTCCACACCAAGGCACTATGCTTAATGGCTGATCAATCTACATTTCCCATGTAGAAGTATTATAATTTTCCTCTGTGGTTATGGTTTATCAAGTTTGCCTGGTAATTGTATCACCATTTAATTTGTTGTTTTTTTGAAGTTATGTTGTTAGGCTCATACAAAATCATGATGTTTAGATAGGCTTGATAAGTTATTCATGTCATTATTATATAGAGTCTCTAATTATTGTTAGGGAAATTAAATATCCTACCAATCAAAAGACCTCTCTGTGATAATATAGAACAGAGAAAAAAAACATGATTTATTATTGAGTATATATATCACATTGCATGCATCTAGGCAGTCATTAGAAGAGTATAAATGCTTGAGAGACTGAAACATATTTGTAGGACATAGAAGAAACAAAAATTAAGTCTTCTCTATCTTCTCAACAGACAGATGTTCCTTGTGAGTTCTATATACATCCTGAGAAACTTCTGCATTCATTTCTTCATGAATGAGCTTACAATTCTAGGGTTAGAGGTTTTTCAAACTTGCATATAAAGTCAAGCACCAACCTATTATTAGGCTTATTATGTTTTCAAGGATATGTTATGATAATTGTACTTACTTCATGGGGTAATTTTAAAGATTAAATGAGTTATCTGTAAAATAGAGCAGTGCCAGCAAACAGTAATTGCTGTGTAAATATTGGATTAGAAACCATTATATGCCTATGGATTCACAGATAGCAATAACGTATCTTCTATAACATTAATACAAATAATAAAATTTACATTGAAAACCACATATTTATGTGATGTGATACATTCACTGAACAAGATTATTCAGTGTTCATGTGTACTAAGAGACATGCTCTTAATGGACTTGCATGAGTATTAGTTTTGAATGTAATGGATTCAGTGATAGCTGTTTTTGTGATGTGGTTAAGTTTTTAAATGATTTTGGTCAAATTCTTTATATATATCTTTACTCCTACATGTACTATAAATCCAAGTAACATAAAATCAGTAACCTCTACAAAACACAGATTGCCACAATAAGGCAATACACATCCACATTTTAACAGCAATCATAGGATTGTAAGAAGATGGAAGACTTCACAAATCATGCACAAAATATTTATAGATATGTTGCCAGAAAAAAATGATTAATTTGAAAAACCTTAATTAACAAATTGTTTAACAGCATTAGCTTTACATATATGTAAGAGGTATACCTTTTCTTGTGAAGCATATTATGTTTTCTTTATCTTTTCTATAATGATAATGACTTAAAAGACTTTTAAAGTTATGTTATTAGGATCATACAAAATCATGATGTTTAGATAATAAATACTATAGGGTTTATTTATTTTGGGTAAGGTGAATTTACATTTTTCATTTAGGTTCCTAAGCATTCTAAATGATCAGTTTCCTCATTGTATTGTCCTCTGCTTCATCTTGTTTTCTGTAAGCATCCTCTACACCTTTACTTCATAATACATGTTTGTGTTTGTGAGGATGATAAAAGAGGGTAGTAATAGTGACAGCTAACCTGAGCACTTGTTCCAAAGTGTGCCACCTTTTGGAAATATAGTTGGAGACAGAGCATAGGGTGCCTAATCTTGCCAATCATGATACTTTAATTCATCTTCTCTCAAGGCTAAGAGAGCAAATTGACCTGGATACTAGAGAACATTTATAGAAATTCAAGTACGTATTCACATTTGCCAAACCGGAAAATCAGTCCTTTTTTCAAACTGCTTTTGTAGATGTGTATACTACATTACTAACAACATGATATACAATTGTCAAAATTTGTATCATAAGTAGCAAAGTGGAGAATGGATATTTAACTCTCAATACTTTCCTTTTATTTCCAGTAAGATTATAACCCAAAATTAATGTGTAACTGTGTCTGTTGAATTGTATTTTTCATCATTTTCCTTTATTCAAAATGCTTATGAAGATCTTAAATTAAGCTGTAGCTCCAGCAGTAAGGGTGTTCTAGGACCAGAGCAAATCCCCCCACGAATCTGCTAAAACCAAAGTAAGTCAAGGGAAAGGACAGATTGGGAAAAAAGAATTTATTTATCACAGTTGCTAGCGCGGCCCCTGTCCATCCACCTCCTCTGGCTGCTGCACACATGCTCCTTCCCCACCTGCCCCTTCTGGGAGGAACGCCCTGGATGGGTCCCCAGTGACTGGCAAACACGAGACAAATTACATACCAGGAAAATGGAGGGGAGAAGAGAATAGCTTTTTCTCTCCGCCCCTTGCCAGGGATTGACCAGAGGCTTTAAAACATCAATTGATTGTAAATGGACTTAAGGCTAGGTGGGAGATTTTGGAAATTCTGCCATTTATCCCACATAAGTCAAATCATGTGCAGAGAGTGGGGATGAGGTAAAGGATCAAGTGTCATCTGTAAAATATAGTCAATTACTTATTAACTCTAAAATTCCCTTTAAAACAATAAGATGCCACTATGTATCTATTGGAATGGTGAAAATCCAAAAGACTAATAACAACAAATGCTGTTAAGTATGTGTGGCAAAAATAACTCCATATAGTTCCAGTGGGAATGAAAAATGGAACCACTTTGAAGGATAGTTTTGTAGTTTCTTATAAAACTAAATACTCCAAAGTGCCACCTTTGTAATATTCTACATGAATTTTTTGTATTACTGTAGTACATGTTTTAATAAGAACATTTAACTACTTAAAATGCTCATGCAACATAAAAGAATCTTACCATACAATC
Organism: Manis javanica; assembly: GCF_040802235.1. NCBI lineage: Eukaryota > Metazoa > Chordata > Mammalia > Pholidota > Manidae > Manis > Manis javanica. The sequence goes on from NC_133158.1 coordinate 185,873,356, forward strand.
CAGTAAATATGCTCCTTGTTATTTATCCAGAGAAGTTTACAGTTTAAGTCCACACAAATACCTGAACATGGATCTTTATAGCAGTTTTTTTCATAACTGCCAAATCTTGGAGACAATGAAGATGTCTTTCAATAGGTGAATGGACAAATAAACTGTGGTATGTTCAGACAATGGAATACTATTCAGGGCTAAAAAAATGAGCTACCTGGACACTGAGAAGTGACTAGTAGTTGCGAAGGGAGAGGAGCTGGGCATGTGGGGTCAAGGATGAAGGGGATAAAAATGGGCACAATATTCACAATCACGATATAAGTTGGTCATGGGGATGGTAGTACACCATGGAGAATATAGTCAGTGATTCTGCAACATTTTACTATGTTGATAGATAGTAACCACACTAGAAGGGGAGAGGATTTAACAGTATGGGTAACTATTGAACCACTGTGTTGTATATTTGAAACCAACATAAGATTGTTTATCAATGAAACTTTAATATAAAAAATAATAAAAGTACAGAGAAAATGTTAGTTCATTAAAAAAATAAATAAATGAGCTACCAAGCCATGAAAAAAAATCCCTGAAAAACATGAAAGGACATTAAGCTGCCCTTCGAGTGACTCTGAGTCGAGTCAGCAGAGGCCCAGTGTCACGGCCTCATGGGGAGAAGATGGTGTAGATACCACCAAACAGCAGCCTCATTTGTCTTGTTCTCAACGTCTAGAAAAGGAGACTCCTCTTTGGTCTCCCAGACAGGGAGTGAATACAGGAAATAATTTTTTTTCTTTCCCTTAGCTACAGCAGTCTAATACTCCCTGTTAAGTTTTGAGAAAGGAATCCTATCAAAGTGAGCAGACACAAACGTTTCTTGCCTTCCTGCCTAAAATTATTCCTGGCAGGGCCAAGATTTCTAAACATCAATTGATATTTATTTCTAAATATCTATTCTTCTTCATTAGTTTCTGTCACATTGAAATTAATTAAAAGCATAGTAAACATGTAATGTTTCCAAAGTTCACTTTGTTTTTACTTCTTAACCCATTGTAACATGGATTCTGCTCCATTTATTCACTAAAATTTTCCTTTAAAGAAACCGATGACTTCAATTTAAGGAATCTGAAGGGCATGTTTCATTGTTTGCCTTACTTTTATTGAGAAATATGTGACATTGTATCATACTCTTTCTTGAAAACTTTTTCCTGTTAGCTTCCTCTTTAGTGCTTGCTTCTCACTTTTTTTTTTCCTTTGTGAGTTCCTAACCTGTAATTTAAACCGTGGTGATATTGCCTGCAGTAATATTATTTTATCTCTCACTTTACAAATAATACTTGGGTAGATTTACTGAATCCACATATAAGTCAATTTTAAAACAATTCTTAAGATAAGAGAAGTCGAAAACAAAGGATCAAAGACATATTGTCTAGTGAAAAAACCATTCCACCCCTTTCTAGTTCTGTAACTTTGAACAACTTACTAAATCTCTGTGTCTTAGTTCCTTATTTGTAAAATGGTGATAATAATATTGTCTTTCTTCTTGGATTGTTATGAAGGTTAAATGATTTAATATGTATAAAGTTCCTAGCACATACAAAGACTCACTACAGATAATCTATTATTATTAACAGATGTGCCTACTTACTACTAAAAATATCTCTGACAGATCTTTGTTAAATCTACTAATACTATAAAGTTTTACATAACTGTTTATTTATTGTTCATTTCCATAGATTATGAATGCCTTAACTGCAGTGCTTGTTATTAAAATTTTTCTTTGGATTGATAGCAATCTCCTCAATGCCTGGATTTATGAGAAAATTTGCAGTTTGGGAAACGAAAGTATTAACAAAGAGCATTATTATGATCATATTACCTGATTAGATCAGAGTTAGAGTGTAACAACCTAACAACATTCTTCTTAATATTAAATATTAGTTAAAAGATTTTCAGTACTTTAATCCTCTTCTCATCTGCCTCTCACATTCTGATTTACTCATGGTCTGTGGTCTAGTCCCCCAGACTCCACTCCCCTTTCTATCCATCAAATGAAAGGAGGTACAGATTCAAGGTGAAATCCAGAAATCCCAGGTAGGCATGTTGGAATGGTCTATTATCCTTTTCCCATTCTTTTCTCACATATTTTTCTCTCTTCCTGATGCACATACACAAGTACACACACATATTAGAAGGCTCCTTTTAAGCCACTTTCATAGACACTAAAATTGCTACCTATCTCTCTGAATTTGATTACTTCACTCTAATGTCAGTGATTTCTCTGCTATTATGAAAACATAGTCTTATTATTATTCTCTACTGAGAAAAGAATAACACAAAATTGACTTAATCTGCAGCACAAAGTTTACCTTTTGTTATAAAAAAGAGGTTCTTGACAGGATTGCTAAACACTAAAATTGCTGAACAGCAGTAGTCATTTCACTTGTCTTTGAAAAATAAGATAGTCTTTCATCTCTATAGATGAGATTGTTTTCCATCTTGTCTTGAAAGAGAATGAGACTTCAAATACTGTTTTCCAACCCCATGCCTTTCAAAATTATATTCAAAAATCTTTAAAAATCTTCTTTTAAATTTGTAGATTCTGTCAAAGCCTGTTACAATTGACCACGATTATAAAGTTAGTTTTTCCCTAAGAATACGTTCTAAAAGTTTATAGCTAATATGTACTTTCCACCTAAAATTTACATCATGCCTTGTGTTTTCTGTAGTGTATTTTTTATCACATTTGGTATCAGTAGAATGCATTTTATTTTAATGCACTATTTATAAAGGTGTTACAATGGGGCCATTGTAAGAAAAACCCTTTGTAAATATATCTAATAAGATATTAGAGCCATTGCAGTTATTTTTTAAGACATTAAGCCAAACAATTACTTTCATTCATTATGATGTTCCCGGTATTGTGTTATTTAATGGGGTGCTAAAAAAACTGCAATGAATTGTTAGTTCGGTAAGCTTACACTTTAGTTGTGGAGATGAAATCTGCAAAGTCAGAACTTCAGAATACGAGATGTAAACATATCTTATATGTTTATATATATATTCATAATATATATGAATATATATATATATATATATAAACAGTGAGTGCTCAAAAATGACAGATAAATGAATATCAATAAAATAAGTAAAGACTTTTAGAAGAATACAAATATGAGCCTGGCATCATTAAAAATAGAATTAAGGAAAAAATGTAAATACACCCACACACCCACACACACAATTTCTCAAAACATATCCAAATATAAGTACTTCCCATTAAAAATATGCTATCCTATTTTGGAATCAGATATGTATGAGTTTAAGTGCAAAATCCAGCACAATTTCACCTTTTGCCTGGGGTAAGTTATTTCTTTTCCCTTGCACCTCATATTCAAAACCTGTGAAACTATTAATTTTAGGAATGTTTGGTGATACTTACAATGAAGGTAATGTATTGGAATGCCAGAGCCAACTAGAACTATCATGTTTGTCTATGTCTCTCATGAAACACTGACTTTGAAATAGAGAAAAGACATCAAATATATTATTAGTTTTGATGCAAATGAAAATCTTCTATCCTACCATGAAAACAGCCAATTCTTTTTTCCTGGTGCAAAGTTGTAAAGTATGTAAATAGAAACATAAAAATTATGTATAAAATATGTTATCTGGAAAGGAGAGCCAAGATGGCGGCATGAGTAGAGCAGCGGAAATCGCCTCCCAAAACCACATATATTTTTGAAAATACAACAAAGAAAACTCTTCCTAAAAGAGAGACCAGAAGACACAGGACAACAGCCATACTATTTCCACACCTGCGAGAACCCAGCACCTCACGAAGGGGGTAAGATACAACCCCCAGTCCGGCGGGACCCGAGCACCCCACACTCCCACTCCCGGTGGGAGGAGAGGAGTTGGAGTGGGGAGGGAGAGGAAGCCCAGGACTACTAAGAACCCAGCCCCAGCCATCCAGACCAGAGCACAGACACAGTGCATTCATGAGGCGCTGGAAATTAGGGAAAAAGGACAGTAAGACCTGTGAGCAGGTCTCTGCAGATGTAGCACCCGGGACAAAGAAAAGCAAATGCTTTTTGGAAGTCTTAAAGGGACAGTGACCACACAGCTGGACGGAAGCATCCTGGGTCACTTAGTCCAGCAACAAGGAATCTGGGGATCTCTGGGCACTCTAACTCCCTGGGCAGCAGGGAGCACGGAGGCCCCTTACGGAGATAAATAGCCTCCCAGCCATTCCCCCTCCAACATGGCTTCACCATATCGGAACAGAACCCCGAGGCAGGCAATGCCCACAGCAAGAGAGGAGATAAATTCCATAGCAGCCCGGCAGGAATCAGAAGCCCTGTCTGCACACAGCTGCCTAGCACAAGCCACTAGAGGTTGCTGTTCTCCCAGGAGAGGAAGGCCACAAACCAAAAAGAAGGGAAGTTCTTCCAGCCATCACTAGTGCCAGCTCTGCAAACTATCTCTATCACCATGAAAAGGCAAAATTACAGGCAGACCAAGATCACAGAGTCAACACCAGAGAAGGAGACAGACCTAACCAGTCTTCCTGAAAAAGAATTCAAAATAAAAATCATAAACATGCTGACGGAGATGCAGAGAAATATAAAAGAGCTAAGGGATGAAGTCCAGAGGGAGATTACAGATGTCAGGAAGGAGATCACAGAAGTGAAACCAACTCTGGAAGGATTTATAAGCAGAATGGATAAGATGCAAGAGGCCATTGATGGAATAGAAACGAGAGAACAAGAATGCATAGAAGCTGACACAGAGAGAGATAAAAGGATCTCCAGGTATGAAACAATATTAAGAGAACTGTGTGTCCAATCCAAAAGGAACAATATCCATATTATAGGGATACCAGAAGAAGAGAGAGAAAAATGGATAGAAAGTGTCCTTGAAGAAATAATTGCTGAAAACTTCAACAATCGAACAGAAATAATCAAACAGACCACAGAAATACACAGAACTCCCAACAGAAAGGACTCAAGAAAGACAACACCAAGACATATAATAATTAAAATGGCAAAGATCAAGGACAAGGAAAGAGTTTTAAAGGCAGCTAAAGAGAAAAAGTACACCTATAAAGGAAAACCCATCAGGCTATCATCAGACTTCTCAACAGAAACATAACAGGCCAGAGGAGAATGGCATAATATATTTAATGCAATGAAAGAGAAGGGCCTTGAAACAAGGATACTGTATTCAGCATGATTATCATTTAAATATGAAGGAGGGATTAAACAATTCCCAGACAAGCAAAAGTTGAGGGAATTGGCTTCCCACAAACCACCTCTACAGGGTATTTTAGAGGGACGGCTCTAGACGGGAGCACTCCTAAGACTAAACAGATGTCACCAGAGAAAATAAAATCACAGCAAAGAAAGCAGACCAACCAAATACTAACTAAAGGCAAAAAATAAAATCAACTACCCACTAAAAGCAGTTAAAGGAAACATGAAAGAGCACAGAATAAAACAGCCAACATATAAAGAATAGAGGAGGAGGAATAAGAAGGGAGAGAAGAAAAGAATCTCCAGACAGTGTATATAACAGCTCAATAAGCAAGCAAAGTTAGGCAGTAAGATACTAAAGAAGCTAACCGTGAACCTTTGGTAACCACGAATCTAAAGCCTGCAATGGCAATAAATACATATCTTTCAATAGTCACCGTAAATGTAAATGGACTGAATGCACCAATCAAAAGACACAGAATAACAGAATGGATAAAAAGCAAGAGACATCTATATGCTGCTTAAAAGAAACTGACCTCAAACACAAAGACATGCACAGACTAAAAGTCAAGGGATGGAAAAACATATATCAGGCAAACAACGGTGAGAAGAAAACAGGGGTTGCAGTATCAGACAAAATAGACTTCAAAACAAAGTAACAAGAGATAAAGACGGACATTACATAATGGCAAAGGGATCAGTCCAACAAGAGGATATAACCATTCTAAATATATATGGACCCAACACAGGAGCACCAGCATATGTGAAACAAATACGAACAGAACTAAAATAGGAAATAGAATGCAATGCATTCATTTTAGGAGACTTCAACACTCCACTCACCCCAAAGGATAGATCCACTGGGCAGAAAATAAGTAAGGACAAGGTGGCACTGAACAACACACTAGAACAGATGGACCTAATAGACATCTACAGAACTCTACATCCAAAAGCAACTGGATACACATTCTTCTCAAGTGCACATGGGACATTCTCCAGAATAGACCACATACTAGCTCACAAAAAGAGCCTCAGTGAATTCCAAAAGATTGAAATTCTACCAACCAACTTTTCAGACAACAAAGGTATAAAGCTATAAATAAATTCTACAAAGAAAACAAAAAGGCTCACAAGTACATGGAAGCTTCACAACATGCTCCTAAATAATCAATGGATCAATGAACAAATTAAAATAGAGATCAAGGAATATATGGAAACAAATGACAACAACAGCACAAAGCCCCAACTTCTGTGGGACGCAGCAAAAGCAGTCTTAAGAGGAAAGTATAGAGCAATCCAGGCACACTTAAAGAAGGAAGAACAATCCCAAATGAATAGTCTCACATCACAATTATTGAAACTGGAAAAAAAAGAACAAATGAGGCCTAAAGTCAGCAGAAGGAGGGACATAATAAAGATTAGAGAAGAAAAAAACAAAATTGAGAAGAATAAAACAATAGAAAAAATCAATGAAACCAAGAGCTGATTCTTTGAGAAAATACACAAAATAGATAAGCCTCTAGCCAAACTTATTAAGAGAAAAAGAGAATCAACACACATCAACAGAATCAGAAATGAGAATGGAAAAATCATGACAGACTCCACAGAAATACAAAGAATTATTAAAGACTACTATGAAAACTTATATGCTAACAAGCTGGAAAACCTACAAGAAATGGACAACTTCCTAGAAAAATACAACCTTCCAAGACTGACCAAAGAAGAAACACAAAAGTTAAACAAACCAATTATGAGCAAAGAAAGTGAAACGGTAATCAAAAAACTACCCAAGAACAAAACCCCCAGGCCAGACGGATTTACCCCAGAATTTTATCAGACATACAGAGAAGACATAATACCTATTCTCCTTAAAGGTTTCCAAAAAAATAGAAGAGGAGGGAATACTCCCAAACTCATTCTATGAAGCCAACATCACCCTAATATCAAAACCAGGCAAAGACCCCACCAAAAAAGAAAATTACAGACCAATATCCCTGATGAATGTAGATGCTAAAATACTCAATAAAATATTAGCAAACCGAATTCAAAAATATATCAAAAGGATCATACACCATGACCAAATGGGATTCATCCCAGGGATGCAAGGATGGTACAACATCCGAAAATCTATCAACATCACCCACCACATCAACAAAAGGAAGGACAAAAACCATGATCATCTCCATAGATGCTGAAAAAGCATTTGACAAAATTCAACATCCATTCATGATAAAAACTCTCAGCAAAATGAGTATAGAGGACTAGTACCTCAACATAACAAAGGCCATATATGATAAACCCACAGCCAACATCATACTGAACAGCGAGAAGCTGAAAGCTTTTCCTCTGAGATCAGTAACCAGACAGGGATGCCCGCTCTCCCCACTGTTATTTAACATAGTACTGGAGGTCCTAGCCACGGCAATCAGACAAAACAAAGAAATACAAGGAATCCAGATTGGTAAAGAAGAAGTTAAACTGTCACTATTTGCAGATGACATGATATTGTACATAAAAATCCCTAAAGACTCCACTCCAAAACTACTAGAAATGATATCGGAATACAGCAAAGTTGCAGGATACAAAATTAACACAGAAATCTGTGGCTTTCCTATACACTAACAATGAACCAATAGAAAGAGAAATCAGGCAAACAACTCCATTCACAATTGCATCAAAAAGAATAAAATACCTAGGAATAAACCTAACCAAAGAAGTGAAAGACCTATACCCTGAAAACTACAAGTCACTCTTAAGAGAAATTAAAGGGGACACTAACAAATGGAAATCCATCCCATGATCTTGGCTAGAAAGAATTAATATCGTCAAAATGGCCATCCTGCCCAAAGCAATATACAGATTTGATGCAGTCCCTATAAAATTACCAGCAACATTCTTCAACGAACTGGAACAAATATTTCAAAAATTCATATGGAAACACCAAAGACCCCGAATAACCAAAGCAATCCTGAGAAGGAAGAATAAAGTGGGGGGGATCTCACTTCCCAACTTCAAGCTCTACTACAAAGCCATAGTAATCAAGACAATTTGATACTGGCGCAAGAACAGAGCCACAGACCATTGGAACAGATTAGAGACTCCAGACATTAACCCAAACATATATGGTCAATTAATATTTGATAAAGGAGCCATGGACATACAATGGGGAAATGACCGTCTATTCAACAGATGGTGCTGGCAAAACTGGAGAGCTACATGTAAGAGAATGAAACTGAACCACTTTCTAACCCCATACAGAAAAGTAAATTCGTAATGGATCAAAGACCTGAATGTAAGTCATGAAACCATAAAACTCTTAGAAAAAAACATAGGCAAAAAATATCTTAGACATAAACATGAGTGACCTCTTCTTGAACATATCTCCCCGGGCAAGGAAAACAAAAGCAAAAATGAACAAGTGGGACTATATTAAGCTGTAAAGTTTCTGTACAGCAAAAGACACCACCAATAGAACAAAAAGGTACCCTACAGTATGGGAGAATATATTTGTAAATGACAGATCCGATAAAGGCTTGACGTCCAAAATATATAAAGAGCTCACCCACCTCAACAAACAAAAAACAAATAATCCAATTAAAAAATGGGCAGAGGAACTGAACAGACAGTTCTCCAAAAAGAAATTCAAATGGCCAACAGACACATAAAAAGATGCCCCACATCGCTAATTATCAGAGAAATGCAAATTAAAACCACAATGAGATATCACCTCACATCTGTAAGGATGGCTACCATCCAAAAGACAAACAATAATAAATGTTGGCGAGGTTGTGGAGAAAGGGGAACCCTCCTACACTGCTGCTGGGAATGCAAATTAGTTCAACCATTGTGGAAAGCAGTATGGAGGTTCCTCAAAATGCTCAAAATAGACTTACCATTTGACCTAGGAATTCCACTCCTAGGAATTTACCCTAGGAATGCAGCACTCCAGTTTGAAAAAGACAGATGCACCCCTATGTTTATCGCAGCACTATTTACAATAGCCAAGAATTGAAAGCAACCTAGTATCCATCAGAAGTTGAATGGATAAAGAAGATGTGGTACATACACACAATGGAACATTATTCAGCCATAAGAAGAAAACAAATCCTACCATTTGCACCAATGTGGATGGAGCTAGAGGTTATTATGCTCAGTGAAATAAGCCAAGTGGAGAAAGAGAAATACCAAATGATTCCACTCATCTGTGGAGTATAAGAACAAAGGAAAAACTGAAGGAACTAAACAGCAGCAAATCACAGTACCCAAGAATGGACTAACAGGTACCAAAGGGAAAGGGACTGGGGAAGATGGGTGGTTAGGGAGGGATAAGGGGGGGAAAGAAGAAAGGGGGTATTATGATTAGCATGCATAAAGTGGGGGGTGGGAGAAAGGGGAGTGCTGGGCAACACAGAGAAGACAAGAAGTGATTCTACAACATTTTGCTATGCTGATGGACAGTGGCTGTAATGGAGTTTGTCAGGGGGACTTGGTATAGGGGAGAGCCTAGTAAACATAATATTCTTCATGTAATTGTAGATTAATGATACAAAAAAAGAGAAAGAAAAGGGGGATTACTCCCTGATAGGATAAAACTAATTGCAAATAAACGATTAATGCATGCTTTACATATCCTTAATTTTGATCTTTCAAAGGGTGTCATATGATCAGCTATGGAAGTACATTTTTCTGATAATATTCCTTTCTCTTGAAAAAAAAAAAGCAGTTCCTGTGTGGTGATCTCCAATAGGTTCTTCACAATGGTATAAAGGGCATATCAAAGTGTGGGCAAAGGGTTTGTTTGTGTTTTTACAGAGGAACAAAGCCTAATTTGGCTACCCAGAAAACGAATTAAGATACGATATGAAGAAGAAATTCCAACATCAACATTCTCTGGAAGAGTTCTTCCAGAAGATAACATTAAAAAACTTCAACAGATATCCTGGCGCTGCTGCAGTTGTAGCTGCAGTCATCCTACCAGTTCCTGGACTTGCCATTGGAATGAAGAAGGAGATATCTAAGCTGGCCTGTGCATACAGTAAAACAACAAATTTGACTGGATCTATACTGTTGGAACTCAACCAAGAATTAGGAGAAGTGCAAGTTGCAGTGCTCCAAAATCGGGCAACTATAGACTATCTACTGTTAAAAGAACACATGGGATGTGAACAGTTCCCAGAAATGTGTTGTTTTAATTTGTCTGATTTTTCTCAAACTATTCAAATTCATTTAGACAATATCCATCATATCATTGATAAGTTTTCACAAGTACCTAGGGTACCTAACTGGTTTTCTTGGTTTCACTGGATATGGCTGGTCTGCTTTTGTTATGTAGCTGTATTCCTATTATGTTACTGTATGTGCACAATTTAATTACTAGTTTAAAACCTATACATGCTTATGTTACTCTACGAGAAGATATGTCAAAGAAATAATCAATCTTCCCATGTTTTCTTCCATCTGCTGCTTCTATAGCTTTTCTTCTTCCTTCTTTATTACAACCCTTTAGTAGAATTAGTGCCTCATATCGAAAATTACCGAGTATCGTAATTCTTCCAAGTGGTTAAGATACCTCAAGACAAATGCTGGGCATAGAAGCCACAGGACATAAATCTGCAAAGAAGTAAAAAGCTAACCTTTTCAAAGAATATTGCTTCTCTCTCACTTACCAACTTTACATTTCCCTGTATGGCCCCGGAAGATGACTGGTTAGCCAGAGACGGGTAGGATTCCTCAAGGGAGGAACAACCTAAGACAGGCATAGTCACAGGGGGGCCATTAGGAGAGAAATTGGGGACCAACAGAGGGGAGGCTTAGAACCTCACCCCCCCTGTTTTGAGAGAAATCTTCTGCATCCGTGGATGTTTTGTTGCCCTTGTCTAGCTTGGATTTATACTTAGTCTATAGGCACAGACCTGATCATCTACATTTGCCCTCTTACAGCACTAAATTATGTTTTCTACCTTTATCTTTCATCTACCTACCACTTCAGCATTTTATGAAAAAATAATAATAATAACAATAATAATAATAATGGAGAAATGTGGGATTCACATATAAATCATGTATAAAAATCAAACGAATTATCACACCTGACGATTGTTTGTAGTTCATGATGCATGATCAAAACCGAATGTTTCTGTGATATGACTGCCCTTGCCCTGTTCACCATGTAAGAACTTATTCACTATGTAAGACCTTGTTCACCACGTAAGAACTTGTTTGTTATGCTTCAGAAGATTGGAGACTGTTGAGATATAGGCTTGGGGTTGATTAATGACTGTGCATTGAGTCCCCTATACAGAATTTTATTGTTGTTAACAACCATTTGATCAATAAATATGAGAGATGCCCTCTCAAAAAAAAAATATGTTATCTGATATCAGCTTCTAAACATTAATAATAAATGGTTCCTCTTCAATAATCTTGCCTTGAAAATAACTTAATTCTTTTGTTACAGGAAATAACTGCAAGGCCCTAGAATACAGCAAGATGAAAAGCATGCTCTTAGACTTACAAAATCAAAAATATATCACACAAGAAAACGAAAGTCCTAACGGAGATGACGTATCTTGGAAGAAGTTGTTGGTGGATCAAATGTTTAAATATTTTGATGCTGACAGTAATGGACTTGTAGATATTAATGAACTAACTCAGGTATGATTAAATTAATAAGCTATTTAAATATAGCATATATAATACATTTACATTTGTGCGAATTTATTCTGTACTAATTAAATATATATTTAATCTATATGGTTATATGGTTTAAGTGTGGGGCATAAAATATTTTAAGAGTAAAATTTGACTATCAGCAATATTAATTTCAAGTAATGTTTATATAATATTTTACAGTTTAACCTACTTTTAATAAGTTTCTATACCTTAAACACCTAAAGGAATAAACTGTTAGCTCTCATAGAATTTATATCTCCAGATATATTCTGGAGCTACTAAAAGTTTAATTTCCTATCAGTTGATAGAAACTTGTTTTTTCAGTATTCAAGGCACTATTGTCTGGTAATTGAGCACATCTGTAACATAATGTAAATATATTATTTCAGAAGGTATTAAATTATTGACATATTCCAGTACTTTTTCAAAAATCAAGGACCATTTTATATTCAAAATGGTTTTAATGCTATATCCACATTATTAAATTTCATTTTTTGAAAATTGTCACCTAAATGGTACATGTAAAATAATTTTGGTATTAAAGAGAATATCTTAATAAGCAAAAGGTCTTTATATGAGTCATTTGGGGGAAATATAAATATTTTTATATGTTTGTCACTAAGACAGATTCATCTGAAGAAATTGTCTTACCAAGATTTAAGAATCTAAGCTGTTTGTGGATAGCACTGGAAATGTAAAATGAAAGGCATAATATTTATCCAAAGTATACACAAGTTTTAGGGAGTGACAGAGAGAAGTAGCCAGTCGAGGGTGACTAGGAGAAAGGGGATGGCACCGAGGATTTTTCTGACTTCTCAATAATCCCTGTAATGTATGTTGAGGTGGATTTTGCTGTTACGCTGAACAGTTAACATAGTTTTCAAAAAAACTCCCCAAATTCAATAGTCCATATCTATTACATCACACCATTCATCTTCTATGGTTTATTTAAAAAATCTGACATTGTGGAAATTGGTCTTGTTATGCAAGTATTTCTAAGTTTTGAAATAGTGTGATTTAGTTTAGAGACTTCATATCAAAGTGACCTTGAAGGTAAATTGAATAGTCTTGTTATTTTAATTAATTAAAATATATACAATTTTCATTATTTTCTTTAATTCAGACTATATTTATTGAGTACTCATTAAATCCCAGGCACTGAGATTTAAGGACTTGAACTCTGGAATTTTAGGGTAAATTTAGAAAACTTTTAATTAAGATATCTAAGTTTTTAAATACCTAATGATTTACTTTTAAAGAATGAAACTGTTTAGAATTTTATATTTATAGTAATAAGAAATGAGCAGTTAATTCAATTAAGAGGAATTTATAGTTAATGTGTGTCACTGTGATTTATGTGTGCCTGACATATTTGAGTATATTGTGTTTTGCTTTTTATTTTAATTTGTATGACTTTTTTTTAAAGTTTTTGTTAACATATCTACACTACTGTAATCACTGGTTGGGTACAAAACATAATCTGACCAAATCTAGTAATTATCATGGTACCCACATCTAAATCCGAAGGGAAAGTTGCTAATTGCTAGAAAATGACAGAGACAACATTTCATTTATACATGTCTCAAGTGTCTGCTCTACTCAAGCTTGCATTTGTTGCTTAGTGTGCAAGTATCAAACTGGGTGGCTAAACCAACCTCCTTCTCAGTTTTGAAGGCTCAAAGTCTAAAATCAGAGAGTTGGCAGTGCCATGCTCTCTCTGAAGCCTCTAGGGAAGGGTATTCCCTGTCTCTGTCAGCCCTGGTAGCACTAGGCATTTGTTGGCATTCCTTGGCTTACAGGTCCATCCTTCCATCAGTCCAGTCTTTGCAGTCACATAGCACACTATCTTGTATCTGTCCTTGCATTATCTTTCTCTTCTTAAAGGGACACCAGTCATGTTACATTAAGGGTCTGCCTTACCCCATCATGACTTTATCTTAAATTGTGTAGTTACATCTTCAATGACCCCATCCCAAAAAAGTTTGAAAATGTCCAACTTATAAAATGCAAATTGATTGCAAAGTGAAATTTTGGACTTCCTGAAGAATCATGTTTTATGAAGTTGATAAAAATTGATGTTAAAAAGCTGGGAGATTTGGTATTGACAATTGAGGATTGGGAATGGTTTTAACAGGTAATAACTGAAGAAAAGAAATCAACAAAGATTAGATAGGATATGAGTTTCAACAGATAAAAGAGAATGTTTCAAATACAAAGAAGTAAGTGGCCCTAAATTGATTAAGTCCTAAGGTATTTTCCAAAATGAGCTTTGTAGGATCATAAGATAGTAGTTTAAGAACTTTAATTATAGAATCTGAGTTCAAATCACATTATCTGTACTACTCACTACTTGTGTGACCTTCAGCAAGTCACTTCAACTCTCCGTGTCTCATTTTCCCCCTCTCCATGTATTGGCAATGATAACAGTACCTAGTATATAAATTTGATGTGATAGTTACATTATTCAGAATATGTAAGCTTCTTAGAAACATGATTAGCACATAGAAATTATGATGTAATTGTTAGCTATAATTCTATCTTTAAATCTAATTTTTTTGTGTGGATGTCATGGATGACCATGGAAATAAAAAAGGCTCATATGCTTAAATTAGTTGATGAGCAATTGATAGATATTTCCATCATGCTCATCCTTTGCCATCTTTTAACTCTTATAGTTGGAGGTCAGAACAAATCAAATATCATTAGTTTTCAGCCATTATAACCCAAAAATATATATATATATATATGTTATTAGACATGCAATGTTTTAATAGCAATTTTTACAAAAAAAATGATTTTTTCAAAAGAAGATAGTTTTGCTTATTGTAAGAAATTAGAAAAAAAGATAGCATATATTTTATTCTGATCATCTCATTTAAAGTGCTCTCTACTTATGTCATATAGATAGCATGAATGTTGTTAAATCCTGTGTTTTATCCTAGAAACAAGAAAACCTCATCATTCTGCAATCACTGTCATACTGGACATCTTTCTCCCAGAATACATAGTGCCTATGCCTTTACAGATACGTTAAATTGAACTGAGCTTAAAATAAATATCATATATATTTTGTCATGAGATGCTGATATACATTAAACTAAAATATCACTATCTTTCACAGTATCAAATATCTAGTTTATGTAGCTTTTTCTTGCCCATAAACTGTTATAAGAAATAATGAAAGTAATGTTTGGAATAAGGTCAAAGAGATGTGTTATGAAAGAAACAATATATTGTAACTAACTATATTTTACAATTTAAGTATTTGAAAATATATAGGTCCTCGGTTAATATATTGTAATAACTGAATAATAAATAGCATTATTAATAGTAATAGTCATGGTCATAATAATATTATTATTACTATATTTCAGACATCTGTTGTCTTCTTTGCTTTTCTCTTTGAGCTCCACCAAAATAAAGAAGAGAGAGACAGAGAGAGAGAATACTCTCTTCCTCTCCTTATACTCTGTCTCAGTCATGCCCTGCATTTCCTACATCATAGATTCAGTTCCCAAGTATATCACTCAACTTCAATTCATTAATTTTCCCTGGACTTTAAATTCTTTATCATGCAAAACAATATGGTTGTATTTTAGATTCTCCTCCTAAATTTACATAACCAAACACATCACATTTCATAATTGCCAACATTTGTTTTTCTTAAAACCTGTGGCAAGTTATGGAATATAACGCCCCACCAACAAAAACCAGTATCTATTACACTCTTCCCTCAGGGAGAAGTGATATCTTCAGTCCTTGAGACAGAGGAAATTTCTAGCCTGTTTTCTGCCGTATTTTTTATACCTTCAGAAGCAGGTAAAACCCTGTATCTCTCTTTCCTCAAGTGTAGTTACACTTTCAGCCATTAGGTAAAGATTTCTACCTCCCTAACGGATATGGAGTTGGATGGTAGGTTAGAGTGGAGTATACATCAAATTTTTGTACAGGAACAGAACATGTAATCACTGTTTCCTCTCCCGTATGTCTCAATTCCTGTATCACAAAAGCAACAAAACAACATTTCTATCACATTTAAAGTTTTTTGTGCATTTTTATTTTAAAATGTCTATGCTCTAACTATTGAATATAGATGTAAACAGACATTTAGTTTCTTTTGTTCTGAGTATCCCTATAGCTTTTCTTATCTATGCTATATGGCCTGGATCCTATTCAGAAAGAGGTTGTGAAACTGAATGGTCTCTGCCAGTAACCAATTCTGGCTACTAAAAACAGAACCAAATGTTCAAGCTTTTCCTGAGGACCATTCTGATAAACTGTGAAACCTCACTTTCTTGGTGTTCTACCTTAGTTCCACACCCCAAATCTGAACAGGTGTCTGAGGTTCAGCTCTATTACCTGGATCTCTCTCTTGCTTCTCTTAATTTGTCTTCTCCAACTGAAAGAATGCAGTGCTTTCTTTGGGTCTGTGTTGAAGTCTGAATTTTACTAATGCTTCCTTTGGTAAAAATTGGCCTTGTAGCAATATGCTCCAAATTGGCTGGACATTCCAGTGGATGTCTTATAGAATAATCCCTTCCTGCAAAAGCTCCAACAAACAAAGATTCTTCTCTCTTTCAGGCATGATCACAGACCTGGTATCTCTCCTATGCAATATATATATAACCAGTGTGGTCAGGTACTTAGCTACATAGTAGCATATTTGAGTGGTTTGAAGAACATACATTATTTCTAAAGGAGACCTACATAGGTAATGCTGGAAAGAAACATTTCAGGATGAAGTGACATAAATTATGAACATAATACTTCTGGAAGACTAGCATATAGGAAAAGGTCTTTGGAAGAGAGAAGGCTAGTGGTCATTTGTTAGGAAAGGAAGCATAGAACTATTCCGGGTGGTTTATACTAAAGGCACTGAAAATACTGAAAATGTTTAAGTAAAGAAATATTCTAAATCAGGACCTAAATCCGTTTGTGAATTATGGAGAGAGAATAGGAAAGAATTATATAGCTGAATGTCCTGAGATCAAAAGGAATAGGTTCTATCTATTACCTATCTAGCTATCCAATCTATCTAACTTTCTACTTACCTATCTAATGAAGACTAATTTGGGAAGAGGAAATAATTCAGAAGTGCCAATAGGAAACTAATTATTGACCATGTTCCTTGCACTGAGGTAGAATGAATGTGAGAGAAAAATCAGCTTCAAATTGTTCAAAGTATTGGACAAAAGGTTTTCGTAAGGGGCAGTGATATGTTCCTAAAGTCAATATAGTGAAGAATATATTTTTATAAGAAATAGAAGGCAGAAGAGGGTTTTCTAATCAGAGAGCAGAATTTCCAGAGAGTTGAAAAGGAATCAGAATTGGGTCAGAGCAGGGACATGGGGAGACTTAGTTCTAATAATGTCTTGCCAATGGTTTTCAGTCCCGGACAAGTTCACTATGGATTCAATGTGACCAAAGAAATTGACATCAAAACGTTCTTTGGGGTGAAAGGGTTATACCCAACTTTATTTCCAGGTGGCAGGTCAGTCACTAAAATCCCGTTCACTCAGAGCAAGTCTGCATACAGCGGGCCGGTCTCTGCCTCTCTGTTCCCACAGCCATCCTCTGGGCCTCTTTGCACAGTTATCCCACACAGCCATCCTCTGGGCCTCTGTCCTCAGTGCTGCCACCACTCCAGTCTCTGCTTTCCTGCAGCCTTGCAGCCCTGCCACCATGTTGCGTGCAGGGCACTGGTGGAGCCCTTTATATAGACTCAAATTGCCCACAGGTGTGCAGTGAGCTAGTCACCCAGGGCCAGGTGAGAATCCTAGCCACAGAACTCTCATTTTATCCACACATAGTCACAGAAATAAGCCAGGGTATGAAGCCAAAAGGACTTGTCCTAAGAGGAGGCTGGACAGCTATTTCTTGCATTATGGTGTGAAATGTTGAGTCCTCAGGGTGAGATGAGGGGATAACACAGGCAGACTTCACTGGGAAGAATGGTACCCTTGAGACTGTTAGCAGTGTTGAAAGATAAAGTGGGGCATATTAAAATTTTTAAGAGTTTACTTGAGCAAAAATCAGTTTGAATCAGGCAGTGACAAACCAGATTGGTAAGAAGCACTCTGCTGCGGAAACTAGCAAAAAACTTTGATAGAGAAAAGGTGGAAGCAAAGTAAGGCAATTATCGAGTGGCTGTCACTTAAAACCTACTTGGCTGTGTGTGATCGGTTGCTCTTAGATTTTGATGGTATGACCTTGAGGTGTTTACAGGCTTAGATTTGGGTTTACTTAGCTGGGCACCAGGCAGGGCATTAGAGCACCTCAGTCTAATGGCCTCGTTTAATTTAACAGCAGCAAATATAGGGTTCTTGAAGGGAAATAGTGCTAACAGCTTGGCAAATTTGCTCCTTAGCCCTTTCCCCATTTCATAAAATAACCACCCTCAGAATTTAAGTAAGCAAAGCCATCCCCTGTGATTCTGAGTTTAAATAAGCAGCTGTATTGAGTATATTGATTTAGCTTTTTCTTTGTTTAGATTCTGTCATCTTAATAAGCTGATTCACATTAGGAATACGTATTAGAATGAAATATTTTCCTAATGTGCACACATGCCAACTCTTTTTAAAATAATAAAAAGAACTACTTGTTCACTGGATTTAGATGATTATGTTCTACATATTTAACTTAAAAAGCCATTTGCTCAATGACTACCATATGTGAATACACTTACAAAATTAAATAAAATGCAAGAATAAATAAGACCTAGATATTTTTAAGCTAACAGGATAGGCATGGCAATGATGTTTTGCAACCTTTGTACATGTCAATTTCCTTAAAAAATTATTATAACTGTTACATTGGGAATGGACAGTTAATCTTTATTTTGAGTTTATAAAGCCTATTACAATTTTAAAGATTGTTTTAAAGGTTCTAATGTCTAGTACATATTTATTTACTATAAGATTCTTAAGAATTGTTTCATCTAATAAATAAAAAGCTATTTTAGTGAGAACAAACTAAGTACAAATAAACAAGCACTTATATGGATAGCAAGGAGAGATAAGTGAGGACTTCCTGGGAATGCCATGGTAATTAATCCTATTGAACATTTAAAAATCCCGTAAACCTATCAGGTTTACAAAATAAGCAGCAGAAACCAGGTGTTTGACTTAAAATGGCATTGGTAATGCCAGTAGGTAGAGCTTTAGTAGTACTGGGGATTTCCTTTCAAGTGCTAAATTTGTCAAAATGATAATAGCAACAGCAATTAAAGCTTAACAGATAAAAGGTGAAGCCTGCAGCTGTTGGTTTAGAAGCTCAGGGCTGCAATTAAGAACCAGTATTTTCTATTGTATCTGTAAACATTAGTGACTAGTTTCAGATTTTTTTAAAATGCTGTTCATAATATGCACAACTGGAAAATTTAAATTTTGTTTTTAAAGTTTGAAACATATTATGTGTAGGTTCTTTCCTTCTAATTTTACAAGTGCATTAAAAAAATTGACATTCATGTTCAGAGAATCCCTGTAAGCCATACTGAATACCTTAAAAATAATTTTTTCTCCCCCTACCAGTGATTTTATAGTGTTATCTCTTCAGCTGGTCCTTCAAAAGAATTAATGTTAGCCCTGTTGATTTTTTTTCAATGTTTTCTAATGTTAGGCATTTTGCAAAATCTAAAAGAGAACTTAGAAGATATAATTGTTTTCATTTTGTCCTTTTCTTTAACACACCTTTAGCTCCAGGAAAGGAGTGTCCAGGCCAGGGGCGAATAAACTGGTGTAACCGAATCAGTCTAGTGAAGTGCAGCCCTGTCCCCGCATGCCCTCCCCCAGCATGCCCTACCCTTTGTCCCGGTCCCGCTAGCAAAAGCTGGCGTGGTCCTCTCAGTCCTCTGAACTCATGGCAGTGCCTGGTGACTGACAGGCGCCAGGCCAATTAGGCAAGGAGGGGAGGAGAGAACAGCCTCTCTGCGTCCATTGCTGTGGGCTGCAGGAAGCTGCAATGGTATATGTAAACAGGCTAAGACCAGGCAGGGGATTCTGGAAATACTGCAATGTATGCCACAACACCTATGATTGTTACATATAAGATTAAACAATTTTGATTTGTTATATAAATTGTTTACTCTGTCATTTCACCTTGTTTTTTTTTATAACGTTGACAGTCCATAATTATTTTGCTTATTTGTTTGATTACAGTGTTCTCACTCATCCTCTCTAGAATATTAACTCCATGAGGGCAGAGACTGTGTCATTCTTATTCACTAGCCTATCTCCAGCCCCTAGCACAATTCTTAGCATATGTTAGATGCAAAGAAGTAAAAGAAAGAGGGAGAGAGGAAGGAGAGAAGAAGAAAGGAAAAAAGGAGACAAGAAGGTGTTTGGAGGACTAAGTAGTAGCCAACCCGTATTGAGTATGTGGTAGCAGCTTAATGCTAATCACTGGATGTGTATATTTCTACCAAAGGAGTATATTTGTTTTCTGGCCCTTACACTTTAATGTAACCTACACATTTGCCAAGTAAAGGAGTGAGCTAACTTACCTGCCTCTCCATAACTACACAGACGTGATGGACTTTCTTTAAAACACAGGAGCACTGAGCTCTGATTCTAGTAAGACCTTTGTGATTCTCACACGGTTATGATTAATTTGAGGAAAGTAGTTTGCAAAGGATGAGGAAATGCTCAGAAAACTTGAACATGTGAGTGGTTTGAACTCCCTGAGTTAACAATTGCTGTTTTCTCCTGTTGCCACCAAAGAGAATAAAGAAAAAGACACAGAACTGGAAGATTCCACTCCCTCCGTCTCCTCCACTCCACATCCATACTCTCAAAATCATGGCCTGCCTTGAGACCAACAAAATCAACCCCCTGTATCTTTTCCGTTTTGTAAGAACCAGTATAATAATCTTGGATTTCTATGTCTTGACATATCCCCAGAAATCAAAACCACACCTCTCTATAGCAGGGAAATAATCCCTGAAACCACCCCTGACACCTTTTCTTTCTCTTTCCAGTTTTATTTAATCTTAGGTAATTTATCATTATCTGAAATACTATATATTTTGCTTATATATTTCTTTGTTCCTCTTGTTTCTGGTCAGCTACACCTTGGGATGTCTCTTCCTGCACACTAGTTGAAACCTCAGCCTGGATGGGGGACAGTTCTTGACTGTGAATGAGAAAGAATTATCTTGAGTAGGTAGGAGTGTAGGTAAGGAAAGAATTCATTAAAGTGAGAGTAGCCCTGAATGGCAGCAGCCATGCAGGCAGCAGGGAGCAAGGAAGAGCAGAGGGAGGGAAGGGAAGCTCACTGAACACCTGCTCAGCAAAGGGCAAATCCCTTGCCAACTCCTGAATCCAGAGTCACCTGGCATCCAGTGTCTGCATGAATCTGCATGGTGTGGGATCTGAGGGGCTACCATCCCAGGGTTTGGGGAAGCCACAGACCACTATGTGAGATTATGGTCTGAGAACTTCCACTTCAGTACTGGTTTGAAATAAAACAGAGAGAGAAAAGGATTGTGCCAAGACTAGAAAGCTGAATGAAATAACAAAGTGACAAAGATATTTACCTCTGGGATGGAGGTCAGCGAGTTTTTGTCTTTTTCATGGAGAAGAGTTCAGAGACAAGTGCCATTAGCTTATGCAACAAGAAAGTTTATTTGATATAGGAGACTACACACTACAACAGGAGTGAGGGTGAACTCAAAGAGGAGAAGCACTTAAGGGTTTAGGGTTTGGGGTTTAAAGGCCCTTTTGGGTAGGGGTTAGCACAAGGCATGATGTATAAAGGTGGTTCATAAATCCTTTGATGTTTTATCTTGAGAATAAGGTTATTTAGGTGACTGTTGGTCAGGATCTCGACATTCTTTATCCACAGTTCGTTTACCCTTTAGAGGTCTACCTCCTGTCCTGGTTACAAAGTTACTTAATTGATCAAGGGGCTGAAAGAAGAGGAAGAACAACATATAAATTAAGTTAAAGAATAACCTGGGCCTTTTTTGCAGGCAAGTAGATGTTACAATGACATGACTCTTGTCCCATGTCCTTGCCCTGCCTCACTCTCTTCTAGCATATAAATTCCACATAAGAGGGATTTTTGTCTATCTGTAATTAGCTGTTTTCAGAGTCTAGGACAGTGTCTGACCTATAGTAGATGGTCAAAAAAGATCTGCAGAATGGAAGATCAGATAAATGAATGAAAGGTAATAATAAGGAGAATAAAGTACTTGGGGAGGAACAGTTCCTTTTGCTTTTTATTTTGTAACAAAAAAGAAATATAGTGCCACAACACTGAATCATTCCTGAGTTACTACAATTCCTCATGCAATTTTGAGAGTTCTATTATATTGAAGCTAAATATATACCCCTTCTGGATGGCTGTGTGTCTGAGTTCCCTTGATGATGTACATTCTGTTAGTATTTCTATCTTGTTATATGACTCTAACCTCTGTGGAACCCAAGATGCATGTAACTTTATCTTTAGTTAGGAAAAAAGGAGGAAAATTTTATTTTCCTTTTAGCTTTAGTGTGTTCACCTGAACCCTGGTAAATTTGAGAAACATCTCCATTATTTTATAATAGATAAATGGAATTATGAGTGACCTCCTTGGCTGAAACTTCATCATAGGATACTTAAATAACAATATATTCAGTGAGTCTGGCCCTACATTAATCACTAGTTCAGAAATAATTGCATTTTTGGGGATCCTAGAATGGAAAGTTTTTAGAACGAGTACCAAACAGCACATGGAGGAAATGTAGGGAACTGTTAGAGTCCTGCGAGTTTGGATGCGCAGGGCCAAAGAGTGCTTAATCTATCCCTGTACGCTGGGGAAAAAAATCTACTTATATTTTCTATAACACTTTCTTCCTGACAATCAAACCCTCATCAGTTTAAGGCTACCAAAACTCTGTATATCTAAAGCAATTTTTTTCCTCATGGTTGAAAAGTCATAACAAAGTACCTCCCTCACTTAGAACTCCCCAGACTGTGCCAAAGCTCTCATCAGGGCACCTACAGTGGAAAAAAAATTTACTAGGAAGTATGTTTTAAGTTGGCTGTTTCATTGACCAAAAATGGAATAAATGAAAAACATATATTAGAAATACTGATGAATGAAGGAATGAGTCACCTTTTCCCTGTGCACAGGCATGGCCCAGTACAGGTGAACGGGCTTGCTTGTAGAAGGCTCACTGGCCAGAACCATGAGTTTTTCTGAGGCACACTCATTAAAACAGCACGCACAGCTTAAGTTGTATAATCGTGATAGAATCAAAATCAAGCTAGTCTTATGCCAGAGCCAGCACTCAGGAAACAAGGTAAAGTCTACTCTCTTAGTTTATTTAGTACATGGCTTTGGTAAAGTATTAGAATAGAAAGGAATATACAGCAGAAAAGATGAAGTTTTGCCCCAACATCTTCCATCTCCACTTCTTTAGAAAAGGGTATAAGAATATAAGCCACTAAGATGTTACTAAAATTCCTGGCCAGACCCTAACATCACTGCATCTAAAAATTATCACAATGCTAGCATTGCAGATCTTTATGAAGAGCAGAGAGATGCAAGATCAAATAGACTTTCCGCCTACCACCTGGGAAAAGTCATTTTCCATGATCTAACAAATAACAGATGGAGAATAACTGAGATGTCTGTTGCTTCCTAAATAGAAAAGCAATATTTGTTTTCCCATTTGGCTTATAGGAGAAACTGCTCCAGCCCTTAGTAGTTTTGTTAATGCCTCCAGCTGGACTGTGCAAAAGCGTAAGGCTTAAATCTTGCTATCAACAATATTTATTTATATGAAACAATTAAAGCAGATAAACATTTTCCCTCTTCTTTCTCCCCCTATGGTAGCAAGTATCAGCTTAGCCAATGAAATGTGAATATGATACACAAGAATAGGGAACCCATTATACTATAGAAGTTATATTTAGCAATGCATATGCCATCATCATTAAACTACTCAGGGAGCTAGAGATGGGAGCTCGAGTCTCTTATGACACATATACCAAGTTTCATCATCAGATTCTTCTCTGCAGCACATCTAAACTCAGGACTGAGCTTTTAAAATAGGAGTGTTCCAAAAGGGTTAAAAAATAGCTCAAAAGCAACTGACAATCTTTGGAAGTTAGTATCAGCAATTGCCATTGATGTATCAATGTCTGAAACATATTGCTCTGCCAAAAGAAACAATAATACAAGAGTAATATTCAACCTTGACATACACAAGCTGATGCGGAAATATGCAGTGAATTATTGAAGAAGCATATTATATAAAAATCATCATTTTTAACTTTAGATGATTACCTTTGAGTGTGCACTATATGTTGTCTATATGTCTGTGTGTGTGTGTGTGTGTGTAATATTCACAACCATGAGGGACTGATGTTACTATCTTCAGTTTCTAACTGAGCAAATACTAAATGATCTGCCAGAATTTACACAGCTCTTAAGTGACACTGGTAGGGACCTGAATCCAGAGCTGGCTGACTTCAGAGCCTGTGTTTTTTTTATTATATTGCATCTCCTTAAAAAACACACTGTAATGCACAACTCCACATAATGTGACCTACTGCCTCTCTATGTAGGAGAATCTGAAAGAGAGTGGACACAGCTTTGCAGTCACCCAGATGGACAGAAATGTTTGAAAAGTCTTGAAGAGGTCTTTTATATGATAGGCAATTGTTAAAAGCAGTAGAGTAGAAAAAAGCTACAGCCTCAGTTCATAGGATAGAACACAGAGCAGAAAAGCAGTTTGATGATTTTCCTCACTCACACTTGGATAGACTTTTATCATCAATTGGTGCATTAATTCTGTCTTGCTCCTGGAAACAATCATTTGCTTAATAGCTCCTTTGTGACCAAGGGACTTAATGCACAATCCCAAATGGTTTAGCTTCCAGCTGGGGAGGAGTTCCATCAGAGGAAGGCAAGTCGAGCTTCATTTTTCACAAATGATATGAGGACAAAAGTTGGAACAAACTACATCACTATTTTTGTTGGGAAAGAGCCCTCTCTGTTTATTTTGACCTAGGTCACGAAATGCAGGAGGACATTTTCATGTGGAAGTTATTTCCTTTAGTTAGTATAAGTGGAACAAAGAAAATGAGTGAAATACAAATTGTCCTTTTAAAGTTCAGACTTTCTGGGTCTTACTGTGAGATTTTTGTATTGCAAAATTTGGACTAAACACTAAATACCTATCTTAACTTTATAACTTTTTATCTTTGAAATGGTTAAACACAATTTTCCAGTAACTGAAAATCTGGATTTTTCATAAGTTTGCTTATTTGCCCAACTGCAGACTTAAAATAATCTATTATGTGAATATTAGATATAATTAATTATATTAGAGAAATGTGAAAACAGATATAATTGAATGGTTATAATTTTCTTGTCAGGTGATAAAACAGGAAGAGCTTGGCAAGGATCTTTCTGATTGCACTTTGTATGATCTGCTGAAATACGATGATTTTAACTCTGACAAGCACCTGGATCTTGAAGAATTGTATAGAACCTTCCGTGAGTATGAGATTGATTCTCTAATTCCTCTTTGCTCTTTTTTTCCTTGTTTCTTCACACCCCATGGTTGTTTACTTCATCTCAGAGTACAAGTTGTTTCTTAAGAGAAGTGATATAACTGAGATAATTCAAGTGTTTGACTATATTGAAACATATGTAAAAGCAAAAGGATTTAGTAGTTCTGCAATGAAGAGCTGGAAATATTTGATAACCATGGTTATCAGTTCTTACTGATTTTAATATAAGACATTAATTCCACAGTGGTGCTTCCAAGGTAATTTCAGAGTAGAATCACCACTTGACTGGTTGTTTCCATAAAGCATATTTAATTATTTACATAGTGAACTACTTTTTTTTTCTTTATTGAGAAACCAAAGTAGATTAATAGATGGAGTTTGCCTTTATGTTAATAACAATAATTAGCATAAGAATGAAAAAATTACCATTTCCTTGAAATAATTTTTATAAATGTTTGAATTGCTGAAAAACTTATAATTGACTATTTCTGTTTTAAAAAGCAGAGTTATAAAGATGATTTGGTGAGAAAAAGTTACCTTCCAGGTTACTCTTTAAAAACAATTCAAAGAGAAAAGACTAAGAAACAAAAAACAGACAGGAAAGATTTAGGAGCTGTGTATAAGAGAAAGATAAAAGAAATTAAATTAACTGGTTGGTATTTGAAAATCACCAAAGAGTCAAAGTTAAACAGGAGTTAATATATCACTGAAACCGATGTTTTGTGTGTGTATATATATAAACATTCATATATATATGTGATATATATATCACATATATATATGAGTGTGTGTGTGTATATACATACATGTATATATATATATATATACACTTGTATACAATGCTTTCCAGAATATATTAGCATCTCAAAAGGCCGGGAATAGGATATGTACTTAATGTAAAAAAACCTCTTTTTAATTATTCCTCTGCCATCTGTCAGCTGTCTGATATTGGGAAATATACTTAACTCTGAAAATGCATATCTTAATGATAGTGATATTTTTATTATATGATAATTTTATAATAAAACATTGAATTATATTTTATGTGATATTTGGTACAAGCAAAATCATATATGTGAAACAGGTGCAGTTTACAAAGCATAAAGGTAATATATCAATATGATCTGCAGATTAATTAAATTATATTACCATTTAAAATTTAAAGGTATAATATAAGACAGGATAACTCAGTAAACAGTTAATCCTTTAAATGTGTATTGTAAAGCAAGACTACTTTTCAAAGACACCAATAAGGAATCAGCATTATTAGTCCAAATTTTATATGAAGAAACTGAAACACAGAAAAGTTAAAGAACTAAGTGACTGTGTTCATAATCAAACTTATGTCAAACTAATTATGAAGCCTGTGATTTTCACCAAACTTTGATCTGTAGTAGACATTGCTTTGTGTACTCAGTGTGGCAGGGAGAAGATACAGTTTTTCAGGGAAGAAATTATATTTATTTCATATGTCATATCATATCATATCGTAGTAATACTACCATGCAAGATAGAAGGGGATAAATGTCCTAGAAAGGCCTATATAAAATATTAAATGAGAATTGAGAACATAATCTCCAGCTTCGGGAATCAAGGAGACCTTGTGGGTGGCAGCAATCGAATTAGGACAGGATGAGTGGTTTGGGGCCTTGAGAGGTGGGAGATGTACAAAAGGAATGTAAAAAAACCTCTTTTTAATTACTCCTCTGCCATCTGTGAGCTGTCTGATATTGGGAAATATACTTAACTCTGAAAATGCATATATTAAGGATAGTAATATTTTTATTATATGATAATTTTATATTAAAACATTGAATTATATTTTATGCATTATTTGGTACAAGGGAATAGCATGTACAAAAGGAATAGCATAAATAAAAACTCAAGCACACAACATACAAAGGTATTTAGAGAAACTAAGTCAACTGCAAAATCTGTTCTAGGTCTGAAATTCTATGAAATTATGAAATTTTTATCAATTATTGTTACTATTTTACTAAGTTATTTTATTAAAGCAGTCTAATCTATCAACTCCTACCCCTCACACCCATACTATGCATGGATTTGACTAGTTGAAATCTGTAGCAATAGCAGAAAATATTTTTAATGGTATACAGTTTATCAAGCATCAATAAGATCATTAAACAGATACATTTGTGTAGGATTTTTGTTCACAATGTACTGATGGTGGTGGAATGGTGGATCTAGAAACTAAAAAAATGAAAATAAAGTCTGAACTTAATAATATTGCTAGCAATATCAGTGAAGGTTCTTGACTAGAATATTAATGCTTGAGCTAATCATGGGGAAAAATGATATTACATAATGGGATAGATTAGATGTCACTAAGGCAAGGTAGATCAGTATATTGTTCTAAAAATAAGCTTTGCAATTCAGAAATCTGAATAATTAATAAAAGCATTCAATAGAGATAGAGTAAAATGTTACCAGTAAAGGAGCTAGATTATACTAGGAACTATTGTATTTGGATAGAAGAAAATCTACATGATTTTGTTAAATGATAGAAGGTAATATGGTAAGAATTTTATGGCAATTATTTATAGTAAACTCAATTAATTCTGTAATGTTTCTTCCAGTAGGTCAAAATTGAATAATGCAAAATGTCTACATTTTAATATTCTAGTCATAAAAAGTATTAGGTAATGAAAGCACATGGAAATCAGCAATTATATCATGAGTGTTGTCTTATTGTATAGTCACAAACTATCCCTTAACAATGATTACCTGATGTTCACAGAATCATTTAGAGAATATAACTTTTTTTTCTAACTAATGCTGGTGTATGAGGTATTTGAAATTCCCTGTGGTCTTGCCAAGTGGTTTTTTGGAACGTTTTACATTTCAGAGTGGCACCCTTATTTATGGGGGGGGGTATCAAGCTATTTAATGACTCTCAGAGACAGCAAAACTAACTTGTATGGACTGCATCTGCATTAGCAAGAAGGTATTTATACTTAAATGTGAATAGTAATCATTTATCTATTTCTTTCTTGCCATCTGTTATAATACTTTACAATGAAACCAACTTGGTTTTGAGAAGTTTAATGATAGGCTTTGTATACAAAATGATTTCAGAAAGTTACTCTATTATAAAATACTAAGGTAGCATCATAAATACAAAATATCTAACAATAGTGAGAAAAGCAATCTATTCAAAAATCATGTATTAAGTACCTATGTGTATAGAGTGCTGTGATAGTTAAAAGCGACTTGAAGAGATAGGTTTCCTTTCCCTTAGGAATATGCAACCACAGACAGACAATGATAAAAGTGACAGATACAGTAAGGGTAAAAAGTAATTATTTTTTACATCCAGAATGCATTCCACCATATAGCTCATAAAAGCAAAGCCCAGAAAACTAGGAAGTCTCTACAGGAATATCCAGAAGAATGAACTAAAGCCATGGCAGCTAAGAAACTAATCTTGATTAATTATTTACTGATAAATATGAAGTTAGATAGATTTTTTGAGTTCCAGTTTATTACTTTTTTCTGCCATGGTTTAAAGTGGAAGAAACTAATGTGAAGGGTAATTTGAAAATAGGAAAAGATTATCGGTAAGAAAAAACACATCATTAACTGTTACAGTGTTACTATAGTAGTTATAAGATTTTTCTATAAAAAGATTTTTTCTCCTTTTTAGGAAAAATGAATTATTTTAATATTTTGCAATAGTCATTGGAAGGTCTTTTTAATTTTTCTCCAGAATTTTTGGCATTATTCAAAAATCCTTTGATTTTATTAAGGTATTTGAGATAAATCCTCAGTGTAAGCATCAAACATTCTAAATCATGCTATGTTGGTTAACAAACTTAGAAATCTAATGGAATTCAGTAAATTTTAAGTGAAGTCAGTGATGTAGTTTTGAATACTTAATCTTAATCCTCATGTCAAATGGTAGACATCTCTTACCCTGGCGTTTTGTTGTCTTGAATACTTTCAGTAAAGTGTGTAAATTTTTTAGTGCAAAGATTACTTGTAGAATTAAAATTGAATTAATAGTAGCATTATTAACTATGAGGACTTGTATTGATATACAAGAACTCAGCATTTTATTTTCTTTCAACCCAAAATTATGTTAAAATATTTGATAGTTTAATTTGCATGGGACACTATATTTTTGCCTTAAATCTGTAGGTAAAAGCAAGTGATTAGCCATCAGACAAGATGACCATACACTGAATTGAGACATTTAATTCCAGAAATGATGTTCAAACAAATGTTTATATATACTTATTTTTGCAGCCCAACTCAACTCTCTTAAGATGATGAAGTACTGTTACATGGTTCTAAGAATTAGCTGTTTTCACTTGGACTCTCTAAATAACTAACAATGGTGCAACTGACTACCCAGATGCGGATTTTTTTTTTAAAAAAATGCTTCTATGTACATTATTTCCCAAGTTAAATCATAAACAGCTTTGACTGTAATACTAAACCTTAAGATTATATGAAATGAGTTTGTGTAATTCTGATAGATTCTTGAAATCTTACTATACTGTTATGAGTTGCACTTCCCAAAACCAAAACATATATTGAGTCATGTATGTGTTCTAGTGGTTCAAGCTCTAATGTCACACTTACATAAATCTCTAATAATTCCAAACGATCTTTTTGAGTGGAAAGATCCAAAGGAAGATGTGTTTCTACTAAGCATAAAATAATTAGGTCTTTGCATGCATAATGCATCAACTTTGAGCATTTATATTGAAACTAATTGTATAATAGCTCTCTCTTCTTTCTTAAAAAGAATATGTAATCAGTACTGTAAAATTCTAAAATATTAGAAGACATGGAACAGTTACTTTAAATCACCTAACAATTCATTATTATATTCAAAATGTCTTTATATCCTGCTTTATGTGAAACACTTTGCAATGGAATACAGATTTGATAATGACATTATAAGGAAAAAATTCATTTTTCTAGGAAATCACAATTGCTGTAATAAAATATTACTTATTGGAACAATCTAATAACTAAAGCAATAAAATATGAATATTGTGTTAAAGTCTTAGATATTAGATCATTAGTGTTTGAAAGACCTGCATTCGAGAAAAACAGCAAAAATCTGTGACCAGAATTAAGACTATTACAATAATATAGGTTAAAGGTGACATTACCAGAACTAGAGGAATACTAGTAATATTACAAGAGGTAGCCGTAGTTAGGAAATAACTTTTAAGCAGAATCATCCTAGTGTAGTGAGTGATTACATTTGTATGGGAGGGAGAGGGTAGGGAAAAGGATAATGTCCAATTTTCTAACTTGTATACCCAGGTGAACATTGATACTATTCGTTAGAGTAGGGAACACAGGAAGAGAAGCAAGTTTGGGGACATCTTGGGTTGCATTTTAGACATATTGGCATATTCAGATAGAAATATTTGGTTGGAGAATATTCTGGCTTAGAACTCAAGAGGGAGCTCTGGGCCACGAACAGATTTACGGAGCATGTGGTTAAATGTGATGCTCTGGCAGGGAGTGGGGTACTCAAGGTGAGAATGTAAAGAGAAGAGATGGACAGAAGAGCAATAAAGAACTTAAACTACAAACAAAACAAAGCCAAACCCTTAGAGAGGTAGGAAGAAAACCAAAAGAGCACCCTATCATAATATTTTAATTAAGGATTGTTGGATAACAATTTCTGAGGCTGAGTTCGAAACAAGAAAGTATCTGACAAACAAATGGCCCCTGGATTGACGGTAAGAAAGTAGGTGACTTTGTCACAGCACTTTCAGCAGGAGTAAGGGTAGAAGTGAAGGTTCTGGTGGTTGGAGGTCAAGAGGAAAGAAATGGAAAATAAAGGAATGTTGAGCAAAGAAGTAGAGCACATAAGCACCTATCAAGTATATATTCAGATAAAAAACCAAAATGCTTAAAACTCATTCCTGGTTTTAGCAGCTAACGTGGCGGCTGCCTTCGGGGGAACCGAAGGGAGAAGGGGCAGGAACCCGAGGTGAGAGGAGGGTTTCTGCGGGGCTGACACGGGGAGGGCTCCTGTGAAGTCCCGCCCACGCGGTCCCTGCAGGGTGAAACCTCACGGCAGCTCTTAGTGCTCGTCCGGAAAGTAATTCTTCTACTGTATACTTTGATTACAAAGTTAATTCACATATTTGCTTATATGATTATAACTTTTTCTCTGTTAGAGTTTGTAGATATGCCTGGACAGTTTTGGGAAATACAGCTCAGCATCATTCACTCACTAAGCTTTCACTCTGTGTTATTAGACCGTATGTTGGTTCTGCAGACTTTATGAGGAAAGCACTGTTCACGATGATGGTTGCGTCCCAGCCCATAGACTCGTATGCCAGAAGGACAGTTTTTTGGTCCTAGGCAAAATAAATTATTTTTATACACCAACTCTTAATAGAAAGACAACAGGTAAGGCAATATCTATTTGAACTATAGCTTTTAAAAGAATAAAAGTCTTAACTGCTTCCCATTTTAAGATGACTCTGTCCTTCCCATTAAGATTTCCTTAATCTGTTGTAGCTGTCGTGCCCGTATGTTTCTATTTTTGCCTATAGCCTCTGACATTCTTCACACTGATCTCTCACTGGTGAATTTTACTGGCTTGACCGAGCCATTTTTAACTTTTAAAAGCATACACGACTAGGTATTTCAGCCTCTCTTTTATTTCAAGTGGAGCACTTGTGTTTATCTCTTAGATACTATTTTTGTCACATAGATATTGAGAATGAGGTCTTTTCTGACACAACATGAAACTGAAATAAAAAACAATAAAATGAGACTTGATCAAGCATTCTTATTTTGCACACCGTACCATACCTTGTCACTCATAACTTGGTGCATCTGACTTAAAATTATTTTCCCCTGACTTCAGCATAATATTCTGTGGTAGAGTTGTTTTGGACTTTCAAAATCAATTCTGTAATTCATTGGCATTTTGGCTTTGTTAACCCCATTTCTTTATACCAATTTCTCAGAAGCTCCTTGGATTGAGCCTCACATTGTCCTTGTGTGGTTCAGAGACCCAATCTGTATGTCATCTTCTTCATAATGGCTTTACCACAGGCATCACCAGCTGCTGGCTTCCCCCAGTCTGATCTGTTGCTGAGGCTTGGCACCATAGCCTTAGCATCATTTTAAACTCAAATTTCCAAACTGAGTTTGAGCTAACGGGATTTCATTTTTAACTGGCCAAATATTGTTCAACAACTTAAAACACTGTGAATGTAATATATATCATGTTTTAATTACTAGCTGTTTTCTGAAATCCCTTCTTTAGGTTAGTCTGAGAGTGCATTTCATTTAAATTTTTCAACTGAAAGTTTCTTTATAGGATACTGCTTCACCAAATGATCTTTCATGGAGGCACTTATCCACCAAGTGAATGTTATTATGAAATACAATATCAAGTACTTTTTAAACATATGATATCTGAGAAATAATACATATTTAAACAATTAATCTTTTGAAAATAATTCTTTTAAAAAAATTCAAGAATTTGGAAGCTAGTAATTAGAAAACACATTTGTGCCAAATTAATTTTAATATATAGTTATTATTCCTTTCACTTTTTGTTTAAGCCATTAGAAGTCAACTCTCCAAGTTAAGAGAATTCTACCATTTTCATAGAGTAGTTACATGGGTGTAACCAGATAAAACATGAAGCTTTAAATAGACCTTGTCAATAGCATATAGGAGTCCTATGATTTAAATTGAGTATCCTATACTAACTTGAATTCATTCTGTCTTGGGAAAAAAAAGGAAATGAATCAAAACAAAAGAAATGGATTTTTGAATTTTCATAAATTTTAAGCCAAATCACATATTTGTATGTCTGCCCAAAGCTTTTTTAACCACCATAATTCCATATCCTTTTTAAAAAGTCCATTTATTTTTGTTGTTGTGGAAGTTAAAGATAAAAAAAAGGCATAAAAGCTAAATTAGAAATTAGTGTTAATTCCATTATTTAGGTATAATCACTTTTGATACACACACACACACACACACACACATATATACACATACATGAAAATAAGACTATATTATTCTTATATCCTCAAGAGTTCTTTTAATTCTACCTTCTTTTAGTTAATTAGATATTGGGAACTTACCTCAGCATCAACAAATGAAGTTTAACATCATATTTTGATGGCTTGAATTGTGTGAAGTTACCTTACTTGTAAAAATTATAATCATAACACACATTTCTTATTGTACTCAAGCTATCATTTCTCCTTAAAGATTAACAGTGCCCATTTAAAACATAATACCAGTAATAAATCTTAGTCATCCTAGTAATTTTTACCTTTCTAGTAGTGCCATTAAAAAATTAAAGAAACACATGGAATTGATTTTCATAACCTTCTATTTAACCCAATATATTGAAAATATTATCATAATACATAATTTATATGACAGTTAAGGAAATATTTTACATTTTTTTTTTGTCCTACCAAGTTTTGAAAATCTAGTATATGTTTTACATTTACAGCATATCTCGATCTGAATTAGACACATTTAACAGCTGCATGTAGTGACTGGCTATAATCTTGGACAGTATAGTATTGGAATGTTAAAAAAATCTATCTAAAGTTTCATTTCAGTTACTTTAAGTATGAGGTTAGCACATATTTCTTTTTTTTCTTTTGTTATCATTAATTTACAATTACATGCAGAGCATTATGTTTACTAGGCTCCCCCCTTCACCAAGTCCCCCCTGCAATCCCCATTACAGTCACTGTCCATCAGCGTAGTAAGATGCTGTAGAATCACTACTTGTCTTCTCTGTGTTGCACAGCCCTTCCCGTGCCACCCCCAACATTGTACATGCTAATCGTAATACCCCCTTTCTTTTTCCCTGCCCTTATCCCTCCCTTCCCACCCATCCTCCCCAGTCCCTTTCCCTTTGGTAACTGTTAGTCCATTCTTAGGTTCTGTGATTCTGCTGCTGTTTTGTTCCTTCAGTTTTTCTTTGTTCTTATACTCCACAGATGAGTGAAATCATTCGGTATTTATCTTTCTCTGCTGGGCTTATTTCACTGAGTATAATAACCTCTAGCTCCATCCATGTTGTTGCAAATGATAGGATTTGTTTTCTTCTTATGGCTGAATAATATTCCATTGTGTATATGTACCACATCGTCTTTATCCATTCATCTACTGATGGACACTTAGGTTGCTTCCATTTCTTGGATATTGTAAATAGTGCTTCGATAAATATAGGGGAAACATAGGGGTAGCACATATTTCAGTTGTAAATAACAGTATGAATTTCATGTTCATATATACTTTTCAGGAAACTAGAAAAATACACCCTTAAAGGGTAAATGTAATCATCTAACTGTATATCCTCTGCATGTTTGTTTTAAAAATAGAGTTCAATAGAATGTATTTAAGGCCATTTTGTACCAGTGTCTCCCAAATGTTGTATTATCAATGGATCATTTAAATCGTATAACCCCTGTTCAATGTACCTTTAAAAAAATATTATCTAATTTTTTAATAATCTTATTCTTAAACTAATGACAAGTTTTTCCCTCTAATATAAAATAAAGGCACCAATCATGTAAGTCTTCCAGTGAGAATCTATTCAGTCTGAGAATAAAAGTGTACTAGTCTAAGTTATTTTAGTCCAACAATTAGCAGTGAAACACTTTCTGGGAGCTTATGAACCTCATGTACCACAAGATTAATATTTTATATTCAGTTTTTTGAAGTATTAAAAATAGCTTCAGACTCTTTCTACCTCTGAGAACCCTAGGGGAATTAATGTACTAAACTGAAATATAACTTAATAATTCTCTAATGCTTAGGAATTACTGAAATATTTGGTTGTGCACAGCATCATTACAATGAAAAGAAAGGCATGTATTTATGTTAACAAAGGTATATGTAAAATAGTTTATTGACATGCCTTGTAGCAAATTCACTGCATGATATTTTCTGTGTTAGTTTTATAGATAGTTCTAAGCCAGTAAAAAGGTAACTTTTAACAAACATTTAAGAATTAGCAGAATATATCGTTAATACACATCCATCTTCATACTTTTATACAAATAATATAATTATTAACTATTTAAATTATATGTTATGACTCATTTAGTAATGCTCTATCTTTTGACTATAGTAGTCTATTTTATTCAATAATATACTTTATTTAAGGAAATTCTATTAGGAACTCTCTCCCTTTATCCCTTTAATTTATAATGGATCTTATCTCTGTAGTATTATTGGTGAGTGCATTTTTAGCATAATCTACCATTGTTATCACCCTTCATAAATTTTGGAATGATAACTTCCTATAGTATAAAAGTATATTTATCTTAAATTTCTAATGAATAGTTACTACATTCTTAGGTGACAATGAAAAAATATACTGAAGGTAAATGAACTTTGTAAGAGAAATGGAAATGTAGCGCCTAGATCAAGTGCTGTGTAGCTGCCTGATTGAGAATTTTGTGAGGCACAGAACACTGTACATCACCTGCAATGTCCTCATGGCAAATGGGGTTCATCCTAATGGAAACTGTTCCTATAAAAAGGAAAAAAATTACAGTAAACTTGTTACCAATCAGTAATATAAATTTACTTTTGATGACCAGATAGGACTAAAAGAAAAACATTTGTGATGTTTAAAGCATTACTGAAGCTACAGTTTCAAACCGTCTTGAGAAATAATGCACATTTGTAGTGACTGCCTAGAGGACATCAAATGATCACTCTCTTTCTTCTAATTGTTGCTATAATTGGTTATTAATGGTAAGAATACTTAATTAAATAAACTAATTCAATTTATAATTATTAACTTTATACACAACAAACATTTGTTATGTTCTATGTGACATTATCAAGATTAATTATTGCAAATATTAAAGTAATAGATAAGAAACAATTTTCTCAACTCTAGGAAATTAAACAAAATAATGCAATTCCAAAATAATATGGAATGGGATAAAGCTAACTTATAAAATGCCATGGAACAACAAAAAAGGGACCATTTTCAGGGATGGATTCTGAGCAGTGATAACTACTGAATTAAGGATATTCTAAATGGAGGGTTTGAGGAGAAAGCCAAAGAGAAGAGGTGCTTTTCTGCTAAGGAGAGCATATCACAAAGATCAAGGTGTGGGAAATTGCAAGTTGTGTAGGAGTTGACAATGAGGGAAGTACAAAGTGGAAACTGGTGTAAAAAGGCTTCGAAGGAAGGTAGGGACTAGATCTTGAAACTAAATGAACAGAATATTGAGAAACTGAGATAATCTATGTAATGATAAGCAGGACACTGGCAGCAATGTGGAATTGTCAGATCTCAGACTTGGAAAGATCATTTATGAAGCTGAGTGCAAGATGTAGTTAAAAAATATCAGAACCAGAAAGAAGAGTAGATTAGTGCAATCAGTTGTGTGCTAAAGTCAGAGTTTAAATTTTCAGAAATGTTGCTGTTAAGTTGATGTCACTTTGGAAATTGGAAATTGACCCATGGCAGGGATCTTTACACCACAGATAACTGACATATGCTTAAAGTCACAATCCTGACCCTGGGCCCAACATGCTCCAGCTCAGGGAGCTGGGTTTTAAACATTTACTGGCATACAACTGACTACAGAATGCAGTCTTCTAGGTGATAAATTTTGAAGGACTGAACAAGGGTAATTGGGTAAATAGGAGGGGGTGGATTTAAGGGATATTTAAAGGAAAAGACCCAAAACACTGGGTGAAGGATAAGGCAGTAGATTTCTAGAAAAGATTTTTAGAATGTTTACATTTTTCATCCAAAGTTAGTAACAATCCTGTCAACAAACTTGCTGTGATTTATACTAAAGAATCTAAATAAATTATGGCCACAATTCTTGCTTTGTCAAACTTCATTTTCAGAAATATTTTCATTATCTCCAGAAATTTCAATGAAACATTTTATTACAGTTGAAATAATTTACACATGTGATGCAACAGATTTTTGATAATGAAAAGTTGTTCTGGGCAATTAGTTGCAAAATTTTTGGGCTGCTCTAAAATACTAATTGTTTTTTCTTACTGGTGAAAAAATGGAGATTCAAATAATATCAAACTAAATTAGTTGAGCAAACTAAAGACCTGAATCCATGATTGTGTTTATGTACAATTCATATTTCCATTGACACAATTCACTTTACTATAATCATCTTTTATAAGAAAAATTCTACATTAACACTCTGAGAACTTTTTTTAATGATTGCATATTTACTAGAATACATGAAGTGGCAAAATTTTCTTTGAGATCAGGGTTTATCTTACTGCTATATTGAGTGAGATTTTTTTGCTTATGGGTAACACATTTCTTATATAAAGGATATTATTGTTGTGAAGTCACATTTAAAGTGCAGTTTATTTTCCTGCCCTTTGTAGACATTTTGACACTCAACTATAATTGTATAATTATTTTTAACACCTTTGAACTATATTTAAACAACAGATGAATGTGCTATATACACCCTTGCCTATAAATATTCATTTGTTATCACCCCATATTATAATTAAACAACTTTATTTTAATATAATGCTTGTAAAAGGTTTTATATTAGCACTAGTCTCTACAACTTAAAAAGTAGCACGTTATCATATATAGCTAAAGATGTTACAAATAAACAGTTTCAGTATAAAATTGTCATGTGAGATTATACTGCCTCTTTAGTTTGTGTTTTTCAGTCTTTTGGGATTTATGAACTTTTTCTTATTTTGATTTAAATATTGACTCTTTAAGTTATTAGTTGAAGAAATATTAGGATTCTTGTGACATGATAGTTTACAGAGATAGTAGGACTTACCAATTTTTGTTAAGATTATTCCTCAAAACCCAGGCTACATGGTCACCATTTTTGGCTTTTTAACAAAGAATTGCATCTTTTCCTCAGAATCTGTGCACACTTGCTGCTGCTATATCCAGTAAAGCAGAATAAGTTGCGTCTGATATTTCCTATCCCCAAAACATATTTTATAATTTGTGTTATTTGGCCTTTTCCATTTTTTTTAAAGCAGGGATAGCTTTTCAATAAATATTAATACCCAAAGTTTGGAAATTTGATTCTAATAATATGTAACTGTCACCACAGAAACAGTATCAGTTGAGAGAGTATTCTCATACTTAGAAGATATATAATATTAAAAGAATGTTACTGTATTTGAACTGGAAATTTCTATGAACAATTTCATCAGGTTTTTCTTTTGATTTTAACTGAGACACAATTTCAGAATGAGGAGAACTGACCTGTGCCAATTTGATCATTTAGAACTGTTGGGTTTTTTGTAGTGACTATCAAAGACCTCAGATAGTTAGAGATGGATGAATGCCTTATCCCACATCCCCAGCAGAAGCTGTTTGCTTTGCTGTCAGGTGGCATTGTATGAGTGTTGGTATGTATGTTGGAATTTGATGTGAGACTTCCTTTCTTCTTTCATCATTTTCATATTTTTAAAGAGATATAATTAGGGATGGCATTATATCATTACTGTTGCTAATCCATTTTAAAATGTAGAAAATATAACTCAAAATTATAATAACTGAAGGAAGGTACAAATTGAATCAATTTGACTACCAGTTCACTGGAGCCAGAAATATATATATATATATATATATGAATTGAATGCATAATTGAATCATAGTCAGAAATGTATGAAGCAAATTGATTTCTTAAATTAGTGGGATGGGATTCTCAGAGAGTGTGACTGTTGAAAAAACTCAACACAGTAATGCACCCATTTCTTATGCATCCCTGACCAGAGGCTTTTACTATTCTTATTTGTAATATGAGCACAGCATCTATTCCTGAAAGAATAGAATGACTTTTTAAAAAGAAAAACTTGTATTTGCAATGTTCTTGTAATTGTGATGGAATTTGTACCTGGTTGAGCATAACAGAGTAAATAGTTCTGAATTAGCTATCTAAGC
The DNA here is from genome assembly GCF_040802235.1 of Manis javanica. NCBI lineage: Eukaryota > Metazoa > Chordata > Mammalia > Pholidota > Manidae > Manis > Manis javanica. The sequence continues at coordinate 185,912,692 of NC_133158.1, forward strand.
AAGTAAATTTACATATTGGGTTGCCCTAGAAGGAAGAAAAGAAGCATGTTTGAGTCTAGGAAGTCTGTTACTCAAAAAAAATAGATTCTTGCTAAAACACTCTCTCAGATGCAAATGTGTAATTCTTCATCTTGACGAACTTATACTTATCCATCAACTTAAAATATGGTATTTGAATTTACAATTTTTAAAGCAACGTATATTTACATTGTTTATTTGAAAACATTTTTGATAGTATGGAGAAAGAAGTTGCAAATGTGGTAGATTTAAAATATATCTGCAAGACATTCCATGTTCATGGATTAGAAAAAGTTACTATAGTTAAGATGTCAGTATTACCCAAACTGATCTACAGGTGCATGTAATCCCTATCAACAACATCCCAATGGCATTATTTTACAGAAATAGGAGAATCCATCCCCAAATTCATGTAGATTATCAAAGGACCCTGACCAGCATCCTCTTGCTGCAGAAGGAAAAAGTTAGAGGCCTCATACTTCCTGATTTTAAAACTTAATTATATAACCACAGTCACAACAGTGTGATACTGGCAGTAAGAACAGACTTATGGAATAGAATGGAGAGCCCAGAAACAAACTCTTATATATATGGTCAAATAATTTTCAACAAGAACACCAAGACCATTCAATGGGTCAAGGGAGGTCTTGTGAACAAATCATGCTCATAATACTGAGTATCCACATGCAAGAACATGAAATTAGATCCTTACCTTGCTCTATATGCAGATATTAACCCAAAATGGATTAATGATCTAAAAATAAGAGCTAAAAACATAGAACTTAATGAAGAAAACATAGGGTAAAATCCTATGATAATGGATATTTGGCAATGGTTTCTTGGATATGATGCAAAAATACAGGCAACAAAAGAAAAAACAGATAAACTGGATTTCATCAAAATTTAAAACTTCTGTGTATCAAAAGAACACTATCAACATGGTGAAAAGGCCACCAATGGAATGGCAGAAATATTTGCCAATCATTTAATAAGGGGTTAATATTTAATAAAGAACTCTTACAACTTAACAACAGTAACAGCCCAATTAAATACTGGGCAATCAACTTGAAAAGATATTTTTCCAATGAAAATATACATATGGCCAATAGGTACATAAAAACATGCTCATTATCACCAATCATGAAGGAAATACAAATCAAAACCACAATGAAACACTACTTCACACGCATTTAGATTTTTGTTATTAAAAAGACAGGCAATAAGTGTTGGTAAGTATGTGGAGAAATCAGAATCCTGGGCATTGCTGGTGAGAATGTAAAATGGTGGTGCTGCTATAGAAAATGGTATGTGGCTTCTCAAGATATAAAACATGAAGTTACCATATGATCCAGGAATTCCACTTCTGGGCATATACTCAGAGAGTTGAAAGCTAAAACTGCAGAGATATTCATACACACATGTTCATATCAGCATTATTCACAATAGCAAAAGGTGAAAGCATCCCGACTGTCCATTAATGGATGAATGGGTTAACAAACGTGGTATGTATGTCCAATGAAGTATTATTCAAGCTCAAAAAGTAAGGAAACACTAACACATCCTTTAAATTGGGTGAATTTTGAAGTCAGGTGTAAAGTGAAATAACCCAGTCACCAAAGGACAAATGTGCTACGATTCCACTTACATGACATATGTAGTTAAATTCATAGACACAGAGAGTAGAATGGTGTTTTTTCAGCAGCTAGGAGGAGGGGTATATGGGCAGTTTGTGTTTCGTGGGTACAGAGATGGGGAAGATGAAAAGGAGGTGGATGATGGTGATAGTTTTACAACGTGAATATGCTTAATGCCACAGAAATGGAACCTAATAATGTTTAAACAGCCAATTTTACATTATGTATATTTAATTACAATTTTAAAAAATTAAAAAATAAATGTATCTCTAAGTACTTTGTAGAGCACGCAAATAATAAAAGGACACACTGATTTTTATTACCAATGTTTTTATTTACCAAAAAGAATGAAGAGCCTTCTACTATTGTCCTACGTGCCCAAGAAACAATTAGCTGTTTATTAGGAGTCCATTTTGTTTATGTTAGTTGATTGACAACAATTAGGTCACTGCTAGCACTCCCCGTGGAATAGACAGGTTATACATTCTAGACAAATCCATCTCTGTCGGCATCCACACTCATCTTTTCTTCATTAGCTCTACAGTTACAATGTATCTAGGTATCTCTATAGTTACAATATAAGGGGATGCTTCTACCTTTACTCTCTTGTAATGATGTTTCTTTATACCTGTTCCCTGTATCCATTTTTTCTTAAATCCTCCAAGACCTGAGTCTAATAACGATTCCTTCTCCAAAGCAAAAGCTGTAAACTTGACATACCAAACTAATATCCAAAACTACCAAATTTCTTCTTGCTGTTTGGACTTTACACCTGCTGTCCACACACCTTAAGTCATAACACTAACCCCCACTTTTCTTAATGAAAATTCATTATTCCTTCATGTCCTACTTAACTTCCCAATCTCTAGGCAGTGTTTAGTAGGCTTGTCTAGATATTCCTATACTAACTCATACTCCTCCACTTACCACAGTCTGTTGTTAATTCCCTGTTTACTTTTCTGAACTCTGTTTGGATGTAGAATGTATTGGATCAAGGATATATTGCATAAAAAAATGCCAGAAGTTTATAGGTTTAAAACAACACAAATTTATTGCCTTAGAGTACTTTATGTCATAAATCTAACACAGGTTATGGGTTAAAGTCAAGACATCAGTGCCAATGCTGCCTCCCTTCCAGATGTCCTAGAGAAGAATCTGTTTCCTTGCCTTTCCAGCTTCGAGAGGCCACCATGTTAGCTGGCTCATGGCTCCATTCTTCTGTCCTCAAAGCCAGCACTAATGGGTCAAGCTGTCATCTTTCTGGTTTTCTCACATTTGCCTCCCTCTTCCATATGTAAAGATCCTTGTGATTAAATTGTCCCTCACCAAATATTCCAGAATAATCTACCTCAAAGTCACTTGATTAGTAACCTCAATTCCAACTGTAATCTCCATTCTTCTTTGCTTTGTAATCTAACTATTCACAGGTTCTGGGGATAAGGCTGTGGACATTTTTTGGGTGGAAATATTTTGTACATACCACACTAAGTAGGTAATGTGTTCCAAATATATATTTCATGAGTGACACAATCATCAGTGAATGCATTTCAAAAGCTATCAAATTCATTGTGATAATTTTGGTGTAAAACAATGTTTGTGTAATATCTATGAAAATCTGCACAAACATAGCTCTACTGTGTGAGTCAGTACAATATGGCATATTATAAATAACATGTAAATCAAAAGCAAGATACTGGAATTTTTTCTCAACTTTGATTCTTATTACTTACTACATCTTACTTCTTACTTAATTTGAGAAAAGTTAATTTACATTTCTAAGAATTATGTTTTTGTGTTTTTTTTTGCTTTAAGTTTGAAAGTAGTTTAAAAAGACACAAGATAAAAAATGTCTTGCTTCTTTGGAGCCCAATTATACTGTTTTTAAAAAACAGTATGGTAGTCTGGCTCCTTATGTTTAATACATATTCAAGGTTTAAACAGAGGTGAGATATCTTTCACTTGTTTTAAACTACCCCCTTGTCTACCCTCCATTCACTTGACATTTGAACATCCTCTTTCTGCCCAGATCTGGGACACCCATCTCTCACTCTGGGTCCTTGTCCTGATGTGTGCCATTAGTTGTACCTTGTCACTTTTTTGTCGTTTTCTATTTATAATTGTTCTCCTTATCATAGTAAAATAGCACTATGATACTATTTTAACAAAGGAAATTTATTCTGGAGGCTGGAAGTCCAAAACACGAGTTTCAGTAGAGTTCATTCCTTCTGAGAGCAGCATGAAGGCTATATCCTAGGCCTCTCCTGTAACTTGAAGATGTCCCTCTTCATGTTTACATGGCATCTCCCTATATGCATGTGTCTCCAAATTTCCCCTTTTTACAAGGAGGCCTGTCATAATGGATTAGGGGGCCACTCTAATAATCTAATCTCACCAGCCAATTACATCTGCAATAACCCTGTTGTCAAATAAGGTCACAGTCTCAGCTACTGGGAGTTAGAGTTTCAACTTATGAATTTGGGGAAGATGGAAATCAACCCATAAAAAAAGTAGTCAAATAAAATACATTTTAATAACCAAAATATAAATTATGCATACATAAATAAGATGAAACATAGTTGTAGGAAATCTCCTATGCAAATACTGCCTTAAATGAATTTGGACTAGAATATTTGTCTCTGTAAATTTTAAAAATAGTAGTGCACTTATAAAAGAGTTTGATTACAGCTTGTGATGTTAAGGAATCTGTGCAGGTGATTTAACCAAAATATGCAAATCAATGAGAATAGCCAGAAAAACAACTGAAATGTTTTAAGTTTCATCAAAAATATGCAAATAATCAAAGGCAAATTTTGTAATTTAATATTTTGTTAGGCCAAACAGTTTTGATCTGGCATGTAATTTTCCAAATAGGTAAAGCATTATTATTTGAGTTTGATCAAAACCAGTTAATTTGGCTACTTTTCAGCTAAGTGATTCCATTATTTTTTTCCTCATTTTGAAAAGTTTTCGCATAATACTAGCTACATGTTGTTCACAGTTTATCATATTAATTATCCTTGTTTCTGGAGCAGTTTCAGTGTCACTTTTTTGGTTTTTATTTCATCCTTATTCATAAAATACTTTCAGTGTAGCATCTGGAATAGTGAATGAACATCTCTCTATGTTCATTTACTCTTCTTATTTTGTCATTGAGAAAAGTCTTAATATTATGAGCTATTATTTCACAATTGTTGAGCCAAATCACATGTATTATAAAACCTTTTTGGTTTCCAAAAGCCAACAATGTAACCTGATATATCGTTAAGATTATTTAGAGGTTAATGGCTACTTCTGAACACAAAGACTTTGTTTAAGGGCCCTTCTCCCTCTTATTTTCTCAAATAAAAACAACAGGAGAAAATAAATGTTGTACAGAAATCATAGTTTGTAAATCACAAAAGACTATGACTTGAGTATATTGAGTCTAACAAGAGAAAATATGTAACATAATTATTATCAGATAAATAATAGCCTTCCTTTTTTTATTTTGGTATCATTAATCTACAATAACATGAGCAGCATTATGGTTACTAGACTCTCCCTATTATTAAGTTCCCACCACATATCACATTACAGTCACTGTCCATCAGCATAGAAAGATGCTATAGAGGCACTACTTGTCTTCTCTGTGTTGTACAGCTCTCCCGGTGCCCCCACCCTACCTTATGTCTGCTACTCATAATGCCCCTTTTTCCCCCTTATCCCTCCCTTCCCACCCATCCTCCCCAGTTCCCTTTGCCTTTGGTAACTGTTAGTCCATTCTTGGATTCTGTGAGTGTGCTGCTATTTAGTTCCTTCAATTTTTTTCTTTGTTCTTATACTCCACAGATGAGTGAAATCATTTGGTACTTGTCTTTCTCCGCCTGGCTTATTTCACTGAGTATAATACCCTCTAGCTCCATCCATGTTGTTGCAAATGGTAGGATTTGTTTTCTTCTTATGGCTGAATAATATTCCATTGTGTATATGTACCACCTCTTCTTTATCCATTCATCTACTGATGGACACTTAGATTGCTTCCATTTCTTGGCTATTGTAAATAGTGCTGTGAAAACATAGGGGTGCATCTGTCTTTTTCAAACTGGGCTGCTGCATTCTTAGGGTAAATTCCTAGGAGTGTAATTTCTGGGTCAAATGGTATTTCTATTTTGAGTTTTCTGAGAAACCTCCAAACTGCTTTCTTTTCCACAATGGTTGAACTAATTTACATTCCCACCAGGAGTGTAGGAGGGTTCCTCTTTCTCCACAACCTCGCCAGCATTTGTCGTTGTTTCTCTTTTGGATGGTGGCCATTCTTACTGGTGTGTGGTGATGGCGCATTGTGGTTTTAATTTGCATTTCTCTGATGATTAGCAATGTGGAGCATCTTTTCATGTGCCTGTTGGCCATCTGAATTTCCTCTTTGTAGAAGTATCTGTTTAGATCCTCTGCCCATTTTTTAATTGGGTTATTTGCTTTTTGTTTGTTGAGGTGCATAAGCTCTTTATATATTTTGGATGTCATCCCTTTATCAGATATGTCATTTATGAATATACTCTCCCATACTGTAGGATGTCTTTTTATTCTATTGATGGGGTCCTTTACTGTACAGAAGCTTTTCTGCTTAATATAATCCCACTTGTTCATTTTTGCTTTTGTTTCCCTTGCCCGAGGAGATATGTTCATGAAGAAATTGCTCATGTTTATGTTCAAGAGATTTTTTGCCTATGTTTCTTTCTAAGAGTTTTATGGTTTCATGACTTACATTTAGGTCTTTGATCCATTTTGAATTTACTTTTGAGCATGGGGTTATACAATGATCCATGTTTATTCTCTTACATGTAGCTGTCCAGTTTTGCCAACACCAACTGTTGAAGAGGCTATCATTTCCCCGTTGTATATCTATGGCTACTTTATCATATATTAATTGACCATATCTGTTTGGGTTAATATCTGGGCTCTCTATTCTGTTCCACTGGTCTGTGGGTCTGTTATTGTGCCAGTACCACATTGTCTTGATTACTGTGGCTTTGTGGTAGAGCTTGAAGTTGGGAAGCGAGATCCCCTCTCCTTTATTCTTCCTTCTCAGGATTGCTTTGGCTAATCGGGGTCTTTTGTGAAACTATATGAATTTTAAAACTATTTGTTCCAGTTCATTGAAGAATGCTCTTGGTATTTTGATAGAGATTGTATTGAATCTGTAGATTGCTTTAGGCAGGATGGCCATTTTGGCAATAGTAATTCTTCCTATGCAAGATCATGGGATGAGTTTCCATTTGTTAGTGTCCTTTTCAATTTCTCTTAAGAGTGTCTTGTAGTTTTCAGGGTATAGGTCTTTCACTTCCTTGGTTGGGTTTATTCCTAGGTATTTTATTCTGTTTGATGCAATTGTGAATGGAATTGTTTTTCCTGATTTCTCTTTCTGCTAGTTCATTGTTAGTATATAGGAAAGCCACAGATTTCTGTGTATTAATTTTGTATCCTGCAACTTTGCTAAATTCAGATGTTAGTTCTAATAGTTTTGGAGTGGAGTCTTTAGGGTTTTTCATGTACAATATCATGTCATCTGCAAATAGTGACAGTTTGACTTCTTTACCAATCTGGATGCCTTCTATTCCTTGTTTTGTCTAATTGCCGTGGCTAGGACCTCCAGTACTATGTTAAATAACAGTGGGGAGAGTGGGCATCCCTGTCTTGTTCCTGATCTCAGAGGAAAAGCTTTCAGCTTCTCACTGTTCAGTATGATGTTGGCTGTGGGTTTATTGTATATGACCTTTATTATGTTGAGGTACTTGCCCTCTATACCCATTTTGTTGAGAGTTTTTATCATGAATGGATCTTAAATTTTGTTGAATCCTTTTTCAGCATCTATGGAGATGATCATGTTGTTTTTGTCTTACTTTTTGTTGATGTGGTGGATAATGTTGATGGATTTTCGAATGTTGTACCATCCTTGCATCTCTGTAATGAATCCCGCTTGATCATAGTGTATGATCCTCTTGATTATTTTTTAATTTAGTTTGCTAATATTTTGTTGAGTATTTTTGCATCTATGTTCATCAGGGTTATTGGTCTGTAATTTTTCTTGTCGGCGGGTGGTCTTAGCCTGGTTTTGGTATTAGCGTGATGCTGACTTCATAGAATGAGTTTGGAAGTATTTCCTCCTCTTTTATTTTTTGGAAAACTTTAAGGAGAATGGGTATTATGTCTTCTCTCTATGTCTGATAAAATGCAGTGGTGAATCCCTCTGGTCCTGGAGTTTTGTTCTTGATAGTTTTTTGATTACTGATTCAATTTCGTTTCTGGTAATTGGTCTGTTTAGATTTTCTGTTTGTGCCTTGGTCAGTCTTTGAATGTTGTATTTTTCTAGGAAGTTGACCATTTCTTCTAGGTTCTCCAGCTTGTTAGCATTTAGATTTTCATAGTATCCTCTAATAATTCTTTGTATTTCTGTAGTGTCTGTCATGATTTTTCATTTCTCAGTTCTGATTCTGTTTATGTGAGTAGATCCTCTTTTTCTCTTAAGAAGTCTGGCTAGAGGTTTATCTGTTTTATTTATTTTCTCTAAGTACCAGCTCTTGGTTCTACTGATGTTTTCTATTGTTTTATTCTTTTTAATTTTATTTATTTCTTCTCTGTTCTTTATTATGCCCCTCCTTCTTCTGACTTTGGGTTTCCTTTGTTCTTCTTTTTGCAGTTTCAATAATTGTGACTTAAGATTATTCATTTGGGATTGTTCTTACTTTTTTAAATAGGCCTAAATACTTTCCTCTTAGGACTGTCTTTGCTGTGTCCCACAGAAGTTCGGGCTTTGTGCTGTCTTTGTCATTTGTCTCCATATATTGCTTGATCTCTGTTTTGATTGTTGATCCATTGATTATTTAGGAGCATGTTGTTAAGCCTCCATGTTTTTGTGAGCCTTTTTGTTTTCTTTGTACAGTTAATTTCTAGTTTTATACCTTTGTAATCTGAGAGGTTGTTTGGTAGAATTTCAGTCTTTTTGAATTTACTGAGGCTCTTTTTGTGGCCTAGTATGTGGTCTATTCTGGAAAATGTTCCATGTGCACTTGAGAAGAATGTGTATCCTGCTGCTTTTGGGTGTAGAGGTCTGTAGATGTCTGTTAGGTCCATTTGTTCTAGTGTGTTCTTCAATGTCTCTGTGTTCTTACTTATTTTTTGTCTGGTTGATCCATCCTTTGGAGGGAGTGTTGTGTTGAAGTCTCCTAAAATGAATGCATTGCATTCTATTTCCCTCTTTAATTCTGTTAATATTTGTTTCACATATGTTGGTGCACCTGTCTTGGGAACATATATATTTATAATGGTCATATCCTCTTCTTGGACTGCCACCTTTACGATTATGTAATGTCCTTCTTTATTCCTTTTTACTTTCTTCATTTTGAAGTCTGTTTTGTCCGATACAAATACTGCAACATCTGCTTTTTTATCCTTATTGTTTTCATTAAATATCTTTTTCCTTCCCTTCACTTTTAGTCTGTGTATGTCTTTGGGTTTGAAGTGAGTCTCTTGTAAGCAGCATATGGATGGGTCTTGCTTTTTTATCCATTCTATTACTCTCTGTCTTTTGATTGGTACATTCAGTCCATTTACATTTAGTGTGATTATTGATAGATATTTGCTTATTGCCATTGCAGACTTTGGAATCATGGTTACCAAAGGCTCAAGGGTAGCTTCTTTACTATCTAACCATCTAACTTAACTCTGTTATTAAGCTATTATAAACACAGTGTGATGTTTCTTTATTTCTCTCCCTTTTTATTCTTCCTCCTCCATTCTTTATATGTTAGGTGTTTTATTCTGTACTCTTTTCTGTTTTTGTTGACTGCCTTTGTGGATAGTTCATTTTACTTTTTGTCTTTAGTTAGTATTTGGTCTGCCTACTTTCTTTGCTGTGATTTTATTTTCTCTGGTGACATCTGTTTAGCCTTAGGAGTGCTTCCATCTAAAGCAGTCCCTTTAATATTTCCTGTAGTGGTGGTTTGTGGGAGGCATATTCCCTCAACTTTTGCTTGTCTGGAAATTGTTTAATTCTTCTTCAAATTTAAATGAGAATTATGCAGGATTCAGTATTTTTGGTTCAAGTCCCTTCTGTTTCATTGCATTAAGTATATCATGCCATTCTCTTCTGGCCTGTAAGGTTTCTGTTGAGAAGTCTGATGTTAGCCTGATGTGTTTTCCTTTGTAAGTAATCTTTTTTCTCTCTCTGGTTGCCTTTAATACTCTGTCCTTGTCTTTGATCTTTGCCATTTTAATTATTGTATGTCTTGGTGTTGTCCTCCTTGGGTCTCTTGTGTTGTGAGATCTGTGGGCTTCCATGGTCTGAGAGACTGTTTCTTTCCCCTGCTTGTGGTAGTTTTCAGCAATTATTTCTTCAAAGACACTTTCAATCCCTTTCTCTCTTCTTCTTGTGATACCCCTATAATGTGAATATTGTTCCATTTGGTTTGGTCACACAGTTCTCTTAATATTCTTTCATTCCTAGAGATCCTTTTATCTCTCTCTTCCTCTGCTTCTCTGTATTTCTGTTCTCTGATTTCTATTCCAGTAACAGTCTCTTGCTCTTTATCCAGTCTGCTCTTAAGACCTTCTATTGATTGTTTCATTTCTGTTATCTCCCTCCAAACTTCATCCCTTATCTCTTGCATATTTCTCTGCATGTCCATCAGCATGGTTATAACTTTTATTTTGAGTTCTTTTTCAGGAAGATTGGTTATATCTATCTCACCAGGCCCTCCTCTGGGGTTGTCTGAGTGATTTTGTCTGGACCAGATTCTTCTGACTTTTCATGGTGATAGAAGTGGTCACAGGCAGGTGGTGCATGTGTCAGCTCGGTGAACAAAGTCCCTTCCTGATTGCTGGTTGCCTTGCACTTCTGTGCTGCCTATGTCAATTCCCCACACACAGGGAGCAGTCTCTGCAACATCTACTGAACTGCTATGGGTGGCGCAGCCCTCCAGCTATCCCTGAGCCCTGTGGTGAGTGGCAGGTGGGCCGGGTGTGTTCTCCTGCAAGAATGGCGCCCCTTCGTGCCTTCCCAATATTCTTCCTTTTAAAAGTATTATATCTACAATCACTTAGAAAACCAATAAAAATCAGTTTTGTCATTTTTTATTCACAGTCTTAATTTATATGATTATCTGCTCATGATACACTGTTGCTTCAGGGGTTAGAGAGAGTTTCTGCCCAGGGTTAATAAGCTGGTAGAACCCAAATCAGTCAAGGGAAACGCAAGTTGGGAGGAATCCTTTTATTGTTCACAGGCTCCGTTTGTTCCCCCTGTCCATGGCGTGCTCTCTCCCTGGTCCCCCACTAGGAAAGCCCAGTTGGTGTTCTTGTGTTCCTGCAGTCACAGCGTGCGCTCACTTCCCCACCTGTCCCTTCCAGGAGGAACCCCTCAGGAAGGTCCCTGGTGACTAGCAAGTGCCAGACCAATTATGCACCAGCAATGGAGGGAAGTAGAGAAGGCTGTCCTCTCACCAGCCCTTGCGCTGGAGGCTGTGGGAAGCTGCAATGGTAAATACCTATTGATATGCAAATGGCTAGAGTGAGGGGAGAGATTCTGGAAATTTTGCAATTTCCCCCACATATGGTCAAAAAAGAACAGCAAATTCTAAGAAATTCTAAGGCCAGAAATTCTGAGCCTTAATTTCTGATTCTAACATCAGTCATAATTGTTATATTTAAATATATTTATTTGACCATCTTTAAAGTTATAAAGCATATACAAAATACTTAGTTTAGAAAAAGATGAAAATTGCCACCTTTTTTTCTATATTGTTCCTTAAGAAGCAATCAAAGAACAGAGGTCAGCAGTTGATGTTATCAAACATAAAAACTTAATAGTGTTTCTCGGTTTGGAAATAAATATATAGACTTTATTTAGTTAGAAATTCAGTGTCTTTGACTTTTGATCTTCCTTTTATAATTTAGTTTAATGTGAAATATGTACAAATAATGTTTGAAAGCTACTTCATAATTGTGCCCAAGTGCTGATAAAAAGACCCTGAAAAGTGAGAATATTAATATTTTCTCATTTTTTGGTTGCCAAATAAATTTATGGGGTAGAACTATTGTTCTACCAAAACAACTGGCTCACACCCTGTGGTCCTTCGTACTACTCCCACTCCATTGCAGGATCAAATTCCCTTGCAGCTCACCATCATGAGTGCATGTTATCTCTCCAGTATGAAACTGTGTAAGTTGACTGACAGCCACACTTTATTTCCCTTTCCTGACCATTTCCTTTAGTTTCCATAAAGCTGACACAAAGTGCCTTTTGGACAAACCAGGCATTAATAATTGGTTAAGTTTATGAAAGAGAATTATAAATGAAATAGAAAAAGTGAAAAACTAAACTTTAACTCTGATATTCTCCATAAGCCAAAGCTGAAGCTGGCACAGTTAACAATGGTTCCTTCATGTTTTCCCTGGTCGCTGACCTTCTTTACTCTCCCTCTCCTCTATTAGTGTTTCTCTAGGAAATTTTCCCCTTCTCTGAAGGTCCATTTTGCTTATTATCACTTACCTTTGGGTAATCTAAATCTCAAGGACATCCAGGTGGGTGTGGGTGCTGCACCATTCTGCAGAGAACATCATTAACCTGAGAAGTAAATAAAGCTTTCTACTTACTCTTCACGCTTTCCAGGACCAACAATTTAATCCAACACACACACACACACACACACACACACACACACACACACACACACACATGCCCCAGATATGAGTGGGCTCCTATATCTACAGACACTCCTGTCAACCCAATATAAACCCACACAGAGGAATATCTCTAATGTTCCTAACTACCTCTAATTTGCAGGGCAATTTTCTCCTGACCTCCCTTCAGATTAAGCACTCTCTCTTGCTCTGTAGAAATAGTAAAAATAAAAACTTTTGCAATGATTCTTTCATGACTACACACTAGGGGAAATTGAAAATTACTTTGCATGATCACTATTATTTCTTTTACTTGACTTCTCAGAAGGCTAAATGGGGTCATTTTTCAGTTACATTTCACTATCAGTACTAAATTGTCATCTATACAGTCTAGGAAGAGAATAAAGTAGATGTATTTATGTACTACAAAATATTAGATAGTATTAATTAAAGCCAAAACTGCTTAAGTGGTGAATTCATACCATTAGATACCTTTGGGGGTGGGGGCTTCAGTTTATGTATATAGTAAATTCATGTAATAATACTGCTTTTTCTTAAGCAACAAAATTTTTAGTAATCTTTGTTTGCTAATTGTAAGCAAATATGCTATAATCAAATGTACTGTTACAAAAATTGTGATATAATTCATTTTTAGAATTCAAGTATGTTACATTTTATAAAGAAACTCACATAAATTCAAATACTAAACTTACTGAGAGAATCCTACTCTCATAATTAAAGAAGTTTAGCCGCTGTGTTTCTAAACTTGGAAGTAGAAAGCCAATAAACAATCTCTTCCTATCAGTTAAGCTGTTTATCTTTATTCCTTACCTTTCTTTGCTTTTTGGGGTGCAAATTTAGACTAGATTAAGCTAATCTATTAGAATATAAAAGAATTTTAAGAAAAGAAATAAGATTTTGACCCACATTCTTTATTAGAATGCATATACAATGTATATTTTTATTTTGCTAAAAATTATACTGGGGAGTTTATACATTCAATTAAATGTGAACAAAAACTACCATCTCATATTAAGCACTAAGGGATCAATAATTTGAAATATCTTCCTGTTCATTATTGCTAAAACCATCCATACATAAACAAGTGAAAGTATTAGATACCCTATACAAATTACAAATTCTGAATGAAATAGAAAAATTTCTTAACCTATGGCATTAACTAATTCATTTAGACTTCAGCTAATTAATCTTCTTGGAAGAAGCAAATGATCATAAATGACAGTAAAACCACCTAATTATTAAAATTATATAGTTAACTTAATTCATCATTTAATTTGAAAGACTGACTACTTCAAAAGCAAAAAATATTTTATCTTAGAAAATCAAGGAGAATTTAGCTAATGGATCTTGACATAATCACATTGATTGAACATACACATAGTTAACCTGCTTTATGTTTTAGTGAAACACATTTCAAAAAGTGCATTAATGAATATTTTTAAGCTCTCAGGCTAATCAGAGATCACAAAAATTTGAAGCAAAAATAATTGAATTTAACACCTATATTTAAACAGTAAAGAAAATGAGACCTAGAGATAAGAGGTAAGTTGATCAAGTCTTCAGAAGTTATTAGTATTATCCACTGACATTTGGTTACATTTGTCTTGATACTAAATTTATGCTCTACTTGGATAATAAAATGTTATTTCAAGGTGCCATGTATTTTACCAACCTTGTAAATAATAAAAAAAGGAACTACTTAGAAATGTTGTATTGTCATTGTAAAAGGAGCTTTAATTTTGGTTATATTGTTGGCACCTAAACTTTACTTCTTTTGTCGACTAAAAATCTCACCAATACTTATATTCATTTATGAAAGTGTGCATATGCAGTATAATATTTAAATGAAAATTATTTCTTACCCATTACAATAAATTTATGTTAGCATGATATATTTCTTAAAAATCTATTTATATTTTCCCATTGAATGTGTAAGGTTTATTCCTGAACAGGTTGAAAATTCAATTTAGAAATAGTATTCATGTATTTTAAGAAGAGAGAAAATGAAAAGAGAAGGAAATTCTACATATTTATTTTGCATTGCTACATGACTTTCAGACAGTCATGTAAGCCAATGGAATCACAATCCTAATTTTTAAATAAAGGTTTAGACTAGAAAATTTCTACAGCTCTCTACATTCCTTTAAGAAGTACCAACTTTCCTCATATACAAGAAATTATAATCAGATCTTTTAATAAATTTTAATTATAAAATTAAGTAAACACATTACTTAAAATTTGATAATTTTGCTAAATTTGAAAATATAAGAATAATTGTAATATTCCCACATACATTACTGATAAAATCTTAGCAAACTTGGTAAAGGAGGAAACTTTATCATCTGACAAGAGATGTCCCACAAACTCCTCAGAAATCATCATATTTAAAGGTGAAAGACTGAATCTGTATTTGGGGAAAAAATTGTCTGCATTTGCTGCTTGTATTCAGCACTGTGCTAAAGGCTCTATCATGTGCAATAAGGCAAGAAAGTGACCTGAGGGACATACAGATAATAAATGAAGTAAAACTGTCTTCATTTGAAAACATCATCTTAACAAACCTACCAAATATAAATAAATACATAAAAACCCTAAAACTATTAAAAGAGTCTTGCAAAGACACAGGATATCATGCCAATATACAAAATTCAACAAGCTGTGAACAAGTATAATTTTAAAAAAAAAAGAATAGGTACACAAATTCTTACAATAGCAACAAAAAACATGAAATGTTAGGGGATGAATCTGACAAGAGATGTACAAAATTTGTACACAAAAATGATAAATTTAATGAGGGAAACTAAAAAAGACAAATAGAGAAGTAGATCATATTTAGGAAACAAAAGATGTTAATTCTATCAAACTTGGTCTATGGATACAAACCAAAACAAAATCTCAGGAGGCTTTTTAGTAAAAATGAACAACCTGATCATAAATTTATATGGAAAAAAAAATATCTAGAATAGTCAGAACTATTTTACAAAGGAATAGTAAATCTGGGGAATTTACATCTAATTTAAAATTATTGCAGAGCTATAGTAAGAAAGTGTGCTATGTATGTAAGTATACATACAGATATAAATATTTTCAGATAGATATACAGAAAACTATAATTTTAAAAAGTCAAGAAGTATCACATTATAAGACCAACTGATTTTTTACAAAGGTGTTAAGACTGTACTATTGAGGAAAGAATGTCTTTTCAACAAATAGTGCTGGATCAAGTGGATATGTTTAGGCAAAATAAGTAATTAAATGTTGACCCTTACCACACACCACATACTAAAATTAACTCAAAATAGATCATGGATCTAAATTAAAGAGATGAAATTATCAAACTTCTACAAGGAAATATAGAATAAAGTTTTACTTACCTTGTGCTGATGAATCTTTCTTATATAAAATAAAAAACACCAACTATAAAAAATTAAGTTTGTCTTCATCAATATAAAAACTTTCATTAAAAAACAGAATGGAAACACTCTTTTCAAACTATATATCCAGCCAAGGACATTACATAAAAACTATAAAGAATTCTTCCAATCTAGTAATAAGAAGACAAAAACTTAATTTTAAAAATGGAAAAATATTATTAGCAGACATTTCACTAGAAAAGATATCTAAATGGCAAATGTTCATATGAAAAAGACTCAACACTACTAATCATTAGGGTGATGAAAATTAAAACTGCAGTGGGATACTGCATGGTACAGAGATACTACATACCCACTAGAGCAGGTAAAATATCTGGTAGACTACACTAGGTCTTGGCAAAAATACAGAACAACTGAAATTCCCACACACTGCTGATGAGAATCTATAATAAGACAGCCACTTGGAAAAATAGGTAGTTTCTCCAAAGATAAACATTCAGCTGCCACCTTGCCATTCTAAGTACCTACCTAGGATGTAATAAAAATGAACACAAAACTTGTACATGGGGGTTTACATCATCTTTATCTGTTACAGTCAAAAGCTGGAAAAGGCTCAAATATTTATCAGTTTGTAAATAGATATCCAAACTGTGTGAATATGATCCATTGGAATAAAAATGGATCAATTACTTATGCACAAAACAAAATGAATGAATCAAATCGATTATGCT
Organism: Manis javanica; assembly: GCF_040802235.1. Classification (NCBI taxonomy): domain Eukaryota; kingdom Metazoa; phylum Chordata; class Mammalia; order Pholidota; family Manidae; genus Manis; species Manis javanica. Next base: position 185,929,126 of record NC_133158.1, read on the forward strand.
GAGTACCAGTGGTAAGACCAAAATCATACAGACTAGATTCCATTTATAAAACTTTTAGAAAATGCAAATTTATCTGTAGTAACAGAAAGAGAGGCAGTGTTTACCAAGGGATGGTATGAGGTTGGGATAGAAGAATGCAAGGAAAGGTTTGCAGAGGGGCACAAAATTTTTGGAGCATGGATAGGTTCATAGTACTTAAAGTAGAAATATTTTCATGGGTGTATATTAAAACTGATCAAACTAAAAAAAATCATCAAATTATACATTTCAATATATGCAGTTTAGTCTACTTCTGTTTGTCTCAACAAAGGTGTAAAAATTGATATATTGATTTAAAATAATACTAATAAACAAGAAACATTGATAGTGACTGGTAACTATAAGTAAAAAATACATATATTAAAAATAAATGTACAACACCAAGAGTGAACCCTTATGCAGACTCTGGACTTGAGGCGACTGGGATGTGTCAATAGAGGTTTGTCAGTTGTAACAAATGTACCACTTTGATGTACTATGTTGATAGTGGGCAAGGCTGTGCAGGTGCAGAGCAGAGGGTATATGGGAAATCACTCTATCTTCCTTTTAATCTTGCTGTGAAACAAACACTGCCCTAAAAAAATGTCTTTATAAAATATTTATGATCTGAAAATAGATATGTGTATTTATATATGTGTGTGTATGCGTATATGTATATTTTTTCTCCTTTCAGTGAGCACTAGTAACAATTTTTTTTGTTTGTCTTGAGATAGACACATCTTTCCAAATTCTCAGTTTCTTCTATCATGAATTGAAAATATTAGTGTTTTCTTTGACAATTTTCATTTATTTAGCATAAGATTCCTAGTAGTTTCATGTTCAGCTTCAAATCTGAAATCTTTCCAAATCTCTGTGGCTTCCACATTCAGATGCAAGCAAAAAAAATGTAAATTAACATCAAATAAAAATTTATGAATAGTAGACTCAGTATTCTGGCTAATGAAGCAATGCATCATTTCATAGAAAGGTTAGATTTGTGGGAATCTGCCTGAAAGGGGAAGTGGAAGGTCAACAATTGAAGGCAGACTCTGACAGCAATTAATTTTCTGTACTAGGTTTTCATAGGAAGATTAGAGGCTATTTACTAAGGGTACCATTCTAGGTAAATCTTGATTTGTGTAACATATTCCTTGTGAAAAGTTATTTTAGATATCTTAAATAAATAAAATTGAAATCAATTTTAAATAAGCACTTTTATTTTAAGTAAATAAAATATGCAAAATACAAAGAAAATGGAAAATATCTCCTCCCATAAGAAATTATTTTATATTAAGATAGTTAATACTACTTCCTATCTCACATTTGTGATAAATGGGTTCAGAAGAGTACTATAATGCCTGAATAATACCTCAAAACAACTAAGTTATATATAATTCTTTTGACACTGAATTTTGTAATGAAGTTTTCCAATATAATATGGATCCTTTATAATTCTCAGAGGAATATTACTTTCATAGAAAGCTGTCTGGCATATAATTTGACATATGCAAATACATGCAAAAAAAGAAGAATTGAGTCCAGAAAATACAGAAATGGAATAAGATTGGCTTGAATCTTATTCATAGTCATGAATCAGTTTGACATAAATTATAAAAGCATCTTGAAAAAAAGCTGAAAAGAACACACAAACATACACATACACAAGATTCCAATAAATGCTAGTTTAGAACATTCTAACATGAAATTTTCCCTAAGTTCCCATGAGAAATAAGCTTATATGTAAAAAACTATTGCAGCTTTGCTTCAACACGTGGGTAGAGGTACTGTTGAGTATTCCCTGGCATGTCACATCCTCTGGGAATCCATCACTGGGTTATCTGTCTGGAGCCTCTGTGTGGTGCAAAAGAACATACTATGCCTCTCCGTCATTGCCATCTTCCTGTACCTGAGACACCTAGGAACTCAATTTTAATCATAGACCAACTGCTACCACCCAACTTCATGATAAATAACTGCGAAAATAAATGAGTGGTTGCACAGCATAGAGTTAGATTTTGCTTTTATTTCAAACCTAAAGGAACTAATTTTTCCCATATTTTTCAGTAGATTTTCATAACTCAGGATTGCCTTTGTTTAAAATACCTATTTTTGTTCTTCCTGCCAAATCTTTAAATCACTGAAAATAATAAAAGGGAGACAAATCATATACCACTGAGCATGATGAAGTGGTAATTGCCATCTTCTTTAAGACTGCTGGACTACAAAGATCAGGTATGAGGGCAAAGTTATTCAGAAGTGCATGTTTAAAACCCACGAAGCTTAAAATCTGACATGCTCAGCATCTTAAAATATTCTCAACTGCCTATATACCTCTTGGCCACATACACTTCTAAACTTTCACTTTCAGGAAACTGATGGGGAGAGGACAGTAAAACACTCATTCTATGAGTTATTTGGGGTTCATAAAAGTGGGAGGCTGCTAATAAAGGCTCTAAAACGTTCTTAAACCAAAGATGTATAAAACATTCGCATTCTGGCCACATTCTCTGACACGATATCTCAGTTTGGAGGGAGGCAGCAGGGGCTCAGTCTTATTTGCAATAGGAAAGCAAAGTGAAATACATTAATTTATTATTTATTCTCAGTTCTCTCTGAATTGAGAACTGAGATGGTGAGCTGGACTGCTAATATGCTGGTTTCTGTTGTGATGTTTCCAAAAAATGTTCATGGGTTCATGATACTTTTGTGCCAGATTTGAGGCCATTCTCAGATTGATGGTGGGGTAGCTGCACAGGGCAGCCATGGATGAATGAAGCAGCAGCCATATTAGCTGAAGGTAGCAGCATATTTAATCTCATAACGTTAAGGATGTTTCTGTAATAATGTCTGTTCATTCAAAGTGTTACTGAGATACCTGAAAGGACATTATATCACATATGTATCATATCCTACCCACTTACAGAGAAGGTCACCAAGCCTTTATTGTATTTTCCATTTCAATTATACCTACATTTATTTTATTACATATTTGTCATAGGAAATAGCTTACCTGGTGTATCTTACTGAATCATGTGTTACAAAGTGATTTAAAATTGGGTATCTTTGTTCTCTTTGGAATTGTTTTCATCATTTTGTTCCATGCCTTTTTTAAAGTGGGGTACTCAAGATGAAATAAGTGTGCCTCACATTATCTTTTGTGAGTACTTAAGAATTTATAATGTTATATTGATATAGTCATGTCATAATTTTAGCAATATCACAAGTTAGTATGTGTGTTTATATATTTTTGTATATACACTTTTGTTACCATAACAAGTTTCTGTAAATTTAACAGCTTAAAACAACCCATTTATTATCTCGCAGTCGTGTAGGTCAGAAGGCTCAGTACAGCGCTGCTCAGATGGGTCCTATGCTCAGTCTCAAGACTGAAATCAAGGTGAAGGGAAGGTGTAGTCCTTTCTGAAGGCTCATTCAGGTTGTTTGCTGAATTCAGTTTCTTGTAGTTATAGGATGCAGGTCTCCGTTTTCTTCCTAACTGCCAGCCTTGTGTCAGGTTGTGCCTGAGGGCCGCCCACATTTATTTGCATATGGTCTGTGTAGCTTTGCCTCCAGGCTAGTTAAATCCATCTCCTGTTTCAGATCGCTTTGACTTCCCTTTCTGTTGGAGCTCAGACTTCAGCTGAACGGGTTTCTCTCTGCTTTTAAGACTGGGCCCTCTTGGATGCAGGATAAGCTCCTTGTTTTAAGGCAGCACCTGATTACACCCGCAAAGTCCCCTTTGCCACATAACATATTCACAGGTTCTGGGGATTAGGACATAAGCATCTTTGAAGAGCCATTATTCTGCCTAGTAGAGGGTATCATAGGATTCTAATCCAAATGCTGAGGTGTGTTTTGTGCATCTACTGTGTAAGCCGTAGATACCACCTCACCCCAGTTTAGGCAGAAAGGTACCTTCTTTGCAGCTAATCATGCACATCCCATCTGCTGCAGTGATGACCTGTGCTTAAGATTCCATCGTTAGGGCTTGATGATTATTGGTTCATCTACTGATTTTTTCCCCGCAGAGCTAGTATGTCTCTATCCAAACAACCTTCCCGATCTCACAGTCTCTTCCCCTCTCATAATCTCTTGTGATAAGGATCCAAAGTGGCATCCAAATCCTCAGGAAATTCTAATAACTGTGATTTTCAAATAGTAAGTTCCTAGTAACGGATTTCTTTGTTCTTAGTTTCCTTTGTACTTCTTGGGCCAATTTACCCATTCTAGCCACCAACTGCGCACAAGTCCATTCAGGCAGAGCAGCATCTGGTCCTGGCTGCTGGTCTACGAGTTTTCGTTTGTTTCCTAACACCCCTCAAGGCTCTGTTACAGGTATGTGCCCTTTCCCACGGTTTTGGGGCACACTCTAGAGATTAATATGTGCTATGTAATGGTACAAATCTAAGCCACAATGCAGCTAAATCATAAAGTGCCAGAAAACGTGTCTGCAATTAGAAAGCAAATGAAAAGCCTTCTTATCTAGTGGTGGAAAAGTTTCAGTTTCTGGAAGCTCTCTTCTGGCCAAATCCTTCTCCACAATCAACTGTGGAAGGGAGAAAGTGAGAAAGAATATCATATACATATGCATGATACAGTGTGATATATCGTATATGTACCTATTAGTAATGGACAGTTAGAGCTGTCATTGCTGTTACATTCTTTGAAACAGGAATAAAAAACATAGAATTACGTGAGTTCTTTGCTGGCTCCATAACATACCTTTCCTTCTCTACCATGCACCTTCCTTTCTTTTCCAATGCTTGCTACTTTTCTTTTACTCATAAATATTTTCTGAATAATATATAGTTTCAATTATATTAAGTATGTCCCAATCCTTATCTCTCTCCTTTCTGAGGTCAAATCCATATACATACACACACACACACAATTTGATAAATTACCATACATATTCCCTTGAATAACATTTTAATGTCAAAATAAACCAGTATCATCATCATCCCTTCCAAACTACTATTATTCCCTTATTTCCTCTATGAGGGGAGCACCAGTTTTTTTCTAGGCCCAAATCTTTGCACTTCCCTTAATATTCCACCTCCCACCCTCTGGTCTCCAGACAATAGTTATCAATAAACAGTTATCAATAATAAAAATTCTGTTCAGATATCTCTCAAATGCCCTCTTTCTATCTACATTTTTACCAATTATTTGCAATGTCAGCATTTATTGGTTATATTATTACAGTCTCCTAATTAAGATTTGTTTCAGGAACTATCAACTTAATGTCTGATCTTTAAGCTGCCAACAAGATTTATATATCTAAATTTCAAAAATTTTTTAACTATATAAAATTGTACTTTTGACACATTTTTCCTTTTTAAATTCTTCATTTTGCCAGCAACTACTGGCATCAAAGCCTCTCCTCCCCCAACAACAAAATACAATAAAAATAAATCCATAATAAACTCATTTGTGATAGTTGCTGTGGTTCTGAATGGCAAAGGCACTTTCAAATACAGAACTACTTGAGCATCATCATAAAACCAATAAATAAAAACAACTCGAGTTAATAAACATCAATAAAAATTACAAAACTATTTCTAAAAAATTTTAAACTTACTATTTTGCTATAAATCTCTCAATGGCTCTCAATGTCTTTGAAAATCAAGCTGAGACTTTTCAGATCTCTTAGCTTTTGAACATCATTTTATTTATTTTCCTCTTTTTCCCATTTGTAGCACTTTCCATCCTCAGAACTTTTGACTCAACACATTTGGAACTTGCCATGCTTTGTTTCCAACCATGATTTATAAAAAGTTTCTCCGTTCTCCTTGAACACCTTTCCTCTCCTTTCTCTAGTTCAAGTTTTGCAAAATTAAGAAGTCATCCTTTTCAGAAAGTCCTCTCTTGTATTTACAATTTTTTTTTTTTGCTGCTTCTCTACTGCTGTTTTAAAGACAAATGGAGTCTAATGCTGAGGTGGGTGATGGAAGGGGCATAAGTGGATAAAGGCATATGTTTTCAGCACATTGTAGACAATATATTCGATTAGAAAAAAAATCATTCAGCTCTGTGTAAAGACTCAGAGTCAGCAAGGGGGACAAAAGCTGTCAGGGAACAAATGAAAACTGAGAAAACTCTTCAGGTTACTCACTCAGTAAAATGACTAAAGTGAATTGGTGTTTGACAATTTGACCAGCCTTGCTTTATTCAATAATCTACCTTCCTTCCAAAACTACTGAAGCAGAAACATGTGTGTACCTGGGGCTAAACCTGTATCTGATTCTGGTTGAATCTAAATTAAGTTTGAGAGGTTAACATAATCTTACTCTCATTTTGGCTTTCTATTGTGAATAATTTACAATTCAAATCATTTCAAAATAAATTGACACAAAGAATAACTAAAGGAAGACAAATATCTCCAAATAGAGAATGTTGTAATGAAAATAAAGAGGCAATTGTCAAAAAACTGTTTACAAAGCCAGACTACAGCAGGATCCTGGTAATCAGGGTAAATCCTCAACCACTACAGTTTCCACATTTGCTTCAGTGCAAAAGTACTATGTTTGCCTCCTAGTACAGCATCATAATTGGCAGGCAACACTTTTGACAATCATAATGCTACCTTAAAGTAGCTTATTTTTCTTGAATTTTTAAACTAGCACTTGTATATACAATGCAAAAAAAATCATACTTTCATTGTACTTTGATGCTTCTCTTCATCCAGACACAGACACAATACAAATTGCATGAAAATGTTTTTCTGTGTGTTCATTTCTAGCTAGAGCATTGACAAACTCTTGGCAGGTTAGAATTCTTTGACTAATAATAGCTTCCTTATTCTGTAGCAGTTTGAGGATACCAGTTCCTAGATGAACTGTTTATCTATATGTTTAGCTGGCAAATTAGTTAGCTAACTCCTTATGTTCAAATAACATAACAAACATTTATAGTAATGAAAGGAGTGACTATACATTTTAGACTTCAGAAAAGATGGTGTTTTAAATAATTATCATAGGTAATGTCAGTAGAGTTAAAACTTCTATTAATAGTTTCTTCCAGCTTAATTTTGTGTGCACAATACACATTTCATTATTTCTTTTCAGGATTAGGCTCAGATTATTATTAGAATTATATCCCATTTTTTTTCAGTCATCAGCACAGCTACATTTCCCATGTGACTAGTCTTTTTTGTTTGGATTCATTGTAGAACAGTTTAGTGTTAAGTGGTACCAAATAACTCTTATTTATCTCCTGACACAGCTGCTCACTAGATTTTTTACCTTGCAAAAGTTATTTAACCAGCGTGTGCTCCTTTCCTCGTCTATGAAATGGGGACTATACTACTACCTACCTCATAGGGCTGTAATGGGAATTAGAAGTGATAATATACATAAAGTGATTAGAACAGTGCCCACTACTCTCAGTGACCATTATCATTACTGCTGTGACTTACATAATCTTTCCCTTGAATATCCAGATGACTCCAAGATTAAAGTATTAACTATTTTAAGGTTTTGATTCAGATTATGAAGTTAGTCTTTTCATGAATGCCCTGAATTATGTTGCTAAAAATGCTTGCTTGTCACAGACTCTTTGAGGATAATATATTTTCCAAAATATGTTTATATATTAATCACATATTATGAAATATTTTATATTCTCTTTCAAGTAATATTTTACATACAAAATATATGTATGTATAATTTTTTATTAAGGTATCATTGTTATACACTCTGATGAAGGTTTCACATGAAAAATAATGTAGTTATTACATTCACCCATATTATCAAGTCCCCCCAACACACCTCATTTCAGTCACTGTCCGTCAGTATAGTAAGACGCCACAGAGTCATTACTTGTCTTCTCTGTGCTATACTGTCTTCCCAATGATCACTCCCCGACATTATGGTACTAATCATAATACCCCTCAATCTCCCTCTCCCTCCCACCTTATCCACTCTCCCTCACCCTTCTCCTTTGGTAACTGCTAGTCTCTTCTCAGAGTCTGTAAATCTGCTGCTGTTTTGCTCCTTCAGTTTTGCTTCATTGTTACACTCCAAAAATGAGGGAAATCATTTGGTATTTGTATTTCCCTGCCTGACTTATTTCACTGAGCATAATACCGTCTAGCTCCATCCATGTTGTTGCAAAGGATAGGATTTGTTTTCTTCTTGTAGCTGAATAATATTCCATTGTGTATACGTACCACCTCTTCTTTATCCATTCATCTACTGATGGACACTTAGGTTGCTTCCGTAACTTGGCTATTGTAAATAGTGCTGCGATAAACATAGGCGGTACATATGTGATTTTGAATCTGAGAAGTTGTTATTTTGGGTAAATTCCTAGGAGTAGAATTCCCAGGTCAAATGGTATTTCTATTTTTAGTTATTTGAGGAACCTCCATATTGCTTTCCATAATGGTTGAACTAGCTTACATTCCCACCAAGTGTGTAGGAGGGTTCCCCTTTCTCGACATCCTTGTCACCATTTGTTGTTCCTAGTCTTTTCGATGTTGGCCATACTAACCAGTATGAGGTGATACCTCATTGTGGTTTTAATTTGCATTTACGTGATAATTAGCAATGTGGAGCATCTTTTCATGTGCCTGTTGGCCATCGAATTTCTTCTTTGGAGAAGTATCTGTTCATGACCTCTGCCCATTTTTAATCGGGTTATTTTCTATTTGGGTGTTGAGACAAGTGAGTTCTTTATGTATTTTGGATGTTAACTCCTTGTCAGATATGTTATTTACAAATATATTTTCCCATACTGTAGGATGCCTTTTTTTTCTGCTTATGGTATCCTTTACTGTACAAAAGCTTTTTAGCATGATGTAGTCCCATTTGTTCATTTTTTATTTTCTTTTCCTTGACTGAGGAGATGTGTTCAGGAAGAAGTTGCTCATGTTTATATTCAAGAGATTTTTGCCTATGTTTTCTTCTAAGAGTTTTATGGTTTATTTTGATTGGGAAATTTGGACCATTTACATTTAAATTAGTTATTGATATGTAAGTATTTATTGCTATTTTGTTAAATGATTCATGTTGTTTTTGTTCTTTTCTGATCTTTTCTTCCTCTCTCACTTTCTTCTCTTTTGTTTATGACTTTTTAGTGTTATATTTGGGTTCCTTCTCTATCTTTTCTGTGTATAAAAGTTTTTGATTTGTGGTTACCATGGGGTTTTTATATGACATCTTAGGAATATAAGAATCTATAATAAGCTTGTGGTCCCTTAAATTTGAATGAATTTTAACACTACTACATATATTACTCTGCTTCCTCCACATTTTATGTATATAATATCTTCTTTCATGCCTTTTTATTAAGTGATTATCTTAACTAATTTTACATGTAATTATTTTTACTACTTTTGTCTTTTTGCCTACATATTAGCTTATAAGTAACTGATCTACTACCTCTGTTATATGTTAGCTTTACTAGTAGAAATTTTCCTTTCTTAAATATTTTGCTTCTATTTAGGGATTTTTCTTTTCCTCCTAAGTCCCTTTGGCATTTCTTGTAAGGCTTGTTTAGTAGGTGTGAACTCTTTTAATTTACATTTATCTTCAAATCTCTTTATCTCCCCTTTGATTCTGAATAACCTTGGTGGGTAGAGTATTCTTGGTTGGAGTCTTTTTCTTTTTCCATTTAGCACTTTGAATATATAATGGCATTCCTTTCCGGCCTGTAATGTTTCTTCAGGAAAATTAACTGATAACCTTATGAGGTTTCTCTTATACCTAATTTATTGCTTTTCTCAATTGCTTTTAACATTCTTTTTTGTTTTTGATCTCTGACATTTTGATTACAGTGTGTCTTGGTGTATACCTCCTTGGGTTCATCTTGTTGGGAACCTCTGTGCTTCCTGGACTTGGTAGACTGTTTCCTCCCCCATAGTAGGGAAGATTTTAGCTATTATCTCTTCAAATAAATTTTCTACTCCCTTCTCTCTCTCTTCTCCTTCTGGGACTCCCACGATGTACTTGTTGGGATGTTTGATGTCCCAGAGCTCTCTTACTCTACCTTCATTTCTTTTAGTTCTTTCTTCCTTCCACTGTTCAGTTTGAGTGCTTTCCATTACTCTTGTCTTCCAGTATCTTTATAGTCATTGCTTTAAACTCTCTGTCAGGTAGATTGGTTAACACTGTTTCTTTCAGGTTTTTTACTGTTTTTTACTTTTTTCTCATGTTCTTTCATTTGGAGTGTATTCCTCTGTTTCCTCATTTTGTATAGCTTTCTGTGCTTGGTTCTTTGAATTAGTTGAAAGGGATTGCTTTCCTATCTTTAAGAATGGGCCCTGTGTAGGAAATTCCCCTTGTAGAATGCATGTGCCTCATGGTTTTGGTAAGCTAGAGGCCATCTAAGTGTGATACGGGCTTTTCCTGGTACTGGGACTCCAAAGGCATGGTCCTGTGGGTGGCCTTGGGGGCCCACTTGAGGGCATCTTTGTATGGACACCTGTGTGTTTTGTGCTCAGGGGCAGAGGGTGGTGGGCTAGCAGCAGGTCAGAGGTACATTTCAAGTAACTCCTAGATTTGTGCCAGATGAGTTAGCACCTGTGCCTCTTTACCCACATGAACATGCATGCTTTGGGCTGCTCAAAACAATTGAGTTTTACCCAGTTAGCTGCCAACCAGGTCTCACTGGCAGTGTTGAATCAATTTCTGTTGGCATTCCACCTTAACTCCTGTGTGCTGTGGGCTGCTTCCAGTGATTACCATGTTGGTGCCCATGGACCCTTGGCAGCCAGGATAAGGCACCATGGGTTCATGCATTCCCCATGGCCCCTGTGTGCTCTGGGCTGTTTAGAGGAATTCTTGCTTTAGTACCTGCTAGGTCATGATCATAACCAGGGTTCAGGCCTAGTAGTCACATTCCCCCATGGCACACTGGGGAGATGCCCTGGAGGCACAAGCCTAGTTTCATTGACCCTCCCTGTGGTTGGGGGATGTTTCTGGTCCTGCTGATGGGATAATAAAGGCAGGACTTCTGGATCTCCTGCAGGGCACTCAGCTATGAGTGGGGGTCAGAAGGCTGCCTAGAACAAATCTGAGATGGATGTGTGCACCCAGATTATACCCTTGGCCACACTTAGATGTGCAGAAGGAGTATGAACAATAATGCTGGCTCATCCAATCCAGGATTATCTTCAATGGTGGTTGATGATTACTTCTGAAACTTAGGTCCTTTCACTTGTAGTCTAATTGTCCATTAATCTACTTGGCTTTTTCATGTACCTCAGGGCAGGAAGTGAAGTCCTGGCTTCTCAGCAATCTCTTTCCCCTTCCATTCTGCCAGTTCCATTGTTGAGGGTAGGGTTCCCCAGGTTACTGTGTCTCCTGACATTTTTTTATATGATCATTCTGTCCTTTATTGTATAGAAGGTATCCACTTCAGTCTCCATTTTTCAGGGTGAAATGTATATGTGTAGATTTGATGTGTAGGTGAGAGAAGGTGGATTCAAGCTGTCTCTGCTTTGCCATCTTCCATGAATTCCTTATTGCTGATATTTTTTAAAGTAGTAAATATATATGCATATTTTACACAAAAATAATACTGAATAATTTATAGACTCAATGCACACAAGAGTTTTTCCCTTTCCCTTTTTCCCCAAACAATTCATCTCCCTAGATATAACCATCTCACAAGCCACTTAAGTGAATTTTTAGTTATTCTAAATATGCACAAGTATTATGAATTGCTAACACATGTTATTTGAGGGTCAATACCTTCTTTTTTCCATTACCCATATTATGGAGTTTTTTTTAATTGTCTTATGTTTCATTTTTTTAATGCTTAATATCACTTTGCCCAAATTACTGAGCATAATTTTGATTCATGTCATTTACTCAGGCTATAACTTCAAGAAAGTGTTAGAGATGAGACATGTGATTAGTATCTTATCTGAATAATTTTATATGTGTGATTGTAAAATTTTTATTGTTTTCAAACAGCAACTAAGGCAAGCAAACAAATATGTATAGATATAAAATCTTGGGTCCCAGACATTGTCTTTTAACATTTTATATTCCAGATAATTCATGATTTTATTCCTTCACATATGTATTCCTATGTAAATATATTGGTTATTCTTATACAAACATATATTAATGAATATTATATGTATATAGATGTCTTTTCACTAAATTTTCCATTTTTTCATCTGGAATATGATGAATTTTCTTCACCTACATACATAGCTTTTACAGTTACAAAAGGGATTTTTTTTCCTATTAAAAATTGCATTATTTGTTGATAATGCTTATTTGATAGTTGTTGCATCTTCTCAGGAACAGGAATAATATTTGTAATTGTTACCTGCTCCCTGTGTTTCTTATCTATCACCTCTCTCCATCTGCATTTTATTTTATTTTACCTAAATACTTAGGAAATTTTTCTCAATATCATTATTTGAGTTTTGCATTATCAGGTCTGCTTTTATTACCTTGCATAAAGCTTTTAATTCTTCAAATACTATTTTGCTATCTTTCTAAAAGTTTATTCATTTGAGTGGATCAATTTTATTCTCATTTCACTTTTATATTCATTAAAATACTTTATTCTTCTTTCAGATTTTAATTTCCTTCATAGTTTTAATATTATTTTGAACTTCACTAAGTATCCTATCAGTAACTTGTTTTTTTCTGTAGAATTATTTTCAAAGGGTATCTTTTCTCTGTGAGTAAGTACCATTTTCAAAATCCAGTGTTGGTTTATTTTGTTGACAGTTTTGTTCTTTGATATCCTTTTCATAATCTAGATATCTGCTTTGATATTGGTCCTGTTGGGTGTGGGACTGGGTGGTGCTTAAGCTCAAATCTATTTGCTTGGCATTATTCTAGCATTTTTAAAGCCATTCCATCTCTGAGAATTCAATCTGCTTTTAATATTCCACCCGTAAATCCCTAGTTGCTGTCTTTTAAATGTACGTTTCATAAATGTATATAGAAACACGAGTAGAGAACAAGGGAAGAAAAATCTATATTTAGGATGCCCTTGTTAAAAGTTCAGTGATAACAGAAGCACACCACCAAAATAGAATGAGGCTCCAGGTTATATTGTTACAAAGCAGTGTATATAGTGAGGAGGCAGTGATTGTTTATTCTTCACAGACTGGTTATATTAAAATTTTCTTAAATGAGAGGGAACTGGTCAGTGATTAACCTCATATTCTCATATCAACCTTAAGAAACTGTAAGTTGGCTTATGATTTCCAGAGGAATAAGCAAGAAATAACCCAGGTCAAGTTAGTTTTGCAAAATAATCTAAATTAAGCTTTGTTTGTGGGACTAAACAGTTTTGGCTGCTAGGGAATTTTCAAGGGTGGTCTCTTGTTTGTTTTTAATACCCTAAAGACATACCCTACCTAATATTCTATTTGGTACCAATTTTTGATCTCCCACTTAGAGGACAGAGAAAAGAAGAACCAATTATATATTTTATTAAAAGCAGATGCTGTCCACAGATGGTTTTTCCTATAAGCTCAATCAATTTTATACTTACTGGATAATCCCTCATTACTCTGCCACAAAACTGATTATTGGTCTAAGTTTTGGTTTAGGTATTTTTATATTCCCATATTTTAGTGTATAGACAAGCTGCCAATCAAAGGTGTTTATAAGCCTGACTTTTAGCTAAAAATCTTTGTATGTATACATTTCTTTACAAGCAGCATTTCAGCAGATAGAAGTATGTGTTAAATGTGCTCATGAAGTGTGAAGATGCATTATTATTTCAGAAATGTACTTTCTGGCTAGGCCCCTGGATGACGTGGCCTTGTAGATTTTTGTTCTTATCAAATTGTATATTCTCTAGAAAGAAATGTAACTGGTTCTCTATTAACATAAAGGTGACACTCACAAAAAGCCACAAAGAGCTCTTACTGAGTATTTTCAATAAAGACATGTTTTAATAATAGCTATTCAAGGCCCAGAAGCCTCAGTGGCAGTCTAGTGGCCCAAAAGGATTAATATGCATCCATGATTTCCTTCTAGTGACATTTAGTATATTTAGCTTGAAAAGCTAATCAATCATGCTTTATGAGATATGCCATTTAAAAAATAGTTTGGCTAAGAATATAATTCAATATATTTAAGTGAATAAAAGCTGTGAGAATGATTAAAATGGAAATTGTCTAGCTGGAGGAAGTAGCTAGTTATGTGCCATGGGGTTAGTTCTGCATATAGATAGATCAGCAGTGCCTTTATAAGGAAATACATCACTGCAATTTGCATACATCAGAATACTTAAAGATACTGGCAACATCGGTAGGGAAAAATCACCTAAAATAAGTGAACTAAAAGGAGATACATGAAATGTGAGCTGAACATCAAATGAGATTCATCTGTACAATAGGAGAGAAAATTATTTGAAATTCAATAATTTTATACCCTAGAAGAGCCTCGAAAGCAACATTGTAAAAAGACTTTGATGCCTTGACTGTTCATTTTGAGTTAAATCCATGTTGTGAATTAATTAAAACTTAATGACAAATGTTGGATAAGATTAATCATTAAAACAAATAGATACAAGATATTTTTACAAGGGTAAAAAGAATTTTGCTAAGGAAAATGTTTGCATTTGCATTTAATTTCCCAGCTGTGTTTCCACATCAGTGAGAGGATGAAAATAAAGCAATATTAACATTTCTGGGAACTAATCCCAGATACCCACATAATCCTTAAGGCAAGAAGTAGAAGCTAGACATGTTATCCCAGAGAGAAATGAAAGAAAAAGACATCTTAAGAGTCTTTTTTTAAATTTGTATTTGAACTCATATTATGTATAAGAAGATGTTATCACTCTCTAATTATAATTTAATTCACCAGGTATCCTTTGTGCCTTTTTACAAATTCAATTACTTTGACCCCTTGCTCACCAGTATAATGATACCTGATGATTCTTCTCTAGACTATCCCTTTGCAAACTCTTTTAAAATTCACTTACTATTTTTTGTATGATCTTTACCAAAGGAAAAGTTTGAACATTTTCTGTTAAGTTGCTTTATTAAAAGAAAATCTTTTCTATGTGGAATGGTACTTTTCATTTTTTCTTTCACTTTACTTTTCTGCCACAATATATCTTATGTCCTAGTCTATGAGGTCATGGTCTTCAACATGCGATTCTCTGAGATCTTGAATTACAAGGAAAGGCTTAGGGGTCATTCATAGGGAATGAGGAAAAACCTGGCATGTGGGACTTGGACCCCCCACTTCCTGACTCAACATAAGCAGCTCAGCCTTTAACTATTTGAATTTTCAGAGGTTCCTTTTTTCTTTTTTTCTTTCAGTGCCACTGTAGATGAAAGCTTATACACAAATTGTTGGTCTCAATATTTCCCAAATGTACCTGTGGATTTCTAGTGGCTTCTTTAGAAATTTAAGAGGTTCAACTTAATTATTCCTTACAGCAGAAATTTAGTACCAAATTTGAATATCAAGTAAACTTCTGTGTTAGTGGAAATAAACATATAGTGACACTGGTCTCCCTTCAAATTTTTACTTGGTAGAGTATTACTGCTGTGGTTAATCCTTTAATAAATTTTTATTTGCAGACACATATTATATAATTTATACCTTAATGCACCATAATTTAGAGATGGGGAATATAGGAAATACTAATTTGAGATAAAACAGCTTAATGAGGAACATAAAAAAGATAATAATTCTGTCAAATTGCCCCATAATGCTGCTCACAGATTAGTAAAATTTATATACAGGTAAAAAAAAAACTATATACAGGTATATTAAGTAATCTCTAAGACTTCAAATATCATTGATAATAACTGAAAATATGGTGAATACCATGGTCCATTTCTCTTTTCAGTTACAGAATTACAGATCAATTAAATCCACTATATTTAAAGAAAAATATTTTAAAACAAGAGCTTGAATTTCCCAAAATTTATGTCGTTATTTGTAAAAAAGATATAATAATTATTATAAATGTGTGTCAGTTAATTTTTAATGGCACAAATTGTAATCACTTCAAATATAGGGTAATATAGATTTTTTTCTTTTAAATGCCGTAAAACATAATAAAATCTATAACATTTTTAAATGAGTGTTTCCAAATAGAGTTGAATTGCTATATTACATTAGTCAAATGTTATTTATAAAATGATTTAAGTAAATACATAGCCTATTAAATGGGAAAGATAGGTTTGTTTTTACATATGTTATGCAATTGGTAAGAAAACTTTTACCATATAGAGAGATAATCAACTTGTCTTTCTTATAATTATATCCTTATAAAAAATGTAATGATTCTTTAAAGTGCTAATTTGAGTAAACATGTTTCTTTATACTAAAAAATATTTTTAAGTTTTATGGTAAATTAAGATAAGGAAGATCAGAGGATTACATTTTTTATACAAAAATTATGTTTAATAAGCCACATACAGATCACAAGAAATGCATACTTTCCCCTAAGTGGATTCCCTTGCACAATTTGAAGACTCTAAGGACCCAGTTCTCTGAAGAGATCAATCCAGTTTGATTTTGGTTTATCCTGCCAGGGCTTTGAGGTGCCTACGATAAAAAAAATGTATTATTCTTTTACACATTTATACAAGAGGTATAGTTTTTGCTGTTATATCTCTTTACTATGAGGCACCATCTACTGGGGCTTAGCCAGAGTGAGCAAAGCCTGCTACCACTGTGGGCCCTACATTAACATAGGCAGCTATTGCTACTGAAATCAGTCTGGTTCTCATAATGAAGAGGATGACATCACCTTTCTTATTGATATACTCAGCTGTAGGAGCTCCACAGAATAAGAACTCATCACAGTCTAAATATTTGTTTAGGAAATGAAATCTCTAAAGAAATCTGCATGCAAATAGATTTGCCAATTTCTGTTAATAAAAAGACCACTTAACTTTTCAGCTTGAATTATAGGTATTTAGGTCATGTCATTACATTTATGTTTTCACCAAGAATCGAAAGGTCTATTAAAGGCAATTTTTCAAAACAAAGTGAAGGTCTGTTCCAAAAAAATAAATTTCAACCTGAGATAAAAATAAAACCAGTATCTGCTGTCTTAACCTAGTAAGAGGCGGCAGAGAACAAGAAAGAGCAGAGAAAGGACAGGGAAGCTCATTGCGCTCCCGCTCTGCATAGGGCAAATCCCTTGTCAGCTCCTAAAGCCAGGGTCACCTGGCATCCACTGTCCACTTGGATCTTCATGGCACAGGGACTAAGCCCCCTAACACCACAGGACTTTGGGGGAGCCACAGAGCACTGGATGGAGTGAGATTATGATCTGAGAACTTCTCAAGCACAGAGAAAGGAGGTTTCAGGCAGGCTACTGCAGAGCATGATAGCACAGCTGCAGTCCTGTCTGGGTTGCCCAGATGATGGGAACTTGCACACCCAAATCAGAGACCTTTGTAGACCCTCCCTACTTCTCTGAAGTAGGATAGAGAGACTGAAGATTTGTGCTCAAGTCTAGAAAATAGAATGATACAGCAAAGTAACAAATATGCTTGCCCCTGGAAGAGCGCAGAGTCAAAATGCAGCAAGTTGAACAGTGAGAAGGCTTTATTTTAAAAGCACACATTCGAAGAAAGGAGAGTGGGAGCAACAGAGAGGAGGAGCACTTACCGGCTTAGGTGTGTTTTAAGGCTTTCAAGACTGGGGCAAGGGGCAGGGGGAGTCGTTGGGAGTAGGCTTGACTTGTGGTCTGGTGATGTCTCTCTCCAGTGAGAGACATTATGTCATTATCCAGTCGGTCCTCTAGGTAATTCTGTAAGATATTTACTCATCTGTTCTTCTCTAAGGTAGCAGTTTCCCTTAAGCCCTGGGACTGCTTGCCTCGCCTTAAGATAGGGTGTGTTACTGTCTGAGTACCCAAGAATATGTTAGGAATCTTACCTCCTAACTCCCTGGTTTGTAATATGGAATCTTAGCCTTTAGGAGTCCGTCCTGTTCTTACCGTACTGTTTATATCACGGCATTTCTCAGCACAGGCAGGAAAAATTAAACATAGTGCTTGGCCCATTCCCTGCCCTACTTCAAAACCATTTTGTTCAAATAATGCTGAAACTACTATGCAGTTATTCTTACCTCGCCGCTTCTATTCATCCTCGATACCCTGACCTGAATAAAATCGTAATAATCTATTTTGTAGACTTCAGCAAAAATCTCATTCATACATTCATTTAACAAATATTGTGTATCAGTCACTTGCCAGATTGGTACTTGGCCCTAAGGATAAAAGAGTGAATAAAATGCATCAGGTCTCCTAGAGTTTCCGCTGTGTATTGGGTGAGGAGAAGGGGAGGGTGAGGAAGAGAGGGCGAGCGGGGCGTATCAGGAAAAGGAGCAGCAGGGGTAGACGCCTGCGGCAGGGGTGCGCCCCTGCAGCCCAGGGCCAGCGAGCACCCCAGTGCACCAAGAAGGGGGATGCAGGAAAAGGACCTGGAGAGGCAGTCGAGGATTGACCTCATCCTGGTATGTAGAACTCAGTTAAGAATTTTGGATTTGATTCTGAATGTGGTAAGAAGCCAGCTATTTACTTTTTACTGAAATTTAATTAGAAAAAAGCATATGGGATAATGGGAGAGCAGGAATGGGAGTGAAAGACTAGAAAGGTAGTTTTGACATATCCCAGGGTAGAGACTATTTGGTTGTGTTTCAAAGGTAGAGCATATCTTTTGATTGATATAGAAAAGATGAGAAAGCAGAGACAAGCATGATTCTTAGAGTTTGGCTCTGAACTGAACACTTGGACAAAAGGACTTGTTGCTTCTCTGGTTGGGGGAAGATTGTCGAAGGGGCTATTTGGTATATACCTATAGACGTCCACATGTAGACGTCCAGTTGGCACTTAAGGGAGATGATGTTATACATATAAATAGGAAACCATGAACGTCTAAGCTCTGGAGTAGGAGTCGGCGGAGAGTGAGGAGCCCACGTGAGTACTCTGAGCTGTAAAGGCTGCTCCATTCTGCTAAGAATCAAGAAAATGTAAAGCATCCAGTAAAAAATGATGAGAACAAGTAACCATTGAAAGTGGAAGCATACGAACTACAGAGTGTCATTCAGGGAGACAGAGAGAGGGCTTCACTAAGGAGAGAAGGATCACCGTTATCAATTACTTGGGCATTAGATAAAACTTTTGATTTCTGAACTTTGTGAAATTGCCCTTTTTGTAAAAGAAATGGTCATCTCTCATCAGGTTTGCATGGTTCCTCCAGGGCTTTTTTACACTTTGGTTTCCATTTCCAAATGGGGGGGGGGAATCTACATACATGTTAAATGCCTGACAAGTAATAGATTCCCAGGGCAACCTCCCCCTTCTCTTTCACCTCTCCCTCTTAAAAGCATTTTTTTCTCAATGAAGCAATTCTGATTGTATTAATAAAACTACATTATTTTAAATAATCAGAAATCATTAGTTGTTTCAACATTTACCACAAAAGTGTTGTTTAAAATCAGTAAAACCTTTCAATTTATTTCATTAAATTGACTTCCAACTTGTAAAGAAAAAAACGTATATTTAGATTGACATCAAAATTACTGTTCTTTACACCTAACACATATTGGATAGCGATAATAACCTCAGGCTTTCTTTGCAAAAAATTCCCAATCACCTACTAAAACCAAGCTGCACCTGTTTGCCTCTGTTATCAATGAAGGAAAAAGTAAACCTTCTTTCTCCCTGTGTGGAAACTATGCCTTGTATCTAAAAAACAAACATTTTAGATTACAGCTAATATTTTCTGTTTTTTTTTTCTTTCTAAAAGAGACTGGTTAGTACATAGGAGTGACACTGGAATAGCCATAAAACTAAACAGGTGATAATGTCACACTGAAAGCAAGGAGCAAGGATCCAATCAGCAACAGAGGGAGCATTCATTTCAGAGGACAGGCTAGTGGATTAGATTTGTTAAAAGATTAGGAAATTTAAATCCCACTTTTTTTCTTCTCCTTTTTTATTCCTCACAATAGCCCTCATTGTGTGTGTTGTTTATGAAACGTTTTATGTCTGAACATTAAGTAGAACATGAATGTGGAAGTAAGTTTGATGGAGTACACTTTTAACAAGACACTATGCACACACACACACACACACACGACTTGGAATACAATCTTCTTATGTGAACTCTGGTTCTAAGTGAATTGAATGAGAATTACAGGTTTTGATTTACATTCTTTTTGTGTGAGAAAGTGTGTCATGAGGTGACCTTAGACCCTTTCACACACTTTAATGAGATTCTGCATGCCTTCTGATTCTTCCATTTGGATGGAAAGTTCCTGAAAAAGCTTTTCCCAAAGAATGTTTTGGGAAAGGATGCAATTCAAAAGAGTAGGAATTCAAGTGACCAACAAATAGGAAATGCTCTTCAGCCCAATGCTAAACAGAAGAAGAAACTTTTAAATAAAGTTGCTTTAAATTTTTACAAGTAATGATAGCTTTAAAAAAAGTTGCACCACAATTTCCACAAATTCATGAGTAAAGAGTCTAACAGGATAGATTTCTGGGGAGCAATCTGTCAATAAGAGTCAAAAGTTCAAATACGTGCACTTTAATAAACAATCCCAAACCTAAGTGGCAGAAATGTAAAACAACCTAAACCTCATCAATAGTGAACCAGATAAATAAAACATACAAAAGCAAAGCTTCCAAAAACTGAAAAGGTTTTTTACATGAAAATGTATCTATTTTACAATATTAGGAGAAAAATGAAAAAAAATACAAAATATAATTAAAATAATATAATAACATAATTTTCTATATTATGAAACAACTTATAGAAATAATATAACTAATGGAAAATTTTAAGCATCTGGAGATACATGTAGAGAAGGGTGTGTGTTTGTGTGTGTGTTATTTTAAATGGATAATCAGTATGTTTGTCATTCTTTTTTGTGGGATTCCAAGTCATATTCACTTTTTTATTCCTTTTATAAGGTGTGCATTATTCTTACACTCTGAAAATAATTTAAGTTTTTATTCTGTGAAAGGCACTTTTGAAAGTTATGGTAGTTACTAGCTCATCAAAGTACGGTCACAGAGCAAAGAGACCCACCTGGACTTTTATTAATTGACTTTTCCCTTAATTAATTAATGAGCAAACCCCATGACATAGTGCTTCTACTGAAGATGGGCTTAGAAAACACTCCTTGAAATTTCCATACTCAACTCTTTGTACTGTACCACCTCCCACATTCTCAGGGAGAACTATAATAATATACATCTGAGTAATATATATTTTGATATTTTGTTTTTTCCCTCACATTATTAACTACTATTATTAATAATTTACTATATAGTTGTTTCTTATTTAGAATGTAAGCCAGAAGAGAGGTACTCCTTTAAATCACAAAGTTGCTTAGCAAAGTTCAGACTTATTCCCTGCATTAATAATATGCATGGAATTATTATGGTATAATAATTAATATTGTATATAACAGTATAAAGCAGGAATTATGCTTTATACTGTTAAACACTTATGTGATCTGGTCATGGCTATCATGTAGGATTTGAATTCCACATTTTCTGATTTTTTCATATCAAGCAACTAGTATTGATTCTCTCACTTTAGTTTCCAAACATCCTTATTAAATTAATCCTATAATCATTAGACCTTCCTGGTCTTTGTGAAATCCATAATGATTCTTGCACAGCCACTATTAGAAAGGTTAACCAAATGGTCAAATCGTTTAACCTAACTGAATTTAAGAATGTTTACCAGCATTTTTTTTCTAGATAACATCCCTACATGTATTACTTTTTAAAGGACCTTTATTGAGATAAAATTCATATACCATTTAATTCATCTATTTCAAGGGTGCAATTCAGTGTTTTTAGTATATTCAGAGATGTGCAAGCATCACCACAATCAATTTAGAACATTTCTAAGATCCCCAAAAGAAATGCCTTCCATATTTGTAGTCACTTAACATCTACCCCAATCTTCCACATAATATTGAAAAGAAGTATTGAAAAGCTTTGTTTCTTGTTCCTGATCATAGAAGGAAAGCATTCAGTCTTTCAAATTAAGCAAGATGTTAACTGAGGGGTTTTTCATAGATATTCTTTAACAGATTTAAGAAGTTTCTTTCTATTGCTAGTTGTTTAGTTTTTTAAATAACAAGTTTTTGGGTTATGTGAAATACTTTTTCTACATCTACTCAAATTACCATGCATTTTAGTCCTTTAGTCTATTGGTATGGTGTATTACATTAATTGATTTTCAGATTTTGAACCAATCTTAGATTCACAGTATAAATCCCACTTGGTCATAATGTATACTCCTCTCTATATATTGATGGAGAAGGTTTACTTGTATTTTATTTAGACATTTAATTTTTATAAATTGAAGTATAGTTGATATACAATATTATATTGGTTTCAAGTATACAACACAGTGGTTCAATAGTTACCCAGATTATTAAATTTTCTCCCCAACCAGTGCAGCTAATATCTGTCAACATATAAAGATGTTACAGAACCATTGGCTGTATTATCCATGCTGTACTACCACCCCTCTGTCCAAGTTATTTTATGATTGAGATTTTTGTGCCTCTTTATCACCATCACCTTCCCAGATACCCACTCCAACCACTCCCCCACAGTAACAACTAGTCACTTCTCAGTGTCTATGAATCTAGTTCTATTCTGTTCATTTTGTTTGGTTTATAGATTACAAAAATAAATGAAGTAATATGGTATTTGTCTTTCTCTGACTGGCTTATTTCATTTAGCATAATACTCTCTGGATAGATCCATGTTGTCACAAACGGCAGGGTTTCTTTCTTTTTTATGGCTAATATTTCATTGTGTATATGTATCACATCTTTTTTTCATTCATTTATTGACAGGCACTTTGGTTACTTCCATATCCTGGTTATTGTAAATAGCAGTAATAAACATAGGGGTGCATATATCTTTTCATGTCAGGGAAATTATTTTCTTTGGGTAAATTCCTAGAAGTGCAGTTATTGGATCATATGGTATTTCTATTTCAAGTTTTTTGAGGAATCTCCATATGGTTTTCCATAGTGGCTGCACCAATTTACATTGCCATCCATAGTGTAGGAGTGTTCCCTTTTCTTCACATCCTCACCAGCACTTGTTATTTCTTGTATTTTGGATAGTGGCCATTCTAAGTGGTGTGAGGTGATAGCTAATTGTGGTGTTGATTTGTATTTCTCTGATAATTAGGGATGTGAAGCAGCTTTTATGTGTCTGCCATCTGCATGTCTTCTTTGGAAAAATGTCTGCTTCTGTCCTCTGTCCATTTTTTAATCAAGTTATTTGTTTTTCTGGTGTTGATTGGTATGAGTTCTTTATATATTTTAGATGTTAACCCCTTATTGGACAAATCATTTATAAATATTCTCCCATACTATAGGTTGCCTATTTGTTCTTTAGATGGTGTCCTTTGTTGTACTAAAAGAAGCTTTTTAGTTTGATGTATTCCCACCTGTTCATTTTTATTTTTGTTTTCCTTATAAGGGGAGATGTGTCCAGAAAAAAACTGCTCATGTTTATGTTCAAGAGATTTTTGCCTGTTTTCTTCTAAGATATTAATGGCTTCATGTCTTATATTTAGGTCTTTAATCCATTTCAAGTTAACTTTTTTATATGATTTAAGACAGTGATCTAGTTTCTCCTCCATGTAGTTGTCTCATTTTCCCAGCACCAGTTATATAAGAGACTTTTTGCCATTGCATATTCATGGCTACTTTATAATATATTAATTGCCCATATATGGATGGGTTTATATCTGGGCTCTCTATTCTGTTCCATCAATCTATGGGTCTTTTCTTTTGCTAGTACCATACTGTTTTGATTTCTTTGTAGTATAGCTTGAAGTCAGGGATTTTTGTTCTTTCTCAGATTTGCTTTAGCTATTTGTGATCTTTGTCATTTCTGGTGAATTTTAGGATTATTTTCTGTAGTTCATTGAAAAATGCTATTGTTACTTTGGTAGAGATTGCATTTAATCTGTAAATTACTTTGAGTAGGATGGCCATTTTGACAATATTAATTCTTCCTATCCTTGAGCATGGGATAGATTTTATTTTATTTGTTTCTTCCTTAATTTAGTGTCTTATACTTTTCAGAGTAAGGTCTTTCACTTCCTTGGTTAGGTTGATTCCTATGTATTTTATTTTTCATGATGCAATTGTAAATGAAACTGTTTTCCTGATTTCTGTTTCTGCTAGTTTATTGTTAATATTCAGGATTGCAACAAATTTCTGTGTATTAACTTTCTATCCTGCAGCTTTGCTGAATCCATGTATTAGTTCTAATGGTTTCTTGGTGGAATCTTTATGGTTTTCTATATATGGTATCATGTCATCTGCAAATAATGACAAATTTACTTCTTCCTTACCAATTTGATGCCTCTTATCTCTTTATCTTATTTGATTGCTGAGGCTAAGACTTCTAGTACTATGTCGAATAAATGTGGTGAGAATGGGCATCCTTGTAGGAAATTGTTCAGCTTTTTGTCACTGAGTATAGTGTTAGTTGTAAGTTTGTCATATATGGCCGTTATTATGTTGAGGTAGATTTCCTATATACCCATTTTGTTGAGAGTTTTTATGCTGAATGGATGTTGAATTTTGTCAAATGTGTTTTCAGCATCTATTGAGGTGACCATACAGTTTCTATCCTTCCTTTTATTAATGTGATGTATCACATTGATTTATATATGAGTACTGTACCATCCTTATCTACCTGGAATAAATTCCACTTGGTAGTGATGGATGATCCTTTTGACATATTTTTTAATTCGGTTTGCTAATATTTTGTTGAGGATTTTTGCATCTTTGTTCATGAGGGATATTGGTCTATAATTTTGTTTTTTTAGTGTCTTTGTCTAGTTTTGGTATTAGAGTGATGCTGGCCTCATAAAATAAGTTTGGAAGTATTCCTTCCTCTTCGACCTTTTGGAATACTTCAAGAAGGAAAGGAGCTAACTCATCTTTGAATGTTTAGTAGAATTTATTCATGAAGCCATCTGGTTCTGAACTTCTGGTTCTTGGGAAATTTTTGATTACCAGTTCAATTTTGTTACTGGTAATTGGTCTGCTGATATTTTCTGTTCCTTCCTGGGTCAGTCTTGTGCATATGTAGCAATTTATCTATTTATTCTAGGTCATACAATTTATTGCCATGTCATTTTTCTTAGAATTCTCTAATAACTCTTTGTGTTTCTGTGGTGTCACTTATAATATTCCTTTTTTGTTTCTGATTTTGTTTGTGTCTTCTCTTTTTTTCTTGGTAAGTTTGGCTAGGGATTTGTCCATTTTGTTTATATTCTCAAAGAATCAACTCAGATTCATTGATATTTTTCTATTGCTTTGCTTTTCTCTGTTTTGTTTATTTCTGCTGTGATATTTATTATGTCTCTACTAACTTTGGGTATCTTTTGTTGTTCTTATTGCAGTTTCTTTATTTGTGAGCTTAGACTGTTTATTTGGGATTGTTTTTGTTTCTTGAGATAGGCTTCTATTGTCATGTGTTCCTTCTTAGAACTGCTTTTGTGGTGTATCACATATTTTGAACTGTTACTGTAGTTTTTATTTGTCTCCATGTATTGCTTGATTTCTCCTTTTATTTATTCACTGATCTACTGATTATTTAGCATGTTGTTTAGCCTCCATATGTTTGTGGGCTTTTTTGTTGTTGTTGTTTTATTTGTTTAATTTACTTCTGGTTCCATACCATTGTGATTTGCAAAGATGCTTGATACAATTTCAACTTTCTGAACTTACTGAGGGTCTTTTTGTGTCCTAATATATATGTGATCTTTTCTGAAGAATGTTCCATATGTACTTGAGAAAAATATGCATCCTGCTGCTTTTGGTTGGAATGTTCTGTAGATATATGTTAAGTCCATGTGATCTAATGTTTTGTTCAGTGCCTCTGTTTTCTCATTTATTTCTGTCTGGTTGATCTGTTCATTGATGTAAATGGTGTGTTAAAGTTTCCTAATATGATTGAGTTGTACTCTTTTTCTCCCTTTAGTTCTGCAACCATTTGTTTTACATATTTAAGTGTTCTTATGTTGGATGCATAGATATTTATAACGGTTATAGTTCTCTTGTTGAACTGATACCTTTATCTTTATGCAATGTCCATCTTTCTCTCATTATTTCTTTGTAGTCTCTTTTTTCTGATGTAAATACTGCTCTTCCTACCTTTTTCTCCCTGTTATTTGCAGATATGAAATATCCTTTTCCATCCCTTCACTTTTAGTTTATGTCTTTGGGTCTGAAATGAGTCTCTTGTGGGCAGCATATAGATTGGTGCTATTTCTTTATCCCTTCTGCCACACTATGTCTATTTAGACTTTTTGCATCTATATTTATAAGATACTGTTATATAATTTTCTTTTCTTATGTTGTACTTGTCTAATATTGGTATTAGAATAATATTAACTTAATAGAATGAGTCAGGAAGAAAAGTGGTCATTTTAGACAAAATATTGTAGAAACTCTAAATACTGATACCCTACTCTAAGGGTTCTTGTTATTGTTTGTTTAGAATTTATATAGTAATTAAGCTCTAATATTTCAGGGAAGTCTATTTTCTCTTCTGAAAAATGTTCATCCTCTAATGTTGCAGCTCAGAGGACTTATCCTTGGTATGCCCACATTCACTTGGGACACTGCCCTGCCCTCACCCAAACACGTCAGTGGTTATAGAAGGGCTCTCTTTGTTTCTTTCCCTAATCTCCTTTCTTAGCCTCTAGCTGGTCTTCATACACTGATGTCACATCCAGTGGTTATTTTTTATTTATTGTTAGCTGACTGTTCTATATTAGATAACACACTGAAGTAGTCAGTATGCCATAGTAGGAGCCAATTAAATTTGAGTCTTATTTCAAGATTAATTTTGGTGCAGTCTTTCAGTCCTACTCCAACCTTAAAGGGGTTCTTTTTTAGCTATTACTTTCCCTGTTCTCCATGTTAGATGTCTACATTCATGTGTTGCTATAATGGAGCTATCAGCCTCATCTTAGTGATTCACCACTAAAGTCCCCACTGTTTTCAGCAGCTTCTTTTTGCTTGAACTTCTCTAACACTCTGTTCCAAATAATGTTAGTCCCTTAGAGACTGCTGTGGAGGTATTTTTCTCATGGCCTGCTTCTCCTCCTGGGCAGAATTTCTGTGCCATGTTTAGGACCTGGTCATGAGAATAGCAGCCCATTTCTTGCTACATAACACACCTTTTCCATATAAGGTACATTGCGTAGGGGCTGTTGGCCTTTGACTTCTCATTGTCTTGCCTCTTCTAGGGTGTGGGCCCACACTTTGAGTAGGTAGGGGTGAATGTAATTGAGCCCAGTATTTCTGCACCCAGCAAGTGTGGCCCCGACCTCTCATCTATCCTTGCCTGGAAGAGAACCTCACTGATGTGGATCTTGGGGAAGTTTTTCTCCCAGAAAGAGACTGCAGGCATATACTTGTAGCTGTGGATGGAAAGAGTACCACTTCCTTTTCTGTAAACAGCAGCAAAGAGCTTCCACCTTGATGACATAAGGGATGAGGTGGCTGGTCTTGGCTCAAGTGCCACATACCCTTTTTTTACAGAGATCTAGTGGATATTATAGAATAAATATGTCTCCATTTGCTGTTTGCACTTTGGACAGTTTCTAGAATTTTTCATTTTTTTAAAAATAATTTTTTACCAGTTCTAGTTATTTTGCTAGGTAGGGGTCAAGGGACCTCTCATATTGCCTTTCCTGAATTGCTTTCCTTGCATCATTTTAGAAAATTAATTTGGAAAACACAGAAAAGAAGTAAATGTGTCTCATAATTTTTATGTATTTGTAATATGTGTGAATTTAAGT
The DNA here is from genome assembly GCF_040802235.1 of Manis javanica. Classification (NCBI taxonomy): domain Eukaryota; kingdom Metazoa; phylum Chordata; class Mammalia; order Pholidota; family Manidae; genus Manis; species Manis javanica. Next base: position 185,956,928 of record NC_133158.1, read on the forward strand.
TACCTTAGTCAAAGAAATAAAGTTATAATAATGTAGAAATAAGATCAATAATTCTATGCAGAAGATTGATATAAATGAATATATGATTCAATAACCTACCTGTGAGATAACATACAATTCACTGAATAATGAAACTACACATATACAATCAGATATTTGCATATTACACATATTATATTGAAGAAATTGTTATGGATATCTGTGATATTTGTCATCTATCATCTATGTATTTTTCTAGTTCCAAAATTAATATTTTCTACTGGGACACTGACTTTGCTAACTTGAGCAGACATCAGAATCAACTGGATGGCTTGTTAAAAATCAGACTGCTAGGTATCACCGCTAGAGATTCTGATTAAATATGTCTGAGGTGGGGGGTGAACCACTGTTTCAGAGAACCACCCTCTCTCCCATTCCTAGTTTCTAAGGCATAAAGTGACTAAGGTCTGGCCAATCTAAGCATCACATTCTTCATCCAGAGCAATGGGAACATGACTCAATAAAGAACAATGACACAATGAGATATTTTACTTTTCATATCTTTGGGATAAAGGCAAGTGTTCTTTTTCTTATGAATTCCTAACACTCAGAATAATATTTTCCTGGAGCTGCTGACACTGTCTGATGATGCAGATGTTACAGCAAAATGGAGAGCAACAGAATGAAATAAACCTGCTTTGGTGACATAATTTGAGACCTTTGAATAAGCAAAACCTAAAATCAGACCAGATCTAGCCCTGAACTGCCTTGGGTAAAGTACTTTTTCCCATTTTTGTCCAAGACATTTGAACTAAGTGTTCAAGTTAACCATAACTGATAATGCTGGTGTTTTTAAACCAAGCACCTAATTATTATTTATTCATTATATTATAAAAATTATATGACATAATATTAAAAGTTTTGGAATTTGGTAATATTGAAATGATCTTTATGTTAGTGCCATTACTATTCCCCTAAAAATGTTAATATTGTTTTCTATTAAATAAAATTCTATTTTCTGTTCCACTCTAGAGGTTTAAAAATAAACTAAGAAAATATAACAAACTCTTTTACTTTTCTAATTCAATATATCATCATTTATATCACACATATTTGAGAATTTGTTTTATCTCTTGTTGATTTCTTATCTTTTCTTAGCACATATTCAATTAGAAGACTTCTAAATAAATGGCAGCTAATATAGTTTAAATAATTAATTTGGTGATGCAGTTAGATTCTATTAAAAATAGAATGCATTTCTCTAAATTTATACTCATATATCTGTGTCTTTGAAATTGCATATCAAAATAGATATTTAAAAATTCCTCTGAAATATGTTAAATGAGCATGTAAAATAATAAAAGAATACACTTTTATTTATATTTATAAAATTAAAGTTGCTTCAGGACCTCTGACATTGTTTAAGCTATATTATGAAAAATAGCAACAGACATGACAGAGGCAGAACAGTGGCAAAGCTTTGTGTCGCTTTAGATTATCACTATAACCAATGGTTACCTGATTCCTCATATATTTAAATGATATTACAAGAGTTATGATAAACTGAACTAAGAAAAGGAATTTAGAAAATTATTAGCGTCATCTTACATTTGACATTTCATAAATATTTTGTATAAAATTGTGCAGTTTTATGTAAATCCAGCATATGCAAAAGTTTTTTTAGAAGAAACACTCATAATGTGTATTTCCATAATCTAGCATCAGCATCATGTTTTTGCCTAGTAGGCAAATAGTAAGATAAACTATTTTGTCCTTCTATTTCACAATTCATTTCCCTTTCCCCAATTTCTAAAAAAGTACATAATCATTAGAAATGGGGAAAATGTTAGACAATAAAGTCATAGCCACAGAAAGGAAGCATAAAGTGATAATATTATTTTATTTGGGAAATTTTCAAATAATTTATATAAAAGATCTTGGTATAAATAAAAACTGAAAAATTTAGGCTGTAAATTATAAGCGTATGGCATTAAGCAGCTTGAAAGGGGACATCCAAGAATAAAACTTTTTCTCTCTAATAGAGTTTACACTTCTTCAACAGTTTGTGTGTTGAAGTACAGCTATGCATTAAGTATGGGAAATATTCTGTGAGAAAGCAGTGTTATTTTTAGGAAATATTGAGTGGAAAATATAAACTATAAAACAATTACTTCTTGTTTTAGGAGAATATTCATTTTATATAATTTTAAACTTCAAGAAGTCTGTAGATTTCTGAAGTAAACAAGGATAAAAAATGTTTTAGAGAAGAGATCTGAACTTGCAAAAATGGAGACAAGAGTTACAGTCTTTGCCTATGAATTTGGGACAGGGCTCTGGTTTTTTGTGCTGAATGGAGGCAATAGGAAACATCTAACTTTCCTTCTAAACTCTACATTGTTATTGTAATAAGATACACTCACTTCAACATTTTACAATCTGAATTTTGTGGTCAGGCATTAATCTATAACTGATTAACTATAACTTTAGAAAACTAGGAAGGGGTTTTAGTGGGGAATTGAATATCTAGTAGCTTCAAATGTTTTGTTTCTCTTTTTTCTTTCTCAAAGGCACTGTCTAGAGACATAATTCTGTCAAAGATTCTTTTTTGACAATGGAATATATTCTCTTATTTTATATCACAACTGCAGAATAAGTAGTAATGCTTGTTTACCTTCATGTATTAAAATTTAATTTGTAAAATCAGAATAACAAGATGTAATGATAGGGGGAAAATGTATTCTCAGTCTGGGGCAAATAAACCAGGGAAATCTCTGAAATTGAAATTGAAGTGAAAAATAAAGTGGGAGAAAACATTTACTGCTTAAAAGAAGTTATCTGCTTCAACTTGCCTGTGTCTCTCCCCATTCTATCTGGACTAAGTGTAGAACAGCTTCTACCCACCCCTTGTAAACACCTACTGATATGCATATGGACTAAGGCCAGGTGAGAGATTCTGGAAATATTGCAATTTTATCCACAGCCCACCCTTCCAGAAATCACGCCTCACAATCTACTTATTCCCCATCTTCCTCAATGGCCCCTGTGTGAGAAAACTGCAGCACTGTAACCTACTAATAACATACAGTCACAACAGCAATAAAACCATGATGATCCTCAAGCCAGAAGATCCAACTAGGTTCAAAGTCTTATTCAGATTAAATCCATAGCTCACCCATTTTACAGGAGGCCAACAGCTGAATGGGTAGGGAGCTCCATGTATATTCAGCAAGCAGCAGCTGCAGCCAGGGAGCAGGTCCAAGCCACAATACTGTAGAAGAAAATAACGTTAAGGGTGATAAGATATATGTTTGAAACACACCAGCATAGGCAAATCCTGTCCATCAAGTGGGGTACATGCAAAAGAGTGGTACTGTGATAGGACAGTGGCAAGAATGGGGTCCTGACCTGGTCTAGTATACCAGACCTTCATCCCCCTCCCTGTGGGAGTTACAGATGGGTCAATATATAAGACTATGGGAGGGACATGCACAAGCCATAGAGATAGAACAAAACTTCCCTGTAAGTTGCTCTTACCTCCTGGCCATTTTGGGTACACCACCATGACCTTTGGGGGCCACTCTGCTGTTACTCCAGGAATACACAAGAGGCCAACTTCCAGGCCTTTACCCCAAGGTTCCAGAAGGGCCAGCCATAGCTGGTCCATGAATCGAAATGTCCAGGGCCACAACCACTCAACAGTGTCTTCAGGGTTTAATGCAGTAGGGTCTGGCAATAGGATGTTGCTCTCCTGGCCATATGCCGTCTTCAATAAATTCTTTGATTCTCTTTGATTTGTACATACGGTGTGTTAGCATGTAAACAAGGCTCAAGGCTCCTTTTCAGGACTTCTCATTCAAATGCCTTAGCACTGTCTATAAGAGAACTGACCAGTCCGGATTTCAGCAAACTATTGCACTTCTCTATCATGCCTGCCCCAGGAGGGTTATATGGTACAGGAAACTTCCACTTTATTCCTAATTGCTGCACCTATTCCCATAACACATGTCCAGTAGAGTGGGTGCCTTGATCATTCTAAGTCACCTGTGGCCAGCCACATGCTGCAAAGAGACGCTCTAGGCCCCTTGATAATTTGCTGATCTGCATGATATACAGAAAAAAACAACCAACAGTCCAATAGCTGTGTCCATACAAGTCATGGCATACCAATACCCTTCTGATATGACCAGAGGCCCAATATAGTCTGTCTGCCATCTGACAAGGGGTATCAGCCCCTTTACTGTTGTCCCATGTTGCTGTGAGACTCAGTGTAAGTCCATTTTAGAGCACACAAGACACTCTTTCCAGGCTCTACTGACTTCATCAAAGGTCAAGGGCAAGCTCCACTGATGAGCTACAGCCCATGTCTTTTGCCCATTTGCAGTAAACTCTGATGTAATTATTGGGCTACATCAGAGGCAGGCTTCCCTTGTAGTCAGTGTACATGGGCCAATGTGTCTGCTTCATCATTCCCTGGGGATGCCAAAGGCAAATGGCCAGTCACATGATATACGGTAACTGTCTTAGTCTGAACAGAGGCCCACAGCTCTTGCCACCAAAGGGGCTGGTGATCAACCATCCAGTTGACATGGTACCATGTTGGTAGCCATAGGGTCAAGCCACAATAGATGACACAGCTGTCAGTGCAGGCAACTCTAGGGGAGGGCTCCTGGGGGATCACAAGCCATATGGCCCACAACTCAGCCCATTGGCTGTTCTTCCCCTCTCCATCCTCCATCCATATTGTCTCAGTCTTAGGGTGGAAAGCCATAGCCCTCCATTTCTGGGGCTGCCCATGACTGGATCTATCTGTGTACCAAGCATTTCAGTCATAGGGGTTTTTTCCCTCCTGATAAGGACTCTTGGCTATCAATGCTCAAAAGCAAGTTCTTCCTGTTTCCACTGGTATATGTCACTGGCCCCAATAAGCAGTGGAGTTCTCCACTTAAGGAGCCAGTAGAGAGGGCACTACACCTCTGTAAATATGAACCCCATTTGGCCTTTGTAGGCATCTGTGACATGCCGTTCTGTGGCCTTTACGCCCAGTATTGCACCTAAGCTATGATGGGGTAGGTGGTTATTACATTGGTTCTAGCTGTTCTGATGAGGGGCTCCATAGCCTTCAAGGTGTGGTACACAGCAGCCAGTTGCTTCTCTATCAATATGTACCAGACCTCTGCTCCTTTCCACAGTTGCGACCATAATCGAATAGGTTGGTGGGTACATTCAAGCCACTGTCAGAGGCCCCATCTATAACCATCCTTGGTTACATGAATATCTAGCTCACAGGGCCTTCATGGATCCATAATACTCAAGGTCTTGACTGTTCACTTAGCAGTAGTAAAAGCAGCTGCATATATTTTATCCTATCCCACCTGATGTCCTTTTTGTACCATCTGGTATAAGGGCTTCAGAATTTGTGCCAAGTGTGGGATAAACACTCTCCAGGAGCTCAAAAGACCCCAAAACTCTTGTAAGACTGTCACAATGGTAGGGATAGGGAAAGCCTGGACCTTGTCTATGACTACTTCTGGGGTAACTTTAGTCTTACCTGGCCAGACAATCCCCAAGAACTTTACTGACAAACCACATCCTAAACCTTGGTGCTGTTCACAGCCCATCCTTTCTCCTGTAGATGTTTCAGCAGTCTAGGAAAACTGCTGCTTCTAAATCTGCAAGAGAATCAGACATGAGCATAATATCATCAGTGTATTGATACAGCCACACCATCTGTAGTTTATTGCATGTGAGCAAGTCCTGGGCTACAAGTCCATGACAAATAGTGGGACTGTGGAGGTATCCCTGTGGAAAGACAGTTAATATCCACTGCCAGCATTATGACATGAATGCAAACTGTTCCTGTGCTATGTCAATAGAGAATAATCTATTAGCAAGGTCCACACATAATGATACATCCCTAGCTCATAACTGAGTGTGTCCATTAGGGCTGCTATAGAGAAGTAGCATGCAAAGGGGTGTGACTTTATGTAATTCCCTGTAATCCACAGTTATACACAAGGAACCATCCAGTTTTTTCACTGTCCACACTGGGGAATTAAAAGGACTATGAGTGGGTATGATGATTCCCAACTTTTCTAACTCCTGTAGAGTTTCTCCAGTTTCCTTGTGTCCCCCAGGCAATTTATATTGCTTAGCCTTTTTCACCTGCCATAGTACTGGCAGGTGCTTACCATGTCCTCTCAGAACTGCCTCTACCACACATTCTGAAATCATCTGTGGTCTTTAACCACAGGTTCTGTAGGATATTCACCCCCAAAATATATTCAGGGTTGGGATAAATGTACACAACATACTCCTTTGGGGGTAAATGCCCTATTCCCAGTGTGATTTGGGCTTTCTTCACTCTAATTGCCTTACCCCCACAGCCATCTATCACAGCAGGGGTCCCAGGAAAATGCTCAGGGCTGCCATAAATCAGAGAACATTCAGCTCCTGTGTTTTCCAGCACCAGGACGCATTGTACATTCATGGGGGGCCAATGAATTGTTAATTCTACATGTGACCTCCAGTCCCCACCACATCCCCCAAGGTGGGGGCCTTGACCCCTCCTCAGTCAAGCTGTCATATCCAATCATCCTCCTGTGTGTGTGAGGGCCCAGGTGGAGCCTGAGTACTGTGCCCTAGAAAGTCCTGAAGGAACACAGGCCAGACATGGGCTTTGCCTCTGGGTTCCACGTCCTGGACCTCAGCAGCTGGAACTGCTGCTCTGGCTAAAATTGGTGCCATGGTTCTAACAAGATCCTATTGGGCTTCCCATCAAGTTTTTCTTTCATTGCCCTGAATTTATCAAATCAACCCACATCTGGGTCCTGGAGACTTTGATGGGGCTCTTCACACCTCTCCTTTCAGTCGTAGTCCATACTTACTTCCATGCCCTTATTGTTTGAACTTCTCCCAGTTATGCTAAAGTACTCAGTTCTCAATCTCAGCCTCACTTATGGGTTGCCTTATGTGGGGGGCAAGAATAGTCACTAGGGACCCAAAGAGGAATGGGAGAGCTCTACAAAGCACTGGATTTCTCATTCCCATAGTGAACATATCTTCACTGGGGCCCTGGGAGTGCATGTTGTAGATGATATTTTTCATGCCCAGTTCCCATAACACCTGATGGAGCTATGCATACATTTTCTAGTTGGTGGGCAAGTATGGTAAATCACCCTGATTAGGTTAAACTTCCCTGATGGCTACTGTTGGCCAATCCAGTGGTGCCTGATTAGCTGAGGTGTGACAGGCACTTTGCAACTGCTGCCGGAGGGAAGGATGACTTGTCAGGGAAGTCCGTCTACCCATTTCAGAACCTGACATAACAATGTTTTCCACCCATATACCCCCAAGACACAAAATCCATATAGGCAGAGGTTCTGATGTTTTCTGCCAGAACTGGATGCCCATTTCCACCAGCTCATCCTTGGTATGGGGTGGAGCATGGAGTGCTTCACAACCTGCAGGAGGGGCTGCTCTTCCCCACCCATGGTTTTTTTGGTTGTATTTTCTTAATTACAACCAGCGTGGCCTTTAATACAGGAGGGGCTGATGCCTTGTGTTGTTGCCTTGGCAATAGTTCTAACCTCAGCTCAACCCCCTCACCCACCCTTGACATCTCCTCTACCATCTCTGGGGCTGAAGGCACCACTCCTTCCTCCTCCTGCCCCACGGCCTCCTGCAATGTGGAGTCTCCTGCAGCCTCCTTCTTGCAGTTAGTGTGTCTTTCACCAGAGCCATATCAGTTCTCAATAGCTGTCTCTCTTAAGCGCAACCCATAGGCCATCAACCAGCAGCTCCAAGTGATGCCAAATTTTATCTCTCCTTGGTTCCCCTTTCCACTATCTTAAGAAACAACAACCCCATAATTCCTGCCACCACAGGGTCACTCAGGGCCCCTAAACAATCTCTTATTTCATAGAGGGATAATTCCACAGCTTCTGGTGTCTCCACCTTCCCCAGTTCTGACCATTTCCCCTCTAAGTGCTCCCTGAGTGGAAGCACCATGAATGGGACGTGCTTGGGTGAAGTCCACCGTCCTTATGGGGGTCCCCATCTGCACCATCCACAGAGTGTTTCCAGATATCTTTCCACCATCTCTAGGGGAAGCTCGCCCAAGCATTACACCCATGAACACAGATTTTGGGTTCAGAGATCATTCCAACTATGCCCAGTGTAACTCTGGGTGGGTGGGGGGTTGGGGGTGGTACATGAAATATTTCCCAGCCTGGAGCAAAATAAACCAGGGAAATCCATGAAGCTAAAATCAGTCAAAGGAAATATAAAATGGGGTTAACACATTTACTGCTTACAAGAACTTGTTTACTTCCTCTCACCCATGTCTGTCCCAGTCCTGGCTGGATTAGGGAGAATAACTTCTCCCTTGTAAACACCTACTGATGTGGAGATGGACTAAGGTCAGGTGAGAAATTCTGGAAATATTGCAATTTTACCCACACAAAGTGTGTCAGCAAATTAAACATTTTCATAGATCACTATATTTGGCAGAATGACATTGAAATAGCAACATTTTGTGAAGAAACTGAAGACTTGGAATAGACATAAATGGTTTCATTTTCATTAATAAGCTTTATTAATTTGCATAGAAGCATTATATAGAGTACATTCTTCAAACTTTATTTTAAAAAGTTTTAGTCTACTGAGACATTTGTAGCACAATGAATGAAATGCAACTTACAAGTTTTATTATATTTTACCCTTTTCAATTCATATATTTTTTATTACATTTATTATCTTAATTTATAAATTTGTTAATAACCAAATAGCCTAGTCATTAACTTCATAAACATAATTTCTCAATAATGTGTGTCTCACTTCTGTAATAGGAATTTGGCCAAGAAATAGATTTAAAATTAATTTCAATATAATCTTCTGGTGTGTGAAAATTAAATTTCTTGCTTGAGAAATGAAAAGTATCAAGTATCATGTAACTATTAGTAATTGAAATCAATTTGTATTTCTGGAAAGGTATTTCTCTCTGAAGAAATTAATTTATAGAAAGAAACAAATTAATTTCTTCTGAGGTAATTTTTTTGGTTAAATAAATGCGTAAGAACAGATATAAGGCAAAATATGTTATATTACAGCATTAACTACCATTTTAAAAGCAATGTTAATTTAAGAACTGATGACCAATATCTGTATATGTGAATATTTTACTAGTATTTCATGTCCCTTTTCAATGAAAGATTGTTATACTTGCTTATTGATGTTACTAATGAGATTATTTCATTCTGTAATGATTAATTTTGAGACTATAGTTCAAAATCTAGGGTTGGATTATCCTGAATGATGATATTAGTTTACTAATTTAAAGAGCTAGTTCATATAGATTTATCTCTTTTAAGAAGTGATCATTGTGATCTCCCCAAAATTCATTAAATATACACTTCTCATTTTAACTTTAAAAATCACTTTTGTTGAAAATGCAGAAATATTTCTGAATCATATTCAATCTACAAAATGTTATTTTAAATAGTATATACATTTAGAATAATAAAAGCAGAAGGAACACTGTAATACTAAGAAATACTGTGTAAAGTCTCTTACTAATTTTTCTCTTATTTGTGGTAAGAGTTTTCCTAATGTAAAAAACAGTATATTAACAATTGGCCATTTAGTGTCCAGATTGTTTTAGCATTAATTATATCTGCAAGCTTGAATAAGTCAGTAATATTATTAGATATCAACTCCATTCTCAATAAAATATTTTAAAATAATGATAAATTGTTTCTGCTTCCAAATCTAATTTTATTAAAAATAAATAATAAAAAAATAAACATCACATCTTTTCTACCTATAAAATTAAATAATTATCACCTTCTAGACAGCTGCTTATTCTGAGTTCCTTATACTTAACTATAAGCTAAAACATGGTCATTTCTTAAACTCTATTTACCAAAGTCTACTCTGCCTAATGTTTTTAGAGATGTTAGCAGTTCAGTCTCAATGGGTCCCATTGAGATAAGACATTTTTTTCCTTGTCCATTCAGTTTGACTCTAAATTAAACTCAACTCACTGATGTAAAGTCAGTAATTCATACCAGATAGCCCCCTAAACCTATAAGCCCCAAGAAGAGAATTAAAAATTAGGCCCTCCATCTTAATAAAGTTGTCATTAAAACCAAATGTTTTACAATAATGAAGTCTTTTATATACCTTCTAACTTCTGGTGCTCAGAGTAATTCTGTAAAGAAGGTTGGCAAAGCAGGTATTACCCTTCGTATTTTATAGGTGAGCAAAATGAAAGTCAAAAGATGGATTTAACTAAATCACAAAGCAAAAAATTCAGACCATGGTCTTTTGACTTTAAGTCAGCCAAACATTACAAATCTCAATATTATAGCAGGTAATTGGGAAATTAACTTAAGCTTTATGATGACCTGTCCCACAGATTCATCACAAAGTATATAAAAGTATATATCACTTCTACAAATTGTTCAGCAGCAGTGGGTCTGAGATTTTTCATAACATATTTCATGGCTGGAAAATAGAGTGATAATTGACAACTGAGAGTCAGTTTCCCACAAGGGAACCCATGAAAAGTCTCTATTATAAAGGTCTACACATGTGGAGGAAATAAAATTGTATCAGTTGAAAAGGAAAGAGGTGATAGATTTTTTGCTTCAAGCATCAAAGATGGTTTTGAAGCCCAGCAACTGGAATATTAAAGCCCATCAAATAAAGACCACCAGGAACGAATCTGGAGTCGAACAAATTTAGATTTATTAACTGGCCGCAACAAGGGAGAACACAGACAGCAAAGGCTGCCATAACAGAAGACCACAGACTGGGTGGCTTCAACAACAAAGATTTATTTTTTCATGATTCCAGAGACAGAAGTCCAAGATCAAGGTGTGGGCATGTGTGGTTTCCCCTGGTCTTCCTCCTTGCTTGTGACGGCTGCCTCTGCGTCCTCGCACGGCTGTCCTCTGTGCGCACACATCCTTAGAGTCTCTCTTATGAGACATTGGTCATACTGGATTAGGACCCCTCCCTAACGGCCGCATTTTGCTGTATATACCCTTTTAAAAGCCCGATCTCCAAATACATTTATATTCTGAGGTACTGAAGGTCAGGGTTTATCATACGAATTGAAGACATAGTTCAGTCCATAACAACTATGCATGAGTTGTTTTTCTAAGGAAAAGTGGAAGTGGAGTTCTTTGTATTGATTTCTCTCATTAAGCAAGAGAGATTTAGCAATTAGTTGTGTCAATAATCATTTTAATGGAAGCCAGAACAGCAAAGTGGATCTGGAGACATCAGGAGTATGATTTGAGAAATCATTCAATCAAAGGTGGTTACTTTTAGCTTACTGCAAGGGGACCGCCTCGGGGAAAGTGCTTGTTAACTTTGGAGCTGTAGTTGTTATTCAGTCTGATTATTAGCAAGGTTCATTTCCTTCTCTCGCTATAGGATGTCATAAGAAATGAGGTGCAAAAGGTAAGAAAGTTCTGAGCTCACTCTAAAGTGACATTTTGGGGTAACACCACTCTTTAGAGGATGATTGTACGGCTGCCTACAGATAAATAGCCATTCATAAATTGCTATATCCATCAGACCTGCTGAAAAGATTCCATGACCAAGTGTGGGCAGAAGAATTAGGACTATGAGAAGAGATAACTTCAAGTAGATTTCAAATAAAGTAGATTAACCTGATAATAAAAACTAAATGATTATTGTCATGTAATTAATGTGCTTATTATCCTCCCCATCATATAATCCAACCTGGTGGGATATTTGTGTATATTTAATGCTTGTATAATATTATTCTAATCATACCCCATTATAACTATTTCTTATACCAAACATCAAAACATAAAACCTTTTTTGAACTGTTCCATAACAGTTTATTATTCCATACACAGTGTTTTTAAATATAGTTTGAATATCATGTCTGAATGAATGACAATTACTTAAGTCAAATCAGTAGTCCTCTAACCTCATGCACTTACGATATATCCTTAACTTATATTTTGAGTGAGAAAAATGATATGGAGAATTTGCTTAGAGAAATACCATTCGTAATATAGGATGAAACATTTTTGTGTAAAATTCACAACGTGCTTTACCTAAACTTGTTCTGATTTTATTCAAGATGATAAAACTATAATTTACTGATTTATTCTCAATTCTTATCATCAGATATTAAAATAGTTATGTGTTCTTATTAAGAAAAAAACAATATGCTTAGTTTTATATTTAAAGTTTGTTTGAGAAGATGTGTTAATATATATTTAATATTTTTGCTAAGTGAGAATGACACTTAAGACATTTAAGAAAAATGCAAAATATTCATTCCAGTGAATTTCAAGTATCTTTGTCAACCATATATGAACAGAAATTAAACTCACTGATAACAAATATTATCCCATTAAATTACATATTTTTTCCTCTCCTCATGCTTTTATGAGTCAAATTGCTTCTCAAATCATGCATATGCATATGAGTTAATACTCATTAAAGTTGAAACTTACTTTGGAGACTAAAGGATGTTTTTGTGGTTTTAAGAATGATTGCTTTTAAATTATGTTCTAAAGTGGTAAGCCAAATGAATGCAAGCTTAATTCAGTCTTAATTTTAGATATAAAGAATATACCTTTAAAATTTTATTAATTTAGACTTTTATCATTATTTTTGAGGAAACTGGAAAAAGAAAAAACTCCAAATTATATCATAATTAATACTATATGTAATTGACTTTGTAATTGAAACATATTTTTCTGTCATACTCATTTTGTAATTAATAACATGTTATATGTGTTATGAAAATACAGCAATTTGAATATACAAATTAACACCAGTGTATGTAATTACACTCTATAGAAGTTCAGTTTTCATGTACCACAAAAGAAATGGCCAAAATTACATCCTTTTTGCATATATGTTAAACGTGAGTTTATTAATGGATTTCTTGTTAAATTTCTTATTATTTTTCTGTTAAATAATGAAAATCTTTGCCTGAAAATATCCTGCAACTCTTAGAGCAGATTCTGAGCTATCACAACACAGGCTGTTACTTGGGAAACACAGTACTCTCCTTCTAGAAAACAAGAGGGAAAGACTGGGGAGAAAGAATGCAGACATTTCTTGTCTTTCAGCTGAAAAGACATCATTTTATGTGACTATCACTAAACAGGATTATTAAATGTTCAACAAATGATGAATATTGTGTGATCAATAGTAAAATCATTTTTAAGCTATTTGCATAGAATATCTTTTTATGTATATATCATAGGTTACAGTAAGTCATGATTAAAAATGAAAATCTTGAAAAAGTTAATACTTTGGTTTTTATGTAGTTAAATTTCAAAATTTTAGAGGTGAAAAGGATTATAGAAATTATCATTCTTTTATTCAAAATGTAAAGAAACAAACTTTTCAGAAATTAAATGACATGTCAAAATCACTCATATATAGTTACAGACAGACCCAGAATTTGAAATCAAGTTTCTTGTTCATTTTGCTGTTCCTTAAGCTTTTCAAATATATTTAATTGTTCTTTGGAAATTTAAACTGTTTCATCAAACTACTTCTCCTCTTTGGTCCACTCTCTTTTACTCCCTCCCCACTTTCCTCCAAACTGTCATTGCTCTTGTGAATTTCAGTTTTTTGACTTTTTTATTGACCATTGTTTTTCAATATTGGTTTCTAAATTGCCCTCTAGAATGTTATGGGAGATGGTGGAAAAGGAAGTTCCAGAAATGGTGGCTCTACCAAAACAGCTACTGAGCCAACAAGAATTAAATTGCAATTGTACAAATATGTGAGAATTAAATTGCAATTGTACAAATATGTGATTTATGACAATAATTGTATAAAGCAGTAGGGGAAAGAGCTTGATAGGAATAGAGTTAATTTATGACATTGAACTAAGCTGGAATCAAAGTTGAGTAATGTCAATTTAGGATATTAATTGTAATCACCATTGTACCCACTAACAAAATATACTTTAAAAAATACACCAAAGGGAAAAATTAGAAAATAAAAATAATTTACTACAAAAAAAATGAAGTAAACACCAAAGAATACATTAGTTCAGGAAATGAAGGACAAAAAGGGTACACGATATACAGAAAACAAACAGCAAGATAGCAGAAGCCCTTCCTTTCAGCAATTACTCTAAATGAAAGTGGACTAAACTCTTAAATCAAAAGCAGATATTGGTACAATGGAATGAAACATCTACTCTATGTTGTCTGTAAGAGACTCACCATATACCAAAAAACACAATAGGTCAAAAGAGAAAGGATGAAAAATCAAAGGATCTATATAATTAGTAACTAAAGGGGAGCTAGATTGGCTACACTAGTATTAGACAAAAGAGACTTCTCTAAGAGATAACAAAGAGCATTATACACTGCCAAAGTGCCAATTCATCAGGAAGATATAACAATTTTAAATATTTATACACCTAACAACAGGACCCCAATAAATATGAAGCAAACATGGACAGAATTGAAGCAGTCATATACTATATATCTATAGCATTGTAGGAGACTGTATATTAGTTGAAGACTTCATACTTCAGTAGAATGAAGCTAGAAATCAATAGAATGGGGAAAACTGTAAATTCACAAACATATGGAAATGAAACAGTACACTCTTAAATAACCAATAGGTTAAAGAAAAAGTTACTAGAGAAATTAGAAAATATTTTAAGATTAATGGAAACAAAAACAGAATATACCAAAACTCATAGGATGCAGTGCAAGGGCCTCTGGCTGGGAAATTTATAAAAAGAAGAGGTTCAAGAGATACGAATTCCCAGTGATCAAAGAAAAATAAATCACAGGGACAAAAAGTACAACATAGGGAATATAGTCAATAATATTGTAATAATATTATGTGGTGACAGATGGCAACTGCCCTTATATTAGAGAGTATTCTATACTGTACCCAAATGTCAAATCACTATGTTGTACACCTGGAATTATTATGATATAATGTCAACTACACTTTAATAAAAATTTTAAGAAAAGATGTCAAATCAATACCTTAATTTCATACCTTCAGGAAGTAAGAAAAGGAAAGCAAACTAAACAAAAAGGAGCAGAAGAAAGGAACAGAGATCAATGAACTAGAGAAAAGCAAAACAATAAGGAAAATTAATGAAACCAAAAGTTGGTACTTAGAAAATAATTAATAAATTCAACACACTGTTATTTAGACTAAGTAAGAAAAAGAAGATGAAAATAAATGAATGAAAATAGAGACATTACTACAAGCTTTACACAGATGAAAAGGATTATGATAGAATACTAAGAATATTTATTTGCAAACAAAGTGAATAACCTAGATGAAATGGTCCTAGAACCATACACATAACTACAACAAGCCCAAGAAGAAATGGAAAATCCCAACAGTCATGTAATAAGAAAAGATTTTAGATTAGTGGTCGTATATCTCCAAAAAAACAATTTCAAGGACAAATGTCTTCACTGATGAATTCTACAAAACATTAAAAGAAATGTCACCAGTCCTACTCAGCCTCTTACAAAAACATGACAGGAAGGGACACTTGCTAACACATTCTATGAGGCCAAAAGTATTCTGATACCAAAGCCACATATAAATACCAAAAGCAAAGACAACTACAGATCAATAACTTTTATGAATATGTATAGGAAAATCCTCATCAAAACACTAAAGCATGTTAAGATAATTATACATCATGATCAACTGAGATTTACCCCAGAAATATAAGAGTAGTGTATTCGTATGCTAGAACTACCATAATGAAATACCACAGACAGGGTGGCTTGAACAGCAAACTCATGTTTTCACAGCTCTGAAGTCTGAGAGTTGAAGATTAAAGTGCCAGCAGAGTTGGTTTTCTCTGAAGCTGTTGTACTTGGCCTGTAGATGGCTGCTGCCTTGCTGTCTCTCCACACGGCCCTTTCTCTGGCATGTTTCCAGAGTGTCTCTGTATGGCCTAATATCCTGTTCTTATAAGGACACCAGGCAGATTTTATCCAGACCCACTCTATAAGTCTTATTTTAAATCAGTTACCTCCTTAAAGTCTTTATCTCCAAATACAGTCACATCTGAGATACTAGGGGGTAAAAGCCAACATATGAATTTTGAGATGAAATAATTCAGCCCATAACAGGTGGCTCAACAGAAGAAAATAAAGCAATATAGTAAAAATAAATAGAATGAAAGAAGAAACAAAAATACTCCAGATTTTTACATCCCAGTAAATGTGAAAAAAGCATTGGGCTAAATTCAACACAATTTATGATAAATATAATCATCAAACTATGTGGATACCAGCTCTACAAACCAGCTGAACCTGAGAGGAGTGGGTGGGGGATTAAGAAAAATACAGAGATAGCAAGAAGGACATGGAAACCAAAGTTGGGATAAGGAGGTTCACTGACCACTAGTGGCAGACAAGTGACACGGTTCTATTTCTGAGCACAGCTTATATACACAGGCTCACAATGATGCCACTTCTGGCCTGATCTCATATCCAGTGTTGTCACATCTGGTTCCAGTGTTGTCACTTCCAGTGACCGGAATTCTGTGATCTTACTTCTGGGCCTCCACAAAACTTGGAAGATATGGGAACTTCAGGGTAAAGGGCATTTATGAAAATTTCATAGCTAACATCATAGTCAGGAATGAAAGATTGAAAATTTTCCTTGTAAGATCAGAAACAAGACAAAAATGCCCATTTTTCACCACTCCTAATCAAGCTTGTACTGGGAATCTTAGATGGAACAGTCAAACAAGAAACATAAATGAGAGGTATAAAAATCCTAAAGAAAGAACTAAAACCTTTTCTAATTACAAATTTCTAAAGAATCCATGTAACTACTAGAGCTAATTAATGAATTCAGCAAAACACAACAGTAGACCAACACAAATAAATGAGTTGAGCTTCTATACACCAGAAATGAACAAACAAAAGGGAAATTAAAAGAATAATTCCATTTATGATATCATCTAAAAAAATTAAATACCTGGGAAATAATGGTAGCCAACAACCTAAAAGACTTTTGCCCTGAAAACTATAAAACATTGTCAAATG
Organism: Manis javanica; assembly: GCF_040802235.1. Taxonomy (NCBI): domain Eukaryota; kingdom Metazoa; phylum Chordata; class Mammalia; order Pholidota; family Manidae; genus Manis; species Manis javanica. The sequence goes on from NC_133158.1 coordinate 185,973,967, forward strand.
AAATTAAATAAGATCTAAATAAGTGGAAAAATGTACCTTATTCATGGGTTGGAAGGCTTTAATATTTTTGATATGGAAATACTACCCAAGCTGAACTGCAGATACAATATAATTCCTATCAAAATTCCAGTGGATTTTTTTGTTTTTCAGAAATGGAAGAACAGATCTTAAAATTCATATAGAATGTCAAAGTTCCCCCAATAACAAAAAATGTTAAGAAAGAGAAACACATTTAGAAGAGTCACACTTCAAAACTATAAATAGGGTAATCAAACAGTTACATAGACATATACTAATGTAATTGAATTAAAAGTCCAGAGATAAACCCAAACATCTGGGCCAATAAATATGGCCAATTTATTTTGTACAAGTGTTCTGAGACCATTCAAAGGGAAAAAGAATCATCTCAACAAATGGTGCTGGGGCAACTGAATAGACACCTATAAAAGAATGAAGTTGGACCCCACCTCATCCTGTATGTAAAATTGACTCAGAATGAGTCAATAGGCTAAATATGAGAGCTAAAACTATAAAACTATTAGAAGAAAATGTAATTGAATTGAATTTTACAACATATTTGATTAGCCACAAAAGCACAAGCAACAAGAGAAAAACAGATAAATAGGATTTCATAAAAATTAAAATTTTTGTGTATCAAACATTATCAAGAAGATGAAAGACAACCATAAAGAGAGAAGATATTTTCAAACCATATTTCTCATAAGAGTTTTATATCTATAATATACAGAACTCTTACAATCCAGCAACAGAAACAAAAAAATCATTTAAAAAAATGGGCAAATGATTTGAATAGACATTTATCCAAAGAAGATATGCAAATTGCATACAAACATATGAAAATATGTTTGGCATCAATTGCCATTAAGGGGGTGTAATTTAAAACCACAGTGATACAACACTTTACACAATGATGGCAATAATCAAAAAACAGAAAAGTGTTACCAAGGATGTGGAGAAACAGGAAACCTCATATACTGCTTGTAGGAATGTAAAATGGTGCAGCCACTGTAGAAAAGCATTTGGTAGTTTCTAAAAAAGTTAAAAATAAAATTATCATATAATCCAACAATTTCACTCCTATGTATATATCCCAAAGAATTAAAAACAGGTATTCAAACAAATACTTGTTCAGGAACATTCAATATCAATACTATTCATAATATCCAAAATGTGGAAAAAGCCCAAAATGGGTGAATAAAGGAATAGTATTTCATACAATAGAATAACATTTAGCCGTAAAACTGAATTAAATGCTGATACACTGTTCAACTTGAGTGAATCAAAAAAGCATTATAAGAGAAAGTCACATATTGAATGTTTTCTTATATATGAAATATTCAGAATAGGCAAATCTATAGAGACAGAAGGTAAATTACTGGTTGCCAGGGCTTGAGAGAATGGGGAATGAAGAATGATTACTTAATGGACACAGGGTATTCTTCTGGGGAGATAAAAAATTTGAACTAAAGAGACGTTTACACACTGTAAATGCACTAAATGCAATGACTTGAACATTTTTAAGTGGCTAATTCTATGTGAATTTCCTCTCAGTTAAAAAGAAAGGCCTCTAGAATTGTGCTTTTGAATAGAACTATAGTGCATGCCACATGTGTAATTTTAGATTTCCTAGTAGCCATATGAGAAATGTAAAAAGAGAACAGATTAGATTTAAATTAAAATACATTTTACTCAAACTGACATATCAAAACATGTTACTTTAACATATAATTAGTATAGTGATTGTTAATAAGTTTTTTTGCATTGCCTGTAAAATTGTGTGTATATCACAACTTGAACTAGTTACATATTCAGTGCTTAATGTCACATATGCCTATTGCCTTTTGTCCTCGAGTGTGTCACATAAGAAAGCAAATACCATTCCATGGAACTGAACAAAAATCACCTTCTTATGAAGAAGAAAAATTATTCTTACAGAATTTATTCCATATACGATTTATTATACAAGGAAAAAGCAAGGTCTTTCTTTTCTAGAAAAGTGAAGGGGACTTTCACAATCAAACAACTTTTTTTTCTTCTCACAATAGTTGCTCCCTATTTTTGTACTCTTAACCTATAAAATGCTAAAATGGATGTGTGTGAACAGAATATATATAGCTGTGTGCAGTGGTATAAATGCTAACAACAAAACCCAGTACTGCATGAAATGAACTAGTTCATGACTTCAAGTAATTTGTTTATTTTGAAATTAACTAACCATAATAAGGCTAATGAAATCAGTAAGAAACATGGATAGAAAAAGTCAACTGCAAGTGATGTAATTGCTATCTAGAAAATCTAAAGATCTCAATTAAAAAATTAAGACATGCTATAATTGAAAAGCCTGTAGGGTTCAAGAGGAATATGTGAACGGTACTATTCTTGATCCCAGCAGTATTTTGAAAATACAATGGAAAAGTTGCCATTCACTGTATCAATAACATAATTAAATGCTTCCTATTAAGTTATCCAAAAAATACATCAACTAGAGGAGGAAAAATCATGTAGAGTTGCAAATATTATTAAAGTATTTCTGTAAATAAGAAACCATAACATTTTTTAAAGATGTGGTGAAATAAAAATAGCAAGTGAAATAATGTGTAAGAAGTCTGCACACTCAAATCACTGTGCTGTGAGAAAGCCTAAAGCTGATGTGGAGGAAGGAATGGCCCTGTGCAAGAACACTGAGGTGGTCCACAGGTCTCCACTGACATGTGAGTGAAGCTTTCTTGCACCTTCCCATCTATCACATTTACCAACTGAATGTCATAGAAAATAATAATTGCATAACTTGAGTGGAGGCTTTAATATTGACCTACAGAATCATGAGTGAACACAATGTTTGTCTCCTTAAGGCACTAATATTTAAGTTTGTTATGTAAAACACAATTAGTTAAAACAATTATTGTAGGAAAGTGTTTAATCAGTTTAATTACTTAAACTAATTAAATGTTTTCCAATACCAATCCAAATATGATTACTTTAAAAAAATTAATTTAAAACTGACTGTGGAGTTTCCAAAAAGGAAATAAAATAAGCACATTTTAATCACAGGTTGGAAAACTTTGTATAAGAATATTAATAGAATAAACATGATGTACATTTGTTAAATTGTACTGCATATCATTAAATATGACGTCATAGCGTAAACCACCATAAAAATTATCTGTGTTTTGTATGGCAGGTAAATAAATGTTAAACGTTGTATAAATCAGCATGGACGTGATATAAATTGTGTAATCATTACCATGTCATCGTACAGTCTGCTTAAAATACTTCATTTTTGTAAGTGTGAAAATTCACATGATTATTTTATTTTAATATAATATAAATAATTATAAAGATACAAATTGAAGCACTGGGTCAACTGTCATGTTTCAAATATGAAAGAAAATTTTTAAATTGCCACAGACTGTGTTTCATATTCTACTTCTAGGAATTTATCCTAAAAATAACCAGTTTTTTTTTTCAAAAATGGTGTCTATTATACATAGTTATGATGCATTTAGAATAAATTATAATAGAGATGGAAATAACTATTGATTAAATAAATTATAAATATTTCATATCTATAGAATATTGCAGTACAATTACTAAAAAGAAGACAAAGATACATGGGTAATTAAGAATATACCTAAAATATTGTTGAGGAAAATTAACAAACCTGTAGATACATTACCTTGTATGTTTTATGTTACTATGTGCATGAATATGCTCACGTTTTTATCTAGATACACACATATAAATGCACACATTTAGCACGTTTTAGATCTCATTATAAATTTGATATGTGTATAAAAATATTTCAGTGTAGGAGGATTTATGGGTAACATTTCTTATATGTAATTTTCTCTCTTTTTTCTCAAGTATTACAAAAATTATGGACTGAGTATATTTAATATATAAAACATATTAAAGTGTGGAAGCAATAACAGACTTTATATACATACAACACATATATAATCTGTGTACAATTCCTTTTTCTCTTGAAAAGAAATTTGACAATATGTACCAAGAGTTTTAAAATAATATTCTTAATTTTGACTTTTTAATTCCTCTCTTGAAATTAGATGAAGAAATATAAAATAAGGGAAAATGCATAGATATGAACTTGCACAGTATTGTGTTATATTTATTACACTAAAAAACAATAATTAAATAAGTTATATTTACTCCACACAGTATGATCTATGAGTAAGACTTCAGCATTTGTGCAGAGCCTGATCATGACTACGGCTGATGTTCAGCTGGCACGGACAGAGGCGCTGGTAGTGAAATTTGTTTAGCATACTCCTGGCTACAAGAATGGAAAATGGATATAAATACATTTGAAACATACAAAATACCTGAAACCCATCTATTCATTGAAAAAAGCTCAAAAACAATGTACAAAGTATTTCAGGTATATGCTAATTTGTCTCCTAAGTAGATTTTATATTCCTCAAGTTTTCTGGTATATTTTTTGGTGTTGTGGCTTTTCCTTTTATAAAAAAATAGAGATTAAAAAAAATAGCAATGGTGCCCAGCAAACCAAGTATTTGAATATTTTTTAGTAGTATCATTTCTGTTTTAGGAAGATCATTTTCAAATCAAACACACACACAGGCTATTTTCACTTAGTTCACAGGACCCAAAGCTCGATTTAGCTGCTTCATTCATTGATTTCCATAGTTACGTTCTCATGTAATGAAACTTTTGCTTTGACTCTGTAATTCAGTTTGATTCCTGGACTGCATCTACACATTATTATCATTTGCAGTGTTACACTTCACTAAACTGAATGATTTACTGTGCTTTTTCTCAGCACCAGAGAGAGACTTACAAATAGGGGGAGTGTAAAAAACACGGAATTCCTTTGAATCTTGCTTCTTTCAGTCTTTCGGTGCCTCAGATTTTTTAAGCCTTCATAACGCCACTGTTAATGTGTGGTCTAAATTTTTACTTAATCAATTGTAAATTTCTTGATGGCAAAAGACTTGCTTTTCCAGACATTTTTTCCAAGGGGCAATTCAAAAAGATATGTGAAAATATACACCTTATTACTATTTCTCCTCTAAATTTTTCCTTACTTAATAGAAAAATAAAACATTTAAAATACAGAACAATCTCATCTTGAAGAAAGGTAGCATACTTCATACCACTTGTCTTTACCCCATCTTTGCCCTCCTAAATGAAAATGGTCGAGAACGATGCAAACAAACGCAGAAAGTTAAAGCTGCTGTTGCTCCACCTCAACTGATTCAGGGTAGCCCTTTATCAATCAGATTAAATACAGAGTCAGTGTAAATCTCAGTGCACGTACAACGGAGTAAGGGCTGGGAGGATTGAAGGAATGAGGATATGTGTTTTGGAAGGGACAAAGAATACCTTGGAGTTGGGACCGGTCGGCACACAGATCACTTTGTGGCCCAAACATCCATCTAATTGACTAGATTCAGAGCTCAGAATGTGATGTGACACATCTAGCAATGTTTGAATCTATTTAATTTGAATCTCAACACTCAGGTACTTAATCTGATATATGGATCATATTAACTTTCGGCACATTATTATTTTCATCTATAAACAAGTGTTTATATAAAAAAAGTTTTTAAATTAAAACTAACTTTTCAATTAGTCTTGGTATAATAGGTATTTAATTTTATATCATGTAATTATGTTTCAGTTTAAAACTAACTGGAAGAATAAAATTAAGAATAGAAGGAAAAATATTTGAGCCTTGATATGTTATTTTCCACTTTCTGGAATGTAAGCTTAGTGAAGACAAGTCTGTCTGTCTGTCTGTTTCAAAAATGTATTCCTCACACCAGGAGAATATCCAGCACATAGCATATGCTCAATAACTATTTCATTGAAGGAAGGAAGAGATCATATTCATTTATTATTTTTATTTTCTCAGTGAGTGAACATCAATTCCAAACTTTCCCTTATTCACTTAGGTTATTTTCTATGTATTTAGTAAATATTTATTAATAATTATACTATGTATAGGCAGAGTCTTTCTCAATAATCTGTTTTATGTATTTAATCAATTTCTACACTTGTATTCTACTCTGTATTTGATCTCTTTCCCCAGTATTAGAACCAGCATAGAATAATGATAATCAGTGCATATTCCTGGAGCTGGGGGTGGGATTGGTAGAGTCAAATCTCAGCACTACCACATAATAGCTGTAGACCTAGGAGGGTTACACAGCTGTTCCCTGCCTCAGTGTCCCCAGTTTTAAAATGGAATAATTATTCTAACTCATATGATGTTTAAGTAAATAAAAACTAGTAAAGCATGGAAAACAGTATGTAACATAAAGTAAATAAATGCTCAATGTATGGTAGAAAATATTGTCATGTCTTCTAAAAATCATGTTTTACTGAAACCTTTTATTCTTAAATGTTAATATCCAAGGCTTTTGTATGCTTCCTTTCTCTTCTTTAAGTTTTATTGTGTAAATTTTCAAATTGTATATCACCCTTGCTCCACTGCTTATAACTGTTCAACCTTGTCACTTCCTAAGATCTAATATCCCATCAGTAAATCGAGGATAAGCTTCCGGATTTGCTTGAGTGTTCAATACCAAGGTCTTTAGTGCCATGTCTAACACATGCTTGGTATTCAATACATTTTAGCTACTAAAATTATTATTGTTTTAAAATTACTATTGTTTGCTAAAAATGAACTTTTGATATATGGATAAAAAGGTGATAATGGTCTTCATATACTACAACTCATATTTTATTTAATTTTACTTCACTGTCATGTAGCAAAATCCTCTCCCTTAATTACCCACTCTTAATGTCCATACGGTGTCCTCTGACCAATACTCCAACTTGTTTCTTTCTCTTGGCATTCCTTTTGAGTGTTACATTACATTTGTCTAAATTAAATCCCATTCTGTGTTGCTGTTTTCCCATTTCTCACTTTTCGTCACTCTGAAACTTTTGTCTACCTTCCACTAGGTTTGCAGTTTCTTTTGAAAATGTATCTGTGGCTCTGATAAATGCACACTCATCCATTCTTTTCTAAAGGCAGTTATAGAATGCTCTCTGAATTCCACCTAACCCATTTCATGATAACATGCTCTTTCTATATTTTCAATGATTTAATTGTGTAATTTATATTATCAGTAGTAGTAGTAATAATGAGGAAGACAAGACATCAAAGAGTGTGGGTTTTAGAAACTACAGAGATTGGCTTACTGTTCTTTTGCTGCATTTCTCTGAGCCCAATTATCTGAAAAATGGGGCAAAGATTGTTGCAACGATTCAATTTACCTTGATGAGGGAAAACCAGGAGAACGTATTTATAGCTGTTCCCTTCAATCCCTCACAGTATTCCTCCTACCTTTAATTATTTAATTGATTTCTGTGAGGGTAGTTTGTGTAAGCTTGGTCACTGGAATTTATATTCAAGTATGAAGGATATATATATAATATACATATGTATATACTCACGTATCAATAATATATTTATTCATGTTGTAAATATTACTAAAATGATATATTCGTATATTACATATAATAACCATTGTGTATATATTATACATTTGCATCCATCACAGGTACTTACACTGACTGACATGTTTATGAACATTCGAGTTTGCTATATTGTTTGCCTGTCATTCAATTGCAGTCTTCTAAGACTTGAGAAAACTAAAGTGCAAACTGTAAATCGAGCTCATTAGTCAAAGTGCACACCCTTTCAGTTTTCATGTGGGAACAAGAGGAACCAGAAATCAGTACTGACATACTTGTTTGTAGCCAAGTGTTTTTCTCCTATGACTCCCTAAGAGTACTTACAGTTTCAAGCAGGGAAATGATATGATTTCCAAATGTCTGAAATGTGATAGGTATACATTAAATACTTGTTTAATGAATGAATGGTAATTTAAAAATAAATAAAAGCAATATAGAGTGGTAGTTATTAATTTCAATCTTAGACTATGTATTTTTTTCCCTTAGATGCAATACTTTGTATATTTTTTTCTTGATTTCATTGACTCCTTCCCTTTATTTCCTTTCTCTCACCCTATCTCTACAGTTGTCTTTTTCTTTGGCTCTGTCTGGCTCTCTTTATCTTTCTGTTTCTCTCTTTTCCTATTTTTCCTTCATTTCTTGGTAGTATATACCAATTATGTGGTATAAATGTACATTTACAAACAAATACATTCTGTAGTTTCAAATGAGCACTTTCGACTTTAATGATCAAAATTGGATGCTTGGTGCATATACACTGAGGCCTTTCCTCATTTTGTTTTAATTTAAAAGTAATATTTAACATTGTAAGATTGTAAAATACATAAAATTGTATTTTACATAAAGAGAATGGAATTTATGTGTATGTATATATAGATCCACTCAGGAAGAAAATTTTTTTTATCTTAGTCAATATACTTTAAAACAACTGAAATATATTTCAAATGTTTAATGTTGAAATTAGATGATGTATAAAATAAAAGGTGAAGAACTGGTACGTGGTTTTTTATATTCTTGGAAAACCTCAAAATACCATTAGAAACAGATCCCAAGGAAAGCAAATGTTTCCCTTGTATACTTTTTGGTGTGTTTGTATGTGTATGCATGTTTTCATATACATATTTATATTTATTTATAATTTAAATATATATATATTCTCAAATGCAGTTATGAATAATTGCATATTTGTTTTAAGTGAATGAATGCATAAGTTTGGATTTACTTGTAGTGATAATATTTGGTGGTTTAATAATAGTAATGATAATTTCCATCTATGGAATGTTTAGTAAGCACGGTATATGAATTAATCCTGACATGGTATCTGTGATATAGCCATTCACATTACCCCCACTTTCCAGATGGGCAAACAAGGTCCTATAACTAAAAAGTGCTGAAGTTAAAATTCAAATTCAGAGTCACATAAGAAGTCAATTGGCACTTATCCAACATGGTTTGTTTCCTGCACTTATATCACAAACATTAGTTTATATCAGCTACTGTGGCACATAATAAGGCAATATCTCATATATATTATATAACTACATTCTGTGAAAATCTAGTATTTCCTTTGCAATTTTTCCTTTTCTCAGAAAATATTTTATCATTCATATTAATTATATATTAAAAAATTTAAGGATTTTCTATCAGACAGCATCACATTAGCATAAATTATATCATGCTTCCAGATTTGAGTTCTTATATAAGTATTTCTCAGCAATGTATTAGAATCTGATTATACAACATGCCCTCAGGGGAAAAAACACATTTTTCTTTTCTCAGTAGAATTTAATATTTGTACTCCTGAGAAAATTACTACATCTAAGTTTAAGCTTTCATGATAACACAGCAAATCTCTGCCTCTTAAAACTACCTAATTAGAATTTTGACAAATTAAAAAAATACCAATTATGTAAAAATACTTTCTATTTAACTGAGCTAATTACAGAGCCTTGTGTTTATGAGTATAAGAGGAATTAGTTAAGAATCTCAGTGTTCCTGGGTTGTTCTTTTAACAAAATGATGAGCTTTATGTCTGATTTATCTAATATTAAATTGATAATTAAGTAGTACTGGGGAAACATTGTGTTCCATGTGTTCATTTATATTTTTATTTCCAAATATATAAAATACTAGTAAATATGCATTTAGAGACTATGATGTGATGCTCTTCATAGGCAAAATTCAAAACTAAAATAAAATCTGTATTGCTTTATCAAATTTTCATTAAGGCAACAATACTAATGAAATGTTTTTATTTGTAATGTTTCATTAGTAATGAAACAATACTAATGAAATTATTTTAAACTATATTTGCTATTGTTTTATAGATAATAAGCAATTAAGTAATCAATTATCAATTGTTTGGTGTTAATTTTGTAATAGATATCTCAACTGGTTAAACCAGAGATTAAAAGTTGAGCTCAGATACTGCGGCCTACGCCCGCGGCATGGAGAGGGTCTAGCTTCTGGGGAGGCTTTAACAAGCTCTGGAAGCACTGGGTGCTGAAGTCCAAACAAGTTCTTCCCAGGGACAAGATTTACTTGCATTCCTCTGTTAAACAGAGTGGGACTTGTCTTTGGCTGTAGTGTTTCTTTGTCAAAGTTTAACAAACCCCTTGTGCTTTTTATATCTTGCTTGCTCTTGTTACATTTTTCCTGATAAACTGTTGAATTGCAGACCTGACCCCCTAGCTTGGTCACTGGTTGCCTTTCTGTATGATGCACCAGCCAAACAAGCCTATAAGGGATCCCGCGGTGTGGTGCATACCTGTGACGGCAGCTCACGCTCTCAGTGCAGCTTGGAAACAATCCAAAATATGTTGCTGGATCACGCAGATCTGGCCATTAAGTGTTGGAGCATTTTTTTCTAAGAGGGATGAATATATAAAGGAGATATGCATAAATTCTTATTTCTAGTACTATTTATGTCAAAGGTTAGGGTAGCAATGGAGGAAAGAAGCCAAGGGGTGATAAGATTCTCCACAAGGTATAATGCTTGTCTTTTATTCTGTACATTCCTTATGCTGAATCAGCTGCACCAAATCTTCTCATTTTTTTCTTTCTTCATTGTGGTTGTTTTCCACTTATGCTTTCTTCCTTCTGTTATGTCAATGCTGTAAAACTTTAAAGTTTAGCTTCCTGCCAAAATATGTGTCTGTGCTAAAAATATCTACTAATAGTGAAAACCTATAGAATGTTTTTCTTTTGAGCTAATCCCATTTCCTTTAACTGTATACTAAATAATACCCAGCCAAAACAAAATCACTCTTGACAATTTTATATGAAGTACAGTGTTTGATCATATTTTAAAATAGCTTTAAATCTAAATGAAGCCATTTATAAAGCTTAAAATATTATGGCTCTTTCCATGAACATTTTGTAAGTATAAATTAAAATATCTGATAATTTTATGTAATTTTAAACATAAAATATTTTCATGACTAAAATATATATAAAATATATTCTCAAAAATAATCTTTTTGAAATGAAAACAAATATCAGATAAAATAATGCACATTATATTATGATTAATAATATAAAACTCAGACTTAAATGTGAAAATGGTGACATCTGATAACTGAACTACACTCTATTAACATTTATATATTACAAAGAAATGAATATATCAGAGGCTGGAATTCATCAGTATATAACCTTGACCCATTTTTTCATCTACTTAACCAAAATTAATTATTTTACTTGTTTTTCTTATGATCTGCAAACAGCTTAGACTTTTGTTATTTAAGGATTACTAAAAAATCGTTTTGGATTTGCTTCACCAGCTTCTATTAAAAAGTAATGTATTTAATCTTTCTAATTGGTACTGTTCACAAAATTTGCTCAGGTGAACAGGATAAAGGTAGTACCTCAGTTAAATCTCTACAAAATAGAGAAGCTTACTATAAATAATGCAATGACAAAAAGACTGAGATTTTTGCATAGAAAAAGCCACAAAGCATAGATTCTAACACTTACTGTAGTGGACCCCTTTTCTCAAATAACCAAAAGTGTTTCAGCAATTATAAGATCTATACATGTGTGATCTAAATTAAAGCCATGCAAGTGATAATTTATATAAATACATTTTCAACCTGTGTAACTTAAATCTAGTACATTGATTTTAGCAATAAATGTTCATACTACTGAATTAAGTATATAATTGTTCACATCTCTTCTTTGTTGTAATGATGAAGATAAATGACTTCAAATGTGAGTTCTGAGGCATTTTAGAAAGCTTCCAATCATAGTGTATTTACATAACATGTGTAAAGACCTATAATTTCAAAGTAATAATATTATTTAAAATTATATCTAGAAGATCCTAAGAGAAATACATAGTGAAAGTAATTAATAGTATATTCATGGCAGAGAAGATGCATTCTTAGCTGCATATAGGACATAAATCCATCTTTACCTGGCAACAACCATTGACTTGCAAAATCCATAAATGGATGCATTTTTGTTTAGGAAGAGGTAAAATAAGGGTGGTCAATCTCTTTTTCTTCAATTCTAGACCTCTCTATCATTATAGACCATAAATAAATGTTACTTGTCCTCTCATTAACACTTTGTAACTGTCTCTAAGCATGAATGAGAAGCAGCAGGACAGATAAGCAAATATTGGTACTATTTCAGAAAAAGAAACCTAACTTCTGATTTGTTAATGAAAAACTGCACTGGACAAGTTAAAAAGGCAAGGGAGACTTAACCAAGAGTTTTAGCATAGATTTAAGGCTATTGCAATAGGGGAAGTTTACCTCAACTCTGCTGCAACAAAAGGCAAGAGAGTTATTACTTACTGGAGTGGGCAATTGGAAAGTACTGAAGGACCATGGGGTGGATATGTTTGTGGTCAACCTGAGTAGGCCATGTGTGCAAGCTATTTGGCATTTACTGGAGTTAGGCACCTACATGCTCACAGAAGCTGGACTGGGGCACTACCTTCCTTGATGGTAGCATTTCCAGAGGAAGGCTCCCAGGTCCTTCAGGAAGATGTTCTTTGGTTGTAAACAGACAAGAGGTTGGGAAACAATTTACATCTCAAAGAGGCTGAGAAAGAATTTAAAACTGCAAATTTTCTGAAGTAAATGCTCTAGGAAAAGGCGGTCAGAAGTTTGCAATCTGGATAGGATTGGTCTGAAGTTAAGTGAAACTGAGGGAAACCCTGAAGCTGTCTTGGTCTGATTAGGTTCCTCTGATTTCTTAGGGAGAAATTGGTGGCAGAGCTGACAAGGCTCCTTAGAATACTTTCCTTCTCAAAAGCATTTCTGCTAAGCATTTTTGTAGTTAAAGACACAGTGGAATTAAAATGTTCCCTATTAAAAGTAAATACTGTCCTGGAAATCAAGCTTGTTCACAGGTTAGTACTGTGAATGATCTATGTGAGATAATCAGTTTGCTTTCCTTCTGGCTGAAAAATGTGCCCTGGGAATTCATATTTTGATTGAATGTTAAGGGAGAAGAAATGATCATTGTTTCACATGATAAACTAGGAGAAGATAGAACCAGTGGGAGATTCTATCTGGGACTAAAAACTGCTTTTGGGCAAGATAAACGACTCATTTGTATATTTTGTGTTGGACTCTAGGAGTAGCAATTATAGTTATAAAAATATCCCTCCATTATTTATGGAAAACTTAAAGGAGATAGAAAATACAACGGTAGTTTACAATTCACCCATATGTAAATGGGAGCAATTTTCATGTATTGCTATTTTATGGTTAGTGTTCTGCAACCATAGAATGAACAGAAACCAGTAGGTAACATTTAAACAGCTAAAACATCTTGAAAGAATGCAAACCAGCCAAGTATTGTTTAAATGATTAGCAACTTCATAAAAAGGGCTGAAGAGTAAATATTTTAGGCTTCACATGCTATAAGGTTTCTAGAACAGCTACTCAACTCTGCATAAATAGCTGAAATTAGCCATAACAACACAGTAATGAATAGGTATGGGTGTGTTCTAACATAACTTTATTTATAAAAACAAGTGTTGGGCCTCATTTGATCCATGGGCATCATTGACCAAGCCCAGGACTATGGGAACACTTGCTAAAGAGAAGAAATCTCTAATAAACTCATGTTCTTATAGCCTACATGGACTAATGCTCCAGCTACAAATACAGGGTGATGCCTAGGTGGTAACAAAAAAAGGAGGCTAGGAACTAAGAATTTGTCAGTAAACTTACTAGTGACAAGGAAAGAAAGGCTTTCTAGACAGAAATGTCTTTAAAGTTGAAAAGGGCAATTCATTAGCTGATTAGAGCTTGATTGGCTTGAGAATAGCCGACTCTCTTTCTTGTAATTTTCTGTTCATCAACCTCGAGATGCTTTTGACCTGTGCATCAGAAGGGAGATGCCCAAGCTCACAGCCGACACCACTTACTAAATCTGATGCTACCCACTTGTACGTGAACAAATTGTATTCCAGCATAAATAAAGGTATCCTGTGATTCTGATTAGCTCAGTCAGTCCCCAATAGCCTACTTAATTCTGGATGAATTGTTAAATTTGTTTCTGGATTTGCATAGCTGAGGCCCAATCTTCAGAAACTGTGAAGCACTGCCAGAAAGAACAGCCAGCATTCAATTCCCCATTTTTCGCATCTATTTGATATAACATACTAGAGAGACTCAAACTCTGTAAAACTTTGTACAGGCAAATGATCTGATCACAGTTTCAGTTTTATCGGTGATAGCAGTGCATGATGGCAAATAGCAATCTCTTTTATACCTGAACTGCTTTAATTAGGCAAACAGTACTGAAGTGTTTTTTCAGTCCAAAATGCTTGTATTATGTTACACTGCATGGATGAAATAGTTCATTCATTTAGCTTTGACGACTGTCATTTAAAATATGGTGGAAATTTTTCAATTTATTAAAGACAGAGAAAATAATGTGTCATTTGACTGACTCCAACATTAACATCCTGGGGTTTCCTTGAAGTAAGTGGAGGGAATGAAGGCAGGTAACCATTCTTTCCTTATATTTGTAATAGATTTTTAACATGCCACTGAACACACTGTTAACATACAGGAAATGTGCTTTGTCCTGACAAATGAGGATTCACAGCACACTCTTCCTGTTAGATTCTATCCTTGGATGTCTTTGCAATTTCACCTACCAGTTTACTGCACAGAATTCCATTTGTAAGTGATCATACTGAACCTTTTAAAAGATTATTAAAGATACTAAGTTCATTCAGTATTTTATGTATTCAGTAATTTAGGTATTTAGGGAATCATATCCAATTTTCTCAAATAATACATGGTATTTCTGCATGCATATTTATGCAGCACATCCAGAATTCACTAAAGGCCAGGCACAGTAATAAGAATTTTAAAAATATCATATCTTACTGTGGGGAAAGTTGAAGCTCCTATGGTCAGGATCTTCACCTGACCCTAAACTACTTGATGATGTAATTGGCCTGCTGCTTTCACACCTGTAGGCAATAAGCGATTGTTTATTGAGTCACTATGTAAAGAGCTCTGGGCAGAGGCAGAGACAAAGGTGGATTATAGACCTGCAGACTGTTGGATTCAGATGAAATTCTAGTGCTTGACCTATCGCTGGGGAGAACAAGCTGAGTAATAAACCCTTTTACCCCAAGAATGTTCTTTTGTCATTCCTCAGTCTCACTGAATCCATAGTGAACTTGCCCAGGGCTGAAACCCATTGGCAAGACACTTATCTTCACGATACTCTCAAAAGTTCGGTATCATCTTTATTGTAAGGATGGAAAAACTGATACATAAGGATTTTAAATGACTTGTCAAACATCTTTCAAAGAGTGTGCATTACAAATCAAACTGAGGCATGAATCAATCATGCTTCAAATGTGGGTCTTGTTAATAATACACTTCACACTTTTATCCTTCATCTTCTTCAGACTTCATTGTCAGTAGCAGGGATTTTTTTTAAAGATGGTTGCTTTAGAGATATCCAAAGGTGTTTTTCTCTTCTTATCAATTGTGATCAAGGACCTGAACTCCTTCGGTCTTTGCATTAGTCATCCAGGGTGTTGAGGAAATTTCCTATCTGATAACCAGTTGGCTGCTGAAGCCTTAATTAATTGTCTGTTCCTCACTTAATAGCATCACAAATAGAAAAAAGAAGTCACGATTGTAATAGCACTTACCTCATAGGATACTTGTAAGTTACAGATCTGATGAATCAAGTACTAAGAACAATGTCTGACAAATAGTGAGTGCTGAGTAAATGTTGACAATCATTTTCTTTTACTCTAGTTCTACAGGAGCAACTCACTTGTAAGGGGGTTTTAAACTTGATATAATATACCTTGAAATATCAGTCTCTTATTATTGTAGCCTACATACCTGCAATGATAAAATTATCCATTTGTACCCTTGAATTTTTGCATAACATAAGGTTAAAATTAATTTGATAAAGTGGCCACCTAGTTCTCTCTGTTGGATACAATTTTTGTTAGGTCAGATTTCAAATGGAAACTATTCTTCATAAAAAAAGAATTATTTTCCAAGTTTTTAGTGTCATAGATATCACTGAATGAATAGGCTTATTCTTAAAATTCAACTGCATATAATCTACTTCAAAGAGAAAAATTAAATAAAATTGAACATTTAAGTTGAATGGTAATTGTACTATATTTGAAAGGCCACAGAAGGATTATAAAATCATGAATAAAAAAGTGACACTCACTGTTGTTAACATATAAAACTTTTGCTTGAAGTATTATCAAAATACAGTTCTGTCTATAATACTGTATTAGCCTTTTTACAGTTACTAAGAACAAAAAAATGAAATCCCAATTTTGCACAATAACATTTGCTTCATTATTTTATAGAAAAACTTTCATTGAAAAGTCTTTTTTCATATCTTCTCACAACTTTAAAATCCCACCAATGACATGGGAAGAAATGATCTTTTGTTTTGACTGTTGAATGTTTTTATTTATGCTTATGATTATGAATCTTTATTTCTTTCAGAACTCATGGAAGAAATTATTCCATTCTCACTTGCATCCTCAGAATTTTCCTATTGACTCTTTTTTTTTTCAGGTTAAGCCCAGGATTCTTTTGTCCAATTTCTTACCCAATTCTTCTCTCCCCATTTAGACCTCTTGTCTTTTTTCTCTGTCCAATATATTAAATGTACCTAGAAAATGTATTCAGTGCTACCTGCACTATTTCTTTCTAAACCTAAACACTCTGCTTTCTCTATGTCACGCTCTAGGTTTTTGCAGGCATTATGGCTAACCTGGTCCTTGGATGCACAGACCTGGTCTTTGCTGGCAGGGCAGGTTTATCTAGATGAGGCTTCACTAACCAGGGGGGGATAAACATTAAATCTGAATTTAGGCTCTTGTTCAAAGTATATAGGAATTCATGTTGCTTCATATTCTTTCCAACACTTGTTATCACCAGACTGTAATTTTTGCCTACTTGAAAGGTCTGACTTAAATTTGCATCTCCCTGATTATACTTATAGCTGAACACTTTTTCAGATTTTTCTTAACCATATAGGTTAACTAATTTATAGAGTATTTGTTCAAGTCAGTTGGTGATTCTTTGGAGTTGTCTTTTTCTCATTGATTTTTAGGAGATCTTCATTAATTCTACATACAGATCTTTGTTGGCTTTGTAGATGGCAAGAGGATTTTCTCCTGGTGACTTGCATTTTTGGTTTCTTAGTAGTATCTTTTGAAGTTTATATTACCTAAGCTATAAAGTAATCAAACTTACACATCATTCCCTTTATTGTGAGCTTTTTTGTGCGTTAAGAAATCTTTCTCTAAACCAAGATGATGAAGATATTCTCTTATGTTATCAGGCATTCTTAAAATATCAACTTGTAATGCTAAACTTTGACACTCGTATTTAAATATCTTCTTTGCTCTCCTTCCATCTTTGATCTTCCATGTACGGTCATTTTCCTTCTGCCTCAAGAACATCCTTTGGAATTTACCTTAAGACAAGTTTGCTAGAGATGAACATTCTTGCTGTTATTTTTGGAAAAATACTTTAATTTTTATGTATGTGTATAAAATTCTAAGATTGATTTTATTTTGTTTCCTCACTTACAAAATATAAGCCATCCACTAGCCTTTTGTTCCTTTCTTGCTATTGAAATCGGTTACCTTCTAACTCTCCTTACTGTGAAGCAATCTGTATATTTTTTATTTTTTATTTTCATAATGTTTCTCTTTGTCTTTGATTTTCTCCAACTTCACTACTAAGTGTCCAGATGTAGATCATTCTAGTTTTTTCATTTGTTCTGCTTGACATTTGATGACTGTTAATCTCTTGACTGGTGTCTTTTACCACATATGGAGAATTCACAACAATAATTTTTTCACATATTTGCCTTTGCCCCATTTTCTTTGTTTTCTCTTTCTGGGGTTCCACACAAACCTATTTTTGTTAATCTCATTTGCATTTTAAAATCTTTATCTTTTGCTTTTCATTGTGTAGTGCTTCTTTTCATCTCTTTCCCAGCTACTAATTCTCCTATCTGCTGTGTGTAATCTGCTCTTAAGTACACCAAAATAATTCTTAATGTTACATATTACATTTTCTACTTGCATAATTTCTACTTTGTTCTTTCATGAATTACAATGTTTATAGATAATATATTTAATTTTTTTGTCAAGATTTCTAAACTGATTTTGTTTCATAATCAATATGTTTTACAATCCCAACGGGTTTGCCACGGTTATATGTTATTTTTGCTCATTCTCATCATTCTTTATTCTGTGTACCTTGTTATCCCAGACTGCTGGATATTTTATTTCAGAAATAGTTTAAAACAAGGATTAGATGGCTAGGGTGATATTTTCTTACTGTAGAGGAGAAGACTTTATGCTTTGCTCTCTACAGTAGACACCTAGATAAAAGTAGGCTGCAGTCCAAACATTCCCTTGCGGAGTGAGGTGGCTCAAAGTCCAGGCATAGACAAAGAGGTAGCCCATCATTAGGCCTGGAGCAACAAGAAACCACATAAGGGCGTTTAGGCCTCAGTCATCTTTTCAACATGGAAATATTCCTGAGGTAATGAAAGGCTCCAGATGTAATGTCATCTCTCTAATTTACAGTTCTCTTCTGGACATAGGCTGGGCAATTCCTCACTGTCTTACCTCTTTCATAAGATAAAAATGAGAAATAATATCTCTTTCATCTATTCTTTAAAATATTTGTATTTAATCTGTTTGTTGTTTTACTTCTTCAGTGGAAGAATTAGCCCAAATTATCTAATCCATTGCTACTGAAGAAGTGAACTTTCTAGGTCTTTTTAGATTTGTTTTATTTTTAAAATAGACATTATGATATGATAACACAAAAGTTTAAAGGTAAGTAATTAGTATAAAATTTTTATCAAAATAAATTAATATATATCCTGGATATGTCTAAATTAGGTAAGAATTTATATTTATTTTGAAATCACCTTTTTCTTGACAAAGGAGACTATTAGAATTTCCCAGTTAGTTAAGGATCTTGTCATTGAGAAATTGTAGTTTTCTTATTAGGAAAGTAATTAATTTATTCCATCTAGAATTCCTAAGTGTCTTTTTTCTGTGATGTATTTCTGACAAGTATTTTATTATTATCTGATTTTAATTTGTAATTTTATTCTTAGTGGAGTAAAGAAGTGAATATGTTACTTGAAAATACTGATAAAATGTCTTCATGATCAGGGCAATTACAGTATATATTAGTATTTAAATAAATTACATTAAATATTTATATAAATAAGTATATGCTTAGAAACTTGAAAAGAGGTAGGTATTTATAAGAACAGAATCCCATTTTTGATAAATTATGTTCTCAGAATTTTAAAAGAATTACTTTCCCATTAAAGTTAGCAAAATCATCTTTTTTTGCTAGTACTTCACAAATATCTGTAATATTTAATTTTTTTCCTGAGTTATGCAAAAATCACACAATATTTTCTTCAAGTTCCTATTACGATTTCTATCCTCTAGTTGCTCTTCGAATAAATTCTTGATAAACACTTATCTACTGTGGTTAGACTTGTACTTTGCTGTTCTTGTCTCTGGTTTCAGATTCTGCTAGAGGAGACTTACAATTTTTCATTCTTTTGAAAGAAAGATCTTAATATTCCTTTAAGACAAGTTGTGAAAATGAAAAAGTGCAGAAAGGGATCCACAGGGAGAAACGATTTTACTTGCCTCAGCTCTCCCAAGTAATCACAAGAAAAAAGCTGGTCTGGAAATGGCATTAATAGTCTTCATAACATGTGGTCAAAGGAAACACCACGGCTAGAGCTCCAATTTCTTTCCTTAAATACTTGATAGAACCTACAATAAGAGGCAAAGCTTATAAGTCAAGAGAAGTATTGAAAAACTTCAAAAAGCTCAGTACCATCTGTTATATCTAGCCTATATGTTTTTACCTTTGGTCAGGACATCAAATGATTTATATGATTTTATTCAAAGAGGAGTTTTCAGACATGCATTATCATTGGAGCTGAAGGGATAAAGTGTGCTAAAATGATATATGTTATTTGTTGCACAGCAGTTATCTGTACTTAAGTAGCAGATGTTTGTGGGTAGAATGCTATATAATGAAATATGCCATTATTACTGCATAGTTAGGAAAATGTAGATGACCATAATTGATAAGGAATTAAATTTCCAACATTTTCATTGAAACTCATTTATAAACTAACAACTATGGTTATATTTACATAAATATATACAAGTGCTCAAAGATAAGCAACCTGTACTAATAGGTCTTAAAATCACTTTTAAATTACAGATCTATTCATAGTTATTGTTTCTGTTTGTTAATGAAATGCTAGACATAATCACCATTTCTCTACAAAATTTACATTTGCTGTTTCATAAGCATTTTATTCAATATTAAATCATTTTTGATAAAATTTGAAATATAAGAATAAAAATGTTTAACACTTGTGATTTTGTGAGCTTAAATCTTTGTTAATAACTAGCAGAAAGACTAGTAAAGATGAGCATGACAACTTTGTAGGTAAAAGAAATCTTGCTGCTCAATTTATTTAAGGAAAGCATCAATTGATTTTTAGGAAAAACAGGTGAACATAATTGGTTTTATATACATAGTTATATATAATATATTAGGGAAGAGGTGAAATGTTTAGCAGGAAAAATATCCTAAAGAGTTTTCAAGACACATACAATTATTTAATAATACATATTGCTGAGATAGTTTTAAAATAATTTGAAATGTGATCTCCAAATTAAATAAAAGGTTTTTACTGTGCCTGCTAACAGTCCCTGAAGGAATAGTAATTCTTAATTCTAATTATGCATCCTCTCCAAAAAATTGTGTTTTATAAGGATGTCCAACATAAAGTTATGTCAAATCTCAGCATTTATTCTAAGATGTCCATATTGCCCAATTAACGTTGTAATATATAAGTACCAAAAACACAACTAATGTCAATGGCTTGGGACCTAATAACAGATGCAGGAGGTGAGTGAAGAGATTCCAAGGTGACTTAGTATCAGTTGTATTTCTAAATGTGAGACTAGCCAATGCTAACATGCTATTTTTTAGTACCAGATGTCTCATTATCTCTTACATGATTTTATGAGGAACCAGAAGCTGGAATTCAAGAATGTTAATGGAAAATAATTAATGATTCTTTTATGATACTCTACATGATATTACTTTTATAATTCTCTTCCTGTAATTTGTAATATTTTTTTAAAAGACATAAAGAAACACTGTTTTGCAAACTTCAAACTTTTCCTGTGCCTACTTGGTCAAAATTTTTTTTCTTTTAGTGATTTTATGTACATATCAATATATATGTACAATAAGTGTTAAAGAAAAGAAGATTGCAAATATACTGTATGTTCTTTTACTAAGGAAACATAAGTTTGAATATGGATAAATGCCTTTAGGGAACATTAAACTGTTAATACAAATGGCTGAATGAGATGTTTGTTACCCGTTTCTATCACTTTTATCAGTTATGTAGTGACCAAAAGAATAAACCTGTGCTGAGTCTCGGGGTTTTGTTATTTTAAGCATGCCTAGTCAGTTCACGACAACATAAAACAGTGATGCCATAAATAAGGTTTTTAGGTTTAGACTAGGTTTTGTATAACAGAATATGTGTCCATCTATTTCCACTTATTTTCTTAAGCTAGTGGTGTGGCATCCAGTGATCCATGACAACAGAAAACACTTAACACTAACACTTGACATGCCCATGTGGGGGTTAAAATGTTCAGTCTAGTCTTTTGATACAAAGATGTGTGCAATTTTTGACTTCACAACTTGTGATGGTACCAAAACTCAGAGAACTGTTTATTAAATCATTATATTCTATGAAATTTATTTGGTTAGTGTTTCTCTTCCTTCTCAAGAAGAAATTGGATTCAGAAAGAGAAAAAAGAAGGTAAAATGGTTAAAAAGAAGAAGGAGGTATTTTGGGGGACACAAAAATGATTGCATCTGATCATATTTATTACAAATTAACCCCCTCATAAAAAATGTCATTAACCACAACAAAGGGATGAAGGACAAATTTGTCCTCCTACCCACATGGAAAATTCAGTGGGAATAGTGATTTGTGATATTTCTAACCTGGCTAAGACCGAGCAACATCAAAATGCAAGACTCAGTCATAATGTGGCAAAGTTAGAGTGTCTGTGAATGTCAGCTGAAGACTGAAGGGCAGCATGCATGTGGATGGAAACTGAGGGGGACCCATCCTCTCTCTCGGTGATGAACGGTGACAGACCTGTTGGCAAGGATTGCCTGAAAACAGAGAAGGAAAGCCAGATCCAGATTACAAATTCTGTTTTCTGGTTCAACATAATTATTTGGAGAAATGTGTTCAATGGTTAGTCAAAAATGATATTTAACCTTAAAATGTAAGGATCAGGAAGGACCGTACTGTACCAACCCTGTTAGATAAAGACAGCTGACAGGATTTCACTTCATTGCTATTTGGTTGGTGAACTTCAGTTTGTCCTCCTTCAACGTCCCAAATAAATCTTATTCCTTTAGAGTCAATTTATGTTTCCCAGCATAATGATGTATTTTACTCATTCAGCTATGCTAGTGTTCTCTGAAGCCAGCCAGCAATGATCTCACCTCACCTACAATATATTCTATCAGTGAATAAACAACATCATTTTTATTTCAATGCCAATGACACACTACATGTCGATTTGGCAGTTAAATAATTTATCTCTCTTTTGGGTGCAATCTGCCAGGCTTATTATAACTCTACTTCTGATATTCATTTCATGTTTAATAGTTCTTTGCCTCATGAGGATGCTTGTCAATCAATTAAATTGAAATGTCATTCTGACCTTTTATTGGAAACAATTTACTCCTTTTTCATTTCATCACAGGCTTTTTTTCCATTTTATTTAAATTCAAAGCCTTAATTAGTAGCATTCAGAAACTTTATACTAATTAACCTTATAAAACCACATGCTCATCAACATTACTGACACTTTATCTACACAGAGGTTATCCAGTTAAGTCTGCCTGAAGATCAGAAACTAAGCATCACAGCAGCGACGGTGGGACAAAGTGCTGTTCTGAGCTGTGCCATTCAAGGAGCACTGAGACCCCCCATCATCTGGAAAAGGAATAATATTATTCTGAATAATTTAGATTTGGAAGACATCAATGTGAGTACTCAAATAGACATTGCTTTATCATTTGTGTATTTCATGTGATATACTTTAAACTTTGTGAAGAGTGAGGAGCCTAATGAATATTGGATGGAGAGTAGAAGGAAATTATTGGAACTTTATTATATCCATTCTACTGACTGGGAAGTGTGCCACAGATCATTTGAAATGACACAAATCATTTGTATGGGTGTGGTGGGCTGCTCAATTAGCACCGTGTTGGTGGGATCATACCAAATTAAACCACAAAGGTCTGACTGTCAGAATTTCTATAATTACTAACAATTAATGTCTATGTATTTGCTATTACAGTTGGGCAACAGCCTGTAACTTGTGAAGTGTTAGAGTGCATAAAGGAAGTTTTTGTTTCAAATATTTGATAATGTATTGGAAACAATAAATATTAATCAAATAGTAAATCGTTTATTTTCTACAATAAAGGAACATGTTTTTCTATTCAGGTTCACATCTTGAGATTCAGAATCTAAACTAAATCAATTCAAAAATTCAGAATTAAGCTCTTTTGAAAAGATAAACAGTTTGAAAGAGCAGAGCTTTAAAGGTGAGATAGAAACCAGACAAACTCCAGGATTTTCATCTGTTGCTTCCATGCTCTCTGCTTAAAGTGAGCATTAAAAAATGAATGTCATTCTAGACAATGAAAAGAAATAAAAATTGGGTGTTGTGGGATATCTATGGTAATGAGGTGAGACAATCCTTAGCCCTAGTGATTTTGGAATTTTATGATCTCTTGCATATATATTCTAGTTATTTTTCATCACCCAAAAAAGTGATAGCCTATCCATTTATACTTTGATGTTTCATAAAGAACCCCTAAAGCAGGCCCAAGAGAGCTACTCCTATTTGTTACATCTTACTAATATTCATGTTCAAATGATTCAAAACAGGAAGCTTCTCCAAATTTAAAGTTTTGTTTTGATAAAATTTTTCTAAATTTGCTTATCTCTAGGAACTTTCCTCAGAGAGTGTGTGAAGAATAATTTATAGTTATCTGCAATATCAGGAACATTGTACCATAGAATAGCTATACTTTTGGGAGTACTGAACACTCTTTGAGAGGTTTGGCCCTAGACAAAGCTATCTCGGGTCTGCTTTATGAATTCTTATGTCTACATCTTATCTTTCATTTTCTACCTCCATCCTTAGTATCAAGGCTTCCACTACTATGTTCAAGAAGGCCATGTACTCAGTGCTAGTGTGGTTTGATACCTCAACATAAGCTCATTTTAATTGTTCAAAGAATAAGGAAGAGTATGCTATGAGTGGTACTCTGTGGGCAACTTGCAAAGTGGATACATTCTTGTGCAATGACCTTGCAAATTATTTTGCTTACTTCCTAATTCTTGACTCTATTCTAGAAACTTAAAATTTCTAGAAAAATTACTATAAATGATGCCTCTAAAAGATACCTAAATATTAGCTAAATTCTGGAATCAATACATTGATTTTTGTTGGGTGAAGTTATTTTGGATACATTTCATAGGCATATTTTTATGCCTTCTAATATTTAAAATTTCTATTTCATTTCAAGCCATATTTAATTAAGTTGAACAGGCATTCATAAACTGTAGTATATCTACTAGCTTTTCGACCTACAGGAAATATCCAAAGATATCTCTGAAAGAAGAGATGTTTATTCAATTTCCCAATACACCCCTGGTGTTTTCATTTAAGTACTATGACATCAACTGTCAAACTGTCAAAAGATATTGAAATGCATTTGGCAATATTAACTAAAACATGTAGCAAAACAGCTACAAAAATCGCTTATTGTGTTTTGTTATACAATGGCTCTGCTTTAAGTCTGCTAAAATAAGGACTTTGATTATATATGTAAGTACTGTCTCTGGTGGACATCTGATGTGTTTTCTGGTTACCCAATACCTTTTATACACTTCTTTAAATATTTTGGCAGGCCTTAATTTTCACTTCCCCAAGGTAGAAACCAAAAGTCTTACTTAATTAACCTTCTTTACTGTTAAGGAGCAGATTTCTGAATAAGGCTCTAACAAAGTGACAGCTGAACAGGACTTGATTTCCTAAGCAGGCACAGGGAAATGCAGGTGTTTACAGAATTCGTTCTCCCCACTCATCCTTCCCGGTTAGTGCAGAGGCAGCAGGATCCCGCTTTCAAGGACAGAAGTGGTAAAAGCTGTGCAATTGGTCAGTGTTAAGTTTCAATGGGGTCTTCAACCAGCCAGTCTCAGTGTGTGGCTTGTGCATCTTTCCTGGCTTCTCGTTCTCTGAGGCTGACGCTCTGCACTCCTGAAGATCCCAAGACTTTTGTGATTCCTGTACAGAATCCCTTTCCTGCCTAATTCTAGCTAGAATGGGTTCTGTTGTTTGCTACTAAGAATGTTGTCTATTTTTTTGGATTGCTGTGTCAAGAAACATCTATCATTACTTCTCCTTAAAATGTATTTTTCCTTTATTAGATGTACTTTCATTATTAGATATAGATTTCTGATGTGTTGAAAGATCAAGATGATCTCTCTATAATGGAAAAGATATTCTCAATTTGTAACTAAAAATGACATTCAAAACGTTCAGATATAAGTTGGTTTTATACCCTATTTGTATATTATCTATTTTCACAAAAATGGGTTTAATTCCCATTAGATTATCTAAAGTTAGAATTGTGTCTTTCATGCCAAAGGGAATCAGTGACAATATATACTTTCTGATTCTTTAATATGTATCAGGTAAGATTAATATATATTAGCACATGAGTACCTTCTGATGGCAAAAGAGCAAAATAATATGGATGTATTTTTTTTATAAAAGCAAAACTACCCTTTTATGGTAGTTATGGTACAGCTGGGATGTTTTCACAGCCTGATAAACACTTTTGTCATCAGTTACTCCCATTCTTAAGCGCAGAACCTGAATACACTTTACCTCCTGCCATGCATTGCAAATACAGTTTTGTTCACTTAATAGGATATTTTCATATTATTTCTCATTATCTCACTACCTCATTATCTCATTAACCCTAAAAACAACTCTATGAAGCTGGGAATCTTATCCCAATTTACATCTGTGGGGATTTATGCTGTGAGTTCTTCACTTGAGATTGTTGAGCTAATAAATGGTGCAGCTGGAATGTTTTTATGGCCTGATTAACTCTAGATCATGAGTTGAACCACTGTATGGAAGTGAGATGTTCTGTAGTTTTCTACTGCCCTTTAAACGATGAGTCCCAAATAACTATTGCCCTTATATATTGCAAATAGCTTGGATAACACTCTGCTATTACATGTGAGACTGATTGCTATTCAACTGTTGTTTGAAACCTTTCATTTTGCCTGTCTTCCACTTTGTACCTAATGAATAATGGACATGGCTGAACTTCTGGAGGCAAGATGACACAGTGGTGTGCAGCAAGGGCTGGGGATTCAGATGATCTGGATTCCAACTAATATTCAGTCTCTTGGGGGTGATGTGCCCTCAGGCAACTTATTTAACCTCCCTATGTCTCAGCTTCCTTATCTATAAATTGATGGTAATGACAGAATGAACTCATTTTTGTGTGAAAAGTAATGAGATAAAGCTGGTAACACTCTGAGGCACTATTGTAAATGTTCAGTTGAACCAGGCTCTTTGTCTTCTCTTCCCTCTTCTCCTCCCCTCTGTTCCTCTTTTGTCTCTCTCTTCCTTCTAATATATGCTTCAAGGATCACAGACACACTCAATCTGCCTAAAGTAATAGAAGTTCAATGTTAGGATACATCTAGTAATCAGAGTTTGGAAACTCACAAAAAAATGACAGAACCAAATTTTCTCAAATTACAGCCCCAGAAACTGGAAGGTTATTTTCTGTTCAGTGCAGCTGTAGGAATCATGCTGACTGACTTTCCTATTAGTGATCTTTTATTAATCCCTGCTCTAAGAATATGCCATTAAATTCCCTCAGCTACCATGTATTCATCAACTTAACTTTGTATGTATGTCCTCAAATGTCTTTCTGCCCAAATTCCTGAAAAAGATAATTGGCTTATTTTGATCATCCTATTTTGGGTGGAACGTGGTATCTTGCCAATGGGTTTCTGCCTTGGGCAAGTTCATACAGATTCAGTGTGACCAAAGAAATGACAGTAAAATGTTCTTGGGGAGAAAGGGTTATACCCAACTTTATTTCCACAGTGGCAGGTCAGTCACTAAAATCCCGTTCACTCAGAGCAAGCCTGCATGCAGCAAGCCGTCCTCTGGGGCCTCTCTGCCTGCACAATTGTCTCTGGCTCTGTCCTCAGCACTGCCACCACTCCAGCCTCTGCTCTGCTCTCCTGCAGCCGTGCCACAGTGTTACCCAGAGCACTAGGAAGAGCTCTTTATATAGAGTCAGTACCAACGTATTGCCCACACCTCTGTAGTGAACTAGCCACCCAGGGCCAGGTAAGAATCCTGGCCACAGGAACTTTTTTTATCCACACTCCACCCCTCCAGGATTCTTTCCTCTCAATCTGTGTGTACTCAATCCTCTGCAATGGGCCCTGTGCGAGAAAGCTGGAACATTGTAACCAAATTTCATAATCTAAGACAATATGCAAATAACAAAAATTACAACAAATTATAATAACCCTCACACCTGAGGAGATCCATTGCCAAGTGGTCATCCTGGCTGTATTCAAACCAGTTCTACCCAAAGGAGTTAACCAAAAGGACCATGGATGGGCATTACAATACCCACCTTCTCCAGCCTCTCCAGCAAAAAGTCTTGCAAACTCACAGGCCAGTCTTGTTGCTTTCTCTCTGCCTTCTGCTTCGTCGTCAGTAGCCGGAACCGCTGCTCAGGTCCCAACTGTTGCCACAGCTCCAGGCATCCAATTTCTTTCCATCTGCTCCTGCCTTTTCAAACCAACCCACATCTGGGTCCTCGTGACCTTCATGGGGCCCTTTAAATTCTTCCTTTGAGAAGCAGAACGTATTTCCTTTTGTGCTTCAGTGTGAGGATAGAAGCAGAGCATGGAGTGGTCCACAGACTGGGGAGGGGGCTGCACCTCTCCTGGAGGAACCTACAGTTGCCGAGTCCTTCTGGCTTTTCACCAGCTGTCAGCCAGGTGGGGTCTCACCCGAGGAGGGGCCAATGCCTCTGGCACTTGCAGGGCCTCCACCCTCACCTGTTTGTCAAAGCTCTGCTCCTCCATTTCTGGGGCTGACGGCTTCACTACATCCCTCACTGTCCCACAGCACCTGGTGGCCTGCGTGCTGCTCCTTCTCCTGCTGCTCCTTCTCGGGCCTTTTCCTTCACCTGCCCCATTGCACCTGGAAGCCTGCGCTCCCATCCTGCTGCGTCTCATGCCGCTCCTTCTCGGGCCGCTGCTCCTTCTTGTGCTGCCTCCTCTCGGGCCACAGCACTTTGCAGTTTTGCCATTTCAGTCAGCTTTCTCTTGTGGACCCCAGCCCTCCACCCCTTCCCAGTACCACATGTCCACAGGGAAAACTCTACTGTCTCCCTGTCCATAGGTGCAGCTGCTGAAACACTCCTTCCATGAGGGCAGCCTGTTCTTTTTCCTTGGTCACCAATGAACCCTGCCAACTGCGCCAGTTGTCTTGCCAAAGGGTTTCAGCCCTGGGCAAGTTCACTATGGATTCAGTGTGACCAAAGAAATGACAGCAGAACGTTCTTGGGGTGAAAGGGTTATAGCCAAGTTTATTTCCAGGTGGCAGTTCAGTCACTAACATACCATTCACTCAGAGCAAGTCTGCATACAGCAAGCCATCCTCTGGCTCTGTCCTCAGCACAGCCACCACTCCAGCCTCTGCTCTGCTCTCCCACAGCTGTGCCACCATGACACCTAGAGCACTGGGAAGAGCTCTTTGTATAGAGTCAATAGCAATCCATTGCCCACACCTCTGTAGTGAACTAGCCACCCAGGGCCAGGTGAGAATCCTGGTCACAGGAACTTTCTTTTATCCACACTTAGTATACAAAGTTCATCTCTGGTGTTACTGGGACTGAGTCTGAGTCCTGGTCTTGGTCTGATCAGCTGACCATGGGATGTGGATGAGAAGCTGTGAGATACGGAACTTGTCCCTCCTAATGACCTCAATTCTGCTCAGCTGGTGCCTGGTTTGCACATTCTCTTTGTTAGGGAAACTGAATTAAGAAGGCAAGGCAGCACAGAGACAATGATACAGATTTGAGAGAAATGTAGGTGGAAAAAGGAATTGGCTGATATGATTGGAAGTCAGGAGGGGAGGAAGGAGAGGAGGGATGCACAGCACTGTTTCGGATGTGTTGCGTTTACCAAGGACATTTTCAGTAATCCTTGGCATAGCAGAATTTTTTTCTTTTGATTTTACTTGAAAGAATTAGGTGTAAAAATCCTAGCTGATGCTGTCTGTATTTTACCTATAATAGTGAAGCTTTTCACCATTAATTAAGTTACATGATAATCTGGTCTATATTCAACATCCCAATCCTGTATTTGTCACTTATTAGCCATGTAAGCACAATACATTAACTGAAATAATTTAAGCTTCAGCCTATTATTCTGTAAAAGGAGGTGTGGATAAAGTGAAGGTTCCTGTGGCCAGGATTTTCACCTGGCCCTGGTTGGCTACCTCACTACATACATGTGGGCAATGCATCATTGTTGACTCTATATAAAGAGCCCTACCCACTGTTCTGGGCAACATGGTGGCAGCAATGCAAGCTTGCAGGAGAGCAGAGCAGAGGCTGGAGTGGTGGCAGCACCGAGGATAGAGACTGAGACAGCTATAGGGGCAGGGCCCAGAGGCCCAGAGGCAGAGACCCGCTTGCTGCATGCAGATTTGCTCTGAGTGGATGGGATTCTAGTGATAGATCTGCCACCGCCGAAATAGAGTTGGGTGTAACCCTTTCACCCCAAGAACGTTCCGCTGTCATTTCCTTGGTCACATTGAATCCATAGTGAACTTGCCCAGGGCTGAAACCCATTGGCAAGACAGGAGGGATTATCAAAAAAATTAAATGACACACCTCAGATGTCTAATAAAATGTGTTGTTTCTTTTACCACGATTCAATGTAGCATTGTTGATAACATTTGGTAACAAATGTTAAAACCCCATCAAAATATTATTTCTTTGAAAATAACCTTGCATAGTTTA
Source organism: Manis javanica (assembly GCF_040802235.1). Taxonomy (NCBI): domain Eukaryota; kingdom Metazoa; phylum Chordata; class Mammalia; order Pholidota; family Manidae; genus Manis; species Manis javanica. The sequence continues at coordinate 186,004,206 of NC_133158.1, forward strand.
TATTATTATGAGTTTCAACAACTTCACAAGTAGACTTACTAGATAAAAATACTGAACTCCTAGGTAAATTTGAATTGCAGGTATATAATAAATAATATTTCATTATAATTCAAATGTTGCGTGTGATATACTTACACAAAAATCATTCTTGTCCCCCTGAAATCCATTTTAATTAGGAGTCATGTTTTAAGTGCTAATTCTGGCCCTCTATTTTCATGAAACTCAAATTGGTTTGAATACCCCATTAAACCACTTTACTGTATGTGATACTGTGCCTTAATATCACTGAAATTAAAAGTTTGAACTGTTAAAATTCATATGAGTTTAATCCATTAGCTTTTTAGATTCCTATTGTTTCCTCTTTCTTAGTATTTGTTCTGTACATCTATCCAACCTGTGTCAGTAATTGTGTTTAACAGTGAGAAGAAGAGACTAGGAAAAATAGTGGATTAAATGCACAGGAGTTTATTCTTTCATAAAATACACCACCCACAGCTGGTGTGATTTCTCCATATGGCATCTGGAACGCCAGCTCCTACCTTCTCTCCCAACATTTCAACAGCATGACTTTCATTTTTAAGGTCATCTCAGGGTTCAAGAGGGCTGTTGGACCTCCAGTCTCCAATCTATATTCCATTAATCTATAATCCGGGACACAGCAGCACAAAGCAGATGAAAGATAAAGGCGCTTATTCCCGGAAGTCCCACAACTGTTTATGTGTCAGAGATGTACAATAACTGCAATAACTGTACTAGGGAGACTGGTAAACACAATCGTTCAGCTGAGCATACTGCTCAGCCTTCTGTTGCAAAGGAGCAACAGGAGAACAATCCCTACCTCTCTAGCCAAGGCCATCTAAAAGGATATAAGATGATCTACTTTATACTTTTCTTATTTTTCTGCATTAATTAAAGATAATTATTCATCTGAATTCAAATCTGACCAACTCTGTACACTGTTTTTGTTCTTCTGGTACTTATATCAGCCTTCAATTTATGTCTTTGTTTTGCTTTTATAAGCCTTTTCTCAAACAAGTTTTTGTTTTTTGTTTTTAGCATTCAGTGTGGTGATGTTTTGCTTCTAATCTTCCTTAAGTAGTTTTACCCCTGCAATTAATTTGAAGTGATTCTTACATGTACAGTTGATCTCCATTTAAAGCAAAACATCTATTTTTAAAAAAATCACTCAGACAACAGAACAATTGAAATGATCATTTTAATCAAATCAAAATCCAATTGCAGGTGTGGTGGCTTACCATTTTATTCAGTTTTTACAAATTCTGGATTTCCTAGTATATAGTTAGCAAAAGTAGCACTGGGAGATAACATATCAAAGCATAATAAAGAAAATTTTCCTTGTATGTCAGATTTTTAAAGCCATTGAATGCATAATACAGAATACTACACCTTATTCTGATAAAAATGTTTCAGAAAAGTTCTATGCTTCAAATTTACAAGTTAAAATCCCAAGTCATGTTTAGTACCTAGAGACTAAAAGAAGTGACTTTAGTAGTAGAGAATTCTGACTCTGTTACTCAATTTTAATATTCAAAGCAGCATGAAATATAACTTTTTCTCTTATATGTATGAATTCCAAAGTTCTCACATATATGAAAGGTGCATTTTTACCCTTTAGACTATCCTTTGGCAACAAAGCCCAAATTAAAAGTGATTTAACTAACAAGATTTCATTTTACTTTTTAGAAACCTACAGTGTGTACGATAATATGAAACACTTTAGAGTATACCATCAAAACTAGTTATTGGGAGAGAGAGTTACTGACTTTTTTCTCTGTACTACAAATAATCCATTTCTTTTCCCCCTCAACTAAAAATGTAGACATTTAATGTTTAAAATACAATACATCACTCATCATGTGGTTTTAATCACTAGTTCATTTTTAACATAAGCCTGAGGCCATTGCAGTTCTTAAAACCCAAGTGAAATCAGAGAATATTTATGATTCAAAGTCTTCCAAGCCAAGTAAATCAGGGAGCATCGGCATAGCTGAAAAAGTTAAATTTCTTCCACAAATATAGAACATGCAACATATATTAATTTTCTATCTAAAACATGTTATACAGTTTCAATACTAATTGTTAGGTTGTTGAAATTGCATGTGATTATAAATATTGCCTAATAGTGTGTTATTTTAAAATGAATATTATAACTAAATTAATTTTTTTCTGCTCATATAATAGAGAACTCCTTATTATAATTCACTTCTCAAAAAGTCTTAAAATGACAATTAAAAATGTTTTTGAATGTCCATATCATTTGGAACTTATTCTTGAAGCTATCAGTATATAAAAGTGAAATATCCATGTGTGAATAGGTGGAAGAAATACATATCAGTTTGTTGTGTGTGTGGCAATTTAATTATTTTAAAAAAATTTTAGGTTCAGTTTTTAAAATTATGTTATTTAAGTTTATGAGGAGTATTACTATGAAACATGACTTCACACTTAATGACATTCTTTTTTTTCTTTCAATAAGAACTTTGACTAAATAACTATAGACATTCTTTAATTGATGAAGCATATTTCTTCAATTTTGTTTTCATATGTCTCTGAACTTATCGCTTCAATCACTATGTTTAAGCTGATACATTTCAAGCTGTATTTCTACCTGAAATTCCTCTTCTGAGTACTTTTTTTTTTTCATTTGAGTGTGCAAAATTCAAAACAATATCTTTAATCCCAAACCTACAACACTGGCAGTGTTTCCTATTCCATGAAAACATAGCCAGGGAACTAAGTAGGATCTGCTAGAGTTCTCTCAATTTTTCCCTCAAATCCAGTCTGTCACAAAACTTTGTGACTTTAACATTTTAATTTATGTTAAAACTATTCTGCCATCTCATTTGCACTATGGCTGCCTTAGTTGAAGCTCTTACTCGTCCTCACCTTCAAAATTTATCATTGCCTGCTGAGGCTGCCCCTTCAACTTTAAAGCTGCACTTCATATTATGGCCCTAGAGATCTTCATAAAATTTAAATCTGGTCATTTCACTTTCCTCTTTAGAACCATTTAATGGTTTCTTAGAGATTTCAGGGAAAAAATATTAAAATTCTTGAGCTTATTCTAGAAAGCCTATTTCTCCATTAATTTTTCCTACTCTTCACATATTCACACTTGACTGTAACTTTCCAAAGTGTGCTACCTGTTCTCAACTGCGTTTTCAAACAGACTTCTCTGCATTGGAAAAACCTCTTGTCTCCTTCATCTTCCTAAATCCAGTGCATTCTTTTAAAATAGACAAATGCTTCTTATGCTGAAATTCAACTTTTTTCAAAGTTCTGTATCCAGTGATGACAGTACTTGTTACATCATAAAAGTTTTTGTTTTACTTGCCTTTCTTCTCTGGACTAGAAACTAGCACAGCGCTCTTTACCCATTCAGCTTTGGGTTACAGTGTTAGATCTGCACTGACATATAGGACATACTCAATAATTTTTAAATGTGGAAAAAGCAACATTAGTGATGTTTCTTATATTTGCAGTTAGGCATTATTGAGTTTATTTGTGGACTTTTAATATATAAACCTGGCTAAGGATTTTATTTATTTACTGTAGACACATGCAGGATTATCAATCAACTAATGTTTATTGGCAATCAATCACTTAAGCCTAGCATAGCTCAACAATTTCTAGATCCAATTTCTTTAATAACATTTCTCATTAGACATATTGACTTTTTACTACAGCTTCAATTTAATATCCTATCATATGCAATAATGAAGTCAAGAAAAGGAGGGGAAACACATATTTGGTTATTGTTTAATCCTCATGAATTCAACAAGTATTGATTTAACTGCTGCCCTTTTCTAGGCACTCAGCTAAATGCTGAGGATATACCTATAAGAGACATCATTCCAAAATTCAAAATATTAAAAGATTAAAGGAATCAAAAAGAAAAACAACTACATTACATTTAATAATACAATATGAGACAATTTTATAAATATAGACCTTCCTTGTCTTACAATGGGGTTGTGTCCCTATAAACGTATTGTAAATTGAAAATATCTTAAGCCAAAAATGTGTTTAATACACCTAACCTACCTAACACCATGGCATAGCCTAGCCTACCTTAAATATGCTCAACATACTTACCTTAGCCTAGTGTTGGACAAAATCATCTAACGCCAAGCCTATTTTGTAATAAAACATTGAAAATCTCATATAACTTCTTGAATAATGCACTGGAAGAGAAAAACATGGTGGTTGTCTGGTTACAGAATGGTTGTGAGTCTATTTGGTTGTTTACGCTCCTGATCATGGGGCTGATTGGGAGCTCTGACTTGCTGCCACTGCCCAACATCAGGAGAAAATACCACATTGCATGTCAACGGACAGAGAAAAGATCAAAATTCAGAATTTGAAGTGCATACTGAATGTGTATTGTTTTTCACCATCGTAAAGCTGAAAAATGGTTGTGGAACCACTCACCGTTAGTCAGGCACTGTCTGTATATATGTTTGTGTATTTTATACACAAATATATAAAGAATAGAAAGAGAGAGCAAATTTAAGTTTCCAGGCATAGAAGACTTCTAAGAATACACTAGTGTTGCAGTTTAGTTGATAGCTAGATGAAGGAGTGGTAGACAGGCATTCTGGGGATGACGTGGTGTATTGAGTGAAGTGTGTGAGTGCCTTGTTATATGCAAGAATAAGCAAAGACAGCAGGTTAATAAAGGGTTTGAATATATTAAATAAAACAAGGGTTTTGCATTTGTTTATAGAACTGTACATTTGTATTTATAATGTATAACACAATGATAACATTTGATGAATGCCTAACATTTACAAAGCACTGTAATTTATCATTTTTTAAAAGTATATTAACTCATTCGTTTCTCAACACAAGACCTATTTAAGCCAACACATTCTATACCCATACACAAAATGAAGCTTAAGTTCATTTTAACTTTGTAATTTCAATAATAAATTTGCTTCTTTTTATAGTTTAATTTTCTCCATTCACCTTGGTCTATATATGCAAATAGAACAATAATTTAAACAACTATAAAATTTTAAGCAACTTTTCAGTTCCTTAGTAAAAATAGCAAGCACAATAGCAAGCAAGGATATATGTTATACCAATTGATCTTACAAACCCCTTAAGTACATACCATTTATTTCACAGATTACTGCTGATTCTAATTTCACTTATTTTTGTCTTGTGCAAGACGGAAAAGTTAGAGATTTTTTTTCTTAAGTATCATTGATATACAATCTTATTATGGTGTCAAATACACAACATTCACCCATATTATCAAGTCCTCACCCCCTCTGTGCGGTCACTCCCTAACAACATAGCAAGATGTTACAGTCATTCATTGTATTCTCCATGCTCTGCTACCATCCCCATGATATACCTATACTGGGATTGTGAATTATTGTGATCCTTAATCCCCTTCTCCCTTCCCCGCACCTCCCTAACACCTCCCCTTTGGTAACCACTAGCCCCTTCTCAGTGACTATGAGTCTACTGCTATTTTGTTCCTTCTGTTTCGCTTTGTTTTCATACTCCATGAATGAGAGAAATCATTTGGTACTTGTCTTTCTCTGCCTGACTTATTTCACTGAGCATCATACCCTCTAGCTCCATCCATGTTGCTGCAAATGGCAGGATTTCTAGGAAAGGTTATACTTTCATCTAAAATAAAGAAACAGTATCAAAAAATTTCTGTATTGTGACAGTATCCAAACAAGCTACCAATATTATACTTTTGAGCATTCAATGCTTTATAAAGAGAAATTTAAGAAGGCTGTTAGAAGTGATTAATCAAAGAGAAAAGAAGTTATAAAATATCATGCAATTTTGTTGTTTCTTCAAGGATTTGTAATTTTATTTCTGTTCAATTAGCAAGGTTTTGGAAGAGGTTGGAAACATATATTTTCTTTCTAACAGTGTACACTATTAAAATTAGACAAGGGAAAAAAACTATTAATAAAAACATTTTCTTTTTCGCTCACTGGAGGTATGATGCAGGGGTGTGTGAAATCAAATTTATATGAGTGAAGCACGTTAATTGGTGATTGTTTTTAAATTACTGTTTATACACCCGAAAATAAATTACATTTATGATAGATTACTCTGCTAAACATTTTCAAGTTTATGTAGCCAATGTTCAAACATACATATTTATACTGACATTATCATGATTCATAAAACCTTCTTTCGATGGAGAAAATGTATTGTGATTTTACAACTTTTGTCTAAAACTAATAACCAGCTATTGTCCAGAAGGAAAATATTAATCCATCTCTCATTTAATTCATTGCTATTCCACTATGGCATGTCTGAGCCTAATGATTTAACTTGAATGTGCTTCTCTAACAATTAATAAGTGTTTACAAAGAGTCAACAAATATCTATGAGTTTATGGCAGGGAAGATATTTTATAATCTGTTACTCTAGAGTTTATAAATATGCTTTATTTAATTTACAGCAAGAAAAATTGTGACATCCAAAATAAAGAGAATCTTCAACTTGTCACCACTATGTGTATGAGGTGAACAAGAACAATTATTTTTTTAGAGAAACAAGCCAGGATAAACCTGGTTGCAATGAAGTGTGATGTCCTTGGATCATATTACGGGTTAGGGCCATCTTTGGCTACTGCTTTTGAGTCAGTTGCATGAGACAATGAATCAAGGATGTTACAAAGATGTATAAGGATGACATCTTTCAAAGTTACATAGGAGTATGGTCTAATGCTCCCACCCAAGGATTATTTAATTCTCTGGGGATATGTTTTTTTTTTGTCCGTTAACTACTGATTAAGGCACAGATTCTGAGAATACACATGATGACTTAAATATATATATATATATTGTCCAAAAATATGCAAGAGATTTCTGTTCTAAAGAAAAGATAACTCCAAAATAATTATTAACCATCCTGTGTTTAACTTAACAAATTTATTTCAGCATTTCCCAAATTATATAATTCTCGGCTTCTTATATGGACTTAGAATTAGGTTTGCCTTCTTGCTATTTCCCTTATACATGAGATAAATATTTCTTTTATTAAGGTATCATTGATATACACTCTTACGAAGGTCTCACAAGAAAGATAATGTGGTGATTACATTCACCCTTATTATTGAGTCCCCTCATACCCTATTGCAGCCACTGGCCATCAGTGTAGTAAGATGCCACAAAGTCTGTATTTGTCTTCTCTGAGCTACACTGTCTTCCCCGTGATCCCACACACACCATGTGCACCAATCATGACAGCCCACAATCCCCTTCTCCCTTCCTCCCCACCCACGCTGTCTGACGCCTCCCCTTTGGTAACCGCTACTCCCTTCTTGGAGTCTGTGAATCTGCTGCTATTTGTTCCTTCAGTTTTGCTTCATTCTTATACTCCACAAATGAGGGAAATCATTTGGTATTTGTCTTTCTCTGCCTGACATATTTCACTAAGAATAATACCCACTAGCTTCATCCATATTATTGCAAATGGTAGGATTTGTTTTCTTCTTATGGCTGAATAATATTCCATTGTGTATATGTACCACCTCTTCTTTATCCATTCATCTATTGATGGACCCTTAGGTTGCTACCATATCTTGGCTATTGTACATAGTGCTGCGATAAACATAGGGGTGCATATGTCTTTTTGAATCTGAGAAGTTGTTTTCTTTGGGTAAATTCCTAGGAGTGGAGTTCCTGGGTCAAATGCTATTTCTATTTTTACTTTTCTGAGGAACCTCCATACTGCTCTCCACAATGGTTGAACTAGTTGACATTCCCACCAGCAGTGTAGGAGGGGTCCATTTTCTCCACATCCTTGCCAACATCTGTTGTTCTTGGTCTTTTCTATGTTGGCCATGCTAACTGGGGTGAGGTGATATCTCATTGTGGTTTTAATTTGCATTTATCTGGTAGTTAGTGATGTGCAGCATCTTTTCATGTGTGTTCTTGCCATCTGAATATCTTCTTAGGAGAAGTGTCTGTTCATATCCTAGGCCCATTTTTTAATAGGGTTATTTACTTGCTTTTAGGGTGTTGAGGTGTGTGAGTTCTTTATGTATTTTGGATGTTAACCCCTTGTTGGATATGTCATTTACAAATATATTCTCCCATACTGTAGGATGGCTTTTTGTTCTGCTTATGGTGTCCCTTACTGTACAAAAGCTTTTTAGCATGATGTTGTCCCATTTGTTCATTTTTTATTTTCTTTCCCTTGACTGAGGAGAATTGTTCAGGAAGAAGTTGCTCATGTTTATATTCAAGAGATTTTTGCCTATGTTTTCTTCCAAGAGTTTTATGGTTTCATGACTTACATTCAGGTCTTTGATCCATTTTGAGTTTACTTTTGTGTGTGGGGTTAGACAATAATCCAGTTTCATTCTCTTGCATGTAGCTATCCAGTTTTGCCAACACCAGCTGTTGAAGAGGCTGTCATTTCCCCATTGTATGTCCATGGCTCTTTTATCGTATATTAATTGAACATATATACTTGAGTTTATATCTGGGCTCTCTAGTCTGTTCCATTGGTCTATTGTTCTGTTTTGTGCCAGTACCAAATTTTCTTGATTACTGTGGCTTTGTAGTAGAGCTTGAAGTCAGGGAGCATAATTTCCCCCACCCACACTTTATTCTTCATTCTCAGGATTGCTTTGGCTATTCAGGGTCTTTTGTGGTTCAATATGAGTTTTAGAATGATTTGTTCTAGTTCGTTGAAGAATGGTGTTTGTATTTTGATAGGGATTGCATTGAATCTGTAGATTGCTTTAGGCAGGATGGCCATTTTGACAATATTAATTCTTCCTAATCATAAGCATGGAATATATTTCCATTTATTGGTATCTTTTTAAATCTCTCTCATGAATGTCTTGTACTTTTAGAGTATAGGTCTTTCAGTTCCTTGGTTAGGTTTATTCCAAGGTATTTTATTCTTTTTAATTCAGTTGTGCATGGAATTGTTTTCCTGATTTCTCTTTCTGCTAATTCATTGTTAGTATATAGGAATGCAACAGATTTTTGTGAATTAATTTTGTATCCTGCAACTTTGCTGAATTCAGATATTAGATCTAGTAGCTTTGAAGTGGATTCTTTAGGGTTTTTTATATACAATATCATGTCATCTCCAAACAGGGACAGTTTAACTTCTTCCTTGCCAATCTGGATGCCTTTTGTTTCTTTATGTTGTCTGATTGCCATGGCTAGGACCTCCTGAACTATGCTGAATAGAAGTGGGGAGAGTGGGCATCCTTGTCTTGTTCCCAATTTTAGGTGAAAAGCTTTCAGCTTCTCGCTGCTAAGTATGATGTTGGCTGTGGGTTTGTCATATATGGCCTTTATTATGTTGAGGTACTTGCTCTCTATACCCATTTTGTTGAGAGCTTTTATCATGAATGGATGTTCAATTTTGTTGAATACTTTTTCAGCATCTATGGAGATGATCCTGAAATTTTTATCCTTCTTTTTGTTTATGTGGTGGTGATGTTGATGGATTTTGAATGTTGTACCATGCTTGCATCCCTGAGATGACACCCCCCCCCTTGATCATGGTGTATTATCCTCTTGATATATTTTTGAATTCTTTTTGCTAATATTTTGTTGATTATTTTTGCATCTATGTTCGTCAGGGATATTGGTCTGTAATTTTCTTTTCTGGTGGGGTCTTTGCCTGGTTTTGGTATTAGAGTGATGCTGGCTTAGTAGAATGAATTTGGAAGTATTCCTTCCTCTTCTATTTTTTTGGAAAACTTTAAAGAGAATGGGTATTATGTCTTCTCTAAATGTCTGATAAATTTCAGCAGTGAATCCATCTGGTCATGGAGTTTTTTTCTTGGGTAGTTTTTTGATTACTGATTTAATTTTGCTGCTGGTAATTGGTCTGTTTAGATTTTCTGTTTCTTCCTTGATCAGTCTTGGGAGGTCGTATTTTTCTAGAAAGTTGTCCATTTCTTCTAGGTTATCCAGATTGTTAGCATATAGATTTTCATAGTATTCTCTAATTATTCTTTGCATTTCTCTGGTGTCCATAGTAATGTTTCCTTTCTCATTTCTGATTCTGTATATGTGTGTAGATTCTATTTTTCTCTTAATAAGTCTGGCTAGGGTTTATCTATTTTATTTATTTTCTCAAAGAACCAGCTCTTGGTTTCATTGATATTTTCCCTTTTCTTTTATTCTTCTCAATTTTACTTATTTCTTCTAGTATCTTTATTACATCCCTCCTTCTGCTGACTTTGGGCCTCATTAGTTATTCTTTTTCCAGTTTCAATAATTGTGACTTTAGACTATTCATTTGGGATTGTTCTTCCTTCTTTAAATACGCCTGGATTGCTATATACTTTCCTCTTAGAAGTGCCTTTGTTGCGTCTCACAGATGTTAGTGCTTTCTGCTGTTGTTTTCATTTGTCCTCATATATTGTTCAATCTCTGTTTTAATTTGGTCATTGATCCATTGATTACTCAGGAGCATGTTGTTAAGCTTCCATGTGTTTGTGAGGCTTTTTGTTTCCTTTGTACACTTTATTTCTAGTTTTATACCTTTGTGATCTGAGAAATAGATTGGTAGAATTTCAATGTTTTTCTATTTACTGAGGCTCTTTTTGTGTCCTAGTATGTGGTCTATTCTGGAAAATGTTTGATGTGTACTTGAGAAAAATGTGTATCCTGCTGCTTTTTGGTGTTGAGTTCTGTAGACATCTGTTAGGTCCATCTGTTCTAGTGTGTTGTTCAGTGCCTCTGTGTTCTTACTTATTTTCTGTCTGGTTGATCTGTCCTTAGGAGTGAGTGGTGTGTTGAGGTCTCCTAAAATGAATGCATTGCATTCTATTTCCCCCTTTAATTCTGTTCATATTTGTTTCACATATGTTGGTGCTCCTGTGTTGGGTGCATAGATATTTATAATGGTTATATCCTCTTGTTGGACTGACCCCTTTATCATTATATGATGTCCTTCTTTATCTCTCATTACTTTCTTTATTTTGACGTCTATTTTGTCTGATACAAGTATGGCAACACCTGTTTTTTTCTCCCTATTGTTTGCATGAAAAGTCTTTTTCCATCCCTTCACTTTTAGTCTGTGTATGTCTTTGGATTTGAGGTGAGTCTCTTGTAAGCAGCATATAGATAGGTCTTACTGTTTTATCCATTCTATTACTCTGTCTTTTGATTGGTGCATTCAGTCCAATTACATTTATGGGATTATCAATAGATATGTACTTATTGCCATTGCAGGCTTTGGATTTGTAGTTACCAAAGGTTCAAGGGTACCTTTTGTACTATCTAACTGTCTAACTTTAACTCACTTATTATGCTATTATAAACACAGTCTGATGATTGTTTATTTCTCTCCCTTCTTATTCTTCCTCCTCCACTCTTTATGTATTAGGTGTTTTATTCTGTTCTCTTTTCTGTTTTCCTTGACTGCTTTTCCTGATAGCTGATTTTATTTTTTACCTTTAATTAGTATTTGGTTTGTCTGTTTTCTTTGCTGTGGTTTTATTTTCTCTGGTGACATCTATTTAGCTTTAGGAGTGCTTCCATCTAGAGTAGTCCCTCTAAAATACCTTATAGAGGTGGTTTGTGAGAGGCAAATTCCCTCAACTTTTGCTTACCTGGGAATTGTTTATTCCCTCCTTCAAATTTAAATGATAATCTTGCTGGATACAGTATCCTTGGTTCAAGGCCCTTCTGTTTCATTGCATTAAATATATCATGCCATTCTCTTCTGTCCTGTAAGGTTTCTGTCGAGAAGTCTGATGATAGCCTGATGGGTTTTCCTTTGAAGGTGATCTTTTTTCTCTCTCTGGCTGCCTTTAATGCCCTCTCCTTATCTTTGATCTTTGCCATTTTAATTATTATATGTCTTGGTGTTGTCCTCCTTGGGTCCCTTGTGTTGGGAGATCTGTGGGCTTTCATGGTCTAAGAGACTATTTACTTCCCCACCTTGGGGAAGTTTCCATCAATTATTTCTTCAAAGACTTTTTAACCCTTTTTGTCTCTTCTTCTTCTTCTAGTACCCCTATAATGTGAATATTGTTCCATTTGGATTGATCACACTCCTGTTAATTTTCTTTCATTCCTAGAGATCCCTTTATCTCTCTCTTCCTCACCTTCTCTGTATTCCTGTTCTCTGATTTCTATTCCATTAACTGTCTCTTGCACCTCATCCAGTCTGCTCGTAAGCCCTTCCATTGATTGTTTCATTTCTGTGATCTCCCTCTGGACTTCATCCCTTAGCTCTTGCATATTTCTCTGCAGCTCCATCAGCATGGTTATGACTTTTACTTTGAATTCTTTTTCAGGATGATTGGTTATATCTGTCTCTCCAGGCCCTTTCTCTGGTGTTGTTTGAGTGATTTTGGACTGGACCAAATTCTTCTGCCTTTTCATGGCAATAGAAATGATTGCCGGCAAGTGGCAAATGTGTCAGGTGGGAGAACAAAGCCCCTTTCTGCTTGCTGGCCACCTTGCTCTTCTCTGCTGCTTGTGACAGTTACCCACACACAGGGAGCACTCTCTGGGTTATTTCCCTGAGCTGCCATGGGCAAGGCAGTCCTCGTGGAGGTTCTGTGCGGGTTCATAGACATGCCGGGTGTGTTCTCCTGTGAAAGCGGTGCCCCTTCATTCCTTCTGGACCTTTTGCCAGCTTCCTTTGCCTGTCCCAGGCTCCTGCATGTAGGCAGCAGCCTTTGGTCTCCCCTGGTTAGCTGTGCACTGTGAGAAGACTGTGTGTGGTTGTTGTTGGCGGGGCTGCTTCCCGGCTGTTCTGCAGCAGTGGCAGGTCAGTGGGTTTCCTTGCAGTGCCAATGGGGTGAATGAACAGCAAGCTGCTTATCGCCATGAGGGTCTTCAGAGCTGTGTTGCCACCCATGGGGTTAAGGAACCTGAATTTCCTTAAGATTCCTGCCTGCTGGGCTGAGTGTGCTGGGGTGATTTTGTTCACCTGTTGAAACCTTGTCCCTTTAAGACTTTTAAAGTGCCTGCTTTTCTTTTGTCCAAGGGGAGCTGGATGTGGGGACCCACTCTTAGTCTCTGTCTCAGATTTTACTTTTTGATTTATCTAATATCCAGTAGACCATGCAATATGTTCTGTGCTCCCAATGCAGAGTACTAGGGATGGTAATTTAGCAGTCCTGTGCTTCCACTCCCTCCCCACTCTGATTCTTTTCCTTCCACTGGTGAGCTGGGGTTGGGGGAGTACTCAGGTCCCACCAGGTCACAACTTTGTATCTTACCCTTTTCATGGAATGCTGAGTTCTCACAGATTGTAGATGTAGCCTGGCTGTTGTACTGTATCTTCTGGTGTCTCTTTTAGGAATAGTTGTTTTGCTGTAGTTTCAAAATATATATGGTTTTGGGAGGAGATTTCTGTTGCACCACTCATGCCACCATCTTGAACACCCCCCTCATTGATTCTTTCTATTCTTCTCAATTTTATTTATTTATGATCTAATCTTTATTATGTCTCTCCTTCTCCTGACTTTGGGCCTCATTTGCTCTTCTTTTTCTAGTTTCATTAGTTGTGAGGTTAGACTGTTCACTTTAGATTGTTCTTCTTTCCTGAGGTAGGCCTGTATTGCGATGTACTTCCCTCTTAGGATGGCCTTTGCTGCATGCCACAGAATTTGCAGTGTTGAATCATTGTTGTCATTTGTCTCCATATATTCCTTGATTTTTGTTTTTATTTGGTCATTGATCCATTGATTATTTAGGATCATGTTATTAAGCATCCCTGTGTTTGTGGGCTTTTTCATTTTCTTTGTGTAATTTATTTCTTGTTTCATACCTTTGTGGTCTGAGAAGCTGGCTGGTACAATTTCAATCTTCTTGAATTTACTGAGGCTCTTTTGGCATCCTAGTATATGATCTATTCTTCAAGATGTTCCATGTGCACTTGAGAAAAATGTGTATCTTTTGCATTTCTATGGAGTTTTCTGTAGATGTCCATTAGGTCCATCCATATGTTGTTCAGTGTCTCTATCTCTTTACTTATTTTCTTTCTGGTTGATCTGTCCTTTGGAGTGAATGGTGTGTTGAAATCTCTTAAAATGAATGCATTGCATTCTATTTCCCCCTCTAATTCTGTTAGCATTTGTTTCACATATGTAGGTAATATGTGTTGGGTACATAGATATTTATAGTAATTATATCTTATTGTTGGACTGACCCCTTTATCATTATATACTGTCCTTCTTTGTCTCTTATTACTTTCTTTGTTTTGAAGTCTATTTTGTCTGACACAGGTACTGAAACTCCTTTTTTCTCCCTATTAGTTACATAAAATATCTTTTTCCATACCTTTACTGTCAGTCTGTGTATGTCTTTGGGTTTGAAGTGACTCTCTTGTAGGCAACATATAGATGGGTATTGTTTTTTTATCCATTCAGTGACTCTATGTCTTTTGATTGGTGTATTCGGACCATTTACATTTAGGGTGATTATCATAGGTATGTACTTATTGTCATTTCAATCTTTAGATTCATGGTTACCAAAGTTCCAAGGGTAATTCTCTTACTATCTAACAGTCCAATTTACCTCACTTAATATGCTATTACAAACACAACTTAAATGTTCTTTTTCTTTCCTCATTTTTCTTCCTTCTCAATTCTTTAAATATTAGATATCATATTATGTATTCTTTGTCTCTCTCTTGATTGACTTTGGGGGTAGTTGATTTGATTTTGTATCTGCTTAGTAATTCATTGTTCTACTTTCTTTGCTGTGTTTTTATTTTCCCTGGTGACAGCTATTTAGCCTTAGGAACACTTCCATCTATAGAATTCCCTCCAAAGTGCACTGTAGAGGTGATTTGTGGGAGGTAAATTGTCTCAGCTTTTGCTTATCTGCAAATTATTTAATCCTTTCTCCCAATTTAAATGATAATCCTGCCAGTGAAGTATTCTTGGCTCGAGGCCTTTCTGCTTCATTGTATTAAATATATAATGCCCCTCTCTTCTGGCCTGTAAAGTTTCTGTTGAGAAGTCTGATGATAGCCTGATGGGTTTTACTTTATATGTGATCCTTTTTCTCCCTCTATCTGCTTTTAAAAGTCTGTTCTTATCCTTGATCTTTGCCATTTAATTATTACATGTCTTGGTGTTGTCTTCCTTGGGTCCTTTGTGTTGGGAGATCTGTGCACCTCCATGGCCTGAGAGACTATCTCCTTCCACAGAGTTTTCAGCAACTACCTCCACAAAGACATTTTCTATACTTTTTTTTCTCTCTTCTTCTTCTGGTACCCCTAGAATGTGAATATTGTTCCCTTTGAATTGGTCACACAATTCTCTCAATATTTTTTCATTCTTAGAGATCCCTTTTTTTCTCTGTGCCTCAGCGTCTTTGTATTCCTCTTCTCTAATTTCTATTCCATTTACCATCTCTTCTACTACATATAATCTGCTTTATAAACCCTCTATTGTATGTTTCATTTCAGATAGTGATATTTGCTAATGATTGAATCTCCATCCTAATTTCATTCCTGAGTTCTTGAATATTTTTCTGTACCTCCATGAGCATGTTTATGATTTTTATTTTAAGCTCTCTTCAGGAAGATTGGTGAGTTCAGTTTCACTTGGTCCTTTTTCTGTTGTTTGTGAGATTTTTTTTTTGAACCAGGTTCCTTTTACATTTCATATTTGTATGTGCTGCCCCCTGGTGCCCAGAAGCTCTAGTCTCTGGAGCTGCTCAACCTCTGGAGTGATGTCAGGGGTCACAAGGGTGCTGTGCTGGTGCCTGGGGGAAGGAAAAAGCTGTTTCCTGCTTCCTGGCTACAGCACCTGTCTACACTGTCAGAACCAGTAGGCTGAGCACACAGGTGTAAGCCTATGTGCTTTGCCTCTGTAACTGCTGTAGGTGGTGCCTCCTTCAAGCTGGCCTGACACCAGGGCAGGGGCTTTTGGTTTGCAAGCTGGTGTGTGCTTTCCAGGAGGAAGGCACAGCAGGCTGTTTATTATGGTGGGGGGCCTTGGAGCTGTGTTGTCATCCAGGGGGATGGAACGCCTGAAACTCCTGAGCATTCCCAACCTGTTGGGCAGAGCATGCCCAGGCAACCTTGTCCACCTATCTCTTCTGCCGTTCAGCAAGCTCCATTCAAACCCTACTCCTTCAGCAGCCCTCTCACTCCTAGGAAGCCTTTCAGACCACCCACCTTTCCTTTGTCCCAGAGTAGCCAGATGTGGATCCCTGTCCTCCACAAAGGGCTAGATTCTCAGTCTCCCCAAGTGTTCTGCCTGCCTTACCTTCCAACCCCACTAATCTCCAGAGCATCGTGCAATATAGGTTTGTGCTCCCAGTGCAGATCTCCAGGGTGTTCAGCAGTCTTAGGCTTACACTCCCTCCCTGCTCCATTTCTCTTCCTCCCACCAGTGAGCTGGGTGGGGGAATGACTTGGATCCCGCTGGATGAAGGTTTTGGTACATTACCCTATTTCCTGAGGTCTGTTCTGTCCAGATGTATGCAGTCTGATATGGTCTTCTTTCCTGTTGCTCTTTTAGGATTAGTTGTATTCACTATATTATTGTGTTATATGTGGTTTTGGGAGGAGTTCTCTGTCTCACCTCTCATGCCACCATCTTGAATCCTTCATTCATGGGATAAATCTTTGTCTCATGCTCAAACATTGTCAAAGTGTGCCAAGGTATTAAACACAATTCCCGTACAATTTAGGGATAAAATTCAGTATTAGAAACAGCTTCTTTGATGGGGTAGGGATGAACAGACCTTAAATATTCTACTATTTTAAGATATTTAGGAACCTTAACACAATCTGCAGCCTAATAGAGATGGGCACCAATGAAACAACCTGTTACTACTTTGTCATTTTCTAAGTAACTGGATGCTGGCAAAACATGAAATTTCTCTAGATCACAACGTTCTTATTTGTTAAGTGAAGTAAGACATTCCATCAAATTGCCTTATAGATATGATGTGAAAAAAAATACATATTAAATGCAGCATACATCTTTATACCAACACCAGATAAATAATAAAACTTTAATAAGATTTAGTTTCCTTCTCTCACAGGAACATTTGGTCTATTCCTTTTTCCCTCACTTAAATTACTTTGTTTATTTGTCAATAAGATTTTATCCCATTCGGTCTAAATATTTTATTAATCAAAGGGCTAGGAAATCAGTTTTAAGGTAATTAGAAAAAGTATACGTAACCCCCAAGAATATTTCAGAAGGTTATGTAATATTCACATTCTAACTGAAAAGCACAAAAATAATTAATAAGAAAATGTTTGTTATATCTGACTCTTAAAATGTATTATACTTTACACAAATTCATAGATTCGAAAATACAAGATACAGTCTGTAGAAAAATATTCAAAAGAATAATTACATTAACAGAAGGGTGTACATGGTCATATAATTTACCTAGAAAAGAAAGTTGTTAGCCTTTAAAGGATATAATTATCAGGACTTTGAAAAAGTACATGCCAGTGTCTCAGTATACCATTACCCCCATGTTTATCTGAATCTATTTCATATATATATATATATATATATAAGAATCTCAAGCAGTTAGTGTGTTTTTGTTGAAGTTGGAGTTGACCTTGCCACACAAAAAAATAAATCTTTTATGATCCAAGCATAACTTCCGTATATTTCTAAACTGGAGGTAAGTTTAAATGAGAAGCAGTAGGCTAGAAAACACCAAGAATAAATCAAGACAAAGGAAATATCTTACCTGAGCTCCCACTTAAATAATATGCTGACATTTCTCGTATGATTTCCCTTAACGACTAAATTTATTCAGGCACCATTTCAAATTTAAAACTATATTTCTTAAATAAATAATTAAAATATACTTAAAATTTTTAATTCATTCTTAAAATTGCCTAGTCAAAATGTTCTGATAATTGTATATGCCAAAATAAGCTATGTGGCACTTTGAATAATAGTTGTATTGTTAAATAAATATAACATAGCATCAAGTCCTATTGGTGTTATGTGTCATATGAATTATTGATAGAAAAAAGTCATGAATCAGTGGGCTCAAAAAATTAATGGAGAAGTTTGAGCTTTGGCTATGAAGGATAAGAAGGAACAGAATAATTCTAAAGAAATATACAGATGCTTTAAATGTAGGAACAGTATTGTGAAGGCAGAAATGGACAAATAATACTTGGAAGATAGAGAATCAACCAACTTCTTTGCCATAATGGCTTTTAGTGTAAGGAACTAGTGTGGAATGAAATTTTCCTGACTGAATTTGTACTGAAAAATGTCTGGGTACATATGATCAAGTATTAAGATTTGCTTAAGAGCTGCTTGTTTGTTATGGAGCAAATGTGTTACAGGTGTTGGGAATAGGCCACATGATATTTTGTGTCAGATTCCTATGAAGAGGCCAGCTATATATAGCAAGTGAGGGTTTGTTTGTTTCTTTCAGTAATGCATTGGAAACAACAGTCACATGAAGGCAGATAACTCAAAGGCTCCAAGAAGGTAGATAACTCCAAGGGCTTAATGGAGCTGGAGAGAGCTGAGCTGCCAGGTATCATAGTTAGTAGCTGATCAACACAATACACCAGAATGAAAGTAACATATGACCTTTAGTCAGTACAAAAATACAAGCAAGAGGCTAAATGAAAGAAAGTGCTGTCTCTCCCACTGTTCCACATTTCTCCTTAAATGGTGCCAGTCAAGGTTCAGGTGGATCAGCACAGATATGGTAAATCTAAGCTCAAATGAGAGTAATTGCCTCACTGCCAAGAGAACCTAAATGAAAGGATACTGCAGTTTTATGGACCTACAGGGAGAAGGGAGGGAAGGGTAAGGAATAGAAGTGACAATGTATTAAATACCGAGAGTGGAAAACAGTGTTAAGTCCCTCGACCCCCCCACCCCACCCCATAAAGAGGTCTCAGCAGAGGTGCATGGCGTGGCCACAGGCTCTTGATAAAGGTGCCTCCTAAGGGAGGTGCTTGGGCTAGTAACGCAGACAGCCTGAGAGCACAGCTGGTCAAGGGGTCCTGAGTCCTTGATGGCAACTCCCTGGAGACAGCAGTGCATTGGCTGTACACCTAGTCTGGTGTTGGGGAGGCAGCTTTTCCCTGTGAGGTCTGCCAGGTAAAGCCTTTGAAACTGCCTGTGGTCAAGTCTAAAAGATCACACTTAGGGTTTTGACCAGGAGCTAGATTTCTCAATATTTTGGCACAAGCTGATTCAACCCAAAACTTCTATGTGTATAGCTTTAAAAAAATCATATTTTCTTCTATTCAAGATGCTGCCTTCATTAAAACATCTTTAGTACATTACCTATAACTTTATTGACTTTCTTATAATCTCTTATAATTTTATTACTCCTTACTAATAAAATGTACATGTTTGTAAATATTTGTTGTTGGGAATTTGAATTAAAAATGAGTTATTTTGGCATATGTTGGGATAGAAAACAGAGATAGAGAGGTGTATGTGGTAGTCCCATAGACCACTTAAAGAATGATAGAGGCAGAAATTACTTGTGTGAGAGCTTACATTAGACAGTGTTAGGCTTCTGCTGCCTGGATGTACTGTGAAAGTCACTGGTCTCCAAAAATAACTCATTAGATGTAACTAATGATTCATTCATATAATTTCTTCCTACTTTGTCTTAACACGTATCTGTATACCTATTGCCTTAGCTCCTTCCTTAAACTCTAAGCTCTTTGCCCACGAGAAATGTATCTTAATTCATATTATGTAACCACATAATAAATATCAAAATGATATTTGCATAGGAAATTCTCAATAAACATTATTGAGTTGAATATGCTAAGCAATCAATAAAATGTAGAGCTTTATTGTTCCTGGAGATCAGCGACTTTTGGTACATCCAGGCTGTCCATTAGTAGTCTGAATCTTGACATTAAAGATAAGTAAGTGACAAATTGTGATTGAAGGCGTAAGATTGGCAAGGCCAACCTGATAGGAAGTTAAAAGGAATAAATTACTAATTAGAAATGGGGTTTCAGATTGAGATGCACTATAAAATTAAAACTTAAATTTCATTGGGATTTAATGTTACACTTAATGGACTAAAGTGATTTCCTATGTCTTTTTTGGCATCTCTTTGTACATTAAAAGTAATATGGCTGTCATTCATCTTTGGTTAATCTGAGCAAGTTAAATAATTATACTCTGATATTTTTTTTATATATTAACTTTTCTTTAGAAATAATGTAAAACATAGAGCTTCCATTCATGTGTATCCTTTGAGCAGTTTTTATCATTGCAGTCATATTTCTGCTTAAGAATGTGACATTTCCACCTTAAGACCTTTAGACTTCTCAGGAACCATTGATATCTTATGTTCAATTTTTTATTGATCTGTTACCATTTCCCACAACTAAAATATTCTCTGTAATTCAAAATGTATAGATTATAGATTTTAAAATCCAATCAGCAAATTAAAAAAGAAAAATAATTTTAGGTTTAGAGTGCCTGTCACATGACAGACATGATGCTAATGCAGCATATTAAGTTGGCTCATTTGATCACACATCCAATAAGGAAAGAAATGTTTTTCCCCATTTATATGTGAGAAACTGAGGCTAAGAGACTGGTTTAAGCAAAACCATACAAAAGGAGCTGAAAGTAAAGCCATAATTAATAGCCGAATTTGTTGACTCCAGTCATACCATTTTGCCTATTTAGGGATGTTTCCATTCATATCTAATTCTTCCTTGTGTAGAATTTGAATTAAAAATGAGTTATTTTGATGTGTCTTGCTATTGTAAAACTACTCTGAAGTCCATATCTGTATGACAGTATCAATGTAAATTCAATTTTTTTCATAATTTGTATTTCAGATGTGAGACTATATGGCTTTTAATATACAAAATAAAAATGCTGTTTATTTTGATCAACTCCACCTTATCACTCCAGAAATATATCTGATAATATCCAAAGTTATTGCATGGGAAATTATCTGGTTATACATTTATGCCTTAAGAACTATAACAAATATAACACTATGGTGAATTGTAAAAAAATTAATACATATAATTAACTATTAAGGTTCTTTTTAGCTTTAGTATTTTTCACAGTTACATGAAGAAAAAACACATTTCCTACAATTATTTTGAAATACCATCATTAAAAACTGATAAACATAGAAAATGGTCTGTTTATGAAGACTTGAAATGTGCATGAGATTAAAGAGAACTTTTTGAAGGCTAGTATTTTCGTATGGTGGATATTTTATTCTGTTATTCCATTAGAGCAAAACAGTGCTTGCTAATGACAGTCATAGAAGAACTAGATTCCAACTATAAAAAAATAAAGGAAATTTAGGACAGTAAATTATGGAGTAGAGGTCCACACTTCAATTTGGCAGGCAAGGGAAATTCAAAATGCGAAAAGAGTGACTGGTGTTATTCTTTAGTGATTGCTTCAAATGAATGTTCTTAATTGGTAATAGCTGTCTTATCTCTTATGAGGAAGCATTTATCCTCCTTATTGTCTGTGTTTTATGTAAAATAGTATGTAAGCAATATTGGAAAATTTCATTTTTGTACATCTAGTCCTATAATCGTTCTCATTTTCTTGCAAACTTAATTGCCTAAGAGCTTATGCGAATTCAATTAAAGAGAAATAATAAATTTGAAATGTATAAGCACATTCTTGGGAATTTTACGATGTCAAATACCTCAAACACATTAAAGTCCTCTGAGCAAAAGATGCAAGATAGTCGGCACAACTCTACTCTTAGAGGTTCCATTACAGAAGAAAAGCGGCAACCTTCTTTAATAAAAATAAACAGGCGTTTGTCATTGACGTGAAAATATATGATGCCAGAAATCAGTCATTTTAGGTAGGAAATACACCATGATTTTATTATTTTTCTTTATAAACAATGTGTCACTGGAAAAAAGAATGTACTGATGAAAGCTGAACCTGAAACTAAGTTAAAGTAAAATATTGTCAAAATTTTCATAGGGAATGGATTTATTGATAATATAACACTTCACTGTAAAATGCTGACATACAGGTACTCCATTTAACCAATGTGAAAAGTATAATCTCAATGACCAGTGAAAAATAATATATTTTTATAAAGATTCCAGATATATTTCATATTTAAAAATTTTAAATACATGATCATTTGGTGGTCATTTATTTCATCTAATACCACATAAATGTTGAAGTAAAAATTGAATGATTGGAATGAATGTGTATTTACAAATAGTGATAATTAAAAAAACAAAACAAAAATTTACCTTACAGTCATATTTTTGTAAAATTTATTGTTACACTTGAGAATGAAACAACAATGGTGGTCATCAATGCCATAATTTTTTATTGAATCCTGTATAAATAAAAAGTGGCTCAAAAGGTCTAGAAAATTCCTAAAGTCAAGATTCAGTTCTAAATATAAGCTAAAGTACAGTTCTGTGTGTCTATGTGTATTTAAGTATAATTTTAATCAACCTCCCTTGTGATGCTTAGTATTTCTGTGAGGATATCAGGAAACTCTAGAAATAAAACTAATAATAGAACTGAGGCTTTCTGTCTCAAAATCTGTTCATAAATTTAAAAAAGAAAATTTATATATTGATCTAAATAATGTTTTTCAGGTTGAAAATGTGTCTTCATTACATGTATTCTTACTTGACACTGTTGAAATTTCTTCATAATTTGGTCCTAACATTTGTGAATACTGACACATTGTTTCTTTCCTAACTTTATGCTTCTATTTCTTTGACTTAGTACACTGCCTGGGAACTCCAAAACAGTGTTAAACAAAGTGATGGTAATGGGAATTTTTCTATTCTTACAGATCTCAGAAGGAAGCTGTCAGGGTTTAACCCTTAATTATGTTTACTCTAGGTGTTTTGAATACCTGTTGGCAGATAGAGGATGTTCTATTCTGAGTTTTAAAAAAAGGTTATCAATGGTTCTTTTCTATCAAATGTGTTTTTTTTTCTTCAGCACTTACTGCTATGGTCTTATGAATTTTCTGTTTTAATTTCTCCTATACTTAGTTTATTTTTCTATACCATTCTTGGTGTCCTAAATAAAGCAAGTTTGGCCATGATTTATTGTCACAGGTATGACATGATTTATTATCATAAGATACCCCTTATCAGAGTGAGGTAGTTATTTCTATTCCTAGTGTGCAGAAAATTTTTTCATTAATGAGAGTTGAAAATTGTCAAAGGATTTTTCTTCATCTATTAAGGTGACTATAGTATTCTGTTAACATAACATATTATATTGTTCAGTTTTTAGGGATTAAACTGATTTTTCACTCCTGGGAAAGCCCCACTTGGTGATGGCATTATAATTGATGTATTATCACTTACATATATCCCTGCTTTCAGTTGCTACTATTTTAATAAAACATTCTTATTTCTTTATTCATGAAAGGCTATATTTTTCTATTCTAGTAAAGTTTTTGCCACATTTGGTATCAGGGTTTTCCTGACCTCAAAAAATATGTTGTAGCACGATCCTATTTCTCTGCTTGTGGAAGGATTTGTGTAAGACTGGTATCAGTTCATTGTTTAATGTGTCTGGGATTCATCACTGGAAATATTTAAACTCTGAATTTTCCTGGTGGAGGAAAATTTTGATAGCAAAACCTTTGAGAGATATGGGGCTATTCAGATTTTCTGCTTCATCTCATTTTGACTGGGTCAGCTTGAGGTTTTTAAGCATTTTATCATTATTCTAATTCCTATTTTTAAATTTACTGACATGAATATTATGGATAGCATGATATTTTATAACTTTTAATGTCCTTAGGGTCTGCAGTAATATCATTCACTTTAATTATGGTATAACATGTTGTATTTCTTTTCCTTGGATCTTATGAGAGGTTTATTAATTTTATTAGCCTATCAAGTATCAAATTTTCTCTGTTAATTTTTCTGTTTTTATTGTACTGTATTCATCTCTGCCCTTGTCTTTATTATTTGTCCCTTCTACTGAATATGGATTTTATTTGCTTATTTATTCTACCATCTTAAGGTGAAATCTTAGCTCATTTAGATTAAACTTTCCTTACTTTCCTGTAAACTATTTGAATTTATAAGCACCATAGTAGCTGAAAAACACATTTTGAAATATCATTTTTTAACTACCATTAGTTTTAAATATTTTCTAATTTCATTTTATATTTCTTTGGTCTATAGGTTAGTTAGAAATATATATATATATACACATAAATGTGTTTGTTTTCACCCTAAAGGAGTCCCTTTAGCATTTTTCATAGAGCAAGTCAGCTGACAATAAGTTCTCTGTTTTGCTTATTTGAACATGTCTATTTCTTCTTTATCTATATAAGTCATTTTCACTAGATATTGTAACTCCTGAGGGGAAAATACTTTCCCAGCCCAGGGCAAAATACCTTTGAAACCAAAAATCAGTCAAAGGGAGCAATAAAGTCGGAGAAACCCATTTGCTGCTTACAAGCTGTCCACTTCTGCTCTCCTGTGTCTCTCATGACCCAGCTGCAAAAAGGGACCCCACCCAGCCTCTCGGGTCCAGATATGCCCTCGCTCCCCCTTGATATGGAGATGGACTGCTTTCTGCCACCCCTTGGAAACACCTGTTGACACAGAGATGCACAAGGCCAGACAAGAGATTGTGGAAACATTGAAGTTTTACCCACAGATATATAATTCCATACTCATGATTTTATTTTCACTTCCTTCCATGATTTAAAAAATATTATTCTATTGTTTTCTGTCTTTTTTTTTCTCCTAGTGAGAATGAAGTGGCTATCCCTTTATTGTTCAGTATATGTAATGTGTCATTTTTTCCCCTCTGGTTGCTTTAAACATTTTCTCTTTATCTTTTAATTTCAGCAACTTAACTGTGATGTGCCTAGGTATCATTTTCCTTGTATTAATCAAGTTTCATCTTTCTTTCATTTCTTGGCTCCATAAGTTTGTATCTTCCTCCAAATTTGGGCTAGTAAAATTTTTTTCCACCCATATTTTCTCTCTCATTTGTTATTATAATGGATGTATTTGAACACTTGGGTATTTTTCCACAGGTCTTTAACACCCTGTTAACTTTAATACTTTTTTCTCTTTGTTTTTCAGATAGCATAATTTTTGTTTGTTTACCTGCAATTTAACACTTGCTTAGGCTATCCATCACTCAACCTAATGTTAAGTCCATTCAGTGATATTCAATTATTTAATTTCATTTCACTTACTGACTTTTCAGCTCTACAGTGTTTATTTGAAGATTTTACACACACACACACATATATAAATTTTCAGCTGAAATTCTCCTTCTGTTCATTCCTTACTTTTCTTTATGTTCTTGATCCCATTTATAGCATCCTATTTAAAGTTCTTATTTACTTACTGCAGCAGTTATGTCATCTAAGGTTCATTTTTTATTGACAAATTTTTTTCTCTTTTTTTTTGAACTTGGCCATGTTTTCCTTTTTACCTATCTGGTTGGATTTTAATTGGATAGTGAACAGTTTGAACAATATGTTATAGATACTTTAGATTCTTTTTTCTTCCTCTGAAGTGTTCAGTTATATTCTAATAGGCAGATAACTTGACTAGACTCAAATTCTAGACTCACCTGGCTTAGGCAGTAGTAGAAAATTCTGCTCAGCTTTTCTTATATAAACGTATTTCAAAATGAGATGTATTAAAGGAGCTTAGATACAGGAAGAAACAACAATTACTTAGAGAATGCAATAGAAATATTGGAAATGGGATTTAAGACAGAATCAAATTGTAATATTTCAGGCAAATATGAAAAAATCAAAACTAAGGCAGTAGCAGAGTGGAAAGTGTCGTGTTTGTTTTCTTTTTGATTTTTACCATCCAGCATTTCTTTAACTTCTTATTTTAGCCATTTCTCCAATACCTTGTGTCCATCACTTTGGATGGTGTTGACCTCTAGACGGGGCCCACATAACCCAGCCAACCCATTCAAACACGCAGTCAACCCCAATCCCCAATTTTTTGATGAAGTGATCCAGTTGTTGCACTCTTTCTGTTTGTCTTAGATTTATAAAGATACACTGCTGTGTTGTATCCTGAGAACGTCCATCCTGGGAGCCATCATGTAGTTAAAGTGACCTAGAAAAAGAAAGTATCACATGAAAAATAAAAATACAGAGATAAAATCAACAAAAGGCCAGATATTGATGATATCAGTTGACCTCCAGGACCCATTTTTGCCCCAGACTAGAATTTCCAGGTGCTGACTTTGATATTCACAGAATATGTGAGAAAACAGAGGAGGAGTGCAATAAAAAGAGATGTCTGCACAACCTTAGGAATGTGATCAAAATAATTAAAAAATAAATTGGAAGTCACCCCTGATTAAATTGACAACATTGTCTCAGCTAGGGACTGAATTTGACTACAAGTTACAAGAAGCTCAAAAAACTCTCCTAATTAAATGTGGGTATATCTGCCTGTCATGGCAGAAGCCAGGACGCGGCAGGCTAGAACCGGAGTGGCTGGTCCATTATGGATTCGGGACCCAGGCTCTTTTCTCCTCATTCGGTGCCTTTCTTTGTGATGGTCTTTGCACTTCAGACATCATGCAGGCATCTCAGTGAGAGACATAGAAAGTTGAGGAGAAAGTGCTAACAAACCTCCTGATATCCCACTTGCATAACAAATCATTTGGTTAATTTTTAACTTTTTCTCCTAGAGCAGATAAGGCCATGATAGAAAGGGCTTGACATGACTATCGTTGGAGCCAATAAACGGGGACTTTTGAGAATGTTGGCAATAAAGAAGTTCATTTTAGAAAGAATAACAAAAGATGGGAGATAATATGGTTAAGAAAGCTGAATATTTCATTCTTGGAAATGAGGGAGAGCTTTATTTTTTGAAAAAAATTTTTTGAGAAAAGCAAAAAGGCAGAAGTATTTGAATGTGTCTCAAAGTATTACTATATGGTAAAAATTATCTTCAGAAGATTTTATTATGAAGTGCTTTGTCCTCTACTGTGATCTATTAAAAAGCTGGGTTTGGAAGAAGTAATCCCTATTTTTAAACAAGCACTCCTCGGAATTCTAAAGCACGTGATGTGCAGATTAAGTTAAAACAAAAAACAGGAGTATATTTCAAGTAAAAAAGGGGAGAGAAGATACAAGAATTTATACATTTTCTCTATAAAGTAGATAAAAAGGTTATGTGTCTATCACAACAGTTTCATGAGTGAGACTTTGAGACTTGAGAATTTTTTAAAGTTTTGTGAGCAAGTGTCAGAAAATTCACAAGAAGACTATAGCTCCAATTGGATTTATAATGGCACAAGTCATGCCAGGACCCTATTTTTCTAATGTTATGCTGCAGTCTAGTGTCAACTACTACGACAACAAAAAGCAAAATAATTTAGCCTAAGGGTGTTGTCAGACCACAATAACGCAAACTTCATTTCTTAAATATCAGGTGACTTTTCTTGAAGAAATATAAAACAAGACAATTTTTAACTTTTGTACTTAAACCTATTTATGTACATTTCCAATATTTACTTTGCCCTGCAAACTATGTACCTTGTAAGTAGTAATGAATATGTAACCATTTCAACATGGACTTCACAAATACAACCTTGGAGTTTATCCCCTGAGGATCAGATAAAAAAAAACTGAAAGAAGCGAATTGCAAGTAATATCAGGAAACACAAATCCATATTTATAATATTTAGATAATGATAAGGGAAAAAGGAAGAAAACAACTGTTTTGATAACTAACATTTTGTTCTTGATCATGATTTAAGTATTGAGCTAAAGCAATGCAGGGCAGTCAATAGAGAGTAAATGATGCCCTGTGAAGGCCATGGACTTTGCCATTGCAAAGACCTCTGTTGCCCTAGCTGAGATTTGGAGCTTCTTTCTTCATTGTAAAGTAAGGGTAAGCTTTCCCACGAGAGTAGGTTTGTAAAGTGCCTAGCATAGTTCTTTTCACACTTTCTAACAATAAAGTAATAAAATTTGAAGTTACACCTAGGAAAAAAAAATGAGTATGTTGCTCTTTTGAAAATAAGTTTACTAGGATAAATAAAAGAATGTAATTAAGGAGTATCAAAATCCAATTTAAAAAGATGTGTCATAATTAAACAACTTTGACAGAAGGAAAGCTAAGTGTGCTACATTTTAAAAATGTATTGCTATGATGGGCTATTAAAAAGTATATGTACACAATTATGGAAAATGTTGATGGTACCAGAAGTATAATGATAGTGTCAATATGAAAGCAATGGAACAAATGGAGAATACTTATACCATTTGGTTTTAATGTTTATTTGATCTAGTGAGGATGATTCAATCCCACTGCCACTCGCTTTAACATTTCTTACTGTGCTGTAGGGAGTGATATGCTTACAATAAAACAATTAATATTTTTATGAGATAGCAAAGGGATTGTATGACTCTTTAAATATTTTTCATGCTTAAAGATTTTGATATTTAAAGAGACAACAAATCAGAATCTTAAAAAGATATCGTTTAAATACTTAGTCTATAGGCACAGACCTGATCATCTTCATTTGCCCTCTTACAGCACTAAATTATGTTTTCTACCGTTATCTTGCATCTACCTACCACTTCAGCATTATATTAAAAAAATAATAATAATAATTATAATAATAAGGGAGAAATGTGGGATTCACATATAAATCATTTATAAAAATCAAACAAATAATCATATCTGACTTGATTGTTTATAGTTCATGATGTGTGATCAAAACTGAAAGTTTCTGTGATATGACTGCCCTTGCACTGTTCACCATGTAAGAACTTGTTTGTTATGCTTCAGAAGATTGGAGACTGTTGAGGTATAGGCTTGGGGTTGATTAATGACTGTGCATTGAGTCCCCTATACAAAATTTTATTGTTGTTAACAACCATTTGATCAATAAATATGAGAGATGCCCTCTCAAAAAAAAAAGATATTGTTACAACATTGATAAATGAACTTTTTTTTCCCCTTGGTATATAGTCTTTGTATATAAAGCTTGAGAAAGAGAGTACATAAATTCCTGATTATTCAGGAGGTTTTTGTCCTTTATTCATTTCACCTCATCACTTCAGATTGCTTGATTGATTATAGTTTCTGTCATCTCAGTGAATCTCTCTATTTGAGGTTTTCTAAGAAATGGTGCTGGACACCTGGCTGCAGCACTATTTTTGAATTGCGGCTCCCCTTTACTTTAGTATTTTGGGGATGTCACCCTCAAATGGTGAAGACGCACTGATGTGTTTTAATGATTGTGAGCACTTAGTCTCTGAGGATAAAATTATTTTAAATATAGTGCATTGCATAGAAGATGAAATACAGGTAATATTTGCTATCAGAGGATAGGTAGAAGATTTATTAGTAGGAATAGAAGTTGAAATACAATTACAATTGACAATGATTGTGATTACTAGCTGTTGATTGGAGGCTTCATATATATGTATCATGCAACATAAACAATTTTATTCTACATAATCAGTGAGCCCAGTTAACTTGTGAGGCATAAACAACAAGTAGAGAATGGAACCAAAATCCTTTCCAAGTGTTTGGTTTCAAGTCCTCGCTTTTGCCACTTTGGTAAATGACTTCCTACACTTCTGATTTAATTAATGTATTATTTTGTGATGTGTAATATGCTTGAAGATTTACTGACTTAAACTTACTGAATCAAATGAAGTAAGTTTATTAACCTTATTTTAAAGACAAAGAAACAGATTCAAGGAGCTCAGCCTTCTTGGGTTCACATAATTGTTAAACAGAAGATCACCTGGTTCATACTAGAACAAGACTGAACAGTTTATAAGAATCCATACAGAATAAATAAGCTGTAATATTCATACTAATTTTATTAATTGGATTTTTTATAATTCTGAGTTAAGATATAATTATGAAACAAATGTCAAAATATGACAAAAGTCATTAGGCCTAAATAATATTAAAACCACATTATGAAGTTCCCACATTAGGGAATTTAAATAAATTGCAAGTGAAGGTACTTTAAGTAGTGATTGTCCAGTATAAGCCCATATCATTAAAAAAAATCTAAACACTTAGCTATTTTCTTTCGTTAAACATATAAAGAATTTGGGGATGTATTATATACACTGCCATAAAGATTGAAACAGCATATAAAATAATTTGATTAATTAGCCAATGATATATGAAATATAATTGACCTACATTAGAAATCCATGTTTTGCATACTTAATAGTGTTTGTTTCAATCAAACTTTCTGCCAAAATAAATATTTTAGACCTAAGTGTATTTTCTGCACTATCTGTACTTACAATATTAGGAAATTCACTGACCAGTAATGTTCCAGAAAAGTAGCATAGTCAACAAAACTTGTAATTTATAATTTAAAAGTTGTCAAGACAATGTGCTCTTTAAAGGAAAGATCAGGTGAATATGTTTTAAATGTAAATAAATTTACCCTAGTGCTTTCTTAAAGTGGAGGATATCTGAAGAAGTCATCAGGGATTGCTGCCTTGTCCCCCTGCTACTTCCCCCCTCTCCCCTTGCTGCTCTTAGTCTTTTCTGCCCCTTCTTTTTATATCACCACCATCACCCTCTATTGAGTTCCTATATGATTAGTTGTCATGTTAAGGGTTGCGGACATTACATTAGGTGCAGCAGCATTAGGCAACTGTAGGCATTATCCTAGTTTCCGAGAAATTCTGTGATTACATTTTCAGTTCAGTAGATATAGTTCCACTCAACCTTGGCTAAAAGATTTGCTACTACTTTATCTAGCTCCAAGCTTGTTTGAGTTTCAGTACTCAGTGTTAAGGCATAATTGTTAAACCATTTAAAATCATTATAATAAACCAGCAATAAAAAAACCTTTATGTTCCAATTGTGTTGCAGACATATTTTTAAGTAGATTTTATAAAGTAAATCACAGGATCTGTAGCATGGTAATTGTCACTAAATTCCCATTTTATAATGACAGTTTGAAGACAAGCTAGGTATGTGATTTGCCTTTATTACATAATTCTTGTTTCTACCACAGATCCCACTTCAGTACCTTTCTCTGTAACTCCCTATCCCCAAACACTGTGCTCACCAGCTTCTCAGCTCACAAGCAGGGGTCCTCTCTGAAGCTTTCTAATTTTATACGCCCTCATTTGAGGTAACACTCTAAAAAAGTTACTGGGTTTTCCATACTTCTAACCTCCAAGTGAACTACATGAATTTTTATCTTTGTTAAAAGAATCTAGAAAATTATATCACAAGTCTGGGTTAATATGCTACCATTAGCGTATGTATGTCACAATGGTACAAGGAAATCCTGTGACTTTCAAGCACCAAATTAATTTATCCTAATCATTCGCTAGTTCTAAAAAAGGGCAAAACAGAGAAATCTGACATTTCTAGCCCTTGAAAATGCTACCAATTTTATTTTCCTTTAGTGAAAAGCACAATAATGGATACTTTGAAGTAAATCTTTGCTCTTTCATTACTTTATTCTTAAAGTACCTATTATTTACTATCCTTGAAGTTAGATAATATAATTACAATATTTCCTTTTATTAATTCAAAATTACTTTTATGTATATATCATTTTATTGTTTTCTTCTACAGTCTAAAGTAGTGTTGAACTTTAGTCTTTCAATTCATATTTTTTTCATAAAATTAAGTGGAAATTAAGTGATTTTCTGCACTCTAAGTAATTATTAGAAGGAACATAATGTAAAAAATCTCTTTTCTCTCCTGGCTTCCCACACACTGCGGCTCTGTTTCCGTGGGTCTGGCCTATCCCCAGCCTTCCTGTTTGCCGATTCAGCCTCTGCCAGCGGTCCCAGCGTCCGGCAGCACCCCTCCGGCTCCCATCCCCTGTCCCCAGGTGGGCACATCCAGCCCTGGAGTGGGTGCTGTGATTCACAGGTTCAGCTCCAGCAACCCCGGCCTCCAGGGCTCCGAGTTTGTAGGTTCCTCCTCTGGTTTTTCTTGCTGGCTTCTCCCAAGGCTGCTTCCTTTTCAAGGTTTCACATCCCTTGGAAAGAGTCCTTTTGTGACCATTCCATCTGATGTAATTTTCCCATCCTAATATTTTCCTTACCATAATTTTACACTAGGAAATCAGCTTTTCTATGTGTTTATGTTTGATTCTCCTCACTATATAATGTTTCCCAGTGGCAAGTGACTTTTCAGTTGTTTGGTTCACTTTCATATACACAGTACCTTGAATAGTGTATATTCCTTAGTAGGTGTTTATAAATACATACAATGGGTGGGAAAACAATCATGAATAAATGAAAACATAACACACTGTTAATTCTTAGTTAAGTAGGGGTAGATGCTATAGTTACTAGTGTGCATATTAAGTTACAAATAAATATTTCTTAGACAAACACATGAAACATTAAAGAGGAAATTTAAAGAAAGTACAAACAAACATCTCCTGCTCTGGGAGGTGGCCTGTATACATGCTGCAGGCTTCCGGGGCTCAGCAGAGGGTTCCCTCCTGAGGGTGAGTGCACCCAGCCTCCCCTTGGCCCAGGGCCGGCTCCCTCAGGCTCCCACAGGTATCCCTCCTGAGACTATTCCCAAGTGAGCCTCACAGTCTGCTTCCAAAAATCTAATCTAAAAGCTTTGAAAAAAGATAGAGTCTCTGCCTTCGTGGAGCCAATGCCTTCACAGGAAAACACCAGATAAGCACAAATGAATAGGACATTTCAGGATGTCCCCAGACTCCCGTGCGGGGTTGTGGCCTGTGTGCAGGACCCAGCCGATGCCTCAGCCAGCGCCCACACCCTGTGTCTCTCCAGGGTGGGGGGAGAGCAGGCCACCGCAGCACTGCGGTGTGACCCCGAGCTGCAGCAGCCTGCGTGGGCCACTGCTCCTCGCTCCTGCCAGCTCCCGCCTACTCAGCCAGCTGGTGCTTCTGTACCGAGAAGAAATGGATGTTGGCTTCCCTTCCTCCTTCCCTGACAACTAGGAAATCCAGCCATCCATGCAGCAGGCTGAGAATCCTTCAGGTGGTCCCCTTCTCACCTGTTACCCCACCCACACCTAGGTAGCTGGAGTTTCCCATCACATCTAACAGTTGGCACTTACTTTTTCGGTTACATCAGGAAACCACCCACACATCCTCAGTCAGGCCAGGCCTGTGGCAAGCTCCTTCACAGGGTCCTGTGTGTTTCTTGCTTCTTTTACTGTATCCACTGGGCTTCCAACAGCAGGCGCCTGGCTGTGGCTGAGTGCCTCTTGAAAAAGAACCAAGCCAGTCAGACAAAGTTGGCTTAAGCTCTGGACTCTTGCACTTCCTAACAGTGGGAACACACCTCCCTGAGCCTCAGTTTTTCTCATCTGTAAAATGGGGATCTTCCTGTTCACGAGCCATCCAGAATATTGTGAAGATGCACATCCAGAGTTGCCTGGCACACAGTCCCTTCCATTTCTACTCAAACTTGCCTTCTCTGGACCAGGTTTATGTGCCTGTGTCCCATTTGCTTAAGGCATCCAAATTAGGGAACCTAATCTGTTATCCAACAGAAAATTTAATGTAATATCTTAAGGATATATATGAGATATTCTTGCATACCAGGCAACAGATGTGAGGACTGCAAAGTGGAAAGCACTTGGGACTGTCAGAGATCTGAAGCCTTTCTGGATAGAGCCTAACAGGAGGAGACTGGAATGGGGAGACAATCAGATATTCTTTTTCATACAAAGTTTGAAACTCTTATTTGACATTTTCTGTTATTGTACCACATACTTTTTCCATCTAGAAATGTTAACCTAAGGTGTGAAATATTTTTAAAGGCTATCTGCTAATTGTTTATTATTAAGGCATTGCAATATATTCACTCTAGAAACCTATTACTCTTTTAAGATTCATAGTTATGATTTTTACTTTATCATTTGTTCTGATCTTAAAACATGTAGAAAAATGTCAAATTATGAAATATAGCCTTATATCCAGTTACTCTTTTCTTTTCTATTTTTCTCTGAATGTTAAACCATCATCTGAAGAATGAAGTTACCTGAGCCTGTGTAGTCCAAAGAAAAACCATCAGAGAAGCAATCTTTCCACAGGGAGGCAGGATCACCCAGCTTCACTTATAAAAGAACTCCAGAACATCTTAATTTTATCAACTACATGAAAAATATACTAATTGTTGCTATTGGGATGAACTGTTAGAAGTAATTATAAAATTTTTGTCCTTGTTAATTTAATGTTTACTCCCATTTAGAACTCTCCAATGCATACAAATTCAGATGTGCCAATACACAAACTATTAATTCCTTGTCATTAAGAGAATTATGTCTCACATTACATTGTAATTTACAAAGTGTTTTCCAAAACATTTCATTTTCATTTTCTCCTACATCTACTTGTGAGCAAAACTCCCATTTTGTGTACTTGGAAATTAAAGCTTAGACAACTTTCTTCCGTTTCTTAAAACCAGTCATTGTCAAAGCTGGGTTTCAAATCTCAGTGTTTAATTTTCAAAAACTTAATGACTTAAATAAATAATTGGATTTGAAGTGTTATAAAGTTAACAAAAGCAACAGCAAGGCTTCTCTAAGAAGCACAGCTTTGGTGGGAAGAGTATTATGCACACGTGGATATAGAATGTCATCCAACATTGCTGAAGGTAACAGAATAAGTAGAAAGGAAAATAAACAATTAAAGATCATAAGTAATCTGTATCTATGAATATTATAAATATATTTTGTTCTACATAAGTACACATTGAATGGGAGAGTTGAAAATTATTAAGATTACGTGCAGAGTAAGAATCAGGTGGCTTTATCCAGGTTCTCAGTACCAAGTATATCTTTTTCTTTGTAATTAGTTAAAAGGAAATTATCCCTCCCCAAAATATTTCTGAAAAGACAGGTGTGCAGTCTTGATTGATATCCACAATGGCTGGTGAAGAAAATTTCTGAAAAAATTGTCTTAGAGAAGGTTTATAATGTTCTTCATTTTTGAAATTCTAATCTCAAAGAAACAGTATAAATATAAAAAAAATCACTGCTTTGGGATATGATATATGTTTTTTAATGCTTTGTATGCAATTAGAACAATGCGTCTAATTCTCTCCTGACTTACAAAAGACAGCTGAAGAAACAAATAGTGGTATCACTTAGCTGCACACAGAAGAAAAATTCATAAAATTTAGTAATAAATTTCTCATATAAACTATGTTTCTTCACTAATCATCAAATCACAAGATTCTTTATTCAAGTTTTCAGAATGATTCAGTACATGGGACTGTTCAGTTTTGTGCAGCTATTCATCATTATTGCCTAATTGGCAGTTTCTAAACATTATGTTACTTAATAACAGCCTGTGGATTACTGCGTCTTAGCTACTGAAAAATTCAAACGACCAGCTTATACAAGAATCTCAGTGTGCCTTTTGGCTCTCAGTCCATTTTGCCTATGCAATAACTCCAGTGAAATGCTCTGAACATTATTTCTTCAGAAAACAAAGTAAAATTTTAAAAATTAAAAAACAAATCAAGTGAGAGAAAGCTTCAGCCAAAGGTAAAAAGTTATACTAGATAGATATTGCTACATGAGACATTACTCCATATTTAATGACTTAAAATCACAACCATTCACTATTTCTTGCAAGGTTTGGGATCAGTTTGGAGTCCTGCATATTTGGATTGAACCTGACTGACCTTAGCTGTGTTTTCTAACTCCTATATAATAAGCTAGCAGGTAAGCTATGAATATGCTACCTCAGATGCCCGCAGCTGGGATGATTTAGTTCTACTCCATGCAGTCTCACCGACAGCAGACTAGACTTCAGTTATTCTCATGTTTATGGCAAGGATCCAAATGCGAGCAGGCTGTATGAAGCAGAAATGCATTGTTCTTTTTTCGAGTCTCCCTGCCTGCATCATGTTTGCTGACATCACTTCCGTCAGAGGAAGTACCATAGGAAAGTCCACAGTCAATGAGGACAAGACTAGGAGGTGAAAGAGTAAAGTGCATGGTTTAGAAAAGTAATGAACCATCAGTGAAATCAGCAAACCACAAAAGATGATGCACAGTTGAAAATACTTTTCTTCTAGGACAGGAGTGATTCTCCATTGAAGAACAAAGACATTCTGGGATCACCATTTTTTCTGATCATCAGTTTTGGAGGAAGAGTTGTGTCTCCAACAAGTAAATTCCATTGAACGACAAGACCTTAGTGAATGAAATGAGGGTCATTTGGTCTTTACTGTAAAATAATAATGTTGGAAGCAGATCCTAATAGCATTTATAATGACAATTATCTTCATTTAGAGGAAAACTTGGAAATCTCAAAGAAGTCATGGAAAAAAACCATGTTTTGAATGACTGACATGTCTCTACTTCCAAAATAAACTCATTCTTTAATTCTTTTTCAAAAAAACCTTTATTTAGTTCCTGGGAATAAAATTCCTTTCAATTCAGAGTCATTACAATTAATAGGCAGTTACAACATGGAGAAATAAGTGTGTCAGTTAGGGCTAAGTATGTGGACTTTACAAGTGCTATGTACAGGCTGATTATAATCAGAAACTACTTTGTAACATGGATGTTTCATTTTAAAATTTTTTATTGAAATATAAAAATGATACAAGTGCATAAACCGTAAATTTATAGCTTGATGAATTTTTATAAATTGAGAACACCAACATAACCAATTCTTGTTTACTTTTGAATTTATTCTCTGTATGTTATACCCTTTTTTCCCCATTATTACTGGTGGATGATTAGGCTAAAAAGTATAGTGCAAGACACATGGCCTGCAGTGGCTTAGGTAGTTGACCATTTGTTTTCCTAATCTGGCATTTTTCTCAAGACATATGAAAATTGATATACTAGTCACTGATGAATTGCTGCTGTGCACCAAATCATCCTTAAATGACTGCTCTGCAATAATATATCTAAATCCTGTAAATATTTTTTGTGTTGCAGATAGCATGCTTTGTTAGTGTAGAGTACTAGAGGAGCAATCAAGTGGGAAAGGAGTTTCTCTTCTAAGTTCTGGTGTGTTTTCTGGGCAGGCTGCTCCACTTGGTGCATATTTCTCAGTGCCAAGGCTATAGCACTGAGCCTTACTTTCCCAGTGCCTAGGCTGTGCAGCTCCTGCAGTTCCTCGGCTCCCCAAATACCTGATTTCTAGCAGCTCATGGTAGTCCCCATGGGCAGATTTCTCTAGCAACACCAGAAGTGGCTTCTCAGTGTGGGGCTTCCAGCAGGATACCGTCTATTAAAAATCTCCTCCTGTACCCCTTGGGAGGCTTTGCAGCCTCAGTGAATTTCTTTACTCCCTGTTGAGCCACAGATGTGCCCACCCCTTAAAAGAGGTCAACGCTACAGAAGAGGAGTCTCTTCCTTGGGTTCACTATCTCATCTCTAGCAGTGGTGGTTGCTTCTATATCTGTTATTCCTATATTCTTTAGTGTATTCGTTACTCTTTAGTAGACAAACATTAGTTACTGCAATTCCTTATTTTAGTTGATGACTTTTAATTAAAATTTCCAAGTTCAAATTGCTATGTGGTTTTGACTCTGGAATGGCTCCTGAATAATGTGCTTACTTTCTTCAGGATCCCAGAGATCTGATTTCAGATTGATGATTCATGGTCATAAGTCTGAGTGGACTTCTGCATAATATCATTTGCTGATTTAGTCAATGAAATTTAAAATATTTATCAATGAACATTAAACTCAGCTGAATATTAAAATCAACCCAAGAAGATATTGGAAAGATAGTAATCAAAATTACATTAAAAGACAGAAGCAAATGCTATTGAAAAGAAAATGATCTGAAAATGATATTATTTGTGTATAAATACAAGAGATAGATTTATCATTTGAATATATAATAGCATCAGAATCTGATGATGTCCTTTTAAATTTTTATTTATTTGTCATACAATTAATTGATTAATTCATTGATTTTACAATAAGGCTATAGATAACTGAGTAATCCAACTTAGCCATCAAAGCATTCTTTATGCTGATGAATTGACATTGTTACCTCATTTCTCTAATTTTTCTTAACTTCTTAGGTAGATCATTCACTTCTCTAAATTATACATATATATTTTTAGGTATGTTGATATCCTTATTCTGGTTATACCTGGTCTCCAAACCTTGGGAAATTTTTCATTTCTTGATGATGATTATGTACTTTTTTCTGATAGCCTTTAATATCTCTCCTGTCTGCCTTCAGCAGTGTGAATATACTTGTAGATTGTTCTTGAATTAGTTACTTTTAGAAAATTATTGAAATTTTGACAATTTTGAAAATATTTCATTTCTTCCCCCTTCTTTCCTTCTAAAATTCCAATTACACTGTTTTAGACAGATATTGACCTATGAGTCCTGAATACTTTATTCTTTTTTTCCCTAAGTTTGT
The DNA here is from genome assembly GCF_040802235.1 of Manis javanica. Taxonomy (NCBI): domain Eukaryota; kingdom Metazoa; phylum Chordata; class Mammalia; order Pholidota; family Manidae; genus Manis; species Manis javanica. Next base: position 186,042,483 of record NC_133158.1, read on the forward strand.
CACTAATTTCCTCTTAGTGCTTCCATTTGAATAATGTCTATAGACCTATGTTCAAGTTCATTGAGACTTCCTCTGTTGTATCAGCCAAACTGATGTGCCTGTCAAAGGCATTCTGTGTCACATTGCGTGTGCAAATTTATTTCTAGCATGTTCTTGATGCTTTCTTATTGTTTCCATTTCTCTGCTGAAGTTACCCACCTATTCATGAATGTCTAAATCTTTCCACTAGAGCCTGTAACATATTAATCAGTTGTTTTAAACTCCCTGTCTGAATTTTCCAACTATAGGTTTATGTTTGAGGTTAATAATACTGATGTTCTGTCTCTCAACAGCAGATTCCTTTCCATTTTGGATGTCTCATAATTTAGTTGAAATCTACATATTCTGTATAAGGTAGAGACCAAGATAAGTAATATTTATGCCTGAAAAGAGGTACGACTCTCTCTGTTAGGCAAGGCATTTACTGGGGTGTTGAGTTGTATTTGAGTTTTGTTGGTTGCTATAATTACCTTCAATGCACCACTAGTTTCAAATCCACTATTGGTACCCTGTGGTTAGGTGGGAGCTAGATTAGAAATCTAACTAAATTCTTGACTGTGCTTGGTCCATGCACCGTTGCAGGTTTTCTCTGAGGCTATACCACAGAGAAGTCATCTCTCCCTGGTCCCCATACTCTGCACTAGGGGTCATCTGCTCTTGCCTGACTCCTGGTTCTTGTTAGCCTGGGTGGTGATGAACAAGATAACTTTCTACATTTTTCTCACTCAGCCTCAGACTCATGCGGCTCATGTATCTCAGTCTTTAGAGCTAACTTTTCTCTGTGCTCCTGCCTGCCCCCGGTGTGGTAAGGGATCTTTAATTTTCTGGAACTAGGGGGATATCTTGTCCCTCTCCTTTTTCCAAACTCAGTGAGGTTTCATCCACTGAAAGTGATGGGGTTTGCTGCCTTTCTACACCAGCTTAAGACTTTATTCCCCTGGAGAGGAAGATCCAGGTAAGAATTACTCTTCAGCAGAACTACATTATGAAGAATGCCATCTGATCTCTCTTGGTCCCAATCTTTCATGAGCAAATAGTGAGGTCTCTGGCAAAGAGGGTACAAGTGTTTGTGTTCCCAGGGCTCAATACTTGTACAATTATGCATGTTCAGCTTTTCACAGTTCATTAAAAAATTAGTTGATTTTTTTTGTACCTGTTGTATGGCAGGCTTATTTCCTTTCAGAGTTCTGGTGTAGATGAGTGAGTGCTTGTGTCTTATCTTATTCTGGCTCACTCCAGATTTCATCAGATTCTACCTTATAAGTTGCCTTTGAAGTCAGCACTTGGATAGGTTCAAGAGCACTATGATTTTGTAGATTGATCGGCTTCTTGTTATTTGGACAGGTATGAAATTCTTTCCATCCATCTACCCTGAGATGGAACCAGAACTCTGTAAAACACACTATTAATTCACTGATTATATAAAAGGTACCAAGATCTCAAGTGTCTTTAGGTATTACATTATTAATATTTTGATGAAACCAGAATAAGGATAATTCTCTTTCAAAACATGTCATAATACAGTTTAACATCTAATTTTTTCCATTAAACTTTTAAGAAGTGTAATTATAGTGCATTTAGAGTAATAAGAAAGAGACCTGGGACTTTCTACATGTATTTAGGGGAAGCTATGTACTTTGAGATACATGATTTAAGGTCTAGTAGAACTTTTTAAAATTGAATTAGTTTTCTGTATTTCTATATTCCATGTACCCAAGGGCCTATATATATGTACAACTTAAAAGTAAAATAATATGCTAACTATAGACTCAGTAACCATTTAAAAAAATGTAACATTAACAACAAATTTGAAGCCCCCTCTAGGCTCCTCCTCATTATATTCTCCTATTACTCTAGCTATAACTCTTATCATGAGCTATAATATTAACCAGTTTTTGCAATTTTTTAAACTTTTGCCATAAATGTATGTAATGCATATGTACCTAAAACATGCAAACATAAGCTTATTTTTGCCTATTTTGAACTTTGTATAAATTGAGTCATTTTGTATGTGTGTGTGTGTGTGTGTGTGTGTGTGTGTGTGTGTATTTGACATCATTGTGCTTGGTGATCATCCATGTTAATGCCTGTGTCTATAAAGAAATGTGGACTTTCAGAACATAAACTCTAGAGCCAGATGTTCTAGTTTTGAATATTGTATTACTAAAGGTTTCATAGATAACTAATTTAATCTTTCTGAATTCTATTTGTGTCAGAACATGTTATGTGTATAAAACATGCTATTATATGCAAAATATAAAGAATTAATATAGCCAGCAGTAGTTCAAGATTATATGGATCTTGAAGTTTTAAAATACCTACATTTTGAAGGTACTTTTTTTTCAGACTTAATGCAAATTGTAAGTAGCAGGTAGGTGCAAAATGGGATATTTATTACAGTAAGATATCATAGAAAATTATAAATATATTTGTAAATTATACAGAAACATATGGCCATCTAACACACTGCAGGGCTGCTTTTGTATCCTTGGAAAGGGCTTATATAATTGAAGGGCTCTGAGACTTAAATTTGACCGGCTTTATAGCAATTCTGGCTCCATATATGTAAAATGTTTTGAGCAATAGTTTAAAAAAAGATAGATTTTTAAATAGACTTTATTACTCACTATTATATCACATTAATGGAAAAGTTTTGCAGGATTCTTCTTTTTTTATTGTAGAATAATAAAGTATTGTATTTGTTTCAGATATACAACATAGTGATTTGATATTTATGTAATGAAATGGTCACCACAATAAGTCTAGTTACCATCTGTCACTATACAAAGCTGTTACAATGTTATTGACTATATCCCCTATGCTGTGCATTACATCCTGTGTCTTAGTTATCTTATAATTGGAAGATTGTACCTCTTAATCCCCTTCACCTATTTTTTTCCTTCCCCATCCTCCCACTGGGGAAGGGGACAATCACTGTCCCCTTCCAAACTAATGGAACAAGCCATTAGTTTGTTCTCTGTATCTATGAGTTTGCTTCTGTCTTATTTGCTTTGTTTTTTGGATTCCACATAAAAGTGAAATCATACAGTCTTTGTCTTTCTCTAATTTATTTTCCTTAGCATAATAGCCTCTATACCCATCCATCCATGTTGTTGCAGATGGCAAGATTTGATTATTTTTTTTATGGCTAAGTAACATTCCATTATGTATAATATATTAAATATAAAAATAATGTATAATTCCATTATATATGTAATGCCATTATATATATACACCTACAAGTATATATCCATTATTTTTCCATTCATCTGTCTTACCCATTCATTGTCCCTACCATCAGGTGTGATTACACCAGAACATAACAGCTGAATTCCAGTCCTGATTTAACCACAAGCATTTGTTCCAATCTGAGAGGTGAATCTCACCCATTAAAAATGTTAAATATTAAATTTAAGTTTACTTTCTTTATCCATTCATCTTCTTTATCTGTTCATTATCAATTGACATTTAGGTTGCTTCCATATCTTGACTATTGTAAATAATGCTGTGATAAACACATGAGTACATAAGTCCTAAGTGGAGTAAAATTTGATTAATCTGATTATTCACATATACCATCAAATAATAATGTTACACAGTTTTCATAATTTTCATTTTTCTTTTCATACCAAAGAATGCACTTGCTTGACTTTTTGTTTGTTTATCGATTTAAAGTAATAATTGCAGTCCATATTAATTTTCTTTTCTATTGTTTCTCCTTAAATTGGTACATGAAATGGCTTACTTTAGGAAAAAAGGGTTTTAAAATAATTTATTTACCAAATTGAATTTATATTACTTAATTTTATATTTCACTGTGCTGCTTATTGATGATAGATAAATAAGTGAATAGGCTAGTGAGATATTTCCATAGTTTTTAGAAAATCATGCAAATCATGAGATAATAGTATTTTAGTAAATTTTAATATGTAGATGTTTGCTTAAATTACTTTTATTGCTATTTTATTAAAATATAGTTTGTACGCATAAAAAGCTAGGAAAATAGCTTTCATAATATTACAAGTAAAAGCTGACTAGCATAGTCATAACTACAAAGGAAATTACTTTAATGTCAAGGTGTATCAAAGAAATTAAATTACATGGAAAACCTCATTTAAAGAGAAGCACTACTGGTGCCATTCAATTTATAACTACGAGGAGGAACATAACGTGAAATAGGAAAGTAAACTTAATTTTAAAAAGTACCATTTTGTAATGGACAGTATTTATCTTTCAGATTGGAACCGATGCTTGTGGTTAACGCAAGACTGAATTTCAGCTGTTATGTTCTGGTGTAATCTTACCTGGTGTTTCTTGGCTTGTGTATTCAGATTACTCATGCTCATCAGTTACAGGTGTTAGATGTTTTCATTATTATTCTTACATAATTAATTATCAGCAATATAGCCATAAAATTATTCAAAAGTTTAGAAATATGCTACAGATTTTCTTTCTTCCACAGTTTCCTTTTGTACTGCCTAGAAAAGTATATATAAGCAATCAACTCAACAAAACAAATGATTTTAGTTTTTTCTATCAGTTTTGTGAACACCAGTGCCTTGAGGCAACTTTTTAATTGTACAGAGGCTCATAAAGATTTAACTACTGAAGAAATGCTTATGGAATACCTATTAGCAGCAGGATTATAAAGGTGTAATGGGGGTTTAGAATAAGCGCAAGATTTTATCACTGAATGCAACAAGCATCTGTTACTAAGATCATAATTTTCAACCACGTCTGAGCATCAAAATTTCATAATATGATTTAATCTATTGCAGATTAGAAAAATGCTGAGAAAATGGAAGATTAAAAGATTAGAAATGCTGAGTCAGGATGGAGGTAAAGAGTAGGATTGATAGATATATTGATATGTATATTCTATATCTTTAATATGTACATATATATATATGTGTGTGTTAACGCAACAGAAGTTTGGCTAAAATAATGAAGAATCTGGAAAGAGGAAAATGTGTGAAGAATTACAGGACAATAGTAGTTCAGTTCTTCAGTCTGACTATTTGGATGCTACTCTTGGGCCCCTCACTTTGGTTGGTCCCTTGGACTGCTCTATTAAAATGCTACAGACTGGGGAGCCTAAACAGCAGAAGTTTATTTCTCACAGTTCTGACGCTGAGAAATCCAAGATCAAGGCACCAGCACAATGATATTCTGCTAAGAGCCCTTTTTCTGGTTCAGTCAGTCACTTCTCCCTGTGTCCTCACATAGTGGAAGGGGTGAGAGATCTCTGTCCCGGTGTTTTAAAAGAGCACTCATCCCACTTGTGAAGGCTCCACCCTCATGACCTAAGCACCTCCCAAGCCCCACCTCCTAACACCATCACACTGGGCGTTACTATTTCAACAGATGAACTGGGGAGGGGACACAAACATTCAGACCACAGCAGTTGGTGACCTCAAACTTAACACCAGTTTATTTTAGTTTCCTTATATATAAAATGGGACTGATCATAGTATATTTTAAAAAGGTTGCTTAAAGGAAGAAAGCTGATAATTATTTAAATTATTTAGTCCAGTGTCTGGCATATTTAAATGCTCAATAAATAGTTATTGTGTTTTAAGTGCAATAAAAAAACTTCATTCTTATTCAGTGTGGTGAGGGAATATTAGTCTTTCTTGTTCAGAAAAGTTGTCTGAAAAGGTGGTCATACAGTTGTATATTGAGAGAAACTGAGGTTGGATTGTTAGGCAGAAAAATAGACATGAGCAGGTGGAGGGAGAATAGGCCAATAAAATCCACTAAAAGGGTTAACTAGATGAAACCAGAGAGGCAGAAAGGACTCACAGAGTTAATGAGTTAATGAGTTAAAGCTCCAAAGGCCAAGAGTAACTTAGAATGTCCACATATTCCCTAGATAAAGAAAAGTATCTGAGCACAGCCTGTGTCTTCATTGTATCAATTAGATCATGCCATTGTAAAATCTACTTAGCCTGTGAAAAGGCTGTTTATTCTTTAGCTTAACCTATATGCTGTTTTTTTCCTCTTCTTCCAGCCACTAATGAAATATTTTTGTAACCAGGGCAGGAGGCAGACCTGGGGAATGTAAATAAACCCACATGGACAAAGCTGATGAAGTTCAAACCAGCACGGTCCCCTGAATAACCTTGTTCTTAAGACAAACTTCAAAGGAATTATGAATCACCTGTACACATCATGCCTTAGGCTGACCCTTACCCAAAACACCCTATAAAACCCCAACCCCAAACCCTTCAGGGCACCTCTTCCTCTCTGAGGTTGCCCACACTTGCCTTTCTTCAAGTGTGTCACTCTCTCTGTCCCACTTCAGATAAGTAGGGAGGGGCTACTGAGATCTTTCATTTGGGCTTGTAACTTCCTGTCACCTTTGTGACCCAGACAGAACTGCAGCAATATGATCACGCTTCTTGTTAGCCTGCCTGAAAATCTCCTTTATTTTCTTTGGGAAGTTCTCAGAACATAGTCTCACTCCACCCAGTGCTCTGCGGCTCTCCCAAATCCTGGGGTGCTAGGGACTCTGTTCCCATGCCGTGCAGATTCAGGTGGACACTGGCCACCAGGTGACACTGGCTTTAGGAGTTGGCAGGAGATTATGCCTTATGCTAAGCTGCAGTTCAATGACCTTCCCTTCCCTCTTTATACAAGTAAACCTGTCTTTGTCTGTCTTGACTCTGTCCCACTCCTCCCTTGGAGTGTGATCAAATAAACCTACCTTTATCTACCTTGACTCTGGCCAGCTTCTCCTGTGGAGCATATTTGAATAAGACTTTTACTCTGCTTCACCACTGTGTGTCTGCCCTTCAACTCTTTGTTGCAGTGGGGACAAGAACCCCCAACAGGATGATTTTGTTTCCACTTAGTAAAAGGGGAAAAAACATGAGCAAATAAATATAGATTAGAAGGGGTCACATATATGCTAGTTTAGAGAATATTCTAAGTTAAAGGGATTTCTTATTGATGCCAGGGTTCTTGTTCAGGAAGCCGAAGAATGAGCTTCACAAACACTCAAGGTAGGAGAGCAAGGTACAGGCTTTTATTTAGAGATAAAGTGAGACGAAAAAGCTCCTGGCTCACACCAGGAGGGGACAAGAGAGCCCACAGTGGTGTGTTGTCTAGGGGGTTTTATAGGCTGTTGAGGATTTTTCCAGAACATGGAAAAAACTTGGGGGTGTGGACTTGCATCACCTGCCCTGTCCTCAAGTTGAGCTGGGTCATAGTCTGATTGCCAGGGATGACAGTGGAGTCACACATGATGCTGATACCCTTGCAGAACACTCAAACATTCCAGGCCAATTGCTCCTGGCCTTTTGACCTTTGACTGACCTGAAGATGTCTATATTCTTAGTCTGGTATCTTTCCCTAGATAATTAGTGTGACCTTGATTTTGCATAATGCTTAACACAGAGTTTCAGTAGGGACTTCTTTGTCCATTGTTACATTGCTCTGACTAAATATTGCGCCCTGCTTTTGCTGGAGGCCCTCACCCTACTCTGACTAAACCCATGGTCCCTGTCTCAATATGACAGAAAAACAAAGACAGCAATAAAATAATTTAAATAAACAGTCTCAAGGTTATATTCTTGGATAATTTTCACATCATTGGGTAAAAAAGAATCTTGATTCAAGTAGATAGAGAAGAGACAGGCTTTCTAGGTGTCTGTGTAGAACACATGGAAAAGTTGTTTATTTAAGGTTTTATGAAAATTTAAAGAGAATATTTTGAAAATATACTTTAAAGGACCTATTTACAGTTTGGGAAATAGGAGTATAAATATAATTACAAATAACAAATACACTTTGAGATTTTCAGGTAATTTTTAATTATTCCAGTCCAGTGAAGGGATTCATCTATGTTTGGATTTGGGCTCCATGGTTTGTTCTGCACGTGTCAAGAGTCCCTTGAATGTGCATGCCCTGCATGCCTGCCTACCTTATGCACACTGGATATCTTTCTATTACATTTCATGTTATCAGTATTTATTTTTGGCTCCTAATCTTTCTCAAAATATTTTTAACTCTAATCATTCTGAAGTGGTTTCTGCAGAAGTTTGGCTTTCCCACACTGCACCTGCCACATGTCGACTATCCTTCCCTGGTGTTGGTGGCACGGCTAGCTCTGGTCTTCCTGGCGGGCGTTTCTGTTCTCTCATCTAAGGGCTGTGCCCTACAAGCCCCACTTTTAATGGCAGGCTGCAGTGATGAAGGGAGTCTCACTGCACAGCAGCTTCCTTGCTGGCGTTCAGGCTCCAAGCTCTCTCCTACTGTGTGGGTCATGAGGCTTTTCCTGGAATGCCATGAAAGTTCCTCCTGGGAGCAGTAGAAATGTGGTATGATTAATCTTATATAATGTGATGTTGAGGGTTTTTATTTTATTTGATAGTTAATTAAGGAAATATTATTCATTAGCTAAAGAATATGATGGCTAGAGCATGCAGTATGTACAAACTCCTCTTCCCCCTCCCCGTGCTCCTCCTCCTCGTTCTTATCCTGTTCTTGCTCCTCTTTCCATGCCCCCTTCTCTGTGTCTCTTTTTCTCTTGACTGAAGGAACATTTTCATTACCTTCAGGCCCAGATTCAATATCCCATAGTAATTTTCTTGATTGCAATCAATCTGTAGTGAGGATCAGTTAGAGGGAATCTATTTTTAACAGAAATACAGGTGGTATGAATATAGGTAAAGCAGAAACATAAGGTATACTTTGGAGCACTGCTATGTGAATATTGGTAAGTCACTGGGTACTATTATATTTTAAAGATACCAGGACAAAAAAATCATAAGTGGGGGAAAAAGTTTTCTTGACCGAATGATACTGAGACAACTAGTTACAGTTTAGTAAAGAGGTAAAGATGAATGCTTAGTTCATAAAAAGAAAAAACCTAAAGGAAATATTAAAGGATTAGATGTGATTGTTACAACCATAAAGAAATTAGAAGGGAATGCTGGGACATATTTTTATTAAATAAGAATGAAAAAGACTTTTAAATCATAAAGCTGATTTAAGGAATGAAAAAACAAATTTCCAAATCAAAATAATCCACATAAGATTAACAGATAATCAATGTATTAACAAATATAAGAATCAACATGAAAAATAGTAAACTCACATTTTAAACGTTGAAAGAGACAATGCGAACAATTCACAGAGGATAATAGTTACCAGATTTATGAAAAAGCTTCAATAATAATTGTAATAAGTGACATTGAAGATTTGCCAGTGACATCTTAAGAAGTCACAGCAGCACCTTCCGATTCATCCTATTCTCTACTGCTGACAAGGGTAAGAGGCAGTTGTTGACTTACATGTTAAATGCTGTTGTCTTTTGACTTAAACATCAAGAGATCTATCTATCCAGCCTCCCTTCTTCGTTTTCCACATACATTACCATATTTCTAACCCCTTTTCTTCAGGCCTACCAGTATGCTTGACCTCCTTTGACTTGATCATTTTGTTTTGACTTTCCTTTTTGTTCTTTTCCTGTCTTTAGTCCTAGTTCAATCTATTGTTGACAAGGAAGGCAGCATGGTGTAGGGGTTTAAAGCACAGACTTTGGAGTAAGCCTATGTGGTTTCAAATCCTAGATCTACTAATTAGGAGCCAACTGAAATTTAGGTTATTACTTAACATGATTAGTGCCCCCTGCTATAATGTGTGAGGATTTTAGTAGATTCTCTTCTCAAAGGTTTGATACACGGATCAAATATATCAGTAGTTATGAGTTACTTAGAACAGTCTGGCATTTAATAATGGCTATATAAATATGAATTAAATGCATTGATTTTTAAATATTTTCCATAGATACTCTGTGGTTTATTATCTTTATTTTAATGCTTATGATGTTTTGTAATGCAGAAATGTTTCTTTTTTATGTAAATATACTGATCATTCTTTCTTTCTTGATTACTGATTTTTTTCATACACAGTAAAGATTTCACTGGTCAAAGCAATATATAATTTTTTAGCATATTTAATTTTTTATATTGGCGTGTTCCATATATCTTATTTTTAATAACAGTTTTACTGAGATAGAAAACTCATACCATAAAATTAACCCCTTTAAACTGTGCAGTTCAGTGGTCCCTAGAACATTTTCAAAATTGTGCAGCCAGTGAGGGCAATCAAAGTTTAGAACATTATCATCAATCCAAAAATCACTCCATATCTATTAGCAGCCATTTCTTGCCAGCCCATCCCCTCAGCCCCTGGTAACCACATATCTATTTTCTATCTCTATGTATGTGGCTATTCTGGACATTTCTTTTAAATAGACTTATACAGTGTGTGGCTTACTGTGTTTGGCTTCTTTCATTTAGCATATTTTCAAGATTCAGTCATGTTGTAGTATGTATCAGTACTTTATTCCTTTTTTACTGCCAAATAATATTTTTCTGTATATAAATATATCACTTTGTGTTTATCTATCCATCAGTTGATTGGTATTTGAGTTGTTTCCACTTTATGGTTATAGAGTAATGATTCTATGAACATTCATGTACAATTTGTTTATAGACATTTGTTATTTCTTCTTTTGGGTATATGCTTAGGAAAGAAATTGTTAGACATATTATGACTCAGTCATTTTGAGGACATGCCAAACCGTTAACCAAAATATGTACACTGTTTAATATTTTCAACAACAGCTTTTGAAGATTGCAGTTATTCCACATCCTCTCCAGCAGTTGTTCTTTTTTTTATTTTAGCCACCCTTGTGGGTGTGAGTGGTATTCATAGTAGTTTTTATTTGCACTTCCCTAATGACTAATGATGTTGAATATCCTTCTATGTCCTTAGGCTTATTTCCCATTTGTAAATCTTTTTTGGAAGATATCTATTCAAATCCTTTATCCATTGTTTTAATTAGATTATTTGTATTTTTATTCTTCAATTGTACTTACTAGTCTTAGGTATTCTGACACACAAGACCAAAGATTTTCAAATATTTTCTCCCATTCTGTGGGATGTCTTTTCATTGTCTTGATATTGTCCTTTGTGAAGCAAGTCTTTAATTTTGCTAAAGCATAATTTATCTAGTTTTCTTTAGTTTGTTATATACAGGCATGAAATCTTTGCTCAGTTGTGTTGGTGGTGAACTAATGATTGGACAGAAATTTAATTAAATGCCGTGGATCAGTAAGTGTTCCAGACTTTGCAGAGATGCTCTTTTGCTTTGTGTCATGCATGGAAAGCTCCTACAGGCAGTTACAAGTCAGCCAGAGATGAGAGGTTCTCTCCCTAATCCTAAAATGTAAATAAAATACATCTTTTCTGGGCATACAAGAGTCTGGCACGTATGAATGGCCTTCTAGATTCCTAACAATATGCACAAGTTTTCAGGTCTCCTTATAGGCATTAGATTCCCACTTTTCTTTTGAAGATTTTTGGTGCCCCTGTTGTTATTCGCAATTAGTATCTCCATCACAGGAAGCTGTAATGTTAAACAACTACTGTTATTTCTTTTCAATACAGGCCTTCGGATAGGACTGTTTTCACTCACTGTTTTCAGCTCAAATGAAAGAAATCAGAAAAATGGAAGTTTTCCCAGAGATGCTAGACTGGTCAAATAGTGACAGTCTCTGGGGATGGGACCTTGGAGGAGCTCTGAATCTGTCCTTCTGACAGGGAAAAACTTACAAGGACAGCAGTCTAGTCCAGGTGGCTCCCTTCTGCTGCTCTTCTTAGCAAAGACGACAGAAACTCCCTTCAGTTCCCCCGCCCCTTCACTCCCCACTCTGCCAGGCACTCACTCCGTAACCTAACTCCCCCTTGCCTGCGGTTTGCTATGCACGTAGGAATGTTACAGATACAGAAGCCCCTTCTTTCAGGGCTCAGACCTTGGGAGATGACTCCCCTCTGAGCCCGCCGGTGTAAAATAAACCCTCAACACTCCCACACCTCCAAGTGCCGCTCGGTTCTTCTGTCAGTGATCCAGTCCAGGTTTCTCCAGTATTTTCCCTAACACTTCATGCTCCAGGGTCTGGTAGATGATGGTTTTCACAGTGAACAGAGTTACAGGGCTGGTGATTCAAGGCCTCCAAGCAGCTGTGGAGAGAGGGATGCCACAAATCTTGCTGTTCTTACTGAAATTCAGCTATTTTTTGAAGTAAATGCTCTCTCGATTGGTGTGAGCCTTCGTCTATTTTCAGAGTTCTGAAAAAGCTGGTTTTGAAAATTTTTGCCAGTGTCTTCACTACCTTTATGGAAGAGAAGATTTTCTGTCTTCACTCACTGTTGCAGAAGTGCTTCTTAGATTTGGTTTTGACAATGTGAGATTACTTTATTCTTTCTTTTTCTGAAATAGTTATGAATTTGTCCCCATTAATTTGAAGCAGCATGGTTATTTTTTTCTAATGTATTGATTATTTCTGAGCTTTAAAAAGTCCCATTCTATTGATACAGCTATTAATTTTATCCTCGAGACCACGCTGCTTTAATCATTTTTTTAGGTAAATAAATAATAAAAGGATATAAAAATTAATACAAGTGTGAAGAATGTAATTAAGAACTGTTTGTTTTAGCTACAAATAAGAAAAACTAATTTCATAGCTTTATTAACTAAAAATACACAATATTCCCCCATTATCCTTGGAGGATATATTCCCAGACTCTTAGTGGATACAGCCTGAAACCATGGATAGTACCAAACCTTATATATGTATTTTATGCCTATACATAAATATCTATAATAATGTTTAATTTATACATTAGGCACAGTAAGAGATTAACAACAACTAATAATGAAATAAAACAATTTATAACACTATACTGTAGTAAAAGCCAGTGAATGTGGTGTCTCTGTCTCTCTCCTGTCTCAAAATACCTTATTTCATGTACTCACCCTTCTTATGGTTATGTGACATGATAAAATGCCTCTGTGCTGTGTTGAAGTGAGATGAATGACATAGGCACAGTGAGACATGGCATTGGTCTATTGGCCTTCTGAGAATACATCACAGAACAGGAAACCATGGTTATGGGGAGAATTACTATAAATTGAATTCTTTTTAAATGTGGAAATTGTTACTTTCTATTTAAACTCATGTATTTCAAATGAACACTAAAAAGCTACGTTTATGAGTAAGATTACACTTTTTAAACAAAGCATGTCTTTAGAAAACAGTAACTGCAAGTCCTCCAACTTTACAGGGTTAACAATGATCATTTTAATATTTTAAAGACAAGCTTTAGTCTCTTTACTTTGTTCCTAAATACACTTTTTAAAAAAGTGAATTGTCAAAATACATTTTAAATACAAACAGCTCATTTTATTTTATTTTCCTTTTTTTCTGTAGGACTTTGGAGATGATGGGTCCTTGTATATTACAAAGGTCACCACAACTCACATGGGTAATTACACCTGCTATGCAGATGGCTATGAACAAGTCTACCAGACTCACATCTTCCAAGTGAATGGTAAGAAATGTAATGTCGCTAGAATTGCTTTTTCTTCACTAGATATTCAATGGATATCAGAGTTGACAAGCAAGGCAAGTCTTCATTTTTTTGAGTTTTGGGACTTAACTGATAATGTAAAACCTTTCTCAATTAAAAAAAACGTTCAAGTGAAAAAATATTACAAACTTCTACCATTTTCCTCATTGTTAAACTTTACAGAGTGACTCATTCTAATTGGAAAATTAAAGCATAGGACATTTAAATTACTTTTTCAGCTTTATATTATCAACAATTAGGTAACTATATACATTTCAGAAACAAAAAAATTAAGCCTTTTAAAATTTTATTTAGATCCTCTGTCCAGTTGATCTTACCAGTGATACAGAAAACTGTTATTTATGTAGATCAAATTTTATACTTTTAATGGTGAATTTAATGGCTATGAACATTGATCAAGTGGGCTGATATCATTCTTACAATCAGGGTCTTGTTTTATTTTTTATTTAATTCAGGTTTTAGCTATTCAGTTGAATTGATGATTAAGATTAAATGTATGATGCATTGATATGTTAACTTACGATATACAAAAAAGAGGCAGAAGCCTACTTGGTTTTCTGTAGGAACAGCCATTTGGCTAGTGTGGTTAATATGAATTAAGAGAAATGGCAGCTATGAGCTTGGAGAGGTAACCCAGGGTTAGCTTACATGGAGCCCTGTGGACCCAAGTAAATGTCTGGATTCCTGTTACAACTATAATCGGAAGCCATTGAAATGTTCAGTATATGATGTGGCACATTTTTTAAAACAAGTTAACTTCAATACAGTTACCCAGGTGGAGGTCAAATATGCAATTCAGCATATAAGTGTGAAAATTAGAGGACTGTGACAGGCTAAAGTTGTATATTTAGATAATATCAGTGTGCATAGACTGTAAGGCCATACATCTGGGCTTCATGTGGTGACCTTAGGAAGGTGTGTGATGAGTATGACATCAGAGGATTGAGCCCTGAAGCTGAGATCAAAAAGTAGAGAAAAGAAGCTGTAGAATGAGCACCCTGTGATGGGAAATATGAATCCTGGAAATCAATTATTTAAAAATATTGGGGAAAAGGTTGAAAAGATTGGGGAGTTCATGGGTTGACTACTGTTGGTCTTGGTTTCTGGTGCAAAGCCATTTGATAGCCAGACATGCTCAAGGCTTGGAGAACAGCTTTCAGGGAAGCCAGTGAAGAAAGCAGGCAAGATGCAAAGGAGTTGATGTGTGCGGTTCCCCGTGGTCTCAGATGTTTGGAAGTGTACTTTCAGAGCAATTGTTCCTGAAAATAGGCAGTCCTGGGAGGATAGGATACGTCCGCGTGGGGATGGGAAAGCGTTGTTACCAGCAGGGCCTCCCTCCTTCTTTGTTGTGATTGTTTACAGACTAATGACCTATTTGATGAGACTCTTCTCTTCCTTTTTTTTTTTTTTTTTTGGCTTTGTTTTGTTTTTAGAGTTAGGGAGAGAGGTTCTCCGGTTTTGTTTTTGGCTAACAATGTGTTCTGTCTTTTTTCTCTTATCGTCAAACTCACAGTTGTGCTTCTTTCAGTCTATGCATCAACCATGAGAGTTTTTGGTAGTTTGTAGAGCAGTGTATGGTTCATGTTCTACCTGACTCAGAATCACATGAACAAGTTGTCACTGACATAGAAGCCTGGACTTCACCAGCACGCTCGGGAAGTTTGATTTGAAATCTGCATCTTAACAAGCTTCCCAGGTCATTGTGATACATGGTAAAGCATGAGAACCCTTGTAAATGGCTGCGCTTTAGGAGTTTCTGCTCCACATTCATGCCTGATACAGGTTTCTTGCATAACTCACTCCTTTGCCGTGCTCCAGCTGGGAAGCCCAGGAAGAAGACTTTGAGCCAAACTGCAGGCTTTCATGTTGCAAGATGCACGCTGAGCAACATTGCAGAAATGCAGCTTTCCCATTTCATCCTCTCCTGCGAATGCACTGCTTACTTTCTGATCTTCAATTTTCTGAAGATAGGGTATGGGAATAAAGAATAATAAGGTCTCATAACAGAGACTCCATTATCAGTCTGAACATTATTAATTAATTTAAAGGAATTCCATATTAACACTGATAGCCTAGGCTGATCTCTATTGCTTTCTCTTTTCTAGAAATGAAGATCCCTGAACTGGGAGTAAAATCAGTTTCTTTCTATTACCTCCTACTGCATTTAATCAGTTTCAAAATCCTTGTTATAAATGTTTTCATGAAAGGATGAGGTTTGGAAAGAGGAACAATGATGCTATTCATTGTTGAACATTAGTTTAAAATGAAGAGAGAGAATTGTGAAGTAGCTGCTGTTACTGGTGGAATGCACTGTGTTTCTTCAATTCTTGTCTTCTCAAAGGAAAGAATTCAGTCGAGAGACCAGATAGCAAGAAAAAGTAGCGAGGAATTTATTGGGTTAAAGAGAAAAGTACACTCTAATGACAGAAGAGCTGGCTGTCTGGGAACCAGAAGCAGCCCTGCTGTTAGGGGTAGTTGGTGTTTATTTTGTCTTAAGATGGCAGGAGGTCCTGCCCTGCTTTTTACATCGTTTGACGGACAGGTTGATTGACAGCTCTAGGTTATATAACTTCTTTCTCATTGTGCAGGCACTTTACCCATAGTACTCAAGCAAAGCCCACAGTGGGGCCAAAGCTTCAAGGCTAATAAGATTTAGGTGTCATTTTAGTGAGGTGTGGTTACTTTCAGACCAGGTCTTCAGATCTTGCACATGCCCTGTAATAAGGAGACCCCTGTGGTCCTGGGCCTCTTGACAATCTAGGCATTCTTGACTGTCTGGGCCTCCTGAGAAGCTAGGCATCCTTGACTGTAGACCTGGGAACTAGTGAAGGCTTAGGGGCTGGCCAGGGAGGAGTCTTCCTTGGTCATGGGCTGGCCCTCTCCTGCTTATGTCTAACTGACTGCCTGCCTACTCTAACATCTGGAGAGTAATGTGGGGTCACAGAAGGGAATTTTATAAAAATTGCAGATATGATCATCTTTTAGGCTGATGTGAAGAGTCCAATAAAGATTAAAAGCAGAACATTTAAGAGAAGAAGGGAGAAATTTCAGTAAGTCCTTAAAAAGTTGGTGTAACCTAGCACACAAATGGAAATATTGGTCTTTGGAAACTGAATAGTTAATCTTTTGAAACGGAATAGAATGGACTGCTTGGAAACAAATGCTCAGGGTGGGAGTGTCTCAGTGCTCAGGAAGAAATAATCCTCTTTGCATTGCTTGGATTCTTGCAATGCAACCAGGAATACCAACTACTGAAAGTAAAGAGATTGTGAGGGTTTAGCAGCTTAGGGAGAGGAAGAGATGTAAAATAATCATCTTGTAGAGCAGGAGGGTGTATAGGGTGTATGTAGTCGGTATGTTGGGCAGATGTTTGGGTATTCTTGAGATGAGATGTATTAGTATGTTTTCCTTAGATTGTAGTTGGCTGTGAATTTGCAATCTTAAAAAAAAAAAGAGATTTGGATTTAAACAGCACTTTGTTTTGTCAGGTAAGTGGGAGGGAGACAGGTGTAAGGAAGTTAAGCAGGTTTACAAGAGATTCATTATATGAAGGGCCATAGAATAAGTGGTAGGTAAGGAAAGAAGTGAGATGATGAGAAATGTGAAATGAAGTGAAAAATTGACTGGGGTTTCCAGGTTTGTCAAATACCACTTAAATGGGGTATTAGGGAGAAAGAAAAGCAATACCTTTACTCAAAGCATTTTCTTAAGGCATCTGGCAATTTCTATTTAAGTAAATAGATTTAAGTAAGTAAATACTTTTATTTAGATCAAGTATATGTAGAAGAACGAATAAACCATTAAGGTTTGTAGGTGTTTAGGCAGTCCAGCTGTTCTGAATTGAACCTGCCAGTTCTGGCCTTAGCTGAATGGGAGAAATGAAGTAAAGAATAACACTAATTCATCAGGTTCAAAGGTGACTGATCAAAAACGTGTTCTACTGCATTCTTATCAATGAGGGAGGACAACAAATACATTTCAAGGATTGTCTTTAATATTTAATCCTATTTGAAGTAACCAAGAAGCTGAGTAGACAATGTATTATATGTGTATAAGTAAGAGATTATACAACCTTTGGCTGCTATAAGAGAGACCCAAAATAACAGGAGCTTGAAGAAGATAACTGTGTGTTTTACTTAGACAGAAAAGAAGCCAAAATGAGATACTTCAGGACGGCAGCTCTGTAATATCATTGTTATTTCTCTTTTATGGTTAGCACATGGTTTCCATTCTCTACGTCATCCATACAAAGTATGGTTCTTTGACTTTGGCGTGGTGACCATGCCATCTACAGCAATTAAGGCTTCAATTAATTAAAAAGAAAGGAGGAAGAGGGGCATAAATATTGGGTAGGTAACTAGCCATCTTTGTCACAAAAGTGTATATTAAAACATTTTGCAAAACAGTAATAGAATAGCAACATTTTATAATAAAACATTTATAAATGTTAGGGCTAGCTATAAAACAGCAGCTAAAAAGTTATTTTTCCCTAAACAAGTGTTCCCCTTTCCTCTGGTTTTATGTTGTTTTATATTTGGCATAATAACTTTAAATGTATTATTTTGTATATAAATATTGTAAACATGATATCACTCAGAATATTGTTATAGACCAATAACAAAAGAATAGTTGGAAATGAGCTACAACAATGGAAAAATACAATGAAACTGCAAGAAAATGCAAATTAGATCAGCCAAATAGCACATTTATGGACCCAATAAATCTCTAAAACTGATTTAACTCATTTTTCTATTCTCTATCCACTCTTCAGAAAGGTTAAAAAAGATCTTTAGAAATCAGATTTTCATAGGGAATTTAACATATTTATCATAACAATTTGTCAATTAGTAATAAAAATAAAATATATCATTGATTATCCTAAAAAGCTATGAAAATACCACAAGTTATTGGAATTTGTGAAAGACTGTTTTTGAAGTGCAAAGTCTATTTAAATATCCCAGGGTGCCAGCCAACGAAAAGTCATCAATAGCCCTGTTCCTTTTCAAACAATGCAAAATTAGATTATTGAAATATGACAGTGCTCTTGTGTCCTTGTCAGGAGAAACATTATGTATAAATCAAAGGAACTTGACTCTACCATTGGAATTCATTTCATGGTTTTCGTTCTTTTTACATAAAGCAAATCACCTTGAGATCTTAAGCTTATAATACAGAATGTTTGAAATTTTAAGTCGTTCGGTGTTTACCTCTACCCTCTGGGCAGAAAGCTTGTCCATATTCACAATAGACCTATGGGTATGCTGCTATTTCTCCCTCACTTATATTGTTCCAGACCTCACACATAAATTCAAGTTTTTTTTTTTCCTTACTCATGTCAGTAACTTCTGCACAAAATTGCTGTTCTTATAGATGTCTATATAGAGCACACTTATTTTGCTTCAAAGTTTGGAAACATCTAAGAGAAAGATGCTAGGAACAGACATACAGACATCAAAGCATCGCCCTCTTCAGTGACAAAGCTATCTAGACAAAGTGGCTTAAGTCTGAGGCAACAATGGTCTGCTTCTTCTTGCATCAGATTTGAACTTCTTCGTCAGTCACAAGAAGTCTTCCCTGGTAAGCTTTCTGCATGGCCAAGTGCAGATAGGAATAAAACCTTCCTGCAAGAGGTAAGATCCAGAAAGCAGGAATTAGGAGGGCTAGTTTCCCCCTCTCTCTGCCTCCGAGTGTGAGTTACTAAAGGATGAGAAAGAAGCCCAGGGGGTTACTCTGCCTCAGTGGTTTCTGAGTGGCCCTTGGGCAAGCAGCATCAGCAACTTGTTTTAAACACAAATTCTCAGGCACTCCCACACCTCCTGAATCAGAGGCTCTGGGCTTGAGGTAGAAAAATCTGTGTGTTAATAAGCCCTATAGATGTTTCTGAAGTTGATCTTTGAGATCTCCTACTTCAGAAATTTTATTCCCTGGAAACATGAGAACTGAGATTTATGCTCATCCACTTGTTCTCCAGCTTTATTCTCTTAATTTTGACTTGAAACTAAGTTTATAGTGATCTTAGCAAGAGGCTATCCCTAAGGGGTGGGATCAGCAAGAACCAAATCAGTCCTCCCCTCAGAGGCCCTGAAGTCCATAATAATGTCTTGCTCTAAACCCCGCCCAGGCCACCTCAGCGTGTTTGACCCCTGACAACTTGCTACAGTGAAAGCCTGTCTCAAACTGATCTTCCTAAGGACTTAACGCAGAACGTTTTATCAGCTGCACTATAGGCAGCGTAGATGTGCCAGGAATTTAATGCCCCCAGGCATAGTCCTTAACTAGTTTGGGTCACAAGTCACAGGGTTAGAAGCACAGCTTCCTACTCAATGGGAAGATCCTGAGGTGCATTCTACAGGGTTCTTCAGAGTGTCCACACTGGAAGGGTGCCCTTTTTGCCCATAGTGGTAACACACCCATGAATCTCATGAATGCACCTCCCCATTTGGTGGTTTCTTTTTTTCTTCTTTCCTTTCTCTTTTTTTTTTTTCCTACTTCTCTTTCCTCAATCTTACTTTTCCCACTGTTCAACTTGTGCTTCTTGGTATCACTTCCCAAATCAACTATATGAACCTAAAATCCTTCCTCAGAGCTGCTTCTGGGGACACTCATCCTTAGGAATGTATTCACATTAATACCTACTACTTCCTTTTTGCTGCTCCTCCTGAGAGCTGCTGGTGGACTCATCTGTTTGCTCCCAGAAGCGTTTCAAATAAGATAAAACAGCACATTAGTTCATTAACTCTTAGGACCAAAAATTCTCTGCTATTTCCCATGCCAAATTGTGAATAGTTGCACTGTTCGATAGAACTCTTCAGAGCTTCTACAATTCGATTAAATCACAGCATCAGGATACTCCACTTACGCAACAGCTAGAACAGAAAGATGTTCAATCTTTAATATATAATTATTAAATTCCCAGAGAGGAATAAAACTTCAAAGATTAAAGTTCCAAAGAAATTAGTCCAAAGTAATTAATGTCCAAAATTAAATTCTTCCGCCCTTGTGACATAAAATTGAAAGTCCAAAAGTTTTAATTACAATCCAAAGAATCAAGTCTCTCTCCCCAATTTCATATTTTTTTTACCTTTTGATGAAAGAAGTCCTTGAATAGTTCGTAGCATCTTTCAACAATTTTCTCAGAGTTTGTTTGTGTAAAGGTATTTTATTTGTCTTCAGTAGAGAATGTTTCTGCTGGATATTGAAATTAAGGTAGGCAGTTTTTAATTTTTTTTCTTTTAATACTTTACAGATGTTATTCTATTATCTTCTGGCTTGCATGGTTTCTAAAGAGAAGATGGTCATATTTCTAGTCTTTTTCTTTTTTAGTTCTCTAGCTGCTTTTAGATGTTTTTATTTTTCACTAGGTTTCAGCAATTTTATTATGATAATCCTCAGTTTGGTTTTCCTGGTTACCCTATAGGGATTGATCAACATCTTGGACTTGGGGATATACACTTTGTCAGGCTGGAGAAAGGAAAAACAAGGACATGCAAACAGAACAGAGAGATGTCATAGGGGGAGAACAGACCAGACCCCAAAGTCCGTGCCATATATGGAAAGGGGACAGCTCTCCCTGAATTCCATCCTGATGTGCCAGCTAAGACCTGGATATCAGCCTCCTCCCTCTTGGAAGGAGAAGAAGTTTCTAGTTGTCTATTATGTCACCTTTAGCCAATCATACCTCTCCACACCCCCTAAGATAGCTTGCCCACTCCTCCCCCTCCTAATCCCTTATAAGCCCCCCACTTCCCCAACCTGGTGTGACTTCTCTGGCCTGAGACAAGAAGGCCACAGAACCTCACCCCGGGGGTATTTAAATAAATTACCTGGCCCTTTGGTGCCTCTCTTTGCCAGCTTACTCCGGCTAGAATTTATCTTACACACTCTTCAACAAATTTGGGGAAAAAACATGGCCATTGTTTTAAGTAGACTTTTGTTCTCTCCCTCTGTTGATGATTGAGTTTGTTCTCCTTGGTTCTGGTCCCCACTGCAACAAAGATTTGAAGGGTAGAAACAGAGTAGTGAGGCTGAATGAAAGTTTTATTTCAATACACTCCAAGGGAGGAGCGGGCCAGAGTCAAGGCAGACAAAGGCAGGTTTATTTGAATAAAGCAGAGAGGAAGGGGAAGCTCACTGAACTCTTTCTCAGCATTAGGCAGATCCCTGGCCAACTCCTAAAGCCAGTGTCACCGGGCATCCAGTGTCTATTTGAACCTGCATGGTGTAGAAACTAAGTGCCTACCACCCTAGAATCTGGGGGAGCCGCAGAGCACTGGATGGAATGAGACTGTGTTCTGAAAACTTCCCAAAGGCAAAGAAAGGGGACTGTCAGGTAGGCTACTAAGGAGCATGATCATATGGCTGCATCAGAGTCACCCAGGCGACGGGAATTTGCAGGCCCAAATCAGAGGCCTCGGGAGACCCTCCCTACTTATCTGAAGTGGGTCAGAGACAGTGACACACTGGAAGGAGGGGAGTGCAGGCAACCTCAGAGAGGAGGCACACCTAAGCGTTTAGAGTCTGGAGTTTTCTAGGGCCTCTTTAGCATAAGGCATGATGTATACAGGTGATTCAGAATTCCTTTGAAATTTTGTCTTAAGAATGGGGTTATTGAGGTGGCTGTCTTGTTTTGGAAGTCAACATTCTTTGTCCCCGGTAGGTTTATTTACACTTCGGAGGTCTGTCTCCTGCCCTGGTTACAAAGTTACTTGATTAAGGGTCTGGAAGAAAAGGAAGAAGGACATATAGGTTAAGTTAAAGAATAAGCTGGTCCTTTTCTGCAGGCTAAGTAGATTTTACAGTGGGCATTACCTTTATCTTATTTCCCTGCTCTACCTCACAAGGCAGGGCAGAGAAGTCTTTGATTGACTTTTCTCTGTCTGGGGAAGATCCGACATTCCGAGTCACTCCTGGCCTTTGAAACTTCAACTAATTAACTAATTAGAGCCCCAACTGGGAGTCCTTTCTAACTCTGGTTTTATCTGGTTTACTCTTTGAGTCACTTTTAGTGGTCTTTACTGGCTTTGTTCTCTCTCCACCCCTTTTATGTCTGTCTTTCTGCCTAGCACCTCCATTAAGAATTCAATTACAGGTCTGTGAGATGGCTTAACAATTTCTCATAGGCCAATAAATCTGCTTCATTTCTTTCCTCTTCAACCTTTGTTCTTGCTGTACTTGAGTTTAGAGAGTTCCTTTTGCTCTGACTTCAAGGTCACAAATCGTTTTTCAGTACGTCTAATCTGCGGTTAAGCCCAACCAGAGTACTTTTAAACATTTATTTCATATATGGTACTTAGAATTCTTAAAATAATTCTTTTTAAAGGAATTCTTTTAGAGTCCCTATTCCTCCTTCATTGTGGTTGTTTTCTTTTAAATATTTAAACCTATCTTTAGCAGATATTTTAAAGATCTTTTATTCTAATTTCATGATCTCTGAAACTTTTTCTCTATTGATCAACATTTCTCTTGCATATAAAGTCACATTTTTCTACTTTTTCTCACACCTCATGCATATCTTTTAGAAATTTTTGAGATTAAAAAAATTTTTTTTTGTATATGTCTAATGTAGCCTTTACACTAGCGTTTGTTTCATTGCCTATCTAAAATGTATTATTTCTGGGGTCTGTATGAGGTGCTTAATGAGGTCTCTTTAATTTGGTTTCTCTGTTGGGTCTCCCAAGTATAGAGTCTGGTTAAACCAATTCATATTATTTATCACTGAGTAAGCTCTAAGAGCTTTTAAATTTATAGCTCCCTAGTTATTTCTTTCATAGTAACTGACTTAGCCTGACATTATGGAGGTTCATTGCATTGAGCTTTGCAAAGCCCCAACAGATCCCTATTCAGATTCCTGTATCTCTCTTTCTCTGCATATTTCTCTCCTTTCTGGTCCTCTGGCCTACCAATTTTAGGGCCCAAGCTTTCCTAAATTCCAGTGTCTTCTATCTTTGGTTCAGTAGACCCTTCAATTTCCCTTACCCAGCACCAATGTAGACTGAACATTTCTGGGAAGAACAGTGAGATAATGCAGTTCATTTCATTTTTCTTTTCTCTTCTTATGCAGATCATGATTTTTTGCTTGTTTTTCCAATATTGCATAACAGTTGTTTTATATTTGTTCTGTTTATATATGGCAGAAGGCTTATCTGTTGTATATTTTCCATCATGATCTTATAGCGCAGAGTAACCACTCTTAAAAAACTGAGAGGTTTTATTAATTAAAGAGGAGTTTTCTCATGACCCTTATTCATAAAATTTCTAAAGTTAATATAAATGACAGCCAGGGGAAAACATCCTCCCACGTACACACCAAGGAAGTGACCACAGCAAACACAACCTGAAAACTTCAGAAAAAACCATTTACACCTGGTAAAGAAGAGAGGACCACACTGGTAAAGGGCAGAGCTTTAATGGATGGGTCTTAACCCTTCCACACCCCAGCCCACAAGCTGCAAGGGGAGAAATGGAATGGAGAAGGGACATGTGCTCAGGAATCTGGCACATCCGGCCCTGGAAATCTTCCAGGAAAATGAGTCCACACTGCAGTGGGTCTTGGTGATTAATGGGTTGGACCTCAGAAGAGTTGGAATAATCTGTGGGGCTGAGATTCCTGTTCCTTTGGATGGCAGGTATGCTCAGCTGGTTTTTCTAAGACCCAACACAGAAGTGGCAGTTTGAAAGATTTACCAGCAGTGGGAAGAGTGACAGAGGGGTGGGGAACGGAGGGAGCAGTCTCCAGAGGAGAAAGGGCAGGTGCACAAGACTTACCCAGTTCCTCTCTAGCCCAGCTGCTCTGGCACTTGTGGAGCCAGCTCCAAACGTTCCATCTCCCTTTCTGGCAGCTCATCCCCACAGCAGTGCTCTCCTGTGTACCCTCCTGTCCTGGTCCACTTGGCCCAGCTGTGGTCCTACTATGCTACCAGCAGGCAGAGGGCAGACCGTACTTTCTAGGATTTCCTGGCCCTCCCTCAGTCCAAGTGGTTGGGCACTTGAGGAAGCCATCTCTGAAACTCCCTAGCTTCCTTGCCAGTGGCTCAGCCCCGTAGCTGTGTTCCCCTACTTATCCTGAACACTCAGCCCACCATCAGTCCATCATTGCTGACTGGCAGGCAGAAAATGCCCCGTCCACAATGAATCTCAGAAAAAGCACCTCATGTCACACAAAGGGCATGCAGAGGCCAGTTGTGGGATCAGCCATTGCCAGTAGACCAGCAGAAAGGTGGGCCCTACCCAAATCCCATCAATAGTAACTGTAGCTCAGCCACGAAAGAAAATCAGGTCCAGGTATGCAAAAAGTCCTGAGCTTCTGGGAACCACAGTATGCCAACTTAATAGAGCCATTTCTTTCTAGACCAGGAGGTATAGAGGATCTATCTAATACAAAGGAAGAAACACAGAAACCCAGATAAAATGAGGCAGAGAAATATGTTCCAAACAAAAGAATAAGATAAACACCAGACAAAGGGTTAAATGAAACAGATTAGCAATCTTCTTGATAAAGAATTCAAAGTAACAGTCATAAAGATGCTCACTGCACTGGGGAAAAGAATTGATGGTCTCAGTGAGAACTCCAAAAAAGAGAGATAATTTATGAAAAAGAGCCACTCAGAGCTGAAGAATACAATAACTGAAATGAAAAATACAGTAGAAGAAATGAATAGCAGACTGCTGGAAATAGAGAAAATAACTAGTGTGATGGAAGACACAGAGCAGCAGAGTAACCAAGCTAAGGGACAGAAAGAAAAAAGGATCTCAAGAAATGACAGGATGCTGAGAGAGTCATGTGACACTCCAAGTGAAACAATATTTGCATAATGGGGGTCCCAGGAGGAGAAGAAAGAGATAAAGGAGTAGAAAGTCTCTTAGGAAAAATAATAGCTGAAAACTTCCCAATCTTGGGAAGGGACCTTACATCCAGGTTCTGGAAGCACAGAAAGCCCCTAACAAGAGGAAACGAAGAAAGACAATGCCAAGACACCCAGTAATTAAAAGGGCAAAGATTAAAGACAATGAGAAAATAATAAGAGCAGCAAGAGAGAGGCAGACAGTTACCTATAAGGGAAGGTCTATAAGACTATCAGCAGATTTCTCAGCAGGAACTTTACAATGAGAAGAAGGTGACATGAAATATTTGAAGTATTGAAAGGCAAGAACCTACAACCAAGGATATTCTATCCAGTAAGGTTATCATTCAATACTGAAATTCAATGGTGAAAATATAAAAGTTTTCCTCTAAGATCAGGAACAAGACAAGGATGCCCACTTTTACCACATTTATTCAATATAATACAACATAGCATTCAGATAAGAAAAAAGATAAAAAACATCCAGATTGGTAAGGAAGAAGTAAATCTCTTACTACTTGCAGATGACATGGTACTATCTATAGAAAACCCTAAAGACTCCACCAAAAAATTACTAAAACTAGTAACTGGATTCAGCAAAGTTGCAGGATACAAAATTAATACACAGATATCTGTTGCATTCCTGTATACTAATAAGAAAGCAGCAGCAGAAGAAATCAAGAGAACAATGCCATTTATAATTTCATCAAGAAGAATATAATACCTAGGAAAAAACCTAAGCAAGGAGATGAAAAACCTGTACTCTGAAAACTATGACAACAATGAAAGAAATTAAAGAAGACATAAGTAAATGGAACTCTATTCCATGCACTTGGACAGGAAGGCTTAATATTGTCAAAATGGATATCCTTCCCAAAAGAATTTACAGATTTAATGCAATCCCTATCAAAATACCAATGGCATTTTTCAACAAACTAGAGCAAATAATCATAAAATTTATATGAAACCACAAAAGACCTTGAATAGCCAAAGCAGTCTTGAGAAAGAAGAACAAAGCTGGGGGTATTTCGCTCCTTGATTTCAAGCAATACTACAAAGCTAAGTAATCAAAACAAGATGGTACTGGCACAAGAATAGACCCACAAATTAATGGAACAGAACAGACAGCCAAGAAATAAATCACACATATATGTTCACTAACATGTGAAAAAAGGAGCAATGAATGTACAATGAGGAAAAGACAGTATCTTCAGTAAATGGTGTTGAGAAAACTAGATAGCTACAGGTGAGAGAATGAAA
This sequence comes from Manis javanica, assembly GCF_040802235.1. Classification (NCBI taxonomy): domain Eukaryota; kingdom Metazoa; phylum Chordata; class Mammalia; order Pholidota; family Manidae; genus Manis; species Manis javanica. The sequence goes on from NC_133158.1 coordinate 186,069,065, forward strand.
CTAGATCACTGTCTTATGTCACACACAAAAGTAAAGTTAAAATGGATTAAAAATCTAAATATTAGGCATGAAACCATAAAACTCTTAGAAGAAACATAAGTAAATACCTCATGAACATCAGCATGTGTAAGATTTTTCTGGACATTATCCCCAGGCAAGGGAAACAAAAGCAAAAATAAGTGGAACTATGTAAAACTGAAAAAGCTCTGTACAGCAAAGGATGTCATTAACAAAACAAAAAGGCAGCCTACAGTATGGGAGAATATATTCATAAATGATTCATCTAATAAGGGGTTAACATCCAAAATATATAAAGAACTCATACAACTCAACACCAAAAAAGAAAAAAAACCAATTAAAAAATGGGTGGAGGAACTGAGCAGACATTTTTCCAGATAAGAAATACAGATGGCCAACAGGCTTATGACAAGATTCTCCAAATTGCTAATCATCAGGAAAATGTAAATCAAAACTACAGTGAGAAGTCACCTCACACTAGTTAGAATGGCTACTACTATCCAAAAGACAAGAAATAACAAGTATTGGCGAGGATTTGGAGAAAACGAAACCCTGCTACACTGTTGGTGGGAATGTCAATTGGTGCAGCCACTGTGGAAAGCAGTATGGAGGTTCCTCAAAAAACTAAAAATAGAAGTATCATAGAACCCAATAATTTCACATCTAGGAATATACCCAAAGAAAACAAAGTCACCAATTTAAAAAGATATGTGTACCCTTATGTATATTGCTACATTATTTACAATAACCAAGATATGGAAGCAATCATAGTTGTCCATCAATAGATGTATGGATAAAGAATAGGTGGTACATACATAAAAGGGAATATTGTTCAGCCATAAAAAAAGAAAGAAATCCCTTCATTTGTGACAACATGGAAGGACCTACAGGTGAAATAAGCCAAGAAGAGAAAGCCAAATACCATATGATTTCACTTATATGTAGAATGTAAAAGGAAAACAAAATAGAATAAACAAAATAGCAGTAGACTCATAGACACTGAGAAGTGACTGGTGGTTACACAGGGGAGGGGTTGGGGTAGGTGGTAAAGTAGGTGAAGGGTATAAAGAGACACAAAATCTCAATCTTAATGTAAATTAGTTATGGGGATGAAAGTACAGCATGGAGAATATAGTCAATAGTTCTGTAACATCTTTCTATGTTGACAGTAACTACAGTAGTTGGGGTGAGAATTTAATAAGATATATAATGGTTGAATTACTGTGTGCATACTTAAAACCAATATAATATTGTATATCAACTATACTTCAATAAAATCAATAAAAGTTCTTAAAAATATAAAGTTAATAGAAATGGCTAGGTTGACAGTATCAACAGATGTATATATATATATATAAAATACCAGATGAAGTTATCAAATACATTTAGAATTGCCAAGTAATACTTGGAGTAATATACTCCAAGTCCAGTATTTATTTCTGCCCAAACACATAGGTACTCAGCAGTACATGAAAGAAGGAGAATGAGCAATCACCACAGCAAAGATTTATTTTGGATGTGTCAAGATAAAAGCAATTGCTCCAAGTTAAAGAACTTACATTTAATTTATTCCAATCATCCAAAAATAGGTTAATATTGTCACTATGTGTGAAGAAAAGACTTTGTTACCCACCAAATAATTCTCTACATTTTTCTTTTGTAATATGAGGCCAAATTTTAGCCAGTTTCATGCCCACCCACCTAAAATTACCTTCTCTAGATCCTTTTGAAGTTAGGTGCTGTCCAACGTAGTGCATGAATAACTAATGTATTTGCTTGTCTGGATTTTGGCCATAAAAGGAATGATATGTACCCTCCCTTCTCTTTTTCCCTGCTTCTCTTTGTTGAAATATGGGTCTGATGGGGGCAGTTGGAGGAACTATTTGCAGTTTGGAGAAGGAAAGCCATGGTTTGAAGTTAGTGGAAGAAAAGGTGAAAGATACCTGGGTGTGCTAGGCTGAATAATGTTGTCTTGTGACTGTTACCTTCGGTGGCAAAGGAGACATACATACGTGATTAAATTAAGGGTCTTGAGACGGGGATATTTCCAGGTAGCCTCTAAATATGAAGGTACTCATTCAAGGGAGACAAGAAAGCCAACGAAGAAAGTAGGAGTTATGATCATACAAGCAAGTAGTTGGAATGATTTGCTAAGTGGATCACAGCCCACGAAATGCAAGTGGCCCCATGAAGTTAGAAACTGCAATGAAACAGATTTTCACCTGACTATAAAATGCAAAACTGCTTTTGGACTTTTAGCCTCTGAAAGTGTAAGAGAATAAATCTGTGTTGCTTTAAACCACTAAATCTATGGTGATCTGTAATAGCAGCAATAGGGCACCACCAATACTCTGGGTCAGGCAACAAGAGCAAGTTACCAAATTGTTCTTTGTCCATCCACAAGGGGTCATATGTTGTATAAGGCACTGTATTCGCGTCTCTTTGTTATAACAGCTTAACTCCTGTTCGCACTATCAAGCCAGCATACCACTTCTTAACCACATAATAAGATTTATATCTTATTTAAGCCACTGACTGTATTGTTGCTATTTGTTACAGCAGTTTAGCCAACCCCTACCTTTACTGGTCAGTTTATTTCTCATTTCTACTGGAGTCCAGTGGTGGACTGGTAAAGGGGCTGTGTTTCATGCAGTCATTCAGTGATCCCGGATCCTTCTATGGAGAGGCCACAGTATCATGGAAGACAGTGATGCTCCATGTCCTTGTTCCAGTTTGTGAACTACTTGTTGCCTTTCCATTAGATAAAGTATAGACATTATGAGTAAGATTTAAATAAACTTAATACTAATTTCATATTGCTACATTATCTATGTAAGGGATCTTATTTTATGGTAATTGTAAAAAGAACTTCGATTCAACTGGTAATTGAAGAAAGAACAAAAAATCCCCATCACGAATAGTTTCAGAATCACTTCCCTCTGAGACCTTGGAGTTCCTGCACTTACACTTCTGTGTCTTTTTCCAGACAACAGAAGAGACAAAGTGAAGGACTGTGTAGAAGGTTTTATGGGGCAGGCCTTGCGGCAGCAGACAGCACTTTTGCCTACCTGCTAAGACTCACAGGGAGTGGTTCTGTTGTAAGGGACTTTGGGAGAGGTCAGTCAGCTCTGGGCTCAGAAAGAAGAGGGGATGCCTTTAGTGTGCGCCTAGCCTGATTTTTCCACATGAACAAATGCTTATAAATTTTCTGGAATCAAACCAAACAGAGTGCCACCTCCTCCAGAAAACATTTAAGACAATCATATTCTTTCTTGTGAAAGGCATTTTGGACCCAGTGCCACAATGAAATTACTTGGATTCATGAAATCAGGCCCATAGAGATTTCACCAGGGCCCCACATTGCTTCAAGTGGGATATATACATTAGCTGATTCTCAACTAAAATTGAGATTAACATTTCGGAATATCATCCATCCAGGGGATACTGCAGACCTATACCTCACCAGGAAATCCGCAATGTGTCATTTCCTCAGTTTAGAACATTCTCCACTTTGTGCTGTATTTATTTTTGCTACATTTTCTCCTGCTTTTATGCTCTCTTTCTCTTAGTTGTTCCATTATTTCTTTGAGGAAGGTTCAGTCACTTCAACCATCTTCTTAATTTGGAATCTTTCCTTTTTCCCTTTGGCAGCACAGTGTGCTAGAAATAAGTGTCTTCTTTCTTTTTTATTGCTCTCTGCTTTCTGGCCTAAACGTTTTCATGTATCTCTCTGCATGTTGTCCTGTGGGATCTGTCACAGTGAGAGATTTCACAATACTGCATCTGAGTCTGCCAAAAGCATTCATAGTTCAAACAAGTATTTCCCACCTTCTCTTAACTGATTTGAGTAATTCCACCCAAAGGTTATTCTTGCATTAGAACAATATCTAACCTATGCCCAGACATGATCCTTCATTGTCTTGCCTGGAGTCCTTTGGAATGTTTCATCGTGGCTGTATTTTCCCTCAGAGTCTTAATTCCATAGACCAGTCAGGTGCCCTCAAGAGCAGATGATAGCTTCGTGACCACCTGCAGTAACGGTGACTTTGAAATATATCCAAGGGAAGCCATGAGAATTTTATATGACTCTTCTGTCTTTCTAACACTTTTCCCCCCACAATTTGTGTAAACACTTGGTAGAGGTCTAAGGAATTTTTGTGTATCCCCATAAATTCCTCATTTTGTGTATCCCCAACTGCACATTGATGAGGTCAGGTCCTCATCAGATCCTTGCTTCAAATCCTATAGTGGCCCCCTATGCCACTTAGATTAGAAGCCAGTCTTCCAAATGCCCTTCAAAACCATAAATGTTCTTATTTTTTGAGTAATTCCACCCAAAGGTTATTCTTGCATTAGAACAATATCTAACCTAAGCCCAGACATGATCCTATTTGCCTATCCTGCTCTTCTCCCTGCTCAAAACTCAACCCAACAAGCCCTTATTGCTCACCTCCTTTTTGTACTTGAATATAACAAGCCTCAACAGTTGGCTATTCCCTGTGCCTGAAGACACTTCCCATATCCTCACGAGGCTCAGATCCAACCTCTTTTGACTCTTTGGTTAAATGTCCCTTTCTCAATGAAGTTATGTAGACTATACAACTTAAAACTATTACTAGTCCCCACCTTCCCACAGTTGGTGTCCCTCTCAACTTTATTTACTGATAGTGCTATTATCTTCTAATAAATTGCATGTATCCTAACATACTGTTTGCATAGGTTTTTCCCCATATATTTTAACATCTTTGAAATACAGATACATTCTATGAGTTATGGTTATAAAAAGCAATGTTTATATTAAATCAGCAGCTTTTATTTCTTTGTTAGTGGTATCTAAATAATAGCACCTTAGTTTTAATTAAATAAATTACTTATTTAATATGTTGCACCTCCTCTACTTTTCAGTGCATAGAACAGTGCTATTCATATAGTTATGACTAAGTATATATTTGCTGAATGAATGCACAAGAATGGATGAATAAATTTTTCTCATTAGTTCCTGGTTTGGGATCCCTTTGAAGAATCACTCTAGTCTGCTCTATGAGATTTTTCCACTCTCCTTTACTGTAGATTGCTGGGGACCATCTGTGGTTTTATTCTACAATTAAAACATTTCCTCAGTTTTGAATGATACTGTTTTAAAGGACCACTTCCCCATGGTATGTGTGTGTGTATGTGTGTGTATGCACATGTGTAGGTATGTATATGTGTGTGTTTTTTGTGTGTGTATATGTGTTTGTGTGTGTGTGTGTGTGTGTGTGTGTACTCCAAGACCTAATTTTCCTTTTCATGTCCAGCTCCTCTGTTCTCTAAGATGTTTTCCTAATTAAATCTCTCTTTCTCCAGTTTAACAAGTCTTTCTTCCTTCATTTTGTTTTCATTTTCTATTACTGATGGAAAATTATTTTTTAAACCACGTCAGTTCCTCCTTGACCTCCTGAGGAAACCTAATTCTTAGAGACAGTGGAGCTCTGGAACTTTAATTGCTGTTTTAGGCTTTAAGGTTGCAGTGCTTTCATTGAGTTGTTTCTCTATCCAGCCCTTGAGATTTATTTCTTTGTAAAAAAAATAATAGATATTTTTTACTTTGTGTTTATTAATAAAATAGATAATCTTTTTGGGGGTGAAGATACATTGTAGATCTCTGCAATCTAAAGCCATGATCAGAGCTTACAGAAATAAAACTGGAGAACTGGTTACCACAGAGCAGTGGGTTGCTGCTTTTGACTTGTGAGCCTGTGGACAAGCCTGTCTTTACAGAATAACCCTGCAGACCCCTCCTTTGTAACTAGAGGTGGTTCAGGGGATTTGTGTAGTCAGTGTAGTACTGCCTACGTAGGGCTGCTGCTAATAATTTAAAGCAATAACCTATACTAGTGCTTTGTAATACTAATGGAAATCAGTTGCCTGTGCATTAGGGAAAACAATACAAAAATGCTGCCTACAGATATGGTTGAGAAACACAGCAAAAGCCACTTACTGATACGTAAAGAAGGACCTACCCCTGATTCAGCCTCGGTTGAAGTAACAAAGTGCACCTGTGCAATTCAAAGTTGAACTCCGACAGCCCATTCACAGGAATACCAGCTTCCTAAGGTCTGTACTTGCTAGACATAGCTCTGCATGCATAAACACACCTACTCACTTATGGGTGAAAAAGGATCAAGCCTAATTATTCCATATTATTAACCCTTGAGCCCTGATGCCACCTGCTGAGGCTGCAGCGTATAGAAATGGACTTTCTGCCTATTCATTTATATATATATATATATATATATATATATATATATATATATATATATATATAGTCAGCTGCCTCCAGAGCAAAGTTACCCATTGGAGTCATTTCAAAAGCTGTGATTTCTCCTAGTGTTATTGTGTCAGCCATACTCTGTGGATTTTGTAAGGTTTCCTAGAGCATCAAATGTTGAGCATTTAGGCTATCAGTAAATAACACCATTGTCTTCCTCTCCTGATCTTGTCATTGAGAAGCAATTGAAAAAAAGATGAAGTAGTGAATCATATAAAGGATAAAATATTATCTGTATCTTGGAAAAGCTGCTTAGAGAATGTTATTTATTTAATTTTTTAATTGCCATGATTTGATTTATCCAAATCATGAGCATTGCAATAGAACTCAGCACACAGAAGCAGAGTGGATACCATTGATTTTGCCCAGAGAGTAGAACGAGACATACCCTCTTTGCAGGCAGACCCAAAATTGAGATGAGGGAGCTGAATAGGATCAGTCTTCCTCATAATACAAACTAAGCAGATGCTTTCTTCCGCCTGCCCCTTATGGACTTGGTAAGGGCTGGGAGGAGATCCAGTCCTCTAAATGCATCTAAGAGGTCTGTGGAGCCTTTTGTTAAAGGGAGCAAATCTCTAGAGTAGATGACTCATTCTCAGAAACTATTGTTTTGTATTCATCTGCAATTGACTCAGACCTAAATACATTTAGCAACAATACTTTTACGGTGTAAGTGAGTATTTTTAGGTGGTTTTATGTATATCAATGTACCGAATCTTGTTTTTTAATAATGCAAAATTATTTTTCTTCATAACACCATAATCTGATTCCATCTACATGCTTTTTTGAATTAGCATGACATGGTTTACTAGACTACTTTACACAGGCTGATAGGAGTGATATTTCAAAGATTACTTCTGTGTACATAAGTACTGGGTAATGTTACAAAACACTTGTGCGGTGGCCAGCACTTAAAGAATAGTATGACTAATTAATGTAATGACACTTGTATAACAAGAGAGTGGAAAGAAGGTTAATGTGATAATGAGGCTTATTTGATCTTAAAGATTTAACATGAAGGAACTCTCGAGATAGCTTAATTAGATTTTAAGCACCTTTTGCAATTTGCATGTGTACTTGTTAATCCATGTGTTCTAAAAATAAATTTTACTTCATTTAAATTAATGAATATGTTCATCTCTTTCCCAGTGTTGGTTTACTGTTGTTGGTGACGGTATTTTCTTAAAATTTTCATTTGATGTGGATTGTTTGTCATTATTTCCTCCATATTATGCTTAAATTGCAGTTCAGTTTGAAATAGTAAACATTTTAAAATTGGAAAACAATAGCTTAGTATAATTCAGGTGGTATGACAAGTCATGACTATATTCATTAAACTAAATTTTATTCAATTTATACACTTTTGTGCCAAACAGTATATCAGTAAATTTGGTTTAATTATTTGATGCCTGTGTCATTTTTAAACTTCACCAAATGGAAAGATCATTATAGGAATTAATTTTACAGTGAAACAGAACATCATTTGTAACAGTAATTCCGTCAATAGTATGCTGTGTTCTAAGTCTTTGGGTAAATATAGAATTACATTTTCACATTCTGTATGTAGGCTTTTATGAGTTCACCAAATTAATACCTTTTTATGCTTTTCTTTTGCTTGTGAGTTATTAATATAATTCATTTACATGATTTTTACTATTCATTACTCATTCCTTTCTCAGCACAGTTTGCTTCTGTAGCACATTAACCCTTAAAGCCAGCAAGGTATGAGCGCTGGTGTGGGTGCGGCTCTCATTTTCACTGGCCTAAGTGAGATCCATTTCTGAAGCTCAGTTCCTGTTCCATGTTCCAAATGAAGATATCAGTGAACACCGAAACCAGTAATCTCTTCTATCTCAGCCTTCCTGTATTAGCTGACTCTTCTTTAGAACTAATTAATTTGATTCACACACCACCTTTCCTTTAGGTTTTTAATGTATGTGGAGTCTTGTAATTAGATACCTAGAGAACAAGAGTCACAGTTCATAAATGCTTTCTTTATAGCTTAATTTTGTATTTTGCAAATACTAAATAGGAAGCAAATCTATGTTGATCTATTTTGCCTGTTGAATTGGAAACCTTTTAATATACTAAAAATAATCAACTAAACGGCCTGTGAACTAGTGAAAGTTGGCCACTCTACATATAATCGTGGTTTTTGTGTCTCAGTATATAGTACCCTCACAGTAATGAAGTCGGTGCCTGGACTAATCTCACAGCAGGTTAGGTCATTAATAGAATTTTGTGCTGCATAAGCAAGGACATATCTCCTACCCATAAAGCATTTTGAAATTCAAGGTGTCAGACAATTCCAAACATTGTGTATGAAGTACAAAAAACAACTCTTTCAAATGGGTCAAGGACACATTCTAGCTTGTTTAAGTTTTCTCATAATAGGATCACCATTCATGTAGATTAAGAATTTTAGATGAGTCAGGAAGGAAGATGTGGTCATGCAAAGAGCATATTTTCCCTCAAAAACCTACCTATATATTTATTTCAATGTGTTTATTGAGACTATATTACTTATAAAGGAGTTTCAATTTCATTCAGATTATTGATTAGCAAACTTCCAAAAGTTTAATGCCAATAAAGACTCCATACTGATCAATCCCTAAAAGACGTTGTTAGTGCCAATTCTGAGGAACATGGTGATGATGACAGACAAGATACCAAAAGAAAATGAGAAATCAGTATGGATTGGAAGGCTCTGATTATTTTACTGTTCATAAGGTAGCCTGAGAGGCTCCTGTTTGCTTCTGGCTCCACGTTTCCAGCTAACACAAATTAGTTTAAACAAGCTTTGCCAGAGGGTGAGTAGAAAGTTTGCTATTCACTGGCATGTGTAATAGTGACTTGGGAGTATGTTTCATGACAAAATACAGATGATATTGTCTGTCATATAGCTGTGTAATGGTTAACAATTGAAAAATATATCATTTGTGACTACCAATAGTGCTGTCACTATTAATGAATAATATCTGCAGTACATTTTAAGAGCTTCCTTCAAATCACTTTTTCATTTAAGACCACTGATTATTTCAAAATAAAAGCGAGTAATAAGCAAGCAGAGTGCTCTGCGGTAGGGCCACTCCCACAGGCACAGCGGTGCTCCTCCTCAAAAACTCATCGGAATGAGTTAAAAATAAGAAGAAGAAAATATTTCTTAGAAAGTATCTGGGAACTGTTGTGGATGATAACTGCATTTTACAGTAACTACCATGTATAAAAAAATTCTAAGTATCACATTTGAAAGTGAACTTTTAAGATGATACATCACTGTATAAAGAAAATAAATTTTTTTGAAAATATGTTTTTTAGAAGGAAGAAATGTGTATTATTTAATCTACTGAACATTTTAGCAAATATTTTGTTATTGTGTAACAAAAAAATATGGTAAATAGTAGTGCCATCTATTGATAAAACTGAAAACTACAGTTTATTCTTAAGTAAAAACAATTAAGATTTTATAGAAGGAATGTATTTCCAAACTAATGATAACTTATATATTAAATTATCATATTATATTAAATTATTATGTCACATCAAATACTGAAAACTGTGCTAAAAGTAATATATGTGTGTTTGTATATATGCATATATTTATATAAGTGTATATACATATGAATATACATAGATATGTGTATAATAATGTGATACTTGTGATAATAAATTTTGGCTACTGGTTTAAGTTTTATTAAGCTTTCATTCAAGTAACAATAAATTTAATCACTGAATAAAATTAAATATTAAAAACTTTTTTTCTGCTGAAAAGTTTAAACAATGAATACCTAAATGGTGAATGATGACTGTCTCTTTTTCATTCATTCTATTTTAATATGCAGAGAATAATTTAACATGTAAAAATTAGCATGCTAACCTTTTACACACTAGTATGACTATTTTAATATTTCTTTTTCTTTTTAATTTTTGTTCGATTATATGTGCTAATGGACTCCTAAATTATATTGGTTATTCAAGTAACCAATTAAGTAAAATTACACCTTTAATTTTTCCAAAGTTGCTACACACACCTAGGTGCTGTTTGTATTTGTGTGCTGTCTGGCCAAATCATCAGGGTGATAATGAATAGTTAAGGAGAGTTAGATTTTTAAAAGTAAATGCTAATTAAAGGACAAGAAGGCAGAGAAGAAAGGATCAGAAAGCAGTGATAACATCCACTGACCTCAGGGTTTGGTCAGATTATGTGTTGCAGGAGACACGTGCCAGAGCGTTAACAGGGGCAGCAGAGGAAGCAATGTTATTGACAAGAGCAGAAACAGTAAAAGCAAGAACAGCCTTACCGTGGGTACTAACATGGAGGCTGAGGTGTTTCAGAGTCAACACTGGCATGTCATGATGGTGGCCATTAGAACATGGACCTGACATCAAACTCTCATTCATTCACTTACACAGACATATGTAATTTTATCTATTTTTTAACTATAACTATTTATACTTTGCTGGATGCTGATAACCCAATGATCAATAAGTAATATTCTTTGAGGAGCATTCTGTCATACTTGATGCCAGTCTGGCCTCCCATATATTAAATATAGGCTCCGCTTTCTGCAGAAAGACTTTGCTGCCATTGGTCAGATATAATAAACAGAGAAATCTATCACAAGCAAAATATGAATGGGACTATGAAGCTATAACAATCAAGACACTGTGATACTGGTATAGGCTAGGTCAGTGGAACAGAACTGAGAGAACTAGAGAAAGGAAAATGGATGTAAATTGGGAGACTAGCAAGGAAAAATACAAACCTGTGAGCATAAACTGAATCCACAAGACTGGCCTGGTTCCCATGTCAGTTCTCCCTGCCTCCAACCTCGATGAGTTAAGTGTCCTGAGATTCTGGCTCTTTTTCCCACAAAACCAACCGCATGCCTGCTCAGGAACTGACAAAACTGAAGGGAAGGCCTGGCTGCCAGCCCACACCGATGACCGCAAGCCCCAGATGAGCGTCTGAATGTGGGGGCTGTGAATTACACAGTGACCCCAGCGTCCAAACATGGTTTGCACTTCACTTCCATCCAAACCTTGGAAAAAATTAAAATTAAATAACTCTTACCAGTCACCCTAACTAGAAACACACAAGAGGGAATTCTTGGATATGTAGTTCAGCCTAGTGAAGTTGAGAAATGAAACCACTATTTTTTTGTTTACTTTTTCTTCACACTAATGATAACATACTATACTCACTGTTCTCCCTTTCATTGTTTTTGCTTTATATTTTTTGACCTATAATTCTCATAAAACTCTCATAAAATGCCTTTTACAGTGTACCATTTCATGTGTTTTTGGTATATTCCCAGAGTTGTACAACCATCATTACTATCTAATTCCAGAACATTTCTTCACCTCAAAAAGTAACCCTGTCCCAATTAGTGGTCACTTGGCATTTACCTGCAACCCTCCAGTCCCTGGCAACCACTACTCTACTTTCTATTTCTATGAATTAGTCTTTTCTCACACGTTACATCTATCTTTCTTTCTTGATTGTCTGCCCTGTGGATTTTAGGCTCCAGAATCAGACAGGAAGACAACAGCCTGCCAGAAGCTGTTTATACAGCTCATACCATTAAATTGTGTAAGGTCAAATTCCTGTACCAAACCTAGGTGGGTAGGTAGATAGAGAGAGAGGTAGATAGATAGGTAGAATCTACATAAAATGTATGTAATTATACATATATATATATAATGTATATGTATAATCATACATATATATAAAATGTATCATATGTGTATCTATATGTGTATCTATACATATATATGTAATATCTGTCAATGCATGAGAAACTGATGACATTTGTTAGCTGTTTTTGGAGAAAGGGTAACTCAATAACTGGAAAATAGAGATGAGAGGGAGATGTTTTGCAGTATATTTTTTGTATCTTTTGAATTTTCAATCATGTGAATGTATTATATGTTTAAAAATAAGAATGAAGGTAAGGGTGAAATTTTTACAACTAAAACATGAATAATTTGGGGAGGAGGATGAAGAAAAAGAAAAAGGATTATGAAGGAAAGGAGAAGGAAAATAAAAGGGAAAAGAAATAGAAGGCAGAAGAATTTCAATGAATGAGATAGCAGAAGGGAAGGAAGCAGAGAAGGGAGGAAGAAAAAATAGGGGAAGACGAGCAGGAGGAGAAAGAAAGGAACACGTGGTCATTCAGAAACATGGATAAAGGTATTTCAGAAGCTTTTGGTAAGTTATAGATATTTGAGAGACAAGTGCAGACCATATAATAGACATTTTATGTTAAGTGCTTGGATGTTCTTCTGAAATAAGGGGGTGATGTAATAAAGGATTTTGAGTAGATTAGATGCAACATCATACTTAAAATAATTTTGGCAGTGATGTGGAGAATGGATTTGAGCAGGGATGGGGGAAAGAAAAGCAGGCAACAGATTTTACATTAACAAAGGCTAGAAATGGTAAAATTTCTCATCAGACTTAAGGTAGTTAAAGGAGAGAAAATTGAGAGAAAATTAGGAATAAATGTCTTGTACTAAATAATTATATTGTAGATTGGTGTAGAGGGTTGCTAATGAGTTAGAGGGGCAAGTCGCAACCAGATGACTCCCAGTTTTCTAAGTTGGCTAGATATACGGTGGCAACGTTATTTGCAAGTAAATTTATAGGAAGCATATCAGTTTTGAATAGAACATGCTGTTAGCTTAAGAGATAACTTCCATTAATTGTTATGTGTATCAATAGTTTGTTCCTTTATATTGTTGAATAGTTTTCCATGGTATGAATATACCAGTTTGTTTAACCATTCATCTGTTGCCAGACATCTAAGCTGACTCCAGTTATTGTCTAGCACAAATAAATCTTCAAAAATATTCATATATAGGTTTTTATATAAACATAAAAATTCATTTCCCTGGGATACTCAAGATTTTAATTACTAAATTGTATTATGTTTTATTTTTTGGAATCTAACAAGAGTATTTTACCATATTACACTATTACTAGCAATGAGTGACTCAGTTCCTTTGCATCTGGCATTATCACTATTTTTATTTTAGCCATTATGACAATAGTGATACCTTATTGTCATATTAATGACAAACTGACATTTGATAAATAAATTTGCATTTACCTAATGGCCAGTGAAGTCAAAATCTTTCATGTGAGTATTTGTATGTCTTCAGTAAAATGTCCTTTCATGTCTTTTGACCTCTCATGTCTTTTCTAATTTCATTACTGTTTTATGCTGTTGAGTTTTTATAGTTCTTTAGATATTCTAGGTACTAGTCTTTTGTTATTCTCCCAGTCTGTAGTTTGTCTTTTAATCCATTTCACGGGTCTTTTCTAAAGCAAAGGGATTTAATTTTGGTGAAGTCCAATTTACCGATTTTTCCTTTTATGGACAGACAGTGCTTTTGTGTCAAAGTCTAAGAATATTCTTTGTTAAGTGCTAGATAGTAAAGAATTTTTCTTTTGTGTTTTCCTAAAAGTTTTATAATTTTACTTTCTACAGTTCTGTTTACAATCCTTTTTGAGTAAATTTTTTTATAAGGTATGAGGTGTAAGTCAATAATAATTTTATGGCAGAAGGACAATATATTAACATTAACAAAAAAGGAAAAGAGAAATAGAAGCTTCCATCTATGAATATGACCTTATAAGTAGCCAGGGATGGCAGGGATGACACAAATTTGTGTAATTACAAATTGAACTACCTCTTCTGCAGTCACATATTTGCTTCTGCCTCAGACAACTTGCAGATCTCTAAATTTTAATCCCTAAAGGTTAGGAAAATAAAAGGATCCCTCACTCTATCATGGGATTGAGTCAGAGACTTTGCTAGAACTTTTTCGTTTTTTCCAGGTTTAGGAGTGGATGTGGGAGCCAAAAAAGAAGTGAGGATGCTAAGAAATTCTAAAACTATTTCAGATAGAGATGGTCTCATATTTTGATTTGGGAGTAACTGTTTTAATTCTTGGATATAGTTTAAGAAATAAGGTTTTCATATGTCATTAAAATAGCAGAATTGAAGAGGAAGGAATACAAGGGAATTTATCAGTGCAATACAAGCCAGAAAATGTCAAAAAAAGAGGAATAATACAAGTATAATACAAGTATGAAATAATATGCAAAATTTGGAACAAATGCATCATAATTGATATATGTGTGTTGAATTTCTGCATCAAATTGAAGATGGGAAAAATATCATGTGATATTTGCAAGAAATACTTAAACAGAAATGAAAATATATTGATAATAAACTGATTAGCCAATACAAATATAGAAAATAAATTAGATTAAATCAATAATAGTATATTTGTATTTGCTAAAATTTTATTTATGCTAAACTCATTGGCTGGAATAAAGAAATGTCTTCCCATAGTAAAGAACATATGAAGAACATAGAAGAATCAAAATCTTTTATGTCTAATATATAGAAAAAAATTGCATCAAGCTGTGTAAAAAAGTATTCCTTGATAAAACTATCACAATAATGAAGACTTTATGTTTAAAGAAAAAATAATTTGATAGTTGAACTGAATAAAGTCTAAGCAAAAATAAGGAAGATTTTAATAACCCAATGTGTATGTTTGAGATATATATGTTGTGTTTAGGTTAGACAGATGCCTGGATGGCTATAGCATTAGTGCTTTCCCTTTATCTATATTTAATGATATATTTGACTATAATGAGAGTGGCTTTAAAAAACCTTTATAATAGTTGATGCTGAAAAATATCTGATAAAATTAATATGCTGTTCTCAAAAGTTCTGAATTAGGTATCAAAGGAATCAGGCTATATCATACAATGCTGATTTTTAAAATGCAAAATAATATAACAGACATTTCCTTTAACATTAAAAGAAAATAGGGCTGTCATTTATCATCCATCTCCATTATTATTCAAATTGTTTTAGAGTTTAAAAACACAAATATTACAAAATAGAGTTTTTTATATATATTTGCAGATGATATGATAGTTTACCTTTGAAACCCTAGAAATCAAAATCAAAAAGTTGTTTAATTAAAAAAAAAGAAAGAAAGAAAAAGAAAACTAGAGTTCATAAACAACTATTACTAATATATATAAAATACACATTTCCTATTAATAGCAACAAAAGAAAATGTTCAAGGAAAATAGTAGGAAAAATTCAGATTCCAAATTGAAAGACTTAAAAAATCAGTATAAATAAATGGAAAATATACCATGTTCCAAGATTGGGAGATACCTTATGTTAAAATAATTGCACACCTACTTCAATTATAAGCTTAATTCCAATTCAGTCAAAATTCCAACGGTCTGTTTTTCTTTCTTTTCCTCTTTGTTTCTTCTCTTTCTTCTTCCTCCCTACATCTTCTCCTATGCTCTATCCAGGAAGAGATGTAATCAGTATATGTATAAATTAATTTTAGGTATGAAAATATATATGTGTACATATGATATAGAAAATAAAACTAAGCATATAAAATATATGCAAAACATGTAGTGATTGAAAAATTATTATATATTATGTATGATGAAGAAAGAATATAAAATTACATAGAATATATTGCTTTATTGTTATTGGGTGACGTGTAAAAAAGTAATTAACATAACTGAAAGAAAATTGTTTCTTCACAATTACATAAAATTTTAAAAAATCTAACTGGAAATTGGATGGGAAACTAAATTGAATCTAATCCAAATATAATTGTGTTAAAAAAATATTGGGAGTTCATTATTTAGCACAATATTTATGTAACTGTGGATGATGGTGTGTGAGTTCTTTATCAAGGCAAAAAAATCCAGTTGTAGTAAAATAGATGTTTGATAGATTGCATTAAAAGTATTCTGTATTGCAATTATCTAGAATAAATAAACTAGGTGAAATACTTACCTATTATCACAAATAAGAGAAAAATGACTTATCATATTTACAAATTTACAAGTAGTTTTAAATTTCTCTAGTTGAATAAGTATGTCTATATATTAACAAGGAAAAAATGGGTAAAAGCTATAAACAGGTCATTCAGGGAAGAATCTAAAATAACTAGTGAATATGAGAAAACATACCCAATAGCAATGAGATTCAATTTATTTAAAATTAGGAACATTTGCTTAATTAAAACAATACTGTGTATTTCAGATGAATTTCTGAAAAATGGACCTTCTCAAACATTGGTTAGTTTTCGAAGAAGGGATTACTACAAAACACAGCAGGGTAATCCAGCATCCAATTTTAAATGCATGTACTTTTTAATGTAGCAATTCTTCTTTGATTCAGCTAATCTAAAAAAGAAAGGAACAGTATGTAAATATACAGTTATTTTTGTGCACAATTATATATAATAGTATAAAACTGTGCCTCCTGAATCATCTATATTAAAATTGATGAATAAATTATCATACACCCATGCTATGAAATATTAATCTATTAAAATAATGAGCTAATTTGCATATATTGTCCTAAAATGTACCTAAAATGAAAAAATAATCCAAAGTAATACATAGATGTTGTATAAAGATAGAGGTAAAAGGTTAGGTACTTAGAAAGGTTAAAACTGGTCATTTCAGAAATCTGTGGTGAAGGAGATAATATTTTATCTGCTTCTCCACAGTTTTAATAATAAATATGCAGTACATTAAGAAATCACTAGTATGGAAGAAATTCAGCCAACCTGAATTAGTAATTTCTATTTTTCAGCACTTTTAATGATTTTTCTATATACATGATCTCTTTTGTTGTCTTTCAGAACTCCTTGGAGATAATAATTATTACTATGCTAATTTTATGATTGAAGAAACCAATACTCAGAAAGTTTAGGAGTTTTCAAAGTACATGTGCCTGTACACATTGAAACTGGGCCTCAAATTCTGATTGGTCTCATGTGCTCCATGATTACATGAAGCAGAGATAGATATTGATCATGCTTCTGCAAGATTAAACTAATAGGTTATGATTATAGGAAAAAAAAACCTTGTGATACTGTCCATTAATTTAGGGGATATTCTGAAAATTATTAAATGCTTTAAGTCTAAAATAGCATAATTTTCCTCTGCTTGGAGTTAGCAAATTTATCATGAAATATTATTTACAGATTAAAAAACTTAAAAATTCTAGTCAACAATGAAAATGGTGAAAATTTAAATAAATTGTTTTAATAAGAAATAGCCATGTATTTTCTCTGTTTAATAATCATTATGCTTAGTATGAATCTTACATTATTTTTAAGGCTACAGTGTTATTTGTAGTTTTAAAAGTTAAGGATTTCTTTTAACAGATATCATTAGCTAAAGTATAGATAAAATAATGTTTGCTCAAAAAGTTTACTGCTGTCTTTTCGAAAAGTAGGAAATTATATTTATAGTCCTTAGTATGTTAACATATATAAAAATTGTTCTAAGGTTAACTAGATTGTTTCTTGAGAAATTTTTCACAATATAACTGTAGTTCAACCCAAAATAATAAACCAGTACCTCTTTCATGGAATTTTAGACTAGCTAAGTATATGACTATAAATGAATTCAGCCCTCTAGACCTATATATTTTTTCTTTTTATATTAATTAGTTTGCAATAAGAAAATCCTGGAACAAAATTGTTTAATATTTGTAATTTTCTTCATCTGCTCTATTGAAAAGATTTTCACCAGCATCTGCACCAACAATATTATCATACCCTATCTGCAAGGCATTTTGTATTTTAAAGTGCCATAACACATTATTTCATCATAATGTTTGCTTTTCAAATAAAGATATAGGCACTGAAAGAGTTGGAGTAATTACCCCAAAATCACACAGTTAAAACCTGCCTCTTGAGTACCTGTCTGATGCCATATGTTTTATATGTTATTAAAGTTCTTCAATTTCCTACACAAATGGTACAAGAAGATAAGGCTAGCTAGAGTAATAGCTGTAAGAAAAGTTATGAACCTTCCAAAATTTTCCAAAATCATATTTTAATATTATATTGAGTGATGTATGTTTCCTTATCTTTTTAAGCTATGACTAATGCAATTTATTTTTACTTCCCAGTTACAAAATTTACCTTTTTTACAGGGTACATATACACTTGTAGTTACGTGACCAATGGGATGCAAATATAAGTGGGAAGAGCTTAGAAGATACACTTGATCTGTTTAGAGGCAGCTTTGAATAAATTTCTTCATATATTGAATTTAATAGGGTTTATATTTACATCTTGAACATTAAACAGATTTGCAAAATGAAAATCTTGCCTCCATTTCCCTTTCTCTAGACCTTGCATATTTTGCTGATTAATTGATTATAGTTTATTTTCCAACTGAACCCATATATAAGTTCAGGCTACTTCCAATTTAGATCTCCAAAAAGCTCATTTCTGCTAGTCAATTGATGTTGACTACTGAAATTACATACAGTTGCCATTTCTCTTATTAAGACTCATTCTTCATGTAATTGGCAAAAGCCATGATTTCTAGAAAGCAAAGTATGTGAGTTAAATACCTAACATTTTCTTGCTGACGTTGTCTAGCAGTGGGTTCAGAATTTGGAATACATTATTTCCTTTAATCCATTTAATCCTAGGAAGGGTTCAGATTTTACAAATGAGGAAATTGAGAATCAGAGAAATTGGATATTTTATTTCCTAGAGCATAGAGTAAGTGTTAGAGAAACATTCAAATTTTTAAACTGGGTGGGTTTATTTTATCCACTCCACAGTCCCTGCCTCAAATAACTAATTTGAAGTCTTCTGATAAACTCCTTAAATTAAGTATATATTAAACCAAAGTAAATAAAGTCTAAGAAAAAAAAAAGTAGCATCTATCATGTGCCATCCACTAGATTTGTTTTCTTTTTCATTAATTCTTGAGTTTTTTTCATATATTTAGTCACCTCAAATGCTTTTGCTGTTTTCTTTTGTGTTTCTAAGAGCACTTTTAAAAATGGTGGCTTTTGAGACTTTGAAATTGGGGATTAAAAGATCCACTAACTTTAAGGATTAGTAGAATAGACTTAAATTCATTAAACTAGGATGAACTTCAGTCCCTTTCAAAATAGGTTAAAAAGTTGTGATTTATTACAATACTGTAGGATAAATAGGAAGACCTAATAAAAAACACAGAAGTTTATGACCATAGTATGTTGCTGTTAATTTATATTTTGCCCCCAACATTTGTTGTATCTTTTCTGCTTTTATGAAGGCTGCAATAATGTGATCAGAGAGTTTTTGTAATATTGACAAGAGGCAGTGTGAAAGTCATGAATATAAAAAGACTGCTTTGGGACAAAGTTAAAGAGAAATTGATGGCTTTAATAATGTCAGAGACAAAAGACATTGGACACGCTCAGAAGCATTTAAAATATTTATTAAACTCAGTCTGTAATTTTTCATAGGGAAGTTGCTTTAATGACAAAGGAAGTCAAAATACAAACAGAACAATCCAGATGCCACTGTGAGTCAGCACTACTTCAAAGACATTTATATTCTTATCCTCAAGCGTTCTTAGAACCTTTTCTAACAGTTACAGCTGCGTGAATAATTTTTGCAAGAGCAGTGGTAGAATCCTTCAAAACAATACAAGATAATGACATCAAGGAAAGGGAAAAAAAAATCCAGTGTTAATTATTTTTCTGATGATGCACCTTAAATTCATTTTTGCCCTCAGTTAAGGCAAAATAACTATATTGGGTCATTGATCTCTGCCTCCTAATTAAAAAATCAGCTGTTAAAGAATCCAGGTTATTCTGTTTTCATATTTCTGGCAATGCACAATTTCTAAAGACCATTGAATGAAAGTTGAGGGGAAAAGAAGTGGTGTTTGGTGTTAGAGACGTGTATTTATTTCCATTAGATGCTTTCTAGATTAGGTTAGAAGAATTATTAGTTTAAAAGGATTCTGTTAGATCCCTCCTAATATTGAGGAAAGAAATGACATACTCTAAAACAATGAACATATTATGGACTTTTGAGAAATATATCCAGGATTAACCTTTATCCAGTTTTCTATTGATTATTATTAAATACTTATGATTTTGAGCCAATAAATATTTACAGCTGATTCCATGTAGACCTAAAATTTCCAGAAAGAGTTAACAAAATATAATTATAGTAATTATACTTTATTTCTATAGCTTATTTACTTTCAGATTTCTAAATTTAATAGTTTTTAAAATCAGAACCCTTATTCCATTTCTTCTTTCTATAAACTAGTGAAGAAGTATTAGCTTCATATATGTACCCTTAGAGCAACTAGTCTTCCATAGACAGCTAATTATATTGTATGATCTAAAAACTATTAGATAATTAAGCACAATTTAATTATATTAGTTCAATGTAGTTACATGGTGATATTGTTTAGCTAGGTGAAAGAAAAAAGTAGTTAAGTTCCCTTGAGAAGTTATATCCATTTGAGATGAATTATTAATATTTTTCCAAGTGCTATAAATATGCAGATAATTTATTTGACTTTTACATTTTAAAATACAATTTTTCAAGGTTCTCAAGCATACCATATATAACTGCTAAAAGCCCAATTCAGAATTTATATTTATATTCCAATTAGTCAAATTCCAGTAGGTACTTCTTTGGGGACATTTATTTTGTGATCAGTAACAGATAGGACAACAATGCATTTATTTTCCAGTGTTTCATTTGGCTAATTTCAGGTAACACTCACTTGACATATTAATATATAAAACAGGGCATGTGAGATATGGAGAGTGAAAGTCATCTACCACAGTGTGCTAAACTCAGAAGTTGCTCTATGATTATTGGTAAGTTGTTATCTTAAATAGTTATCAAATTAGATTTGATGCTTTTCTTAAACTTTATTCAGGACTAAGATTCATATATTTATGTCCTCAGATCTCTTCCATTTTAAGTGAAGAAACTTACTTGGTTGTGTTTTATAGAAGAAAATCAAATAATATATAATCTCAACTATTTAACATATTTGTAAGTGTATATACACACATATTACATAATTTAATATTGATAGTATTTGGCTTTCTTTGATGACATTTTATCAAGTAAAGCCCCCTGGTTTAAACTGCTTCCTCAGTTATTTTAGCGAGACATCAAATGTCATTAGGACATGATCAATGTATAGACATTTACCCGCAGATGTCTCCTTTTGTTTAAAATATTAGATGCCTTATTTAAATATTTCCATGGTAATGCACACAAATTGGACTCTGAATCCCAGGTGAAAACCCTCTGGTGGTCTTTATCAGTTTCTCTTTTCATGCACAGCCAGTAGAAAGGCAAGTCAAGTTCATAAAGTGCACTTCCTAACAAAAAGTGACTGTAACAAATGGCTTGAAATGTTCTCTGGAGGATTATTGACTTTTTAATTCAGGCTGCCATCAATCCTCATTTATATTTCATAATATGTATCCCAGGAAAAATAAACTACTTTTAAATGTGTAGCTTGTCACTGAGGTTTAAAGAGTTGTTATGCAATCATTCACCCTCCAATTCTACGTGAGTTAAGGGATATTTTTCAGATCAGTACTTGATACCAACACACTAAATGAGAATCATATTGTTTGAGAGTATTATTTTTTCAATATATATATTATTTATTTAGATATACACAGTCCAATATGACAAAGATTATTGTTGCATTTTCATTTCAGATCATGCACAAGTATATCAATAAAGCATAAAATAAAGAATAAATAAAGCTAGGAATGCAGGGGGAAACTGACCATCTTATTTAAAAAGTTGTCCTTTGGGGAAAAGCAGTAACAAGATAGGTAACCCATATCTCAATTTTCTAAGATATACGATGTAGACTCTGTTGCTATTATTGAGTTGATTCGCTTGCTTTATTTCGATCTAATTTTCAAATACATTTGTTTGTCTCAATCATTTTCTTTTCCAAATAATGCAGTGATCCTTGCTTTGGCTTTAAGTTCTAATTTCTTTTTATTAGATGTTTATTGATAGTCGTTATCTATTTTGGCCCCCTGTGTAAATCAGTTTTCTATAAAGCTCATTTCCTAACTCCTATTCTGTTAAGAGATTAGAGATTAAATCTGAGTATTTGAGTCTCTATACTCCAGATCCTAAGGTGCTGAGGTTTTGCTGAAATTACATTAATGTTATCTCTTTAAAAAGTTATTTATTTGAACTCCCTCTATAATAAATCTACAAAAACTACTCTATGCTTTTAGATAAACATCAAAGCCTAAACATATGCACTGTGTCACCTGGAAAGCAGGTACAGAAATATTATGAAAACAATTTTTGAAATTGTATTTGATATGTCAAAACAAACCATTTAAATCATCATCAGAGGGAAAAAAATTGCATCTCAACTTTTCCCCATGTCGTGGATGTGTGTGTGTGTGTGTATGTGTGTGTGTGTTTTGAACTATATTTATGTTCGGGGGTGGGTAGGGTATAACAGAATTCTAGAGCTTTGGAAGTGAACTCTTTTTCTGCTCTGAGACCATTAAAAGCAATAACACAAGGTAAAGTCCCAGCTGCAGATTCAAAGGATTTTTTGGTCTTTCTGAAAACTCCCTTCTTCCCGCTTTGCCTCTGTGTTATGGTTGGCATGATTCTAGTATACGATCTCTAGAGTACAACCAGCCAGTAGGGTAAGAGGCATATTTATAGTCCTGACCTGGTAGCATCAACTAGTCTCTTGGTTTACATTGTTTTTATAATTTCTGTAAATCTAGAAGTATTATTCATTAGTTAATCAAATTTGTATGTACAATAGCTTGTCCAATCACTAGAAAGAAGAGTGGTGAAATTAATTTTGGTCTGGATTTGAGGCCCAAAGAGTGTATCAGATTGGCTACTTACCTTGCATTTCTGACTGGCATTCTAATGGGTGAAAATAAAAGACATCAGGTAGTTCAAAGTATATACATTAACCAAAGAGCAGGATGGTCCAGGTGAACAAGACATTTCTGTCCATTGTCTTTTGCTAAGTTAACTTCTGCAGAACTTTCACTGATTAAGAACAGGAGTGTTTCTCCTTGTTTACCAAATCAATCTTACTAAGGCAGATGCAGGGTATGTATTCTGTCATGGTCATTGTAAATAACAAATGCTAAAGTGTGAGTGTGAAGGGATAGATGTGATCGACGTAACACACAATCCCTGGGCTTCTTCCCCATGTTCTACAGCTCTAGTCAATCAGCTATGTATGGGGATACAATGATTGAATAAGGTAAAACCATTTTCTATCAAAGAACTTTATTTATAAAACTAATTGATATGTGCATATAAATGTATATATGCATATATGTGTCTTATCTGGTACTGATCATAAAATAAATGTCCCCCACGTATAATGTAGGGGTGGAACGTGGGGAAGGCAATATAACACAGAGAAGACAAGTAGTGACTCTATAGCATCTTACTACGCTGATGAACAGTGACTGTAATGGGGTATGTGGTGGGGACTTGATAAAGGGGGGAGTCTAGCAACCATAATGTTGCTCATGTAATTGTACATTACTGATAGCAAAATAAATAAATAAATAAATAAATAAAATGTCCGCATAGAAGTATCTACTGCAATTTGGAATCTTAATACTATATTTAGATAAACTAATATTATATACTTTTACATATATACAAGTATATAATAATTTATCCTAAAACTTACTGGCTTAAAACAGTAAACATTTATTATATTATTAAAAAAATAACAGGAAAATAGAAATGTGAGGTAATAGTAAAATGAGATAATAAAAATTAACACTTAAGCAGGTGGTCCTGGTATTAGGTCTTTTCTGAGGTTGCAGTCAACATGTTTGTTTTTTCTTGTGAGAACATTTAGTTTCTATTCTCTTAGCAAACTTCAATTAGACAATGCAGTCTTACCAACTATAATCACCATGTTACACATTGGATCTTCAGACCTTATCTATTATATAATTACATTTTATACCCTTTTACCAATCTTTCCCTATTTCCCCCACCTTCCAGCCCTGGCGACAACTTTTCTACTGTTTCTATGAGTCTGACTTTTTTAAAATTAAGGTATCATTGATATACAATCTTATGAAGGATTCACATGAACAACATTGTGGTTACTACAGTCACCCATACTATCAAGAGCCTCCACATACACCCCATGGCAGTCACTGCCTATCAGCGTAGTAAGATGCCACAGAGTCACTACTTGTCTGACATTTTAAAAAATGATTCCATGTATAAGTGATATTATACAGCATTTGTTTTTCTCTGTCCAACTTATTTCACTTAGCCTAATGCCTTCCAGGTTACTTATATATATGTCACACATATATGCCACATTTTCTTTATCTGTTTATTTGCTGATGAACATTTAGGTTGTTTTCACTCCTTGGCTATTGTGAGTAATGCTGCCATGAACACGGGAGGGCAGATATCTCTTGAGATAATGCTTTTGTTTTTTTCTGATATATGCCTGGAAGTGGGATTGCTGGATCATAAGGTAGCCTGTCTGTCCATACTTTCTTCCTTTTTCCCTTCCTTTATTTTCTTTCTTTCTATTTAATTTTTATTATAGGAATTCCTGACCAGTCAAATTTGGAATATACTTGCTTTTAATACCCATTAGATTCTCTTTCCTATCGGCAAAATGCAATGGCTATTAGAAACCAAGATCGACTAGGTTGATTAGAGGCAGAAAGAAATGTAAAGAGCTTTGGTCTCAGAGTCAAAACCCTCTGGATTTTAGCCATACCTCTGGACTTTTAACAAATTGTGTGACCTGGGGATTAAATCTCTCTGTGACTCATCTTTATATAAACATGGTACAAGGGTTGCAGCCCAAGGATTCTGTTGCCGCCATGAATGTATTATTATTTACACTTTTGATAAGCTGTTGATGATATTACTTTCTAACACCCAAAGAATTGACACATATCAGAGTAAAACAGGGGACATAAATCAAATCACATTTTTGCTGGTGAGAATATTGAGGCTAAAGTTCAGAAGGAATCTCTATTAGTTAAGGCTTATTTATGTAGAAAGGGAGGATTTATTGACTTTTCTTCAGCTCTATTTTATTTTCTTGAGGAACTTCCGTATTGTGTTCCATAGTGACTGAAACAGTTTAAATTCCCACCAACAGTGCACAAGAGTTCCCTTTGTTCCACATTCTTACCAGTATTTGTTATCACTTGTCTTTTTGGTAGCCGACATCTAAGCAGATATGAAGTGATATCTCATTGTAGTTTTGGTTTGCATTTCCCTTATGATCGGTGATTTTGAGCGCCCTGTTGCGTACCTGTTGGCCATTATGTATCTTCCGTGGATATTGTCTATTTAGGTCCTTTGCCCATTTTTTTCATTGGGTTATTTTTTCTATTGTGTTTTATAAATTATTTGTACATTTTGGATATTAACTCCTTATCAGATATGTGTATTATACAATATTTATTCCCATTCCTTAGGTTGTCTTTTCACTTTATTGATGTTTTTCTTTGCTGCTCAGAAGGAGATGTTTGCCCTTTAGTTGCTGGTTGTAAAAGTTCATTATGTGTTCTGGATACTAGTTGCTTATCAGATATAATTTGTAAGTCTTTTCCTACTCTCTAAGTTGTATTTATACTTTCATGAATAGTGTGCTTTGATGCACCCCAAATTTAAATTTGATTAAGTCCAATTTATCTATTTTTCATTTGTTCCTTATATTTTGGGATCATAGCTAAGAAACCATGATCAAATATAAAGTTAAAAATTTACCTCTGTGTTTTCTTCCAATAGTTGTATTGTTTCACTTCATACATTTAGATCTTTATTTTATTCTAATTTTTACATGTGACATGAGGTAGGGGTTCAGGTTCATTGTTTTATATGCGGATATCTGGTTGTTCCAGCATCAGCCCTTGGAAAGACTATTTCTTGTCATCCTTGTCAAAATCAATTGACCATAGATGTGTAGGTTTATTTCTGCCCTCCTGACTCTATTCCTTAGATTTATGCTTTTCTCCTTATGTCAGTCTCACACTGTTTTGCTTACTGCAGCTTTGCAGTATGTTCAATAATTGGGAGATATAAGAACTCTAATTTGTTCTTCTTCAGGATTGTTTTGGCTATTTGGGGCCCCACGTGATTCCCTATTACAAGGATTATAATTAATCTAACAATTAACTCCTTCCATTTCTGCAAAAAACACAGCTGGAATTTTGATAGGGATTACATGTTATCTCTAGATCATTTTTGTAGCATTGTCATCAACAAGTCCTACCAGTTCTCATTATCTAACCAATTAATTCTTTGAATCCATAAATAAATGACTTCTTACTTATTTACAATTTCCCATAAATTCTTTCAACACATTTTGTGGTGTTCAACATAAAAGTCTTGCATTTCCTTGATGAAATTTCCCTTCTCTTCCATTTACATATTCATTTATTTATTTATGTAACCAAATTCATAGAGTCTTATTTAATTCCTTACACTCCTTGTAATTGATAATTATTCTGATGCTCAGACATTTCCTTATTTGGCATATGAGAGCCCCTTTAAACTGGTTTCTGTAATTTTTTGGTATGTTTCTGTAATTTTTGAGGACTTCCTTAATTATTGAAACAAGATATTGCACAGTCAGCTTCTTTCCCCTAGCACAGTCTCACAATAACCTTCATCCAAGAACACCAGCATGTTTTAGTAGATATGTAATTGGAAAACTAAGATCTGTAGAAATATATAACATCTTAAAATATATAACTTACTATTTTTACTTTGGGAAATCAAATGGTAAATACAGATCACTGATCACTCTCTTTCCATTTTTTTTTTTTTAGTTCCTCCAGTCATCCGGGTGTACCCAGAGAGTCAGGCCAGGGAACCTGGGGTAACTGCAAGCCTGAGGTGCCACGCAGAGGGCATACCAAACCCTCAGCTTGGCTGGCTGAAGAATGGAATTGATATTACGCCAAAGCTATCTAAACAACTCACGCTTCAAGGTGCTTTTTACTTACAATTTTTTCTCTTAAATGACCATGACATAATTTTATACTAAAATTTTTAATACGTTTTACCTTATTTGGAAAAAAACTTTAAAAATGAGCCTTTTTGGCAATACAATGTCATGAATCTGAAAAAAAATGTAGTTGTACCTAAGCCATTATATCTGAAATAGTCTTTTAAGATTTTTAATGTTTTAAATAATAGTCTGGTCATAATGATTAATTAGGTCATTATTTTGAAAATAAGTAAAATATTAAAGTATGTGTCTTTTAAATACTTGTCCCATGAATTATAGATCAGCATAAGTTGGTCTCTTCATAGATTGTATTTCTGATATGACCATTTAAATGTTTAAATCTCACATTAAATTATGTATTACAAAGGGAGTTAATACAGAAATTCTTTAGTGAATGTTTTGCAGCATGTTTTACAAATGAAGAGAGGGAAAAACAAAATGTTACTAAATATATTTAACACTTATCTTGTTTTAAAGTCATAAAGTTATTATATTCTAATTTTTAAAATATTCTACATTCTAATAATCTAATGTGTAGATATCATTAATCTATTATTTTACAGATCATAATCATCATAAATATGTGGTAAGTAAAAAACCAGGACAACTGGTATAATAATAAATAATAATGCAAAAGCAGTCTTATATATGTTTATAATACTAGTGAGTTAAAAAATGTACAAATCTTATTTCCATTGTCAAGTATAATAGCACATGACAAATAATCTTACTGGAGTATCTGTCACATGGCATTATATTCCCTCAATTCATGCTTCTAGAAATGAATATATTTGCATGTTTTGATTATTTCTATAAATGTAGAAGTCACTATACTAAAGTGAATGTTTTATCAGGATGCATTTTTAAATCAATCTTTTGAACCTTTTTTTTTTAAATATTTATTTTTGCAAGTCAAAAATGACATATGAAAGTATTTTTGACCTTTAAAATCTGAATCCTGGAAATCTTTATGTTTAATATAAGTAGACCCAACAAATTTACATCTTTACATTTACTGATTGCATCTTGGTGTCTATAATCTAAGAAGAAGGTTGCTCTGAATAACAGAAATTAAAGTGAAGAAAGGTCTAATTAATTAGCTTCTGATTTTATCATCTATTAGCCATTTAATAATAGCAGTAAACCATATTAATATGACTATTTTATATCTTTGAATTCAGGAATACACAGGAGAGCAAATGTGGGGAGCTGATTCCACTGCACATTCAACATTGAAGGGGGGGGCCTGTTAATTAGCTATTGTCATTTTTGAAAATAAAGTTTTGAGAGCATATGACAAATAATAAAAGCTGAAAAGGGAGCACCACTTAAGAGATGTCTGGGTGCATAGGAGTGCGATATTCCATGTTGTTTTATATATGATCACATTACCAAATACTGTAGTTATTAATTATCCATTTATTCATCAGGTGCTTATTTAATGGTTCTACATGAGGTCCAATTCTAAGCCCTAACTAAATACTTTGTGAATGGGTGAGATAATATATGGAGAGGAAGTAAAATCCGAGAAAAGCAGAAAAATTTTACTAACAGGCAAATAAAGATAACACAAGGAAACAAAAACAGCTAAGAGGCAGGGGAACAAGGTGTTATCACAGAAGAAAAGAGCTAAAGACAGGAAAGATTTCAACATTATCAGATGCATAGAGATTGCATCTTAGCTGATTAGTTTGCCATTGGGACATTTAGGAAAACTTAGTAACAATCAGTCTTCAGTGGGTTCATAAGTGACAAGGAGACAAAAAATATAAAAATCTCTTTCCAAATTCTGAGAAGAAGAAAAAGAACAGTTAGTATCTGCTGGTGGGAAAGGTTAGGGCTAAAGGTTAGGACTAATGAAGGTATTTCTTTCTTCTCGGTTAATTCATCAATTTGAGGGAATTTTGGTAAAGAGAAAGATATAGAGATAACAGAGGAAAGGTGATCAAACAGTTCTAGAAATCAACCAGAAAAGAGGGGAGATTTTTCTTGTGGAAAAAACAAAGAAAATTTCCTTTGAGAAGTAAATAAATGTAAAGATGTAAATGTAAACAGGTCATTTTGGGTTTATGTTTTTTTTTCAGGCTTTTATTGAAATATAATTGACATAGAACATTCTGTAAAATTGAGTTATACACCGTAAGAATTGAGGCATGTATATATATTACAAAATGATTTGTGTATACTTTCTAATTACATCTATGTATTTCATGATTTAAAGTACAAGGTCACTTTTCCAGAGTGAGAAGTTAGCATTATGATGGAAAAAATCAAATAAAGAGGAAGGATTTGAAGTAAAAGTGGAATGGTATATGAAAGGCATCATTTGTAAAGGTCAAATGAAATGAAATCAAGTAGTTTTGAACATCCTGCAAACTGAAAACTGGGAATTTAAAATTTAAAATTTGCCTTTGCAATAGTCTCATC
The DNA here is from genome assembly GCF_040802235.1 of Manis javanica. Lineage (NCBI taxonomy): Eukaryota > Metazoa > Chordata > Mammalia > Pholidota > Manidae > Manis > Manis javanica. The sequence continues at coordinate 186,098,704 of NC_133158.1, forward strand.
ATGTACTCAAAAAACTAGGTGCAGGGACACCAGGTGCAAGATATGTCAGCTTGTTCTTGCACTGGAGTTAGTGAGACATGTGTCAGGTTGATGAATGGCTGAGGGAATTGGTATTTCTCCAGAAGACATCTAGAAATGCTAGATTATGTAGGGAAGGAGGGAAACAGTGAGACATACAGGTAGGAGAACGCACAGGACTATTGAGGTGAGAGAATTTGAGGAGGGACTAAATTGACTTCACATTTCAAAAAATCTAGGGAATTTAGGTTGTTAAATATGTGAATCTTGAAAGAAAAGTATGTTCTTTGTAGATGGCCACATTTCATGTAAACCAAGAAGCTGAGACAAGTTTACAAACATTGCTCACTCCACTCTTACAGTAAGGGTCTGTGAACTAAGGCCCCTACACCAAGTCTGGAAAGCTGCTTATTTTAGTAAATAAGGCCATTTTTTTTGCTTGTTTTTTGTTTTGGTTTTTAGAATAAAGCCACACTCATTTTTAAAAATAGGGTCTATGGCTGCTTTCATGCTGCCATGTCGGAGGTGAGTAGTTGCTGTAGAGACTGGATGGCCCACTCTCTGGCCTTAATACCAAAACTAAAACAAAACAAAAAAACATTGCCAACCTTTGTGTTGGAGTAGCGATTCTCCTAAGGATCAGGGCAATGGAGGTGCGTAGTGACCATTGTAAACGCAGAAAGAGGTTCTAGCGATTTGAGCGGTTTTTACTTCCTGGGCACTCGCTGCCTCTCCACATCCACATCCCAGCCGCGTCCCTTAAGAGACAGCTCCTAGGGGTGACATTCAAGTTCTTTCCCACTGGTTTTCGACTTTTTTTCCCAAATAGCCACACTGATGAGTCTGTCCCCTATTTGTCACAAATAGTCATGTTGAATGTGGTTCATGGTCTTCTGGTGGGTGGATGACATGGGACATGCGCACACAGACACATGCAGAAAGAAAGGAAAGAAAAGAAAAGGAGAAACCTAAGTAAATGAGCCCAGCAAACACTGAAACACGGAACTTCAGGGTCTAATAGGAGTCCAGCCATTATCCTTTGAGATGAGAGACTGGCATAGGTCATTCAATGAGTCTCAGATTCTTCATCTCAGGGATATTAAGTATTATTTGGAACAACAAAGGAGTAGTATATGTGAAATCATTATTCAAGGATTAGCTCAAGATATCATTTTACCAAGATTTAAAAGTTGGACTAATCATTTACTTAATCCTTTGTTTAAACACTGACTATATAAATGCCCATATTACAGTATTGCTTATTGTAGATATATCTTTTTCATTATTACTTTTCTGTTCTACTTACCTAACAATTCCAGATATATAATATAAACTCAATGATGTATTTGATATGTGACAATCTTATTACATTTGCATGATGTAACTTACTTAATTTCTCTAGGAAAATGTCTTTTTATATGCATTGTTCTGTAAATTAACCATACTGGTATTATTTAAAACTTTGGTAAAGCTTAGGACAAAGTGGATTCTGATTATTGAAAATAAACATGTGAATGAAATTATAGTCATTAGTATGAAATACTTTTAAGCAATGTAAGAAATAGGAAATGAATATCATATGTAAAGTGAGTGCCTTTGATACAGAGCATCATGTTTTCTGTAATAGAATGACAGTGCAGTTTATGAAACACTTGAATGCTTTTGGAATAATTTGGCATGCCTCCAAAATATGGAAGAAGGAAAACAGTTTAATTAGGACAAGCTAAGAGAACTGTTTGTGTAATCAGAAAGCACTGTACCAAAACAGAAATTGTAGTTTACAAGTTGCATTTGCCTTCTGTTTTCAGCAAATGGCAGTGAGGTTCATATAAGCAACGTGCGCTATGAAGATACAGGAGCATACACTTGTATCGCAAAGAATGAAGCAGGAGTGGATGAAGACATCTCTTCTCTTTTTGTGGAAGATTCTGCTAGAAAGACCCGTATGTATTGAATGCATCACACACACACAGATACACAGACATACATTGTACTCAACTTTACAATTAAGCTTTTTAAAAAAAACAAAAGCACCAAAAAACACTGAAATGAACAATGCACTTTAAAAAAATTTCATATGTAGGAAAGATAGGAATTTTGAAATATTTAAAGTGGATTTAAGGATTAAAAAACAAGCTGGTGACAATTTTAACATAACACTAAAATGGTTTTATTTCTTTGTAAGTGTGCTTAAGATAATCAGATTCTGTCTTCCTGTTTGCTCATGCAAGAATTTAAATTCTTTGCAAAATCTCTCTCCCAAACAACTTGGGAAATTCCAGGTCCCAAAATAGAGCAAAGGGGCATCCTGTAGGCTTACTAAGTCAGTATCTTCCTTTTCTGCCAGCTGTATAGCTGTCAGTGTCCCAGGAGTAATAGAGTAGCTCTTCTTTGCAGCAGGCACGTGATCACTGCCACCCTGAGACACTCCCTGCCCGGCCCCACCACCACTCCATGAGTAATTCTCCATTTAGTGCCAGAACACCCTTCTTGGCGCTGTACATCTCCTGATTGTATCATGAAGTAATAAGGAAAATGTACCATTCTTTAAAAAAAAAAGATTATTTGGTGAAAGAGAGCTGCCTAGGGTGGGATGCTAAAGATGGATTATTGCTTAGAACTCAAAGTACTATTACAGCATTTATCAAGTGAGCTCTCTGTAGGAGAACCCGCAGACGCTTTCTTCCACTGGTCCACGCATGCCACGGTATGACTGTTTCAGGGTTGGGTGTGGATGTACTTGGAATGATTATTCTTGCTTCTTAGTCTGAACTATTAAACCCACTTAACCTCCTACTAATCTAAGTTTTCTCATGGTCTCTGATATTTTAAGGGCCCACTAGTTTGGCATTCCCATTTCTCTGAACCCAGTTTTGAACAAGGTTAAAGCATTGTCCCAGGAGCCTTCTTATGCCTTTTTAAATCAATGAGTGCATGTAGTTATGAGTGGATGCAGTGAAGAAGGAGGATCTTGTCCTGATCCTGACTACCGGTATATCTCTATCTGTATTTGGTCTGGCTAAAACAACCAGAATTACAAGCGAATTCTTAGGGTAGAAAAAAGAAAAAAAAGAAAGCTGGATTTAATGACCTGGGTAAGGTCCACTATAATGTATTTACTCCATTTCTTTTATGTATTTCTACTAAATACCAATTTGTAGTTCACGTTCTGTTAAATATTAATTTTAGTTGACAAGCAATTCGATACTTTAGTTTTCTTATCCTTCAGTGATGACGTTTGTGAGATATTACAATTTCAACTCTGTATTCTGATTTTCATCATGTCACTCGTATTTTTCAGTATAATTCCCTAATTACAACATTAAAACACCTAGCCACAGTTCCATCAACCAGTGAATCAATATCTACTAGAATGTACATTTGAAAAAAATTTTAGAGGAAGATTTAATGTGATTTTATTCATAATGATCCATACCAATGTTTTGAAATAATTATCAACAGATTCTGAAATCACATTTTTGCTCAATTTTACTTATCACCTTTAAGCTCTTAAAGGTCAAAAAACACGTGTAGAGTAATTTTTCACTGTTCTATGTTAATAGCATGCTGTTAAAATCTGAAGCAACATTTTGATAAGCTAGAGCAGTGCAGTCCTTACTACATCTACATTAATAGAATTTTCAGTGATCATATCATAAATAATGCAAGTTAAAAATTTGCAGCTTTTTTCTTAAGTCTGGATGTAAAATATTTGCTATCCATATATTTAAATTACATAACATTTTCAAGGATAAGAGGTAAAAACTACAGATTTTAAAAAATGAATTAATGTATCTATTTTGGTGAGTTCTACTCTCTTAATAAATTTCCAACTATACAGCACCATGCTGTTAACTATAGACATTGAGTTGTACAATAGAACGCCAGAACTTGTTTAGTAACTATAACTTTAAACTCATCAAACAACTTTCCATTTCCCTCCACACTATCACCTGACAACTGGCATTCTGTTTTCTGTCTCTATGATTTTGACTCATTTAGAAATCTCATAGAAGTGCAATTATACATATTCAATGTAAAAAACTGAATTATTTCTCTCTCATATCGGGAACAAAACAGGGATGCCCACGCTCATCATTTTTATTGAACATATCATTGGAAGTCCTAGCCAGAGCAACTGGGAAAAAAAAAGAAATAAAAGGCAACTAAACCTGAAAGGAAGAAGTGAAATTGTCTATGTAGATGACATGATTTTATTATATATAGAGAATACTAAAGATGTTGGCAAAAACTGTTAGAATTAAACATATTCAGTAAAGTTGCAATATATAAAATCTACATACAAAACTCAGTTGTGTCTCTGTTCATTAACAATAAATATTCAAAAGGTAACTTAAAAAATAATCCCATTTTTAATATCATCAAAAAGAATAAAAATACCTGGGAATAAATTTAATGAAGGAGGTGAGAGACCTGTACAATGAAAGCTATAGTACATTGATGAAAGAACTTGAAGAAAACACAAATAAATGGAAAGATATTCTGTGTTTATGGATTGGAAAACTTCATATTGTTGAAATGTCAATATTTTCCAAAGCAATCTATGATTCAATATTATTCCCATCAAAATCCCAATGGCATTTTTTATGGAAATTTTTTTAAAATCCTAAAATTTACATGGAACAACAAAAGATCCAGAATATCCAAAGCAATCTTGAAGGAGAAGAACAAAACTGGAGGCATCATACTTCCTGATTTCAAAATATATTGGAAAGTTATAGAAATTACAACAGTATAATACTGGCGTAAAGATAGATGTATAGACCAATGGGACGAATAGAGAGCCCAGAAATAAATTCACATGTATAGTAAACTGATCTTCAACAAGGGTGCCAGAATTCATATTTGAGAAAGGATAATCTTTTCAAAAAATGGTCCTGGGAAACTGAATATCCATATATGAAAGGATGAAACTGGGCCCTACCTTATACTATATACAAAAATCAACTCAAAATGCACTAAAGACTTAAGTGTAAGACCTGAAACTAAAGCTCATAAATCATGACATTGGTCTTGTCAATGAAACTAAGGAATTTGGTTGTAATATAGAAGTCTCAAGCATATTAATTCATATTTATATTCTATTCCTTTATAGGTATGCAAATAGAGTTTCTTTGGAATAATACATTTACCTCTTATTTAAAAATTCCTTAATCTTTGTTAAGTCCATTTTCCACAAATTTGCTACACTGGTTATTAAGAACATACCATATATACATATGTAGTTATTGATATGGAAGTGCCCATTTTAGAAATGTATGCATATAATTAAAATCAGGATAACACCAAATAAACAAATTGAGTAGAATATTTGTAGCTTCCAAAGAGAATAAACTGAAACTGTAAGAACGTCTTTGTGGTAGAAGACAGGTTCCTTGGGATGTTTCCTAGTACTCAGTACTCTGCCAGAATTCTGTATGCCAAAGACAAAAACAGAATCAGGTGGAGATCACATCAGGGAAAACCGCAGTAACCCACACTATTGTTTTGTGACCTACATCTTAAGGATTGCTCTGGGTTTCTCTTTGTAATTCCATGTACAAAGACTGATATTAATTATTTAGGGCGCATTTGTATTTTGACAGAGAGATGAGTTTCAAAAAGCAAAAGGAAACAGTCACAGACTCATCAATGATGACTTTATTCTTATTTACACATAGTAAAAAATTATTGACTAGTCCATGTTCACCAAAAATAATTTCAGAGGCCCTTTACTCGTTTTAGTAATGATGGAATACAAGGTATATCTAACAAATCATACTGGTATAATAGAAGAGCATGAACTTTGGAGTAATAGGTGAGTTAGAATCATTGTTCTACCACACACCAGTTCTGTGATTTGGGACTATTACATATCTTCTCTGATCTTTATTTTCCTTATCTGTAAAATGGAATAAATACTAACTTGTTAACAGATTTCTGCGCAGATATTATAAAGCACTCACTAGAGTGCTAGACATAAAGTAGTTCTCCCTCTGATTCATGCTTATTTTCCAAAAATAATTATTTATTCCTTGATGGAAACATTGACAAAAAGCATTAATAAAAATCCTTCAGAATCTAGTAATTGTTAGAAATAAGAGTTTCCAAAATGAATGAAATATATAGATAGGTATAGAGATCAATATAAATAAATAAATAGTTGTAGAAATATACATCCAAGTATAAAATACTTCTCTTCACATTAAAAAAATGGACTCTGCTGATTAGAACATACATTTCTTTTCTTTAATGTATCTAGTAAGATACTTTAAAGGACATTTTTTTTTGCCACTTTTGTCATAGTCAAAGCGAAAGCTACACCTTATTTTCCCTTTACACTGGTGAATTTATACTCCTATTACACTTTACAATTTCTTCTGTAATATGCTTTTCTTCTGCTTTCTTTTTGAAAGATGCAGAGAAGAGGTACTGAATTCCATGTAGGCAGCAGTAAAAGCGAGGGAAGATTTCCACCTTTTCAGCTAAATGACATAACACAGACTTCCTTTGCTTAGCTATGGCTTCAGACTAATCATCCAGCTATTTTCTACATAATAAAACAGTCATAACAGTATCAATCACATTTTTTTTGCATTGCTTTTCCCAGAGATGTGATACTGCTGAGTGAACGTTCACGCAAAGTATGGTATGACCAAAGAGTTTATCTTTTGCTTGTATTCTAATTTCTAATTGGAAAAACTTGAGTTAACAGCCCCCAACTTTGTCAACAAACCTCACTGGAAGTTTTTCTCATGTGACAAACTGAACTACAAAAAGTGCTTCAATGTAATATGCTTTATAATTACATTAGTGATAGGGCTTGATAGCTGATTTAGTGGAGTGATATGCAGGGAGGATTTAAGTGCAAAGAAGAATACAAATGGATTGTAAGGGATTGTGTAGTGCTTGGAACAGCGTAGGAAAAGATGATATGAAATACATGAGGGGTTTTCAGCAGAGGGATGCATTATTTATTTGAAAACATCTTGCAAACAGCATAAACACTTGATACATTTCCATTCTCAAGGGGAGTCAATCCACAGATGATAAAAAGTTCATCTTTGAGATTAAAGTAAACTCAAAGCAGTGTGAATGTAGGCTCCTATTTAAAGTTTCTAAGCTATTAGCTGCATTCAACACTGAGCATAGATTGTATCAGACCTTGCTAAGATTTCAGAAAAGATTATGATTAAATCTAGCTTCTTGCAAATATCAGAACATAATGCTTGAGCATGTTATGATAGTATATACAGCTTTTCTCTTTATCATTGTCACAGTCAGTATTACATTTGGAAATATTAGACTGTTGCAACAATCCTTACTTTAGAATTAATTTCAATAAGTTAATATTTGTTGATTATTATGAAACAAAATTAATTATAAGAATTCTTTAAAATCATTCCAAATGTGTTAAACTCCAAGATTACTTGAATGAACAAATTACATAAATATAAAAAGCTCAGATAAATGAATAATTATTATAATGTAGTGTGTATATTTCACAATACAGGGATTCAGAAATATGTGATAAAATGTAGGCACTTACACTGAAATATTTCAGAAGATGCATAAATGCTTAAGAAGTATTTGCCTACTTTAGAAATAGAGAAAGGGTTAAAATAGGTTAAAATATGCATCTTCCTACAAATAAAGTCAGTTTGAATATGACATCACAAACTTTGAAAATAAAATATATTCTGAAAATAATCAACCTCTGTACTTTTCAATTACTTCCCATTTTTTTAAATGGAGAAAATATCTGTTTCAAAAAACAGTTATAAAAATTTAATAATATTATTTAAGTGGGGTCTTAGTAACGCCTCCAGAGGTCAGGAAGATGATATAAGTATATGCGTAGTATAGTCTATAAACAGATATAGATGAAACCAAATGCAATATATATAATATTTTTTTGCACTAAACTGATGTGCAGTAAGTAGAATAATTGGAAATAAGGAAAATCCATAGTTAAAGGGAAGGTGTGGGCATCCTAGCTAGGGTGAGAATTTAACCCTGATAATTATGAGCTAAGTACTAGAATCAGAAAGAGCCAAGTAAAAGCAAATATTTGAAGAAAAATATGATAAATCAATAAATGAAAAATGTTAATTTTTAGTTAACATTCACCCAATATTAGTCAGTAGAGGGGCTATAATTAAAACATTTTAAAGTGGAGTGAATGATTCATGTCTTTTGAAAAACCCAAGAATTATTTATTTAATATTTATGGCAGACATTTTATATATTAGTAAGCTTACCATGAAATAAAATGCACCTCATGTAATCAGACTCATGTTGAGGTTAACTAGGCTTGATAAGCATTTATTATTTTATGATCTTTCATTATTTATTATAAATTCTAATTTTCATGTTCTCAATTTGGCCAATGACTTTGTCACATCCTGTATATTAAGTTGTTCCATAAATCTTTTCATCTGTTAACCCAGAACTTGTTGAAATAATCTGCCTCACGATTTCCATATCTGAAGACTCTATTTTTAAAATAACACCATTTTCAATGTGATTAAACAGATCTGTTTCTAACATTTCCATTTTTGCACAACAGTATAGCCTTGTTATCTAACAATATGCTATGTGATCTGAATGTCATCAAACTGACAGGTTAACAACCATCGTAAGCAACTGGGCATCTCTATTACCTACAAAACAAAATAAGACTCAAGGCTTTCTTATTTTGATTTATTGCCTACATTTTATCTGCAAGACATTATATACCTTTAGGGGAATATTCCTATCTAATCTCGTATTACTCAATGCCAATTTACCTTATTTATTTTAAAATAAAATTAGGAAAGTAAGGATGACATTTTATTTATAATACTTTAAGTGTGAAGACTAAATGAGCTTATGTGCTATGACAGTGCTAAGCATAAGATCTCTGTGAAACTTTTTAGAAAATCTTCATAGTAATATTTTCTTGGGAGCATTCAGGAGTAAATGTTGGAACTCAGGTTCAAAAAGAAGTTCAAATTATCATCACTGTGATTTTCTCAGAGGTCTCTGATACAGGAAATTGGTCTGAAAATAGTATAAATGTATGAAGAATTAATCAAAGAAATGTGCCCTTCAAATGTTCCAGGGTGAGGAGGTGCTAAAATGAGGTGCCTTCTTAAAGCATTATGAAGGCTAATGTGTAGAACACATTTTTACCATGTGTCCATAGCCCAGATTATATATCTGTGTATTCTGTTACCCTCAGTTTGCCCACATATCTGAATTATGATAAAGTTGTGAGATGTATATGCCAGAAAAAGTGAGTGACACAATTTGATTTTTGTATCTGCTCATTTGCTTTATTTTGTTCACATTTCCATATTTATGTTATATATAGAATATTATTAAATATGAAATTTCTTAAAGCATTTTTCTGTTTCATGAAGTAAAATTGTATGCCAATTTGAATATCTTTCCCCTACATTGATCTTTCTAATACATATATTTATACTGAACTCATTATTATTTATAATAATAAAACTCTTAGAAACATTCTGGCAATAATGAAATTTAATAGAAAATGAACTATTAGTGGATAAAATATTTCTATTTTTATCTCGAATGTGTCCTAAATGAAAGTCAGAAAGTGTTTGTAGGTACAGATTGGATTCAGAAAACTGATATTATACTATACAGTAAAGAGAAAAGATGTGTTACTTTCTAATTTAATTATTATAATGATATTCAAGAAAATCCTGTATATATAGTATTTTCTTGAATATACATATATATGTGTGTATATATGTACACACACACACACAAATGCAGGAATGCTTCAGAAATATTGAGGGTTTGGTTCCAGACTGCCACAATAAATCAAATATCACAATAGAGTGAATCAAATGAATTTTTGGTTTTCTAGTAAATATAAAGTTTTGTTTAATACACCATAGCCTATTAAGTGTGCAATAGCATTATGTATAAAAAAGAATGTATATCCCTTATGTAAAAAAAACTTTATTGCAAAAAAAATGCTACCCATTGAGTTTTCAATGAGTCATAATTACTGATCACAGATTAGCATAAATGAGCAAATGCTCTTGGAAAAATGGCACCAACAGACTTTCTAGGTGCAGGATTACCACACACCTTCAATTTGTTAAAAAATGCTATCTGCAAAGCACAGTAAAAAGGTATACCTGCTCCAGATGGGGAAAGGAGAAGTCAAACTGTCACTATTTGCAGATGACATGATATTGTACATAAAAAACCCTAAAGACTCCACTCCAAAACTACTAGAACTGATATCAAAATACATCAAGGTTGCAGGATACAAAATTATTACACAGAAATCTGAGGCTTTCCTATACACTAAAAATGAACTAGCAGAAAGAGAAATCAGGAAAACAATTCCATTCACAATTGCATCAAAAAGAATAAAATATGTAGGAATAAACCAAACCAAGGAAGTGAAAGATGTATACCCTGAAAACTATGGGACACTTTTAAGAGACATTAAAGAGGACACTAATAAATGGAAATTCATCCCATGCTTTTGGCTAGGAAGAATTAATATTGTCAAAATGGCCACCCTGCCTAAAGCAATCTGCAGATAATGAAATCCCTATCAAAATACCTACAGCACTCTTCAATGAATGAGAGCAAATAGTTCTAAAATTCATATGGAATGACAAAAGACCCCAAATAACCAAAGCAATTCTGAGAAGGAAGAATAAAGCAGGTAGAATTATGCTCCCTGACTTCAAGCTCTACTATAAAGCCACAGTAATCCAGACAATTTGGTACGGGCACAAGAACAGACCCATAGACAAGTGGAACAGAATAGAGAGTCCAGATATAAACTCAAGCATATATTGTCAATTAATATATTATAAAGGAGCCATGGATATACAATGGGGAAATGACATCCTCTTCAACAGCTTGTGTTGGCAGAACTGGACAGCTACATGTAAGAGAATGAAACTGGATTACTGTCTAACCCCGTACACAAAAGTAAACTCAAAATGGATCAAAGACCTGAATGTAAGTCATGAAACCATAAAACTCTAAGAAAAATATATAGGCAAAAATCTCTTGGACATAAACATGAGCAACTTCTTTATGGACATATCTCTCCAGGCAAGGGAAACAAAAGCAAAAATGAGCAAGTGGGACTATATCAAACTGAAAAGCTCTGTACAGCAAAGGATACAATCAGTACAACAAAAAGATATCCTACAGTATGGGAGAATATATTCATAAATGACATATCTGATAAGGGGTTGACATCCAAATTATATAAAGAACTCATGCACCTCAACAAACAAAAAAGCAAATAAGCCAATTAAAAAATGGACAGAGGTTCTGAACAGACACTTCCCAAAGAAGTAATTCAGATGGCCAACAGGCACATGAAAAGATGCTCCACATCTCTAATCATCGGAGAAATGCAAATTAAAACCACAATGAGATATCACCTCATACCAGTTAGGATGGCCAACATCCAAAAGACAAACAACAACAAGTGTTGGCAAGGATGTGGAGAAAGGGGAACCCTCCTACACTGCTGGTAGGAATGTAAACTAGTTCAACCATTGTGGAAAGCAATATGGAGGTTCCTCAAAAAACTAAAAATAGAAATACCATTTGACCCAGTAATTCCACTCCTAGAAATTTACCTTAAGAATGCAGCAGCCCAGTTTGAAAAAGACATATGCACCCCTATGTTTATCACAGCACTATTTACAATAGCCAAGAAATGGAAGTAACCTAAGTGTTCATCAGTAGATGAATGGATAAAGAACATGTGGCACATATACACAATGGAATATTATTCAGCCATAAGAAGAAAACAAATTGTACCATTTGCAACAACATGGATGGAGCTAGAGGGTATTATGCTCAGTGACATAAGCCAGTCAGAGAAAGACAAGTATCAGATTATTTCACTTATCTGTGGAGTATAAGAACAAAGAAAAAAACTGAAGGAACAAAACAGCAGCAGACTCACAGAACCCAAGAATGGACTAACAGTTACCAAGCGGAAAGGGACTGGGGAGGGTGGGTGGGAAGGGAGGAATAATGGGGAAAATGAACCTTTATAATTAGCACACATAATGTAGTGGGGGGGGGACACGAGAAAGAGAGTATATACAGAGAAGACAAGTAATGATTCTATAGCATCTTACTACACTGATGGACAGTGACTGTAATTCGGTATGTGGGGGGGACTTGATAATAGGGGGAGTCTAGTAACCATAATATTGTTCAAGTAACTGTACATTAATTATATTAAAATTAAAAAATTAAAAAAAAAATTCAATCCACTAAAGAAAAGAAAAAAGGTATGCCTGCATACATATATTATGTATTGTAAATATACATATGTCATCACCAATTTTGTACTAAATATTATTATACTAATGCTAACATCAGAAGGTAATTTTAGGGCTATGTTTCAAAGGTAGAATAATTATTAGAGAAAAAAGTGTATACATTCATTAAATTAAGAAATTCTAATTGTGCACACCTGACAAAAACTTAGTATCATAGATAGATAGACAGGCAGAAAGACAGGCAGGTGTAAGTCAAACCACCCAAACGTTTTAAGAAGACTTTCAGAGGCAAGGAAAAGTGAAGTGCCAATATATATTATGAAAAGATAATCCTCACTAGTTATCAAGGAAACACACCTTTTTTTTTAAATTTTGGTATCATTAATCTACAATTACAGGAAGAACATTATGTTTACTAGGCTCCCCCCTTCACCAATTCCCCCCGACATACCCCTTCACAGTCACTGTCCACCAGTGTAGTAAGATGATGTAAAATCACTACTTGTCTTCTCTGCGTTGCACAGCCCTCCCGATGCCCCCCCACACTATACATGCTAATCATAATGCCCCCTTTCTTTTTCCCCATCCTTGACCCTCCCTTCCCACCCATCCTCTCCAGTCCCTTTACCTTTGGTAACTATTAGTCCATTCTTTGGTTCTGTGTTTCTGCTGCTGTTTTGTTCCTTCCGTTTTTCTTTGTTCTTATACTCCACACAAGAGTGAAATCATTTGGTACTTGTCTTTCTCCGCCTGGCTTATTTCACTGAGCATAATACCCTCTAGCTCCATCCATGTTGTTGCAAATGGTACAATTTGTTTTCTTCTTATGGCTGAATAATATTCCATTGTGTATATGTACCACATCTTCTTTATCCATTCATCTACTAATGGACATTTAGGTTGCTTGCATATCTTGGCTATTGTGAATAGTGCAGCGATAAACATAGGGGTGCATCTGTATTTTTTAAACCGGAGTGCTGCATTCATAAATGACAGATCCAATAAAGGGTTGACATCCAAAATATATAAAGAGCTTACACACCTCAACAAACAAAAAGCAAATAATCCGATTAAAAAATGGGCAGAGGAGCTGAATAGACAGTTCTCCAAAGAAGAAATTCAGATGGCCAACAGACACATGAAAAGATGCTCCACTTCGCTAATCATCAGAGAAATGCAAATTAAAACCACAATGAGATATCACCTCACACCAGTAAGGATCGCCACCATCAAAAAGACAACAACAAATGTTGGCGAGGTTGTGGAGAAAGGGGAACCCTCCTACACTGCTGGTGTGAATGTAAATTGGTTCAACCATTGTGGAAAGCAGTATGGAGGTTCCTCAAAATGCTCAAAATAGAAATACCATTTGACCCAGGAATTCCACTTCTAGGAATTTACCCTAAGAAACACACCTTTTAACCACAGAAAAATTTCATTTCATATCTACTAAAATACCAAAAGTTAAAAACCTGCATAATACTTTTGGGGAGAAAAATTTTCATCTATCTTTCAAAGGTTCCTCTGGATGATCTAAAAATTAAATTAACATAAAACAGATTGATGGGAGAAAATAAAATTTAATTTTGTAGGTATGAGAACCCCACATACATGAGAGGTTAAAAGACAGAAAGTTAAAATGAGGTATCTGTGCCATCCTGAGTAAGAACGAGAGAGGGGCCTGTGGCTCACCAGGAGGAGTCCATGCCCAGGGCAGGAAGAAGAGCAGATATGTGCTAATTAGGGGTTTGGGCTCCCACAGAGATAGGTCATTCAGATAAAATTTATCCTTGATAATAACTCATTCTGGGAAAGACGCCCAATTTAGATTCTCCTAGGTAGTTAAGAAAGGGAGAACAGTTTCTTTTGAGTCCACAGGGTCTCAAAATAGATTGTTATCTCAAGGACATATTTTTGGGAGACTTGTTCTAGACCTCTTCAATACCAAGATTTGATGAGATTTATAAAAATAGGAATGATTACACATAACTAGTAATAATGTCAGTGTTCCCACCCTTTGTAAAGTACTTTGACATTATCTAAAAGAGTTGATTTTGCATATACCTTGGGAGCCAGTAATCACATTATTAGACAAACATTGAAATGCCATTTGCTCAGAAAATATTTATGAAGAAACTGCATGTACTTAATATTTTGCTATAATTCATAATTTCTTTGTAATTTTCCTTTTAATTCCTTGCACATTTCCATGACAACTAAACTAAATTTAACTCAAATGGTTTTTACAATAACCATGATTTAAATGTGTATGTGTGTGTGTGTGCAGCTAGTTGCCTTCCAAAGTGTGTGAACACCACTTCAGTATTACTCCAGACTCATGTATTTCTTAACTTTCTATAAGTAAAGGGACATTTACAAAATTCATAAAGAGAATAAGAGCTTTCATTATTAAGGAGAACAAAAAATCTACATGTGATAGAATAACAGACAGAAACAGAAAACTGCAATGTAGTTACATATTGTAGTTGATATTTAGGCAATCACATTTAAGCTGGTGTTTGGTGGCTATAGTGATACTTAAGAAGTAGATATTCCAATCATCAGTTTGTTTTAGAACATTATTATTTTACTTCACACACTATTTGATTACCCTCATATGTTTTTAATACGTTTGCTTTATTTTGCCTTTTTTAGATTAAGCTATTACAGAAATTAACTTAATTAGAGACATTTGTGGAAATGAAATTTTAATGGACCCAATGCTCTCAAATACTTGGCACAGTGTATAGCACATAATGTGAGCTTAATAAGTGTTTGTTCTGATCACTGTTATTGTTATCATTCTGGATCAATAATTATTAGTTTTGAAATTTTCTTAAATATATTAAACAATAGATAAAAATTATGTACATGGCTTAAAATGGCTAAAAGTGGTATAACCACATGCTAGACATAGGAATATTCAAAATGATCTCTAAATTAGATATTTTATATTTGTAGTCAATAGTAAAACGTTTTGAGGTTCAGCTTTATTTAGAAATTGCCTATCCTTTTATTAGCAGGTATGCCAATTAACTATTTTGACTGTTCAGTATATTATGTATTTTAACACTCTTCTATGAAGTTAAATCCCCTTTTTGAATCTTGAGTCACACAAAACATATTTATCCTCAAGTTTCAAAAAAACACCCTGAATACAAGATTTCAGAACTTTATTCAAATCTGATGATTTTCCTTTGATGTTTCTTTTTGTAGCGGAAAAGGTAAATTTCATAGGAAATGTTATCAATATGTATATACGTTATATATGGGAGGGATAGTGGGTTTTGTTTTTTGTTTTTTGTTTCTACCATAGTTTCAAAGTCATTCCTGACCACACTTTATTTTCAAGAGTGAGCAATAAGTAAAGGTTACACATGTGTGGGGTTACTGTGCTATCAGAAGGCTTCAGTTGAAAATGCTCTCGCATTTCAGTGCCAGCATTCATTCTTGCCATAGCTATGGTTGGCTACACTGCTACAGGCCTAGTTTCTCTGCTCTCTCTGTCACTTCTCTGCTCAGCATCTTTGACCCCATTCTCTTGTTTTTTCTTCCCTTTCCGCCCCCCAGTGTTGACAACGGAAAGAAGAGCAGCTGGCATTGCTCTCTTGTATTGAATCTGTTGAGTGGGGTGGGGATGAGAACTAAGGGAAAGAGGCAAGGATTAGAGAAGAACAGAGAAATTCATCAGTTTTATGGTTTTCCAGGATTTGTTTCTCCACTGTAACAAGTTCGAATAGTCACCCATCTCTCCTAGTAGCAATAATGTTTCAGATAAAGAAGATACTCTGTATTAAAATAATATATGCAGTAACTCCAAATTCCTAAATTTTAATTTTGTGGTAGATACATATTTGCTTTCTTTACCCAGTTTTAGATGGGTACCTATTGATGCCATTCATACTTCAATTTTACCTGGTCACATGATGAGAAAGGATCATGTTTCTGAAACTCATTTACAAGCATTTAAAGCAGTAATGACAATGTCTCAACAGAGAAGGCTTTAGGAGGCTCCTGAAAGATTAGAGATTTAAAGTCAGGTAGCATTATGACCAGAAGGTTTAATGGAGCATTGTAGGAAGCATGTTAGTTATTATAGAAAAAAAAGTGTGCAGGACTTGAGACATTTTTCTGGTTTCATTATATTTTCCTCTCTCTTTAAATATACTATTCACCTGATTCTTAACTTATGTTCAAAACAGCATGAGTTTCACTTAGTTCATCTGAATAATATTTTAAAAACAGTTAGGTAAATTCTAACAGTTTATCCACCAAGAATGTTAGGAAAACATAGATTAGTGAACTGTTAGTGAACTGTGCAGAGTTGAGAACAAAGCATCAAGAGTTCATTATATTATTTCAGATGGAATCTGTCATTCCTTCTCCACTAATGCAAGGAAATAGGGTGGCTAATGCTTTTTGAGTAAGTCATACTTTCAAAATTAAGTCAGAGAAGAGGAAAAATACCCCTGGGGTGGGGGGAGCAGCAGAAGTCAGTAAGAAAGATCTCAGGCTAAAGTGGACCGGGCTGGTGTAGAATCATCCTCTTTCACTGCTAGAGTTACTGAGTGAATACACTGGACATGCAACGTCCAGGGAACACATCTTCTTGGACCATCAGGATACTTTCTAATTTAAGGTCACAAGTGCTTCCATGATTAAGGTGAATTCTTTTATAAAAGTTATTAGTTTATAATTCTCCAATTAATATTTTTACATAAAAATTTACTGCATAACTCAGATATCTGGGTTTTCTATTATGAAATTGTATAAGAACTAAAATATACTGAGCATACTTTAGGGAAGAAAATTTCAGTTCTACGGTTAATCCAACTACATTTGACCTTACTATTAAAGAATGTGAATTTAAAAGATTGAGAATGTCCAATTTTACATTTCTTTAACAGAGTGACAAACCTGGTACTTCTTGTATCTACAGCAAGTAAAAGGCCATGTGGAATTCACTTTAATCAACACAATGTAAACAATTAAAGCAATAATAAGAGACAAATTTGAATTTATTGCAGAGATTGTCATTGACTTGCTCAGGCTTCTAATGTTTGAAAAAAGGGGCATGTTCAAGGGGTATGTTCAATATCGGTTCCTCAACATTGTTTACACACATTAGGTCATTTCTCTTCATTAAAAAATAAGATGTGCATACATATCATTGCTGCAAGTTGCTTCATATTTGAGTCCCAGTATAAAAATTTTATGATGAAGATATGTGTCACTCTATGCTAAGCAGAAATATATTTTTATTAAAAAAATTTGTGTTAAAAATCCCTAAAGAATCCACTCCAAAACCACTAGATCTAATATCTGAATTCAGTAAAGTTACAGGATACAAAATTAATACACCAAAGTCTGTAGCATTCCTATACACTAATGATCAAGTAGCAGAAAAATAAATCAGGAAAACAATTCCATTCACAATTGCATCAAAAAGAATAAAATACATAGGAATAAACCTAACCAAGGAAGTGAAAGACCTAAACTCTGAAAACTGCAAGACACTCATGAGAGAAATTAAAGAAGATACCAATGAATGAAAACACATTCCATGCTCATGGATAGGAAGAATTAATATTGTCAAAATGGCCATCCTGACTAAAGCAATCTACAGATTCAATGAAATCCCTATCAAAATACAAACATCATTCTTCGATGAACTAGAGCAAATCATTCTAAAATTCATATGGAACCACAAAAGATCCTGAATTGCCAAAGCAATCCTGAAAAGGCAGAATAAAGATGGGGGGATTATACTCCCCAACTTCAAGCTCTACTACAAAGCCACAGTAATTAAGACAGTATGGTACTGGAACAAGAACAGACCCATAGACCAATGGACAGACTAAGAGAGCCCAGATATAAACCCAAGCATATATGTTCAATTAATATATGATAAAGGACCTATGGACATACAATGGGGAAATGACAGCCTCTTCAACAGCTGGTGTTGGCAAAACTGGACAGCTACATGTAAGAGAATGAAACTGGATTATTGTCTAACCCCATGCACAAAAGTAAACTTGAAATGAATCAAATACCTAAATGTAAGTCATGAAACCATAGAACTCTTAGAAGACAACATAGGCAAAAATCTCCTGAATATAAATATGAGCAACTTCTTCCTGAATGCATCATCTCAAGTAAAGAAAACAGAAACAAAAATGAACACATAGAACTACATCAAACTCAAAAGCTTCTGTACATCAACAGTACAAAAAGGCATCCTACAGTATGGGAGAATATATTTGTAAATGACATATCTGACAAGGGATTAATGTTCAAAACATAAAAAGAACCCACATGCGTCAACACACAAAAAGCAAAGAAGCTGAATAAAAAATGGGCAGAGAATATGAATAGACAATTCTCCAAAGAAGGAATTCAGATGGCCAACAGGCACATGAAAAGATGCTCCACATCACTAATTATCAGGAAAATGCAAATAAAAACCACAATGAGATTAATATCACACCAGTTAGGATGGCCAGCATTGAAAAGACTAAGAACAGCAAATGCTGGCGAGGGTATAGAGAAAGGGGAACCCTCCTACACTGCTGGTGGGAATAAAGCTAGTTCTACCATTGCGGAAAGCAAATACGGAGGTTCCTCAAAAACTAACAATAGAAATACCATTGACCCGGGAATTCCACTCTTAGGAATTTACCCAAAGAATACAAGTTCTCAGATTCAAAAAAACATATGCATCCCTATGTTTATTGCAGCACTACTTTCAATAGCCAAGATATGGAAGCAATCTAAATGTCCATTAGTAGATGAGGGGGTAAACAAGAGGTGGTACATATACACAATGGAATACTATTTGGCCATAATAAAGAAACAAATCCTACCACTCACAAAAACATGGATGGAGCTGGAGGATATTATGCTCAGTGAAATAAGCCAGGCAGAGAAAGACAAGTACCAAATGATTTCCCTTATTTGTGGAGTATAACAATGAAGCAAAACTGAAGGAACAAAACAGCAGCAGACTCACAGACTCCAGGAAGGGACTAGCGGTTACCAAAGGGGAGGGGTGGGGGAAGGCGGGTGGGGAGGGAGGGAGAAGGGAATTAAGGGGTATTATGTTTGTACACATGGTGTGGGGGGATCATGGGGAAAACAGTGTATCACTGAGAAGGCAAATAGTGACTCTGTGGCATTTTACTACACTGATGGACAGTGACTGCAATGGTGTATGGGAGGGACTCGATAATATGGGTGAATGTAGTAACGACATTGTTTTTTCATGTGAAACCTTCATAAGAGTGTATATTGATAATAACAATAAAAAATATGTGTACATATATATTAAACATGTGCATACATGTGTTTATGTTTATGTGTGTGCCAAGCACTCTTCTGAGCAGTTTAAAATATTTAGTTCATTGAATGCCCATAAAATCTTCATACTATCTAATATGTCTTATATTTCATTCAGTTTCTTTAGAAATCTGTTCCAAGAAGATGTTAACCTTTGTTAACATATAATCAGATTGCTCTATGAGACATTATGTCATTTTCTAGATGAATTTTTTCTCAGTATAAAGTCCAATATTTTTTTCCTTCATCTTGTGACTACTAGAAATTTCAGATGCTAGGTTTTATGGCCGACTGCAGTGATCATGCTGTTAGGTATCTGATGTCTTTTCTTGCCTGCTACTAATCTATTATATATTTAAGAATAAACAAATTTAACAGAACTATGTATTTACCCAGAATGGCTTAAATATCAGGAAATTTAATGCACTTAAAGGTTGTAATTGTAATTTGTAATTTCCCTCACAAAATATGACTTCTGAATCCATGTCATAAGAGGTATTATGGCTTCCACCTTGTTTTCTTGATCGCTCATTCTGGGGAAAGTCAACTGCCAATATGTGGGGACAATGAAGCAGCCCTGGGGAGTCCTATCTAGAAAAGCTGAGGCTTCCTGCCAATAGCTGGCACCAAATTGCCAGCCGTATCAGTGAGTCCCTTCGGAACTGGATCTTCCAGCCCAATTCAAGATGCCTGGGGCCTCCTGAGATACACCAGCCCAGAACCCTCCCAGCCAAGCCATCCCCACAAAGCTCAGTTTTAAGTTACTAAGTTTGAAATAATTTTTTACACATCATATGATAACCATGGTGGAGGATATGCTTATTTGGGTGGGCATTGGAGGGAAAGATGGATATATAGTTTTTATTTATTTTGTGTTGTGGCTTTACTTGTTTGACATGACAACAGTTCTTATATTTTCTTGGGTTCAGTCAGACTTGTTAAGTGTAGGTCATTTCAGAATTGATGTCAG
This sequence comes from Manis javanica, assembly GCF_040802235.1. NCBI lineage: Eukaryota > Metazoa > Chordata > Mammalia > Pholidota > Manidae > Manis > Manis javanica. The sequence goes on from NC_133158.1 coordinate 186,119,320, forward strand.
TGGTAAAGTGGCAACATGAAGCAGTCAGGGATGCATCCCCACCCAGAATCCAGAAACTGGCATCACTCAGGCAGACAGCTGCTGACCGCCTTGCCTCTGGCGTGGGCTGCGGAGTCCTTTTCCTGACTATGGCATGCTGCCTTTTGCTGTGCGTTCTTAAATTGCCATTTTCTATGCTGTTTTCTCATGTGATTTCTTGATTCAGATTACCCACCCCCTGCCCCCACCCAGATGCTGATCATCCCATTTTGTCATTTTATGGAAATTAAGACCATAGATCCCTGGCCAGTTTCTGGGTTTTACGCCCACGTGTGAGCTGAGCACTACAGCCCAACCAGCTACTGCTAGACACTAGGCTAGGAATCTGTGTAGTCACAAGGGAGAGTCATCTGTAGTAGGTACCAAAAGAGTGTCAGTTTCACTTAAAAGCAGCTATGAATTTGGCATATGGCAGGCAATGCACTTGACATATCTTATATAGCTTTCCATCCTAAAAATAGTATGTTTTAAATGTCTCATTTTATTCTCCATATGTACATTCAAAGAAATTTCAGCTACCACAATACTAACCATACTTTGTTTTTCAGATACATTAAATTTTTATCTACATTTTCTTTTCACATTGCCCTTTTCCATTTGCCTTCTGAAGTTGTCAATTTCTTAGATCCAAAAGGAGAAGTCAGTAAGGCATCTAGCTAAAATGTTATCCTTACATAAATGCAGTTTATCAAAAAATGTTTTGCACTGGTGAAAACCTTACACTTTCAGACAAAGACATGGAAAAGCCAAAGACTTATTTAGTTGAAAAGTCAAGCAATTTACACATGAGTAGCCAAGGAAAATAGCCGTTCAGCACTGTAACATGCTGCTACGTAGTTAACTGTCTTACTGCTGTTCCTTATATAATATTCAATTCTCCACATGCATTTTCACATAGAGACAGCATATTTAATATGACATCCATCACTTTGAACACAATTGCAAGTCCCTAATATATAAAATAAGGGAATTTATAAAAATGTAACTAAAAAAAGATTCTGTTACTAGAGTCAAGGTTCCATTGAACCACATTTTCATTATAAGGCATATGTTATCTCCAGGAAGAATTTTTATTTCACTTATGTCAAGTATTGGGTAAGTATTGAATTCCTGGGGTTCTGTAACTTTGAGGTTTTTATTGTCCAATTATAAGTAAAACACTTGAAAACAAAAAATTTATGGCATATTAAGGAATGTATTAGGTGTTTCACAGGATTCCATATGTAGAGAAAAATAGTCATTTAGTCCAGACTCTTGGTTCCAGACAGGTTAACTATAGATAAAAATCTAAGCTGGTATAAAGGGAAACTAGGGACAAATTAGGTGTAGAAGTCAAGTAAGGGTATTGCTGTCAGAATTAACATACAAGTAAAGATGAAGAGATTTAAAATGACTTGGTGTTTGGAATATGAGTTTAATGTGATACAGACATATCATGGAAGACCATGTGCGTTATGCTAATGACTTTGGATACACACACACGTAAATATGCATTATTTATTTTTTAAGCAAATGAGTGGCATGATCAAGCCTGCATTTATTATAAGTGGCTGTTTATGTTGTGTGAAGAATAAAATAAAATGACAAAACAAAACCATTCCAAAATGTAACTAGCTGTTAAATCTTAAAAAGATACAAAAGCACCACCCCAAATGATATAATGGCTGCAGATATAAATAGAAGAAAGTTTTCTTTAAATACTTGCAAATATAGTCAATATAAGTCATAATCATATTCCTATACATCATATAAATTTTATATATACACATAAAAGTATATGTACATATTACATATACATATATATCAATTCACATTTGGTAAACTTCTGCACACGTGCATGCACACACACACATACGGTAATAGTCCACCCTTACTATGGCAGGATGAACGCTTTCGTGGACTATTGTTGGTACTGGTAATAACCTTTTTGGGAAACAACCTGTAAACATGTGTCAGTGGCTTTAAACTCCCGTATCTTTTGTACCAATGTATGTTAGTAACAATGGCTAAGTTGAAGGATGGTCCTTACAGTGAACACACAACACACATACACACATATTTGTTTGCATGTTTATATATACACATACATCTGTGTCTAATAAGTTAATGATATTTATTGAGTTTCTTTATGCTGGAGTCCAGCTCCAGCGAGTCCAGAAGTCCCTGAAGGAGGAACAGCATTGGTGACTGAAAGAATGAGGACACAGACACTAGCAAACTTGTTAAGCTGAGCCTGGCCTTTAATGAAAAGTAGCAGCTTGATTATATACTCTTTGATTACATAAAGTACAGATATTAATAATTTAACTGACACATAGCACAGTTACATGAGTTTGGAGAATAAGATTAAATCATTTGGCAGGTCTTAGCAGTTAACTTGTTTCTAAGTAAGCTTTGTTCTTAGTTATTGCAGCCAGAAAATCTTACAAACGTTAGGTAGGTGCCAGACTCTTCGTTTCTTTACAGATGACTATTTTAAGTTCACTATTCTATTATTTTTATGTAAGGCCCTCATTCTTTCATAGCTATACTCCCATTTTTAAAAACTTTTTATTAAGGTATGATTGATATACAGTTTTATGAATGTTTCATATGAAAAAACAATGTGGTTACTACATTTACCCATATTATCAAGTCCCCACCCATACCCCAATGCAGTCACTGTCCATCAGTGCAGCAAGCTGCCAGAGATCCACTATGTTCCTTCCCTGTTATATAGTGTTCTCCCCATCATGCCCCACACCGTGTACTAAACATAATACCCCTCATTCCCCCTTCTCCCTCCCTCCCCACCCACCGTCCCACACCCCTGCCCTTTTAGTCCCTTCTTGGGGACTCTGAGTCTGATGCTATTTCGTTCCTTCAGTTTTGCTTCATTGTTATACTCCACAAATGAGGGAAATCATTTGGCACTTGTCTTTCTCCTCCTGACTTATTTCACTGAGCATAATGTCCTCCAACTCCATCCATGTTGTTGTGAATGGTAGGATTTGAGTCTTTTTTATGGCCGAATAGTATTCCATTGTGTATGTGTACCACCTTTTCGTTATCCATTCATCTACTGATGGACGTTTAGGTTGCTTCCAGTTCTTGGCTATTGTAAATAGTGATGCAATAAACATGGGGGTGCATCTGTCTTTTTGAATCTGAGAAGTTGTATTCTTTGGGTAAATTCCAAGGAGTGTGATTCCTGGGTCAAATGGTATTTCTCTTTTTAGTTTTTTGAGGAACCTCCATATTGCTTTCCACAATGGTTGAACTAGCTTACATTCCCACCAGCAGTATAGGAAGGCTCCCCTTTCTCCACATCCTCACCAGCATTTGTTATTCTTAGTCTTTTCAATGCTGGCCATCCTTACTGGTGTGAGGTGATATCTCATTGTGGTTTTCATTTGCATTTCCCTGATGATCAGTGATGTGGAACATCTTTTCATGTGTCTGCTGGCCATCTGAATTTCTTCTTTGGAGAATGGTCTCTTCATATCCTCTGCCCATTTGTCAATTGGGTTATTTGCTTATTGGGTGTTGAGGCGTGTAAGTTCCTTATATATTTTGGATGTTAACCCCTTGTCAGATATGTCATTTACAAATATATTCTCCCATACTGTAGGATGCCTTTTTGTTTTGTTGATGGTGTCCTTTGCCATACAGAACCTTTTTAGTTTGATGTAGTCCATAACTTCAGTTTTGCTTTGGTTTCCCTTGATTGAGAAGATGCATTCCAGAAGAAGTTGCTCATGCTTATATTCAGGAGATGTTTGCCTATGTTGACTTCTAAGAGTTTTATGGTTTCATGACTTACCTTCAAGCCTTTAATCCATTTTGAGTTTACTTTTGTATAAGGGGTTAAACAATAATCTAGTTTCATTCTCTTGCATGTAGCTGTCCAGTTTTGCCAGCACCAGCTGTTGAAGAGGCTGTCATTTCCATGTTGTATGTCCATGGCCCCTTTATCATATATTAATTGACCATATATAGTTGGGTTTATATAAGGGCTCTCCAGTGTGTTCCATTGGTCTAAGGATCTGTTCTTATGTCAGTACCAAATTGTCTTGATTACTATGGCTTTGTAGTAGAGGTTGAAGTTGAGGGAGCATAATCCCTCCAGCTTTATTCTTCCTTCCCAGAATTGCTTTGGCTTTTCGAGGACTTTGTGTATCTATATGAATTTTAGAATGATTTTCTGTAGTTCATTGAAGAATGCTGTTGGTATTTTGATAGGAATTGAATTGAATCTATAGATTGCTTTGGCAGGATGGCCATTTTGACAATAATAATTCTTCCTATCCATGAGAACAGGATGTGTTTCTATTTATTGTTAACTCTTTAATTTCTCTCATGAGTCTCTTGTAGTTTTCAGAGTATAGATCTTTCACTTCCTTGGTTAGGTTTATTCCTAGATATTTTATTCTTTTTGATGCAATTGTGAATGGAATTTTTTTCCTGATTTCTCTCTCTGCTAATTCATTGTTAGTGTATAAGAATGCCAAAGATTTCTGTGTATTAATTTTGTATCTGCAACTTAGATGAACTCAGATATTAAATCTAGTAGTTTTGGAGTTGATTCTTTAGGGATTTTTATGTACAATATCATGTCATCCACAAACATGGAGTTTGACTTCTTCCTTGCCAATCTGGATGCTTTTTATTTCTTTGTGTGACTGATTGCCATAGCTAGGACCTCCCGTGCTATGTTGAATAGAAGTGGGGAGAGTGGGCATCCTTGTCTTGTTCCTGATCTTAAAGGAAAAGCTTTCAGCTTCTTGCTCTTAAGTATGATGTTGACTGTGGGTTTCTCATATATGGAATTTATTATGTTGAGGTGCTTGCCCTATATACCCATTTTGTTGAGAGTTTTTATCATGCAGGTTGTTGAATTTTGTTAAATACTTTTTCAGCATCTGTGGAGATGATCAGATGCTTTTTGTCCTTGTTTTTGTTGATATGATGGATGATATTGATGGATTTTTTAATGTTGTGCCATCCTTGCATCCCTGGAATAAATCCTACTTGATCATGATGGATGATCTTTTTGATGATTTTTGAATTCACTTTACTAATATTTTGTTGAGTATTTTTGCTTCTACATTCATCAGGGATATAGGTCTGTAATTTTCTGTCTTTGTGGTATCTTTGGTTTTGGTATTAGAGCGATGCTAGCCTCACTGAATAAGTTTCGAAGTATTCCCTCTTCTTCTACTCTTTGGAAAACTGTAAGAAGGATGGGTATTTGGTCTTCACTAAATGTTTGATAAAATTCAGCTGTGAGGCTTTCTGGTCCAGGAGTTTTGTTCTTAGTTTTTTGGATACCAGTTCAATTTCATTACTGGTAATTGGTCTGTTCAGATTTTCTGTTTCTTCCTTGGTCAACCTTGGAAGGTTGTATTTTTCTAGAAAGTTGTCCATTTCTTCTAGGTTATCCAGTTTGTTAGCATATAATTTTTCATAGTATTCTCTAATAATTCTTTGTATTTCTGTGGTGTCTGTGGTAGTTTTTCCTTTCTCATTTCTGATACTATTTATGTGTGTAGACTTCTTTTTTCCTTGATAAGTCTGGCTAAGGGTTTATCAATTTTGTTTCTTTTCTCGAAGAACCAGCTCTTGCTTTCATTGATTCTTTCTATTGATTTATTCTTCTAAATTTTATTTATTTCTGCTCTAATCTTTGTTATGTCCCTCCTTCTACTGACTTTGGGCCTCATTTGATCTTATTTTTCTATTTCCATTAATTGTGAATTCTGACTGCTTTTATGGGATTGTTCTTCTTTACTGAGGTAGGCCTGTATTGCAATATACTTTCCTCTAAGCATGGCCTTGGCTGAATCCCACAGATTTTGCGGTGTTGAATTATTGTTGTCATTTGTCTCCATATATTGCTGATCTGTTTTATTTGGTCATTGATCCATTGGTCATTTAGGAGCCTGTTGTGAAGCCTCCATGTGTTTGTGGGATTTTTCATTTTCTTTGTGTAATTTACATCTAGTTTCATACCTTTATGGTCTGAGGAACTGGTTGGTACAATTTCAATCTTTTTGAATTTACTGAGCCTCTTTTTGTGGCCTAGTATATGATCTATTCTTGAAAATGTTCCATGTGCACTTGAAAAGAATGTGTATTGTGATGTTTTGGGGTATAGAGTTCTGTAGATGTTTTTTAGATCCATGTGTTCTAATGTGCAGTTCAGTGCCTCTGTGTCCTTACTTATTTTCTGTCTGGTTGATCTGTCCTTCAGAGTGAGTGGAGTGTTGAAGTCTCCTAGAATGAGTGCATTGCATTCTATTTGCACTTTTAATTCTGTTAGTGTTTGTTTCACATATGTGGGTGCTCCTGTGTTGGGAACATAGATATTTATAATGCTTATATTTTCTTGTTGGATTGACCCCTTTATCATTATGTAATGTCCTTCTTTGTCTCTTGTGACTTTCTTTGTTTTGAAGTCTATTTTGTCTGATACAAGTACTGCATCTCCTGCTTTTTTCTCACTATTAGTTGAATGAAATATCTTTTTCCATCCCTTCACTTTTAGTCTGTGCATGTCTTTGGGCTTAAAGTGAGTCTCTTATAGGCAGCATATAGATGCATCTTGCTTTTTAGTCCATTCAGTGACTATGTCTTTTGATTGGTGAATTCATTCCATTTACATTTAGGGTGATTATTGATAGTTATGTACTTATTGCCTTTGCAGACTTTAGATTTGTGGTTACCAAAGGTTCAAGGTTTACTTCCTTACTATCTAAGAGTCTAACTTAACTCACTTAATATGCTGTTACGAACACAATCTTAATGTTCTTTTCTGTTTCTCCTCCTTTTTCTTCCTCCTCCATTCTTTATATATTAGGTATCATATTCTATACTCTTTGTCTATCCCTTGATTGACTTTGGGGATAGTTAATTTAATTTTGCATTTGCTTTGTAATTAGCTGTTCTACTTTCTTTACTGTGGTTTTATTACCTATGGTGATAGCTATTAAACCTTAGGAACTCTTCCATCTATAGCAGTCCCTCCAAAATAGACTGTAGAGATGGTTTGTGGGAGGTAAATTCTCTCAGCTTTTGCTTATCTGGAAATTATTTAATCCCTCTTCAAATTTAAATGACTATCTTGCCAGATTAAGTATTCTGGGTTCAAGGCCCTTTTGCTTCACTGCATTAAATACATCATGCCACTCCCTTCTGGCCTTTAAGGTTTCTGCTGAGAAGTCTTATCATAGCCTTATGGGATTTCCTTTGTATGTGATCTTATTTCTCTCTCTGGCTGCTTTTAACAGTCTGTCCTTATCCTTGATCTTTTCCATTTTAATTACTATGTGTCTTGGTGTTGTCTTCCTTGGGTCCCTTGTGTTGGGAGATCTGTGGATCTCTATGGCCTGAGAGACTATCTCGTTCTCCAGATTGGGGAAGTTTTCACAAATTACCTCCTCAAGGCACTTTCTATCCCTTTTTCTCTCTTTTTTTTCCCTGGTACCCCTATAATGTGAATATTGTTCTGTTTGGATTGGTCACACAGTTCTCTCAATATTCTTTCATTCTAAGAGATCCTTTTTTTCTTTTTTCTCTCTGTGCCTCAGCTTCTTTGTATTCCTCTTCTCTAGTTTCTATTTCATTTATCGTCTTCACCACCATATCTAATCTGCTTTTAATATGTTCCATTGTGTTCTTCAATGATTGGTTCTCTGACCGGAATTCATTCCTGAGTTCTTGAATATCTTTCTGTACCTCCATGAGGATGTTAATGATTTTTATTTTGAACTCGCTTTGAGGAAGAGTCATGAGGTCCACATCATCTTTCTCAGTAGTTATATTAATTTTACTCAAAATCAGGTTCCTTTGGCATTTCATATTTATATATGGCACACTCTAGTGTCCAGAAGCTCTACTCTCTGGAACTTCTCAGCCCCTGAAGCAATGTCCAGGGTTGCAGGTGTGTGGTATTGGTGCCTGGGGGGAGGGAAGAGCTGTTTCCTGCTTCCCAGCTTTTATGCCTGTCTCCACTGCCTGAACCAGTGGACTGAGCACACAGGTGTAATCCTCTATGCTTTGTGTTTGTAGCTGCTGTAGACAGATCTTCCCTCTGGCTGGCCTAACACCAGGGTAGGGTTTGCCAGTTTGCGAGCCAGGTGGGGCTGGCCAGGAGAAAGGAGCAGTGGACTCTGTATCATAGAGGGGGTCCTTGGAGTTGTGTAGCCAGCCAGGCAGCTGGAGCACCTGGAAATCATGAAAGCTCCCAACATGCTGGGCAGAGTGCACCTGGAAAATTTTGTCTACCTGTCCTTTCTCCTGGGCAGTAAGCTCTGTGTGATCCTTGCCCCTTTAGCAGCTCTCTTGCTAAGGGCTTCCTTGTTGGGAAGTCTCTAAGACTGCCCCCCTTTCTTTTGTCCCAGAGCAGCTAGATATGGATTCCTGTTTTCTGCAAGCAACTGGAATCTCAGTCTCTCCAGGAATTCTGCCTGTCTTAGCTTTCCAAACCCCTAATCACGAGAATATCATGCAAGCACCATGTAATGTAGGTTTGTGCTCTCAGAGCAGATCTCAGCTGTCCCAGGCCTCCACTCCCTCCCCTCTCCATTTCTGTTCCTCCCTTTGGTGAGCTGGTGTGGGGGAAGGGCTTGAGTTCCTCCAGGCCACAGCTTTCGTACATTACCCTGTTCTGTGAGGTCTGCTCTTTTCTCCAAGTGTATGCAGTCTGGTGCAGCCATCTTTCCTGTTGCTCTTTCAGGATTAGTTGTATTAATTATATTTTCATATTATATACAGTTTTAGGAGGAAGCCTCTGTCTCACTTCTCACACCACCATCTTTAATCTCTCACTCTACTCCCATTCTTCATCTCTGGTAGGAAAGAAAGAGGCTCTCCCTAAAATAACACAATGACTTTTTTGTCAGGCAGTCACAAATTTTATGGACTGTGCCTCAGACCCATTTTCAGTAAGACTTACAATGGAGATTTTTCTTATCTGGAGTTAGGTAATGCGCTGTTCTCAATTGTTTTTTAGTTTGCCAGATTGTTCTTTGGCAGGCTAGCCAAAGAATATCATATGTTCTCTGTACCCACCTGTTGCCATTAATCATTGAATATGTTATTTGGAGGCCACATAGGTGCGGGGGAGGGAACCTTGACCCAGGTAAATTTTCCATATCTTTTTCCCCATAACTTGGGTCCAGTTCTCTTAGGGTCTCACTTTCCCATCATCGGGGGAAGTCACAAAGACAGTAGTGTTTTTTTCCAATTTCTTTAGGGCTAGTACCCAGAATTTTCAGGGAGAATTAGATATGTCCTCTTCCCTGAAGGGGCAGCTTGAATTGCAACTGAAATAAGCAATTTTTTTAGAAGGGACATTTTGAGCAGGAGGGATATCGGGGTTGCTCCTCTGGGAAGGCCGCTGGGCAGTCCCTGCCATCCCACTGCCTGGACTGTGTCTTCAGGCTGGCGGTTTGGACCAGCTCCTGACACCTTTAGCTTATAATAACCTCTGATCTAGGTATTAAGTTTGGATTGGTGAACATGAACAACAATATTTATAAAAGAAATCCACATGATGGAATAGGGCATAATGATGAAAATCAAATATTTGGAGACTAGACATGATGTCATAAATGAATAAACAGGATTTAAAATTATTTTATATGTTACATATTTATTTATTGTATAAGAAACACCTCCATATACATATGGATTTATATAAATATAAAAATAATGAAAAGACATAGAAGGAAAAGAGACTTGGTTATAATACCTGCTTAACTGAACTAAAAGTATTTTTAAATGTAATGAACATGATAACTTTATACAATAATATGGAATATGTTCTAACTAGTCAATAACAATACATGCAAATTTAGATTAAGTAATTTTAGAATAAATTTTACCTTTATAATATTCATTTTCATGATCTAGGTATAATATAGCTTTTCATCTAGCATATTTTAAGTGAATTTTACATTTGATTTACTATAGCTTCCATATTTTATTAAAACATCTATGTATTATACTTTGGGCTGTTGTAAATAAAAATTATTGTATATTCTAATTCTTACATAAAAATATAGTTTTGGGGGATTTTTCTTGTGTCTTGTCACCTAACTGAACTATCTTTCTAACTTCATTTGCACCCTTAATTTAATCTGCTATGACTAATTTTATCTTCAAATTTTGATTATTTTATTTTCTCATTTACACTACTTAGACAATTTATATTTGTTTATTGGCTTAATAGATTATCTAGTTCATAAAAATTTAATTTTTAATGACAATCAATTCTCTATTTTGACTGTCAATATATTATTCTGGTGTTTGTTAATTATCACTAATATAAAATATGCCTCTACTTTTATTTTGCTACATCACTAAGAGTATTTATATTACACTTAGTAATATGTGATGTACTTTATCATATTACATTTAATTATTTCAATTGCATTACTCTCATTTGATATACTAATCAGTTGTATTATCTTGATTCCTTAACTAAGCTTGTACCATATTATTCTTTCATTCCAAGAGGATTTCTTTTTTTGATCAAACTTTTAATACCCTTGTGAATTTTGCTTTAATTTTTTTACAATATTTTTCATTATTGAAATTGTCCTTTAATTTCCTTTGCTCTGCTTCTATTTCATTATTGGTATCACTTTTGTTGACTTTATAAAATGTCTAGGAATTTTTCCATCTTGGTCAATATTCTAACAGCATTTCATAAAACTGGAATTATATGATCTTTAGTAAAGTTAGTAAATATCATTGTAAACACCTTAGACCTCAAAAATATTTTGGGAAGAAACTGCTTTCTACAATGTTTCAATCATTATTGTGGTCATTTGTATTCAGTTTTTTTCTTTATGTTCAGTTTGTATTTTTATATTATCTTGGCTTTTTGTGAAATCCAGATTATCATGTTTATTGGCAAAAAATTCTACATTGATTTGAAATCATCGCCACAGTCAGTCCTTCCTTCCTCTCCTCTTCCCCCTCCTTGTCCTCCTTTTCTCCCTCTAACTTTTCTTTCTCTCCCTCCTTTTTCCCTCCCTCCCTCATCCATGTTGCTTCATAACGCATGCGTTACGTCTATGCATTATCTTTGGCCAAAACTCTTTGGGTCCACATGTGGAATTCTCATTTTTGATGTTTCATATGAATTGTGGCTACATTTAGACAAAATTTATTTATTGGAGAATTTGTTGGTTTAAACACTTCTTATACATTTTCATATTTGTTTTATTGTCTGAAATGTCTGAAATATGCTCTTGGAATTTCCTAGAGACTAGACAGAGACTTATATTTTCTAGTTTACTTTAGGACCACTCTTGAAAATCTTTCAAGAAAACTAGATGATGTGTTCCATGTGAATACCCCACCCTGTGCCCCACATTCCTTTATTAGCTTGGGTGATATTACTTGCTTGAGCATCACCATGCCAATGAAGCTATTCCTCCACTGCCCATCCTCTGCCCCTCAGAGATGGTCATTCTGTCCTGTCTTGTAGCCACTGAGATTGATAGTTGTTTCTTTGATTGCACTTCTCGTATGGTTATAATTACTTGTAACCATGTTAGAGAGAAGATTCTGTTCTTTCCCAGGTGTACACTTCTCTTTGCAAATAAGATCTACCCTATGTACTCCTTCCTGGCATACTATAGATGACAACAGTACCACAAATTGTCCAAAAGGAATGCATGAATCATGCATACATGTTTGAATGAACATTTTTAAAGAACTAAAACACCAAGAATCAACAAACAAAAATGCTTACCCTACAAAAATTTATTTTTAAAAAATATGCCAAGTGGAGAAAATGGCATGATCTGGGCCCTCAGTTTCCAATGAGGAGTGATAGAAGTCCTGGCTCTGCTACATTCACTGAGGGATTCAGTTTTTTAAGAAGTGATTGTACTTTAATGTAATTCAAATATTAAGGAAGTGGTTAGAATGTATATTTCCCATTATTTACATTTTCTTTTCACTTATATTATTTCGCTTTAAAAACATATGGAATTGGATAGCTTTGAATTGGGTAAGAAAGGCAGACACTTCCTTGAAAATATTTGTACTTGGTATTTTTCTTTATTTCTGTCTTACTATTTTAACTCTCTATTGATTCTGTGCCTATTCAATATTTAATAAACCTATTGTCCAGAAACAACTTAATATGAAACATTATCATGAATTGAAATAAGCAAGATATGTTGATATATTTGATTCTGTGTGTTTTAAAAAGTGAAAGCATATATTACTTAAAAATAGGCTACTTCTATGTTCAAAATCCTGTATTTACAAGAACTCTTCTTGCTCAGGAATGCTGCATATTATGTAGTAATATAATGTGTTGTGATTTTTAAACATCTTAAAATTATAACCTTTTTGATTAGTAACTTTTAACTATGCTGTCAAGTGAATAAATAGTTTTAACTACCAATGCTTGTTTTAAAGATGTATTTCAACAAAATAAACTTTAATATCCCTTTCTTTTCAGTGATGTCTTAAATGTTCTTTGTTTATTAGCAAAATCTTTATTCCAAAGAAGAATTGGCTATTTCAAGAGATGAACAGAACATTATTAGCTAGTACCAGCATTTTACTGTTTTGTTCATTTGGTTTGTTGTATTCATTCTCTACTTTTATGTACATGTTCTATCCTAGAGTCTGTGACCTCTGTAATTGTTATTTATATTACTGCAACTGAAGCCCTCTTGACTAATTTTCTTTTTCTCCTTTTTCTTTTTAACATGCTACAGTAGCTAACATATTATGGAGAGAAGAAGGTACTGAATTTCATTATTTTTTAATATTCTGATTATTCTGCCTAATTTTAATAATAGATATATTGACCATCAGTTTTTATAATTACCTTATTTGCTATTATTGTGGCCCTCAATATTTTTATTTGATTATAAAATCAGTATTCTTCTGTAAACTCTCTACCCTTAAAAATATTCATCACTCCTCACCATTATTGATACATAACCAGAAAGTTAAATTATAATATATTGAAGTGCTTTAAGGAATATAAAATTAAGTCAAATAAATGAAAGCACACTTAATTAAACATAATTAAATCCTGATTTATATTAAAGAAAAAGCTATATGAAAATCATAGCCTTATCAAAGGAATATATTATTTAAGAAAATGGGTTCTAAACTTGAAGAACCTATTTTCAAATCCAGTCCCCACCAACTGTGCAATCTAGTGCACTTTATGTCATGTTTTTTTTTTTTTCTTACATGGTGAACAAATTCTTACATAGTGAATAAGTTCTTACATGGTGAACAGTACAAAGGCAGTTATCACGTTATCACAGAAACTTTCGGTTTTGATTACGCATTATGAACTATAAACAATCAGGTCAAATATGAATATTCGTTTTATTTTTATACTTGATTTATATGTGGATCCCACATTTCTCCCTTTATTATTATTATTATTTTTATTTTTAATAAAATGCTGAAGTGGTAGGTAGACGCAAGATAAAGGTAGAAAACATAGTTTAGTGTTGTAAGAGAGTAATTGTAGATGATCACGTGTGTGCCTGTAGACTATGTGTTAATCCAAGCTAGACAAGGGCATTAAAACATCCACGGATGCAGAAGATTTCTTTCAAAACAGGGGGGGGCGTAAGGTTCTAAGCTTCACCACTGTTGATCCCCAATTTCTCACCTCATGGCCCCCCTGTGACTGTGCCTGTCTTAGGTTGTTCCTCCCTTGAGGAATCTTACCCGTCTCTGGCTAACCAGTCATCTTCCCGGGCCATACAGGGAGATGTAAACTTGGTAAGTGAGAGAGAAGCCATATTGTTTGAAAAGGTTAGCTTTTTACTTCTTTGCAGATTTATGCCCTGTGGCTTCTATGCCCAGCATTTGTCTTGAGGTATCTTAACCACTTGGAGGAATTATGATACTCGGTAAATTTGATATGAGGCACAATGTCATGGTTTTTTTATCTTAAAAGTAAGGATAGTTGCTAATATTCAATAAGGCTGTTAGCAGTTCCTTAAATATAGTCTACACTCAATAAGTTATATCTATTGTAACCTGTTATTGTTGATGTTTTTCTTTGTTACTTGCAAAGATTGGGAAAAATGTATTTGATTGGGTAACCTTATAGCCCAGGTGCATTAAAGTCTTGTGAAAAAAATATGTATAAGTCACAATTATACTGGTGGTAAGCAATGGTCAAAATTGTTACCTTCACGATCCGTCCCAGAAAAACGTCCTTTCCCCAGTTATAGCTTCCTATATGAACTGGAGTTCTATGGCTGCCTGTGAGGGCACGTCTCATCAGTTCACGTACTGCTGGAATTGAGCCCTCTGTTTTGCTTGTAATAATGAGACACACCATCTTTTAATTTTTTGTTCCAGGTGTTTGCTGTTCTCAAAACTTTGGTATAGCCTTTTTTACATTCTGGTTTACTAAAGAGGTTCTGGTTATAACTATACCTTCTCATTTTATTCCACTTAGATTTCATATTGAATGTACAAATTCAGTCATTACTGAAACTAGCTTTAACATACCTGTTAAACAACATTTCTTTACACTCTCTTGAGATCAAACAAGTATTTCTTCAGGCATTTTAAATATTGATTTCATTTTACCATTGTAATGAGAAGAACAAAACCTGAGTAGTCATAATCGCTAGGAAAAACTGCATGAGTTATTTTACCTCTCTGAGACGGATTTTTCCAATATAGTGCTTGAAATACGGGTGGCATTACCCTTGCAAATTTGCAATACATAAATCTTAAAATATGTGAAGCAACTCTTCCTTGTAATTTGATTTTGATAACAACATGAACATTATGAGTTTATTAACATGTAATAGTGCTGCAGTATTCTTCATGCTACCCTTAAATGTATAAGATTTCAGGGTACCCTTAATGTAACCAAATTAGTTGAAATCACACTGAGATTCATTATATGACTATTTTTATCTATTTTAAATTCTTTTCTGTTAGTTTTTGAAAATGTGTATGTTCAATAGTTATTATACATCAGTAAGTCATGGGCTTACTCTTTGTGACTTTGACGGAGAATATGTGCTTGAAAAATAATAACTAGTATGTCTTGAAGATAATTTGAAGATATATAGCAGAAATATCTTTGAGTAAATTTTAAACCTTTTATTTCATATACAATTATCATCAAAGTCCTTTGTTGTTTCTTAGAATAAACATGATATAAAATAATATACTGGCGAAAGTAACATGCTTGATTTAGATTGACAGCATCTGTGTATGTTTATAATGCCTTGGCTATTGGCAAAGCATTACAATTAGAAATGATTACATGGAATAATAGTAATGGTGGCCAGAATTAATAGACCAGCTTGGGGAATTACTGAACTCCCAGAGTATGTACAATTATTTCATAAAAAATAACTAAAATAAGAGCTAACTAATGATTCTAAAGCAAATTCTAACTCTATTTTTTAAAGATAGAATCATGGCACATATGTACAACATGTTTCTAAGACCCCTTCTTATTCCCACTCCAGCAGTGCTCTCCATGCCTGCGGCTCCACCCTGCCCAAGAGAAATTTATCCCAGACAGAGCCAGTTGAAGAATTTCAGACATCTTAATATTAATCATGGAAAAGAGTTGAAGTGATAATATCTCTCATAATGTCATTCTACTTATATGCAAGTGTTAAAACTATAAAATTTGGTTTAACTGAAAAAGTATCTTCAAATATGAACATCAGAATGCAGCTTAGCCAGGATTTTGTAATCTAAATCAATTTTATTGAATTTAGTATGTATTATCTCATGGATCACATGGGTATTTAAGCTTGAAACAGTTTCTATTTCTCTGGGTCCTACTTTCAGTTCTTTTCTAGTCATCATTGTGGTTTGCATGAGTGTAGAAAGTGTTAAAAAAGGAAATATTGACAAATTTATTGACAAGTATTTCAAAGAGTCTGTTAAACGTAAAGCTCTTTGAAAGCACTTGAAGTACAGGAATAAGATCTAATATCAGCCCTAAAGAAACTTTCAACCTCGTAACTTAAAGGTTAAATGAGCTTTACTGATGATTTATTTTACCATGTGAGTTTAAAATACACATTAAAAGATTCAGTATAATTGTATTTCTTCTCCAATAACTTTGTAATCTTGTAAATCAATTATAATCTAATAAAGTATTCCTAATGTTTATTTAGTGGACAACAATTTGGGTATACATTATATCTCTAACTTAAAAATGAGTGTTTTAGTTTGTAAGCACTGAATTAAAGGAATTTAAACCATTTTATTCATTGCAGAACTAATCTGGACTTTTAAATATAATAATTTCAAATTTCAAGGAGAGATGTAGGGTGGTTCATTATATACCAGTATTTTCTAAATTTATTATAACAGAATTATTTTGATTAGCATCTGTAGAATCAATACTGAATAGCAGCTACTTCAGGAAAGACTGGCTTGATATAGCATCTAATTATTTAAAAGCCCCCAAAATGTTATATATTTGTAAAAATTGAATGTCCCTTCTAGTCTATAAATATTTGTGAACCTATTCACACAAAATATGTTAGAGAAATGGTAAAAATAAGTCACTATGTTAGTTGAACTTATTAACATTAACACAAGGTACAAATAGAAATTGCAGTGAGATTTTACAACGAAGATTACACGTTACATCATAATCTGATTAGCTTTGTGATCTATAATGTCACTGAAGGGGGTATGAAAAGAATATAGGAAGCAAGCCAGCTCTTAATCCTTCATCTTAAAATTATTCACATTTCATTGGCCAGACAGTTACACACCACAAGCATTTTGGGACATGTAGAAACTATGCCTACTTCATGAGCCTCCCTTACATTCATTTTTATAGAAAGACATGCTGAGGATCTCAGGACCAGATTACTGCCTCATTATAATGCTGAAGAAATATTTAAAATAATAACGGAGAGTTTTCAGAGAGCAAGGCTTCTAAACGCGTGAGACAAAAGGTCATACATAGCATTGCAGGAAGAGAGAGACCACGCCTTCTAATGGCTCCTACATCATGCCAATGAGACAATGATCAAGCTGTCAATATTTTTATTGGCCATTTCCCTACTTTGTCTGTTAACAACTAACATGAGCCTAACCTTTTCAGCATTTTCAAATATCTCATAAAAAAGTTTTTCAAATAAAAAATGATCTGACAAAATAGCTATTTGCACATATAGGTGTATATACATGAAAATATAAATGGATGGATACATGTATACACATATAAAAATATGTTCATTTATATAATTATGTATATGATTCCAACTAATATTAATTATATATCAAGCAAATACTCTTTTAGGTTAAACCTTTGCTATGCTAATTATTAAATATGAATTTAATTATGTATATTTGCAATCAGTTTTCCTTGCAAATCGTTGTAAGTTCAGGAAATTGTAAACTGACTCAAAAGGGCTGGTTTTAGATAACATCACTCTGACCTGTATATATAGTGGTCAGATAGTACCCGCTTCCTGGATTAATAGTGCCTAATAAAGTGCTTGACACACTCTCTTCCAAAAGGCTTTCTAGCAGGAATGAAAGAATATATCTTATTTTAGTGGAAAACTTAATATAAAGATCTTGTTGAGGTGCAATGGTATGATGTTGTTCTGTATGTAAAAAAGGTTTTTACTCTAAAGACAAAGATACAAAAAATGGGAAAATTCATGAACCAAAAATCTATCCCTGCTGAGTTACTCAAGGTGAGAAAATGTGATATAGATCATCTATTCTTGCCTATATTTTTCTTTATCTAAAAATAGATTTCTTCTATCTTTCAAAAAAATATATAAGTAGGTTTAGGATGATTTGGAATTGAAAATAATGTCAACCAATGAAGGATTTTAACATAAATACTTAGTGAATTATATTTGATTGGTTACTAAATCACTGTATCAGAATTAAACTGCTATTGACTGTAAGTTACTAATGGCATGACTAAACTAAGGCAATTTAAGTCAGAGAAAAGATAAACATCACCACAAAATTTTTGTTATTGACTTATTTATCTAATAATCAGAAATTAACCAAATGTTATTATTCATATAAATTATTATATATATATATACATTATATGCAATAAATAATATAATGGTGTTATCCTGATACACTCTTATTCTTCAGTAGCTGTCCTCAAAAGACTGAGACAGGAATGTGTATTTACATTCACTTTTTTTTTCCAGTCCATTTCATGTATTGAAAGGAGCATTATTGATTAGAAGATCTTCTGGGAAAGTCTTCTCTCCTCTCTATATTAAGTAATTCTTACTTATATCCTCTCTATATTAAGAAAAACAAAACAAAAAGAAAGCTCATGAGAAACAAATTATGGATCATTGTGGAGCCACTATACTCCATTAAATTAACAAAGTACATGTGTCTGTCTTTGCTAGGGGATGAAAAAAGAAAAAAAAGGCCTACACATATTCCCAAACTTTATTGCAGCTAGGGGGAAAGCTTTTCCTGAAGTCAAGAACTTTTGTGATATACTGCAATATGAATCATTAATGAGGAGAGAATTCAATTGAAACATATGGTTATCAAACTTTTTGGTATGCAGAGCCCCTTTATGCTCTTCAATATTACTGAGAATGCAAAAAACTTTAGTTTATGTGGGTTAAATCTGTCTGCTTATATATACCACATTAGAAATTAAAACTAAGAAAAATTAAAAACATGTTTTTATTAATTCATTAAAAATAACCTTAGAAGCCCATTACCTGAAACCTTAAATAGCACATTATTTTTAAAGATGTATTTCAAAACAACAATGAGGAGACTCACATTGTTTTACATTTTGCAGATCTGTTTGATATCTGGCTGAATAGAAAATTCTAGATTCACATTGAATTGTGATTTCACTCATAGCATCAATGTCATACAGCATGTTGAAAACTACACTTTACATTTGGAAGAATCTAATTGATGAGAATGAGAAAGAAATATGTAGATGACATCTATTACTATGAATATAGTTTTGACTTTGCAGACCCCCAGAAAGGATCAAATCTGAGAACTGCTTTACTAGAAAATCAACTTGATCTTTTTTTTTTATAAATTGAAGTATAGTTGATATACAAATCTTATATTAGTTTTAAGTGTGCAACACATTGGTTCAATAGTTACCCATATTATTAAATCCTCCCCCCATTAATACAGCTACTATGTGTCAACATATGTTGAAGATGTTACAGAATCATTGACTACATTCTCCATGCTATACTACTCTCCCTACACCCAACTTATATTGTGATTGTGAATTATTATACCCCTTTATCTCCCTGCACCCTAACCCATGGTAACCACCAGTCACTTCTTAATGTCTGTGTGTCTACTGCTGGATTTTTTCATTCGGTGTTCCTTTGTTTTTAGATTCCACAAATAAGTGAAATTATAGCATTTGACTTTCTCTGCCTGGCTTATTTCACTAAGCTTAATACCCTCTAGATACATCCATGTTTTTGCAAATGACAGTATTTCCTTTTTATGGCTGAGTAATATTCTACTATGTGTATGTATCCATTCATCTACTGATGGACACTGAGATTGCTTCTGTATCTTGGTTATTGCAAATAATACAGCAATAAATATAGGGGTGCATATATCATTTCATATAAGGGATTTTGTTTTCTTTGTATAAATTCCCAGACCTGGAATTACTGGGTTAAATGGTATTTCTATTTTCAGTGTTTTGAAGAACCTCTATAATACTTTCCACAGTGGCTGCACCAATTGAAATTCCCAACACTGTAGGAGAGTTCCCTTTTTTCCACATCCTCACCAACACTTGTTATTTCTTGTCTTTTGGACAGTGGCCATTCTGACTGGTATGAGATGATATCTCATTGTGTTTTGATTTGCCTTTCCCTAATGATTAATGATGTGGAACATCTTTTCATGTGCCTGTTGGCTATCTATTTCTTATTTGGAAAAATGTCTGTTCAGATCCTCTGCCCATTTTTTACTTGGGTTATTTGTTTTGTTTTGGTTTTGGTTCTGAGATGTATGAACTTTTTATATATTTTGGATATTAACCCCTTATCAGATAAATCATTTATGAATATATTCTGCCATACTGTAGCTTGCCTTTTTGTTCTGTAGATGGTGTTCTTTGGTGCACAGAAACTTCTCAGTTGGATGTAGTCCCATGTGCTCATTTTTTACTTTGTTTTCCCTGTCTGAGGAGATGGGTTCAGGAAAAAATCACTCATACTTACGTTTAAGAGATTTTGCCTACGTTTTCTTCTAAGAGATTTATGTTTTCATGTCTTACATTTGGGTCTTTGATACGTTTCAAATTTACTTTTGTTTATGGAGTTAGGCAGTAACCCAGTTTCATTCTCTTGCATGTAGCTTCCAGTTTTCTCAGCACATTATTGTACAGACTGTCTTTTATCCTTTGTATATTCATTACTCCTTTATCATATATTAATTGAACATGTATGTGTGGGCTTTTATCTGGGCTATTGTATCTATTCTGTTCCATTGATCTATGTATAGTTCTGTTTTGTTTCAGTACCATATTGTTTTAATTACTGTTTCCTTATAGTGCAGCTGAAAGTTAAAGAGTTTAACACTTTCAGCTTTGTTCTTTCTCAGGATTGCTTTGACTATTCAGGATCTTTTGTGGTTCCATATGAATTTTAGAACTATTTATTCTAGTTCATTGAAAAATACTATTGGAATTTTGATAGGGATTGCATTGAATCTATAAATTACTTTGGGCAGGATGGTCAGTCTGACAATATTTATTCTTACTATCCATGACCACAGGATAGATTTCCACTTATCTGAGTCTTCCTTAATTTCTCCCATGAGTGTCTTATAGTTTTCAGAGTATGTCTTTCACTTCATTGGTTAGGTTTATTCCTAGGTATTTTATTCTTCTTGATGCAATTATAAATGGAATTGTTTTCCTGAGTTCTCTTTCTGCTAGTTCATTGATACTATATAGGAATGCAACAACTTTCTGTGTATTAATTTTGTATCCTGCAACTTTGTTGAATCCATTTATGAGTTCTAATAGTTTTTTGGTGGAGTCTTTAAGGTTTTCTATGTATGTCATCTGTAAATAGTATAGTTTTACTTCTTCCTTACCAATCTGGATGCCTTTTATCTCTGTATCTTGTCTGATTTCCATGGCTAGGACCTCCAGTACTACACTGAATAAAGTGGTAAGTATGGACATCCTTGTCTTGTTCCTGATCTTGGAGGAAAAGCCATTATGTTAGCTGTGGGTTTGTCATATATGGCCTTTAATAGGTTGAGGTACATACCCTCTGTGCCCATTTTGTTGAGAGTTTCTATCATGAATGGATATTGAATTTTTCAAATACTTTTTCAGCATGAGATGATCATGTGGTCCTTATCCTTTTGTATGTTAATGTAGTATATGATATCAATTGATTTACAAAAAATTATACCATCCTTGCATCCTTGGAATAAACACTACTTGGTTGTGATGGATGATCCTTTTGATGTATTTTTGAATTCAGTTTGCTAATATTTTGTTGAGGATTTTTGCATCTATGCTCATCAGGGATATTGCTCTAAGTTTACTTTTTTTGTAGTGTCTTTGCCTGGTATTGATAAGAGTGAAGCTGTCCTCATAGAATGAGTTTAGAAGTATTCTCTCTTCTTCTGACTTTTGAATACTTTAAGAAGGATGGGTTTAGCTCTTCTTTAAATGTTTGGTATAATTCAGCTGTGAAACTATCTGGTCCTGGTATCTAATTTGTTTGGAGTTTTTTATTATGAGTTCAATTTCATTGATGGTAATTGATCTGTTCAGATTTTTTGTTTCTTCCTGGGTCAATCTTGGAAGTTGTATTTTTCTAGGAAGTTGTCCATTTCTTCTAGGTTGTCCAATTTATTGGCATATAATTTTTCAAACAATTCTTTGTATTTCTGTGGTGTCTGTTTTGATTATTCCTTCTTCATTTCTGATTTTGTTTATTTGTGTACTCTCTCTTTTTTTCTTGATAAATCTGGATAAGGGTTTATCTACTATTTTTATTAAGAAACAAGCTCTTAGTTGCATTATTTTTTTCTGTTGTTTAATTCTTCTCTATATTATTTATTTCTGCTCTAATGTTTATTATGTCCATCATTTTACCAACTTTGGCTTTCATTCATTTTGCATTTTCTAGTATCTTCATGTGTTAAACTGTTTTGGTATGTACTCCTTTTAGGGAAGCCTTTGTGGCATCCACACATATTGTACTGTTGTACTTTTGTTTTTATTTTTCTCCATGTATTGCTTCATTTCTTCTTTAATTTGGTCATTGATTCATTAATTCTTTAGATGCATGTTGTTTAGCCTCCATGTGTTGTAGGCTTTTTTGTTTTCTTTGTTTATTTCTAGTTTCATATCACTGTGGTCTGAAAGGTTGCTTGATACAATTTCAATCTTTTTGAATCTATTGAGGCTCCTTTTGTGGCCTAGTATGTGATCTATTCTGGAAAATGTTCCTTGTGCACATGAGCAGAATGCGTATCCTGCTGCTTTTGAGTGGAATGCTCTATAGATATCTGTTAAGTCCATCTGATCTAGTGTATTGTTTAGTGCCTCTGTTTCCTTACTGATTTTCTGTCTAGCCAATCTGTCTATTGATGTGAGTGGTGTCTTAAATTCTCCTAAAATGAATGTGTTACAGTCTATTTTCCCCTTTAATTCTGTTAGTACTTGTTTTACATATTTAGGTGCTCTGATACTGGGTGCATAGATATTTATAATGGTTATAGCCTCTTGTTTGACTTCTTTTTCATTATGTAATATCATTCTTTGTCTACTGTTACTTTTTAAAAAATTTATTTGATACAAGTACTGCTACTTCTGTTTTTTGCACCCTATTGTTTTCATGAAATATCTTCTTTCATCCTGTCACTTTTGGTCTGTGTATGTCTTTGGAGCTGAAATGAATCTAGTGTAGGCAGCATATAGATGGTTCTTATTTCTTTATCCATTCTGCCATTCTACATCTTTTGTTTGGTACATTCAGTCCATTTACATTGAAGATAATTATTGATAGGTATGTACTTATTGACATTTTATTAATTGTTTTTGGATTGTTTTTATAGCTCCTCTCTGTTACATTCTTCCTCTCTTATACTTGTTTCTTATTGTTTGATAGTTTTCTTTAGTGTTGTAGTTGGATTTCTCTTTTTAATATTTTGTGTATCTATTATTGGCTTAATCTTGCTTTTACCAAAGGTTCAGGGATAGCTTCTTGACTATATAACAGTCTATATTAAATTTCTGATTGCTCTATTTCAAATGCAATCTAAAGAATGATTTTTCTTCTTCCTCCTCCACTTTACATATTAGATGTCATCATATGCACTTTTTGTGTATACCTTGATTGATTTTGTGTTTTGTTGGTTTTGTTATTTTTGTTTTAATTTCAAACTTGCTTGATAATTAATTGGTCTGCTAGTTTTTACTTTGGTTTTATTTTACCGGTGAAAACTCTTTAGCCTTAGGAAAATTTTCATCTACAGCAGTTCCTTTAACATATCCTGTAATGCTGGTTTAGTTATAAAATCTTTGAACCTTCTTTTATGTGCAAATTGTTAAATCCCTGCTTCAAATTTAAATGATAATCTTGCTAGGTAGAGCACTCTTGGTTGAAGATCCTTCTGTTTCAGTACATTAAATATTTCATGTACTTCTGTCCTGTAAAGTTTCTGCTGAGAAGTCTGCTGATAGCCTAATGGGGTTTCCCTTATAAATGATCTTTTTCTCTCACTGGCTGCCTTCAATACTCTCTCCTTATCCTTAATATTTGCCATTTTAATTAGCATATGTTTTGGTGTTGTCTTCCTACAGTTCCTTTTTTAAGGGCTCTCTGTGCTTTCATGACCTGAGTGTCAGTTTCCTTCCCCAGATTGGGGAAGTTTTCAACATTTCCTCAAAGAGAATCCATTTGTCTCTCTCTTCTTCTTCTGGTACCCCTATTATGCAAATATTGTCTCATTTGGAGTGGTCAAACAGCTTTCTTATCATTCTTTCATTCCTAGGTATCCTTTTTTCTCTCTGTTCCTCAGCTTTATTGTATTCCTGTCCTCTAACTTCCATCTCACTGATTGTCTCCTTCACTTGCAGCACTCTATTTTTCATTCCCTCCATTGTATATTTCATTTCAGTTACTGTGTGCTTCAGCTCTTGTATCTCTTTGTTGAAGTCTTCTGAGATATTTAACACATTTCTGTAGATCAGTGAGCATATTTATCACTTTTACTTTGAAATCTTTATGAAGATCAGTGATCTCCATTTCATTTACCCTCTTTCTCATGTCCTATCCTGTAGATGTGTTTGGAACATATTTCTCTGTCTCCTCATTTTGTCAGGTTTCCTGTGTTTCTCTCTTTGTATTAGATGGATCTGCTGTGCTTCCTTGTCTGGAGAGTAATGGTTTTGTGAGGAAGGTATTCTGTGGTGCCCAGAAGCTCAGGACTCTTTTTCTTTTCCCGTGTCTGGTCCTCCCTTGCTGTGGAGCCCTAGTTGCTGTTGGTGTGCAGTGGGTGGGATCACCTTTCTATCTGTCTACTGTAGTGGTTTATCTTGGTCTATGAGGTTCATCTCAGTTTGCCTCTGCTGGCCTTCTGTGATCAGAGCAGGGGCTTCTGCTGGGAATGTTGTGGGTAGGGCAACTCCTGCAATGGCAGGGTTACAGGGTTAGTGGGGTGGGTGGAGCCACTGAGCAGCTCTGAGGCAGGGTTGTTCAACAAAACTAGGCTTGTACACTTGTAGGGAGGAAGGAGCTCTCAAAGGAGGCTTCTGCAGGCCCCTCCCCAGTTGGGGATGAAACAGGGCCAAGAAAGCCGAGAGAGCTTCTCTCTGCCTGCCAGGCAGCAAAGTTTGATGCTGCTGCTGGGCAGAGTGGGTTGATTTGTTGGCAGTGCACACAAGGAAGTGCCTCACAGCTGAGTTGCCAGGGAGGGAGATGGAGCTTCTGGAGCTCCCAATAGTTCCAAACCTGTTGGGTCGTGGAAGGGCGGGAGAGGTATTGTGCACCTGCCCTTTCTCCTGAGGATAGAGCTCTGTCCAGCCCTTTCCTCTTTGGCACTCTACCCACCGCTGGGAAGTCTTTCAAACTGCTGTCTCTGCTTTGGAACTTAGTGGGACCAGTGGACAGTGGCTATCTTTTACAAGTGACAGGAGTCTCAGCTTCCCAGAATATTCCAGCTGTCCCTGGTGTCCAGCCTTGCTAATCACCAGAACCCAGTGCTGTGTGGACTCATGTTCCCAGAGCAGATCTCCAGGGCCAAGTGTGCAGTGATCCTGGTTATCCACCACCTCCCCATTTTGTTCCTCTTCTTCCTTCCTGTGGTTTGGGAAGGGGAAAAGGCTTGGGACCCACTCAGCCATGGCTCTGCCACTTTACCGTTCTCTGTGTGGCCTTCTCTTCTTCTCCAGGTGCAGGTGGTCTGTTCTGCAGTCTTCAGGTCATTTTCAGGTTTAGTTGTATTTGCTGTAGTTGCTTTCTTGGTGTGTTTGTGGGAGGAGGCTTCTGACTTGTCTTCCTACTCAGCCATTTTTACCCCTTAAACTGATCTTTTAGCTTGATCATGGATTCATAAAATTTGATGTCATAAAGAAATGAGATGTAGCAGGATATATCACAGTATAGATTTGAGGAAAACATGAGTAACATAATAAATTTTTGATTATATACAGTTTAACATTTGTTTTCTTTTCTACTAATGTTTGAAAGAATAGATGTTAATCATAAAAAGAGTGACATTTACCATTTCTTGAAGTCTATGTACCAGTCACTCTGTTAAGTGTTTACCTTTCTCCATCTCATTTAATTCTTACAACAGCTATATAATATATATATAATTATTACCTCCAAATCTGAGATATGGAAATTATGACATATACTG
This sequence comes from Manis javanica, assembly GCF_040802235.1. NCBI lineage: Eukaryota > Metazoa > Chordata > Mammalia > Pholidota > Manidae > Manis > Manis javanica. The sequence continues at coordinate 186,145,234 of NC_133158.1, forward strand.
AACAACTTTCTTATGGTATAACAGTAAGTTCTAAAGCTGTGATTTGCCTCTCAGCTGTCTGAATCCAGAGAATGAAGTTTTTCTCTCTTTGCTATTTTCTATTCTCCTCCACCAAAAAAATTGGTTAGGACAAAAGGACATTAAAACTTAATAGTTATAATGAATATACATTAATATGTTATTGCTTCCTTTCTTTACTAATGAAGCTAGTGAAATCCCAAATGAAAATCTGCATGTGTTTTTAATTTCCAATATCTGATTTATATTATTTTGTGCCTATATATTTATAACAAATACAAATATGTATAATATTATAACAGCAAATTTGAAAAGAAACACAACTGCCTCGTATATTCAGATCATAAATTTTGCTGCTATAACCTACAGAAAACTTGATAGCAAAATATATCTAACAAAAAACAAATGGAAAATACACCTTTTGTGGGTGTAGAGTGAAGCAATTCATAGATGGCTCTAAAGGTTTAGGTAAAGTTTTATTTCATAGTAAAGTGATTGATACATAATTGTTCATCTTACAATTAGTATTTTAATTAACATATTTATATGTGGTATTTGGTTGCCGTTACTATTATCATAAATACCAAGGAGTTATATTCTCACTGAAAACAATGAAATACAAAAACTAAACCTTGCCTATGATATCTGTATTTCTTCAGTAACTTGTAACCTGGGAGGTAGTTAATGCTTTGCAAAAATACTAATGCATAATTCATATTTTAAAAATTAAGAAAATGCTTTTAGATTAAAAAGAGTGATTTGAATGGATTAAATGGCTTTTAGAGGAAACTACTGCTCAGACATGTCATCAGTGCAATAATACATTGGAATCCCACTGGTGTACAAAATACAGTAAATAACATAATAAAAGTATTCATAGGAACAAGGGCAAAAATATTTCAAGAAAATTTGTAAACAACCTTGTCTGAGAGTAGTTATCATGTTCAAAACCTCATGTGGAGCAGAATTTTATAGCAACAGAAGGAGGGCTGGTCATGTTCTTTGAAAATGTTAATACTTTGTACTAATCATCAAACATAGTATGTAACTGACACAACTGTAAAACATACATTATGACTTGGTTATGTTCAAAAATTTCAAAAATAAGTAATATGAAATTGATAGTTGTCAAAATGTTAATCTTATATTAACATTAATGTTATGTTAATGCATATGTGGAAGCTTGCTCATACAAATAAACATTTTGCATAAAAGCTGATTTTTCTGGTTTGTCCTTTGAGCATGGAATTTTTATTCCTTTACTAACAAATATAATTATAAATAATTGCTGACAACTACTAAATTTTATTTTATGAAAAATATGACTTCTTTAGTTCTTGTCATTTCTGCTACTGTTCAAGAATATCCCATCATAATGGAGTGGTCTCTGGAATTATATTGCATAATTAGCAGACAAAGATTGCATGTATTAAATATTAGTACTATAAAATATTTATAAAATATTAAGATGTGTCAAAACAACATGTAGTCACTTAAAATGCATATGTGTTATTAGAAATAACTTTATGTATTCATGTGGTAAAATAAAATTATAAACACTGTGTAAAAACACCAATAAATTCATAGTTATGTTTGAATAAATTTTCCCTTAAATAATAAGAATTGATGGATACATGCTAGATAGGCAAAACTGGTGACTTTTTGATTAACTAGAAACATATTTAAAAAGAATTAATATGGCTTATGTTGAATAAACAAATATATTTACAAATTAATACATGCCTACTGTGGGCCTCAGGTTTGATACACCTTGCACATGTTCTCAATTGAAATAAAAATCATGCTTGGGAAATTCTTTGTATTTAAATAAATTATCTTGCTTTTTATAGATACTTTTAGAACTTAAAAATTTTAAGCAATAATTGTTTGGCTTTCCAAACTATCAAGATTTCAATATGACTACTTATGTAGTCATTTTTTTTTAATTAAAGTATCATTGATATACAATGTTGTGTTGGTTTCAAATATAAAACACAGTGGTTCAACAGTTACCCATATAATTAAATCCTTGCCCCCTCTTGTGCGGTTACTATCTATCAATATAGAAATATGTTAAAGAATCACTGACTATGTCCCTGTGCTGTACTTTTATCCACATAAACAACTTATACTTGATTATGAATTATTGTGCCCCTTTATCCCCCTCACCTACACGAACACCCACCCCAGCCCCTCCCCCTTGGTAACCACTAGTCACTTCTTGATGTCTATGAGACTACTACCTTTTTGTTCCTTCTGTTTTGCTTTGTTTTTGTATTCCACAAATACGTGAAATCATATGGTATTTGTCTTTCTCTGCCTGGCTTATTTTACTGAGCAAAATACTGTCTAGATCCATCCATATTGTTGCAAATGGCAGAATTTATTTTCTTTTTATGGCTGAATAATATTCCATTGTGTATATGTACCACATCTTCTTTATCCATTCATCTATTGATGGACACTTTGGTTGCCTCTATATCTGGGCATTTGCAAATAGTGCAGCAATAAACGTGGGGGTCCATATATCTTTTTGAATCAAGGATTTTGTAAATGCTGGCACGGATGTAGAAAAATGGGAACCCTCTTACACTGTTGGTGGGAATGTAAATTGCTGCAACTGCTGTGGAAAGCAATATGGATGTTCCTCAAAAAACTAAAAATAGAAGTACCATTTGACCCAGTTATTCCACTCCTAGGAATTTACTACTCAATCCTTTTAAAAACATGTGCTATCATGGAATTATGTGCCATATAGTTACACTGAATAAACATTCTTACGAAAGTTTGTACAACTGGGTAAGGGAGCTACTTGGGGAGGATCAGAAAAGGAAGGACTGCATATCCTTAGGTCTGGACATGTGACAAAACTGAAACAAATGAAAGAAACAACAGGTATACAAGAGTATGAAAAGGCTGCCAGGTGCAGCCTCACATAACTCAAACTGCATTCCAGCGTCTAATTTGTAGTGTCCTGCACCTACTAAGTATGGGTTTATAAAGTAAGTGAGATGAATTTCTGAAATTCCACACAGACAGATCTCTAGTGTGAAATCATTAAAAGTATGAATTAAATCATTAGACTGAGATTTTCCAAGACCTTAAATTAATTCAAAATTTAAAGCATAGAAAGAGAGTCAAATTTTGCCGGTATAAAAACTGATAAGTAGGACCTCTGTGTGGGATTATATATACAAAAATTATTTCAGGAAAATATATAGTCCCCCAAATCTGGGGGCTTGGTCTTTTGTTTCTAAACATCTTCGTGTAAACTAAATTCCTAATAAGAATGAAATTTCATTTTCCCTAGGGGACACTAATAAAACATAGAATAAATATGATTCTTCAAAAGGTATTTTTATTCCTTAACACTCAAATTCAATGGGGAAGATACCAGACATAATCTAGATATCAAAGAGTTTATCATACCCACTTGTAATTATTTTAAAATATATGAAGCATGTACTGAATCACTGAACCGCAGATCAGGAGAATAAAGTAGAATGTCTGTGTAATATCGCCAAGTTGTTCGGGCATGTGGTGAAGGTCCCATACGGTTTGCTTTATTAACATTATACAACTTCACAAATGATCTCCTGCCAGCAATATGAGGAGCGCTGACTTTGGCTTGTAAAGGTTTCTGATAATTTTATTTTGAACTTTCGAACATGTTTTTATTCCTAAGGTCTGGGAATTGGGAACATGTTCTACGTTTTTTATGAAGATGGAATCAAAGTGATACAACCCATAGAATGTGAATTCCAGCGGCACATTAAGCCCAGTGAAAAACTCCTTGGATTTCAGGCAAGTATCTGAAAGATTCTTTTGCAGTTTGATGCAATAATTTTGTTAAGCGGAATTATGTTGTAGGAATACAATAACATCTATACATATATGAGATGTGGTGGGAAGAAAATATCTAAACTATGGTATTGACTATGATTCTATACAGGTTTTGTATTTGAGGAGGAAAATACTATATTGTATATTAATATATATTACATTTTCCTAATTACCTGTTTGTAAGTAATAAAGGCAATAGAAGTGAAATTTGAAGAATGAACATACCATAATTTCACCTCCTTAATTTAAAATCTCTCCCATTTTGGTAGGCAATAGTTACTTTAACAAAATGAAAGAAAATAGCCTATTAGCAATTCGATGAGAAATTGGGATATATCTGATGCTTTAAATGTTGATTCCCTTGTATTCTTCATCTCATTTTTCATAGAGTCTCAATGGAATGAATAGTTTAATTTATATGGGAAAATACCAATTTGTTTATTTACTTACCTGTACCTTACCATTCTCAGAAAGATTTCTTTTATGGAAAATATTGGTGCAGCATTCAGAAAATGAAAGAACATCTGATAAAATGGGTATGGATTATACATATAAGGGACTGACTTTTTGCAAAATAATAAATTACAATAATTTTAATATTGCCATGGCTGTATATCTCTCCACACAAATATGTATATACCAAGGTATATAATATTAAAGGTGCCTGTGTTACCTACATGTTAACACACAAGTTCAGACATACATCCAACACCCAAAATGAGATAAGATATTGGAAGACCTCATAATGAAACTCCCTCTTGATTCTCATTTTTAAAGTTGGCATGTCCATGAGATATGAGTAAAATAAATATTTAATACCATAGTTTAGATCCTTTACTCTCACCTTCTATTTCCAGCCTACCAGTAGCCAGTGTTGTTGTCATATATTGACATATGGAGACAACAGTTTACCCCTTAAAGTCATGCCCTAGAATGAGAAAAAGAAAAAAAAAAGTATGTGAGAATGAGCTAAGATAGGCCAGCTTCCCTCCAGATAATCTGTGGGGTATAGCAATTTAATTGACCTCTTCTTTTAAATGAGGGAAATAATTTAATTCAGTATGTCTATGATTGTTTAAAACAAAGGAAACAATTTTTTATTTAAACATATTTTAGTTATAGCCTAAATTACTGAATAGAATTATTACTACTTTTGCTATTATAGTTTGATAAGTGCAAAAACATTTTAAACTGCTCATGTCATTTTGTTTTGTTTTATAACTATGTAATATCAGTACTAAATCCATTTTGAATAAAGTGGTGTGTGTAAAAAAACACACATAATAAAAATGTAAATACTCTGTCCATGTTGTTGCAAATGGTAAGATTTGTTTTCTTCTTATGGTTGCTAGAGGGTATTATGCTCAGTGAAATAAGCCACGCAGAGAAAGACAAGTATTAAATGATTTCACTCATCTGTGGAGTTTAAGAACAAAGCAACAACTGAAGGAACAAAACAGCAGCAGACTCTCAGAACCTAAGAATGGACTAACAGTTACCAAAGGGAAAGGGTCTGGGGAGGATGGGTGGGAAGGGAGGGATAAGGGGAAAAGGGAGCATTACGGTTTGTACACATAATGTAGGGTGGAGCACACAGGAAAAGCAGTATAGCACAGAAAAGACAAGTAGTGACTCTATAGCATCTTACTACACTGATGGACAGTGACTGTAATGGGGTATGTGGTGGGGACTTGATAATGGGGGGAATCTAGTAACCACAATGTTGCTCATATAATTATATATTAATGATACCAAAATTTAAAAAATGTAAATACTTGCTTCTGATGAAGCAAGTCATTCAACTTTTTACCACATTCATATTTTGTAAAAACATTATGGGTAAGAAAGCTGGAGTAACACACAGGAATAAGAAATGTGGCATCAAATGATTATTTAAATCAGAGCAAAAAAATTTTACAGGACAGTTTCTTTTTGATTCCTGTAGAACCAGCAGTTTTGTAGCTGTCACAGATGTATTGGGTAAATCACAGAATTTGAAACTTCAGTTACTAATAAGATAATCTGTGAAACCCATACTTTTCATCACAAAAAGTGTCATCTCATGAGTTTGATTTGCAAATTTAAAGACATTTTCTTTGTGTATTACATGTGTGCTATTCCAGGGTATCAAGTTTACTCAACTCTTAAAGAATGTGCTTTTTCAGTGTTTTTTAATGACTCGGTATGAGTTAATTTAGCTCTATATGAGTGGAATTTAATGCTCAAAAAGAAGCAAAAATGATGTGACAATTTTGTGATATGTCTGGATAATAGGGATGTGAGGTTTACTCACCTGAATTTCTCTCTCTTTAAACTCTGAATATTTGGAGGCCCTCCTAAAACAACTAAAGTAGGAACTATATAGAATTACTTGTATTTATCTCTCTATATATCTGAGTATATATAGTGAGAAGTTACATGCACATATATATATATAAATAATCTATGATTTTCTATAAGAATTTAAATGTTGAAGAGGGAGTAGAAACCAAATACCAGGGATGACAGTTTCAACCCATTTCCTTCATCCTGAGACAAGTGCATTTGAGCAGTGACAAAGCAGGGATAATTTGTTATTAGGAACTAATTGACTGTATCAGATTTTCCAAGTCATACCCTTGGAAATCTTACAGTTTCTAACCCATAGGATTATACTAGAAATGCATACCGCAAAATGAAAAGAAATACAATAAAAAGTTAGCATTCTTATGTTACATAAAACAAAAATTTATAAAAAAATCTCTACTCTAATGGTCAGAATAAGCAAAATGAATATGAAAAATCAGATTTATATTTTTTACTTTGTGACATTTCTAATGGCTTGAATGTTGAAATTAAAATAAATTTCAGTTAACCAATATACTTTTTAAAGGCAAACAATAATACAGAATGGTGAATTGGCTAGTTATGTCCTGCTTCCAACCAGTAAATGCAGACTATAGAGGCATTCATTTATACCAAAAAAAGAAAGACATAGTTCTTATGTAATTATTATATTCCATGTATGTGAAATGAAGGCTAGTGTACATAAACTTTTATTTTATATTGCTCTTTTATTTTTTATTCTTTAATGTGAGATGAGTTTCAATAATTGGAATATTTATATACAGACACTTTCATGATTCATAAGTATACAGTGGTAGAAATAAAAATTATGTTAGTCATTGAGAGTAGAAGTTGAACTAAGTAATTATTTTATGAAGCTTTTTTGTATTCTGTTTAAATGAAAGATGTGATTTTCAGAGTGTATAAGCTATTTGGTGCAAATTCCACTAGATTTACATTTCTAATTATAAAATAGTTTCATAAGAAAATTGTTGAGTATTATGTAAGGGGAAAACTTTTCTTCAGATAAACAGAACCAATAGGATTAAAATCTTTATCTGTGTCTGTATCTGTATTTCTTTTTTTTATGAAATTGGCACAGGTGATGGCGGGTGGGCTGGCAAGTCTGAAATCTTTATGGCAGGCCAACCAGCAGGAAATTCAGATAAGAGATGATGTAGCAGTCTGAGCCTAAAATCTACAAGATAGGTCAGCAGACTGGAAATTCAGACACAGGTGTGAACTGTAGTCTTGAATGTAAAATCTGCATGTGGGTTGGAAACGCAAGTAAATTTCTATGTGGAAATCTAGAGGCAGAATTCCTTTTGAGGAAACCTCATTATTAAATCTTAAGTCCTTCAACTGATTGGATGAGGCCCACTCACATTATGGAGGGTGACCTGTTTATTTAAAGCAAATTAATTGTAAATGTTAATCACGTCCACAGACACCTTCACAATAACATTGAGACTCATGCTTGACCAAACTGGGCATAATAACATAACCATAGTCTAGTGGACATATAAGTTAGCCATAATATTTTACTCTCTCTTTCAATCAAGGACCTTGTTTATTTAGATTCTATTCCCAGCATGCTTACAACAGTGCTTTACACATGGCAGGTAATCAAGTAACTTTTATTAAATAAATTCAATAAAGTTCCATTGCTTATAACCTTGGGCTATTTATTCCTCTATGGATTCTCTAAATTTAAAGATGTGTATATCTGATTTCCTCCTCACCTTAATATTTCTCCTTACTTTACAATTCCCATAAAACAGTGTTCTTCTTTTAATGTGTTTGTGAAAAATGTTTCACAGAATAATTTATCATTGAATTCTTTCAGGGTAAATATGACCTCATGGGTCTATTAATTCAAGATCACATAGTCAAAATGTACTGTGCAGATACTCTGTGTAAGATAGTTTGGAATTCTATTAGAGAGAAAAAGCCAGTTCATCAGGATTTTAGGAGATAAATCTCTTGAGTGCAAGAAGTAGTAATGAGTCTTCTGGAATCATTTTTTTCCATAAAAAAAGTATTAAACATAGTATTTTTCAAAGTCACTGCTGATATTAAGAGAATAGCAGGATAACCCCAATATAACTCATTCATCATTAGTGTTCAAATAAAAACTGAGATATTTTAAATATAGAAACTTCCATCAAATCTCTCAGAAGATGCTATTTGCTTGCTCTAAATAAAAACTCAATTTTCCTTCAATGTCAAATTGCATCAGACCTCAGTGTTTGAGTTGGTGAGGATTCATACAACATACTTTTGGTTATATTTTCATCTCCTCTTTTTCCCCTTTTTTGTTATGTTGCCTTACTAGACAGGCATCTTGTTTCTTATCCTAATTGTATACATGATTTCATCTTGTCATCTACAGTATGAACTTTAAGCAGATAGAATTCTGTTCCAGACTTATGAATTCAGAACTCAAACTGAAATAGATTTGGGAAAATATTTAAATTATAGGTCCAAAGATGGAGGCTTTTCCAAGGTTACCAACTTTTTCCACCTTTCTGGTTTTCAATTATTTTGTCATCCTTATCTATCACTCTTTTAATCTTTAATTCTTCTTAATTCAATTGGATCTATGTTTGCTTATAGATCTAGCTGCTGTTCATCACACAATACCTTAGTGTCACTTAATTTTTCATGGAGATTAGAAGAACTTAAAAGAAATTATACATTTATCATAATATATATGAATATATGTATACATATATGTCAATATATATCAAAATAATATATAAAAGTGTAAGAGCCTTATGTATGAGTCTTCTATTGTGAGACATAAGGCTCTATTACTGGTTTTAATGCTAACTTAAATGATGCTGAACTGCAGAAGAACATACATTGTGCAGGAAATCTAATGCTAATCACTGCTCAGATGTCACTTTTCTAGGCTTAGAATTTCCCCCTATAGTACTCTTTTAGAATGGCGTTGGTACATAGGAACAGGTTGTCCCCAGTGTCCAGAATACTTAGGTATCAAGAAATTGAAACTGAGATTTAGAAATGGGCAAACACAGCAGTCACATTTCTTTCTCTGCTGGTGTCCCCTTTACCTCAAGCAGTTCAGCCTTCAGGCATTCATCAGTTCCCTTAGGAATATCTCCACATTTCCCTTCTCAGCATTTCATTCTGTTTCCAACCAATTACTACTTGTCCAAAATCTGTCCACAAAAATACGTGTAAAAACACTAGCCCCTTTATGTAATGCAGACAATCCACTACTTCCTCATGAAACCAGTGAGCAACCTTTTGTGTTCAATACCACTGTATATTTCAGAAAGGTAATGGGAATGTTTCCCCATTTATCCTCTCTCAGTGGGTCTCTATTCAAACGTGGTTTAACTTACAAAGAGTTATGGAAGTGATAAGACTTTAAGCTTTCGTCCCTTTGTGACTACACTGATATCCTGCAAAGAGCTTCCTGAGGAATGCAATGTAAACTACCTCTAACTATTCCTTAGAACACTACTCTGTAGATTTTAAAAGAGTTAAATTTATGAAATTGGTCTTTGAAGCCCCACACTTAAAAGGGCCTTCTAATCTTTTATTAAAAAACACACTGTATTAAAATGTTCACATTGTGCTTCCATTAGACTTGTATGTAAATCTAACATCGGGGGTACAGTAGGAAACATTGTAAAATGTGCAACAGCATTTTCATGGAGTTGTATAGCATATTAATTCAGTCAAGTAGTTTTATCCAAGATAGCATATTAAGTCTTCTTAAGAGATTATTAATAAGAACAAGACAGTTATTTGGACAAATGTGATCAGAATAATGTATGTCTCTCAGACAATCTACTATAATCATTTTTAAACATTTTTATATGAGTAATACTCACCATACATACATAAGAGTACATTCTATGCACTTAGGTAGAAATGTGTTTATAGAAATTTGAATTTTCAAGACATTTAAGGGTAAAATTGAAGAGTTTAATGTAAAAATTATTCATAAAAATGTCTTAAACATGAAACCTTTTTACTTGAGATTTATAAAATCAGATAAAGATAACTTGTGTAATCTTAAATTACAGTTTATGGAGTAAGACTTATTTTTACTCACAAAGAAATACTTATTTCTTTTTTCAAAGTAATAGGTTTGAGTGGTAAAAATTTTTTAAATACAGAAATGTTCTATTGGTGTTCCTCTACAAAAGATGATAATTTTGCTTACACAATTCCTAACTTCTCTTCCTTTTAAATATGTTAAAAGCTATGTAATTATTTTAATGTATTTGTGGATTAGATTTATAATTTTAATGATATATTTAAATCTTAGCCCATATTTTCCTTGACATTTCTTAAAATTCTTATTTAATTTTCTGAGCTGTTTCATTTATTGTTTATATTTTATATTGCAACAACAGTTGTCAAACTTGCAATTTAACACTGAAAGCTAATTATTTCTTTAATATTATTTTCACATTTCAGATAGGTCATAAATCTCAGTTTGAATAGTTTGAGAGGTGGTGGTGCAGGAGGAAAATCAATACAAAAATTAATGCCTTCAATATTTTAAATATTTGAATTGTTAAAAATTTTTAAAAATTTTTGCTGAAAGTTTAAAATGACGAGCTTGCATTTCTCCATATACTTGATCACATAATGATTTTTATATGTTTTCTATGTGAAGATTTAAGATACAACTGTATAATATGAATTACAAGGAAAGCAGAACTTAAACCTCAAAATTGTTGTTCATTTCTTAACTATTTAAGCTGATAATTTGTTGCCCTTAAAGCTCCTTTTTTCTCTATAAGGCACAACCTAAGATTCATTCAGGCTTTTCTGGAACAGCAAGGCAATTGTTCCATCCCATTTTAAACCTCATCTGTACAGCTTTAAAGAAAATGAAATGTGAGATATTATGGAGTAGGACAACTACTGGCAATACAGCTGTGCTGCCTGAAATCACCACCAAGGCGTTTCTTGTTTCAGGAACTGGATCCATTTACTGACTAGCCCTGAAGTGTTATTTTTTCCATCCTGAAAAAGACAGAAACTGTCAGTCCTATCTCACTTCTCTTTTAAGAATAAAAATGTGTTCCTTCTAATAAGAGCAAAAGAAAATGAACTTCACATATTTAAAATCTATATACTAGTATCATTTTCATTAAAAAATAGTAACTCTTTAATGTGAAACTTCCAACATACAGTTATTTACCAATATAATTTCACAAAAACATTGTCTTCTGACAACCCACTTTTGAAATTACTTGGAAAACTTAAAGATGGAATAAACTAATAGCGTATCTGGTTAGATAATCTGTATACATTTTAAAGGGCTTACATTGAATTTAGTCACAGAGGCAGTTTTGGTGCCTTCTCACTCAATATTGTTTTTTACTAGTTACTTGAGAATTTTTCTCAGCTGAATAGTGTGGCAGGATCCCTATCTAATTTGTCAATAAAAGAAAGACAAGAAAAAATGGAATTTGTTGGCAATGTAATAAATAAAAATATACTAAGGAGAAAGAACAACTCTATACCCTCCTACCTACAAAGAAGGTAGGTACTGAGCTAAATTATTATTTTAATGTAACATTTATTTCTAAATGGTTACAAAATATGATTTAAACATGGGTCTATTCTCATGGTTTTTACTTAAGTGATATGAACATGGCAAAATACATACATGTATCAATTATTTGGCCAGTATTTTTTCACTACAAACCTGTAAGAAATAGAATGTAAACTCACTTGTAATAATAATTAACTGGTAATATAAATCATGCTAAAATATTTTTAAAGAACTTTTACCAAAAAAGTAAAATATAGTGTTACTCAATGTAGGCATTCCTATATAAAGTTAGCTGTGAATTATAATAAAGTTTAAAAATAGAAATGCATCTAATTAGCCTATATATAGCCCTATAATTTTTTAAAATAAATCTATCACACTTCAAAATAAATTATTTCAGTCATTAGTAGTAATAAAAAAACCTATTACTTGCAAAACCTATCAAGTTTGTCTTCCACAAACAGCACTTCTGTGCAGGACAATGTGGGAAAATGGAAGAATTCGATCAAAATGACATGTCACCATCTGCATTGTGAGACTATGTGCTACAGAAAAAAAGTTTAATGTCTAAATGATATTATACTGCATTAAACCAAATGTAGATAATCCAACAATCATAAAATTAATTCACTTTATGCTTTTATGTAAACTTTTATAAATGGTTATAAGATAGTTTCACAGGGAGAGATATATATGCATACTTAGAAAAGTAATCAATAAATCCTGTCTTGATCCTCAGCTGATGTCCAGAAAGAGAAATCTATAAAATGTGCATTATCAAAACTCATGTATTGCTACTTAAAAAGAGATGATCATTTAAAGAAGAGAAGGGGAACTCATATTGTTTCTGAAATTACATCTCATTCAAATTGTTTGACTCTTTTCCTAAAAGTTTAACTTTGTTCTCTCATTATTCTGTAAACTTGGAACAATAAGACATAATTTAATTTACTCATTTTAATATAAAAATTTCAAAGCATCAAGGTAAGTTAGTCCAAATAAATTCATTAAAAATGTCTTTTCAAAGAAATCTATTTTATTTTGACAGATTTCATTTCTCTGTATTCTGATCACATTACTAAAGCAAATATAGATTTTTAAATGAACAACACCTAGGAAATGAATAATCAGGCAGGTAGAGGAAATGAATTCCACAAGACAGAACTCACGTGAAAAACCTGAAGTTCAGTTTTGGGAGTCATGTTTTAAAACCTGTTTTAACAAATTATCTTTACACGTTTGAAAGACTTTTATGTTAATTTTGTAATGAATGAGTTGCTTCAAAAGGAATAGCCAAATCAAATGTTTGGAAGCTGAAAATTGGAGGCATTTTTAAGCTCACTACCCAAAATGTAGAAGACTGTCTTATAAAAAAATCTCCTGCTTTTCAGAGTTTAATAAAAAGGCTTTATACCTAGCTGTCAGAAAAATTGTGAAGGGAGATATATACACCTTAGGCATTGAGACTAATGTTCTATTAATATTTTTAATCATGAGTATATTACTCAATATTGGAAGGGACTGTTTAAACAAACATTCTTTACTGCTACTTAAACTACAGTATAGAATGTAGCTGTAAGAATTAAGCCCCATTTTCCCACAATATTCATTAGTGTTCATAGTGATACATGATTATATCAAGCTTTTCATCATTTTAAAGGAAGGTTTACATATTAGGCTCAGCATTGTTTTTTAATCATCAATTAATTTCATGTGTTATCTGGTAAGAAAATAAAATTATCTTTTTTCCCCCACCTAATTTACTAACTGTGCTTTGTAAAACAAACTAAAACAAGAGTACAATTACTCACAAACAAATCAAATGTTCATTACATTGGGGAACAAAATTAAACACAAATAAATCTTTAATTGACCTATCCATGCCATCAGTTAATCAAGTTGATCAACCATGAACCTTGTGGTTCCATGTTATTTACAGGTCCTGATGTCCACATAATTGTCCAATCCCCTTAAGTGTTTAAGGTCAGCTTTCAATTCAAACAACTCCTTGCCAAACTCGATTTACTGGTTCTTCAACCTAACTTGAAACTTTTGGTCTTTTTATTAATTTGGTCTCCCCGTTTTTCAAATGTGTGCTTTTCTCAACAGACATTAAACCCCTGCCCCAGGAATCCTCAGTCTCACTGGCAGTGGGGCCAATCCCTGGCCAGGATTCCTGCTCATTTACAAGAAGCAGGAGAACCAAGCATTTACAAAATGTCTAGTTATCTTCCCTTATGTTCTGTAGGCATTTGAAATTTAACACCTCACATTTATTTGTTTAACTGACTATTCTTAATAAAATATTTTTATAAACTAGCAAAACACTTTCTGTTTAAGCAGAGTGGATATAGTTCAGATAGTTTTGAATTTTTTTCTTATAAGAAAACAGTTGACAAAATCCTAATTTAATTCTCTCAATTTCCAGATGAGAAAATAAGAAGAGTCAAATGATTTGCCCAATGTCACAGAATTACGAAATGATAAAGGAGAAAAAAAATTTCCCTGATCCCAAATGCAACAATCATTGCACCTCAAATTAGCACTATGAAAATTTTAAATAATTGAAAAAAAATGTATGAAAAAGTGTGTTGACTACTATAGTTTTCATGAAATGTAGCCAATAGAGAAATTCTATATGAAAATAACAGGTAACATTTATCAATCACTTGACTTTTTCAAAACTGATTTATTTCATTTAACCTAGATAATAACCCTATGTGATAGGTAATGTTATGCCAAAGAGGTAAAAGCTTAAAAGGTATATAGGCAACGGATATGAATGTAAAACCAAATGTTACATCTAGGTCTAGTTGACCTCAAAGTCTGTTTTCTTAACCTCTCTAATACACTGTCTCTGAAGAGAAACTGGATCTCAGTGTATGAGAGTGTAACGTTATCAACTCCATTTTTATTCTAACACTGAAAGACATAAATAATTCTTCTTATGTTAAAAGAAAGGATGAAAATTTTTGTACTGTGTTCTTTGAAACTTTGATGTCATTGAATCAAAATCATGGTATATGGCACTTTCCTGGGACAGGCCAAATTAAGGCAAATCATTGCCCTGACTACCTATGCTTTGACTAATATGACCTAGATTTTAATAAGTGAAAGAGGAAATAGAATTAGATGAACTGAATACATCCAATTATAGAAAAAACAATTGTATCATTTTGGTTATAAGCAGTGATCTCAACTAAAAACTGATGAAAATACCTTTAACCTCATTGCCTTTTTAAAAAATGATCCAATAAGGGCTTTGGTCATTGATATTAAATTGTTTAATACATTACTGTAGGATCTAGCTTTTTTTAAATATTGCAAAGTGAGATTAAAAGAATACATTATTTCTAGTGTATTTACAAATAGCTCAACTGTGATTACATAAATTTCTACATGGCTGTAAAGAATATCCTGGACATCCCAGCCTAAACATTCCAATCCACTACAAAATGACCTTTGTTTCATTCATGATTAACTAAACAAATCTTCACGGAGAACAGTTATTTACATTCTACTGTATTTGATAGGGTGGCTACTATTATTTCACGTGCTCCATTTTCGCTTTTCTATTTATCTCAGTAGACTCGGATTGTCATAGTTTGGGATATTAAAGAAAGCTATTTAAAAAAGAGAAAGAGAGAGAAGGAGAGGAAGAGAGAGATCAAAAGAGCTAGAAATAGCAGAAATTTGAAATCAGTGCTTCTTAAACGATCTGTGGAATTACTTAGGATTTTGTACAATCTGTGTTTTTAACCAGTAGGTAGTTTCCCTCCATGAAACCCTCAGATGAATTTGGCACCCAAATTGGTCTAAATCCTCCTCAAGGAGATAGGTCTGCTGATCACGTACATGGAATGTTGAATTGCTATAAAAGTTTCTAAATGGTATTTTAAGTTTCTATACTATTCTCAGCTTGACAGCAGATGACATGCCAACTAGCAGCTGTCTGCAAACCACATTTTGAAGAGTGCTGCTCTAAATTCAGTTTCTCAGTGATTCTGGATAATATAGCATAGTGTTAAACATTATGACTGAGAAATAAACATAGGCTGTTTTTTAAAATTTTTGCTATGATAAATGACATTTAAACATGCATTTATTGTACCTTCACCATTAGGTTAGGAAAATGTAGAAATACAGAAAAAGCAAAGGTTAACATGAGAATGATAGTACATAAATAAATGACAAATTATGTGTCACAAAATATTTAGGTGATGGAAATACGGCTACTGAAAGTAGATAAAAAATAATTTGTTTAATAAAATGTGTGGTATGCTCTTCAGTAGCAGAGGAAATCACTGAATTTTATGAAATTTTGAAGAGAATATTTAGCTAGAGAACAGGTCATTTTTGGAGAACAATGAAGATTAGAGTTATGTATTTTGAATAATATAATTTTTAATTAATTAATTTTTTTTTGCAAAAGCCCTCTTTCTTACCAATTCTCAATTACTGCCAAAGGAGAGAACTCTCTTACCAGTCTAAAAAATCTGATTGGTAGAGAAGCAGAGAAGTTAATCAATGCAAAACTATTAAAACCAATTTATTTGCAATAACTAGTGACCAGATCAGTGAGAAAACCAGATCTATAATATGTCTACAAGTTTTCAAACTTAAATGCTTATATTTACATATTATCAAAACATCAAACAAGCACTGACTCTCCTCCTTTGACTCAACACATTTACAGTGGTTCAGCACCTGTCCAGGAGTGTCTATATACCACCCTTTGGTGAACCCACAATATTGCCTGATTCATCGCCCAAACTGGTGTTATATACCTTAGGTCACCTCATTTGTTACGTATTCATTTCTGCCTTCATTATAGTACTAATACCAGATTATTTTCACTCATACCTATATAAATTACATAATGTATTTGTAGTACAAATTATGAAGGTCAGATATTTACTTTTCTTTATACTTTAGGGAGCACAAACTTATTAATGTTTAACCAACCTGCCTTTTCAGTGTTTTTGTTCCCCATGCTCCGAGGCCTGGCATTACTTAGATTATTAAGTTTATTATTAAACTTTTTATGAAAGACAAGTTATTTTACATCTCGTTTATACTTATGTTTTGTACATAGGTTTGTTTATTTTTTATTAAAGTATAATTGATATACAATCTTATGGTGATCAAATATACAACACAGTGGTTCAACAGATACCTGTATTATTAAATCCTCACCCACTCTAGTGCAGTAAACTATCAACATAGTAAAATGTTACAGAATCATTGACTATATTCTCTATACATATTACAGTCAATTTTACTCTTTCTTATTTTACTACCCAGTAGTCCTTATGTTAAAACATTCCTTTGTTTTTTAAACTTCTTTGATATAAAACAAACCTTCTTAACTCTATCTAGATAGAAAGTATCTCTGTGTCTTTATCTCTATCTATCTAGTCTAGGTAGCTAGCTATTCGTGTTTGTGTGTGTATGCATTTCACTTTTTAAAAGTTTATTTTCTATTTAATTTTGAATCATCTTTAATGCTTCCTTTAATATAATATATATTTTCTCTCCTATTATGTCTCCATTTCAAACTGAACATTTAAAAGTTTTTCTGGAAAGAGACCGAAAGGGCAAGGTCTGATGAATCGCAAAGCCAGATATTAATTCTGATAATAATAAGGCATTAGGAAAGAATGAATTCTCAGAGGAATTTAATGTACAGGAAATAGAGCAGGAAAGTCTGAAGCTTAGCTTTCATGAGGTCACAAATTAGGGAAGAGAACATAAAGAAGCCAGTATAGACACAATTGAACTGGCAGGATTGCAATGATAACTAGGATTGGGATATATCCTAGGACAGGGATCAGCAACATTTTATTCTGTGAAGGTCCAGATAGTAAATATCTTAGACTTTGCAGTCCATTTCAGCTTTGTTTGCCATGATAACATGAAAACAGTCATAGATTTATTTTAAAAGAATTGGTGTAACTGTGTTCTAATAAATCTTTATTAATGTAAATTTGAATTCCATATAATGTTTACATGTCACAAAAATGTTTTTCTTTTGTTTTATTTTCCAATCGTTTAAAAATGCAAAAAACACCCTAGTTCCTGGGCCACATACCAAAATATGCAGTGGGCAGAATATGGACTGGAGCCCTAGTTTTCTGATCCTTGACTTACAAAAATGAAAGAAACTTTTGGGAAGAATCAAGTGTCTGAAACAGCCAAATATGGCAAAAATCATAAGCAACTTGAGAGCAGGCATTCTCCCATATTCATGTTTTTATTTCCAAACATAGTTTCGCACAATATATTTCACATAGTAAGTGCTTAATAAATGTTTCCCAACAAGAACTAAGGACTAAAGGTTGGAAATTCTAAGACTAGTGGTGACTTTTCCAGACATCTCTCTTGGAAGAGATTGAATCATGAACAATCCAGAGTGAAAGGTCAGGAGGTGGGAATAAAGTTCTAGACAGCTTGTTCAATGCCTGAAGAGAATTTGATAGATGACTGGAAGGGAAACAGATGAATCTAATTATTGTTGTTTTATTGTTTTCTTCTTAAACTGAAGCAGAATGTTCATGATTGAACAATTGAAAACACAGCAGAAGTTAAAATTAAATGTAGGGCAAATCTTTCTGAAGGCAAAGGATAGTGGAGCAAATCTATGATTAGAGAGATGGATGAGGGGAGACAGAAAGACAGAAACCTGTTGAGTTGGATGTAAGAAAAATAGAGATGCTTGTGACAAATAACATTTGTCCTCACCATAAATGACACAAGATGTGCTAAAAGTGGGCTATAAAGGAAGATGAGGAGGGAGACACAGAAATTTTTTTTTTTTTGAGAGGGCATCTCTCATATTTATTGATCAAATGGTTGTTAACAACAATAAAATTCAGTATAGGGGGGTCAACGCTCAATGTACAATCATTAATCCATCTCAAGCCTAATTCTCGTCAGTCTCCAATCTTCTGAAGCATAACGAACAAGTTCTTACATGGTGAATGAATTCTTACATAGTGAATAAATTCTTACATGGTGAACAGTACAAGGGCATTCATCACAGAAATTTTCGGTTTTGATCATGCAATATGACCTATAAACAATCAGGTCAAATATGAATATTCATTTGATTTTTATACTTGATTTATATGTTGATCCCACATTTCTCCTATTGTTATTTATTATTTTTATTTTTAATAAAATGCTGAAGTGGTAGGTAGATGCAAGATAAAGGTAGAAAACATAGTTTAGTGCTGTAAGAAGGCAAATGTAGATGATCAGATGATCAGGTGTGTGCCTATGGACTAAGTATTAATCCAGGCTAGACAAGGGCAGCAAGACATCCACGGATGCAGAAGATTTCTCTCAAAGCAGGGGGGATGAGGTTCTGAGCCTCACCTCTGTTGATCCCCAAATTCTCACCTGATGGCCCCCCTGCGACTGTGCCTGTCTTAGGTTGTTCCTCCGTTGAGGAATCTTACCCGTCTCTGGCTAACCAGTCATCTTCCGGGGCCATACAGGGAAATGTAAAGTTGGTAAGTGAGAGAGAAGCCATATTGTTTGCAAAGGTTAGCTTTTTTACTTCTTTGCAGATTTATGCCTTGTGGCTTCTATGCCCAGCACTTGTCTCGAGGTATCTTTACCACCTGGAGGAATTATGATACTCGTAAATTCGATATGAGGCACGAATTCTATTTAAGGGTTGTAATTAGGAAGGAAGAAGAAAAGCTATAGATGTAGCATATGAAGGAAACATGGGAGGATTGATTATTTCTTTGACATATCTTCTTGTATAGTACCTTAAGTATGTATAGGTTTTAAACTACTAACTAATTTGCACACACATATTAACATAATAGGAATATGGTGACATAAACAAAGCAAATCTATAATTACCATCCATCTCCAGTGAAGCCAAGAAAACCATTTAGGCACCCTAGGCATTTGTGAAAATTTATCTATGATATGATGGATATTGTCCAACTGTACTTGAACCATCAGACAAATTAAAGCAGCCCATTTCTGGGATCTGTTCACATCCCATATGTTCTTTTAACCATAGATAGTCTATAGTCATGAGATTTTGGAGTGCTACAACTTGCACCCCTCCCAACTCCTGGTTGAGTTCCAACAGTACAGATCCGGTCAAATTCGTTGTCTCACTGTATGCACATGCCAGCCTAGACATCTCCCTCCTCATTCTTATGGCAAGTCCAGGAGACGGTGGGCTGGATGCAGCCACAACCGCAGCGTCGTCCGGATCCCTGTAGAGGCTTTTTGATGATCATCCCCCGGCACAAGTCCTCCAGAGAGTGCTGATGCCGGAAGCTCCTCCTCATATCGTATCTTAGTTCATTTTCTGGGTATCCAAGCTAGGCCTTGATCTTCTGCATAGAAACAAACAGACCCTTTGCCCACACTTTGACATGCCCTCTATACCACTGTGCAGAACTCATTGGAGGTCAGCACACAGTAACTGCTTTTTTTTTTTTTTTTAATTAAGAGAAAGGAATATTATCAGAAAAGAGTACCTCCATAGCTGATCATCTGACACCCTTTAAGTGATCAACATTAAGGATATTTAAAGCATGCATTGATCTTTGATTTACCAATAGTTTTATCCTGTTAAGGAGTAATCCCCCTTTTCTTTCTTTCTTTCTTTTTTTTTTAATTTTTAATCTACACTTACATGAAGAATACTATGTTTACTATGCTCTCCCCTATATCCCCCCTAACAACCACATTACGGTTACTGTCCATCAGCTTAGCAAAATGTTGTAGAGTCACTACTTGTCCTCTCTGTGTTGTGCAGCCCACCCTCCCCTTTCTCCCTCCCCCCATGCATGCTAATCTTAATACCCCCCTTCTTTATCCCCCC
The DNA here is from genome assembly GCF_040802235.1 of Manis javanica. Classification (NCBI taxonomy): domain Eukaryota; kingdom Metazoa; phylum Chordata; class Mammalia; order Pholidota; family Manidae; genus Manis; species Manis javanica. The sequence goes on from NC_133158.1 coordinate 186,165,825, forward strand.
CCTTATCCCTCCCTGCCCACCCATCCTCCCCAGTTCCTTTCCCTTTGGTACCTGTTAGTCCATTTTTGGGTTCTGTAATTCTGCTGCTGTTTTGTTCCTTCAGTTTTTCCTTTGTTCCTATACTCCTCAGATGAGTGAAATCATTTGGTATTTCTCTTTCTCCGCTTGGCTTATTTCACTGAGCATAATACTCTCCAGCTCCATCCATGTTGCTGCAAATGGTTGGATTTTTCCACTTCTTATGGCTGAGTAGTATTCCATTGTGTATATGTACCACATCTTCTTTATCCATTCATCTACCGATGGACATTTAGGTTGCTTCCAATTCTTGGCTATTGTAAATAGTGGTGCGATAAACATAGGAGTGCATCTGTCTTTCTCAAACTTGATTGCTGCGTTCTTAGGGTAAATTCCTAGGAGTGGAATTCCTGGGTCAAATGGTAGGTCTGTTTTGAGCATTTTGATGCACCTCCATACTGCTTTCCACAATGGTTGAACTAATTTACATTCCCACCAGCAGTGTAGGAGGGTTCCCCTTTCTCCACAGCCTCGCCAACATTTGTTGTTGTTTGTCTTTTGGATGGCAGCTATCCTTACTGGTGTAAGATGATACCTCATTGTAGTTTTAATTTGCATTTCTCTGATAATTAGCGATGTGGAGCATCTTTTCATGTGTCTCTTGGCCATCTGTATTTATTTTTTGGAGAACTGTCTGTTCAGTTCCTCTGCCCATTTTTTAATTGGGTTATTTGTTTTTTGTTTGTTGAGGCATGTGAGCTCTTTATATATTCTGGACGTCAAGCCTTTATCGGATCTGTCATTTTCAAATATATTCTCCCATACTGTAGGGTTCCTTTTTGTTCTATTGATGGTATCTTTCGCTGTACAGAAGCTTTTCAGCTTAATGTAGTCCCACTTGCTCATTTTCGCGGTTGTTTTCCTTGCCCGGGGAGATATGTTCAAGAAGAGATCACTCATGTTTATGTCTAAGAGGTTTTTGCCTATGTTTTTTTCCAAGAGTTTAATGGTTTCATGACTTACATTGAGGTCTTTGATCCATTTTGAGTTTACCTTTGTATATGGGGTTAGACAATGGTCCAGTTTCATTCTCCTACATGTAGCTGTCCAGTTTTGCCAGCACCATCTGTTGAAGAGACTGTCATTTTGCCATTGTATGTCCATGGTTCCTTTATCAAATATTAATTGACCATATATGTTTGGGTTAATTTCTGGGGTCTCTAATCTGTTCCACTGGTCTGTGGCTCTGTTCTTGTGCCAGTATCAAATTGTCTTGATTACTATGGCTTTGTAGTAGAGCTTGAAGTTGGGGAGTGAGATCCCCCCCACTTTATTCTTCTTTTTCAGGATTGCTTTGGCTATTCGGGGTCTTTGGTGTTTCCATATGAATTTTTGAATTATTTGTTACAATTCATTGAAGAATGTTGCTGGTAATTTGAGAGGGATTGCATCAAATCTGTATATTGCTTTGGGCAGGATGGCCATTTTGACGATATTAATTCTTCCTAGCCATGAGCATGGGATGAGTTTCCATTTATTAGTGTCCCCTTTAATTTCTCTTAAGAGTGACTTGTAGTTTTCAGAGTATAAGTCTTTCACTTCTTTGGTTAGGTTTATTCCTAGGTATTTTATTCTTTTTGATGCAATGGTGAATGGAATTGTTTTCCTGAATACTCTTTCTATTGATTCGTTGTTAGTGTATAGGAAAGCTACAGATTTCTGTGTGTTAATTTTGTATCCTGCAACTTTGCTGTATTCTGATATCAGTTCTAGTAGTTTTGGAGTGGAGTCTGTAGGATTTTTTATGTACAGTATCATATCATCTGCAAATAGTGACAGTTTAACTTCTTCTTTACCAATCTGGATTCCTTGTATTTCTTTGTTTTGTCTGATTGCCGTGGCTAGGACCTCCAGTACTATGTTAAATAACAGTGGGGAGAGCGGGCATCCCTGTCTGGTTCCCGATCTCAGAGGAAATGCTTTCAGCTTCTCACTGTTCAGTATAATGCTGGCTGTGGGTTTATCATATATGGCCTTTATTATGTTGAGGTACTTGCCCTCTATTCCCATTTTGCTGAGAGTTTTTATCATGAATGGATGTTGAATTTTGTCAAATGCTTTTTCAGCATCTATGGAGATGATCATGTGGTTTTTGTCTTTCTTTTTGTTGATGTGGTGGATGATGTTGATGGATTATCGAATGTTGTACCATCCTTGCATCCCTGGGATGAACCCCACTTGGTCATGGTGTATGATCCTTTTGATATACTGTTGAATTCTGTTTGCTAATATTTTGTTGAGTATTTTTGCATCTACATTCATCAGGGATATTGGTCTGTAATTTTCTTTTTTGGTGGGGTCTTTGCCTGGTTTTGGTATTAGGGTGATGTTGGCCTCATAGAATGAGTTTGGGAGTATTCCCTCTTCTTCTATTTTGTGGAACACTTTAAGGAGAATGGGTATTGTGTCTTCTCTGTGTGTCTGATAAAATTCCGAGGTAAATCCGTCTGGCCCCGGGGTTTTGTTCTTGGGTAGTTTTTTGATTACTGTTTCAATTTCTTTGCTTGTAATTGGTTTGTTTAACTTTTGTGTTTCTTCCTTGGTCAGTCTTGGGAGGTTGTATTTTTCTAGGAAGTTGTCCATTTCTTCTAGGTTTTCCAGCTTGTTGGCATATAGGTTTTCATAGTAGTCTTTAATAATTCTTTTTATTTCTGTGGAGTCTGTCGTGATTTTTCCATTCTCATTTCTGATTATGTTGATTTGTGTTGACTCTCTTTTTCTCTTAATGAGTTGGGCTAGAGGCTTATCTATTTTGTTTATTTTCTCAAAGAACCAGCTCTTGGTTTCTTTGAGTTTTGCTATTGTTTTATTCTTCTCAATTTTGTTTTTTTCTTCTCTGATCTTTATTATGTCCCTCCTTCTGCTGACTTTAGGCCTCATTTGTTCTTCTTTTTCCAGTTTTAATAATTGTGATGTTAGACTATTCATTTGGGATTGTTCTTCCTTCTTCAAGTGTGCCTAGATTGCTATATACTTTCCTCTTAAGACTGCTTTCGCTGCATCCCACAGAAGTTGGGGCTTAGTGTTGTTGTTGTCATTTGTTTCTATATATTCCTTGATCTCTATTTTGATTTGTTCATTGATCCATTGATTATTTAGTAGCATGTTGTTAAGCCTCCATGTGTTTGTGAGCCTTTTTGTTTTCTTTGTAGAATTTATTTCTACTTTCATACCTTTGTGGTCTGAAAAATTGGTTGGTAGAATTTCAATATTTTGGAATTTACTGAGGCTCTTTTTGTGAGCTAGTATGTGGTCTATTCTGGAGAATGTTCCATGTGCACTTGAGAAGAATGTATATCCTGTTGCTTTTGGATGTAGAGTTCTGTAGATGTCTATTAGGTCCATCTGTTCTAGTGTGTTGTTCAGTGCCTGTGTGTCTTTACTTATTTTCTGCCCGGTGGATCTATCCTTTGGGGTGAGTGGTGTGTTGAAGTCTCCTACAATGAATGCATTGCAGTCTATTTCCCTCTTTAGTTCTGTTAGTATTTGCTTCACATATGCTGGTGCTCCTGTATTGGGTGCATATAGATTTAGAATGGTTATATCCTCTTGTTGGACTGAGCCCTTTATCATTATTTAGTGTCCTTCTTTATCTCTTGTTACTTTCTTTGTTTTGAAGTCTATTTTGTCTGATATTAGTACTGCAACCCCTGCTTTCTTCTCACTGTTGTTTGCCTGAAATATGTTTTTCCATCCCTTGACTTTTAGTCTATGCTTATCTTTGGGTTTAAGGTGAGTTTCTTGTAAGCAGCATATAGATGGGTCTTGCTTTTTTATCCATTCTATTACTCTGTGTCTTTTGATTGGTGCATTAAGTCCATTTACATTTAGGGTGACTATTGAGAGATATGTACTTATTGCCATTTCAGGCTTTAGATTCATGGTTACCAAAGGTTCAAGGTTAGCTTCTTTAGTATCTTACTGCCTAACTTAGCTCGCTTATTGAGCTGTTATATACACTGTCTGGAGATTCTTTTCTTCTCTCCCTTCTTATTCCTCCTCCTCCATTCTTCATATATTATGTGTTTTGTTCTGTGCTCTTTTTAGGGGTGCTCCCATCTAGAGCAGTCCCCGTAGGATGCCCTGTAGAGGTGGTTTGTGGGAAGCAAATTCCCTCAGCTTTTGCTTGTCTGGGAATTGTTTAATCCCACCATCATATTTAAATGATAGTCATGCTGGATACAGTATCCTTGGTTCAAGGCCCTTCTGTTTCATTGCATTAAGTATATCATGCCATTCTCTTCTGGCCTGTAGGGTTTCTGTTGAGAAGTCTGATGTTAGCCTGATTGGTTTTCCTTTATAGGTGACCTTTTTCTCTCTAGCTGCCTTTAAAACTCTTTCCTTGTCCTTGATCCTTGCCATTTTAATTACTATGTGTCTTGGTGTTGTCCTCCTTGGATCCTTTCTGTTGGGGGTTCTGTATAATTCCATGGTCTGTTCGATTATTTCCTCCCCCAGTTTGGGGAAGTTTTCAGCAATTATTTCTTCAAAGACACTTTCTATCCCTTTTCCTCTTTCTTCCTCTTCTGGTATCCCTATAATACGAATGTTATTCCTTTTGTATTGGTCACATATTTCTCTTAGTGTTGTTTCATTCCTGGAGATCCTTTTATCTCTCTCTATGTCAGCTTCTATACATTCCTGTTCTCTGGCTTCTATTCCTTCAATGGCCTCTTGCATCTTATCCATTCTGCTTATAAATCCTTCCAGGGATTGTTTCACTTCTGTGATCTCTTTCCTGACATCTGTGATCTCTTTCCAGACTTCATCCCACTGCTCTTGCATTTTTCTCTGCATCTCATCCCACTGCTCTTGCATTTTTCTCTGCATCTCATCCCATTGCTCTTGCATTTTTCTCTGCATCTCTGTCAGCATGTTCATGATTTTTATTTTGAATTCTTTTTCAGGAGGACTAGTTAGGTCTGTCTCCTTCTCAGGTGTTGTCTCTGTGATCTTTGTCTGCCTGTAGTTTTGCCTTTTCATGTTGATAGATATAGTTTGCAGAGCTGGTACAAGTGACTGCTGGAAGAGCTTCCCTTCTTGTTGGTTTGTAGCCTTTTCCTGGGAGAATAGCGACCTCTAGTTGCTTGTGCTGGGCAGCTGTGCGCAGACAGGGCTTCTGCTTCCTGCCCAGTTGCTTTGGGGTTTATCTCTGCTGTTGCTGTGGGCTTGGCCTGGCTGGGGCTGTTCCTCCAAAATGGTGGAGCCCCATTGGAGGGGGAGCGGCCAGGAGGCTATTTATCTCCGTAAGGGGTCTCTGTGCTCCCTGCTGCCCAGGGGGTTAGAGTGCCCAGAGATCCCCAGATTCCCTGCCTCTGGTCTAAGTGACCTGTCCTGCCCCTTTAAGACTTCCAAAAAGCACTCTCCAAACCAAAACAACAACAGCAACAATGAGAGAGGGAACAGAAAGAAAGAAAAGAAAAAAAAGGAAAAAATAAGCGATTTTTTTTTTTCTTTTTTTTGTCCTCAGGTGCCAGTCCCAGGCACCCGCTCACTGGTCCTGCTGCCCTGTCTCCCTAGCACCAGGGTACCTGTCCTTTCAAGGCTTCCAAAAAGCACCCACCCACCGGTCCCGCAGGGAAGGAACGCTCGATATTCTTTGTCCTCAGGCACTAGTCCCAGGCACCCGCTCACTAATCCCGCCGCCCTGCCTCCCTAGCACCGGGGTCCCTGTCCCTTTTAGGCTTCCAAAAAGCGCTCGCAGAAAAGAGAAAAAAAAAAAAGGGGAAAAACGCGCGATTTCCTCTGTCCTCAAGTGCCGGTCTCAGGCACCCGCCCACCGGTCCCGCAGGGAAAAACGTGGGATATTCTTTGTCCTCAGGCGCCCGTCCCAGGCACCCGCTCACCAGTCCCGCCACCCTGCCTCCCTAGCACTGGGGTCCCTGTCCCTTTAAGGCTTCCAAAAATCGCTCGCCAAAAAGAGAAAAAAAAAAGGGGAAAAACGCGCGATTTCCTCTGTCCTCAGGCACCGGTCTCAGGCACCCGCCCGCCGGTCCCGCAGGGAGAAACGCGGGATATTCTTTGTCCTCAGGCGCCGGTCCCAGGCACCTGCTCACCGGTCCCGCCACCCTGCCTCCCTAGCAACGGGGGCCCGTCCCTTTAAGGCTTCCAAAAAGCGCTCGCCAAAAAAAAAAAAATGCTCCGGTTTCTTTCCACCCGCCGGGAGCCAGGGGGAGGGGCGCTCGGGTCCCGCCAGGCCGCGGCTTGTATCTTACCCCCTTCGCAAGGCGCTGGGTTCTTGCAGGTGTGGATGTGGTCTGGATGTTGTCCTGTGTCCTGTGGTCTCTATTTTAGGAAGATTTTTCTTTGTTATATTTTCATAGCTCTATGTGTTTTTGGGAGGAGATTTCCACTGCTCTACTCACGCTGCCATCCTGGCTCCGCCTCCCACAGAAATTTTAAGATGTGAGGGCAAAGTATTTTTAACATATAATCATCACATAAATAAAAATGAAAAGTCCTATAGAAAATGAGTGCTTATATCCATTTTAATCTCTTATGTTTAGAAAATCAGGTATCATCAATATCATTTTAATTGATGAATCAAATCTTCCATCATCACTAATCTAGTATCCCTATAAATTTTGGAAGAGAACAATACATTATACAGGAAATATGTAATAAAATATATAAATGATCCAGAGGAAAATAGATAAGTTCTAATTATGAGTGAGAATTGTCTTTTTCTTATTGATTCTCATCCTCATTAGGTCTAATATCATATTAATTCCTTTCACTTGAAATGGTAGTATACATTTCTATAGAAAGTGATTTAATGATATCCTCTGTATAATTCCTGACAAATTTCCTCTTCAATATTATCTTAATCTTATTTAGCATCTCTGATATTTTTTAGATTCTCTTTTGTCCCATTAAATGCTTAATGCATGTGAAAAATATTCCCATCCTCAGAAATAAATATTAATTTATGTAATCTGAAAAAATAAGAGTGCTATTGTAAAATGGGACTTAATAGACTTTAATCAGAAATAATGGCATAAAGCAAAGCAGAGAAAATTCAGGGTGACTGTCAGGAAACTTTTAGTGGCTTTGTAAAAATGATTGTGAGTCTGGTCAGAAACATCTTATGGGAACAGCATACAAATAGGAAATAATTCCCAGCAGAGCATTTTATTTTACTGTTTAGAATAGTTTTGCAGCAAACAAAGGGGTGGAAATTGCTCCTGGTTCAGGAGTAGCTGGGCTGACTGTTACGTGTCAGGTCATTCACATATCCTGTTATTTTGGCGGGTTTTGTCATTAGCTTTTACACAACAGCAAAGAATTTGTAAACAATTTTCCTTTATTCAGAGCCTTTCATCAACCTTAGCTCCCACTTTTTCCCACCTCTTCATACTTTTTCAAGCGTATCTTTTATGCAGTGTTTGATTCTCACAGAATAGGTTCTTGTCAAAGATATTTAATATACTTTTGAAGAAAAATGTTTCACATAGAAAATAGTGTTTCAGTGAATTGATGAATGAAATTACTGTACTGTATTCTGGCATGTGGTAAGGACAGATTTCTGCCTTCATGCTTATTTATGCTGCCTGCTTAGGGGTGTCATGGACATCCCACAGGAAGTCCCCACTGGTAGCCCTCTTGGAATGATTATGGTGCATTTCATGAAATGGAGTTAGTTTCATGCATTCAGAACTACCAGAAGCATATGTTGGAAGTTTAGATTTCAGTTTCTTTGCTGTGCCCTAGAAGCCAGGAACAACCTGTGCTGTTTGAAGAATACTACCATTGGTATTTTGGCTGATTCTGGACTGCATCTTAAAAATTACTGAACACTCCGGGCCCTCCCTGATTCAGATCTGAATTTTGGAGACCAAAAACAGAATGTATACTGAGCATCTCACTCGAAAGTGCTCTGGTTTTTACATTCTTTCCACATCTTATACAAAAAGTAAAACCACCTATTATGGTTGTGCTGCTTAAAAAAGGGTTTATTATAGTTGTACTCATTTTAATTTCTAAATGCTAAATACGGTTTCAGCTATCAGCATTATTTTTAAATTAGAAGAAATGTTTAGTGGTACTGATAATGAAAACCTTGTTGATTTTGTTTCATGATTATTAAATACAAATGAATGGAATCTCTGCTAAAAAAATTTATGTTTTTATTTAAATTAGAGAAGGCAAAGAATATTCTAATTTAGCTTAAAAGTTATTAACTAAAGGATACAAATCAATAAATTAGATAGCAATAGTCAATGATAAGACTTGAATCACAAAACAAATGAGCCCCTGGAATCCATGTTTATCATTGTATCATTGTCATTATATAAGTAAATATTTATCCTTACAAACATATTTTACACATAGTTCAATAAACCTCTCTTCTTAGTGGTTTTTCTAATTACAAGTAAACTGAATGAACTACAAAGCCAATAGACCAGTGAATAAAAGAAAAACCTGAAACAAAAATAATGAGCTAAATGGCATTTCTTGTACTTGTGATGAGTCTGCGAGCTCATGAATCACAAATTCTTACTTATTTTTTCAACATTCACTTATCTAAAAAATGCAGGAAGGGAAGAAATAGAACGTATTTGTTGCCTCAGTTATGGTCATCTAACATAGACTACGCAATATTCAGCCAGAATGCAGTTCTAGGATAAAAGAGCAGAATAACAAGCCTTGGGCAGATTAAAGGATTTTGTAAAGTTTGAAGTTTATACCAAACTGAAAAATAAAATAGGCATTCTGAATAACTACCTTATTATAATTTTCTTAAGCTTCTGATTCTCTACAAATTAGAAGACTCTTCAATCATTTCCAGTGGATTTGGTAGCTTTCAAGAAGACCATGGACGTGCCATGGGGTGGCCACTGATGTTTTGAGAAGTTCTAAATACACTTCAGTGTGATATTTAATGTTTGGTCAAGAAGCTTGAGACTGGGGGATCTGCAAGGAAATATTTGATTTATTATGTATTTCTGAAGTTACTGAGTTATGAACAGTAGTGACAAATGAAAGGACTGTATCTTACTAGAAAAAAGACTCACCAAAATTTATTTTAAATGATTATCATTCACACTAATTTCTCTATATATTTTATTGTTTAACTTGATTTGTCTTTATAAATGTATATAAATACATATATATGTATATAACACATATGTGTAAGTATTTAACTTTAGATATTGAAAGCAGTAAAGCATCCAACATTAATTCTATCCATAATATAGCTATGGCCATATTATAATTTGAGATATTCATTTTATTTCCTATAATACAGGATGAAGTCTGCCCCAAAGCTGAGGGAGATGAAATTCAGAAGTGTGTGTGGGCCTCAGCTGTTAATGTCAAAGACAAGTTCATTTATGTTGCACAACCAACACTGGACAGAGTCCTTATTGTTGATGTGCAGTCCCAAAAAGTTTTTCAGGTATGAATGATTCCTAGTTCTAAATGTGATTTAAAAAAATTATATAATCTAATTATCTTTGGTTATCATTGATAAGTTGCTTCATTATTTGGGTAACTGGAAAATATATGCACTTTCTGCACATTGTCCTCTCATTCTTCTCCTTGAGCCTAATGAATTGATAGGTAACTTAAATATCTTTTCAAAATTATATTCCATAAACACATCACAAAAATAACACTACTAGTTCCACAACAATAATCATCATCAAAGTTGCTTATTCTTTCTAGATCAAGGAGAATCCCAGTCAGAGGCCAATTAACATCCCTAGTGTCATCCCAGAGATTTTTCTCATTTCATTCTTAACAAAAGCTGAGACAATAGTAGGCTTTACTGGACGATATAACTTAGTAGGTTTTGCTGTAGCAGTAAAACAAGTAATATGTAGGTCATCGATAGAGAAAAAAGTCTCCAACAAACATTGTCATGGTCATAGTTGTGAAAACCATTCTGATTCATTTCCTGGTCTTTCCAAGACTGTCCGACTCAGGCAGTCCACTTGGGCTCAGTGGCACAACAGCCGAAGAGCGCTGTAGGGTTTGCTTCTGAGCAGTCTGTCTCCAGTATCTGGGCTCTTTATTAGTATGATCTATTCCTTCTCAGCCCAGGGAAAAACAACTTACAATAGCTTTATAAGATATGTATAATCTGTTAAATGGGAATAATAACTGCATATCTCATAAGGTTATATTAAGGATTAGATCAATTAATGCAAAAAAGCATTTGTATCAGTGCTTGGCATATATTAGAGCTATATACCTGTTTACTATAAAAATTCTGAGAGACACTGGAACCTAACCGTTCCTTATATTTACAAATTTTTTTTTGGTATCAATACTGGCTTGAAATAGAATATTGAAGTAGGTGTTAATCCCTCCAATATTGATTACTGACTAGAACCACAAAAAATGCTAAGGAATACATAGTTGAGCTTCCCATTCTAAGAGTCCTTAACAGCTTCACATGAATTCATCTATCCATCTATCTGTTCATCTATCCTATATAAATCTGTTGATTGCCTATGAGATATTTTTGGTATCACAAATAAAAGACTGAAAAGTATTTCTATTAGAAAGCTCCAGTATCTCTAGGGTCACAAATTGACAGCAGAAAATTAGTCTAATGGTTCAGTATCTAATATGAGAATGATCAGTACAATCGTAAGTAAAAGGATAAATAACTGTTCCATGGGAAAACTCTAAGGTCTCCAAGGGTTGCTCAGTTATCATGTATATACTATCTAATGGTCCAATATCTAATGTGAGAATATATTTTTCTGTATATTTCATCTCTTATGCTTCTGTCTTTGAGACCACTGAATTTTTGATCAGGTTGATTTTATTATTTCAGCTGTAACAAATCACAGTCATTCAGTTTGAGATTATCAAGACCTTTTAGCTAATAGGTTAAAATTAAAAGTATGTTTCAGGAATAATCAAGCTGGTCTTTAAATTCAGTTTTCAAACTGGAAACCTACACTGACTGAATACATTACTACATATTCAAATGTGAGGAAAGCTAACATCACTTACTCATATAACTTCCATCTTCTGACAATGATGTAAAAATTTAAATTATAGAAAATATTTACAATTAAGTGTTCCTGTAATGGTAAGAATCAGATAAACCATATTGTTTTTGGAAGTACCTATAGTTACTGTTGAATAGAAAGAGAATGTAAAAAACATACAATGCTAAAATATTAAAAAATCATGTTATGATATAATCCTGATTGTGGGCAGTTTTTAGACATGAATCTTAGAAAATTGGGCCTCAGTCTAAGTGGTACTCCTTAAGATCTTGTTATGATAAAATAATAAGGATAAGAATTATGCTTTATTACTCCATCTAGTCATTACCTATCCAAAGATTATCCTATGTAGATTTCTATCACCATAAGTAAATATTGCCTGATTTTGAATGTTACGCACACGGAAACACGGAGCAGGCATGGCTTGTGTTCAGCCACTGGCTCTACACTGACTGAGATCATTTTGTTTGCATGCTGCTGCTGTTAGTGTTATTCTGTTTTTTTTCCTCTAGACAATTCTGTTACAATAGATTCTCATTGCTGATTCTGTATTTGAAAATTAACCTACTCTCTCAAATTTATTTAAAACACAAAATCAATACTCAATAGCACTTTCCCAGTCACTCAGGGACACACACAGAGCAGGGAACATTCTGTCTCCCACATACATGTTCCCAGCTAAGGTTCAACAAAAAGAGGCTCTGACTTTCTGTTTTAATTTTCATACTGTAAACAAGTGTTCTTTTAATCTACATAGAGTATTTTTTTTGCATTTTTCCTTTGTTGGCAATTTTGCTGTTTAAAATGGCCCCTCCATAGTGCTGAAATGCTTATGCAAGAAGGACATAATGTGCTTCATTCAGGCATGAGGTGTAGTGTTGTTTGGCTATGAGTTTGATGTCAATTAATGAAGAATCTATAAGTAAAGTGTCTTTGAACAGAAACACACATGAAATAAAGTTATGCGTTTATCAGTTGATAAAAATCTTTGACCAAATGTTCATAGGAACTTAACTACGTATTTCCTCTAGAAGGAATGGTTCGGTATCCAGAAATTCAGTGTTTGTGGTGACATTATAGAACAACTACCACTAATAATGATAATCAAAAGTATTTGACTATATCAAACTTTATTTACCCATTAATAGTAGAAAGGATACATGTCAGAAGGAGATAATGAAAAGAAAGGGGAAAAGTTAATATTTAGATCAAAATGAGTGCTAATGAGTGATAATTACCTATAATGTAATAAGGAATAATATATATATTATATTATAATTTATCATACAATATGTAAAATAAAATACAGTAAATCCTCAGATTTACAAGTGACATTGACATAGAAATAAAAACCAATACTTAAATATATCAGTATGGCACAACCAAAGATCAAACGAAAGATCTTGAAATGGCAGATCATTTACTATGAGCTGCAATTTTCTCAATAGCATAATGACACAAAAGAAAGTGAAATATTATTAAATGGCTAGATGGAAATAAAATGTACTCTGATATTATATGGTTAGTGAACATATAATTCTAAAGCCAGACATAATTTATTTATTGTGTCAGATACACAAAAACATAGACCTTATCACCAACATAAATGGAACCAGAACTAAGACTGAAAATTGTTTGCTTCAGGAATATGGAAAATTAACTTAACAATAAATTTAATGTGTTAGTGAACCAGTAAATTGATAAACACATAATCTATTAAACCATACTGTCAATAATAGTAAAGTTATTCTCTGCATTTAAGTTTGAAATTTTTAACAGGAAACACAGGACAAAAATAGCAAATAAAGTTTTTAAATATTGTACTATAGTATTTAGGCAGTGAGGATGATTTGATTTTAAATATGTAAGGGTTCTTGTATTATTTTGCAATGGGAGTAATAACTGGTTATCCACAAATATGTTAAGTATATTTATTAATATTTCAAGAGCCTAAGTTGTTTTTATTTGAAGTAGTTAAATTCAATGAATGACATACAAATAAGTACAGTTGAAGGGAAAAGAAATAAGAAAGACAAAACAATAAGAATGGAAAAACCAGGACAAATAGGAAAAAAATAAAATAAGAATTTGATAGAATAAAACCAAATATTTGAATAAAATTTGATAGAATACAACCAAATAAAAGCCCATAATTACAATAACTGAGAACAGACTAAAGTAACAAACTGAAAGGCAGAAAGAAAATTTTGGGAATGAATAATGAAAACCTAGTCATATGAAGATTAAAAGAAAATTATACACATAGGGACAATATGAGATATTTCAGGCATATGCTAAAAACAAAACAATAAAGCTGGAGAAGTTATTTTACTATCCAGCTTTAAAAGGTACTTTAAGGCACAAAGCATTAAGTCCAAGCAAGTACTTGATAATAATAAAAAAATGATTAAGAACATAGAAGATAAAAAACATGATTAGTTACAATTTTTTAAAATGACTATTGCATGAACTACTGGAGGAGATACATATATGATCAGAGTGAGAAGTACGTGATACATCCATAATTGGTAAATCAATACATAAAATTAATACTATATGTGAATTGAACAACACCCTTACTATGCTTAAACTAACAGATACAGGAATTAACCTTGGCATCCAGCAATGATTCAATATACATCATCACTAAACATTTCACTATCTTAATGTGTTCAGGCTGCTACAACTAATTATGACAGACTGCATAGCTTATAAACAATGGTAGTTAATTTTGCACAGTACTCAGACTGTGAAGTCTGAGATCAGGGCGCTGGCATGCTCATGATCAGGTGAGGGCCCTCTTCCTGGTTCACAGCCTGCATTGTCTCACTGCATCTCGCATAATGGAAGGGTTAGGGATCTCTGTGGGGTCCTTTTCTTAAAAAAGCACTAATCTCATTAATGAGGGCTTCCTACTCATAACCTAGTACCCCCTTTCTAAAGCCCTCAACTCCTACTACCATCATCTCTGGGAGCTTGGATTTCAACATGAATACTGGGGGAACATAAATATTCAGACCATAGCAATCACTAAATGAAACATTTAGTGAAAATGAACACTAAATTAGGCTATAAATTAAGCTTCAAGAAATATTAATGAAATTATTTCATGCTGATTCTCTGAAACAATGTTAAGCTATCAACACTGAAGTAAATTTAAAATATCAGTATAAATATCAAGTAATATTTGATAATCGTGATTAAATATGTTGAATCCAAATAAGGTTGTACTTTGAGAGAATTTTGCTGCTTTAATTTAGACAAATAATAATAGACTGAAAACATGTAATTAGATAATTTTAGAAATTAGCTGAAAGAATCAGGATACTCTAACAAAGAAGAAAGTACGAGAAATGAATATAAAGACTTAATGAAATTAAAGTATAAAAGGTAAAAATTTGTTTATTCAAAAAAGACTTAACAAAAGGAAACTCTTTGGAAATTTTGGCAAAGAACAAGGACAAAAGTCACGATTAAAATTATTAGAATTCAATAAAAGAAGATGTAACCACAATCTTAGTAGAGAATAAAAGGAACTAAGAAACTGTTAGAGTAAAAGTCACGGTAGTAAACTTTTAAAACATAGTGGGAGGAACAAATTAAAAAGAAAATATAAGTTAATAACATGTAACCCAAAAAGGAATAAAAAGGAATATTTTTATGACTAATTAAATGAAATTATTTAAGAATACTAAATCAAAAAAATTCTGTCCCATATAGGTTTACTGGGAAAAGTTCTACCAAACTTTAACATTTTAGCAGGCAATTTCATGAGTTCTAGTAATTTAAATATGTGTGTCCTCATTGACTTGGTCGTTGACTTCCTGTTTTAATCCTCTGTGCTGTGAGTATAGTCTCTGTGTATTCTCAGACTTCTGTCTCATCGAAAATATATCTTAACATTCCCTTAGTGCCTCTTGCTCTGCACCTCCACTATCAGCTTTCTAGCCTTGCTTTCTTGTGTGTGCCTTCTGTTTGGAGAACAGTAGGCACCGAGAACAGCAAATCAGCTATGTCTCTATTGTAGGAGAAACGTGGGCACTTAGTCCTTGGAACAGAGAGGCAGAGGCAGGAGTATGTCTTGGGCTGCTCATGGAGCTTTGGAAGGTGTATGATGCAGTCAAATATTACCCTTCTGTTAATGAAAAGGAAAGGTTTTGAAATTATAGCATCTACGGAATACTTTGCTGGAAAGGAGAATGAAGTACCAGCTGCAATGACGTGGGTCATTCATTCTACAACATTCTACAACTTCTGTTGAAATTTTTGAGGTCACCGAAGTTTATGAAATGAAAATGTCCGTACTGGGTACATTCAGTCTCGTAGTCTTTCTGATATGGACACTACTTCTTGAGGCCTTTGTTAACTTTTAAATAGCAACCTAAGATTATAGATATATAACACAAATATTCTCTTTTTAAGAAATTAAAATTTTTTTCTATCTTTGAATTTGTCTTCAGATCTCTTTTTTTTGTAGCAACCATGTATAATTTTAGTCGGTGAACCTCTCTAGATAATTCCATGAGTCTACTACCTACTGGGTGAAATAACATGTCCTATTTGTTTTAACATTACCTTGAATAATGTGAATTTGAATCCTCAAAAGTACATGCTTAAAGGTGAATTATGAATATCCTAATGACTCTATTTTATCCTTGAAAGTACTTCATTTCTTAGAATTTTAAATTCCCTCAAATTCTCCCTAATTTAAAGACAACATATAAATAATAAACATTAAAGAGTTAAATATTGAACCTGTGTTTTATAAATTAATAACCAAGGTAATTTGAGTTTTAAACTATTTAAAGAAATAATATTTCTATCTACTTATAAGCTAAATTTAGAAACTTTATTTGTGATTTAAAACTTTATTTAGGTAGTGCATCAGTCTCATAAAACTTTATTTATAACAAAAGGCAGAGCATACTCTTAAAGTCATCTGCAAAGTACAAAGTTAATTTTGTAAAATATAAATTACCTTTTTTCAATATGACCACTTTTCTCAACTAATGTTAGAAGTCAGCCTTTTTTGTATCCAAATGGCACTAATTGTGTGTTTTGCCTCTCTTTATTTAGTTGAACTCATACTATATAGAGTTAATTAAGAATATTAATTATAATTAAAATGTAGTTAAGCATCTCCCAAACATGATAAAACATGCTATAGAATTTTCTACTGCATGAATATAGAAATGAGATGGTGCCTTAAAATCAAATGCCTTATTCCTGAAAAAAAAAAAGTAAGTAAACAAAGAAAAAAGAACACTAAACTTATTTAAATTTAATCTTTCAAGTTTTCTTTTTCATTTCAATTAAAGTAGATTCCTAGTGTTTTATACTGACCTTATCTAAGAAATAATATTTCTGACTTTTTCTTTTGTATTTGTGTGGATTGGTATTAAATATGTGTTTTAGTATTAAAGACTTAAAAATTTGGGCAGCATTGTTACGTTTTATTGTTCAAATGACAAACATTTTCTTGACAACATGAGATTTTACAAACTTCATGTTAAATTATTACCATTAGGGTATATTTGTTTTCAGTGGATACATCATATAATTTTTATCTGCAGCTTAAAAAGTAAAAGGTCACAATTTTTAATGGAATCTGTAATCTTGGTGTTTTTAAAATTTCAAAAGATTATTGCTTTCTTACTACTAAAATATTTGTAAGAAGGACACACAGGTGATATTTTGCTGCAAAGACTAACTGGTAAGCAACTGACCTCATTTTGTCTGCTGTGGAGCTAAAGTAGGTTCTGCTTGGATGCAGAAGTGGCTTATTGTGACACCTCAGGAGTATTCTTAAGTGTCATCAGCAGTCTCCTCTAGCCATTAGCTCATTATCTTGAGAATCTACATCATTAGTTTAAATTAGGTTCACTTAATTAGCCAGCTGGTACTCTGCTTGTCAGACTGATAAACAAGCTGTGCTTCACTGTTCCTTCATGTCAAGACTAAATCCCACATTTTGTGTGTCATTGCTGCTGTTCTCCATTTCACCCTTACAAAATAAGCCATTCTTATGCAAAATGGTGCAACTTGTCAATGGCCAGTGTAGCATGTGTTTCAAAATTTTTGTATTTATTGCAACCCCTCAAGAAATGTGAATGAATTTGTATAACACTAGGTGTGCTGGGATTATGAGGCAGTCGAGGTTTACAGATCAAGAGTCAAAAAAAAAAATCCACAATATAAGTAAATTGTCTTCTTAAGCAATGTTTTGAAACATTAAAGAAAAAATGTTTTTATCAATATCTTTATAAAACTACAGCAAACACCAACTTATGATTACATTTAATATGGTGTATTTTAAACATATTTTTACAAAGGAATAAAATAAGTTAATTCGTCATGAAAATATTACATCCTGAAAATGGCACTTAAATAAGAAATTAAAAAATATGGATTCCAGGGCCTGAATATGTACCTTATTACTATTAATTAATTACACTCACAAAATATTCAGTTATCTGGAAGATATTTCTGAAAATCTTTACTAAATTAGTAAGTCCTTTGGGAGAAAGATTATGCCTTTCTTATCTGAATTTCACCATGCCAAGCAAAGGTTAAGTATACAGAATCAGAGTGTGTATGATATGGGAGAGAAATTTCCAACCTATAGTATCAAAACCTTTTATTTAAACAGTGTTACAGAATCATTTAATAGATCAAAAGTTATTCCCTTTGTTCTCTGGTGAGGTTTACCTGCTACAAATGTTTCATTTCGATAGGCTCCTCAAGACAAAGTTCGAAAACAATGTTTCTAGCAAAATAATATTGGTAGTCAAATGCAAATATATCGGTGATAAATGAGCATTCTACGTAGGTTACATGAGGAGAAAGATGAGTATATATGCAGTACTTTTTCCCAATTATATATTCTTTAACACTGTCATTTAGCTTATATCATTTTCCCTAGAAATGGTTGGTGGCTGAGAAAACAAAAAATACATACACACACTCATCTCCACAGTGGAGTGTATACAACACAAGGGACGTAAAAGAAGAATGTTTGTGGGAAGGCAATCCTTGTACATCATTTGTATTTTTTTATCTGAAAAAGAATATTACATTTTAAAAATATTTAGTATATGGGTGACTATTGGAGGCCTGACTTCATCTGAACATTGGACAGGACGTACACATAGTGGACATGAAGGTGTCCTGAGAGGAAAGTGGGAGTTTTACTATAGGAGGGATCAACATTTGTCCCCTTAGTCTTCTGTTCGCTTTTATCTGCACGAAGGGAGTAACAATAGCACACACCTCAACAGAAAGACTTTTGGGAAGATAAAATAAAAATAATTGTATTTGTGAAATATTCAGAAGAAAACTTCATAACAAGCTTGGTGCAGAGTATAATCATTTTTATTAAATAAAATAATAATGATGAAATTAGTAATAATGCTTTGGCATGTTGTTCAATTTTGCAATGTGTTTTTCCCAATTAAGTAGTTTAGAGGTTAATTCGTGGTATATTTAGTAGTACTATTTGAAAGGTGTTGTTTTAAGTGAGGAGGTTATAGTACTGACCTACACCACACATAAAGATGCCTTCTTGGAGCTTACAATCCCCTGGATGGGGACAGACAATGAAAAATCAAATGCTGAAACTATAAATTATATAATATGTAAGGTGGTGTCACTGCAAAAGGTAAAACGAAAGAGTCAGGTCAGGTGTTTCTGGGAAAGCTAAGAATGGGGGAAGTGCACGATGGGAAGGCTGGTTACAGTATGAAATAGAGAAGTCAGACTGGCTTCCTTGAGAAGGTGTGTTCTGAGCAAGGAAGGTGTTGAGGAACCACTCATTGAGTCTCTACAGGAAGACGTTTCTGTGGAAAAGCCTTCCGAAGGCAGAAGTGCGGCTGGCAGGTTGGATGAGCAGCGTGGAGTCCAAGAGCTTCTGGACTGGGGTCATCGAGGGGACAGTAATAGGCGATGGCATCAGAGGAAAAGATGGGAGTGACAGGTCAGGCAGGGTGTGGTCATCAGCATGAGGACTTTCCACTTTTACCAAGAGAGAAATGAGAAGACACTGCAGTGTTTGAACAGATTAGTGTCATGATCTGTCTAACACTTCCACAAAAAAAAAATCACTCTGACAAATCTGTTTAGGAAGTTGATGAGTAAAAAGTTAGGCTTTAGAACTGATGTGGTAAGGTTAGAAATGATGGATGTTCTGTCCATTGTGGAAGCAGAGAGGGGCTGCAAAGAGGTCAGTGGAAGGCAGAGATAATAGTGCTTCCTGAGGACATGAGGTAGGGTGAAAGAAGGCAGTGGAGAATAACAGACTCTCTACAGTCGTTTTCCTAAAATGGAGAGAAACATTTAAACTGTTTTATACCACAAAGGCTTACAGGTTTAATTGTGGAAAGGATTTTTAATGTCAAAAATAGTGTCTTTGACTTTTACAGAAGCTAATGATCTAAATTCACTGATTCATTTAAAGTAACTTCCAGAGTATACTAGCAGATATTTTGTTAAATCCAACACATATAATTTATCCCTTTCAAAAGTTGATGATATAAGTATGAAAATATCTGTTTTCTGATTGAAAATTGAGTTGTGGCAAGACTATCCTGAAGGTGGTTGTTTGGAAATATTTTTGTAATTGTTACATGATTTTGTTGCTGTAAAAACACATAAATGTTTTCTCTGTAAAATGTGTTATAGCTGCACACTTGAAAACGTGTAAACAGATTTAGCCTTAGAATTAAACATTTTCCAAATAAAATGTGTTAGATGTAATTTTCTTCATTTTGATCTGGATGCTCTTCTCAGTTCTAATGAGCTTTATAACCAAATACCAAAATAAACTGAATTTAATATCAAACTTTTAAAATGATGAAATACAAAGTGCTCAAAAATTTTGGAGAACCTTGGGCAGACATTTTTCACATTCCGAAGTTGTTTGGAAAAGTAATTGATATTTTCTTCTTGCAAATATATATATATATATATATATATATCTTAATTTATTTGAAATCAATTAATCAGGGACTGCCTTTTGACATCTCCTAGAACATTTTTTCATAAGTAAACCCTAAAAAGTAATCTCTGTCTTCCTATTTATAAAAATATTCATACTTCAAAACTCAGTTAAAACCTCACTTCCTCCTCTGAGCCCTCACCCTGCATTGTACTTCTTCCCCTGAACTTGCAAGGCTTTTGGTCCTTGTTTTTACGTTGTGATATGCATCAAGTTATGGTAAGTTCACCTTTCACCTTCTAGCCTATAAATTCTTCAAGGATAAAGACTGTGTTTATTTACTTTCTCTTTTAGGTCTCAGTTTCTCCATTTGCTAAATAAGTACATTGCATCTGTAACTTCAAAACACTATGATTCTAATTGTCATGAAAATACCTCTAGTTCAATTGGCTTTTCTAATAGTAGCAGGAGTAGAATTTCCACAGTGCTTCTGCCAAGCACACCCTAGCACTTACATTGGCTACCTCACCTAATATTCACACAGCCCTTTAAAGTAGGTTTTATTATTCTCCCCATTTTTTATAGAGGAATTTGAGCCACAGAAAAGTTTAATAACTTTCCAAGGAAATTATTATTATTATTATTATTATTATTATTATTATTATTATTATTATTTTATTTTAAGTGAAGGCAATAGGATTTAAGTTCTATTCAGAATACATGTTCATAAGCGTGGTGTATACTGCCTCTCACTGATTCCCATGGGTTTCTTCCCGTTTCCCAAAAGAGAAAAAAAACAAAGGAGTGCTTCTTATACGAGAGGCACAAAGAGGAAGGCAGCATATGCATACCCTGCCAGGAATCACGCTGTCAGCCAGGAGGGATGGTCTGTCAAGTGCAGAGGCTCCCACACTGGGAAAGAACACAGACTATCAAACCTTAGCCCAGCTGATCCGTGGCTGGATGACTGCTGGTAAAACTGAGTCGCAGTTTCCTTATCCTGTTTTATGTGTATAGTAACATAACTGATGGATTGTAGTACGTATGCCCGTATGAAATCCTTGTTATGAAAGTACCTGATGAAAACAAAAAAGAATCTCATGACAGCTGGCAAACTGGAATTTTCATTCAAATTTGTTTTATGCTATAAAATTAGAAAAAAATTATAGGAAGTTATTTATAAAAGGTGTTTCCTTGTAAAATGGATAGCTTGAAATTAAGGTGTGTGAAATAACCTCTGGCAACAATTTGTCTTCCGGAAGTTTTCCTTTAAGTGCTAAATATATAAATATTAGAAGAAACACACATTCACTATATGAAGTATGGTACAAACAATTTGCTTCTCCTTTCTGTGGTTTTAAATTTCTCATTTAGGAAACTAAATTAGGTAATTTGTTATTAGAGTTACAACCATATATCAGATTGTTGGCTTTTTAGTATTACAGATTGTCAAATCCAATAGCCAGTATCAGGATGGAAAAACCTAATAGTACAAACGTAATTCTTGTCAGTATTCAACAATTGGTTAAAATGTACATGTAATCATTTATATCCTGAGTTTCTAAATAACTTATCCATCGCATAAATTTTTCATAGGTAATTAGTGAACGTAAGATATTTGGACTGTTCCATAATTGCTGTTCTAGTTTTAAACTAATATTTCAGTCTGAAACATTTTTTTTAACTCCTATTATTACAGGCAGTAAGCACAGACCCTGTCCCAGTTAAATTACACTACGATAAATCCCATGATCAGGTCTGGGTGCTAAGCTGGGGTACCATGGAGAAGACTTCTCCGACACTACAGGTAAGTACATTTCAGGAAATCTGAGAAAACAATGCTCTCTGAAACCTTAGATATCAACTTGGGTATTTATGACTGTTTGACAATGATGTTCTTCCATCTGAAGGCTGTACTTGGATCACTTCTAGATCTGCATGGAAAAAGGAAAAGAAGAATTGATAAGCACTGTTTTGAACTGGAAAATATTATAGGTCCTATTTATCGAAGGATAGATTTATATGCAAACAGAATAAGCTATTATTACAAAGCCAGTGTCATTAGGAAAAAAATGTCATAATTTACCTTTTGAGAATTTCTTACCTGTCTCCAGTTTTCATGAGATTTTTCTTACTTCCATCTATCTTTTCAAAGTGAAACCTGGAGGGTGGGCCATGGGAGACAGAGGCACAGAGAGCTGGATGGAGTCTCAAAGCAGATCGCCAATCTTCTCCTCAGAGACAGTATTTTATATCTGTGCCCAGGCTCGTTTCTAATTGGGGGATATGTAATGTCAATTTTGTGGAATTTGCTTATGTTTTGACATTTTTTATAAGAGAACGTGACCGAGAAAAAAATACATACATTTTGACAATGACTCTTTGGCACTGACCTTAAATTTTGGAGTTATAAGTTTAAGAGGACACAGTGAAGACGTGGAAAAGAATGTGTGGCCCTGGAAATGTGCTTTCTCTATTTCTCAAACTGCCATTGTGATTACAGAACTGCCTTGACTATGTCTTGTCTTACTAAATCTTAAATCACTGGCCTTTGGCCAGTTTTCAGTAAGTCTGTTGAATGGAATGTTTTCATTTTTAATAGGTTGTCACTACAAATACTCTTAACATTTCTCAAATGTTTTCAGTATTGGAATATTTAACTTACAAAGGACAGGTTTACTGAGATGAAATACTTTAAAGTAACCGTCAGAATGACAGTTCTTTTTATATTTCTCTAGAAATATGTGTCATTTGAAGCATCTAAAATATAATACAGTATTTCACTATCTATTGTTGCAAATCAACCACTCAAAACTTCATGTCTTAAACAAAATTAAGGAATGACTTCTAATTCTGTGGCTTCGCAATCTGTGCAGTTCTTCAGCACATACAGTTGGGGAACATTCATGTGGCTGCAGTCATCTGAAACTGGGAGTGTTCCGATAGCTGGGCCTGGAAGGACCAAAATGACCTCACTCCCACGCCTGTCATGTGGCAGCAGAGCTTAGCTGGGTGGCTTGTGTCTCTTGCATGTACCTGCTCATCCATTGGGCTGACATCTTCACAGCATGGGGGTTCCAGGTTACAAGACAGTAGATGTTGCAAAGCCAATTTAGACCTAGACTCCAAAATTCACAAAAATAAAGTCACTTCCACCAATCTCTTGAAGGAAAGGGCCCAGTCTTTGTTGTGGACAGTAAGGATGATCCACCACAGTATGGTAGTACGGTCTAGTTATTTGATATTTTGCTCTTAAATATAATCTTGACAAGATTAATAAAAGAGGTCAATATGTATGATATTTAAAAACTTTTATTCTCATAAATTACTTTTAATATTACTTTTATAATAAACACAGCTTATAAAAGTTAAAACATTCTTAATTTTAAAACTGTATATATTTTTCAGTATATTGTTCCTACTCCTCCCCTTTGGTACATGTTACTTGAATAGATTAATTGCTTTCCTAGTGTGGTAATCTTTCCAAAAGTAGTTCAGGCAAATTCCTTTAATATTATAAAAGAAAGGGGAAAAAATGTTTTGCAGAGATGTTAGGTAGCTTCTCACACAATATTCAGCCATCTAAAAATGGGTTATTTTTCTCTGAATGTCTGATAAAAAATTTTATGCTAGTAAAATTATGTGAAGTTTTTAAATATTTACTGGGCAGCAATGAAAGTTAAGTCTGACACCTGAAAAATATAAAATAAAAGATAGGAATTAAGAAGTACATGCAAGAAGATTTGTTTACATATTCATGTTTACTTTATATATGTATATGATGATAAATAGATAGACAGACAGGCAACACAGGGTTTCTGTATCAAAGGAGGGCCCATTTCTTACTCATAGAGCATGTTACTGTTTATTCTCCAATCCCAAGCCCCATGGGGTGATCTGGTGAGAGACTATTACCCAGCATATGAAACACAATTGTATTGCAGAAGAAGGAATCTGGAACTACCTTTAGTTAGTAAGCTGATGCCTTTAAGTTTTGTTTAGGCCATTGGCACATCAGCCCATCCCTCTCTGTGAGATATATTATTACACAGGAATGTATGCACATCTTCTCCTGGGAAAGGAGGGGTAGGTCAGTACCCTAGAATGTGAGTAATTGGCTCAAAGGAGTTAAGTCTCTAACTATTTCAGGAGAAATACACCATCTCTAGCTTCCAAAACTTTTTTGCTGTACCCTGATCCTTTAACCAAGAGTGACAGTGCCCTTTGCCCAGGAAGACCTGACTCTGCAGAAATGTCAAAAAAAACTCATGCATAATTGCCTCCCAACAGGATTATCAGGGTAAATGTCCCTGAAGGAAATGGGATTCAAGATTTATTTGTAATGGAGCACAGGTATCCCTTTGGAGAAATTGAACTCATCAAACGAAAAAACATGGACAAGGTCTCATTTTTGCCAGAGTGTTCCTGTTGTCATAATGTCCCCGAAATATTAGACTGGAAAGAGAGATGGATGCTAGGTGTGAAGGCTTGAAGTTTTTGCCCTAATGCATTATATTTTATAATGGTACCCACTGACCCTTGAAGGTTCAAAAGCTTTTTATTATGGATCTTAAAGCTCTACTTCTACTTCTACTTCTACTTGTTTTCATTTTGATTAAAATTAAATTCATATATCTTTGCCAATTATGAAAGCTAAATACATTGTTTTTCTGTGATGTTTACAATTAATAAGTAAAACCCCATAAACTCTCATAATTTTCCAATTAGTGTTCTCAGATAATTTCTCAAAGATTTATCATGGTCATTATTTTCTTTTTAAAAGGCATATATGCCTTTTAAGAAATGCTGTTCTAAAAACCATGAGTCTGTCATCTGCACAGTTTTACAATTCACATGTAATGATTTTTAAATGCACAAAAATTAGAGAAGAAATATCCCCAGGAAACAACTTGGAGTGAAGTCCTTACTTTCTGCCTTTGGCCAGGAAGTAGGCCCCAGCCAGATGGGGTGACAATGGGAGGTGGTGGCTCTGGGTTTGTGGAAGGTGCCACATGTAGAGAGACCAGCAGCAGGGTGTCATTAGGAATGAGCCAAGGGTTGTTGCAAGATGGGCCTACTGATTAAGGTGCATCATAGATGAGCCTGTGTGTCCTTGCAGTTAGTCAGCTCAGTTCTGAACCTGGCAACCCACCACTTTCTGCTCAGTTCCCCTGTGGTGAGAACATCAGAGAACAAAGTCCAGACTGAGGGGAAGGAGCATTGTGTTTTTACCATCTGAGACTAGCCAAACACAAAAGAAATGCTCAGTTAATATAACTTCAGTGAAGTGAAATAGTCTTGCATCAATTAAGTTTGGGATGCAATACATACATTATGGAATTGTTTGAACATTAAATTTTGTGATGCCTGTAAACTATTTGGAGCACGTTTTGGCACATGGTAAACATTAGCTCTCAGTAAATACTATTATTGCTGCTGTCAGTCCAAGTATTATTAGTAATTTCAAATACAAGTATATGATTTGAAAATTTTGTGATTGTATGAAGTACACTTCTATCCAATCTAAAGGGAAGAAAATTTAGACAGTCCTTCCCAATTATTTTTGTTGATCTTTATTAGAGTCTTATAGACATTATTATGAATGGCTAAAATCTAGTGATGATTTTCTCACTGATATTCATTAATAAAATAGGTATAGTGTCTTTAACACTTCTGTCAAATACTTTTGTTGTCAGGCAGCAGCGTCTGGGAGGTCTCTCCCTGTGCACCAGGTGAAACCTCGGCCTGGACAGGGGAGGGTTCTTGACTCTGAATGAGAAAGAATTCTGGAGCAGGTGGAAGAGTGTAGGTAAGGAAGGAACTCATTAAAGTGAGAGCAGAAATGGATGGCAGAGGCCTTGCAGGCAGCTCAGGGCAGGAAAATGCAGAGGCTCAGAGGGAGGGAGAGGAAACTCAGTGCATACCGTCCCTCAGGCGACGGGAACTTGCAGGCCCAAATCCGAGCTCTCAGCAGCCCCCACTTATCAGGGCTAAAATGGAGACTTGGAAATAGAATGTAACAGCAAAAAGGGCAAAACTCAATTAAGTTGAGCAGTGAGAAAGTTTTATTTAAAGGTACGCAGTTAAAGAAAGAAGTGTGGGTGTCCTCAGAGAGGAGGCGCTCTGAAAGGCCCTGGGTTCTATCTTCTCAGGATTTTTCAGGAATGTGACAAAGGCCGGGGGACGGGGGGGGAATAGACTTGTAAGGTGCTCTCAGAAGGCTTATCTCCCGTGAGGGACATTATGTCTTCTCTCTCCTATTAACAGTCCTCCAGGTGCTCTGCAAAGTTAAACCAACACAAGAACTTGGTCGGTTCCTCTCCAGGATAGCAGCTTCCCCCTGGAAACAAACCAGTCAAGACCACCCACCTGCCCCATGGTGGGCTGAATTGTTGTCTGCTTACCAAAGAATATGTTAGAAATTTTACTTCCTAACTTCCTAGTTTTTAAAATGGAATCTCAGCCTTAGGATGGAATCCTTCCTGTTCTTACTATGCTGTTCATATCTGGGCTTTTTGGAAAATTATGATGCTTGTCTCCTGTCCCTCTGTACATCACTTTGTCCCTCTCTTTCTCTGGAAACCTGACAGGCTCCTTTTGGTTTGGTGAGACCGTATAATTAGTTCTGGCAAATGAGATCTGGTGTGAATGGAAACATTCAAGATAGTGGGCTGCTCCTTCAGCGTGAAACCATTAGATATTTTGTCAAAGCCCTCTGGGAGAGTAACAGGTGTGAAAAGAAATCTCTATTCTCTAAGCCACTAAGACTTTGTAAGATTTGTTTTCTGTTTCCTTCTGTTTTTTAACTGTAACATAACTGAGCCTCTTTTGACTGTTATAATAATTAATCTATTTTCACTGAACATGGCAATTTCCAATGGAACTCAATGATAGTACTCTCATAGGAATAAGGAGAAATTAACCTTTCAAAAAAAACCTAAAAATAAAATTGCTATATACTCTGTCATAAAAAGCAAAGGAAGAGACTCAGTTTTGAGGGAGGAAAGTTTATGTAACTTAGAGAATTAGTCAGTAGTTTAAGAAGTTTAGTTTCATGGTCATATGTACAAAAGACTTAAAAGGGGAAAAATAAAGGCAGGAAATCACCTTAAAAGCCCAACACAGAACAATAGCTGTACACCAGGGACAATAGGAAACGTGTAGGTAAGAGACATCTGAAGGAAGAACTGATAGAATTTGTTGCATAACGGGATGTGAGGAATCAGAGTTTAAATGTAGTGATCTTTTCTTTAGTGGACTCTAAAAGTTTTAAAAGCCAATTAATGATGAATAGCTGCAAAGAACATCTTTGATTAAATCTGTTATTTTAAGTATAGGGGAATAAAGTTTTAATATGGTTTTATTGATCCTAATATTTCTAAAAGCTAAAATAATTCATATTATTTATTTTGGAGTTTCCAGTCCCATACATCCTGGTCTGTTCTATGGGAGGAGCATTTTTTTGTATATGAGTTAAACTTCAGTAAGACTGAAAAGAAGGAAGAAAGGAAGAAAGGAAGGAAGTGCAGGAAGGGGGAAGGGAGAAAAGAAAAGAAAGGGGGAGGTGAAGAAGGAAGAAAGGGAGAGAAAGAATGCTAGTATCTTATTTGTATCATATGTAAGCTTGCTTTTATTTTTCTCATTTCAGCAAGGTTAACATTTTTATAAAATGGAAATTGTTTATATGTGTATTTATTTTATATTTTAAGCAGAAATTGTTCAAGACAATTGTTTCCTATTTTTTACTTCTTTATAGAAAGAGAAGATGCTATATTAAAATCAGCAAACAGAGAATTCCAACTTGCTTAATTGAATTAATACTTAATACTGATATTGAGGATGGTGATAGAGTCTATGCAAACAACTACTAGAGATCTGTTTAATCTCTAATCACAGTTAAAGTGGATACTATTAAGGGAATGCATTGCCAAGATCTAAACATGGCATATTCTGTATAGGTGGTGACCCTGGCCAGCGGGAATGTGCCACACCACACGATCCACACCCAGCCAGTGGGAAAGCAATTTGACCGAGTAGATGACTTCTTCATTCCCACAACAACACTGATCATCACCCACATGAGGTGAGTGCTAAGATAAGCGATCAACTTTTAGATAGAATTCTAATTCTGATAGAAAGTCATGGGAAATCATTTAAATTTTTTTAGTTATACAACAAATACACACATAATTGCACATGATTTAGTTTTTCTCCATCTGCTTGATAAACTTAGTGGATAAGTAAGTGCTGCGTGTAATTCTGTGAAATACTGTCAGAATGTAATCTCTTTAGTGTCTAAATGATTATATCTGAACTTGGAACTAATGACAATCAGAAGAACATTCAAATAATGGGCACACATGTAAGGCAAAATTTTATTTTAGTTATTTAAATATATTATGAGAAACACTGAAGAGTATGCTTGAGGATATTTTTAAACATCTTTATTCCTTTTTGGGATACTGGAATGCAAGGGAGTTTTTGCCAGTACTTGTAACAACACTAAATTAAATTATAGCAAGCCCACCTGCATATGGAATTTCATTTTAATAAACATGAATGGATCATCAAATTTTCTACTGCATTTTGAAGTAATTATTCCTAAGTGAAGAGTAAGAGTAAAAATTAGGATACATTTCCAAAAATAAACTGTTAAATATGCAAAGTATTTTTAACACAATGAGGATTTATTCTATATTGGGAAAACCTAAGGGATAGATATGGTCTTTTCTCCTACCAGTTTCATGTAACTTATTTTTCAAATCTGTTACAAACCAAATTTGGCATGTTTTTAAATACATGTTGTTTAGATTGATCTTTTCATGAATTGTGGCTTTTGGAATTTGGCACTATTCTCTGACTGTTGTGCTTTGTGTGTATTTCCAGTTCAGGCAGAAGGTCTGACATATAATATGTGTTTAATTAATATTCATTTTCTTCCTCTAACCCCTCATCACATTAATCTGCTTTTCTCTCAGATAGCTGCACCCTCATTTCAAATAATTCACATCTCCAGTGTCTGAAAAGCTCCTGGACAAGGGCTAGGGTTTTATATCCTTAGTGCCTAAAAACAAGTAGGCACTAAATTCATGTTTCTCATAGGGATGGAAAAAAAGAAGGAAGGAAGAGCTACACTATTTCCTAAACCAGACTATGTAGTATTGAGGGAAGAACTGAATTTCTCAGATAATGGGTTCCTCCGCATCTCACACAGTCTTGGACATGCAGCCAGTGTTGTGCCAAGAACACACAAATTGTGTGGAAGCAGTAAGTAGCAGGAGTGGAAAAGTACATCTCCTGTCAGAGAGACCTAAGTCTGAATGTCCCAGTAACACTATTTGCCATTGGCTATTGTTACCTTAGCTGGCTCACTTTCTTTCTTTCTAAGGACTGGAATAAAGTAATGTCTGAATATTACGTCATCCATAATAGTTGTCCAGACTGCACATAATCTATACTGGTGCAGGGGCTTCCCTGACTGTAGCTACAATTTTTCAAAGTCTCTGTTTTTCCCTGCTTGGTTTCTTCTCACACTTTTTTCTTCTTTTTTCTGTCTATAATTATCAGGCTTGTTTAATTTGGTCTGTAAAGTAAATCAAGACTGAGGGAATTAAGATAACCAAAATTACTTTGTAAATCTATATTAAAAGATAAACCTGTAAATATGAGTGTATGTTGTAACCATAATGTTGCTAAGGTGACACCTTCATAAGATTGTATATCAATGATACATTAATAAAAAAAAGAGATAAACCTGTAATTTAAAAAAAACTAATCAGCCTTCACAAAATTTGGGAAGTTGTTCACTTAAGAGAGTTTGAAATTCTCAGCACTTTAAAAATTCTTGAGAACCTAATTTAGATCCCTTTTTGAATGACCTAAGGAATTTGAATTTCAGAAACTAGTTGGCATTTCAAAACTACCTGAGAATGAGTTTTTTTGCACCATCCATTCATTCAGTCTCTCAGCTGATTTCCATTCATTCCCTGAGTGACACTGTCTAGATCTCATACAAACATGCCTATTTTTCCTATAGAGTAAGAATTTAGTAGTGAAGAGATCCCCTTTGGCTTCATTTATATCCTCTTTTTCATAGGAATCAGATTACCTGAGCTGTATGCTGGAGATAAACCAGATTTGCCAGTGCCCCACTACCTTTGATCTATATCAAAGTGGTCTTTGTGTCCCTGCCTTCCTCCTCCTTGAATATGAGTGCTTATCCAGGAGATAAGGCAGAAAACCTCCAGACAAGTGTGCAACCATTCTTTAAGACATGCACATGTGAACCCCAATTGTGAATGCAGTTTAGTATAACTGAACTAAACTTCCTGGAAGATGAGAAAAAATGTATTAAGCTCCTGCCTCCCTAGTTGTTTCAACTTTTGTTAAACTTCCAAAAGGGACTGCTAAATACTTACTTAACTAAAAGTTTATTTTGAAAAAGTTATTAAAACTCTAGCATAAATATTTTTTTATTTTTTTTTAGTTCTTCATTTTTATTTTTTATTTTTTTATTTTGATATCATTAATGTACAATTACTTGAACAACATTATGGTTACTAGACTCCCCCTATTATCAAGTCCCCACCACATACCCCGTTACAGTCACTGTCTATCAGCAGAGTAAGATTCTAGCATAGATATTTTTAACAAAACTGAATGTGAGTTGGTTAACCACCCCAACCGCAATTATTTGTGAAAAATTTAAATTACTTGAAATTTAGTTAGTAACACAGATGATTTTCTGATGCTTGTTGAAATGTATTTATTTTAATCACTTGATAATTATATGTTTTCTTGTTTTTAAGTAAGTAAAAGAATCTATATCTTCTGGTAATTTTCACAAAAACAGTCTCATTGAATATTTACTAAATGATGTATTTTTCACATTAGTAAAGCATTGCACATTTCAGTTAACTTGCAGTGTATATTAACTAGACACTCATTCTTTAGACTTGTGGTTAATTGAGTATTTTCTTTAAAAAATTTCAACTTCAAGTAATTAATAATTCATGAGTCATAGTTATAAAATTAAAGAGATTATGCAGAATAAAAGGAGTGTGCCTTGTAATGACATGAGAAATAAAAACTTCTTACATGAAGAATTTCCATTTATATCCTCTTTAATCTTGTTTTACATAAAAAAAATCCAGATAAGTAAAATTTAAAGAGCCTGTTTAAAATGAAAATGCATGTATAATTCTCAAAAGAATCAATTATGTCTATTTAATTTTATTAAAATTGAAATGAAAATTCATTATCTTTTTTGATCAAAAGTGCTCTGCAAATGTAAAGCAAATGTTTCATTATTCTATTTGTGATTTGTGTCCAACAAATTTAGTTATCATAGTCTCATTGCATCTAAATAGTACATTTGAATAATATTATAGTTCTACTACTGTACTTTAAATATGATCTAATTTAATGTGATCTAATATAATGGCTAACACATGGGAGACAGTGATTTTGTTATTAATTTTTTTAAGTAGCCAGACATTAAGAAGAACTTTAAAAATAAGTTTAATTTTTTCAGGAAAATGGTTGTGTTAAACTTCAAAGCAACTAAATCTCATAAAGAATGATCATTTACATAATTGCAACTAAATCTCATAAAGAATGATCACTGTGTAGGCACTACTAGAATCTGCAAGCAAAAATGAAAAACAATAGGTTTGGCAGTAATTTTTTGTGATGTCAAAATTTTGTACATTTATCTTGTAAGACTTAGAGATGAGGAGAATTGTGAAATAAAACGAGACACTATGAGTGGCCGAAGTCTGAACAATGAGTGATGGAACTTTTCCACAGTACCTCCCTTGAAAAATCTTCCATAATTCTTCCAAAGGATGATTTATTTTAGGTAGTGGAGGGTCGAAAGTGAGAACTCCATGGGGCCAATGTGGTTCAGAGCCGGGACATCAGATAAGGCTTATTTAGTGCAAGGCCCCAAGAGGAAAGACAAGAAATACCTGCAGCAGAGCAAGAATTACCGGAAATCTCTCCTAGAGCCTGTGTGTGACTCATGAATAAAAATAGTCGGGAAGTTAGAAAGAGGATAACTGCGAAGTATTTTCACCAAGATGACAAGGACAGAGCTAAGATTTGGGCTATTAAGGTGCTAAGTAGAAATTCTTTACAGTTTTCACTGACTAAAATAATACCTGTGATACTACTTAAAACAGGTGCCACTTGATGAAAATAGATATATTTACAGCCTGACCCTGGTAACATCTGCAAATCATGCCTCCTCAGCTCTCGTCATCTCCTGAGGTAGAGTGTGAGGGCAGACAAGTTTAATACCATCTAGTGCAAGCGTGCTGGTGTCAACTGGCACAGAGGACCCTTTAGTAAACACAAAAAGGAAATCATTCCTTACTTACCTACTACTCCAGGACTAGTCTTACCAGTAGGAAGGAAAGATAGCAACTTTAGATGATACCATTTGAGATGCTTTAAAGGCTTGCTTACCTTTGAAGTCAGCCCCAACACCACCATTTGATGATATTGTCTAGAATTACAAACTACTTCTCCAGTTTCTTTGGGTATTATTTCCCTAGAAATCTATCTTTAACATGGTCCTATTTCTTGAGAGGAAAATGGAGCAGTTGGGAAATCGGTATGTTTATTATGGTCATTTTTATTTATGGGTTGATGGTTGATTATGCAGTGTCTGTAAAGTAATGTTTGTCCTTGGCATAGTGTGTGTGTGAATTTATTTCAATCAATGAAAATGAAAACACGATCAGCAAAAAGATAAATAGAGTATACCTGCAAATCACAGTGACAAGGAGACCTTGAATGCAACAGGCACTTTTACAAAAGCCTGAAATGCTCGATTCCACATTTTTTTCCTCCTCTGGACTTGACCTGCTAAACAAAACAAACAAATAATGCTCCAAAAGTTTCCTGCAACACCCTCCCTTCCCCATTATATACCCCAAGATGATGCTGGTGTCAGTTAAATATCTCAGATTGGATGATTCAGGAATGCCATGGGAAGTGGACCTCACTGTTTCTCTTCAATGTTGGTGGGCTGGAATGAACAGGGTACCTGGAGGAACTCTTTTAGGACTCTCAAAAGTCGAGTGCTAAGAGTCTAATGTGAGAGTGCTTGCAGTTAAATGTGGCAGTGAGGGGCTAAGGGCTTATCCTATTTCATATTAGTTAAAATCCCTGCACAACCCCTGGCTATGGTTCCACTACAAGAGATGAAGAAAAAGGAAATAACAAGTATTGGGCACCATTCTGGCAGTCTGTAGAGAGGTCTGTTGTACTCCTTTTCGGTTATAAATTACAGCAAGAAATGATTAAGAAGTGATTGTGTTTGATGTATGTTTCCTTAAAACTTCTCCAAGGGAAAAATAAACATTCTGCAAAACTGAAAGTAAAGTATATCATTCTTCCTAATATTTTATCAAATCTGTTAGAGCAAAATTATAAGTATGGTAGGCCTATATCAAGACAACTCTACACTTGTGACTTGATTCATGGACAGGCCAGTTATATGCAGATATAATTTAAGCACTAAAAATTGTCTGGTTACATGGAAATCCTTGCACAGCAGAAATTGAAAACATGTTCAGAGCCTTTTAGGAAAAACATAATCTCAGGATGATAAGCAGCAATTAAAATTGTTTCAAAATATGGAACTTGATCTCACAAAATCACAATTTAGTGAGGTTCATCTTTTTTTACTCCACTCACCCTTATTTGCTAATTCCTACCACAGAAAGAAATATACCAACAAACTAAAGGATTCCAAGTATCCCAGGAGCTAGAGTCCCTTCTCTATTCCCCGAAATAGGGAATATCAGAAACACGGATAAATTCTCCAACTATGACCTCCCCATTCCCCAGCTTCTCTGAGCTTTTCCATTCTCCCTCTCCACGCCACATAAATACAAAATCTAGATGGTCAGGACCTGCTAACTCTTGGGATCCTGACATTTCCCAGAGCTGTGTACTATGTGAAAACAGAAGACATTCATAAATTGTTTATTAACTATACATAGACTTTTATGAGTGTGTATGCACATACACATGCAAATCATTGTTGTCAAACCTTCCAGCTTTTTTATATGGATGTAAAGCTTCTTCTACATAAACACTTGATAACTTTCTTCATCTTATTTCCAAAGAAGTAAACACTACGTACTTGAAGCTTTGATCTATATATAATTCCATTCTTCTTCTTCTCTTTCATGTCTACTGGATTTGTTTTTATTTTAAGCAGTACTTTCCACCTTCCTTAGCATATTAGTATAGCCCACACAGTGAGTGTAGAATGCTTAGAAAACCACTGGGTACTTGCAGTCAAGTGTGTGTGTGTGTGTGTGTGTGTGTGTGTGTGTGTGTTCAGTTTGTTATCTCCATTTTTCTTGAGTTAAAGAATTTGTCTTCCTCCCTGCTTGGTACTACCTTATATTAGGTAAAGTATTACCGTGCCCTATATTAACAGGCTCTGCTCTATCTGAGCTCTGTAAGGAAAGAGCCTACTGCCCAAAGTGGATGAACCAAAGAGGCCAGCATCTCTTTTGACAGACTATACACTTCGGATAGTAGTTTGTATTAGTTATGTAATATTTTCATTATATGGGAAAACAGATTTAAAGAGTAAGCTTTATTTAAAATAGGTTTTTTTTTTATTTTAAAAAAGGGAAAATTTTGTACAAGTATTATTAGTAGATGTCAATCCCTAGGATTTAATAAAGACTCTAAGTAGATTCAATCTACAGCGTTCTTTAACTAAAGAAGTCAATGGAGCACTAATAACGTAATTTAGAAGCACTCTCGATTTGAAAATCTGCCTCTTGAATTTTATTATGCAAAGTAAAATAGCTCTTGCTTCTCTCAGAGATCCACATGCTAAGTTATCGAAGTGTTCAGTGAAGTAAATATAAGGCCTTCCATTTGACAGGATCCAGTATTCTCTTTAGGAGACAGCTATGGCTTATGTAGAACAAATTTCTAGGTTTTTATTTCCCTAAGTCACATATGATTTTGAATTTTTCTTGAAATGGTAAATCAAACTTATTTTACCCTAAATGACTAAATGATATGGTTACATAGACTCTCTTTGCTAAATAGGAAAATCAGACTTAGATAACAAGATGAATAAAGAAAAATATCAAAAGTTTAGATAACACATCATGAAAGGGGCAGAGCTCATTCTGAGAACTGAAACAATTTCTTATATGAATTTAATGTGTACATTGCATAACTGATTTAATATATACATTTAATAGATTAGAGTATAATATTTTGAATCAAGCATAGAAGGCATTAACTAGTTCTCATGAAATGTGTATACAAATGAATAATGTACATTGAGCTTTCAAATTCTTTCTGTCTTTAAGTGGATATATCATTTTTCTGTGGAAAGAGGACCATAAATTTTACCACAGCATTTTATGTTATGAATTCATAAGTTTTTCCTGATAAAATGTTTTATTAAAATTCTAAAACTTTAAATATGAGCATCATAACATAGTAAAAACTCTTTCAAATAAAAGACTCCAATTGTGGCTCAATAAAGTAACAGTATTATATGTGATTTTATCATGAAGAACATATGCATAAATTAATGAATATGGTCAGTAGAACATTTGGAAATTTTCTGTGACTATAGATAAATGCTTATTTTATGTATACATTACTTCTCAATATTGTTTGAACATGAAAGCAAAGTATATTTAAATGTAAAAGCAGTGATGGTGTGTCGTGGGGGGCTGTGTTTAGATGGACGACATCAGTGGTACTGATATTCTCTGTCTTTATAATGATTTGAGGCTATAAAAACTATACACTTGGAATCCACCTGAGTCAATATTTTTCACCATTTTAATTCATTGTAAATTTGTAGATGTAGCCTCACTATGGCTAACCATGTCAGAAAAAGAAATTGGTTGTTATGAGTCAATCAAATAATATTTAGACAATTAGATTCCTTCTTTTCACTGTAATTAAGTTAAGAATGTTCACTTGTTAACATTCCCTTGTTATGTTACAGTGGTCTCACTCTTGCTTCCTTTTTTGAAAAAGAAATCATGCAGCAAAATGCCAGGTTTCAAAATTTCTTTAAAATTTGGTTCAAGCAAAAAAATGAAATACATGAGTCAGAAAGCCTTTAAAATTAACTGTAAGAGAAACCCACCAAATTTATAGATACAAGGAGAAACTGCTTATTAAGTCTAACCTGTCATCAGTCATGAGAAATATTCAACATAACCACAATAGGGTATTAAGAACATTATACAGTGAATTGCCAGGTTTTTATCCTTGATGAATACACATCTCACAAAATTTATTAAAATAGCTTCAGGGGAAATAAAAATGACAGTTGCTATATGTATCTCTTAAAACTTGTTAGTTGGGTTAATTATACTTAAAATCTCCTC
Source organism: Manis javanica (assembly GCF_040802235.1). Taxonomy (NCBI): domain Eukaryota; kingdom Metazoa; phylum Chordata; class Mammalia; order Pholidota; family Manidae; genus Manis; species Manis javanica. The sequence continues at coordinate 186,202,199 of NC_133158.1, forward strand.
TGTATTTGTTTTGATTGAGGTTAGTTGAATGTTTTTCCTATGAAAGATTATCATTTTTATGAAATTTTTCCTTTTTTTTTTTTACTTCTCTCTTTTGTTTTTGTTTTTTTTGGAGAAGGGGAGGTATATTGGCATATTTATAGATTTTTTTCCTATATTGACAACTGATTTTCAAGAAAAACAGTATAAAATTACAGTCAGTTTTTACCATGATGTAGAAGTGTCCTTTCATGCTTACATAATTTTGAATACATAAATACAGGCTTTAGTTTCTTTGAAACAAAACGGAGCCAGGGTCTGCATATGCTATGAAAGTAGTGAGTAATTTATGTAACTAAGCCAAGAAAATCCTAAAATAACCTAGCTTTTTTCTCTCAAAATAATGGTAATCAGGATCTCACTAATTTTGAGTAATAGGAAACATGTTTTTAATTCATTCAAGTATACATTGTTTAAATTTTAGTTATACTAAATTCAAATACATAGAGTATTTTGAACTTCTGAACAATTTTTATTGAAAAACTTGACACTTTTAATTGATATATGAAAATAATTTGAAAACAGATTATTAGATTACATAGGAAGATGATGATAAGAAATATTTTTAAAAGAGTATAGATACATTTATCTTTATATTGGTTAAACATGTCTCCCTGACATCTTGCATACAGCTTTAATCTGCGTGGCAATTTTTAATATCAAAAACCTCTTCTTCCCTCCAAATTATTTTTCACACTGGGAAATAATGCAATCAAATTCAAAGAAATTCTGTTGCATACAAGTCACTTTTTAAAAAATAGAACTAGAACAAATATAAATCATTTGAGATGCACATTATTTTGATAACATTTTATGCCTTGTGAATTAAGGGACATACTGTATGGTTGTTATCATTATCAAAGAATTTATGAAAATAGAGGTTAACCAATTTATTACATTTTTCATTTCCTGAATCTGACCTGTGCCCTGACAAACTAAAATTAAGATATGTTGATAAACCTTTTGGTACTTCTACCCTTTATTTAATTTCAAATTAATTCATTTTGTCATCTTCTAAAAATGTTAGATTATTTGAAAACAGTTTGCTAATTACCTTAATATTTGGGTTTACAGAAGGGAGATAAATTATATTTATTTTTTTGATTCATACAGTCATTATTAAAAATTCAAATTAATCAGGTAAAGATTTTTCCTCATTGTATTTATTTAAGTGAAACATAAACAACAGCATTACATTTTTAGTATAAATTTATAATTTAATTATAAATTAAGGTTTACAAATTAATGTTTTATTATGCTAAACTCAGATTAATTTCTAAGCCATGCACAAAATTATATCAAGAATTTGAACTTCAGCAGAAAATGTAGAAATGATAATGTTATGGAAAAGCAGACCAGGTATATGGGAAATTTACTGGAAATACAGGAAATAAGCTACCATTTATTCATACTGTTTAATAGTTGCATCAGTAATTCCAATTTTCCTCTTGTCCTACATATAAGCAAGTCATTTAAAGTGGTTCTCTGTAATTTTCTCATTTTAATATAGGAACTTAGGTCTGATTTCCTAAAGTCAAGTCTGACTCTACTGTATTATTTGCTTTCAGGTTGTATTGCTTGGCTGGAGTTTTTGTTCTTATTACTATAATTCTTATATGATATATTAGTAGGAATTAAGAAACATTGAACACCTACTCTATGCCAGATAGTAAGCTAAGGATTTTTTTATACACTGCCTTATTTAAAACTGGCAGCTACATGAATTTTCATCCCTATTCTACATATGGTGAATCATTTAACTAAGAAATATTGGAGCAGCTATAATCAACTGAGTTCTGTCTAAACCCAGAGGCTTAGCATTAATACATTATAGTATTCAAGTTATTTTTTTACCTTCAGGGTGAAACCTAATGACTGATGTGTCCCTCAAATTAAACATTTCCTTCTCTTACTTTAACGTACCTCTGTTACAACAGAACTTGACTCCTCTCAGCAGACCTACGTCATATTTCCTTGCCTAGCTGCATTTATTTGCAGAATGCCTTGTTTCTTCATTGTCTACCTAAAAAACCCTTCAAGGCTTATCTTAAAGCCGAATTTTATAAAATGTGCCAAAATTTCCTTAAATGGAGTACCTTTGGCATTTTAGTTTTCATTATTTTTCATTTGTGGTTGAGACTCAAAAAGACCTCGACTGGAAAGTAGCTCTTCAGCTCCTCTAAGACCTCTAATGCAGTTAATATCACCTAGATCAGTTTGATTTTTCTCTTCCAAAGGTAAATGATTTCAGAAGGGACAGAAAAAATACGGAATGCTCTCTATAGTCCCTGCAGACCCTGCTGTGAACTCTGCTGTCTCCTCATGTCTAACTTCATAAGGGCTGTTTATTAATCTGTTCCTCTCGTCTCATAAACATAGTCCTAAACTGAACTCCCTTACCTCTCACCTTGCTAATGCACATTAACTCTTCGCTGTTTCTCAGTACTTCTAAATTTCTCCATACTTCAGTTCACCAAACAGAGATTCTGTTTCCTAGATTCTACTTCCTAAGTTTATAGCTATGGTGATACAAGTCTGCATTAGAAAGAAAAAAGAAACGAAATATATTTCCTATCATATAGATTAAGTCCAAACGACAGTGAACCCACCTTCTTTAGCAGTCTTAGCTCCTAAGACTAATCTGCACATATCCTGTCTAGCCAAGTGAACTTGAATAACAATATACTTTCCTGTTTCCACTTAGGTTTTCATTTTGCCTAAAATGCTCTCTCTGATTCTGATTTAGATCCTAATTTATAACAGTCTTCTGGCCAAATTCAAACAGTCTCTAATTTATGTAACTTTTTCTATTCCTCTGTCATTAAGTACTCTCTGCTTAACCACTCAACCTCACAACAGTCATTAGTATTTTCATTTATGTATTCATGACAGTTGTATTAAGTATCAACAATTCACATGACAGGCACTATTATATGTTCCAGTAGGAAACTGGATGCAGCTTTGCCTTATTTTACTATAGGGTAATGTATATATCACCATAGTTTATAAAAGTAAAAAGAAGAAAATTTTAGAAAGAAACCATACCTTGGAACTGTAAGGATATAGATTCAAATGCAAGTTCTATCACTTCCTATAGTATGATATCAAGCAAATTAAACTGTGTAATGGGCATTTTTAACAATTCATCTGCTAGAGAGTCACCCTGTCCTCCTCTTAGATCCATGTCTTTTGCCTAAGTTTTTTCACTTATTAACTGAAGATGTAGAGCACCTGACAGAGACATAGATACATATATTTCCAAATTCTTTATGGCCTCAGCAATTAGTTCAGACATGGGCATGTCACCCACTCAGAAACCATATGTTGCAATGATCATTTTGTTAGGACTTGGAAAGAGACTTTTACTTTCTATGTATGCTGGTCTAGATGCTCTAGAGCTACAGCAGTTATTTTATACCTAGAAGCTTAGATCTGAAGCCAAGACAGAAGAGGGCAGAGCCAATAGATTAAGAAAAAATGAGTTATGGTTACATTACTGTAGGCCAAATTTCAGCTATGATTGAGCTGGTTCTAGAATTTCCATCCATATGAGCTCCCAAATTCCTTTTGGTTTAAAAGAGTTTGGATTGGATAGCCTATTATTCATAAATGAACAAGTATAAAACTAGGTTTCCTTATGTCTAAAATATACATACAGCCCACTTCACATTATCTTGAGTTGATTGCATGATCTTATGCAGTTCCTGGCTCACAGTAGGTGATTAACAAGTGCTACCTTCCTTTTCCCTTGGGATGATGATGTAAACTTAGTTTACAGCAATGTTAAATTGGTATAGTTTCTAAGTAAATTAGAAGCCTATCCACCCTATGGCTAATATTTCTCCAAAGAGTGCAATTCTTTTTAAAATAGAATTTATCACATTGTAACACCATGAAGAAGAGTATCGTCTGCAGCTGACTTTGGTATGTTTATTCAGTAACTTAAAAAGATCAGGAAGTTTATTTGTTCATTCTAATTTGGAGTTCTAATATTGGTGTTGAAGGGAAAGCAAACCATGCTCTTCAGCAAATCAATTCAAGGAGAGGTCAAAACCAATGACAGTTTTTGCTGTTGCTTTTTTTTTTTTTCAGTCATGAGCCCTGATGATTCACACAACTCCTGTGGTTAGCACTACTGAATGCCCTATCTCTGGTCAGAAATATTTAGAGAAAAAATACTCCCTAACAAAGATGATATGGGAGAACTCTAAATAAATACCTGTCAAATGGAACACTGGAGAATGTTTTTAAATGTCAGTATCTCGGTAATCAAATGATATACTTGCATGCTTATTACCTAACGACCATCAGGCAGGTAAATGTTAGAACACTCTCCAACTTTATTAGTCACATTACTAGGAATATCAGTATGTACCTAAAATAAGTTACTAAAGAATAGCTCACAGTTATTTCTCTCATGTCAATATGTGCCACTGTAAATGTCAATCCCATGGACTAGTTCAACTCAGATTCTTTGAAGTAGAATACCATTAGTGGTTGAAATCACAACCAATAGAGACCTTCATTTCTTCAAGGCTGAAAGGAAAATATGTTAAAAACAGAAATCTCTAAATGAGAACTCACTGCAGTGTGATCTCTGGCAGGTCCAGAGGCAGGTCAGTGTTTTGAACAGAATGAGCAAACCACCAGCACTGTGCATGCTCACTAGGAAACTCAGAGCAGCAATAGCAAAAAGGCAGAACCTCATTCTGTTGGGGAAAAAAAATTCTGTTGTCAGAGACTTTCCTGTAGGTGTAAAGGGAGAGAAAATAAACACTTCATCAACAAGTCCAGATTTGTGATTACTCTCATTGTGTTCTCTGCAAAAAGTGTGAATAGAAAAAAGATCCAAATGTTAGTGAACCCTTCACATGTTCAGTGATGATATGTTTATTTTCAGTGCCTTCTATGGAACATTGCAGCTATTCTTTTTTCAGCCTAAAAAGGAAACATGACATCAGAAGTAGTCTTGTCATTGTAAGAAGACCTGCACAGTCATCTACTTCTTCTCTATAACTCTAATAGTATTAGCAGATATTGCGCTGTTTGACATTCCTTGTTTCTGTTAGGACCTGCAGCTTCTGAAAATGTCAATAACACATCTTCAATCACTCATAGAGAGTTAGGCCAGATCATGGCATGCATGAGTCAATGAGTTATATCTGAGCCAGTTCGCTATGGCTGTTACCTGGAGAACTTTCCTGAAACAGTCCATAGATGTGCAAAAGGATTATCTCTACAACTTGGTGACAACTTAATTCTGAGTAATATAATTTTGAATGTGTTGATTGGTTTCAAGTCACCCTGTACGTTCATATATTTTACACAAGCAATATGTGTGTGTATTAAACAATCAGGGCTGGTACTGAGCAACTGTATGCCAGGTTCTCATGCGGTCTGATGGTTGGTGCTTGCACCCTATCTGCTGTCAGGTAGTTTTAACATCACTTTGCAAACCACTGGTCATTATTAAGTGTTCAATCTGTGCAAGGCAGTGTTTTATTCTTTGCCTCTCTTAACCTATTATAAAGGTCTCATTTACCATACTAGTCTCATTTCACAAATTAAGAAACAGACTCACAGAGAACTAAATGGCTTACGTACAGTCACACAGTCATTAATATGTGGAACTTATATACAAAGTGACATTGTCTGTGAAACAAAGTTGAGTGCCCTCCATGCTCCTAACTCCCCCGCCCCCCCAGCACACATACACACTCACCACCACTTAAAATTTGCCTTTGCTTGGTTTACCTAGCAACTTTTTGTGTGTTTGTTTTGTGGAGAGATGCTGAACTACCATTTGGTCAGATATATACCCGAAATTTGTTTTATGGGATTTTTTTGAGAGATACCCATTATCAATGTACAAAAAATAGCTTCATATGATAGAACATTGAATCAATTAATATGTGTTTTATAATAATTGGGCAGCACCATGTTAGGTATTTTCAATGGGTGAGTTACTTCCAGTAGAAAATAAGTATGCTCACTCCTTATTTTCATCCTCATCTAAGAGCTTTCATAATTGCCAACCTGTTGAATACTCTGTGTTCAATATTTATACTCACTATCAAATATTACTGGCATAGGCTTTGGAAAGGATGAAATATATACTGCCATTTCATGAATGAAAGAAAGGAATAACTATAAAATAGATTTTAATTTTTAATCTTATATCAGAATAGATTGCTTGCTTCTTCAAAACATTACTTCATATATGATAATTAGATACAAGCATCTGGAATATAGTAGTTAACTCATTGTAAGAGTATTCATCAATTTAATTTTACTTTTGAATCCTTGTCCAGTAATGATATATTTTAATTCAATTCAATTACCTTTTGTTCGTTTAGACTTAGGAATTGTAGAACTGAAAATAATTCCTGGTGTTCTTTATGCTTTTATAATTTTTTTTTTCATGGAACATTGGAAAAATACTATTCTGTAGCCATCAGGCATAACTGAGCAGCCTATTTTTTTATCATCAGTAAGAGATAAAAAAAGAATTACAAGGCAACATATGAAAAATGTTAGATAAAATGCATTTGTTGAATTCACTTCACTTCAATACGTTCAGTACAATAAGCTGCTCACTTATTTCTAAATAGCAATTGTTATTTTTTTCTGGTACATTATGGACACAAAAGCAAAAACATACTAGATGTAGACTTTGGCCCACTTAAAGATAAATGTGAAAAAAACCTCAAATGGCCAAATGGCTTTATGATGACTTCAACATTATCTCACTTCAGATTCCTCGACATTACAGACAGCTATTTGAGTTAAATTTTCTTACATCCACAGACATTTACCAGTATTTTTCTTTACCTTCTTTGCCTTTAGTGAATCTTCATTTTCCTTGCTGAAGGCTGGTGTCCTGCAGATGCCTGGTATTCTCGTTACAAACTGCCTTTACGGGTGCGGGGGGAGGGAGGGCGTTGTTTTGCCTTCATAATTTTTGCTCACGCACTCATTTACAGACCATAGGTTCTCCACCAACTCAAGAAAAAAAAAAGCATCCACTTTAGAAATACGTAACCCTCCATCTTCATTGTATCACTCAACACTTCTCATCCGCTGTTACCTAACAAATGCTTTTATCTAACAGCATCTAAGCCACCCCTTTAGTGACAATTACTCACTGAAAACCTCAACAAGCACCTTCTTCTCCAGACCCAGTTCCAACAAGTGACTTCTGCTTCCATTTGGACAACTTATGAACCATCTCACTCCCCACTTTTACAAGATCAATAAATGCTATCTATTCTACTGCCAAAATGTATGCTAATGTAATTGTCTCTATTATTCATTGCATTTAGAAGAAAGTCACTAATTCCAGTATGACAATAATACCCACTATCTTTAAAAAAAATAACAAGATACTTTTCATGGAATTAAGTCCATTTATGACGGAGCCTCTTTCAGTCTCTTGTCATCCTTACCAGCTGCTACCTTCTAATATTCATTTTGTGACAAACTGCTCACAGCACCTACCTTGCCAAGCTGCAGTGCTTCTACTTCTAATTCCTCCTGTTGGACATATACAGTCCCTCAAAAATATATTCTCATCGAATTCTATACAAATTTGTATGATAGCAGAATTTGTTTTTCAAAAGTATTTATTAACATATTTGTCTTTACCAGGAGAATAAAATCCTTAATAATAGAATCATAATTGTTGTATTGTTATTGCCAGCATTTAGTTCATTGCCTGGCATGTGACACAGATTGAGCCTGCTCAGTAAGGGGAATGATTGAATATAGTCATTAGAAGCAGTAGAAGTTACTCGGAAACATGTTGACAACTTTCCTCTGTGATCTTGGAACTACTTCGGAAAATATTTTACTTTTGTCTATCTCAAGATCTCTCACGAGCTAATAATTCTAATTATTCTAAATAATCACAGTATCCCAATTTTTTAACAGACTCAATCTGACCCTCTGCAGATAAGCATAGGTATAGATAGGTCTGATACAGAAATCATTAATAGATATGTTCTAATGAAGACTGGCTCTCAAGTTCTTCATAACCTAGTAAAATAGGTCAATATATAAACATAGTTTAATGATTATGATAAATTCTGTAACAGACATAGTGTCAAGATAGCTCTATACACTAAAGGATAGCTCTAGCAGAAGTGAAGGATACAACCATTCTGGAGAATTCAGAAAAGATGTGACAAGTTGCAGTGAGGCATACCATGGGTTTTGAAAAAATAGAATAACGTTTGGACTATGAAAATGCTAGCAGAGAGTTTACTCAGAAAATTGAACATAAGCACAACCCTTCCCAACTAAATACTCAGGAACATTTAAAGCTTGTTACGTTAGGAAAGTGGGCAATATCCCAATTCTGCCAGAGTTGGAAGACTCTAGGAGGGTATGTAAATCCCTTGAGAATGGAAGGAAGAAACGGAAGAAAGAACTTGTCTAGATCTTTATCCAATTTTAAAGTTCATCAGCAGCAGGTGCATGATCTTACGGGGCTCAGGGACTGGCGAAGTTGTTCTTCCAACCGGGAGCGTTCTGCCGCATCCTCTGCCTAAGTGCTGGCCTCACAGAGACATGTTCTTAAATATTTGACCTCCATTTAACAGTAAATATCTTTTTGCTGGCCTCTGTTAGAGAATGTGTATTAATCACTGTTACCCTGAGACACCTATAAAAAGTTACATAGTAACAGTTTACCAACAAACAAGGGGAAAATATCAGGGAATGTATTACAGATAGAGGAAATAGCATGTACAAAGTCATGTGTAAATGAAAAAACCATGCCATGCTTACTTGCATAATCAGAAAATAAAAAGTTTAAAAACCGGTTTTGATTCTTTGGGAGAAGCCCACTTGTTTCTGTATGGTAGAAGTACAAAGTGTTATATTCCTTGGCCATTTTCAATAGCATGAATGGGAGTTGCCAAAGAATAGTCTCGTTTTGATTGTTTATTGTGAAGACTGAACATCTTGGTTAATAATTTATTTCTTCTTTTGAAAATTTGTCGCATTCATAATATGGCTAATTGTAATCAGATAGTATCTTTATGTATCATTTATATGCGTGCATCTTATTCTGAGTCCTTTGAGAAGCAGACACCAAGCACAGTACATGAAATTTATAGGAGAAACACCTGTGAGAATAAATGAAGATCAAACTGGTCAAGACTGGGAGAGCTGTCTGACCCTGGTGCATGTCTCTGTATGAGGAAGAATGGGAAGAAAGGAAGTTAGTTTGATTAACATCCTTAGACTGCCATAGAATTGAAGGTAGATTTAACAATGCTGCTGGAAGCCTTAGGCTAAAATACCATATATCAAAACCTCATCCAGTAGAAATGGGGCTGCTTTACTAGTAGTGCAATACTCAAGCCTTGGATTGGAGCAGCCTGCGGAAAACATGGTCATGTCACAAATGCAGCTATAGATCTCAAAGCACAGCAGCTGAGACCCTTGGTCCCTTACGCTCCCCACAATAGAAGTGATGGACTTATTCTCTTGGCAGGCACGGCACGTAACATGGATCCTACAGAAATCAATAGTCAGCAACAGTTTAATAAAATTAATTAAGTTAAATGAAAAGGAACAATAAAATGAGAATACTTTTCTAGGGAAGTCTATTGAGATATGGCAAAATTTTAAAGTTAAGTTCTGCTATTTGAACATTTAATATCTAGTTTATTTCTTATTTCTAGTTAAACTCGATTTGTATATTTATAATGTCCACATATTATTAATGCTTGGTTTCTTTAGTAGATAGTACATTATTAATATTTTAATCCCAACAATAGATATAAATGATGAATTCACATTAAGATCTGTTGTCAAAATCTTGACATAATTTATACTTAACATGATCTTTGGTAAAGAATGTAACTACTTTCAAAAACAAATTCTGTGTCAAATTCTCTGAGACAGTTGAAAAACATTTTACATGTACCTAGAGACCATTAGATAACTAATTAAATACTATAAAACTATTTTCAAATTACTTGCAGCTCAAGGTCAGAGAAAGAATGGTGCTCATCTTCATAATTAAAATAAAAATTTACCTTCTTCCATTAAAAGATTTGTGCCCTCAAATTTGAAGAGGAAAATGGGTATGTGGTAGAAGTGAACCTATAGTAACTACTGTGCTAAAAATACCTACCCTCATACCTGCTTGCAAGTCTTTTGTTTAAACATACATCAAACTGTGTCTGTTAGTTTTAAGACATTTTTCCAGATTTTTCCTGTACCATAGCTCAGTTGCACCTGTATGACTCTGTTCATTTCCTATATTCTTACAATTTATGATTACAGCCATTACAACATTTACCATATTACATTTTGTATCAGTGGATTTTATCTTTACATCTCCAGAGATTAAGCTTCTTGAGGTAAGGTATTCAGTCAGTGCAGTACCTAACAGGTAGTTGTTAATTAAATGTTATTCAGATAGAATTACTATGTATAGTTAATGAATCTTTGTAAATCTAATATTTTCATATAGTGAAAAATGTGAAGATAGAAAAATGTGTAAAAGTTATGCAACACAGATAATGTTAAGTAAATCTAATGGATTCAGACATCAGGTAGAAGAGGGTACATTTTTTCTTGAAGTATTTTTATTTCTGGGACTTTTTGTTGGTTTAGAATGCTAAATCACTCCAAAATAGTTAACTTTTCTTTTTCACTATGTGCCAATTCACAAGTTAAAATAATTCTCCCCACAGTGGTTTTAAGCTCTGCTTGTGACATCTTACTCCTGAGAGGAACAGGATAGAATTTAAGAACATAGGATCTAATCCAAGCTCTTCAGTAAGTGAGCTGTGTGACTTTAGATATATCCTTTAATCTCACTGGGTTTCTAGATTCTCATCTGTAAAATGAAGGGATTGAACCAGATCATCTCCAAAGTCCCTCCAGCTCCAAAGTCTTAAGATTGCCTCAAACCAGAACATCTGGTTCTGAGTTGTTCTCCTCCCTAATGCCTGTGGTATTATATAAGAACTACAAAGTGCTAATTTATCTTTCAAAGGAGGTGAGCATTCTTTGGAATATAACTTCCTGGGTAATGAATAGCTATTAAAAATGCAATACACAACCATTCAGAGATCCATGATTCCTATAACACAGCTCAGTTGTCCACATTACCAAGTATAGCGTTAGCTGCAAATAAATCCTAGGCTCATCCTGTGCTGGTGACATTCTACCAGAAACAGGCAAGCCTCAGAGTGTTCAGATTTGGTATTTGACATAGCTTGATATGGTTAAAATCTAAATTATAAAAATTTGGACGTTAAACCAAGACAGCAACATTTTATGACATGCATTTTTCTCTTCCCTAGCTACAGCTTCCCTCCACCTTTAGTGTCTGCCTATAAAAAAATTTCCAGTATCTTATAACCCTTTTATATTTTTCTAATTTCTTAAAATTGAAAGTCGTTAAAAGTAAAGCAAGGCACACACTTTGCAGAGTGTGTATCTGCAAAGATCCAAAGTTGTTTAGGAAGTTCTGCCACATTCTGACTTAACTTCTAACCTCTACATTTAGAGACTGGATATTTATAAAATCTTATCAGCATACTGAGTCCTAGAGAAAAATAAGAAACATGATTCCCTTTATATAGGATAACAATGAATAAAGAGATAGATTGGGAAGATAAAATAAAAGAAAACCAAATAAATATATTTTAATTTAGAGGAGGTAAAAAGAGGTATACTTTTCTTTTAATAAAGGAAAATGCAAGTCTTCTACAGACACTACTTAGGAAATTCTCTCCCTGCCTGTCAAAAAATAAAATCTTAACAAGGGTACACTATTTGCCCTCAGGACATTTTATCATTCACTGAAAGCCCTATGTGCCTGGTAAACAAAATAGTAAGTTAGTCAATATTTTGAATAAATGAACGTTCCATTTCCAATGACAAAATAATTATATTAAAATTACTTTAAGAATTACTACATAGATAAACTAGTCAATCTTTCAACCTCAGATTGAGCTTTATTTCCTATCCCCTTCCATCTGATGATGGAAAATATAAAATGCTAGAAAAAACCAAGCTCTGTCCACTGCCCCAGGTCACCTTCAAGTTGACTTGTTCAGCTACTGATGTGTCTACACTCAGGGTTAAGGCATCATATCTGGAGAAGAGGGAGTTTTCCTCATGGCCTTTATCTGCTCGATTATCCCAGTGATGAGTGATCATTTCACTAATGTCTTAGTCTTGGTAAATTCAAGACAATTGAATGAAAAATATGGCAGAGAGAATTATCCCATTTCAAATTCAGTACGTGTAAAAACCCAAGTACACAGAGAGCCCCTGGAAACAATTGTGATTCAGTTAATCGTTTCTTTAGGTAGACAGCATTTCTGAAATAAAGCGTGATTTATTTTACTAGAAATTATTCTTCCAGTGATTTTTCAGGAGAATATTTTTCAAGAAGTCCTTAAAGAAAGAATATATTTGTTCCATAATGAACTCCAAGTGAAACTTGTTACTTATTTATTTTTTACTACCTTAGACATGATCTTGGAAAGAAGCATGCAAGGGAAGTAGTGATTGCCCCATATGCCTCTGAAATCTGTTTCCTGTAAAAAAGTGGAGTTTTGAGCCTCATCAATTTTTAAACACAAAGATGTACTTGACATACTATAGTGAAAAAAAGTTATAGTCCCTCATTATTAATTCACAGATCAGCTGTTCAAGCAAAAGCAAAATTGTTTCTGAATTTATAGCGAACTAAAAGGAGCATAAAAATTATTTCCTCTTTGTGGTCTCCATAAACAGCTTTAACAGGTACTAGGCAATAAGTGCAGTACAAATGCCTTTCCAAACAGATAAGAGAAGCTGCTGTCGGACTGCAAGGTGCTGTAATGTGTACTGAGTCTGTGGGTCTCTCCTTTCCAGGGTAATGCTAAGGCTTCTTTCATGCTCCGTTTCTGAGAAAGAATTGTGTTGTATTATGGAATGATTTATTTCCAAAAAATAAAATAAACTCCCTAGGGCACTTTGAAGAGTAACCTTAGGCATCCTGCAGGGAGTGCTCAGATCACTTGTGTTTTGTTTGGCTTAGCTTACACAGTCAGCTAGAGGAAATCAAAGGCTATGCTAACACCTCTAGGAGTCCCCTTGGAGTCCTGGCTTCACTTTCTCTGGGGTCATTCCAAACCAGTCTGGTTTCCATAGTAAGTTAGGCAATCTAAGTAAGAAAATTGGTTGTGGACTTAATAAGATTCTCATTAACTCAGGAGGAAAAACTAGTTTTCCTGTTTAGAAATCTCATGAACTTCATTAGAACAGCAATAATAGTAGATGCCCTTTACTATTGCATGCCAGGCAGTCTCCAGGGTACTCTGTGTATAACATTTACAGCCTTCTTAGTAATCTTTTAAATGAGAAATTTATATACATTAATAAATAATGGAATTTGGAAATTACGTAATGTCAGCCAAAGGTGAGCCTGACAGAACTGAATGTCACCTTCCCAAGCAGGTCCTGAATCTGCGCACAGAACTCCAGGCGAGGGCTCTTAATCTCAGGGGCTGGGGATTAATACATAGAAGGAACCAGGGGTGACTAGAGTCTCAGCAATTGACTCTAGCCTACTAAAATGCATAGAAGACTGAGGAAGATATTAGAATATAAATTTATTGGCATAATAGTACGAACAATGTCAGGGTGTTTGTGAAAAGATTATATGGATTGGAACAAAAGTGAGAGAACAACCAAGCCCACTCTAAGGACGTGGTGCTAAGAGCCAATCAGTACTCAGAAAATAACTTTCCTCTAGGAGTTACTTAGTGTTCTGGTGCTTTCCCTGCTTTTCCCACTGCATTTTTTTCCCTAGGTCTATAGAATGTTATATAAAAATAAATGTTGTGGTTAGAAAAAATATGTTTGTTTCATGAGTGCAGATAAATATATATATATACTTACATGTATACGTACATATATTAGAAGAACAGAAGAGGCTGAAAAAAGAGTAAAGAGGACATAGAGTGAAAAAGATGACTTGTGCTAGCACAGGGATGTGTCTTCAGTGCTACAGGTAACAAGCAGTGACGGAGTTCCTCAGCGTCCTCTTCTTTTAACGGATTGTGTCTGTGCTGTAGGGCCTCCTGGAAGCACCGCATGAAGTGGGCTGCATGTGACTGAGGCGTTTAGGAAGCTATCACAGGAACAGTGCAGGAGATGTAGTGTCTCCTGTAAGTAAAGCTTTATGTCAGAGACTGCAGGTCCTTCAGATAGGCAAACCCAAGATTTGCCTTTCAAGGAGGTTAGAAACAGAAACAAATATCTTGCTTTACATATTTCACCTGTGTAATGTAAGGCAAGTCGCACTTATTGTTAGAGACTATACTATTTATTGTGCCCCACTTTTGAAATGTCTCCTCCCTGTCTTCATCTGACCACCATTTTCCAACTTTACTTCCACCTAGAAGGTTTTCATACTATCAATCTGTGTAAATTGTCCATTTTCCAGTGAAATTTCATGTCTTAGTACATCATATTAAATTAATTTTTGTATTCATTAGTGTATCTTTGTAAGTATTTATTTAACAAACATATGTGGCAGTGAATATGTATAATACACCACTTTGTGTTACATGAATTAATTCAGTCCTCACAAAACCCATATGAGTAGATGTGACTGTTATTCACATTTTACAGATGAGGAAACTAGGTCACTGAGGGCTACACAGTCAGTACGTGACGGGACTGGAAGCCAGGTAGCCTACTACTGCCCGGAACGACATTATTAATCCTACACTCATCCTTAAGAATGGTGAATGTCCACATTCAGTGATGCTTTTGTAGTACTTAGGCCACTTTCTGAACAGGACGCCATGAGAAAAAGGAATCAAAAAGTTTGGAAAGGGTGAAACATGTCAGAGAAAGTAGTTAATTATATAAATCTAGCTGGAGCATAAGGTGACATTATTAAAAATTAATATGAATAAAGACACACAAGAAGCTATTTTATACATGTGCTTGATTAAAAGATAGAGAGGTTCACCCAGTTTGCATAATGACTAAGAGCTGGGTTTTTAGCAAACTTTACTAGAGTTAAAATAAACAAACCAGTTAAATAAATATCTACTAGATATGTTGCTTCAGAACTAGGCTACTGTTGAAATATAAAAAAGTATTACTAATGTTTGTTAAAGAAACCGCACAAGAAGATATGCCCAGTACACAGACTTTAGTATGATGTACTGAATATTAAGAGTAAGTATGGGTTCCTTTGGGAAATGGGCAATTTACACAGACTGGAAAGAACACCAGCATTGGGTATGGTTTCATGCAGAATATTTTTTAAATTTTCAGAAATTAATTCAGAAGAAAAGTGCTGAGGAGCCCACATTTTGTATGTAACTAAAGTTATGACATGGTGAGAGAACAGGTAATGATTTCAATAATGTTTAAAATAACCAAATAATGAGGGAATAAAACCTTCAGTAGAAACACACAAAACAAACAGAAAAAGCTTGTAAAAAATGTATTATGACAATTTAAACATTATTAATGATAAAAAAAGTGAAAGTTAAACAGAAGGTCACTGGCTCTGTCAATTCTCTAAACTAAATTGTTCTTTATGGTAATTAGTCATGACAACTGGACAATGTGCTTGATCTTTTATAGTCACTGGAAGAAAAAAAGCAATATTTAATGACCCTCCTATTTTTCATTTTTCTCTTGGAAGAAGAATAATACAATTATGTATTGCACTAGGTCATTGTACTTAAGGGAAAATAAATCTGTTATTTCATAGTTTAATGCTGATGGATTGGCACTGAAAAGCTCATCAAAAAATGAAGATGTGGAATCAGACTTAAGTAAACATAGGCTCATATACTTGAATGTGCGAGACAGAAATATTTCTCCATATGGCATTTCTAAATACTGGAGTGCTAAATTCTCTGAATAAAGAAATGATGTGTTCAGGCCATCACTCACCCACTCACCCACTAAATTAAAGAATAACATCAAAACACATTAGCAGCCCATACTCCGAAATGTTACATGGATACCCCCATAATGCAACATATATCTTTTTGAGTAGGACAAAGATGAAAAATCGTTTTAAAACCAAAATAGTAAGTGAACCCAAAAAGAAAGTGGACAAGAAAATCTGCTAAGGGGAAAAAATCTGAGCTTACATATATTTTATCTTTGCTTTTCAGGGCAATGATCTAAATTCTTAAGAAGAAATTTGTGACTGATATTTGCACCATTTGTAATATTAATTATTTCTTTGACATCTTGGAATTATCATTAGTGATAATAGCTGTAATTTACTCAGCACCTACAATATATCTGCTTTGGTACTTATATTTCTCTAATCTTCACCAGTTATACGTTATTAGAATATGTGATGAAGAAAACAACCAAGGCTTTGATAAAATAATTTACTCAAAATATCACAAACTGGTACCTAGGAGATCAGTACTCAAATCAACCTTACTCCAAAATGTACCATTTCACTCTCATTAAGAAACTGAAGTGGAACATACTTTTACCACATTAGAATACATACAATATTTAAAGGAAGAAAATAGTAGGTCTGTTAATTTTTCCCAGATCCGGGACAAAGAATTTTCAATTCATATTCTTCTGAGATTGTTGATGTGTTCTTACTCTCTTTTATTCTTTTCTTTTGTTTTCTTCCATTCTTATTCTCTTTTATTTTGTTTTCTGAATTCTACATTGATTTTGTTACTTCCATACCTGTAACATTTTTTCTTCCCTTTTGATTTTAACAAATGAATATTAAATAACCATCTTAAGGATAAAATTATTTAAGACACCTGACTGATATTACCATGACAAATAAATGACTCCTTTGAACTAAATACTAAAATTACACCAAGGATTCTAGAATCATCAACCCTTAGATAATGGTAGACTCAGAGAATCTTTAAATACATGCATTTAAAAATGTGCTGTTTTTACTTCTTTCAAATGAATAATCTCAGTTTACGGATAATATTTTTCTTTTGTTCTGTTTTTACATCTAATGATTACTATGGTCTTCTATGGGGTGTTTATGTTTTCATATTTCTTCCATCCATTAACTAAAATTAGGGATAGACAAGGGATGTGATAAAAGTACTATTCAAATGCGCTACTGGCAGAGACACGGTTCTTCGATATGATCAGTGTTAGAGTTAGAGTTAGCAATTCCTACTCATCTTTTGCTTTTAAGTCATCAATTAATGTTTAGATTAATATTGTTTATTTTTATATATTTTTGAGGTGAAATTCACATAACAAAATTAGACATGCCAAAGTGTGCATTTCATGGTATTGGTGCATTCGGAATGTGTGCAACCATCACCTCTATCGAGTTTCAAAATATTCCAAAATGCTTTCATCACCTCCAAAGGGGAACCTGTAACCATTAAGCAATCATTTCAGGTTTCCCCTTGCCTCAAACCCCTGGAAACCACTAATATGCTTTCTGTCTCTATGGATTTGCCTAATTATATTATATATAAATGGAATATATTTCATATAAATGGAGCCATACAATATCTAACATTTTGTATTTTTTCTTCAATATAGTTTAAGTATTCCAGGTTCATCCACATTATAGCATGTATGTCTAAGTGTTAGGCCTTTGCTATTTCATTCTGTTCTCTAGGCTCATGCACAAGCCTTCACTCTGCCTCTATCATACCTCAGATTAGTATGGAGGGGCTGCTGAGAACTCTGATTTGGGCTTGCAAGTTCCTGTTGCCTGGATGACCTGGATGAACTGAAGCGATGAATCATGCTCTTTAGTAGCTTGCCTGAAAATCTCCTTTCTTCCCCTTTGGGAAGTTCTTAGAACATAATTTCACTCCATCCAGTGCTCTGCGACTCTCACAAATCCTGGGATGGTAGGGACTTATTTCGCACACTGTGCAGATTCAAGTGGACACTGGACACCAGATGTCACTGACGTTCAGAGCTGGCAGGAGAAGTGCCCTATGCCTAGAAGGAGTCCCGTGAACTTCCCTTATCTCTTTGTTCTTCCTTGCTCTTTGCTACCTGCCATTCCTTGCTACTCTCGCTTTAATGAATTCCTTCCTCACCTTGTACTCTGACTTTCATGTCTCTCCGAACTGACTTCCTCCCAAACATAAGTACTTCATTCCTTTTTTGGCTGAATATTCCATTATATGGATATATCACATTTTTTTTATCTACTTATTCATTTATGGACACCTGGGTTGTTTCCATATTTTGGATATTGAGAATATTACTGCTATACATATTTGTGTACATGTTTGAATACCCATTTATAATTTTGGTGGGATATATATACCTAGGAATAGAATTTCTGGATCATTTGAAAATTCCATGTTTAGCTTTTTGAGTAATTGCTAAACTGCTTTCTTCAGTGCTGCACCATTTTACATTCCCACCAGAAATACATGAATTGGGCTCTTTTTTTACATCCACCCTAACAATTGTTCTTATTCATCTTTTTGATGATAACCATATCCTAATGAGGGTCAGGTGGTATTTCATGGTGGGTTGATTTTCATTTCCTAATGATCAATGACACTGAATGTCTTTTCAGTGCTTCTTTGTCATTTGTTTATCTTCACTGGAGAAATTTCTATTAAAATCCTTTGACCATTTTCTAATTGGGTTGTTTATATTTTTGCTCTTGCATTATAAGACTTCTTTCTTCTGGATACATGAAAGTATCAAATATATGATTTGCCAATATTTTCTCTCATTCTTTGGTTTTCTTCAACTTCTTGATAGTGGTTTTTGATACACAAGATTTTTTTTTAACTTCTGGGATCCTATCTAAGAATCCATTGCCAAATCCAAAACCATGAAGATTCATACCTTTCTTTCTAAGAATGTTATAGTTACAGACCTTACTAACACCTTTGATTCATTTTGACTTCCATATATGGTGTGAGAGAGGGAACCAAGTTCACCCTTCTGCATGTGGATATCCATTTGTCACAGCACCATTTTTGAAGAGACTGCCCTACCCAATGGAATAGTGTGAGAACCCTTAACAAAAATAAATTAGCCATTGATGTATTGGTTTATTTCTTGACCCATAGTACTATCCCATTGGTCTCTAACTTTTTCTTATGCCAATACCACACAGTTATGAATAAAGTAGAGTTTTAGTAAGTTTTAAAATCAGGAAATGTGAGTCCTACATCTTTGTTCTTTTTTTAGAAGTTGGACTGCATATTTTGGACACATTGCATTTTTACATAAATATTAGGTTTCACTTTTCCATTCTTGCAAAAAACATCCATTGGAGTTTTGGCAATGACTGCATTGAATCTATGGATCACTTTGAAAAGTATACTATCTTATCAAACTATGTCTTTCTACCCTGAAATGGAATTACTTTTCATTTATTTAAACCTTCTTTAATGCTTTCTAGTAATGCTTTGTAGTTTTCACTGAAAAAGTCTTGCAGTTCCTTGGTTAGTTTATTCTAAGGCATTTTATTAATTTTATGTTATTGCAAATAGAATTTGTTTTCTTAATTTCATTTTCAGTTTGCTTATTGATAGTATATAGAAATACAAACAGCAGTGGACTCATAGACACTGAGAAGTGACTAATGGTTACCATGGGGAAGGGGCTGGGATGGGTGGGGGTAAAGGGGGAGAGAATGGGGGATGAGGGAGCACAAATTCTCAATCATAATATAAATTGGTCATGGAGATAGTAGCACAGCATGGAGAATATAGTCAATGATTCTGTAACATCTTTCTGTGTTGACTGATAATAACCACAGTAGTCAGGGCGAGGATTTAATAACATGGGTACATGTTGAAACAGTGTGTCATATATTTGAAACCAGTATAAGATTATGTATCAATGATATTTCAATGAAAAAAAAAAGGAATACAACAGAACTTTGAATGTGGATCTTGCATCCTAAAATTTTGCTGAATTTGTTTATTAGCTTTAATTGTGTGTGTATAGTGTACATGTGTATTCTTTAGGATTTCTTTTATAGAGTATCAGGACATCTTGAATTAAGATTGTTTTACTTCTTCCTTTTCAACTTGGATGCTTCTAATGACTTTTTCTTAAAAGAAAATTGCTCTGACTAAAAATTCCAGTATGATATGCAAGCAATGTAACAAAAGAAGACATCCTTGCTTGTCTCTGATCTTAGAGGGAAGGTTTTCACTGATGAGTATGATTTGTAGGTTTTTCATCAATGTCGTTAACCATATAACATTTCTTCCCTAATTTGCATAGTGTTTTTATCGTGAAATGTTGTTGTATTTTGTGAAAAGATTTTTCACCATCAGTTTGGTTGACCATAGCCTCCTTTATTCTATTAATGTAGACAATTACATTGATTGATTTGTTTTTCATATTGAACTATCTTTTCATTCTTGATGAAGTCCACTTCTTCATGATGTATATTCCTTTAGTACACATTTATATTTCGTTTGCTATTATTTTGTTGAGTATTTTTCTGTCTATATCCAAAAGGGATATTGGTTTGTAGTTTTTTTCTTTTAATATTTGAACTTAGCATAAGGATAATAATGGCCTTTAAATTTGCATTAGGAAGGTTACTTCCTTTACTATTTTTGTGGAAAATCTTTAGAAGCATTGATGTTATTTTCTCTTTAAATAATTAGCAGGATTTTCCAGTGAAGCCATTTGGTCCTGAACTTTTCTTTCCTGGGAAGTTTTTAATTACTGATTAAATCTTTCCATTTTTTATATGTCTGCTTAGGTTTTCTATTTTTTCTTGAGTAAGTTTTGAGAATTTGTGTTTTCCTATGAATTTATCTATCTAATCTATATTATCTAATTTGTTGTTGTTGCATACAGCTATTCACAACATTCTCTTTAGTTCTTTTCAGTTTTGTAAGGTCATTAGTAACATCCCCTTTTTCATTGTTGGTTTAGAATTTGAGTGTTCTCTTTTTTTACTGGTCAGTTTACTTAAATATCTGTTGCTTTTGTTGCACTTTTCTAAGAATCAACTTTCGTTTTTGTTGATTTTATGGCTTTGCTATTCTATATTTCATTTACCTCCCCTTTAATCTTTATGATTTCCTTTTGTTGATTTTAGGTTTAGTTTGTGCTTTCCTGTTTAGTTCTTTAAAATGCTAAGTTTGGTCATTATCTTGAGATCTTTCTTCTTTTTTGATGTAGATTATTTACATATATAAATTACCTCTCAGTACTGTTTTCAATGCAGTATGTTTTGGTTTGTTCACCTCTGTTTTTAGTTTTCTCATAATATCTCCTAAAACATCTCTTTTAGTTTCTTCTTTGATTTATTGGTTCATTTTTTTTTTAGAATGTGTTGGTTACTTTCCATATATTGTGGATTTTCCAATTATCTTACTGTTATTGACTTGTAGTTTCATTCCATGGTTATTGGAGAAAATTTTTTGTATGATTGTAATTTCTAAAAATTAATTTTCTGGCTAGTCACATGGACTATCATGGAGCAAGTCCCATATGCTCTTGACCAAAATGTGTATTATACTGTTTTGGAAGTGGGATTTTTTAATTTATCTATTCTTGTTGGATTATAGTGTTGTTCAAGTCTTCTAGTTTCTTAATTGTAAATCTGTCTGGTTGTGTGATGCATTATTGAAAGTAGATTATTTAAGTCTCCCACTATTATTTTATAAGTGTCTATTTCTCTCTTCAAATCTTTGAATATTTGCTTCATATGTTTGGGGGCATTGTTGTTTAGAGCACATATGTTTATACTGGTTGTAACTTTTCAACTCAGTGACACTTTCTTTTTTTTTTGAGAGGGCATCTCTCATATTTATTGATCAAATGGTTGTTAACAACAATAAAATTCTATATAGGGGAGTCAATGCTCAATGCACAAACATTAATCCATCTCAAGCCTAATTCTCGTCAGTCTCCAATCTACTGAAGCATAACGAACAAGTTCTTACATGGTGAACGAATTCTTACATAGTGAATAAGTTCTTACATGGTGAACAGTACAAGGGCAGTCATCACAGAAACTTTCGGTTTTGGTCACGCATTATGAACTATAAACAATCATGTCAAATATGAATATTTGTTTGATTTTTATACTTGATTTATATGTGGATCCCACATTTCTCCCTTTATTATTATTATTATTTTATTTTTAATAAAATGCTGAAGTGGTAGGTAGATGCAAGATAAAGGTAGAAAACATAGTTTAGTGTTGTAAGAGAGCAAATGTAGATGATCAGGTGTGTGCCTGTAGACTATGTGTTAATCTGAGCTAGACAAGGGCAATAAAAC
Organism: Manis javanica; assembly: GCF_040802235.1. Lineage (NCBI taxonomy): Eukaryota > Metazoa > Chordata > Mammalia > Pholidota > Manidae > Manis > Manis javanica. The sequence continues at coordinate 186,224,483 of NC_133158.1, forward strand.
ATCCACAGACGCAGAAGATTTCTCTCAAAACAGGGGAGGTGAGGTTCTAAGCTTCACCACTGTTGATCCCCAATTTCTCACCTGATGGCCCCCCTGCGACTGTGCCTGTCTTAGGTTGTTTCTCCCTTGAGGAATCTTACCTGTCTCTGGCTAACCAGTCATCTTCCAGGGCCATACAGGGAGATGTAAAGTTGGTAAGTGAGAGAGAAGCCATATTGTTTGAAAAGGTTAGCTTTTTACTTCTTTGCAGATTTATGCCCTGTGGCTTCTATGCCCAGCATTTGTCTTGAGGTATCTTTACCACTTGGAGGAATTATGATACTCGGTAAATTCTATATGAGGCACGAATTCTATTTAAGGGTTGTAATTAGGAAGGAAGAAGAAAAGCTATAGAGGTAGCATATGGAAGAAAACATGGGAGGATTGATTATTTCTTTGACATATCTTCTTGTAGAGTAACTTAAGCATGTATAGGTTTTAAACTACTAACTAAATTGTGCACACATATTAATGTAATAGGAATACAGTTACATAAACAAAGCAGATCTATAATTACAAGCCATTTCCAGTGAAGCCAAGAAAACCAGGTAGGCACCCTAGGCATTTGTGAAAATTTGTCTATGATATGATGGATATTGTCCAACTGTACTTGAACAGTCTGAGAGAAATCAGACAAATTAAAGCAACCCATTTCTGGGAACTGTTCACATCCCATATGTTCTTTTAACTGTAGATAGTCTGTAATCGTAAGATCTTGGAGCGCTACAACTTGCACTTCTCCTAATTCTTGGTTGAGTTCCAACAGTATAGATCCAGTCAAATTTGTTGTTTTAGTGAATGCACAGGCCAGCTTAGATATCTCCTTCATTCCAATGGCAAGTCCAGGAAACAGTGGGATGGATACAGCTACAACTGCAGCATCGCCTGGATTTTTGTGGAAGTTTTGTGATGATCATCTTCTGGTATGAGTCTTCCAGAGAGTGCTGATGTTGGAAGTTCTTCTTCATATCATATCTTAGTTCATTTTCTGGGTAGCCAAATTAGACTTTGATCTTCTGTATAAAAACAAACAGACCCTTTGCCCATGCTTTGATATGCCCTTTATACCATTGTGTAGAACTCATTGGAGGTCAACACACAGGAACTGCTTTTTTTTTTTTATTAAGAGAAAGGAATATTATCAGAAAAGAGTACCTCCATAGCCAATCATCTGACACCCTTTAAGTGATCAAAATTAAGGATATTTAAAGCATGCATTAATCGTTCATTTACAGTCAGTTTTATCCTATCAGGGAGTAATCCCCCTTTTCTTTCTTTTTTTTTGTTTTGTTATCATTAATCTATGCTTACATGACGAATATTATGCTTACCCTATACCAGGTCCCCCCTATAAACCCCTTTACAGTCACTGTCCATCAGCATAGCAAAATGTTGTAGAATCACTACTTGTCTTCTCTGTGTTGTTCAGCCCTCCCCTTTCTCCCACCACCCCCATGCATGCTAATCTCAATACCCCGCTTCTTCTTCCCCCTCCCTTATCCCTCCCTACCCACCCATCCTCCCCAGTCCCTTTTCCTTTGGTACCTGTTAGTCCATTCTTGGGTTCTGTGATTCCGCTGCTGTTTTGTTCCTTCAGTTTTTCCTTTTTCCTAACACTCCACAGATGAGTGAAGTCATTTGGTAAATCTCTTTTTCCGCTTGGCTTATTTCACTGAGCATAATATCCTCCAGCTCCATCCATGTTGCTGCAAATGGTAGGATTTGCCCTCTTCTTATGGATGAGTAGTATTTAATTCTGTATATGTACCACATCTTCTTTATCCATTCATCTATCGATGGACATTTAGGTTGCTTCCAATTGTTGGCTATTGTAAATAGTGCTGCAATAAACATAGGGGTGCATCTGTCTTTCTCAAACTTGATTGCTGCGTTCTTAGGGTAAATTCCTAGGAGTGGAATTCCTGGATCAAATGGTAAGCCTGTTTTGTGCATTTTGATATACCTCCATACTGCTTTCCACAATAGTTGAACTAATTTACATTCCCAGCAGCAGTATAGGAGGGTCCCCATTTCTCCACAGCCTCGCCAACATTTGTTGATTTTCATCTTTTCAATGGCAGCCATCCTTACTGGTGTGAGGTGATACCTCATCGTAGTTTTAATTTGCATTTCTCTAATAATTAACGATGTGGAGCATCTTTTCATGTGTCTGTTGGCCATCTGTATTTCTTTTTTGGAGAACTGTCTGTTCAGTTCCTCTGCCCAATTTTTAATTGGGTTATTTGTTTTTTGTTTGTTGAGGCATGTGAGCTCTTTATATATTCTGGACGTCAAGCCTTTATCGGATGTGTCATTTTCAAATATATTCTCCCATACTGTAGGGTTCCTTTTTGTTCTATTGATAATGTCTTTTGCTGTACAAAAGATTTTCAGCTTAATGTAGTCCCACTTGTTCATTTTTGCTGTTGTTTTCCTTGCCCGGGTAGATATGTTCAAGAAGAGGTCACTCATGTTTATGTCTAAGAGGTTTTTGCCTATGTTTTTTCCCAAGAGTTTAATGGCTTCATGACTTACATTCAGGTCTTTGATTCATTTTGCGTTTACTTTTGTATATGGGGTTAGACAATGGTCCAGTTTCATTCTCCTACATGTAGCTGTCCAGTTTTGCCAGCACCATCTGTTGAAGAGACTGTCATTTTGCCATTGTATGTCCATGGCTCCTTTATCAAATATTAATTGACCATATATGTTTGGGTTAATTTCTGGGGTCTCTAATCTGTTCCACTGGTCTGTGGCTCTGTTCTTGTGCCAGTACCAAATTGTCTTGATTACTATGGCTTTGTAGTAGAGCTTGAAGTTGGGGAGTGAGATCCCCCCCACTTTATTCTTCTTTTTCAGGATTGCTTTGGCTATTCGGGGTCTTTGGTGTTTCCATATGAATTTTTGAACTTTTTGCTCCAGTTCATTGAAAAATGTTGCTGGTAATTTGAGAGGGATTGCATCAAATCTGTATATTGCTTTGGGCAGGATGGCCATTTTGACGATATTAATTCTTCCTAGCCACGAGCATGGGATGCGTTTCCATCTGTTAGTGTCCCCTTTAATTTATCTTAAGAGTGACTCATAGTTTTCAGGGTATAGGTCTTTCACTTCTTTGGTTAGGTTTATTCCTAGGTATTTTATTCTTTTTGATGCAATTGTGAATGGAATTGTTTGCCTGATTTCTCTTTCTATTGGTTCATTGTTAGTGTATAGGAAAGCTACAGATTTCTGTGTGTTAATTTTGTATCCTGCAACTTTGCTGTATTCTGATATCAGTTCTAGTAGTTTTGGAGTGGAGTCTTTAGGGTTTTTTATGAACAATATTATATCATCTGCAAACAGTGACAGTTTAACTTCTTCTTTACCTATCTGGATTCCTTGCATTTCTATGTTTTGTCTGATTGCCATGGCTAGGACCTCTGGTACTATGTTAAATAATAGTGGGGAGCGTGGGCATCCCTGTCTAGTTCCCGATCTCAGAAGAAATGCTTTCAGCTTCTCGCTGTTCAGTATAATATTGACTGTTGGTTTATCATATATGGCCTTTATTATGTTGAGGTACTTGCCCTCTATACCCATTTTGCTGAGAGTTTTTATCATGAATGGATGTTGAATTTTGTCAAATGCTTTTTCAGCATCTATGGAGATGATCATGTAGTTTTTGTCTTTCTTTTTGTTGATGTGGTGGATGATGTTGATGGATTTTCAAATGTCGTACCATCCTTGCATCCCTGGGATGAATCCCACTTGGTCATGGTGTATGATCCTTTTGGTATACTGTTGAATTCTGTTTGCTAATATTTGATTGACTATTTTTGCATCTACATTCATCAGGCATATTGGTCTGTAATTTTCTTTTTTGGTGGGGTGTTTGCCTGGTTTTGGTATTAGTGTGATGTTGACTTCATAGAATGAGTTTGGGAGTATTCCCTCGTCTTTTATTTTTTGGAACACTTTAAGGAGAATGGGTATTATGTCTCCTCTGTGTGTCTGATAAAATTCCGAGGTAAATCCGTCCAGCCCTGGGGTTCTGTTCTTGGTAGGTTTTTTATTACCATTTCAATTTCTTTGCTTGTAATTGGTTTGTTTAACTTTTGTATTTCTTCCTTGTTCAGTCTCGGGAGGTTGTATTTTTCTAGGAAGTTGTCCATTTCTTCTAGGTTTTCCAGCTTGTAGGCATATAGGTTTTCATAGTAGTCTTTAATAATTCTTTGTATTTCTGTGGAGTCTGTTGTGATTATTCCGTTCTCATTTCTGAAGCTGTTGATTTGTGTTGATTCTCTTTTTCTCTTAATAAGTTTGGCTAGAGGCTTATCTATTTTGTTTATTTTCTCAAACAACCACCTCTTGGTTTTGTTGATTTTTGCTATTGTTCTATTCTTCTCAATTTTGTTTATTTCTTCTCTGATCTTTATTATGTCCCTCCTTCTGCTGACTTTACGCCTCATTTGTTCCTCATTTTCCAGTTTCGATAATTGTGATGTTATACTATTCATTTGGGATTGTTCTTCCTTCTTCAAGTGTGCCTGGATCGCTATATACTTTCCTCTTAAAACTGCTTTCACTGCGTCCCACAGAAGTTGGGGCATTGTCTTCTTGTTGTCATTTGTTTCTATATATTCCTTGATCTCTATTTTGATTTGTTCATTGATCCATTGATTATTTAGAAGCGTGTTGTTAAGCCTCCATGTGTTTGTGAGCCTTTTTGATATCTTTGTATAAATTATTTCTAGTTTTATACCTTTGTGGTCTGAAAAATTGGTTGGTAGAATTTCAATATTTTTGAATTTACTGAGGCTCTTTTTGTGAGCTAGTATGTGGTCTATTCTGGGGAATGTTCCATATGCACTTGAGAAGAATGTATATCCTGTTGCTTTTGGAAGTAGAGTTTTATAGATGTCTATTAGGTCCATCTGTTCTAGTGTGTTGTTCAGTGCCTGTGTGTCCTTACTTATTTTCTGCCCGGTGCATCTATCCTTTGGGGTGAGTGGTATGTTGAAGTCTCCTAAAATGAATGCATTACATTTTATTTCCCCCTTTAGTTCTGTTAGTATTTGTTTCACATATGCTGGTGCTCCTGTATTGGGTGCATATAGATTTAGAATGGTTATATGCTCTTGTTGGACTGAGCCCTTTATCATTATGTGGTGTCCTTCTTTATCTCTTGTTACTTTCTTTGTTTTGAAGTCTATTTTGTCTGATATTAGTACTGCAACCCCTGCTTTCTTCTCACTGTTGTTTGCCTGAAATATGTTTTTCCATCCCTTGACTTTTAGTCTGTGCATGTCTTTGGGTTTGAGGTGATTTTCCTGTAAGCAGCATATAGATGGGTCTTGCTTTTTTATCCATTCTATTACTCTGTGTCTTTTGATTGGTGCATTAAGTCCATTTACATTTAGGGTGACTTTTGAGATACATGTACTTATTGCCATTGCAGGCTTTAGATTCGTGGTTACCAAAGGTTCAAGGTTAGCCTCTTTAGTATCTTACTGCCTAGCTTAGCTCGCTTATTGAGCTGTTATATACACTGTCTGGAGATTCTTTTCTTCTCTCCCTCCTTATTCCTCCTCCTCCATTCTTCATATGTTGTGTGTTTTATTCTGTGCTCTTTTTAGGAGTGCTCCCATCTAGAGCACTCCCTGTGAGATGCCCTGAAGAGGTGGTTTGTGGGAAGCAAAATCCCTCAGCTTTTGCTTGTCTGGGAATTGTTTAATCCCGCCATCATATTTAAATGATAGTCATGCTGGATACAGTATCCTTGGTTCAAGGCCCTTCTGTTTCATTGCATTAAGTATATCATGCCATTCTCTTCTGGCCTGGAGGGTTTCTGTCGAGAAGTCTGATGTTAGCCTAATGGGTTTTCCTTTATAGCTGACCTTTTTCTCTCTAGCTGCCTTTAAAACTCTTTCCTTGTCCTTGATCCTTGCCATTTTAATTATTATGTGCCTTGGTGTTGTCCTCCTTGGATCCTTTCTGTTGGGGGTTCTGTGTATTTCCATGGTCTGTTTGATTATTTCCTTCCCCAGTTTGGGGAAGTTTTCAGCAATTATTTCTTCAAAGAGACTTTCTATCCCTTTTCCTCTCTCTTCTTCTTCTGGTACCCCTATAATACAGATATTATTCCTTTTGGATTGGTCACATAGTTCTGTTAGTGTTGTTTCGTTCCTGGAGATCCTTTTATCTCTCTCTATGTCAGCTTCTATATGCTCCTGTTCTCTGGTTTCTATTCCTTCAATGGCCTCTTGCATCTTATCCATTCTGCTTATAAATTCTTACAAGGTTTGTTTCACTTCTGTGATCTCCTTCCAGACATCTGTGATCTCCCTCCGGACTTCATCCCATTGCTCTTGCATTTTTCTCTGCATCTCATCCCATTGCTCTTGCATTTTTCTCTGCATCTCCGTCAGCATGTTCATGATATTTATTTTGAAATCTTTTTCAGGAAGACTGGTTAGGTCTGTCTCCTTCTCAGATGTTGTCTCTGTCATCTTTTTCTGCCTGTACTTTTGCCTTTTCATGGTGATAGAGATAGTTTGCAGAACTGGTATGAGTGACAGCTGGAAGAGCTTTCCTTCTTGTCGTTCTATGGCCTTCCTCTCCTGGGAGAATAGCGACCTCTAGTGGCTTGTGCTTGGCAGTTGTGCACAGACAGGGCTTCTGCTTCCTACCCAGTTGCTATGGAGTTTATCTCCACTGTCGCTGTGGGTGTGGCCTGGCTTGGGCTGCTCCTCCAAAATGGTGGAGCCCCGTTGGAGGGGGAGCAGCCGGGAGGCTATTTATCTCCATAAGGGGCCTCTGTGCTCCCTGCTGCCCAGGGGGTTAGACTGCCCAGAGATCCCCAGATTCCCTGCCTCTGGGCTAAGTGTCCTCTCCTGCCCCTTTAAGACTTCCAAAAAGCACTCTCCAAACCAAAACAACAACAGCAACAACAAAAGAAAATAAATAAATAAATAAATAATTTTTTAAAAAATTAAAAAAAAAATAGAGGAAAAACGTGCGATTTTCTTTGTTCTCAGGCTCCGGTCTCAGGCACCCGCTCACCGGTCTTGCTGCCCTGTTTCCCTAGGATTCGGGTCCCTGTCCCTTTAAGGCTTCCAAAAAGCACTCGCCAAAAAAAAAAAAAGGCCGCTCCCGTTTCTTTGTTTTCCGGCGTTGGCCTCAGGCACCCACTCACCAGTCCTGCCGCCCTGTCTCCCTAGTATCCAGGACCCCACACATGCACTGTGTCTGTGCTCTGGTCTGGAATCCTGGGACTGGGTGTTCAGCTGTCCTGGGCTCTCTCTCCCTCCCTAGTGACTCCTCTCTTTCTGCTGGGAGCTGGGGGAAGGGGCGCTCGGGTCCCGCCAGGCCAGGGCTTGTATCTTACCCCCTTCGCGAGGCGCTGGGTTCTCGCAGGTGTGGATGTGGTCTGGATGTTGTCCTGTGTCCTCTGGTCTCTATCTTAGGAAGAGTTTTCTTTGTTATATTTTCATAGATAAATGTGGTTTTGGGAGGAGATTTCTGCTGCTCTACTCACGCCGCCATCTTGGCTCCCTCTCAGTGACACTTTTATCAGTATATGCTGTCCTTCTTCATCTCTTGTAACTGTTTTGACTTTAAGTCTATTTTGTCTAATATTAGTATAGCCATCATCTCCTTACAGTTACTGTTTTCATGGAAAATCATTTTCCATTCTCACCCTTTCAACCTATTTTTATCCTTAGATCTAAAGTCTAAAGTGTGTATCATATAGACAACATAGAGTAGATCATGTTTGTTTTTGTGCTTTTTAATCCATTTTCCTATAAATACCTTTTAATTGGAATGCTTAAACTATTTACTTAAAGTAATTACTAACAAGATTTTAGAATTTTTCTTTTTGTTTTCTGTAAATTTTATATTATTCTTGTCCCTCATTTCTTCCACAAATATCTTTTTGTGTGTGTGTGTTGATGTTTCTTATAAGCAGCTTTTATGTCCTACTCATTCTCTTTTTTGTATTCCTTTTGTTATTTTATTAGTGACTGTCCTGGGAATTGCAATTAAGATCTTATAAAAATTTAGTTTCAATTAATATCTCCTTAGCTTCAGTAGCAAACAAAAATTCTTATTCTATATTACTGTGTCCCTCCTTTTTTATGTTATTTTCACAAGTTGCATCTTTATACATTGGGTCCCCATAAACAGAGATTTACAGTTATAGTTCTATTCAGTTGTAATATTTCAAAGCATGTATAAAATAAAAAGAGGTGTTACAAACTAAAAAATACAATAATACTGACCTTTTCTATTAACCTACATAGATCCTTTACATGTGTTTTATATATTCATATGGCTTCATACAAATTATGTAAGTTTTGAAAGTTTGCAGTTTTCTAAGAGTTGTCCAGATTCTGTCTAGTATCTTTTCACTTCAGCCTGAAGGACATCTTTTCAAATTTCTTATATGGAAAATGTAGTGGCATGAACTCATTCAACTTTTAAATTTCAGAATGTCTTAATTCTGCCTAATTTTTGAATAACAGTTTTTTAAGATATAGAATTCTTGGTCAACAGATATTTTATTTCTGCACTTTGAATATGCCATCCCATTGACTTTTGGCCTTCATGGTTTCTGATGAGGAATCCTTTCTTAATCATATTAATACTCCTTTGTACTTGATACATATCTTTTCTTGCACTGCTTTTGTGATTTTCCTTTTGTTTTGGCTTGGCCATTGGATTATAATATTCTTTTATGTAGATTTCTGTATTTGTTCTTGGAGTTTGTTGAGGCTCTTAGATGTGTAGATTACTGCTTTTGATTAAATTTGAGAAGTTTATTTTTCTATTATTTCTTCAAATATATTTTCCACCCCCTTTCTCTCTTTCATCTCCTTCCAGGACACCCTATAACAGATATGTTGATACATGGATGGTTTCTCACAGGTATTTTTTTTTTATGTATTTTTTTTTTTTAGATAATTATTTTTTATTGAATGGTAGTTGACACACAGTATTACATTAGTTTCAGGTGTACAACACAGTGATTGAACATTTATATACATAATAATTCTAGGTACCAGCTATCACCATACCAAGTTGTTACAATATTTTGGCTATATTCCTTATGCTATACATTACATCCCGGTTACTTATTTATTTTACAATTGGAAGTGTGTGTATGTGTATATATTTTTCCTCACAGGTCTTTTAAGTTACATTTATGTTCTTTAATTCTTTTTCCTTTCTACTCTTTAGACTAGATAATTTCATTTACTTTTTTTCAAATTTTTGTTTCTCATTCTTCTTGCTCAAAGTGGTTGTTGAAAACCTCTAATGAATATTTCACTCAAATTACTGTAATTTTCAACTTTAGAATTTTCATTACTTTGAATAATTTCTCTTTATTGATTAAAAAAAATTTCCACATATCATTTTCCTAGTTTCCTTTAGTTTTTGTTTATGTTTTCCTTACCTCTGAACAAATCGCAGTTGATTTAAAATCTGTATCTAGTAAGTCCACTGTCTGTGTTTCCTCAGGATAGTTTCTGTTAATTTCCTTTTTTCCTGTGTATAGACCATTACCACTTTTTCCTTCACACTCACCATTTTCATTATTGTAATGTGGAAATGCTGGAAATCAGATACTTTCCCCACTTCATGGTTTGTTTCTTTTTGTGGGTAATTTTTTGTTAAAACACCTTTAAAAATTTTGTATTGTTTGCTATGTTTTGTCTTTAACTTTGTCCTATTAAACTTAGTTTGTGATTTGACAAATATTTCTAATTGTCTGGAGTGAAGAAAGAAAGGAAAGGAAAAATGAAAGAGAGAGAGAGAGAAAGGAAGGAAGTATAAAAGGAAGAAATGAAGGAAAGAAGGAAGGAAGGAAGGCAGGGGCGGAAGGGAGGAAGGAAGGCAAGAAGGAAGAGAGAGAGAATAAAAAACTTTCTTGCTCTTTGAACATTGGCCCTATCGTGTTGGAGGGATTTTCCCCTCTTAGCCAGACCATTTAAAATGTATCTTAGCCTTCACTTCCTGCTCACAAGGAGACTAGGAATAAGTGAGGGGCAAAATTTACGATTTTCTCAGGTCTTTTCTCATGTGTTCTGTCCTGATCATATGCATAGCTTTCTTGAGTCTGTTTACGTGTGAACTTTCAAATTTTTTATTTCTCAAAGTAATCTTCTCCCTGGTACTTCCTCTTAGGCTTTCAATGTGTTTATTGTTTAGCTCAATTATAATCTTTTGGTCCAGGCCTTAGCAGCTTGCCATTAAATATCTTCCAGTGACACCCTCTACTTAGCTGTATTTTCTCACTGAGAGAGTTCTAAGTCAGACAAAACAAAGGCAAGCACCTGGCATTAGTCCTTCAGGGAACCTCACAACTAGCCACACTATACAAACATAGTCCCTTGGGAGCAAAGTCCATTCTGCTTCCTTTGGATTCAGATATCCACACTAGGATGTGTTGCCATTTTAAAGACAGCCACTGCTCAGGGAAAAGGGGAAGGGTAAAACTAACATAAATTAAAGTGTTATAATCTTCTAATGTGTAATCTCTATTGGTAAAAGAGATATACACATAATTCCCTAAAATAAATTCTGATTTATTTCTCCTCTTGAAGAGCTAAGAAGATGAAAGAAATTCTATTTTCAAACATAGTTCACTAATAGCATGAAATCAAAATCTCTAAGAACAACATACCAGGAAGGAAGTGCAAGAAAATAGTCCATTTCTGATATACTTCATATCAATAAACTGGATAATATCTGTTTCAAGAATTAGTAGTTCTTTACATTTTTAGAAACTTCCTCAGATTTGTTCACTTTCAAAATTTGTTCTAATTTTCATGCAAAAATAAACTCGATTTTAGTCTTGTGAAAACAGCAAAAGGACCTAGTACCCAGGAGTTTGAAAACCAGGAAATTTTATAGGAAGAATTAAGGAAAACGACAGGACTATGTACAGTGTTGAAATATTTAAAATATTTTCACATCAATATTTTCATTGTTATTTATATTCATTGATTATTAACAATCATGGGAAGTATTAATTATGATATTGCTTTTTGATTTGTGTCTAAAATTGCATATTAGATGGCAAAAGTCATATTTGAATCTGTATCATCAAAACTAGCTAAAGGCTGAAGTAACTAAATTGAAGGAGATACCAGGTCAGACTCAGTCCAAGAATCTAACATAGCAGGTGGAGTATACATAAGTCCAAGACAAGGAAGAAAACTAAGCTGAGAACCTACACAGAGGTCCACGTCCTTTCCTCACATAAATAAATCTTAAAAAATTCATCACTCAAAGCAAAATAAATTATGTAATCCATAGATACTGGAAACACATTCAGAAAACAATAAAATACAATGTGACATTGTTTGCAAAATATGTAACATTTTAGATATTATACAGTAAAGCTCATCTTTGTAGATCCTTCAAGGGAGAAGTCAGCCTAGGAGTTAAATTTTTTATATTATTAATAATTGAAATTACTAGTGATAATTTAGATTATTATTTAAAACAAATTTAATTTGAAATACTTCTAAAGTACATTAACCATTTGTACCACAGTTTGCTAAATTTTTCATTTTTAATGTTTCTGAATTGTGTGCTTGCATGTGTGTATGTGTGCATGTGTGTGCACTGCACTTCCCTTTTGCCAGACTATCATCAGTAATGTTAGTTATACCCACTTACCCAAGAACAATTCCTTTGTGTTTTTTGTATATTCTCAATTGACTGATGCTTATATAAATATATGCAAAAATTACTTTTAAAAATCCTATGACTAAAACTTAGAGCAAATCAAATAATTATAAGAAATTTAAAATCAACTGGCAAAATGTGAGAAATATATCATTGAGCTCTGAATTAATTGGCATTAGTTAAGTAGTCTAAAAGGATAATAGTCATCTAATATCCATTCAAGTGGAATATAACCATTTTTCAGTTCATTATTATAAATACACTAGTTAAATGTACATTGCCTTTGAGCTTCATAAGAATTTTATGATTTAAAGCACTGAAATTCTTAAAACTAATTAATTCTTATAATATGCTGAGAATTAACTAGCATAATTTCCATTAAACAAACAAAAATAAAATCAAGGAAATTACTATATTTTGGCAAACTAACAATGTACATTTCAGGTGCACTTTGGTTTTTCTATTTCCACTTTTTTTCTCATAAAAGTTCAGAACATGTTTCTCTATATTATCACTGTGCTAATGAAAAGAAGTCATCAGGGAAAGGCTACCAAAGTTAATAAGGTTAAGTTTTCAAGCATAATTGATGAAGAAGTTATACAAATTTATTACTTCAGACTTGTTGTCTTCATTTTTATAAATGTGTGTTGGTTCAATCTCTGAAATAAAAAAATTGCAATAAAATCACATTCAACTTTGATGTTCAGTCACAAAATTACATATAAGAGGCTTAAAAATGGAAAATCTGACAATATTGAAATGAGATTTAAGGCAGTTATCAAAGGTGCTACTTTGAGTATAGAAACTGTAAAAACAGTATTTAATTGTGCCAGGTTGGATTTCAAAACAGATTTTCCAAGATAGACAGTTAAGAAATACATAAAAAATAATCTCAGATTAACATTCTGGGATGACATTTTGAGTAGATTTTACTATTTCCAATTATTTCATAAAATTGTTTTCTGCTATAGTCTTCTATCTACTGCAATCACAGCTACAAGCATTTTCTTCTGGCAAACTTTCAGTTTCATTCTACTGCTCAAATTCTTTGTTGATATTAGAGACAATAACATTTCCCTTTCACCCTCTAATATTCAGTTCCCATATCCTTCTTACCTGTACTACGAATTTATTTTTTCATTGTCTCCTTGGCAGATTCAGTACAAGTACTCTTTGTATTTATACATGGTTTTCATTTAATTTGACGTCCAAACACAGTCTGGTATTTTAAGAATTTTTTTCCAGTATGTCCATGTGTATAGTTCTCTGAAAATGAGTCTTTACATGGATGAATCTTTTTACTGTAACACAGAGCAGTCTGCACATTTATCTGTATACTAGTGAAGCATATTTGAGATTAAAATGATGAGTTATTATCATGAGAGCTATCTGAGCTTTTTATCTAGGGTCCTACATATTGCTTTATTTCTATTAATACATAGAAACATATTATTTCTTACTGTAAAAGTAGACAATGCTCATTGAACAAAGCAAACTTAAAAAAAATAATAAAACCCAAACTAAAAAACCAAAGTGAGCTTAATCCAGTTTCCAAATATGACTAAAGTTAACCTTTGGGCATATTTATCATCAGCACGTGAATGGGCTTTGCTTATTCTATTTTTAATGGTTTAATAATATGAGTCATACAATATTGTTTTCTTTTCATATAACTTTATAGAATACACATTAATCCTACATAAGTGTTTTATATTTGCAACATGTGTGTTCTATTGTATCAAGTGGCTATATCATCATTTACCTAAATTTTCACTTACATATGGGCTTTTCAGTTTTCAGATTTTCACTACTATACATAATAATACTATGAATATATTTGTACATAAAGCTTTTTTTTATGCATGTATGCAGTATTCAAACCATACATGGTAATAAGTAAAAATCTCCTTTTGTAAACACCCATAACATTTTCTCTTTAGAAGAATAGACAGATTATTGAGTAATCAGTTCATTTATTGAAGCAATCACATATATGTGCACTGAATTATAGAATATTCTTTAAATCTGGTATGTATTGGTTTAAAAATGAAGTTTGGAGATACCCCTGTATTATTACTAATACATTATCATTTTTAGGATTTCAATATGAGATTTTATTTGGTGGATGGTTCATAGTTTTTTTAAGCTCTACTATTCCTTTACTATTTGGCATTTGATTATCTCTAAATTTCCTTATTGTAACTTGAGCTACAGTGAATACACTTGCATATGTTACTCTGTAGTCATTTATGAGCATTTATTAAGGGGAGATACTGAAATAAATCATTGCTTCATTATAGCAGGCAGTCATATTTTAATATTGAGATAATGACAAATTATTCTCAAAAAAACCTAAATAATTATGCTTCCACCAATAGTATGTAAGAAAATATATTTAATAACATCCTTACTAGTACTTGATCTAAACACACTATTTTGTTACAAATAGATTGGTAAAAATAAATATATAACCTTTTGGTTTTTAATTTATATTCACCTAACTTTTATAAAGTTTTTAACCTTTTGATGTTTGTAGACCATTAATGCCACATCTCCTCATGTGAGGAATAGCCATTTACTTGTTTGCTAATTATTCTTTTTAGTTCTTTGTATTTCTGATTTTAGTAATTCATTATTTAGCCATAATATTGACTTTTTCTGTTATATTTTGCTCATTTTGTAGATTGCATTAAAGATTGTTTATTTTTAAAATATCATCACCTTTATTAAGCTTCACCTTTGACTCACAGAATGTGAGTTCTTGCTTAAAAAGTCTCATCTTCCCCAGTGTTTAAATATTTGATATCTTAATGCTATTTTAATGTTATTTAATGCTAATCTTTCAATAACTGTAACTTCAACCATTTCATCCATCTAGATATTATTTTGTGTAAATAATCAGATATACATATGTTTTTTCCTTATAGGTAGTTGATTTCCTCAACACAACATATCCTTTTCTACAAATGTCAAGTAGTACTTTTATGGCATTTTTAATTTTCATGTATGACATGAGTCTGCTTCTGAAATTTTTTCTGTTCCACCAATAATATTTTGTATTGCTGAAACACCACTAGGTAGATTCCAATTTTGAGATTTTTATTTCAAAAATAAAAGGAAAGTACTAGCTGTTACAATGATAAAGACTTATGTGGATTAGAAATTGCAAAAGGGAGGTAAAGTAATCCGTCTTTAAAGATGATAATGATTGAACATTTAACAGCAGAACAATTAGCTGTAAACCTATAAAAATAAAATAATCTAGAATGTTAAGGAGCAAAAAAGTAGTTAATAACATTATATATATTAACCAGAACCAATCTGGAGGTATAATGGAGGAAAGAATCTATTTATATTAGCAACTAAAAAGATAATCTATGAATATACCCAAGAAGAAATGAATTTTTCTTGATGTAACAATTTAAAATAAATAAGGTAAATAGAAACATTTATTGTATTCCTTTTAAAAATGTTGAAACTCAATTATTTAATATATAAATTTAATAAATCCACTAAAATATCAACATTTTTAAATTAGATAAGCTGATCCTAAATGTAAGATAAAAATACTAATTGTGATTGAACTTGATAAGCTGACTGTAAAACTTATGGAATACCACACCCACAAAAAAACAATAAATTTTGAGAAAGAAAATTGTGAGAGATTCATGCTCCTGGATATTTACATATATTATATATTATCAATAAATAAAATAGTGCAAAACCTATGTATGAAGAGAGAAAGACTGATAAAATTAATAGAACATTCAGATATAAACTAAATGCATATCAGCTAACAGGTGGTATTCCAAATCGTTTGGTAGGTGCGGACCATTCAATAAAGTAGGTACTAACAGATAGCTACCTCAAGAGAAAACAAAAGTTGAGCCACTACCTTATATGGTAGATTATTATAATAACAGTCTCCAGTGAATCCAGTAACAATGCCTTTGAGTAGCCTTTTCCCATAATGATGGTAGGTTTGCCATGTCATTTCTTTAAGCAAGCAAAGGTCTGAAATTTAGAGCTTTCCCTCTTGTAATGCTGCATTTACTTTGTGAGGAAGGCTTGTGCGGCATCGGGAGACCAGAGAACTACCTGGAGAAAGAGGGGCCCACCCATCCCATGCTTCCTTGCTGAGCTCTGCCACCAAGCAACCCACCAACTGAACGAAGCCACATGAGTAGGCACATACTGAGAAAGTGATTCAGTAAAATTTGGTAGATCATACCACAGACTCCTATGAATGACTATAAGGCAGCAGAGTAAGTGCACACAACATGAGCAACATGAATATAATGAATATAATTTAAAATGTCATGCTGAAAGAAAAAAAGCAATACAACATGAGATACATGTCATGTTATTTATGTGAATGAAATATCCAAACAGCAAAACAAAACCCTCCCCTCTTCCTTGCTTTTACATACCCAAGAACACACATACAGTATTAAAAAAAATGTAAAAAGAGAGAAAAACCAAATCCAGATACATTTCTAAACATGTATTACAAACACAGCTTGTTAAGCAATAATTATTCATGCAGCTTTAATCTTCTCTAGAGAAAACGTAAAAAGTAATGGGAAAATAATAATGTAACAACTAGTATTAATCGTGTGCATTTAACTTTTACTGCGTGATTTCCATCTTAGTTCCTCGAATTGATCAAAATACCATGGAGTGGGTGGCTTATACAACAAAACGTGGTTTTCCACTGCTCTAGGGGTTGTAAAGTCAGAGATCAGGGTGTCGGCTCAGGCCCCGGGCAGAACCCTCCGCCCAATCTGCAGACAGCTGGCTGCCTGCTTGCTGTGTCTTCCCAAGGAGAGCTCATGCCCCTGTGTCTCTTCTTACCACATTCTAGATGGCTCCAGCCTCATGGCCAAATTTCCTCCCAAAGGCCTCACCTCCAAATAACAGCACATTGGAGTTAGGGCCTCTACACATGAATTAGAGGAAAGGGGGCACGATTCAGTCCTAGCATTCCACCCCTGACCCTTCAAAATTCACTCCCTACTCACATACAACACGTACTCATTCTATCACAATAGCCCCAAAGGTCTTGTTCCAGAATCAACTCTAGTCTAAACTCCAAAGCCTCACCTAAATATCATCTAAAGTACATTTGGGGAAGACTAATTCCTCTCTAGCTGTGCATCTGTGAAAACAAGTAAATTGCTGCTTCTAAAATATAATGATGGGGCAGGTGTAGGACAGCTAGACATTCCATTCCAAAATAGAGAAAGAAGTGGTGACGAGTATTCTAAACAGAGTAGTTGGTAAATGGTTGTTGAATTTGGGCACATAATATCTAAAACCAAACTCAGACCAAACCTGGTTCCTCATGGAACCATTTTTTCACTCATGATTTCTTTCTAGCAGGTCTAGCAATGGGTACTTTGGTAATGTGGTTTGATTTATTAACAGATTTTAATTTGCTCATGCTTTTATTTTACCTTCATTTTCTATTTCTGACTCTGGAGAAATATTTATTTCTGAAAAATGAATTATTCCTCATTCTTCGAATTACTAACTCTTTCCCGGCTATGAAACACTCCCTGATCAGAAAAATGGCTAAGACGAAGGAGGCTGCTGTTTTCAGATTTTCATGTTGTTTTTCCAAAACCAAGTTGGGAAAAGCAACCAATCTTTTAAAATGCCCTCTTAAGGCATAGTTGTCAGTTTTTTCCTGAGCACTTAAGCTCTTCAAAAAGAGGTGGAGAACTTTGGTATTTGAAATATGATCTGTAGTATATATGGTGTGCAAAGAATTCCTAATAAATCATTTTTTTGTATGTCCTGGTTATGACTAGAAGTGCTAGACCTTTGGACACTGTATTAATTCTATCAAGCAATTAGACACCCTGAATAAACTGTATTGAAATTATGCACTTATGTTTCAATTTTCCCTAGAAACAGTAAACTTCCTATCCATCAAAACAATAGGAAGCAGAGACAGAAGTAAAACAGGGACTTTGGTATTCAAAAACACATTCTGTTTATATTTTTAACAAAGAAAAGAACATTGAAAAAATGAAAGTAGAAGAAGGAATGTAGCAAACATCTTTAATATAGATTTTCTATAATATACTCACAAAAGTCAGGTAAGAGGGCATCCTGTGGTTCATTTGAGCTTTTACAAACTATATTTTGAAAACAGAAAACTTCAAAGTACTATCATTTCTCAAACACATCTAAGCATTAAGACTATTCAGACTGTCCTTGCTCTAGTTATAAATCTTTACTAAATGTGTCAAATTCTATTTCTCTGTGCTTCTCTTCTCCCGAATATGAATGTGACCACTGTTTATGAACAGGTATGTTTTACTGATCTATTTATGTGGAGTCCAGATAAAATCTAAATCCTCTGGCCCTTGAGTAAGAGCGGCATTCAATCTTTTCTTACAAGGGCCGGTCTGGGATAACAGAAAACAACTAAATATAAAGGAATTCAGAAACTAGTGAATGATGGCTCATGTCAGATTTGTGTTTGGCATCCATGAAAACTGTGTGCCAGCTGTAACACACTAGAAGATGTCATTTCAACAGCATGTTGTGTGTGGGGGGGTGTTATATATTGATTACATGGAGAGAAAATTGTAATGTTAGTTTTTTATCTGTTAAGTACTTCTTACATTCCAAATGGAAAACAGGATACTTATATTCTGATTAGAAAAACAAGATGTTGATAATCCTGCCCACTATTATTTATGAAGTACTAATTACTTGATTCTGTTTTGGATATAGATTTTCACAAGTAAAATCCCAATACAACTAATTCTTAGGGCTGTTGCGGAATTTTATTTCAAAGAATAGGGTTTTTACAATGGAGACATCAGAAAAGTGTGAGAAAATGCTTTTGTTTTAGATGTGGGTTGCAGCAATGTTTCTATCACAGGATAGAGGGTCTGACTAATTCAGTGATCAAATACAGTACTCTCCACTTTTACTACTTCCCATTTGCATCCATTGATATACATGAAAAGCAATGTTTTAAAATCTGAGGAGGTGCATGCAGATAATAGGTTTTGAGGAAAGAGATCATCTAGGAATTGAGATGAGGCATCAAGCACTCTTCCCAGCTTCTAGTACAGGATTGATCCTCAGTGGCTAAATATTAAAAGTCAGCAGTAAGGAGAACTGTTTAGGTGAGAATCTGTGAGGACTTTGAGGAGAGCTGTTCTATATTAAAACTCAGAATACAAAACAATTGTCATTCTGCAAATCTTATGAGGCTCTTTCACTCCAAGCTTGGGGGTGTCTGTTCTTGGCACAAACCTTGATAAAATAATACAGGTCATTAATTGCAACCACAAGATTCCTTCTGGAGCATTTCAGGTGAATGATTTGAAAGCAGAACATGAGCAGAGTAACACGGCAGATGCTGTGGAGTGACAGTGACTGGAAAGTGGTGTTGCGAGATTGTGTGCCCTTTTGGGACTATCTGAAGGAGAGATATGGGAAATTCATTCATTACTTAAGTTCAAGAAATGTAGCCTTATCTTGTGGGATGTAGAGGTGTTCATGGTGTTTGACCATCTTCTCTCTAAATAACTGTTCTTTTCCCTTCTTGGCAAGGCTCTTGAATTACCATTACCTAGACTCAAACTGCAACCCTCCATGCTCCAAGATATTCAGATCCTAGAGTTAGTCACACATTTTCTGTTACTTTTAGTCAAAACTTTTAAGTAAGACAGGTTTCTCAAATCCTATCACCTGTGCAGAGCTCAGATTCACCCAGCACACCATGGCCTGCTGCTCCATGACCTCAGTAAGAACTGAGGCAGCCCCCCTGAAGAAGATGGAGTGAGCTAGACTGCCTTCATTGCTAACAATGTGAGAGATCTAGTGATCGGTTAAGGTGTAGACTGGGCATAGAACCTATTGATACAAGTGAGAATGAGAATAAAAACATGAATTTCTATTATCAATGTGATCTCTGTTGCATTTGCAAATGGAAAAAAATATCACCATATTCGAGTAACACTATATGCTGCTTTTGAACATTGTGAGAATACTGACTATACAAAAAAATTGATCATTTGTTTATGTTTTGCCTATCCATGAATCTCTGTTATCCTATAGGAGATATCTTCTTTGATTAATAATTGGAAAATGATACTACTTCAAGTACAAAGCATCAAGAGTGGATACTTCTATTTATTGAGAATGTACTATTTGCCTGGTAATAAACATACATTTACTGTCATCCACAAAGCAGGGAGGTACTCTTATCCTCTTCCTGCTGATGAGGAAATTGCAACTTGTGAATGTCAAGGACTTTATGTAAGGTCATATATCCATTATATTGAAACACTGTCTCATGAAACTAAACCTTGACTGAAAACCCTTACTCCATCCAAAACAAGTTCTCTGTGTATGAATCATCAGATCTCACCTTAAAGTAGAAAAACAGGGAAGCTGAACCTTTTAATAAACTTTATGATGAACTAGATTTATTAAACATTCATAAAATAAAAAAATTCGGGGAAGAAAAATTTTTCTTTAACTCTCCTCACCAAATGTAACAAACCCACACAATGTCGTGCTAAAAGGGCACGCCTTCCTAGCTGCATGAATAGCCTTGTAAAAGAAGTGATTTCAAGAGTAAGTTTTAACTAATTTCTTACAGTCTGAACTTCCTTTACACCTTCTGACAAATATTAGACAAACTATGTTACACCTAGCACTGTGCAAGATTTTATTATACTAAGCAGGCATGAAAGTTGAGAGCCTGGTAAATATTAATCACAGACTAATGAACAGTGGGAGACTTCTGAATACCAATCTGTACTAGGGGAAATTTTAAATTAGAGGCACCACTTTCTACTAATAAATCAGTAGTGAAAAATTGACAGCTTTTTCATGCATCTGCTTATGTAGCTAGATCTCTGGTCCTAAAGGAACATACAGTGTGGATGCCAAAATAGATGTAATTTTATCACCCCACATTGAGCTTTTGCATTTTTAACCAGACCCTTTTTAAAAATTGTAATTACCTCCAAAAGAGGCAGGATTGTATCATGGAAAACTTGAATGCATTCTTTAGTATCAGAGCTAAAATAGTTCAAGAGTAGTTAGAACTTGTCTCATTCTTCCTCATTAGCATTCAAAAACCATTGCCCAAAGAGACTAGAAGACTCAAGTTTAAGAGGCAAGCTGAAATGCCAAAACTTGATTGGCTTACTGCTTTGATTAAAAGTGCATATTACTGCTTTTGCCTCTGAACACAGTACAATGAATAACAGAAAAAAAAGAAGAATGTCTTCCAGAATACTTAATAATTTCATAATACCAGACACAATCATACATCTGCACGCTTACATATCCTAAATGATTATCCATTAATGGGAAAGCACATCTTTATAATGGTTGAAGTTCATTATTTATCAAAACACCTATGAGAGTGGATAGTGATTTTTAGAATTTTATATTTTTGATGCTGACACACAAAAATAATGGGACTAAGTTTTCAGTTTGTTTTTTAAAAATTATTTGATATTCAGATAGTATTTAAAGCCTGCACTAGACATTAAAACTTTAATGGAAACATTTAGAAGTGATTATTAACTATATGACTGTCCCTTTATACCACTGTAATCAAGACTAAAATGTTATCCCAAATAGGTAAGGACACAAATACAGTAAGGAAAAGAGAAAGATCTAGGAAATAAGCCAGAAATGGTGTATGTCATTCTGAAACATACCAGAAAGATTATTTTCAAAATGATTACTTTATTCCACCTCAAGTGTATATAGAAAAAGTAGTATTTATTAAATTAGTAATAGTATAGCAGAATGCTATAATTAAGCATTAACCACTAATATTTTTTTACTTTATCACCCGAAATTTCTAGACGCATTGGAAACAGAGTTGTTTTGCAATATATTCCCAATACCTGGTATTTAATAGTTATTCAATAAATATTTAAGAAATCTTTTTAAAGGACTAGCTATACACTGTAGTATTTCTCTTGTATATAAGAATTTGTATTCTCTCCAATGACAACAAATAGTCTTCTCGAATGTTCAAATATAGCTAAAGTTACAGTATGGCTTCCCAACTATACATAATATAATGACATAGAAACAATTACAATTTTATATCTATTTCAGTAAAATATTTATGCTTATACATTCCCTGCCTTTCACAGTTAAAACACAAGACTGACTTTTTGAGAAGATCTTATTATTTCTGTGAGTTTATATATTTGTGCACGCCATATACTTATACTTGAAATTTTAAGGAGCTATTACCCTGAATGCATCATGTTTCTGTATTATGTGTAGAAATGGTCATTTTTTTACATAAATAAAACCATAAGAATTAGCATACTGAAAATGAATTGCACAGGTGATGAAACATAATTGGTGATCTTTAGAGTTTTCATTTGTTTTGTTTTGTCTTAACACACAAGAAAATCATTTACTAACTTTTCTCATTTGTTAACATAAAAATGTAACAATATATCTCATTTATTTTTATAGGGCTTTTGGAAATATTAGGAGATATTTTAATCAGCAATATTAACAAAAACAAAAATAAAAATCACAATTCTATGGGTCAAAATCCATTTTATATGTAATTTTGTACAGTAGTTTTAATCTCATTTAATTTTACTTCTTTCTGCTAGGAAACCACTAGTGCTATAGGTCAGGGTTTCAAAATATATTTACACTTGTCACAGGGATTTCTGACAATTTCCAGGTAGTATTCAAGACAAATGCTTTCAAAAGCACTGAAGTAATTAAAGGGGCCTCCAAAACAACTTTTTAAAAAATTACTTTTAAACTGACTTTAATGGAAAAATGTCATAAATCTCCAAAGTTCATCATTGTTCAGTATAAGATAACCAATACAATGCAGGTGTATCACTAAAAACGATAACAAAATAAGCATGACAAGGTTGAAAAATGTAACATATTTAAAATTTGCAGTAGGTGCTAATATCATAAAGGTAGTGAAATATGGTTATTCTAAGATGTAATAAATAAAAGTCTAATAATTTCATACTAGAAAAAAATCTGCATCTATTAAAGTGATCCTGTGAGACATATTGAAATGAGAAAGATGTGCAAAATTATCTAACTAGTGATGAGCATCAAATTTATTTGATAGTTGTAAGACAGTATCAGAAGTAAATGAACTGAGTGACAGAGATCTATATTCAAGCCTTTTATTCTTGCTGGCTTTAGCAGCAGTAAACCAAGCTTATTCAATATCAGAAGGTTTAGAGACATACAAAACAATGTTTATATTTTTACCCTCTATGGTAGAAGTAAAATTTGTTGTTCCAATTAATTAGATGTATTGCTTTTAATTTTAATTACTTTGCTTTCTACAGTATGAAGTTATAACATTTGGCTCTAAAGAGAAATAACCTAGTGAAAGGAGGGTAGTACAATTTGAAGTTTAATTCTAATATGATTGTGACATGAATTGTTGCATGGCCTGACACTCAGTGCCTTGACCTGCGATGGTCCTTTCCACCTGTTCACAGTGCGTTTTATATGGGAACCATCTATAGCTTACTGTCTAACTTTGGCTTTTATATTTTCAGGTTTGGATTTATTCTTCATAAAGATGAAGCTGCACTACAAAAAATCGATCTTGAAACCATGTCGTACATCAAGACAATTAATTTAAAGGACTCTAAGTGCGTTCCTCAATCGTTGGCATATACACACTTGGGAGGGTACTATTTTATTGGCTGCAAACCTGATAGCACTGGGGCTGTTCCACCACAGCTCATGGTGGACAGTGTGACTGATTCAGTCATTGGATTCAATGGTGATGTGACAGGGACTCCATATGTCTCTCCAGATGGGCACTATCTTGTCAGCATTAATGACGTGAAAGGTCTCGTAAGGGTCCAGTACATTACCATTCGAGGAGAAGTACAGGAGGCTTTTGATATTCACACAAACCTGCACATATCTGATCTGGCATTTCAGCCATCCTTTACTGAAGCCCACCAGTACAACATCTATGGAAGCTCAAGCACACAGACAGATGTGCTCTTTGTGGAACTCTCCTCCGGAAAGGTTAAAATGATAAAGAGCCTCAAGGAACCACTGAAGGCAGAAGAATGGCCTTGGAACCAGAAGAACAGGCAGATCCAGGACAGTGGCCTGTTTGGTCAGTACCTGATGACCCCTTCCAAGGACTCTCTCTTTATACTAGATGGACGACTCAATAAGTTAAACTGTGAGATCACTGAAGTTGAGAAAGGAAATACAGTCATTTGGGTTGGAGATGCCTAGGGGACCTATTAGATAATTATCGAAGAGTTTTTCACTACATTGCACTTAATCCATTGTTTAAATTTACAGCGTAACTTTTCAATTTATATCCTAGTCAAGCATAAGTTATTGGTTGACCCAATTAAAACAGGTTTTTTTTGGCAGAGAAATACATAATTAGTAATACCGGTTGATTAGAAGTACTTAACACAATATTTGATGAGAAGCTACATTAATCACAAGAATCAAATCTACAATTATGGTTTAAGCCAATAAAAGAGGAACTTAAAAACTTAAAAAATAACTGCAGGGAATTTCAGATGACTTTAAGCACCATTTCATTTTAGGGGTAGTTTATTCTGTCCTCTGTCCTCTGGTATGCTTAAGCCAGAAATAATCGGTGTTGTGGGACCTTAAAATTCTTATTTAAAATATTCTGTCCCATCCACTGTTTGTAATCTTTTGTGCCTTGAAGGGAATGTCACAAGAGGAGAAGGAACGCTAACTGCTGCATACAGAACACCTTCATGACTGTAAATCTCTTGCCATTAAAAGAGAAAAGTTAAATATCTTATACACCAAATCCTGCCTTCAGTTATTTGTTTAACTCTCAATGAAATATCATTTGAAGGCATAAATTGGCCTTAGGTTGTAGATAGGTGACATACTCTATTTGACACTGACTGTATAATCTGCAGCATGCTATGGAAAATGGGGAGGAGGGGAGGAAACAATGATGGTGAAAAATTTTGCAAAATGTTCTCTACTCATTGTGTTTTCAGTCACTAGAACACATTGTATTTTTAACGAAAGTTTGTCTGAGATGTCAATTGCTTACAAATGTTTATTATTTGCAGAATATATATTTTTTCTTTTCATGTAGCCCAGTGTTGCACCAGAGGGAAATTTCTGTTCCAAAAAGGAAGCATCATTTGTGTCTGCCTAGAGTAAACTACATATAGGTTTAACAACAAGGAGAAAATACTGGCTAGAATACTGAGTACTAGTGGTTTAGGAATTAGTAATAGAAATTGGGAATCAGGCGATAGCTTCATGATGGTGAGCAAAGACTTCTCTATTGCTTACCCATCAAATAACTTCATTCCTTACTAACTTTCCTAAATAACTTCTGTTCAACTCCTATATAATCTTTAAATGACCCTCTTAATAATTGTCTGGTTTAACTGGAGACCTAACTAATCATCTTATTTGAGACAGTGCATAGAAATAAGAATTACTGATTTTTTTTTTAAGGGCAAAGAAAAGGCCAGTAGATGTGGATTAAAACTAGAAAGTTGGTTTACTGAAATAAGCAGATAATTATCCAGTTTTAAGTAATAGTTTACATGTTTTGAGAATCCTTTTACTTATTTTTATTTTATTGCTATTAAAAATGCTGATGGGCTGTTGAAATGATCTCTGTTTACTGAAGGTAATCCAATAAGGTCTTTTTTAACACAAATTTTACTCAAGTTTAAATTGTATAAAACTGCTTAGAAACTGAAATTTTATAGTGTGGAATATCTTAAGTGTATATAGCCTCCTGAGCTGTGTGATATACAGTAGCTTAAGGAAACATTATGGGAAGTAGTTTAATAAACAACAAAAAATCAGCTTATGTTTCTACTTATCTGCTTTCCTTTTTAACACTTTTCTTCCTTGTGAACATGAACCATATAGAGTGTCTGTGACCTAATGATTTAATGTGAGTCTGTGTCATATCTCCTTCTTTGGTAGCTTACACCATGTGGATGCTTTGTCTGTAGACTTTGCTTGATTAAAGGAGAATAAACCTCTTACATTTTAACCCTTGAGAGTTCAGTCAGTGTTTTAATGTGCACACCAATGTGTTGTTTCTCCTCCCAGTATGGCAGACCTAGGCAGTTGTTCTACACTATTTTGAAGGTGATGGGATGATGTAGAAAGCAAGTTAAGTGAGATCAATCAAAAAAACAATTTAGTTTGGTTTTTATATCAAATCCAAGTTGCTATATCCCTTTGTATCTTAAGATGCCTTTAAAGCAAGGCATTTATCCTTTTTAAGGTGTCTATTTCTTTAGAATTCCTTCTCGTGTATTAAAAGAATGAGTTATCAGAATGGAGTTTCAAAAGTAGGCTCAAAGCAAAAACCTTTTCTTTCCACATCTTCACACTATTAACCACACAAATACTGAGCTACATTTTTTAGCATTGCAATAGTTAAAATACTAACATCTGTGATTCCTTTTAAAAAAGCATATGTAGTATTATAATATTTTCTGGGGTAGATATTTCTTTCTTTGATGATAGAGGAAAAGGTAGACCAAGAACTAACACACAGCATCACTATTATTCTTTGCCTATCCCTATAAAAGTTTGTTGCAAATCATCTTATCAATAAGGTGGATATGTGCAAAAACTGAAAGTTAAGGAAAACTAGGATAAAATGAAGATGAAGTAATTGCTCTAAAAAGCTCTAATATCAGAGTAGATCTTTAACAAGCAGGAAAAAACCTGAAGTGATAGTAATGAGAAAAGGTATAAAGTCAGAATGGGATGGGTGGGGGAGGTCCTTGAGCAAAACTGACTGGAAAAAGTAAATATTTATGTAAAGAAGGTGATATATATAAGGCAAAAAATGTAGGAAATGGTTTGATTTGGAAGAATGGAGGTAAAGAATGAAACCAATTTAAGAGTTTCAACTTAATCCAGACAATAGGGACTCAACGATATTTTTAAAAGAGAAATGGTAATGAAAACAACACTTTAAAATTTTATTATTTTAATGAAATGAAGATTTGACCAAAGAAAAGGGATGTCAGTGGATGAGGTATCAGTCGGGATGCTGCTGCAAAAATATGTTTATGGTCTCTCATACAAAACATGTAAATTGAAAGTATACATTATGAAACGGCTAGTAAGGAGCCATACTTGAACTGGCAACAGAATATATACAGATCATAAAAAGACAGACATGACAGGTCTCAAATATGACATCATTGATGGAAATTAGAAAGTCATGAAAGAGAAAAATATTTAGGCAAGAGAATGAGGGTTTAGATAAAAGACAAATTAAATGAAAATATTGGTCTGTAGTGGAATGTATTCCCAGAGAAGAGTCATGTATTGCAAACCAATATAATTTTCAAGAGTCATTTCACCTTCTATTTAATTATCCATATGAAGTGGAGGCACTTTTTAAAAAATGAAATTTAGAACTTTATCACCTTTCAAACTCCCACTCAAAAGTTCCTCACACAGTTTTCTTTTAAAAAATAAGTTAATTAGAATGTATTTCACATTCACTAGTTAAGATTTTACAGGTTGAAACAATATGTTTAATTATATCTGACAGCTTATCATGTCATGTAAATTTTAAAGCAAGAAAAATTCTAAGAACAATGTTGCTACCACAGCATCAATACAATCCTAAAATAAGATGAAAATGTACAATCCAATGTTACCACCCTAAGAACTCTTAAGGAGCCACTTCTAACATCACCTGTCCTTATAGCTACCATTTAGCTGTTACTGTATGAATGAGTAAAGAGAACAAAAGCAGCACCTTGTCAAAAGTCTATTTTCATTTTTCTTCCAAACACACTCTAATATCATTTACCACTCCTGGAAAACTTAATACATAGAAATATGTTCTGAAAGTCCTGCTCTAGAAATTCTGATCTGCAGTCTCCAGTCATAGAAAGTTTTCCCATTTTCTGTGAAGACTGAGTTCTTAACCAGAACACACGAGTGTGATTTTACTTGTTCGTTTTCATTGAATAAATTGTATACTTCTGTTAGTAAATGGAAAAACACTTAGCTTTTCAGTGATATTTATGAGCAAAATGTACCTATCTACGTGGTATTTAATAGTACTGCACACTGATTTTATAGTAATTTACAGCTAAAGTTGATGAGCTAGAAAATTTGAACAGTTGTTCATTGTTTTTTACTAAAGTTCAGTGATAAAATCCTCAGTGTTTTGAGACTTGTCTTCCAATTCATAATGAAATTTTGATAATATTGTTATTTGGCTAAACTTGAGAAAGAACATACTAAAATACCAAACATAGTTCTGTTTTAATGTTTGATAGATGTTCTGAAGACTATTTGTAAATACACTTTTCCCATTTTTAAAGGAAGAAGCAAAAATATCACGTCAATAGAATATGCTGTTACTTCAATTGGAAAATTGCCTGTGTTATTCATGTGTATAAATTCTTTTTGCTTTTTCATGAACAAGCAGAAAGTTTCTTTATACCCTGATCTATGTACTTACTCAATATCACAAAGCTCAAGTGAAAAGTCTCATGATAATCAACATAAGGATTCAACATACATGAAAATATAAAGATATTAAAAACAGGCAATCATTGAGTCATTCAATTGTACCTCTGCTTACCCACTGGGAAATAAATATTAAAAATTGAGCACAAGTAAATATATTGATTAGATTAAGGACATTAATAAATAGCATGTTATTTTTGTATAGTTTTAAAAATTTGATTGTTGACAGAAATATTACATGATCTCATTTTGTCAGTTTTAGTGCAAATGTGCCATGTGCCATGCAGTTATACACATATTACAGCAATTAAACACCTTACTAGATTTGTGTGTGTGTGTGTGTTTTAACATGCAAAATGGAAGAATATCTAGGAATATTGGAGAATTAAATTTTAATATTCAAACATATCCCATTAATATTTCAGATTGTCTGTTAAATCTAGAATGACAAGGTCAATTTAAATAAAATGAATTGGTATATAAGATCCTACTTTAAGTTTGTAGAATGGTTCCATATCACAGTCTCTGTCTTCTACCCACCTATATACATGTGTTCTTCATGATGATGATAGTTGCTGTTTAAAGACATAATTGTCAAAATATTTATGTAACTACCCACTATAGTATACATATATATATAATTATAAACTACAGATTACACATATATATATATATATATATATATATATATATATAATTACAAATTACAGACTAATTTTCCTTACAGAAATTTAAAGAAACAAAATAGTACTGGGTCTTGACTATAGAGACTCCACAACACTAAGTAAATTAAGGGTATGTAAGTATGTATAGGATCTGAATAATATATTAAAATCTAATAAATGAATATGTATGCATATATATAGCACTTCTCTGATATTTCTCATAATTATTAGTACATTTTAAAATCAATTGCAAATACAAATTAAATAAAAACACTACAGAAAACATTCTCAATTTATTGGAAATAAAAACAAATTTTTTTAAATCATCTAAGTGATAAATATATAAGAAAATATAAACACACATTATACAAGTGGTCACAAATGATGCTTTACAGAAGAAGTCAAATTGAGATATGCACAGTCTGTGGATACTATATATAATTTAAAAAATGAAAATGATATAGTTAAAAAATAATGTGAAGATTCTGACATTACTTAGAAAGTAGAAATCTGCCAAGAAGTCAATTCTACTCTGGTAAAAAGCAAAAGCTGTAAAATTGACAAAATCATAATTTTACCTGAGTTATATAATAAAGCTAGGTTTGCAAGTTCACCAAGTAAGCTAATTTCTAATGAGGAACAAGCATTATTTTGTCCTTGGCATAACACAGGAGAAAGAGGTGCCATCAAAGAAGGTGGCAAGAAATCAGCTAAAATGTTAACAAATTCTCAGTCTGTGTGTAGGCTAGCTTATCAGTTTGGAAGAGCTAAGGGTCTTCCCACACATGAGATGTACATAATCACTCTAAAGATAATTTCCACAGCCTCCATGATGTGCTTGCAGAAAAGATGAGAGGCTGGACAGAAGATCAGAGACAGCTTCCCTGGCAGCAGAGTGTGTGAGTAGAGACCAGATGCTGTGGGGAGATAGGCTTTGTTGTCCTGCCCCAGCTCTTCCCTAGGAAGCCAAAACAAGCAGCTAAGGCAGGGGCAGTCATCTGCCTCAGCCCCAGGGAACAACCAAGGGTCCTCCGTGGCTTCCTGGAAGAGTAAAATCACAACCTGCCTCTGAAGGAGGTGTAGCAACTACTCTCAACTAAGACACAGGTACAGAAATATTGCTGTAAAAAGAAGATAGAATAAACTATATTTTACTGCAGGGTGAGGGACAGGAAATCTGTTCCAGTGGAATGTCTGAAATGGAAACATAATACCTGTGGGTAAAATTGTAATATTTCCAGAATATCTCACTTGACTTTAGGATATCTGCATATTAATAGGCATTCAGAGGTGGAAAGAAGTATGGCTTTAGTGCATTTGCATCATTCCTCAGGGTTGGAGAGAAGTTCATCTCCATATCAATGGCTAATTACCTGGGCAAGGAGTGTTTATCTGTATCTGAGAGGTGAGGAGGAGGGACAGTTTTACTTCTGCTGGATCAGGAAAGAGAGACGGCCCGAAACTGCAGCTTGTGAGCAATAAACAGATTTTAAACTTTATTTCTCCCTTGGACTGATTTCGGTTTTTAGAGGTATTTTGCCCCAGGATTCCCTCTTCCCAGACTTATATCTGGTGTAGTAGGAAGGATTCCTCTGAACCCGAAATCTGTCATAATGGGTGCGACCTTCAGGAGGGCCACCCCAAGAAATGATGGGGAGAAACGGTACTCATGCCAAGGGACATGCGTCTACAGTTGTGTGGTTGTGCAGGCACCATCACCACTGCTGGCCACGCTGACCCTGGCCTGTGGCCCGAGCCTAAGGCTACTGCTTCTGCCACTGCTGCTGCTCCTGCTGCCGGCCAGAGCCTGGCCACAACAATGGTAAGGAGCAGAGGTCACCTTGATAGAGAAGCAACTGGCTGCTGTGTATGTACCACACCTTGCTGACAATGGAGCCCATCACCAGAAAAGCTCCAAGCAAGGTGATAACCACCTATCACATCGCGAGCTGAGTGAGAGACTGGACCCAAAGGCCATGGAGTGGTGTGGCACAGACACCTATCATATATCATGTGACTGGCCATTTGCCTTTGGCATCCCCAAGGAATAATGAAGCAGACACATTGGCCCAGGTGCGCTGGCTAGAAGGAAAGTCTGAATGCCCAATGGCTACATCAGTGTTTGTTGCATGTGGGGCAAAAGACAATGTGGGCTGTAGCCCATTGGGGGGGCTTGCCATTGACCTTTGAAGAAGTCAACTGAGCCCTGAAGGAGTGCGCTGCATGTTGTGCAGATCAGCAAACCACCAAGAGGGGCCTAGGGTGTCTCTTTGCAGCCTATGGCCAGTTGCCAGTGATTGAAAGTGATCAAGGCACCCACTTTATCAGACATACACTGCAAGGATGGATGCAGCAGTTGGGACTAAAATGGGCATGGCTCTAGACATTTCAACACATGAACTGGTGATGGCTGGCTTTTCTGGCACCTTGGGGTAAAGGCCTGGAAGCTGGCCTCCTATGTGTTCCTGGAATAACAGCAAAGTGGCCCCCCACAGTCATGGTTATTTGCTTTTCTGGTCCTGGTGTCCTGGATGCACCACCTGGCTGCAGCTGCTGTGTGATGGCTGGAATGGAAGAGCTTTGGGCTTAATCTGC
The DNA here is from genome assembly GCF_040802235.1 of Manis javanica. Lineage (NCBI taxonomy): Eukaryota > Metazoa > Chordata > Mammalia > Pholidota > Manidae > Manis > Manis javanica. The sequence continues at coordinate 186,255,970 of NC_133158.1, forward strand.
ATGGGACTTTGAACCTAGCTGAATCCTCTGGCTTGAGAATTATCATGGTTGTGTTGCTGTTGTCAAGAAAAAAATGCTCAAAGAGAGGCTTGACTTTGTCTAATGTTTGGTAAAAGTTTTGTGAGCAATCTAGCATGGTTGTTAGGAATGAGTAAACAAGTATAAAAACATATTTTGTGCTTAGCGAGAAACTGTGCTGTAAAGTACAGTTACTTAATCTGTATAGGCTGAATCCTCTCACTTGAGGATTATCAAGATTTTATTGCTGTTGCTATTGTATGTTATTAGATGGGTCAGAATGAGTAAATTGTAAGGCGAGATTTCTGGAAGGGTGGCCTATGGGTAAAATTGTAATATTTCCAGAATATTTCACTTGGTTTTAGTATATCTGCATATTAATAGGCATTCAGAGGTGGAAAGAGTATGGCTTTAGTGCATTTGCATCATTCTCAGGGGTAGAGAGAAGTTCATCTCCATATCAATGGGTAATTACCTGGGCAACTGAGGGCTTATCTGTACCTGAGAGGTGAGGGGAGGGCTGGTTTTGGTTCTGCTGGAGCAGGAAAGAGATGGCCTGGGACTGCAGCTTGTGAACAATAAACGGATAATAAACTTTATTTCTCCCTTGGACTGATTTTGTTTTTTAGAGGTATTTTGCCCCAGGATTTCCTCTCCCCAGAGTTACAATACCATTTACACTTAAAAGGAACACTCTAGTAACAATTTTTGTATTAAAGTCTGATTTGTCTGATATTAGTAGAGCTGCTACAGCTTTCTTATTATTGCTCTTTGCATAAAGTATCTTTTACTGTACTTTCATTTTATGTTATCTTTCAAAATGAAATATTTCTCCTTTGAACTACATACATTTGGATCTTTTTAAATCCAGTTTGATTAAATTTCTACTTTGATTGGATTGTTTAACTGACTCACATTACATGTATTATTGCTATAGCTGGAATTACATCTTCTATTTTATTTTTTTACAGGTCTCATTTTTGTTCCTCTACTCCTCAGTTGTTGCTTACTTTTGAATTGAATGATTATATTTTAGGGTAGCATTCAATTTCCTTAATGATCTTTCACTCTTTAAAAATGGTTTTTGTAATGGTTGCTATATACATCTGAACTTATTAGAATAACTTCAGATTTGCAAGATACAGAAATATTACTCCTATAGAGGACTAACCACTCTTTCCTCATTTTGTACTAGTTTTGTTATTGAATATATATATATATATATATATATATATATTTATATCTTTTAAAGAAACAGAAAAAAGACAATAAGTGTATATTATTTACGGTTTCTTTTATTGGTTCCTGTGTATTTAAGTTAATAATATTATTAATATTATAATGATAATTAAATATATTATATTCCTCATAATAATATAATATGAGGAATAGTCCCTCATTCCAGTATAGCTTTGCTCTGAGTCAGTCCTGCCATGCTTTTATTGTCAAATACATTGCATAAGTATATGTGTTGGGTCCAACAATAAATGTATATATATGTTTTGAACAAATGATTTTTATGTCAGTTAAGGAAAGACAGGAGAAGATATAGGCATTATAATGTCCTTTTTAATTGCATGATTATTTGTTCCTATGCTCTGCATGTGTATGTGTATGTATATGTGTAGATACAAATTACTGTCATCATTTCAGGATGAAGACATTTTTCTGGGATTCTTGGAAGGTGGACTTGCTATCAAGAAATTCTCTCAATTTTTGTTTATTTTGGAATGTTGTTATTTTACCTTCACTTTGAAAGATAATTTTTGCAGAAATAAGGTTCCTGACTGAAAAATTTGTTTTCCTTTTAGCAATTTGAGTATGTTATGTTATTAACTTCTTTCATTGCTCCTGATGAGAAATTGAAATAATTCTTACTGGGATTCCCACATACATAACAAACTGTTATTATCTTGCTGTTTTCGTGATTGTTATGTCCTTGTCTTTAAAAGATCTCTTTATATTTATACAACTTGGTCATTACTGAGCTTTTTTTGGTGTGTAGATTACTCTTTGTCATTAAATTTGAATTTGTTCAGCTATTACCATTCTAAGTCATGTTTCTGTTCCTCTTTACCCTTTTTCCTCTGCCATGCTCACTATATGTATTTTTGTTACAATTAATAGTGTGCATATTTCTCTGAAGCTTAGTGAATTCCTTTTATACTTTTTATTTCTTTTCTTTGGATCACATATTCTTTCTCCATCTGTCTTCAAGTCAATTGATTTTTTTGCCAGTTCAAATGTATTGTTGAACCACTCTACTGAGTCATTTTCCTTTATTGTAATTCCCTACCACAGGATTTTTTAATCAATTTTATATTTTAAAAAAGTATGCTCTACTTGATAATATACTGTCTTCATACCTTCCCTTATTCTTTAAGAAATGTTTTTGTTAGTACCCTCAATATGCTTATAGTGGTTGCTTTGAGGTCTTTGTCTATTAAATGAAACAGATAGACCCTCTAATGGGTATTTTCTGGTGCATAATATTTTTCCTTATTTGAGACACACTTTCTTGTTTCTTTGTATGTAGTATATTTTTTATTGAAAACAGTACATTTTAGATACCATTATATATACTCTAGATATTCCCTTCCCCTCCCTGGGCTTCTTGTTGTTGTTCACTTGTTTATTTCTTTACTGATTTATCTGGAGTATGGTAACAACACATACAGTAGATATCTGAGCCCCAGACCTGGAACTGCTGCAGGAAATAGTTGCTCCCTACCCTTGAAGTGACACTCCAACTTTGTGAGCAGGGAAGTGGGTGGGAGATGGCAGCCTCTGTACTTCTGAGTTTCGTCTGTCATCCTGGCTGGATCTTAAAATTGTCTACATGAGACTCTATGATTCAGAATCCCACTAGCTCCCTGATCACCTGATCATGACCCTAGCACCCACATTCACCTACAGTCATGTATCTTCTTTTCTTTTCTTTTGAAAACCCCTCCTGACTGGGGACTTTATACTTGCTGTTTCTTCTACCTGGAATATGCATTCTCCAGACATTCTCATTTATTATATTTTACTTTATTCTCCAGTGAGATATCCTGACTACCTGTGAGTAAAGTTGAAATATTTCCAGAATCTCTTACCTGGCTTTAGTTAATCTCCATACAATAGCTGTTTTCCAAAAGGTGAAGAGAAGTAGTCCATCTCCGTATCAATAGGTAATTACAAGGGCAAGGAGGGTCTACCTGGACTGGAGAGGCTGGGTGGGGTCCCTTCTTCTACAGTCAGGTCATGGGAAACACAGGAGAGGAGAAGTGGACGACTGCTTGTAAGAAATAAATGGGTTTCTCCCACTAGCCTATGTAAAATTTGAGATCATTTTCCACAATATATCTATCCACTTTTGCTGGTACTCATTTCCTTAATTGAGTCAACATATAATGTTATGCAATTTATCATATATTTGTTTATTATATGTAAAACCCCATGTAACACATACACATAATGCAACCAAATGAGAGTAGGAATTTATGTTTGTTTTGTCTATACCACATACAGAAAAGGGTTTAGTATGCAGTAAGCACATATTGAACAGTCAATAAACATATGTGAGATGATTGAATTGCTATTTTAATTGGTCTCAAACTAATTTTTGGTCTCTACAGAACATATGTTTAATTTTTTGAGAATCTCAAATCATTATGGCAGAAACATGTGCCTTGAATGTTATTAAATTTGATAATTAAAAATAGTAACATTCAGGCAGGTGTTTTCCATTTAATATTCTTTAATTCTCTAAAATATTAAAGCTAACAGATACATAATATTTGGATATAAGATTTTTAAAAATATTTTCCATCTCAAGTTAAATGTAATTGCTTACATAAACATCATGTTTGTTATGTTAAATATTAATCCCTTTCATGTATTATTTTTCAAAATTAATATATGTCATTATTTCAGTATTTATAGAGGCAGATTGTCTTTATAATTAGTGTTGTCACAAGAAGCATGCTTATATGAAATAAATACAGGATATTGTATCTATAGTATCTTACAAAAATATCATTATATTTTAGAATAATAATTTGTATGTCTCTTTTGAGATTAATTTATGAAATGTATACCATTAATTGTTGAAAGCACTTACAATTTTATTTAAACTTCTCTTAATCATTCAATGAATTTGTTTTCCCCAAAATCCAATATGATAAAACTTACCTTTGATATAGTTATTCATGTATGGTGCATAAAAATTTTCACTATGTAATCCAACTACATTCAATGTCTCTTTCCATTATTAGCTTAGTTTCCACTTTTGTAAATATTATTAATTATGATTACTTTGACCAAATACCACCATCTAAAAAATCATATTGTTTAAAGAAAATTATAATACAAAAATAAATAAATGTACTTGTTATACTTGTTATACTTGAAGTGCTAAGGTGTGTTATTTAAAAGGTGTATTTTTGAATTCTCTCAGAGTATTTCTAACCCAATTTTTGATTTTTTAAATATTTATCATTTTAAAATCCTCCTAGGATTTTTTTCTGTAGAGTCTATTATTGCAAAATATTATTTTAAATTGTAAAAAACAAGTAAATGTAAGTTAATATATGTTTAATAGTCCAAGTGTAGAGAAATACACATAAGCCAGAGGACTGGAAGAAATGACATTATGGAGGTACATGGAGCTCATCTACTCAGTAAAGTATTGGGAAAAGTCACCTGTAGACCTTAAGGTAAGCAAATTTAAAGTTCAGAGCTAACTACTATCATAAAAGAATTAAAATAAGCATTATTGGTAAAATGGTATTAATTTGATTCATGAAAAGTCTAGGTTGTAATATAAGGTGTCCTGACACTTGGTTTATATTAAGCCTTCAATTCCAGTGGTCTTGGAAAGACTCTAGTATGTCCTTGTGGGTTTTGAAGTATAACTGTATTATATTTTGCCAGAAAAAAGATTCTTTACATGAATGTTTAAATAAATGTTTACTACTGGTTGCTAGCAGACACTAAACTCTTGGCCATGATGGAAAGTTACTAAATGACTTAAACTATACATTATTAAATGGATATTAAATAATACGTTGAGTCAAAGAATTGGATGTCTATAGCAATGCCCTCAGAAGACAGAGAATCTACCCCAGTCTAAACAAACTGAAAATACTGGGACCTTGTTTGACTTTGCCCCATTTTGCAGGTTGGAGTTTCAGGAAAGAAGGAAATGTTTTAGAAGACCAGAGATTATACCACTAGCCTAGTGTCACCCAGAAAAAAGGGTGTCACTGTTCTCACTTTCAGTTACAAAGCAGTATAACTGGATTTTGCACAGTAGGAGGAGCCAACCATAAGTACAGATAGCTTGAAAATTACCCTCTAAAGAAATGACTTTATTTGAAACAGAATATAAAGAAATTTCAGTCAAAGATGACTCTTAAGAGTAACAAAGATTTGTATTGTAAGAAATTAAGCAGAAGCTGGCACTCCATTTGCAATTTACATGTTGTAGGACATGTACTTTGCAGACAGCTAAGAAAAGCCCTCCTGGGGTCAGAGCAAAATACAAAGATGAATGTGAAAAACTTCTCCTGCAACAGACCTGAGTTTAATTTAAGCAGACTGTGGAGCAAATTCTCCCCCAGGATTTTGTTGAGACAATAGTGAATTTAGCCAGCAATCAGGAGAACCTAATAGTTTATTTTGGTGTATTTCAACAGAAACAGATTAACATAGAAATCAAGCAAATAAATAGTCAAAGAGAGGCCTCTGAAAACCAATGTCATCCCAGGGTGACTGTGAAAATGCCAGAGGTACATGCTGTATGTTCTGGTAAAAAGGCTTCAAATTGTGTGGATGGCCTATATGTCACTACAGCAGTCTGGCTAAATCATTAAACAAATAGACAGGAAGTTCTGTTGGGGATATATGGATTTGCTACAATATGTTATCTGAAATATTTTCTTTTTAAAAGTAATACAAAATTGTACATGCAAAGAGATATGAAAATGTGACTCGTAAGAAGTGGAGGATAAAAGCAGCAGAAACTGTATAGTTCATGATGCGTGATCAAAACTGAAAGTTTCTGTGATATGAGTGCCCTTGCACTGTTCACCATGTAAGAACTTATTCACTATGTGTAAGAACTTGTTCGTTATGCTTCAGAAGATTGGAGACTGTTGAGAATTAGGCTTGGGGTTGATTAATAATTGTGCATTGAGTCCTCTATACAGAATTTTATTGTTGTTTATAACCATTTGATCAATAAATGAGAGATGCCCTCTCAAAAAAAAAAAAAAGCAGCAGAAACTGCTTCTGAATGGACCCAACTATTGAATTGAACAGGCAGACTTCAAAGCAGCCATTATAAATATATTCAAAGAACTATGGAAACTATGTTTAAAAAAAGCAGAGGAATGTAAATGATAATTTCCTACCAAAGAAAGAATATTAATAAGGAAACAGAAATGGAAAAAGAGAAACAAACCAAATTTCTGGAGTTGAGAATTATAGTAACTGAAAAAAAATTAACTTGGGGGTTCAAGAGTACAATTGAATTAACAGAAGGTTAAATCAGTGAACTTGAAAGTAGGTTCATAGTGATTATGCAACCAAAGACTGAAAAAAATGAACAGAGTTTAAGATAAATGTAGAACATCATTAACCACAGAAAAAACATGTGAAAATGGGAATGACAGTAGAGAGAGAAAATTTAAAGAAATGAGAGCTAAAAAATACCCCAAACTTGATGGGAAACATTAACCTACACATCAAGAAGATTAATGAACTCAAAATAGCACAAATGGAAAATATCCACATGCAGGCAAGTTACAGTAAAGCTGTTGAAAACCAGTGACAAAGAGAAAAGTCTTCAAAATAACAAGAGGAAAATGATTTGTCACATATATGAACACCAAAAAGATTAACAGTAGGTGCATCATCATAAACATTGGAGGCTGAAAGAGAACAGGATGGCATATTCAAAATGCTGAAAGGAAATAACTGTTAGCCAAGAATTTTGTATCCAGCAAAACTATTTATCAAACCATACAGCAAAATAAAGCATTCCAATATAAACAAATCTGAGATAATTTATTCTTTGCAGAACTAATTTAAAAGAAATTCTAAGTAAGTTTATTTGAATAAAAGCATGGGACCACAGGCAGTTACTTGAATATACATAAAAAAATTTAAAAATGTTGCTGGTTATTATACAATTATTAAAGACAGTACAAATACATGTCTTCCTTAACTTAATGATTTTTGAAGGGATTTTATTAAACAATATGCATGTAATTTTAATGTTAGTCCTATAATATAGAATTGTAATATATTTGCAAAAACAGAAAAAAGGAAGGTGTGTAAAACTGCATTGCAATAAGGAATGTAAGCCAGCTGGTAACTTGAATCCACTGAAACAAATTAAGAAAGTTGTAAAGGATGTATAACTATCACTATCTGTTGATGACATATCATACTAGAAAATTTTAAAAACACCAAAAAACTTAAAACTAATAAATGAATTCAGTAAAGCTGTAAGACACTAAATCACTACTTAAAAATCTGTTGCATCTCTATACACTAATAATGAGCTATCACAAAGAGAAATTAAGAAAACAATTCCATCTTCAGTTGCATCAAAAACAATAAAATACCTAGGAAAACAGAACCAAGGAGATGAATTATGTGAACACTGAAAAGTATAAGAGCAATGAGGAGATATCAGTCTAAGTGTGCAACCTTCAGTTGTAAGAGAAATGTGTTCCAGTATCTAATGTCACTAGAATTAACAATTTTTATATAATTGAAATGTCAAAAAATTCATTCACTCAAGCATATAATATAATTCAATAGTTACAGTATATCATAGACTTGTGCAACTACATCAAAATTAATTGCAGAACATTCTCATCAGCCTCACAGAAAGTTGATGCCCATTAGTAGTCACTCCTCCCAGTGCTCCCAACTGTTCGTGTTCATTTCTATCTCTATACACTTGAATTTTGGAAATTTCATGTATTTCCAAATGTGTAAATGTGTACATTAACAAATTTCCTTAAACTGTATCTTAACATCTGTAAGATACATGTTAACTTGTATACTTGACTGTTATGAAAGTAGATCTTAAATGTTCTCATCTTAAAATAACAAAAAAGAAAATTGTAATTATGTGAGGTATGTGTTAACCAATCTTATTGTGATAAACATTTTGTTATATATAGGTGTTTTAAATTATTATATTGGACACCTTCAATTCAGATAATATGTCAAGTATATCTCAATAAAGTCATAAAAACAACAAAAGTCATAAAAAAAGCCAGTAAGCCCATGGAAAGCTATCGAAAATCATCAGCTTTCAAGGAAGTACTATTTAAAAACCACAGTGAGATTCTACTTCACACCAACTGGAATAATAAAAAAAAATTGCAAGTGTTAGTATGGATGTGAAAAAATTAGAGGAAAGTCTTACTCTACTGGTGGGAATGTAAAACATTACAGACACCTTGGAAAACAGTCTGGAAATTTCCTTAAAATGTTCATCATAGAATTGACAAATGGCTCAAGGACTCCACTTCCAGACACATATCCAAAAGACCTAAAACATAATCCACACATAATCATGTGCACAGTTGTCCATTGTAGTGTTATTCATAGTAGCCAAAAAGTGGAAATACTTAAATGTATAGCACTCAGTGAATGGATAATTATAAGATGGTGTATTCAAATAGTTAAACATTATTCACAAAAGAAAGAATATTGCTATGTGCTTGAACATAAATCAACCTAAAAATATTATGTTAATTGAATGAAGTCAGTTATAAAAAACTTGAATAATTTTATTTATCTTGAATAGTTTTTTTTATCTTGAATAATTTTGTTTATATAAAATTTCCAAAATTCAAATGTCTGGAACACTGTAGGAGGTACTACTAATGGACATCAACTTTCTGTGAGGCTGGTGAGAAAGTTCTGTAATTAATTATGATGGTAGTTGCACAACTCTGTGATATACTGAAACTATTGAATTATATGCTTGAAAAGTTGAATTTTTTGGCATTTTATTTATATTTCAATAAAGCTGTTATATAAAAAATTAAAAAACTGATGGAGGTGAAAGGAGAAACATTCAGATGACATGATTTCTATGTAGAAAATTCCAAGGAATCTACAGAAAAGTTTCTAGGACTCATAAGTAACATCAATGTGGTCATAGGCTATAAATCAATACACAAAAATTAACTGCACTTCTATGTATTCACAATGAACAAGTGGAGACTGCAATTAAAGACGCAATTCCATACACAATGCTTTTGAGAAATGAAATACTAGGTATAAATCTAAGAACACATATATACGATGCATATTATGAAAATAAAATATTGCAGAAAAAAATCAGAGAAGTCGTAAATACTAGAAGAGGCATATATGTTCAATAATTGGAAGACAGTATAAAAAAGATGTTAATTTTCCTTACATTGATCTATAAATATAATGCAATTTCTTTCAAAATTTCATCAAGCTTTTTTGTAGATATAGACTAACATTCTAAAATTTTTATGGAAACTCCCTAAGATAGACAAAACAAAAATAGAAAAAGAGTAAAGCAAGAGGAATCACTCTTCCCAGTATGAAGGCTTATTTTATATCTATAGTAATCAACAGAGTACGGCACTGTCGGAGGGGGAAGAAGTATATCAGTGTAACAGAATAGAGAAACTAGAATTAATTTTTGACAAAGATACAAAACAATTCAATTTAAGAAGTGGTGTTTTTCAACAAGTGGTGCTAGAGCAATTGGAGAACTAAATGCAAAAATGAACTTCAGCCTAGATCTGACACCTTATACCAAGTTAACTCAAAATGGGTGATGGACCAAATATAAAACATAATACTCTAAAAATGAAGAGCAAAAGGCATAGGAGAAAATACTTAGGGCCTGGACTAGGCAAAGAGTCCTACACTGACACCAAAAGCATGCTCTATAAAAGGGAAAACTGGTAAATTGAGACATCAAAATTAAAAACTTTGTGAAAAACTCCAAAATAAAAAGCAAACTATAGTCCAGGAGAAAATATTTGCAAATTCTATGTCTGAAAGAACTCATCTACAGAATATGTAAAGAATTAAAATTGATTTTTATATAATTAGAAAATGAATGAAAGGTGTTTCACAGACATTTCACAGAAGATATACAGACGACAAGTAAGCATATGGAATCATTAACCTGTACAAAAACACAAATTTAAATCACAATAAAAATATCACTACACAGCTATCACAAAGACTAAATTCAAAAAACAGTGATAAGCCTAACTGCTGGTAAGGATGTGTCAAAATTAGATGACTCATACCGTGATGGCTTGAGTGTAAAATGGCACAGTAACTTGGGGAACAGAGTATGACAACTCCTTTTAAAACTAAAAATAATCAAGCAGATAGATTACTCAGGAGTTGCACTCTTGGATTTATCCCAGAGATATATGCAGAAAACTTGTACATGAACGTTCAAAGAAGTTTTATTTATTATTGCCCAAAACAGGAAACTTTTTAAATATTCTTCAGTGGATGAACAGTTTAACACACTGTGGTACCTCCATTTCATGGAATTCTCCACAGCAATAGAAAAGAGCAAACAACTGATACACACAAAAAACTTGGATGACTTTCAAGAAAATTATACTGAATGAAAAAAGCCCATTACAAAATAACATGTATTGCATGATTTCATTGATATCACTTTTGTTAAATGGCATAATTATAGAGATTGGGATGAATATTGATTGCTGTGGTGGTAGGACAAGTGAAGTGTACATGGCACTACCTCAGCGGAGTCCTGTGATGTTAGAGTTAAATAGCCTTATTGGTGCTTGTAGTATAGTATAGTTACACTAAACTGTACGTGTATAAAATTGCATAGAGCTCTACACACATGCATAAGTTCCTACATAACTGTTGAAATCTGAATAAATTCTACATTTTGAATCAAAGTTTTGATATTATACTATGGGATGCAAGGTGTGAAAATTGACGGAGGCTGGGTGAAGAGTATGCAGAACATTACCGTATATATTTTTGCAACTTCCTGTGAATCCATAATAATCAAAATTAAGTATTTTAAAATTTGATTTTTTATTGAAATTGAGAACTACATTTATATTCATGGCACTTTCTGTGGATGTGCTGAATGAATCATATATTTGTAAGTTATGAAAACTTATGTATTCAAATCCAGTTATGCAGAGCTTATTTTGTGATGTAAAGTGTCCCTATGAAGAGCCATTCTGTTCCTGAAGGAACAGAAACAAAGGCAAGAAGTTGCAGTGATAATTAAATTGTTTTTTAAATGATATTGCATGTGAAAGTCAAATATGTTAGGTGGGAGGAACTTGCAGAAATTAAGTTGATAGGAACATAAAACCATTGGCAAATAGAATCTTTAGAGTTTTGATGTCCTAAGGAACATACTGTGCTGATGGAAAGTCCTATACCTTCACTGTCCAATATGCAGCACTAGTTGCACAGTGTGGTTATCGGCTATTTGAAGTTTGGTAAATACTATTGAGGAACAGAATGTTAATTTAACTTAATGTAGTTTCAGTTTCAACTACATGTGGCTAGGATCTGTCAGATTTGACAGAGCCAGTCCTTCAAAGTTCTAGTTTGGAAAGCATTAACTTAGTGGGAACAATCTTTCTCTGCATCACATAAATACATGGCTTGCAATTTACAGTGCTGTTCTTACCAATTCCTATCTGTGTAATCCTGATAATCTCTTTGGAATTGTTTACTTATCTTTGAAATGAAAGATTTAGACCAGTTAAGATCCCACGTTTTTGTATATTATCTCACCTCCCACTGTCACCATTTTATTTACAATATTTAGGTCTGCCTGTTCCACCTGGTGTACCATTTTCCCAGATCTCAGTTGGTTTGTAGAGATAAATAATACTTTTCAACACAAATCAGACTAGCCCAGGGGAATAGAGAACAAGGCTGTCTCATTGTGTGGAAGCTGTGCTCTTGTTAGAAGTGGTGCTTTTCTAAACCAGTTGTTTGAATCAGGGAAGTGTAAATGCACTTTCTCTTGCAGAGCCACCACTTGTGAGGGGCTGACAGGCAGTGGGGACTAAAACTGTCTGATAAGGCAAACCGGTGGTGCTTACCTGCATAATGAGATTTTAGAAAGGAAAGCATTTTACAAAATCAGATTAGTGTCAGTGCTATGGTTCTTTCAAACTAGAGGAGAAATTGCCTAAAATTACCTGTTTTATAGGAGATCTAACAAAGTAACAACACTGGCATTCTTTAGTTGCAGAGATTGGGACAGTCTTTATTTGATCTGGCAGGATGTTTGCTTGCTGAGAAAGTTTCCTGGTATTTAGTTCATTTAAATTAATAAATGTATGCTGATTCTGATCAGATACTACCAGGGAACCAGGATGACTGAGACACTATTGCTATCCATGAGATGTTTCCAATCCAGGGAGGAATAAACAATCACACACAAAAAAGGTTTTGACATTGTTGTTTGCAGCTTTTTTAACTTTATCAATTCGATCATTTGCATTTGTGTTTTGTAATACTGCTGATTTGGGCACTTGCTAATAAGTATTATGTGAATGTGACTTCTTATGCTTACATAATAACATAGCTTCCCCCAAACTGGTAAATACTTACATTAGGAAGAGATGGGCATTGGTTATATTAGCAACCTGACTATTTTGGCAGAGTTCACTGTGTCCCTGGCTATGTCAGTTTTCTAATCTTGAAATTGTACTTTTTCTGTGCTACTTTTGTTCTTTTGCTCATCCATGTATGAAATATTCATTAAGTACCAACTATTGCTAGATTCTGCTCTTGGTGCTTGTTATACAGGGAAAAAAAGGCCAAGACTCTTCCAGATGGGGGCTTACTTCCTCGTGGAGGGAGGTGGGGAACCAGGGGTGCAAAATTCTGCTTCTCTCCTAATCTTTTGATTCCTTGCCCTGTGCCTTCTGCTAATCTTTGTGGCTTCAAAGGCTCTGCTTCAACCAATTACCCTTCTGTTTTCATGTTTTGTTATTTACTCTTTCCAGTGATTCCCTGTTTGAATCACTGTAGCTTTCAATCACAGTGCACAGGACTCCCTGGGAAGGAGATACACATGGATATAAATATACTGATGTTAAGTTAAAGCATATAGGAGGCCTGAGGTATCATAGAGCTAACCTGGGAACTTCTATCTGTACTTACTAATGCCTTTTATCAGGCTTGGCATGTTGCCCTCAGTGCAATTTTGAGTCACTGAGCATTTTCTATGTACAAATGTCTTATCCTAGTTAATTAAAATCATTAAACAAGAATATGACTCCTCACTCTATACTTAATTTTTACAAATCTCAGCACAAGTAATTTGATCACATATGATAGATTTAACAATTTTATGTTCAACAAATTCATTTAAAATTGTTCAGTGCTAAGCACAGGCCATGTGATTGCCTAGGAATTGTTAGCCAGACCCTCAGAAACATTTGAGCTGTGACTGTTGTTCTAACTCTATAGCTCTGAGTTCAAGAACACACTTGTGCTGGGCTTTGCTAGCCTAGGGGGTACAGATGAGCCATGAGGAGTGTGTTCATGCTGTGTTCCAGGCCTCCCCTCACTCTGTGGCCACGTGGAAGTTACTGCTCCTGATACCGAGGAGGTGCAAGCACACTTCAGGTATTGCTATATGCTTTAATAGCTCTAGCCTGTATGTATAGGACTGACTTTGGATGGCTCATCTCACAATGGAGATACGAATGTGACTCTTTTTCAAATTATTTCCTAAAACAGATGGGGATTTTAAAATTTTAAGACCTTTGTACCACTGTCTTTTATGAAAAATCATGCTTCTCTGTCACATATTGTAACTGTAGTCACTTACATATGTACAGTTTAGATGGTTTGCTATGGAGACCACAGATCATTTAGGGCAAATCTCAGTGGAAAGATACCAGAATGACAAAGGGAATGGAGGTGAGGAAGAACAATGTAATGCTTGATTGAGCTGATCACCTCCTGGGATTCAGATGTTAAGATATATAAAGGCAAAGGGAGTTCACAGTGAACTGTGAAGACTAATCTCTTTAAGGTCAGGCTTATTAGTTTACATTAGAGTTTTAAAGAGAAAAAAAAACCAATGTATTTCCCTGGTTACTGTTAACTACTCTGAAGAAGATTGAGACAATAGTTTACACAAAAACCATGGAGGAGACTACTGGCTTCTGTGGGTTATGTCATCAATTCTAAACACGAACACAAAAGGCTTCCTGTGACTTTGGGCAGATATGGGGCTGTAGTGGTGAAAAGCCTAAGATGAAGGAAAACTTAAAAATAAGTAGAATTAGTTATACTAAAAATTACACAGTGATATAACAATTCAGTGGTGTGGAATTACAACCAAATGGTACAACCTTGCTGAGGTATGTAGTACCTGCCTGTCTCAGGTTTAAAAGGATATATGCTTAATAGAAATTTCTAATCTTACTGAATAAAAGTAGTGGGAAATTTGAAATAGTTTTGGCTCTCAGAAAGACCTCAGGAAATATAATTTCTAATTAAAGAAATGCTATATTCAAAGGATTTGGGTATAAGAATAATAGCCAACATTTATGTTGCTCTTTATATTTACAGAAACTCTATTACTTGCATTAAGTATTTCAACTGTTTTAATGCTCATGACCACTCTATGAAGTAGATACTATTAAAACTCACTTTACTGACTAAGGAAAATGAAGCCCAGAGACATTAAATAACTTGGTCAAAGTCATGTAGAAATAAGAGGTACAGTGAGAATATGCACCCAGAGTGTCTGGCTCTAGAGTCCATGCTGTTAATCACTGGAGTGGTGGAAACTTAGCAAACTGGGGAAGAAAGGTATGTCATTACTGATCTTCTTCATGTCAGCTTTTCCCGTTCTACTGTAGAAGATAATCAGTAAGAGTTTGCATTTACTTGGAAAAAGTTCAGTGTACCTTTAGTGTGTCAACTGAGCAACAGGTGAACTCCTTTAATTCTCTTAATACTGAATGAAGAAATGTAATCTGTCATGACAATCACCACCTGCACTCTAATACATTATACTGATGATATAAGGCACAAGTCAGAAGAGAAATGATTTCTCAGTTTGAGAAGACATATGACATACTAAGATAAGCTACTCAAGAAGAAAGAAAAAAAGCTTTGAAATGATTATTTCTAGGATTAAAGATGGCGGTATGAGAGGTGAGACAGACATACTAAAACCACATATAATATGAAAATATAATTTAATACAACTAATCCTGAAAGAACAACAGGAAAGAAGGCTGCATCAGACTACATACACCTGGAGAAAAGAGCAGACCTCACAGAACAGGGTAACGTACCAAAGCTGTGACCCAGCAGGGCCCAAGCCCTTCCCCCACCTAAGCTCACAGGTAGAGGAAAGAGAATCAGAATGGGGAGGGAGTGGAAGCCTGGAACTACTGAACACCTAGCCCTGGACATCTGCTCTGGGAGCATGAACCTACATTGCATGGTGTTCTGGTGATGTAGTGCAGTTGGAAAGCTAAGACAGGCAGAATACCTGGAGAGACTGAGATTCCAGCTGCTTGTAGAAAAAGGGATTCATATATCGCTGATTAGGGAGGACAGTCTGAGAGACTTCCTAAAAGTGAGAGTGCTGCTAAACGGGCAAGGATTGCACAGACCTTAATGCTCAGCAGAAAGGACAGGTACACAAAATTGTCCAGATGCACTCTGCCCAGCATGTTGGGAGCATAATAATCTTCAGGTGCTCCAAATCCCTTGCTGGTTATGCAGCAACAAGGCCCCCCACCATGATATGCAGCCTGCTGTGTCTTCCTTGCAGCTAACCTTCACCTAGTTCAGGCTCACAAACAGTCAACCCATGCCATGGTGTCAGGCCAGCCAGAGGTAAGTCACTACTATGGCAACTACAAACACAAAGCACAGAGGCTTACACCTATGTGTTCAGCCCACTGGTTCTGGCAGTAGAGACAGGCATAGCAGCCAGGAAGCAGGAAACAGCTCTTTCCTCAACCAAAACACCAACACTGCTCCCCTGCAACCCTCAACATTGCTCCAGGGGCTGAACAGCTCCAGAGAGTAGAGCTTCTGGGCACTAGAGGGCACCACAGACAAATTATGAAACATCAAAGGAACCTGGTTCAAAGCAAAATTATGAATACACCTGAGAAAGTTTCAAATGAAAGCAACCTAATGAATCTGCCTGAAAGAGATTTCAAAATAAAAGTTATTAACATGCTCATGGAGGTATAGAAAAATATTCAAGAACTCAGGAATGTATTTAAGAGAGAGATCCAATCATTGAAGAGCACAATGGAGGGTATAAAAAGCAGATTTGATATGGTGGAGGAGATGATAATTGAAATAGAAATTAGGGAAGAGGAATACAAAGAAGTTGATGCACTGAGAGAAAAAAGAATTTCTAAGAATGAAAGAATACTGAGAGAACTGTGTGACCAATGATAATGGAACAATATTCATATTAAAGGGGTATCAGAAGAAGAAGAGAAAATGGTATAGAAAGTGTCTTTGAGGAAGTAATTGCTGAAAACTTCCACAATCTGGAGATGGAGATACTCTCTCAGGCGATGGAGGTAAACAGATCACCCAATGCAAGGGACCCAAGGAAGACAACACCAGGACATATAGTAATAAAAATGGCAAAGATCAAGGGTAAGGACAAACTATTAAAAACAGAAAGAGAGAGAAATAAGATCACATACAAAGGAAAACCCATCAGGCTATCATCAGACATCTGAGCAGAAACTTTACAGGCCAGAAGGGAGTGGCATGATGTATTCAATGCAATAAAGCAGAAGGGCGTCAAACCAAGAACACTTTATCTGGTGAGAATATCATTTAAATTTAAAGGAGGGATTAAACAATTTCCAGATAAATGAAAGCTGAGAGAATTTACCTTCCACAAACCATCTCTACAGTGTATTTTGGAGAGACTGCTAAAGATGGAAGTGTGCCTAAGGTTAAATAGCTGTCACCAGAGGTAATATAGAGGGATAGAAAAGGAGTACAGGATATGACACCTCATATATAAATAATGGAGGAGGAAGAAAAGGAGGGGGAAAAAATAAAGAGAGTTTAGATTGTGTTTGTAATAGCATACTAAGTGAGTTAAGTTAGACTCTTAAGATAGTAAGGAAGTTAACATTGAAATTTTGGGAACCACAAATCTAAAGCCTGCAATGGCAATAAGTGCATACCTATCCATAATCATCCTAAATGTAAATGGTTTGAATGCACCAGTCAAAAGACATAGAGTTACTGAATGGATAAAAAACAAGACCCAACTATATGCTGTCTACAAGAGACAAGAGACTTACTTCAAACTCAAAGACATACACAGACTAAAAGCGAAAGGATATAAAAAGATATTTCATGCAAACAATAGGGAGAAAAAAGCAGGTGTTGCAGTACTTGTATCAGGCAAAATAGACTTTGAAATAAAGAAAGTCACAAGAGATAAAGAAGAACATTACATAATGATAAAGAGGTCAATCCATCAAGAGGTTATAACCATTATACATATTTTTACACCCAACACAGGAGTACCTACATATGTGAAACAAATACTAACAGAATTAAAAGGGGAAATAGAATGTAATGAATTCATTATAGGAGACTTCAACACTCCACTCACTCCAAAGGATAGATCAACCAGAAAGAAAATAAGTAAGGACACAGAGGCACTGAACAAGACAATAGAGCAGAAGGACCTAACAAACATCTACAGAACTCTCCACCCAAAAGAAGCAGGATATACATTCTTTTCAAGAGCACATAGAACATTTTCCAGAATAGACCAAATATTAGGCTACAAAAAAAGCCTGAGTAAATTAAAAAAGATTGAAATTGTACCAACCAACTTCTCAGATCACGAAGGTATAAAACTAGAAATAAATTCTTCAAAGAAAGCAAAAAAGCTCACAAACACATGGAAGCTTAACAACATACTCCTACATAATCAATGGATCAATGGCCAAATTAAAACAGAGATCAAGCAATATATGGAGACAAATGAAAACAATAACACAATGCCCCAACTTCTGTGGTTGCAGTGAAGGCAGTTATAAGAGGGATGTATATAGCAATCCAGGCCTACTTAAAGAAGGAAGAACAATCCCAACGAATAATCTAAAATCACAATTAACGAAACTAGAAAAAGAAGAATAAATGAGGCCCTAAATCAGTAGAAGGAGGGACATAATAAAGATTAAAGCAGAAGTAAATAAAATTGAGAAGAATAAAACAATGGAAAGAATCAATGACAGGAGGAGATGGTTCTTTGAGAAAATAAACAAAATAGATAAACCCATAGCCAGTCTTATTAAGAAAAAAAGAGAATCTATATACATAAACAGAATCAGATATGAGAAAGGAAAAATCATACGGACATCACAGAAATTGAAAGAATTATTAGAGAATACTATGAAAATCTATATGCTAACAAATTAGATAACCTAGAAGAAATGGACAACTTTCTAGACAAATACAACCTTCCAGGACTGACACAGGAAGAAACAGAAAATCTAAACAAACCAATTACCAGCAATTAGATTGAATAGTCAAAAAACTACCCAAGAACAAAACACCCGGACCAGAAGGATTCACCACTGAGTTTTATCAGACATTTAGAGAAGACATAATACCCATTCTCCTTAAAGTTTTCCAAAAACTTGAAGAGGAGGGAATACTTCCAAACTTATTCTTTGAAGCTCATATCACTCTAATACCAAAACCAGGCAAAGACCCCACAAAAAAAGAAAATTACAGACCAATATCCCTGATGAACATAGATGCAAAAATACTCAACAAAATATTAGCAAACCAAATTCAAAAGTATATCAAGAAGATCATACACCATGATCAAGTGGAATTCATCTCAGGAATGCAAGGATGGTACAACATTCGAAAATCCATCAACATCATACGCCACATCAACAAAAATAACAAAATCCACATGATCACTTTCATAGATGCTGAAAAAGCATTCAACAAAATTCAGTATCCATTCATAATCAAAACTCTCAACAAAATGGCTATAGAGGGCAAGTAACTCAGCATAATAAAGGCCATATAAGACAAACCCACAGCCAATATCATACTTAACAGAGAGAAGCTGAAAGCATTTACTCTAAGATGGGATCAAGAAAAGGAGGCCCACTCCTCCCGCATTTATTCAACATAGTACTAGAGGTCCTAGCAATGGCAATCAGACAACACAAAGAAATAAAAGGCATTCAGATTGGTAAAGAAGAAGTCAAACTGTCACTGTTTACAGATGACATGATATTGTACATAAAAAACCCTAAAGACTCCACTCCAAAACTACTAGAACTAATATCTGAATTCAGCAAAGTTGCAGGATACAAAATTAATGCACAGAAATCTGTTGCATACCTATACACTAATGATGAAATAGCAGAAAGAGAAATCAGGAAAACAATTCCATTCAAAATTGCATCAGAAAGAATAAACTAATTAGGAATAAACCTAACCAAGGAAATAAAAGACCCATACCCTGAAAATTACAAGACACTCCTAAGATAAATTAAAGACTATACTAATGAATGAAAATTCATTGCATGCTCTTTTGGGTAGGAAGAACTAATATTGCTAAAATGGCCATGCTACCTAAAAGCAATCTAATGGAATCCCTATCAAAATACCCATAGTATTCTCCAAAAAACTGGAACAAATAGTTCTAAAATTCATATGGAACCACAAAAGACCCCAAATAGCCAAAGCAATCCTGAGAAGGAAGAATAAAGCAGGGGAGAATCTCACTTCCCAACTTCAGCTCTACTACAAAGCCACAGCAATCAAGACAATTTGGTACTGGCACAAGAACAGACCCATAGAGCAATGGAACAGAATAGATAGCTCAGATATTAACCCAAGCATATATGGCTAATTAACATATGATAAAGAAGCCATGGATATACAATTGGGAAATGACAGCCTCTTCAGCAGCTGGTGTTGGCAAAACTGGACAGCTACATGTAAGAGAATGAAACTGGATTAATGTCTAACTCCATATAAAAAAGTAAACTCAAAGTAGATCAGAGACCTGAATGTAAGTCATGAAATGATAAAACTCTCAGAAGATAATACAGGCAAAATTCTTTTGAATGTAAACATGAGCAGCTTCTTCATGAACATATCTCCATGGGCAAGGTAAACAAAAGTAAAAATGAACAAGTGGGACCATATCAAACTAAACACTTCTGTACAGCACAGGATACCATCAGTAGAACAAAAAGGCATCCTACAGTAAGGGAGAATATATTCTTAAATGACACTTCCAATAAGGGGTTGACATCCAAAATGTACAAAGAGCTCATTCATGTCAACAAACAAAAAAGCTGATGGACAGTGACTGCAATGGTGTATGTGGTGTATCAAGTCCCCACTTGATAATGGGGGGAATCTAGTAACCACAATGTTGTTCTTATAAGTGTATATTAATGATACCAAAAAATTAAAAATTAAAATGATTATTTCTAAGTCTGTCCATTGTTTCGCTATCAAGTGATTTTTTTTAGATTTTGGTGAAACCATATCTTTAAACTGCATGTAACTTGGGGACACATGTTAAATCACTTGTAAAAAGAGTGTTTCTGAAGAGGTTGCAATACATTCTAATTGTTCTGTAATATTTAAAGTGTCATCTACAAAGACTCATACAGAAATAATATATTCTTGAATTTAATAAATAAAATAGCAAAATAAGCAAAACCTCAATGGAAATAATAGGATTCTTCAATGGTATTGCCAAAGGAATAAAACAGTTAATCTTATTATCAGCAAGTGTTTTTATTCACATTACTAAATAAAATGGAAGTTTCAAGAAAATGAATCATATTTATCTGATAGTGTTTCACAGCTTTGGTATGTTACTGACATACTGATATATTGTTTAGAGAAGCATGATTCCAATAAATATATTTACTATGTTTGTTTTATTGTTTGCATGATGTATGGATTTTTGTATCATTTTATTATTTTTTAATATGGCTCTTCTTTTCTTCCTTTATCATCAAGAATTTGGTGGTAGCCCTGCCCCTGCCCTTCTTTAAGATTTTTTCATCTCCTTTGTCTGGCTCTTAATCCCTTTCAGGGACTATTCTGACAAATGATTCTGATAAACTTGGTCATAAAATAGGGCAAATAAGTCCCCAAATCATTATTTAATGTCCTTATGTAGTAAGTTGAATGTGGTAACTCAAACACATCATTCCTTATCCCTGGAATTTGTAAATATTACCTGATTTGGAAAAAGTATCTTTATAGATGCTGTTATTCATATTGAAGTGAAAAAATTATTCTGGATTATGTGAGTGGGCCCTAAATATCATCACAATGTCTTTAAAAAATGCAAGCAAAAGATTTCACATAGAGATCACAAAGGGGAAGACGGCGTGAAGGTGGTAGCAGAAATCAGAGTGGTGCGGCCACAAGCCCAGGTATGCCGGGCAGCCCCGTAAGAGAGAAGGGACAGCACATTCTCCCTGAGAGCTGCTAAGCTAAGAATGTGGCCCTGACACATTAGAGACTTCTAGTCTCTTGAACTGTAAGCTACCAAGTTCATGGTTACTAACTACCGCAGCAATAGGAAGTGAATAGACTCTTATTATGTGTTAAGTACTGTCCTATGCACTGTTTATGAATTACATAAGATATTCACAAAAACTCTCTGAAGTATATACTCTTGTTAGGACCATTTTAAAGTTGGAGAAACAAAGATACACAGAAGCTAAGTCAGTTGCCCCAAGTCACACTGCTGGCAAATAAGAGGTGGGATCTGAACTCAGGAAGACTTGCTCCAGAGCTCACACTCTTTACACTGTGTCATATTGTGGATCGTAACAAAGGTTCAGCCTTTCCAACCATGCTGGTCCAACAGAGGAACAGACCCTGTCTTAGGTATCATGAATCTTAGGTTTTCATATTATGTTTCTAACATTGGCCAACTCACTAAACTTTCGATTAAGTGCGAGTGAACCAGATTCTTCAGCTTGAATATTCTTCCATTTAACCATCTCATATTTATTTCCCTCCTTATATATAAGGAGATACCACTTGTCACTACAATTTCAGATATCAGTCTTTTGTATATTTCTTTCTTTATTTGCATTTATCTTGTTGCTTACTTTGGCTGAAGTTTTTCCAATGCTATTTCATCTCCCACTCTCCCAAAATGAAGAATCAGAATTTTACAGTAGCAAAAGCCACCCCAGAGGAACATAAAAATTTTTCTGATTCTTTCAACAAGGACAATATTAACAAATCTTTGTAAATATTTTACAAGCAAATGCAAATATGCTTATAAAAATGCCATAAAGGTAGACATTTTAGAAGATCTGAAGGAACGAAGAAAATTTATAAACTTTGGTTCATTTTATGACAATTGATCAAACATCAAAGTAAGATGTCTACATAATGAGCCATCATTTACTTTAATATTGTTTTCTTTTCTTCATTATTAGTAATCCAGCTCATTGTGATTACCAGCAATCAAATTACAAAAGAATTAGACAGCTATGTTACTGAGAATTGAAAGATTCCTCAGAAGTTTGCTTTTTTTCTTTTCTTCTTTTGGTAAGGTGGAGAAAGTTGCATATTTAATTAAAAGAGGTAGAGAAGGGGAAATATACTCTTAGTAACTTTTTCTTATGTGTTCTTAACAATAATACGATTGACTGTAGTATCCTCTTTAAGAATTGTAATAAAAATTCTCCAAATGAAAAGAAAATTATTCTGAATTAAATATTTTGAAATCTTACTTATAATTTCAGCAAACTTCCAAACATGTTATTTCAAGTGTAAACTCTGACTTCATTGTAAATAGATTATGCTTTTTATGTATTCATATTTTTTTCTGTTACATATCATAGTTTTTGTGAGCATCTGAATATTCATATACCTCAAGCTTTCTGACTATAACATTTTTCTTTTATTAATATTCAAGTAATATTTACAAATGCTTCTCTCAGGATGGTAAGAAAATCACCTTATTCAAATATTTTAAGTGATCCTTGATATTTTTACATTTCTGTTATACCAGAATTTGCTTTTGCTGAATTTTCTGCCTCTAATTTCCTAAATTACCACTGCTTTGAGTGCTTTTCAGATCAGGTCTGAATAAAGCTTTGAAACAATGGATTGAGATGGTTAAAAAGCAGGTTAGTATTTTACAATATTTTGAAATTAAGTAGAAGACATCTTTGTCCTTTTTGAATCATAAAAGTGTCAGCTTTCCAAGATAACATGGTTAGAATTTGACTGTCTTAGTATTTAAATTCTGGTGCCCATCAATAAAGTACACAGGATTTTAGACATAAACATAAATGGTAATAAAAGCTTGTTTTTTTTAATGCATTATCACTTTCAATAGTTTTAAAGTATAGGCATCCTCTTCAAAACTTGTGTCAGCAATATGTTTAGTACAGATTTATATCATGTGTTTTTTTACCATTAAAATCTGTCAACATAACAGCTTGAACTATTTTAATTATGTCCTTGTTTTCTATTTCCAATTTAGCATAGTAACAAATTAATTTTGCAAGTAATCAGTAATGAAATCTCACATTTTATTTACACATTTATTCTGCATTTATTTATTGGCTATTAAATCCATGGCACTGTACTTGTTTACATTCAGGGAATATAACAATAAATTAGGGCTTTTGCTTCCTATTGTTGAAAACCTTGGTGTTGGGAAACAAGAGACATTTAACACTAAAAGACAATGTCCTGGGTGCTATAATAGCTATGTAAACAAAATTCTGCCAGAGATGTAGAAAAGACAGGGAAAAAAGACCTTACAATTGAACAGCAACCTGTAGATTTCTTGACACTGTCACATGCATTGGCTTATTTAATCCTTACAACAATTCAATGAAGTAGTTAATGTAAATATTATTTTTAACACAACCAGGGAAGAAAATTTTGAGTGTCTCTAATATAACAAGGCTCCAATAGCAGAGCCAGGTTGAATCTCTTCTGAATCCTGATAAAAGATTTATTTCTACTTTGTTACCTATTTTAGTTTATCTATGATATCTAAATTTAAACCAGTAGAATATTAATCTTATTGCAATTTAAACTATCAAGTAGTGAAATCTACTGAATTTCACTAGGTGGATAATTACAAATAAAAACAATAAAAAATTATCTAAGGCAACCATTCTATCCAGGCAGTGTCAGAAAACACCAGGTACATAGCCTACTAACAAGTGTTTTGTGTAATTTTAGAGAAAAGAAAAATGAATGTGGAATATCCAGAATGATAATTAGAAAATTATCTGTCCTGAACAACTTCAACACGCTCTTGCCAGAAGGCAAGGATCTAGATCAGGTAATCTCGAAGGATCCTACTATCTCTTCCCCCTCATTGCCTAAGTCAAGCTCTGTAAATATCTTTGGCATCAACTACATACATTTTTAAAGCCACATGAATACTGTTATAGTCACGTGAATAGCATTACACATACACTGCAAATGCCGATAATACTTCCTAAGTACCTAGTAATACATTCTCAGTCCACTGAAGAATGAACATAGTGTGGCTAAAATCTTTTAGATTCACTATCACAAATGAAATTAAGATATGTACAAGAAATAAAAAGATTTGTACAAAATAATGGAAGCAAGAGGAGTAATTTTATTAATAGTAAGTTTACAATTTTATTATAGTATATAGAATTTTTTAAAGTGGTGATGAGACCAAGTAAAGTCACATTATTTTGGAAGTGAAAGGGAGAAATGAATGTTAAAATTTTTATTTTTAAAAATGATTATTATTTAGTATTATTATAAATACTATTTAATACTAAAATGAATGTTAAATCATTTACTTTCAAAGTTATTTCAAATATATCAACTCATTTGAAAGAAATGAATTTATAACTCATTGAAATAAAGGAAAAGTTTTGAATAAACCATAAGAAAGTTTCAAAGAAACACCTTAATATAAGGGATAAAAATTGAGGGTTAAAATACATAAATATAATTGTCAAATCACTGGTATACACTTAGAGACTTAGAAAAAGTTTTATACAATTCTTGTGAAAGGAAATACATTTTTAAATTGGAAGATGGTCAAAAGAGTATGATAGTGTTTGAAACTCAAATAGATAGATTTGTATCCATAGGATGTGTGAAATACAATCACTGAAATATAAGATTGAAGACAGGGATATTTACCTTGATCATAGATAGATGTCAAGGGCCACAAACTGTGATATATTACAAAAGGGTTTAAAATGCTAACTCCAGATATCTATAAGAAATATCTAGAAAGATCAATGTTCTGATTAAAGATGGTGGCATGAGTGGAGAGACAGAGACCTCCTCCTAAAACCTCATATAATATGAAAATACAGTTAATACAACTAATCATGAGAGAGCAACAGGAAAGACAGCTGCTCTAGACTGCATACACCTGGAGGAAAGAACAGACCTCATGGAAGAGGGTAAGATACCAAAGCCATGACCCAGCGGGAACCAAGCCCTTTTCCCACCCCAGCTCACTGGTGGGAGGAAGAGAAAAAGAGTGGGGAGGAAGTAGGAGCATGTAACTGCTGAACACCTAGCCCTAGACATTGCTCTGGGAGCATGATTCTACATTGCATGGTGCTCTGGTGATTAGTGAGGTTGGAAAGCTAAGACATATGGATACTTGGAGAGACTGAGATTCCAGCTACTTGTGGAAAACAGGGATCCATACCCAGCTGATCTAGGTGGGCAGTCTGAGAGACTTCCTAAAAGAGAGAGGGATGCTTAAGGGGCAAGGATTGCACACAGCTTAATGCTCAGGAGAAAGGACAGGTAAACAGAAATGTCCAGGTGCACCCTGACCAGCAAGTTAGGAATTTTCATGATCCTCATACACTCCAACCCCCTGGCTGGTTACACAGCTCCAAGGCCCCCACCTTCTGTGCCTTCCTCCCAGCCAGGCTGCACACGGCAAAACCTGCCATGGAGTCAGGCCAGCCAGAGGGAATCCCTGCCTACAGCAGTTACAAAAACACAACATAGAGGCTTACACCTGTGTGTTTGGACCACTGGTTCTGGCAGTAGAGACATGCATAGCAACCAAGAAGCAGGAAATAGCTCTTTCCTCCCTCCAGGCACTAGCACAAGTTCCCTGCAACCCCTGATATTGCTCCAGGGGCTGAGGAGCTCTAGAGAGTAGAGCTTCTGGGCACTAGAGGGCACCACATACAAATATGAAATGTCAAAGGAACCTGGTTCAAAGCAAAATCTCAACAATGTCAGAAAAAGGATTGAGTGAGTCTGAACTAATAAATCTTCCTGAAGGAGATTTCAAAATAAAAATCATAAACAAGATGTGGGAGATACAGAAAAATATTTAAGAACTTAAGAATGAAATAGGACAGAGATCCAGTTATTGAGGAACACAATGGAGGGTATTAAAAGCAGATTAGATATGGTGAGGGAGATGATATATGAAATAGAAATTAGGGAAGAGGAATATAAATAAACTGAGGCAAAGGGAGAAAAAAGGATCTCTAGGAATGAAAGAATACTGAGAGAACTGTGTGAACCATACAAATGGAACAATATTCTTATTATAGGGGTACCAGAAGAAGAAGAGAGAGAAAAATGGATTGAAAGTGTCTTTGAGGAAGTAATTGGTGAAAACTCCCACAATCTGGAGATGGAGATAGTCTCTCAGGCCATAGAGGTGCACAGATCACCCAACACAAGGGACCCAAGGAGGACAGCACCAAGACATATAATGATTAAAATAGCAAAGATCAAGGATAAGGACAGACTATTAAAAGCAGCCAGAGAGAGAAATAAGATTACCTACAAAGGAAAACCCATCAGGCTAACATCAGACTTCTCAGCAGAAACCTTACAGGCCAAAGGGAGTGGCATGATATACTCAATACAATGAAACTGAAGGCCATTGAACCAAGAATACTCTATCCAGCAAGATTATCACTTAAATTTGAAGGTGGGATTTTAAAATTTCCAGATAAGCAAAACTGAAAAAATTTAGCTCCCTCAAACCATCTCTACAGTCTATTTTTGAGAGACTGCTATAAATGGAAGTGTTCCTAATGTTAAATAGCTGTCACCAGAGGTAATGAAAAGGGATAGACAAAGAGTAGAGAATATGATACCTAATGTATAAAGAATGGAGGAGGAAGAAAAGGAGGGTGAAGAAAAATAAAGAACCTTTAGATTGTGTTTGTAATAGCATACTAAGTGAGTTGAGTTAGACTCTTAGACAGTAAGAAAATTACACTTTGGTAACCATGAATCTGAAGCCTGCAGTGACAGTAAGTACATACCTATTAATAACCACCCTAAATGTAAATGGTCTGAATGCACCAATCAAAAGACATATAGTCACTGAGTAGATGAAAAAACAAGACCCAACTATATGCTGCCTACAAGAGGCTCACTTCAAATCCAAAAACATACACAGACTAAAAGGGAAGGGATGGAAAAAGATGTTTTGTGCAACTGATAGGGAGAAAAAGGCAGGTGTTGTAGTATGTGTATTAGACAAAATAGACTTTAAAACAAAGAAAGTCACAAGAGAAAAGAAGGACATTACATAATGATAAAATGGTCAATTCAACAAGAAGATATAACCATTATAAATATCTAGGCACCCAACACAGGAGCACCCACATACATTAAACAAATACTAACAGAATTAAAAGAGGAAATAGAATGCAATGCACTCATTCTAGGAGACTTCAACACTCCACTCACTCCAAGGGACAGATCAACCAGACAGAAAATAAGTAAGGAGACAGAGGCATGAACAACAAATTAGAACAGATGGACCTAACATACATCTACAGAATTCTACACCCAAAAGCAGCAGGATACACATTCTTCTCAAGTACACATGGAACATTTTCAAGAATAGACCATATAGTAGGCCACAAAAAGAGCCTCAGTAAATTCAAAAATATTGAAATTGTACCAACCAGTTCCTCAGATAACAAAGCTACAAAATTAGAAATAAATTACTCAAAGAAAATGAAAAATCCCACAAACACATGGAGGCTTCACAACATGCTCCTAAATAACCAATGGATCAATGACCAAATAAAAACAGAGATCAAGCAATATATGGAGACAAATAACAACAATAATTCAACACTGCAAAATCTGTGGGACACAGCCAAGGCAGTGCTAAGAGGCAAGTATATTACAATACAGGCCTACTTTAGGAAAGAAGAACAATCTCATACAAGCATTCTAAACTCACAGTTAATGAAACTAGAAAAAGAAGAGCAAATGAGGCCCAAAGTCATTAGAAGAAGGGACATAATGAAGATTAGAGCAGAAATAAATAAAATTGAGAAGAATAAAGCAATAGAAAGAATCAATGAAAGCAGGAGTTGTTTCTTTGAGAAAATAAAAAAGAATAGATAAACCCTTAGCCAGACTTGTCAAGAAAAAAAAGAGAGTCTACACACATAAACAGAATCAGAAATGAGAAAAGAAAAATCACTACGGACAACACAGAAATACAAATTATTAGAGAATACTATGAAAAGTTATCTGCTAACAAGCTGTATAATCTGGAAGAAATGGACAACTTTCAGAAAAATAGAATCTTCCAAGGCTGACCCAGAAAGAAACAGAAAATGTGAACAGACCAATTACTAGCAGCGATTGAATTGGTAATCAAAAAACTGTCTGAGAGAAAAACCCTCTACCAGATGACTTCACCGATAAACTTTATCAAACATTTACTGAAGACCTAAGACTCATCCTCCCTAAAGTTTTACAAAAAGTAGAAAAAGAGGGAATACTTCCAAACTCATTGTATGAAGCCAGTATCACACTAATACCAAAATAAGACAAAGACACCACAAAAAACTAAATAACAGACCAATATCCCTAATGAACATAGATGCAAACATCCTCAAGAAAATATTAACAAACCAAATTCAAAAATATAAAAGATCATCCATCATGACCAAGTAGGACTTATTACAGGGATGCAAGGATGGTACAATATTAGAAAATCCATCAATATCATCCACCACATCAACAAAAAGAACGACAAATACCACATGATCATCTCCATAGATGCTAAAAAATCACTCAACAAAATTCAACATCCATTCATTGTAAAAACTCTCAACAAAATGGGTATAGAGTTGAAGTACCTCAACATAATAAAGGCCATATATGACAAACCCACAGCTAACATCATACTTAAAAGCAAAAAGCTGAAAGCCTTTCCTTTAATATTGGGAGCAAGACAAGGATGCCCACTCTCCCCACTTTTATTCAACACAGTTCTGGAGGTCCTAGCCACAGCAATCAGACAACACAAAGCAATAAAAAGCATTCAGATTGGTAAAGAAGAATTTAAACTGTTGCTGTTTACAGATGACATGATATTATACACAAACCCTAAAGAATCCACTCCAAAATTAGTAGATCTAATATTTGAATTTGGCAAAGTTTCAGGATACAAAATTAATGCACAGAAATCTGTTGCATACCTATATACTAATGATGAAATAGCAGAAAGAGAAATCAGGAAAATAATTCCATTCACAATTGCATCAAAAAGAATAAAACACCTAGGAATAAACTTAACCAAGGAAGTGAAAGACCTATTCTCTGAAAACTGCAAGACATTCATGGGAGAAATTAAATAAGATACCAATAAATGGAAACACGTGCCATGTTCATGGATATGAAGAACTAATATTGTCAAAATGGCTATCCTGCCTAAAGCAATCTACAGATTCAATGCAATCCCTATCAAAATACCAACAGCATTATTCAATGAACTAGAGCAAATAGTGCTAAAATTGATATGGAACCACAAAAGACCCTGAATAGCCAAAGCAATTCTGAGAAGGAAGAATAAAGCTGAGGAGATTATGCTCCCTGACTTCAAGCTCTACTGCAAAGCCACAGTAATCAAGACAATTTGGTACTGGCACAAGAACATACCCACAGACTAATGGAACAGACTAGAGAGCCCAGATATAAACCCAAGAATATATGGTCAATTAATATATTATAAAGTATCCAAGGCCATACAATGAGGAAATGACAGCCTCTTCATCAATTGGTGTTGGCAAAAAAGGACAGCTACATGAAGGGGAATGAAACTGGGTAATTGTTTAACCCCATACACAAAAGTAAATGCAAAATGGATCAAAGACCTGAATATAAGTCATGAAATGATAAAATTCGTAATCGACAACATAGGCAAAAATCTCCTGAATGTAAACATGAGCAAGTTTTTTCTGAATTCATCTCATAGAGAAAGGGAAACAAAAGCAAAAATGAACACATGGGACTACATTGAACTAAAAAGCTTCTGTACAGCAAAGGACCATCAACAGAACAAAAAGGATTCCTATAGTATGGGAGAATATATTTGTAAATGACATATCTGACAAGGGGTTACTATCCAAAATATATAAAGAACTCATGCACCTCAATACCCAAAAAGCAAATAACCTGATTAGAAAATAGGCAAAGGATCTGAACAGACAATTCTCCAAAGAAGAAATTCAGATGGCCAACAGCACATGAAAAGATGCTCCACATCACTAATTATAGGGGAAATGCAAGTCAAAACCATGATGATATATCACCTCACACCAATTTGGATGGTCAGTATCGAAAAGGCTAAAAACAACAAATGCTGGTGAGGATGCAGAGAGAGGGGAACCCTCCTACACTGCTGGTGTGATTTTAAGCTTGTTCAACCACTGTGGCCATTATTATGGATATTCCTCAAAATACTAAAAACAGAAATACCATTTGACCCAGGTGTTCCACTCCTTGGAATTTACCCAAAGAATATAATTTTTCAGTTTCAAAAAGACATATGCACCCCTGTGTTTATCACAGCACCATTTACAATAGCCAAGACATGGTAGTCACCTAAGTGTCCATCAGTAGATGATTGGATAAAGAAGAGGTGGTACATATATATAGACAGTGGAATACTATAAAGCCATGAGAAAGAGACAAATCCTACTATTTGCAACAACATGGATGGTTAGTGAAATAAGCCAGGTGGAGAAAGACAAGTACCAAATGATTTCTCTCATTTGTGGAGTATAACAACGAAGCAAAGCTGAAGGAACAAAACAGCAGCAGACTCGCATACTCCAAGAAGGGACTAGTGGTTTCCAAAGGGGAGGAGTGGGGGAAGGCCGATTGGGAGGGAGGGAGAAGGGGATTGAGTGGCATTATGAATGGCACATATGGTGTAGGGGGGTCATGGGGAAGAAGTATAGCATAGTGAAGGCAAATAGTGACTGTGTGCCGTCTTACTATACTGTTGAGCAGTGACTGCAATGGTGTATGGGGGGACACAATAACATGGGTGAAAGTAGTAACTACACTGTTTTTTTATGTGTAACCTTCATAAGAGTGTATATCAATAATACCTTAATAAAAATATGTATATTAAAAAAATAATATCTGTTTTTAAGCAAAGCATATTAGGAAACATCTAGTTCAGTGTTCTGTGTGGAATAACTTAATGATTTATGTTTTATTCATTAACAAAAAGTTAAGAAAAATAAACTAATTACAGCATCACTGAGGCCCTCAGGCACATGCAGTCAAGGCATTTTTCTACTGCCTCTGAAGCATGGGAGTAAGCCACACCTCCTATATTCCCCAGCTGTACTGCTAAGGCCAGTGAGTTAATGCAAACTGCACCAGGAATGCCCACTATTTGCCTGACCCTCACATTCCAAAGCTCCAACAACTGGATATACTGTTCTTGGCAGGCCAACACGCACAAGCTCCAGGCTTCACATGCATCTGCAGGTTACCAAGTTGCTCCCAGGTACTGTAAGCAGGGACACACTGTCCTTGTACAGCCCTTTGCCTTCATTACAGCTCTCTGAGAACTCCCACAAAAGTTTATTCATTTTTCTGGAGACCCAATATTTGCAACTGTAATTCAGGGAACACCTCCAAATCTCCCAATCTAGATACAAGCAGAGTCTAAAACTGCAGCCCCACAGGGCTGTACATATTTCCATAGTGTAGAAGATGATATAAGTCTGGCATCTTATCAGCCTGAAACTAGGTACTAAATGCTATTTCTTCCCTTGGAACACTGACAGGTCTTGGAATATCCTCAACAACAGAGACCTATCAAGAATAAATCAGGTTGTTTAATCAACCACAAAGGTTTGAGAGATAAAAAAGACTAGGACAAAGGTGAACAAGAAGTTTCATCACCTACACAGTGCCATTCATTAGACTAAATGCAGTAGTTATCTTGCCTAAGATGTAGAAACAGACAAAGAAGGTCAAGGAAAGTGAGAAAAGAGAAATACATGCTAAATGACAGAGAGGAGAAAACCTCAGATAAAAGCTTAATAGGATGGAGATGAGTAATCTACCTGATAAAGAATCCAAAGTAATGGTCATAAAGATAGTCACTGAATTTGAGATTCAAATGAATGAACACAGTGAGAACTTCAACAAAGAGTTAACAATATAAGAAAGAACCAAACAGAAGTCATAGAGCTAAATAATATGGTAGCTGAACTGAAAAAAAAAAGTACACTGGAGAGGTTCAACAACAGACTGGATAAAAACAGTACAGATCAGCAAAGTGGAAGATAAATCATTGGAACCCATCCAGATAGAACAGCAGAAAAAAAAAGAATTACAAAAATGAAGACAATTTAAGAAAAATATGGAACAATATTACATGGATTAACTTTCACATTATAGGGTCCCAGAAAGAGAGCAATAAAAGGGCAGAAATCATGTTTGAAGATAATGGCTGAAATTTTGCTTACTGTGGGAAAGTAAATGGACACCCAGATCCTGGAAGCTCAAAGAATTCCAAATAAAATAAATACAGAGATCCACAGCAAGACACATTATAATTCAAGTGTTGAAAATTAAAAGATAAAGAACGAATTTTAAAAATGACAATAGAGAGCAACCATTTTGCTCCTGTCCCTGAGAGATTCACCCGTCAGGGCCACTGGGATGCCAAGACCGCGGCTTAGACCCTCGTTGACCATGCTGTCTCGGGTGGTGCTTTCTGCTGCAGCCACATTCGCCCCTTCTCTGAAGAACGCAGCCCTCCTTGGTCCAGGGGCATTGCAGGCAGCAAGGATCTTTCACACTGGGCAGCCAAATCTCGCCCCTGTACCACCTCTGCCTGAATATGGAGGTAAAGTTCATTTGGGACTCATCCCTGAGGAATTCTTCCAGTTTCTTTATCCTAAAACTGGTGTAACAGGACCCTATGTGCTTGGAACTGGGCTTATCTTGTATATTCTATCCAAAGAAATACATGTGATTACTGCAGAGACCATGACTGCCATATCAACAATAGGGTTTCTTATCTATATAGTTAAAAAATATGGTGCTTCTATTGGAGAATTTGCTGACAAACTGAATTAGCAAAAAATTGCCCAACTGGAAGAGGTGAAACAGGCATCCATTAAACAACTCCAGGATGTCATTGATTTGGAGAAGTCACAGCAGGCACTGGTTCAGAAGCGCCATTACCTTTTTGATGTCCAGAGGAATAATATTGCTCTGGCGTTGGAGGTTACTTACCGGAAACGGCTGCATAGAGTATACGAGGTAAAGAATCGCCTGGACTATCATCTCTCTGTGCAAAACATGGTACTTCGGAAGGAACAAGAGCACATGATAAACTGGGTGGAGAAACACGTGATACAGAGCATCTCTGACCAGCAGGAAAAGGAGACAGTTGCCAAGTGCATTGCAGATCTAAAGCTGCTCGCCAAGAAGGCCTGTAAATGCTTCTGTCTCATTTGGGGCAGCTAGGAACTGCTGACTGGCTAAATGGAAACCAGTGTAGGTGACAGGATCTTTCTGTATTGCTGTCTACTGAAATTATAGTTAACCTTTCCTAAAAATGGAAAGCTTTAGTTTCATATAATGAAAGAATTAAAACAATCTAATGACCAGTGAAATGTTTCTCATCCTTGCTCTGCATTTTGAGTTGTTCCATCATCACTTTTGAATAAGCATTTTGCTCTTAAAATTTGGTGCCTGAAGATGACCAAATTACAGTTTAAATTTGTAACTGATTTACTATCTTGCAATAAAGTGATGGCTGAAAAAAAATGACAATAGAAAAGCAACTTGTTATGCAAAATAGAAACCCAATAAGATTATCAGCAGATTTTTCAGCAGAAACTTTGCTGGCCACAAGAGAGTGCATAACATATTCAAAATGCTGAAAGGAAAACACTGACAATTAATAATAATCTACTTAGGGCTTCCTGTGTAAAAGATAGCAGAGTAGGAAGGCAAGGTGGATACCTCCTGCCACATAAATACCAAGGAAGCAACTAGAGCAAAAACAACTAACCCTGAAAAAGACTGGAAGACTGCAGAACAGACCATCTACACCTGGTTAAGAATAGAACACACAAGGAAGAGTAAAGCGGCAAAGCCATGATTCGGGGGGAACCAAATCCTTTATCCATCTTAGCCCATAAATGGGAGGGAAAGGAACAGAGTGGGGAAGGGATAAGCACTCAGGAAATATCACATGTAGCCCTGGAGATATCCTCTGGGAATATGAGCGACATTGCACTGGATTTCGGTGATTATTGGGGCTGTACACCAGGGAGAGTTGGAACACACTGGAAGGCTGAGACTCTTGTTGCTTATGGAGGACAGGCATGATCCATTGGTCCTGATGAGACTCAAAACATAGGAGGCAGTTTTAAAGATTTACCAGCAGTGGAAAGGTACCAGAGGGGCAGGTGTTGGATGAAGCTCTCTCTAGAGGAGAAAGGGCAGGTGGACCATGCTTTTCCAGCCCTCCCTTAGCATAATTAGTTCAGTGCTCAGAGGAACCAGCCCAAATTCTCCATCTCCTTTGCTGGCATCTCAGCCCCAAGATGCTCCTCTGTGCACCTGCGCATCCACCTGCCTGGACCAACCTGTGCAGTAGTGGTCAGACTTTACTACCTGGCAGGCATATGGAGAATGTGATTCCTAGCAGGTGGAGGTAGGCATTCCCAGCTTTCCCAGGCTTCTCTCAGCACAGCCAGCTCTGAATGCTCCCTCCCTGTGGGTGGCCTAGCCCCACACCACATTCCCCTGCACACTTACCCCTCCCACAATGATCCCAGCAGAAGCACTGTTCACAAAGGGTGTCTGCTGACAGACATCACCCACTTCCAACAGATAGGCAGAAAGGTGGTCCTGCCCACAGGCCACCAACAGCAATTGTGACTACACTGCAAAGGAGAGCCAGGCACAGGTAAGCAAAGACTCTTGAGCTTCTATGCATCACAGAATGCCTTCTTCATAAAGTTATTACTCTCTAAACCAGGTGGCATAGCAGATCTATATAATAAAGGAAGAAACACAGAAACCCATACAAAATGAGGAAGCAGAAGAATATTTTCCAAACAAAAGAACAGATAAGACACCATAAAGAGGGATAAATAAAATGGAGATCATCACCAATTTTCTTGATAAGGATTTCAAAATAAGTTATAAATATTCTCACTGATTGGTTCAGGAAGAATTTCGACAAAGAAAGAAGATTTGAAAATGAAC
This sequence comes from Manis javanica, assembly GCF_040802235.1. Classification (NCBI taxonomy): domain Eukaryota; kingdom Metazoa; phylum Chordata; class Mammalia; order Pholidota; family Manidae; genus Manis; species Manis javanica. The sequence continues at coordinate 186,291,589 of NC_133158.1, forward strand.
CACTGAGAGCTGAAGAATGCAGTTACTGAAATGAAAAAATACAATGGAGGGAATGAATGCTAGACTGCTGGAAGTAGAGGACTGATTAGGTGGAAATTAGAGAACAGGAAAACAATTAAGTTGAGGAACAGAGGGAAAAACAAATCTCTAGAACCAAGAATATATTAAGAGAGCAGTGTGACAATTCCAAATTAAACAATATTCACATAATAGGGGTCCCATTAGGAGAAGAGAGATCCAAAGGAGTATAAAGTCTGTTTGAAGACATAATTGCTGAAAACTTCCCCAATCTGGGGAAGGAAATAGATATCCAGGTCCTGAAAGCCCTGGGAGTCCCTAACAAAACAACCCCCCCCAGAAAGACAACACCAAGACATATAATAATTAAAAAGACAAATATTAAGGATAAAGAGTATATTGAAAGCAGCCAGAGAGAAGCAAAAAATTACTTATAAGGGCAACCCCATAAGGCTATCAGCAGATTTCTTGGAAGAACTTCAGAGGCCAGAAGGGAGTGCCACAAAATATTTAACATGTTGAAACAAAAGGGCCTTAACCAAGAATCATCTACCAGAAAGGTTATTCAAAATTGAAGGAGATACTAAAAGTTTCCCAGATAAATGAAAATTAAAAGAATATGCTATCACTATGCTGGTCTTACAGGATATGCTAAAGGGACTTCTGTAGATTGAAGTGTTCTTAAGCTTAAATATTTTTCATCAGTGATAATAAATCCACAGTAAAGGTAATAGGCCAATTACTTACTAAGCAAGTATGAAGTTAAAAAAAGTAGTAAAATAAACTATATACAAAATCAGTCAAGGTATACACAAAAAATATAGATTACAACAACTAATACATTAAGTTTGGAGGAAGAAGAAGCACATTTACACTGTGTTCAAAATAGAGTAACTAAATATACTGTTATATATTTAGGAAACTATGAACCGTATGGTAATCATATATCTAAAGCCTATAAAAGATGCAAAAAAATTTTTGTTAAAAAATCCAATCACAGCACTAAATAAAACCACTAAATATCAATGAAGAGTATAAGAGAGGAATAAGGGAATCACAAAAATAACCAGAAAACAATTAATAAATTGGCAATAAGTACATACCTATCAATAATTACCTTAAATATAAGTGAACTGAATGCACCAATCAAAACACATAGGGTGACTGAATGGATACAGAAACAACTCCCACCTCTATGCTGCTATAAGACACTCATTTCAGACCTAAAGACATAAATGACTGAAATTGAAGGAATGGAAAAAGATATTTCATGCAAATAATAGGAAGAAAAATGCAGGAGTAGCATTACTTGTATCACACAAAATAAACTTCATACAAACAAAAGGATGAACATTGCATAATTATAAAGACATTGGTCCAACAAAAGGATATAACAATTATAAATATCTATGCATCCAACATAGGAGCACCTAAATATGTAAAACAAAAACTAACAGAACTAATCTGATTGTAACTCAATCATATTAATAGACTTTAACACAGCACTTACATCAGTGGACAGATCAACCAGACAGAAAATAAATTAGGAAATAGAAGCACTGAACAGCACATTAGATCACATGGAACTAACAGATATATACAGAGCATTCCAGCCAGAAGCAATAGGATACACATTTTTCTCAAGTGCACATGTAATGTTCTCCAGTAGAAGTCACATATTAGGACACAAAAAGAGCCTCAATAAATTCAGGAAGACTGAAATTATATCAAGCATCTTTTCTTATCACGATTGTATGAAACTAAAGATAAGCCACATGAAGGAAATAAAAAACCCCAGGAAAGTATGGAGGCTAAACACATGCTTCTAAATAATCAATTGATCAGTGAACAGATTAAAGAAGAAATTGAGTAATACATGGAGACAAATGAAAACATAAATACAATAGTTTAAAAGATGTGGAATGCTGCAAAGGGGCTCTAAAGGGGAAGAACATAGCAATATAGGCCTACCTCAAGAAACAAAAACAACCCCAAATAAAATTTAATTGTATGACTGAAATGACTCAAAAAAGAACAAATGAAACCCAAAATTAGGAGAAGGAAAGACAAAATAAAATAAAGAGAAGAAAGAAATAGAATAGGGAAGAATAAAACAATATAAAAAAACAATGAAAACCAAGAGTTAACAGAGTTGGTTCTTTGAGAGGATAAGCAAAATAGATAAACCCCCAGACAGACTTATCAGGGAAAAAAAAGAGAGAAGACACAAATCAACAAAAATGAGAAGTTGAAAAAAAAGGAATAGTTACAACTGACACCATGACATAGAATTATTAGAGAATTTTACAAAAAACATTATATGTCAATAAATTGGACAACCTAACAGTATGGACAAATTTCTAGAAAAGCACAACTTTCCAGGCTAACCCAGAAAGAAACAGAAAATATGAAAAGACCAACTAACAGTAACAAAATTGAACTGGTAATCAAAAAACTCCCCAAAAACAAAAGCTAGGACCAGATTGCTTCACAGGTGAATTCTACCAAACAACTAAAGAACTAATGCCATCCTTCTTTAAGCAGTTTGAAATGTAGAAGAGGAGGGAATATTTTCAAACTCATTCTATAAAGCCAGCATCACTCTAATACCAAAACCAGACAAAGACACTATAAAAAAGGAAAATTATAGGCCAATATCCCTGATGAACATAGGTGAAAAAGTCTTCAACAAAATATTAGCAAGCTGAAATTCATCAAAAGGATAAACCATCACAACCAAGTGGGATTTATTCCAGGAATGCAAGGATGGCTCAACATTCATGTATCAACCAATGTGATACAACACATTAACCAAAAAAAGGATAAAAACAATATGATTATCTATATAGGTATTGCAAAAGCATTTGACAAAATTCCACATTCATTTATGATAAAAATTCTCAACAGAATGGGTATAAAGGGCACATACATCAACACAGTAACAGCTGTAAATAACAGATCCATAGGTAACATCATACTCAATGGTGAAAAGCTGAAAGCTTTTCCTCCAAGATCAGGAATAAGACAAGGATGTCCAGTCCCACCAATTTTATTCAACATATACTGGAGGTGCAATCAGGCAAGATAAAGAGATAAAAGAAATCGAAATTGGTAAGGAAGAAATAAATCTGTCACTATTTGAAGACATGATATTATATATAGCAAACCCTAATGACTACACACAAAAAACTATTGGAATTAATAACTGGATTCAGCAAGTGGTGAGATACAAAATTAACACATGCAAATATGTTGTATTTCTATATACTAATTATGAACTAGCAGAAATAGAAATCAGGGAAAAAATTTCGTTTACAACTGCATAAAAAAAAAATACCTAGGAATAAACTTAACCAAGGAGGTGAATAAACCTAAACTGTATTCTGAAAAGAATAAGACACTCATGCAAGAAATTAAAGACACAAATAAATTGAAATCTATCCATTTGGAAATCCTGTCCAAAACAATTTACAGATTCAATAAAGTTCCTATCAAAATATCAGTGACATCTTTCAATGAATTTGAGAAAATAATCTTAAAATTCATATGGAACCACCAAAGACCCCAAATAAACAAAGCAATCCTGAGAAAGAGGAACAAACCTGGGGGGATTAAACTCCCTTTCTTCAAGGTATACTACAAAGCTACAGTAATCAAAATAGTATGGTATAGGCACAAGAATAGGCCCGGGGATCAATGGAACAAAATAGAGAGCCCAGAAAGAAACCCACACATCTGAAGTTAATTAAAATATGATAAAGCAGTGCTGAATATACAGTGGGGAAAAAGTCTCTTATGTAACTGGTGTTGTAAAAACTGGCAGCTATATGCAAGGGAATATGACTGGATTACTGTCTAACTAGACACAAAAGTAACTCTAAATGGATTAAAGACCTAAATATAAGACGTGAAACCATAAAACTCTTAGAAGAAACTATGGGCAAAATCTCTTGAATACAAGTATAAGCAGTTTTTTTCTGGACACACCTCCTTGGGCAAAGGGAACAAAATAAAATATGGTCATGTAGGTCTACATCAAACTTAAAAACTTCTGTACACAGACACACCATCACCAGAACTAAAAGGCAGCCTATGGAGTGAGAGAATATATTTGTCTTATAAGGGGTTAAAATATAAAATAAAGAAAGAACTCATATGACTGAATACCAGAAAACAAATAATCTGATTAAAAAATAGGTGGAGGACATGAACAGATATTTTTCCAAAGAAATACAGATGACCAATATATACATGAAAAGATGCTTCACATTGCTCATCATCAAGGAAATGCAAATAAAAACCACAATGAAATATCACCTCATAACAGTTAGAATGACCACTTTATGAAAGATAAGAAATAACAAGTGTTGGTGAGGATGTGGAGAAAAGGGAACCCTCCTACACTACTGGTGGGAATATCAATTGGTGCAGGCATTGTGGAAAGCAGTCTGGAGGTTTCTTATGAAACTAAACATAGAAATACCATACCACCCAGTCATTCCACTTCTAGATATTTACCTGAGGAAAACAGTCTCTGATTCAAAAGATATATGCACCCCTATGTTTATTGCCACACTATTTATTACAATAGCTAAGATAAAGAAGCAACCAAACTGTCCATCAACAGATGAATGGATAAAGAAGATGTAGTACATACACATAATGGAATATTATTCAGTCATTAAAAGAAAGGAATCTTGTCATTTGCAACATCATGGATGAATCCAGAGTGTATTATGCCATGTGAAATAAGCTAGGTGGAAAAAGGCAAACACCATATGATTTCACTTTTTGTGGAATCTAAAAACAAAATAAAACAAAATGAACAAAATAGTAGAAGAATCATAGACACTGATATGTGACTGCTGGTTACCTTAGGGGAGGGGTTGAGTGGGGAATAGGATGGGTAGAAGGGGAAGGCAAGGGGGATAAAGGGACACAAAATTCTCAGTCATAATTTAAGTTGGTCATGGGGATAGTAATACAGCATGGAGAATACAGCCAATGATTCTATAACATCTTCTATGTTGAAAGATAGTAACTTCACTAGTTGGGGTTAGCATTTAATGTGAGCAACTGGTGAACTACCGTGTTGTATACTTGAATCTAATATTAGATTGTATATTAACTATACTTAAAACAAGAATAAACTACTCAGCAAAGTTATCTTTTAGAATTGAAGGAGAAATAAAAAGATTTCCAGATAAGCAAAAGTTCACGGAGTTCATCACCACTAAATCAGCCTTACAAAAAAATATTAAAGTGACTACTTTAAACTGAAAAGAAATGGCACTAATAAACAAGAAATCACTCAAAAGCTAAGTAAAACATAAATATGAATTTTAATAATATAAATATTTCATATAAATGACATTAATACTCTTAAAGAAGAAGTAAAACCCAGAAGTTACATTTGATAATTGAAATATGCAATAATCTGAAAAATAAGATGGAATGATTGCAAGAAATACACAGGACTTGAGACTAGCTCCACTTTCCAATTGGGAGTCATTAGCTAAACAAAATAATTTTGGTTTGGATGAATGAATTGAGATGTATGTTTGAATATAGGTGTAGGGAGAACCTTCTTCATATTTATCAAACTGTTGGATGACTGAAGAAACAAAGCAGTAAGTAGAAAGAGAGAATATTGATAAATCTTGTTACAGTTTTTTCCCTTGAGCCACCAGTAAAGTTATGGAAGTCTTTTGCATTGAACTGAATTGGTCTTTTCCCATGCCATAAAATATTCTGTAGGCATTGCAATTGCCTATGGGTAGAAGTGTATGTCTTTTTAGAACTTGCATATGGCACTGGAACAAGACAAAACTAACATCTATAGTTTGACCCCCAGGCACCAACCTCTATCATAGCCGATAGCACCTGTCAGTTCTGAGAAACCACAAGTGTCCATACTCCCACAAATAGCTATTATAATTTCTTCAAAGAATAGTTCCAAAATCCTCTATTTCTGAAAACTGGAGCTTCTGAACCTTTAATTTTACTCTTCCTCAAAAATTCTACATGACTTGCATTCAACAATCGAAGAAACCTACTGAGCACCCATTGTTGCTAAAGCTCTACTTTGGTATCTGGATCAAGAGATAAATAACTAAGGCCATCCTCTTTGTATGACCCAATCATAGCCCACAAAGGACAATGACAGAGAGGACTCAGAAACCCCAAGCACCCAGGAGAAGGAGTCGGGAACTAGACTGAGTAAAGGAGTGCATCATGACATCTTCAAATAGAAGAGAGCTCTTGAGAAGAGCTTTGGAGTTAGCAAATAAGAGGGAAATGGAAAGAGGAGAGAGTTCAGGTGACAAGATCGGTGAGAAAGTCCACGTGATATTTTAAAACTGCAAGGATTTTGAGTTGTGTCCAGTGCAGGGTGCCTCTGAGGAGAGCAATACAAAAGTTGGATTAAAGAAAGCTAATGATTTTGAATTTGATTATAAATTAAATGTGAGAATTGCTACAATAATATATTTCAGATAGGAATGAACCGTACATATGTATATCCATCCTATGAAGGCTATGGATGAACAAATAATGTTATTTATTACTTAACATTGATTCACTGTAGGAAAAATTGTTTCAGTAAATAAATAATTTAAAAATTAATCTAACAAATGTTTATGAATGACTGTAAGAACTTCCTCAATATCCATGAAATATTCTTTATTATCACTTTACCACTTTGAATATATAAAAACACAAAGGTACATTGTAAAGTGGAAAAAAGTTGGGAATTGGAGGCAGAGAAATCAGGGTTTAATGCATCCTATTTGACAACATTTTCTGCTGTAGACATGTTTAGGAAAATCGTGTTTATTTCCTTTTATATAACAGTATTTTCCTTTGCAAAATAGTATTCATATCAGAAACAAAACTGGCAATAGTAGTATAATTACTTCAGGAAATCTTTCATTAATCTATAGTGTGCTATTTACTAAGTAACATTACTGAATTTAAGACAAAGTCAAGTTAAATATTACCTGAAATAAATTAAGTTTCTAGAAAATAAATACAATTATTTGCCTAAATGACTTATTTATGAAGAAAAAAGTTTTGATGAGCTTAATAAAGTGGCATTCTAATTATAATGAAATAAAAGCCTACTAATAATTTAAATATTTTGGCTGAATTCAATGTGTGTGTGTGTGTGTGTGTGTGTGTGTGTGTGTGCATGTATTCAAGAGCATGTACACTATTCCCACTTGCTGTTTTCAGCTAAGAATAATGAGAGAAACCCTAAAGCCATCTTTACATTAATTAAGATGGAATTGAGTGGAGAAAAATTAGGAAAACCATTACAGTGGAAATCTATCTTACAGCTTAATATTATATTCCAAACATTTTTAGGGATAAAACTGATAATTTGAAGTAAATAAAATCATACTTTTGTTAATGCATCACTAATATTTAATATACTTAATTTAATAAACATATTAACAATACACTTATTAATGAAGAACTTGTCCAAGAAACAGTGTTCATTTGTCACAATCACATAGGAGTGGTTTTGAGAATATAGCAAAGATGTATTCTAATCAGGGCATTTTGAGGAATGTGGGTTTATAGTACATCACAGGCTTCCTCAAGCAGCACATTTGCTCATTGAGGGAGCAAAAGAAAGAGGAGCTGACAATCTACATGGCACGCCTTTGTACAACTCAGTAATTGAGATCTGTAATGGAGCACAGTGTCAGGATGGTGGAAGAAATGAGTGTTAATCTGGTCTTCAGTGACTGTTAGGATTTAAATAGGTGGAAGTAGAGAAAACTGAGCACTTCAGATCAAGAAAGTGGGTCATGAAATCTGGCCCGATTATTGACTAGGAAGTGTGGGCCCATTAAGAGCAATGGATTCACATAATAGAGAACTGGTTGAAAGGGTTAGATAAAATGTGACATAAAAAAGGGAATGGAAGAGGCGTGAGTAGGACAGTGGGAATCTCCTCTCAAAAACATATATATTTTTGAAAACACAACAAATATCACTGATCCTAAAAGAGAGACCAGAAGACACAGGACAACAGCCAGACTACATCCACACGTGCAAGAGCCCAGCGCCTGGTGAAACGGGTAAGATACAAGCCCCAGCCTGGCAGGACCTGAGCACACCTACCCCCAACTCCCAGTGGGAGGAGAGGAGTCAGAGCCAGGAGGGAGAGGGAGCCCAGGACTGCTAAACACCCCGCCCCACCCACCCACACCAAAGCGCAGACACAGTGCATGTGTGAGGTCCTGGATACTAGGGAAACAGGGCAGTAAGACCTTTGAGCGGGTCCCGAAGCTGATGTCCCTGTGACAAAGAAAAGTGAGTGCTTTTTGAAAGTCTTAAAGGGACAGGGACCTAACAGCTGGACAGAAACAACACAGGTCACAGCCCAGTGGCTGGAAATTACAGGGAAAACCGGGCGCACTAACCCACTGGGCAACAGCTCTGAAACCCCTCATGGAGGTAAACAGCCAAACAGGCCCCTGTCCATTACCCCTCCGGGCACTGCAAAAGGAGAGAAGCAGCCTAAGGCTGGCCCCGCCCTCAGAAAGGGAGCTTCCTCCATACCCGCCAGGCAAGACACAAAGACCCAGTCTACACGCAATTACACAACTCAAGCCACTAGGGGTCGCAGTTGTCCCAGTAAAGAAAGGCCAGTAGCAAGTGGAAAGTTTGGTCCCCCCAGCTGACAGTCAATAGCACCTGTCAACATAAAAAGGCAAAAAAATATGATCCAGACAAGACTAACCCAGACAGCTTTGGCATCTGCTACATCTTCCCCTGAGAAGGAACCTGGGGAGATAGATTTAACCAGTCTTCCTGAAAAAGAATTCAAAACAAAAGTCATAATCATGCTGATGGACTTGCAGAGAAATATGCAAGAACTAAGGAAGGAGAATACAGAAATAAAACAAGCTCTGGAAGGACATCAAAACAGAATGGACTAGAAAACAGAGAACAGGAACACAGAAAATCTGATGCAGAGAGAGATAAAAGGATCTCCAGGAATGAAATAATGCTCAGAGAGATCAGTGACCAGTTGAAACGGAACAATATCTGCATTATAGGGGTACCAGAAGAAGAAGAGAGAGAAAAAGGGATAGAAAGTGTCTTTGAAGAAATAATTGCCGAAAACTTCCCCAAACTAGAGGAAGAAATGGCCTCTCAGACCACAAAGGTATACAGAACTCCCATGAAAGAGATTCAAGGAGGGCAACACCAAGACACGTAATAATTAAAATGGCAAAGATCAAAGACAAGGACAAAGTATTAAAGGCAGCCAGAGAGGAAAAAAAGGTTACCTACAAAGGAAAACCCATCAGGCTATCATCAGACTTCTCAACAGAAACCCTACAGGCCAGAAGAGAATGGCATGATATACTTAATGCAATAAAACAGAAGGGCCTCAAACCAAGACTACTGTATCCAGCACGAATATCATTTAAATATGAAGGAGGGATTAAACAATTCCCAGACAAGCAAAAGTTGAGGGAATTTGCCTCCCACAAACCACCTCTACAGGGCATACTACAGGGACTGCTCTACATGGGAGCACTTCTAAAAAGAGCACAGAACAAAACACCCAACATATGAAGAAGGGAGGAGGAGGAATAAGAAGGGAGAGAAATAAAGAATCATCAGACCGTGTTTATAATTGCTCAACAAGCTAGTTAAGTTAGACAGTAAGATAGTAAAGAAGCTAACCCTGAACCTTTGGTAACCACAAACTTAAAGCCTGCAATGGCAATAAGTACATACCTTTCAATAATCACCCTAAATGTAAATGGACTGAATGCACCAATCAAAAGACACAGAGTAATAGAATGGATAAAAAAGCAAGATCCATCCATATGCTGCTTACAGGAGACTCACCTCAAACCCAAAGACATGCACAGACTTAAAGTCAAGGGATGGAAAAAGATATTTCATGCAAACAACAGAGAGAAGAAAGCAGGTGTTGGAATTCTGGTATCAGACAAAACAGACTTCACAATAAAGAAAGTAACAAAAGACAAAGAAGGACATTACATAATGATAAAGGGATCAGTCAAACAAGAGGATATAACCATTATAAATATATATGCACCCAATACAGGAGCACCAACATACCTGAAACAAATACTAACAGAACTAAAGGAGGAAATAGAATGCAATGCATTCATTCTAGGAGACTTCAACACCCCACTCACTCCAAAGGACAGATCCACCAGACAGAAAATAAGTAAGGACACAGAGGCACTGAACAACACACTAGAACAGATGGACCTAATAGATATCTACAGAACTCTACATCCAAAAGAATCAGGATACACATTCTTCTCAAGTGCACATGGAACATTCTCCAGAATACACCACATACTAGGCCACAAAAAGAGCCTCAGTAAATTCAAAAAGATTGAAATCCTACCAACCAACTTTTCAGACCACAAAGGCATAAAAGTAGAAATAAACTGTACAAAGAAAGCAAAAAGGCTCACAAACACATGGAGGCTTAACAACATGCTCTTAAATAATCAATGGATCAATGACCAAATCAAAATGGAGATCCAGCAATATATGGAAACAAACGATAGCAATAACACAAAGCCCCAACTACTGTGGGACACAGCAAAAGCAGTCTTAAGAGGAAAGTATATAGCAATCCAGGCATATTTAAAAAAGGAAGAACAATCCCAAATGAATGGTCTAATATCACAATTATTGAAATTGGAAAAAGAAGAACAAATGAGGCCTCAGGTCAGCAGAAGGAGGAACATAATAAAGATCAGAGAAGAAATAAATAAAATTGAGAAGAATAAAACAATAGCAAATATCAATGAAACAACGAGCTGGTTGTTCGAGAAAATAAACAAAATAGATAAGCCTCTAGCCAGACTTATTAAGAGGAAAACAGAGTCAACACAAATCAACAGTATCAGAAACGAGAAAGGAAAAATCACGACGGACCCCACAGAAATACAAAGAATTATTACAGAGTACTATGAAAACATATATGCTAACAAGCTGGGAAATCTACAAGAAATGGACAACTTCCTAGAAAAATACAACCTTCCAAGACTGACCCAGAAAGAAACAGAAAATCTAAACAGACCAATTACCAGCAAGGAAATTGAAGCGGTAATCAAAAAACTACCAAACAACAAAACCCCCGGGCCAGATGGATTCACCTCGCAATTTTATCAGACATACAGGGAAGTAATAATACCCATTCTCCTTAAAGTTTTCCAAAAAATGGAAGAGGAGGGGATACTCCCAAACTCATTCTATAAAGCTAACATCACCTTAATACCAAAACCAGGCAAAGACCCCACCAAAAAAGAAAACTACAGACCAATATCCCTGATGAACATAGATGCAAAAATACTCAACAAAATATTAGCAAACCGAATTCAAAAATACATCAAAAGGATCGTACACCATGACCAAGTGGGATTCATCCCAGGGATGCAAGGATGGTACAACATTCGAAAGTCCATCAACATCATCCACCACATCAACAAAAAGAAAGACAAAAACCACATGATCATCTCCATAGATGCGGAAAAAGGCATTTGACAAAGTTCAACATCCATTCATGATAAAAACTCTCAGCAAAATGGGAATAGAGGGCAAGTACCTCAACATAATAAAGGCCATTTATGATAAACCCACAGCCAACATTATATTGAACAGCGAGAAGCTGAAAGCTTTTCCTCTGAGATCGGGAACTAGACAGGGATGCCCACTCTCCCCACTGTTATTTAACATAGTACTGGAGGTCCTCGCCATGGCAATCAGACAAAACAAAAAAATACAAGGAATCCAGATTGGTAAAGAAGAAGTTAAACTGTCACTATTTGCAGATGACATGATACTGTACATAAAAAACCCTAAAGACTCCACCCCAAAACTACTAGAACTGATATCGGAATATAGCAAAGTTGCAGAATACAAAATTAACACACAGAAATCTGTGGCTTTCCTATACACTGACAATGAACAACAGAAAGAGAAATCAGGAAAACAACTCCATTCACAATTGCATCAAAAAAATAAAACACCTAGAAATAAATCTAACCAAAGAAGTGAAAGACTTATACTCTGAAAACTACAAGTCACTCTTAAGAGAAATTAAAGGGGACACTAACAGATGGAAACGCATCCCATGCTCGTGGCTAGGAAGAATTAATATCGTCAAAATGGCCATCCTGCCCAAAGCAATATACAGATTTGATGCAATCCCTATGAAACTACCAGCAACATTCTTCAATGAACTGGAACAAATAATTCAAAAACTCATATGGAAACACCAAAGACCCCGAATAGCCAAAGCAATCATGAGAAAGAAGAATAAAGTGGGGGGGGATCTCACTCCCCAACTTCAAGCTCTACTATAAAGCCATAGTAATCCAGACAATTTGGTACTGGCACAAGAACAGAGCCACAGACCAATGGAACAGACTAGAGAATCCAGACATTAACCCAGACATATATGGTCAATTAATATTTGATAAAGGAGCCATGGACACACAATGGCGAAATGACAGTCTCTTCAACAGATGGTACTGGCAAAACTGGACAGCTACATGTAGGAGAATGAAACTGGACCATTGTCTAACCCCATATACAAAAGTAAACTCAAAATGGATCAAAGACATGAATGTAAGTCATGAAACCATTAAACTCTTGGAAAAAAACATAGGCAAAAACCTCTTAGACATAAACGTGAGTGACCTCTTCTTGAACATATCTCCCCAGGCAAAGAAAACAACAGCAAAAATGAACAAGTGGGACTATATCAAGCTGAAAAGCTTCTGTACAGCAAAAGACACCATCAATAGAACAAAAAGGAACCCTATAGTATGGGAGAATATATTTGAAAATGACACATCCGATAAAGGCTTGATGTCCAGAATATATAAAGAGCTCACATGCCTCAACAAACAAAAAACAAATAACCCAATTAAAAAATGGGCAGAGGAACTGAACAGACAGTTCTCCAAAAAGAAATACAGATGGCCAACAGACACATGAAAAGATGCTCCACATCGTTAATTATCAGAGAAATGCACATTAAAACTACAATGAGGTATCACCTCAAACCAGTAAGGATGGCTGCCATTGAAAAGATGAGCAACAACAAATGTTAGTGAGGCTGTGGAGAAATGGGGACCCTCTTACACTGCTGGTGGGAATGTAAATTAGTTCAACCATTGTGGAAAGCAGTATGGAGGTACATCAAAATGCACAAAACAGACTTACCATTTGACCCAGGAATTCCACTCCTAGGAATTTACCCTAAGAATGCATAAATCAAGTTTGAGAAAGACAGATGCACCCCTATGTTTATCACAGCACTATTTACAATAGCCAACAATTGGAAGCAACCTAAATGTCCATCGATAGATGAATGGATAAAGAAGATGTGGTACATATACAGAATGGAATACTACTCATCCATAAGAAGAGGGCAAATCCTACCATTTGCAGCAACATGGATGGAGCTGGAGGATATTATCCTCAGTGAAATAAGCAAGCAGAAAAAGAGATATACCAAATGATTTCACTCATCTGTGGAGTGTAAGAAAAAAGGAAAAACTGAAGGAACAAAACAGCAGCAGAATCACAGAACCCAAGAATGGACTAACAGGTACCAAAGGAAAAGGGACTGGGGAGGATGGGTGGGCAGGGAGGGATACGGGAGGGGGAAGAAGAAGGGGGGTATTGAGATTAGCATGCATGGGGGTGGTGGGAGAAAGGGGAGGGCTGAACAACACAGAGAAGACAAGTAGTGATTCTACAACATTTTGCTATGCTGATGGACAGTGACTGTAGAGGGGTTTATAGGGGGGACCTGGTATAGGGGAGAGCTGATTAAGCATAATATTCGTCATGTAAGTGTAGATTAATGATAACAAAAAAAAAAGAAAGAAAAGGGGGATTACTCCCTGATAGGATAAAACTAACTGTAAAAGAATGATTAATGCATGCTTTAAATATCCTTAATTTTGATCACTTAAATGGTGTTAGATGATCGGCTATGGTGGTACATTTTTCTGATAATATTCCTTTCTCTTAGAAAAAAAAAAGCAGTTCCTGTGTGGTGACCTCCATTGAGTTCTACACAGTGGTATAAAGGGCATATCAAAGTGTGGGCAAAGGGTCTGTTTGTGTTTATACAGAGGATCAAAGCCTAATTTGGCTACCCAGAAAATGAAGTAAGATAGGATATGAAGAAGAACTTCCAACATTAGCACTCTCTGGAAGACTCATACCAGAAGAGGATCATTAAAAAACCCCAACAAAGATCCACGTGCTGCTACAGCTGTAGATGCACTCATCCCACTGGTTCCTGGACTTGCCATGGGGGGGGGGGGGGGGGGGGGGGGGGGGGGGGGGGGGGGGGGGGGGGGGGGGGGGGGGGGGGGGGGGGGGGGGGGGGGGGGGGGGGGGGGGGGGGGGGGGGGGGGGGGGGGGGGGGGGGGGGGGGGGGGGGGGGGGGGGGGGGGGGGGGGGGGGGGGGGGGGGGGGGGGGGGGGGGGGGGGGGGGGGGGGGGGGGGGGGGGGGGGGGGGGGGGGGGGGGGGGGGGGGGGCGGGCGGGGGGGGGGGGGGGGGGGGGGGGGGGGGGGGGGGGGGGGGAGGGGGGGGGGGGGGGGGGGGGGGGGGGGGGGGGGGGGGGGGGCGGGGGGGGGGGCGGGGGGGCGGGGGGGGGGGGGGGGGGGGGGGGGAGGTGGGGGGAGGGGGGGGGAGGGGGGGGGGGGGGGGGGGGGGGGGGGGGGGGGGGGGGGGGGGGGGGGGGGGGGGGGGGGGGGGGGGGGGGGGAGAGGGGGGGGGGGGGGGGGGGGGGGGGGGGGGGGGGGGGGGGGGAATCAAGAAGGAGATCTCTAAGCTGGCCTGTGCATACAGTAAAACAACAAATTTGACTGAATCTATACTGTTGGAACCTCAACCAAGAATTAGGAGAAGTGCAAATTGTAGCGCTCCAAAATCTTACAACTACAGACTATCTACTGTTAAAAGAACATTTGGGATGTGAACAGTCCCCAGGAATGGGTTGTTTTAATTTGTCTGATTTCTCTCAGACTGTTCAAGTTCTGTTGGACAATATCCACCATATCATAGGTAAGTTTTCACAAATGCCTAAGGTGCCTAACTGGTTTTCTTGGTTTCACTGAAGATGGCTGGTAATTATAGGTCTGCTGTGGTTATGTAACTGTACTCCTATTATGTTAATGTGTGTGTGCAATTTAATTAGTATTTTAAAACCTATACATGCTGAAGTTACTCTACAAGAAGATATGTCAAAGAAATAATCAATCTTCCCATGTTTTCTTCCTCCTGCTACTTCTATAGCTTTTCTTCTTCCTTCCTAATTACAACCCATAAATAGAATTCGTGCCTCATATCGAATTTACCGAGTATCATAATTCTTCCAAGTGGTAAATATACCTCAAGACAAATGCTGGGCATAGAAGCCACAGGGCATAAATCTGCAAAGAAGTAAAAAGCTAACCTTTTCAAACAATAAGGCTTCTCTCTCACTTACCAACTTTACATTTCCCTGTATGGCCCCGGAAGATGACTGGTTAGCTAGAGACAGGTAAGATTCCTCAAGGGAGGAACAACCTAAGATAGGCACAGTCGCAGGGGGGCCATCAGGTGAGAAATTTTGGATCAACAGAGGTGAGGCTTAGAACCTCACCTCCCCTGTTTTGAGAGAAATCTTCTGCATCCGTGGATGTTTTATTGCCCTTGTCTAGCTTGGATTAACACTTAGTCTACAGGCACACACCTGATCATCTACATTTGCTCTCTTACAACACTAAACTATATCTTCTACCTTCATCTTGCATCTACCTACCACTTCAGCATTTTATTAAAAATAATAATAATAAAGAGAGAAATGTGGTATCCACATATAAATCAAGTATAAAAATCAAACGAATATTCATATTTGAACTGATTGTTTATAGTTCATAATGCATGATCAAAACCGAAAGTTTCTGTGATGATTGCCCTTGTACTGTTCACCATGTAACTTATTCACTATGTAAGAACTTGTTCTCCATGTAAGAACTTGTTTGTTATGCTTCAGAAGATTGGAGACTGTTGAGTATTAGGATTGGGGTTGATTAATGATTGTGCATTGACTCCTCTATACAGAATTTTATTGTTGTTAACAACCATTTGATCAATAAATATGAGAGATGCCCTCTCAAAAAACAAAAAACAAAACAAAAGAAAACAAAAAAAAGTACGGACTTCAAATTGTAAAATAAATAAGTAACCGGGTTGTAATGTATAGCATAAGGAATATAGTCAAAATATTGTAACAACTTTGTATGGTGATAGCTGGTAGCTAGAATTATCATGTATATAAATGTTGAACCACTGTGTTATACACCTGAAACTAATGTAATACTGTGTGTCAACTACCCTTCAATAAAAAAAAAAAAGGGAATGGGATCACAGTGTGTGAAGGAAGAGCTTAAAAAACTTGGTGTGTTTCCCTGGCAGTTTTCTGCAGTAGGCACCGAGGCAGGAATCAGATAATTCAAATACAAACCTATCTCTATAAATCCATAAGAAAAAAAAATCTAAGCTCACTATAATAGCGGTCATCTTGCAGCATGCAGCTTGAGAGACGGGCAGTTCTTAAATCACACTTTTTGTCTCTACTTCCAAGTTCACAGTATATTGTTTTCCCTTCTCATTGCCTTATCTCTAACAATGTTTACTTCATGTGGCTACAGCTTTCCTATTTTGAGTCCTCCTGTCTTAAGTTTTTATTCTCAGATTGTAAGCTTCAGGGCAAAGACTATCAGCTTTTCATCTTCCACAATGGTCAGCACCATGTACCCCAGTGATAAACAGAAAACAAGAGCTAAAGAAGAAAGGTAAATGAGAACTGAATTTCACCTACGTAGGCATCATGAATCATTACTTTTTATACACAGCAAAAATTAAAAATCATGTGTTTTAATATATCTATTAAAAAATAATTACGTTTGCTGCTACCATTAACGTAGAAAGTTTTATTTTTGGAAAATCTAATGCATGCTCTCTAAAGAAAAGTAAAACTGAGAAAGCTCTCAAGAGAGAGATTGTTCTAGCTGAATTTGGAGAGTATGTATAACTAAAACATATGGGTGAAAAGGAAAAATAAAGAAAATAAAGGTTTTCTTGAAAAATGAGTAGGTCCGTGCAGGTTTATAATTTGTCATCCTTCCTTTTTTTAGTGTATCATAACTATTATCAGCACATTTCAGTAGGACAGATTTAAACACAGTGTGTTTCGCCACATAGAATGTGTTCCTACTTTTATGATTCTAAAATGTACTGTGCCCCCGGAACTGCAAATATTGTCATATTAAAGCACTTGTCATTTGGATTTGCTGAAACAATAGCTTTTGCCAGCATTCGCTCTTTCTGAAAATGATTGCCTTTTAGGAGTTCTCACAAATAGATTTATTAGCTTTCACACTGAATAAACAACCAAGAGCGTGTTATGCAGATCGTCCCCAGAAGCTGTTGTAGAGGATATATTTCCAACTTTTATGGCAACATCCTTTACTTTTATGTTCTACCCTCTCTCGAATTGATAAATTGAGTTTTGTTTAAAAAATACAAGAAAATGCAACAGAATGAAACAGGACAATTTCTTTTTCTTCTTTTTTTATTTTTTATAAACATAACTCAGAAACTCAGAGTTTCTTTGGTTTTAATGTAAACAGGCTTTTACAGGAGCAGGAATTTTCATGGTAACATTGCAAGAAATGAGGATTCAACAGGGAAGGATTGAGGATTGAGGCAAATTCAGGAATTAGTGACAAACAAGAACGTACCTATCATTTAGGAAATGTAGCGTCCCTGTAACTTCCGCTTCCCACTGGGATTTTTATTTGTTTTTCGTTTGAGGGTGTTGGGTGTTGTTCTTAAGGAATAAGCAGGCATATGAAAATGTATGTCTCGAGAGAGCATGCTGTTTTGTTGATTAAAATATTATTAAATTTCATGAAACAAAAATGCTTTAAATTACAGAGAAAACTTTAGATACGTTGAGAGAGGGAGGGAGGATGGAATAAGTGAAAGAGAGAGGATGTGAAGGAGAGAGGGAAAGAAACAGAGGTTTCTAGGACCATACTAACTGATTTTCAGCATGAAAAAGGAGTCATATTAACTCCAGAGACGATTACATGTCACACTAGATAAAACAGTACAAGTATTGCAGTTATGAAAGTATCATATTGTGAGACTATTTATGTAAGTAGATTCCACACCTTTTACCCTTTTATTTTTTTGTAGAATAAATAAGGAGTCAGCTACCAGTGCAGGATGTTCTCTCTTTATATCCTGTCTGCCGTGTTGGTTCCTGGCTGCCTGCTCCAGGGAGTTCTCTTCTGAAACAGAGAGTCCAATGTTCTCAGGACTAGATACGGATGGAACTAGTACTGCAAGTTTTATATTTCTCTATATGTCACACTCAAAGGAAGATTTAGCACCGCTAGGTAACTACTTTCCATATTTTTAGTAAGTAAATTTTCAATTAAAACAAACAAAAAAATGCAGTATCCTATAATTGGAACTCAGTTGGCAAATATGAGGTTTTTTGATATATTTTCTCCAATGTCTGTCCACTACACTGAAAGATTATAAAAATACTTATTCTGAACTAAATATTCAATCCTTTCATCCTCGGAGAAGTCTCAGCTAGGTGAGATCAGCACAGAAGGTAAGGAGAAATGAAAAGCCCTTTTTAGCCTGTACTTGAATCCCTCCCAATCTTTCCCACAAGTGAACAGTTCATCCTATGTGATGAACACAGGACACGATGCTTTTCACTATCCCACACTCAGCTTCCTGTGGTACTTGAAACTCTGGATATTACTAAGTTTTCATCGTATATACGTATATGAATCCAAAGCTGTCATTACTTGCTCTATGAAAAGACATATACCTCTAACCTAGACATTACTGGAAAGACACTAGCCAAGGATCAGAGACCGACTGTAGACTTGGTTCAGCCACTATACTCAGGCATTTAGATTCTGGGATTTGGCTTTATTACTACTAAGGGAAAAAGGTAAACAAGATAAATTTGAATAAAGCGTATTAAAATACCTTCAAAAATAAAAATCAGTTTACATGTATGAAACTTCAGTGTCAGAGAAATCCAAGACAGAAAAGACCTGGTAAATGGCATATATGCTGGGGGTAGGAGCTTGATGTGGAGGGAAATACTCAATTTCCTACCAGAAGACTAGAAGACTAGAAAAACACTCTTTAGAGGATTGAAAAAATTTGTTTAAATGAAACAAACAATATAGCAAACTTAATCTGCATTTTTTTCTTTAAGTAGTATCAAAATTGTATGTGTGTTGGCATCTGCCTTCACTCTTCTTTCAACATATGGTAAGGGAGAAATGAAGGGTAGGGAGGTGTAGAAAGTGTTTTTACATTTCCTTTTACCTGTGGGACTCTCTTCTACAGAGGTGTGAAATATTTCCACCCAATTAATAAACAAGTATATGGGAGAAATTGTCTAATAAGTTTTTACTTTCCATATTTTTGAGCAAACCAAGTCTAGTTTATGCAAGTTTCCTACATATATTTTTTAAATACTTTTTTTTCTAGTGTATATTTCTCTGGGTTTTGTCTGTCTTGAGTACAGTAGAAATAATAGCAATAAAACCAGTGGACATTCATTCATCAGTTGCCACGTGAAGATGTCATTCTAAATATTTCTATTTATTACCTTAACTTCACATAATCCTTTAACTGGATTCTTTCAAAACCCCCATTTTAGAGATATGGAAAAACTGACATGCATGGAGTTTGAGTAACTTATTAAATATCCCAGAACTCATGAATGGCAAGGCCAAGTCCATGCACTGTGGTTAAGTCAGGTAGCTCAGCCGGACGGGTTAAATGGAAAGATTGCCAGGCACGTGGAATCATCATTCCTCTCCCAGCACATATACACACACACACACAAACACACACACACACACATGCATACACACACAGACATACACAGACATACACACACAGACATACACAGACATACACAGACACACATGCATACACACACAGGCATGCACACACATACACACACAAAAACGCACACACAGTTGCACACACACACATGCACAGACACACACACACTATATTTTTATGAGCTAGCGTGCTTGGTGATGTCTACTTTTCTTTTACATCTTGAATATGGGTTCAGATATGAAAAGTAGGATGGAGTGGAAGGGAAGGATGTTGATGAGGGAAATGTAGATACTGACATGACTTTTAGTTTCATTGATGGAGAGTTTAAACATATTGGCAGGCCCTGGGCACACACAGGGTTAGTTCAGACCTGGAAGACCAACAGCCACACAGATATGAGCATAAGGTGATGCCACTTCCCAGTTCTAGCTAACATGGCTTCAGCACTGTCAGCTTTCAGAACAGTCATGAGCAAATAATAACTTTACTTAGTTGAGCATTATTCTCATCCAGGATGTGAGAAGCAGTTGCAATTGCTTATTTATACTAATAATTGTTTGAAAATATTATAAAATGTCCAATTCATTTTCATCCCACAAGGGCCTCAAATTAAGAGAGCTCATATTGCAAAGAAATGAACCAGGAAAGTTTATCAATCGGAGACTTGGCAGGAAATACAGAAACCAAACTAAGTATTTGAAAATAAGGGAATTCAACAGGGAATTGGTTATGCAGGTGCTCAATAGGCTGAATGACTTAAAAAAACAACAAAAACACTGATGTAAGCCAGAAATAATACTGCAAGAAGAATCTATTACATCTGGGGAAATAAAGGAGAATGATTGGGATTATCATAATGTAGACTGTCAAAGAAAAATCTTGCAGAAAGTTCCTCAGATTTTTAAGGAGGGGGTGTGAGCCTGTTGCTGCTGGTACCAGCATGGCTTTTAATCATGTTGGTACTAGGAGAGAAAAAGGGATCTAAGGATCTGGAGGCTGGAAACAAATGATGCTACTGCAGGAAGTACTGTTCTGGCCATGGTGGTAAGAAGAGAAAGTACACAGGCAGAATAAACTCTTCCTTTGGTTTACCCTGCAATTTCCTTCTTGTGCTGCCCTCTGTTGCGAGTGTAACAAGAAGGCAGTTATGATGAGAAATGTGATTTGCAGAGATCAGCAAGGTAGACCTGATGCAATCAGATAATAGCTTAACAACCAGAAAAATGGACTAGTAGATATTTAACCTGTTTGTGATTCAGTTTCCTCATATAAGAACTTTAGAATGTATTAGTATCCACTTTAAAGTGATGTTATAAATATTAAATAAGCATATAAGATTATAGTAAGTGCTCAATAAATGTTAGCTATTAAATAATTTTTATTAATAGAGTTTTCTAAAACATGTGAAAGCATGTGAGAGAGGAACAAGAAAGAAGAAAATCTATTTTAAAAAATACTGTAGAGAATGAGTAGATCGATATTAAAATTCTAGGCAACCTCACAAAAGTAACTGTGAACTGACAATGCCTGTAGTAGGTAATCAGCCATCTTCTTTACGTGTAAGTAGTGAGCCAAGACAGCAGACAAATCAGATGTACGAAATCTGTTGAGCAGATCTTTCTAAGATATTACTCATTTCTGAAGACTCTGTTAAACTCAAGGAAGAATGCTTATAAAACATTCCTGTTTAAGTGGCAACTCATTGATTCCTGCCTCTGAATAGTCTGTTTTGCTAAAGTTTGAATGTGGAAACTGATGTTAGGAAAAATTGCATGGGTAAAAGACGTATTTAATCTCATCACTGTTTTAATATGTTCCTAATGTCCTTAGAAAAATAATATTTCCTAACCTTTATCATTGATGATATGCTTTAGTATCATGGGAAAAAAACAAAACAAAACAGGACAACCTGCTGGTACTATCATATATATTTGGAAGGAACATGTAGGCTACAAGTTATTACAACTTATGAGCAGATAAATCAAGTGGTTTTATTAAACACATTAGGCCATATTTATTTTCAGGTACTTATTTAATGTTCACAAAACAAGCAGGGAAGAAATTGGTATTCATTAAGCCTTATGCTTTATATGAATTATTGCATTTAATTAGCACAGCAACCTTATAAAATAAGTATTATTCCATTACAGAGATGAGAAAAGAATTTGGGAAACTTTGCCATGGCAAATATTTTTTTGATAATTTAAGTCAGGAATCCTTCTAGTTAACCATGTTGTTTGTTATATCATATTTTAGTACATTTTATATACCCCTAGTGAATAAATACTAATAGAACTTTCTATGAAGTAACATGATAAGAGATAAAAAATATTTAAATTCCATTCCTTCTCTGGAAAACACATTTGTTTTTGGAAATCTGTAACATATGCAAAACTAGAATAAGAAAACCATTAATAAAACTATTTATTAGCATAGGTAAAATACAGTATATTATCAGATAATCTTCGATATTACTTTGTACCAAAATCTCTTAATAAGTAGGTATGTGTGAACAAGAACTTGACTCAAAGTATGGGTAACATGTGGCATTCACTAGGAGAGTAACTCTCACTGAGTTCTTGCTAATTTGTTTGCAAAAAACCTATTGAATTATGATCAGCAATTCCTGCCTTTAGTCTGACACAATTCATAGTGATTGTCACACAAACTGCTGAAGCATGATGGGGCTAGTAAATTACATCCATGTTCTGGGCTTAAGTTCTGGACCAATTAAGAGATAGAGGCTGACACGTGCAATGAAGGTAACAATATCAGTTGAATTACTAATAAAGATATAAAAATACTGACTTCATAGTACTGAATTCTAGAGTGGATATGTCTATTCCTTAGTTTCACAATGCTGAGCACCAGAAAAGGTAAAGACTGCCCTTGTAAAAATTAAGACAGAGAAATGAAGACAGCAAAAACAGCACAGTAAGGACATACAAAAATTTCCCTCTCCATACAACCAAGAACACTAACAGCAAAACCCCCCATATCTAGACATATTGTAAGCAAACTGAAGACAAAGAGATAATAGCAAAAGAGAAATCATTTATTATGTAAAAGAAGAAATAGAAAATCTTTACAGACATACAAATAAGGATGTGAATTTAGTAATCAAAAATATTCCCATAAAGACAGGTACAGGACATACAGTTTCACTGGCAAAATCTACCAAATGTTTAAAAAATAATTGATAACAAATTTTCACAAAATCTTTAAACATAAAAGAGGTGGGTACACTTCTTAATCATTCTGTGAAGCCATTAATACCCTGAAAGTAAAACCAGACAAAAATATCACAGGGGAAGAAACTATAGACTAAAGTCACTTCTGAACAAAAAACAACAAAATTTAAGGAATACTAGCAAACAGAATTTAGCAACATACAGAATAATTATCAACAGGAATTGCATGAAAGTAACCCAGGGAATGCAGAGTTGATTTAACATCTGTTTTAGCTTGGGCTGCTATAACAAAATGGCTTAATGTACCTTGCTTAAAAAACAGAAATTTTATGTCCCACATTTTGGGAGGCTGGTAGTCTGATATCAGGATGCCAGTATGAGTGTTCAGGTGAAAGTCTTCTGAGAAGACAGCTGCCTTGCTGTGTCCTCACTTGGTGGAAAAAAGCTAGAAAGCTCTCTGCTGTCTTTTTATAAGAAGGCTAATCTCATTTCTGAGGGCTCCACCTTCATGGCTTAGTTGCCTCCAAAAGATCCTACTTCCCAAAATTATCATACTGGAATTAGGGGTTTAAAGTGTGAATTTTGTGGGGGGGTGACACAAACATTCAGTCCACTGCAATATGAGATCAATCAATGTCATTCACCATATTAATAGAAAAAGGACAAAAATACAGAAAGTTTTAAATGAAATACAGTACCACTTGATAAACTAAGAATGAGAGAGAACTTTCTTAGCCAGATAAAAGCTGTCTATGAAAAACCCACAGTTAATGTCATATTTTATGCTAAAAGGTAAAATCTTGCCCCCATAAGAGCAGGAACAGGACAAGGATCTCACCCACTCCCACCACTGCTTCTCCCCAGTTCTGTACTGGAGGAATAAGCCAGGGCAATTAGGCAAGGAAAAAATAAGTAAAAGTCTTTAAGATTGGAAAGGAATTAATATAAAGACCTTTTCTTAAAGATGATTTTGTACATAGAAAATCCCAGGAACATATACACACAATTATTAGAGTACAGAACAACTTTTAAGTAACAAGTCAGCAAAGTTGGAGTACAATATATAAAAATCAATTATATTGCTTAACATTAGTAATGAACAATCTGAAAATGAAGTTAAAGTAGATAACTATTTCTAGTAGCATATAAAAGATTGAAGTTACAAATAAATTTAACTGAAGACATGCAATATTTGTACACTGAAAGTACAATACATCGCTGAAGAAAATTTAAAGCCTAAACAATTAGACAAACGTTTCATGCTCATGGAATAGAAAACAATGTTGTTCAGAGGTTAATAATCCAAAAATTGATCTACAGGCGTATCTGTATACTTATAAAATTCCAGCTATCTTTTTACAGAACTTGACAATCTGATACTAAATTTCATATGGAAAATCAATTATCTAAAAACTCAATACAATCTTGAAAATGAAGAAAAATTTTGGAAGGTTCATATTTTCTGATTTCAAAATGAACTCCAAAGCCAATATAATCAAGAATCCGTAGTACTAATGTAAGGATAGACATATAGATCAATGAAATATGCTTTGGGAGTCCAGAAATTAACCTCCATGTTTACAGACAATTCAGTTTTTAAAAGGATGCCAAGACAATTTTATATGGAAATAAAAGTATTTCAAAAAATGATGCTGAGGAAACTAGATATCCACATGAAAAAGGATGAGGTTGGATCTCTACTTTACAGCATGTACAAAAATTCATTTGAATAGACATTTCTCTAAATAAGATATCCAAAGAGCCTATAAGTACAAATGATCAACATTATTAATCATTAGGGAAATGAAAATCAAAACCACACTAAGATACCATTTCACACTCAGTAGAATAGTTACAGGGGAAAAGATAGTCAATATTAAGTGTTAAAGAGGTAAAGAAATTGGAACTCTCATGTGTTGCTGTTGAGAATTAAAAATGTTGCATTCAATTTGGAAAAGAGTTTGGCAGTTCCTCAGAATGTAAACATAGTTATGATTCAGCAGTTCTAATACCTGGTATGTTACCAGTGAAATGCATTGCTTCCCAATTCTTGTCTTCTTAAAGGAAATAATTCAATCAAGAGACACACTTAGGACAGTTTTAAACAGCAGGAGTTTATTAAGCAGAGCATAAGTATACTCTCAAGAATGGTGGTGAACAGGCTGCTTGGAAATGAGAAGCAGCAGAGTTGTTAGGGTCAGGTTGGCTTTTATTTTGTCTTAAGATGACAGGAAGTTCTGCCCTGCATCGTATGTTATTTGATGAATAGGTTGATTGACAGCTCTGGGTTATATAATTTCTTTCTCAATGCACACAGGCACCTTACCCATAAGTACCTAAGCACAGCCCACAGTGGGGCCAAAGCCGCAATGCTAACTAGATTTAGGTGTTATTTTAATGAGGTGAGGTTACTTTCAGACAAGGTCTTCAGACCTTGTGCATGCCCTGTAATCAGGAGACCCCTGTGGTCCTGTGTCTCTTGACAATCTAGATGTCACTGACTGTCTGCACTTCCTGATAAGCTAGATGCCCTTGACTGTGGATCTGGGAACTAAGAGGGCTTAGGGGCTGGCCAGGGAGAGTCTTCCTTGATGATGGGCTGACCTTTTTCTTCTGCATATGTCTAACTGACTGCCTATTGTAACTGGTATATGACCAAGATAATTGAAAATATATGTCCACACAGAAACTTGAACATGAAGGTTCATAGCAGCATTATCTATAATAGTGAAAAAGTGGAAATAATTCAAATGGCCATAATCTGATTAATACATAAACTAAAAATGATGTATCTGTAAAATGGAATTTTGATCAACATAAGAAAGAATGAAATGCTTGTTAATATTATGACATGTATGAACCTTGAAAGCATTGTGATTAGAGAAAAGAGCCAGACACAGAAGAGCACATATTGCATGATCCTACTTGGAAGAAATGTGCAGTATAGGCAAATCCCAAGAGTCAGAAAGTCTATTAGTGGTTGCCAGGGACTGGGTGAGGATGGTGGAGAAGGAGAATGGCTGATAATGGATACAAGGTTTCCTTTTGGAGTGTTGAAAATAATGTGTCATTTGATAGTGGTGCTAGTTGCATAGCTTTGTGAAAGCACTAAAACCACCAAATTGTTTGCTTTAAATTTGTAAAGATTACATGTGAATTCTATTTCATTGGAGAAAGGAATTAAGGCATAGTAATTCAGAGTAGAATGTGTGTTTCCTTCAAATACCTGTTTCCTAAAAGAAATGAGAGAGGATGTGGCTAACACACATGTTTAGTTCTTATTTTCCAAATTTATATAGCAGATAATTCACTTTTGATCCTGTGAGGCAGAGTGAGTGAGAGAGGAGACAACCAGATGTCGGTCTGACACGATGTTCCCCCCCTCGGAAGCATTAAAGCATGGGAAAGTAGTCTCCCTTACCACATAAACACATACTTCCATGGCATGCAAACAAAGAGGAAAATGAATGGTTTATTTTATACCTAATATATTCCCATTATTCTGCTAGGTTCCAAAAACATAAACATGAAAAAGAAAATTAGAAATATAGAGAAAAGTATTGAAAATATTGTATAGCGACCAGATTATTATCCCACAAAAAAACTTAAAACAGGTTAAATACATGAAATGCTCAGTAAGACATGGACATCAGGCAATAAATGGCAGTGACCCCCGAGAGACGGGAACATTGGAGGAAATTCATGGCTGCCTCAATTTATGGGCAGAGTTCCAGTCCACATCACAGCAATTAGGACCCCACAGTTGAGGAGGTGAAGATGAGATTTATGGGAAGCAAAAGTGGCTAGTGTTCATAGGCCAGATTACCAGTGAGAAGGGAACTGCACAAAGAGACCCAGAGATCTGCAGAGGAGTTTCAGCTGAGTACAGATGGGTACATATGTATGAGATGATTGCCAGAGCCTGCAGAATGAGCCATCATATGGCTAAAGGGTCATATCCCCTGTATGCACACAGGACTAGAAGTAGATACTATGTTCATCAGCCATAATAAAAAAGCAGAAATTCATAGGGCACACAACCATTTGAGGAAATAACAGAAGTAGTTCACATTTGAAGAAACAAACTCACAGTTTCTAGGAGACCAAACAATCTGAAATACAAGAAACATGAATAAAACTACACCAAGCACATCCTTATCAGATTGCTTAAGACAAGTGATAAAGAGAAAAATCTTAAAACAGAAAAAAAAGGACTTCACTTACAGAGGAACATCTGCAAGGTCTTATTTCTTTTTCCTGCCATCTTTTGCACAAAAAGAAAAAAACTGTTAAATCTTGTATTCTATATCCAACAAAAATGTTTTATAATGTAGCTAACATTTCTCACACTTAGTAAATTAGAACCACCAGCAGCATTACAGAAAATATTAAAACAATCATGAAAGCAGAGGAAAATGACATCAGCTGGAAACTAGATTTAAAATGCAAATAAATAAAGTGATAAATATGTGTTAAATATGAAAGATATTGTTGTTATTACCTAAATCTTATTAAATGAAAATTGACTAGTTAAGGCAAAAAAAAAAAAGAAGAAACATATTTGTGGAGAGTAACATATAAACAAGCATAATAAGGAAAGAGAAATGTAAATACGCATTTGTGAGATTCTTCCATTGTGGCATAACATACCTTCAAGGAAGAGAATGGTAAGTTAAAATAAATGTCATAAATTCTAAAGCAAAGAGTAAACATGCATACAACAAGTGCTGGGCTAATAAACCAAAAAAGGAAATAAAAAGGATAATCAGTTAAAACATTTGAAACAAGCCAGAAAAAAAGGGGCGAAAATGATCCAAGAACAGATGACAAATAGAAGGAAAAAAAAAGTTGATAAATTTATACCTAATCATATCAATAGTCATGACTATAAGCAATATTAAAAGCCCAAAATAAATAATACATGAATACTATCAGAAAATAGAACAAGATGCAACTGTATGTTCCTTACAAGAAGTCTGCTTAAATATAAAGAAAAAAATAGGTTAAAAGTAAAAAGCTGGAAAAATTTACATGGTGCTAACATTAATCAATAAAAAGCTAGGGTGGCCATTTTAGTAATGGAAATGTTAGAGTGTAAAGCAAAGAATATTATCAGGGATGAAGGCCATTTCATTATGAAAGTGACAATTCATTAAAAGGACATAATAATTCTAAATATCTACATGCCTAATAAGAAGGCTTCAAGATATGTTAAGCAAAAATTGATGAAATTGCACAAAGAAATAGTTTAATTCACTATTATAGTCAGAGACTTCAGTTTCTCTCTCTCAGTAATTGGTAGAATGATCAGAATATAATAAGGATATAGAAGACTTGAACAACACCATCAGTCAAAGTGACCTATGTGATATTTATAGAATACTCCACTAAACGGCAGCACCATACATACTCTTTTCAACTGCACATGAAGCACTTAAAGGTATGACATATTCTAAGCCATAAAATATTAAAAGAATTTAAAAGAATTAAAATTATGCAGAGCATGCTCTCTGAAGGAATATAATTAAATTAGCAGAAAACGTTCTAGAAAATCCTCAAATAGGTAGGATATTAAATATCACACTTCTAAATAATCCATGGATGATTAAAAAAATTAATAACAGAAAGAGAAAGCATTTTAAATGGAATGAAAATGAAGACACATCAAAATTTAGCGTATGTAGCTAAAGCAGAGCTTATGAAGATAATTATAGAAGAAATGCCCGCATTAGAAATGAAGAAGTCTCAAGTCAATTATCTCAGTTTGCAAATGAAGCAACTAGAAACCAAAGAGCAAGCAATAAGCCAAAATAAATAAAATAACAACTATCAGTAAAAATTGGAACAATTAGACAACAGTAATTAAATAAAAAAACTAGCCCATTGGAAAAATAATCAATAGACTGACAAATCATGGAGCAAAGAGAGCAGACGCAAATGGCCAACATCTGAAATCAAAGAGGCGACATCTTCAGAGATTGTGTAGACATTAAAGGAATAATAGTGAATTATTACGAACAAATTTATGCCAATATATTAAAAAACCTTAAAAGGAAATACTTATTGAAAGATATGAACTACCAAGGATTACAGAAGAAAGAGTGGTTTACATCTATTAAAGAAAGCAAAATTATACTTAAAAACCTTCCTACAAAGAAAACCTAACACCCTGGTGGCTTCACTAATAAATTCTAGCAACATTTAAGGAAGAAAGAAGTACAATTTACATAAAATCTTGCAGAAAACTTAACAGGAAGGAATAATTTCAAATTCATTTTTTGAGGTCAAAATTAGATTGATTTCAGAATTATACAAACACATACAAGACACAAAATACAGATCAATTTGTAAACAGGGCTTATCCCAAGAATACAAAGCTGGTTTAACATTTGAAAATCAGTGAATACAATGCACCATATTAATTTTTAAAAACTTGAAAAGATAAACTCTACGGTCATGTCAACACCTGAAGGATATTTTTTTGGTAATATAAGGAAACCTTCTTATACTGATAAATAGCATTATCTGAAAATCTACAGCTGTTATTCTACTTATTGGTGAAAGACTGAATACTTTCCCCTGAGAATAAGAACAAGAAAGGATATACTTATTCACCATTTCTATTTAATAGTGCACTGAAGATTCTTGCCAGTTCAGCATGGAATAACTTAAGTAAATATTATCCAATTTGAAAGGAAGAAGTAAAATTTTCTTGATTTGTAATCAACATGATCGTCTATGTAGAATATTCTACAGAATCTATAAAAAAAACTACTAATCTAATAAGTGAATTTAGTGTGATTGCAGGATACAAGCTTAAGAAATTCAATTTTAATTCCATCAACTAACAACAATTGAAAATTAAAATAAAAAAACCAATGCCACTTACAATAGTGTCAAAAATATAAAATACTGAGAAATGAATTTGACAAAAGATATACGAGATTAGGGGTGAAAACTAAACAATATTGTGGAAAGAAATGAAAGACCTAAATAAAAGGATAAATATACTATGTGTTATATTGTGATTTATAATAAATATGTATTTGGTATTTGTTCCTGGCAAAGACCTCCTAAAACCTTTGGAATTTTGATAAAGGTGTCTTTTTTCTTTTTTTAATTTTTTATCAAGTTATGATTGATATACACTCTTATGAAGGTTTCACATGAAGAAGCAATGTGATTACTACATTTACACCCTACCCCAATGCAGTCACTGTTCATCAGTGCAGCAAGATGCCACAGATCCACTATGTGCCTTCTCTGTGCTGCACTGTTCTCCTGTGATCACCTACACCATGTGTAGTAAACATAATACCCCTCAAATCCCTTCTCCCTCCCTCCCCACCCATCCTCCCACACCCCTCCCCTTTGGTAACCACTAGTTCATTCTTGGAGTCTCTGAGTCTGCTACTATTTTGTTCCTTCAGTTTTGCTTCATTGTTATATTACACAAATGAGGGAAATCATTTGCCACTTGTCTTTTTCCTCCTGACTTATTTCACTGAGCATAATCTCCTCCAGCTCCATCCATGGTAGGACTTGTTTCTTTCTTATGGCCAAATAGTATTCCATTGTGTTATGTACCACATCTTCTTTATCCACTCATCTACTGATGGATGTTTAGGTTGCTTCCATTTCTTGGCTATTGTAAATAGTGCTGCGATAAACATAGGGATGCATATGTCTTTTTGAATCTGAGAAGTCATATTCTTTGGGCAAATTCCAAGGAGTGGGATTCCTGGTGTTTCTATTTTTATTTTTTTGAGGAACCTCCATATTGCTTTCCACAATGGTTGAAGTAGCTTACATTCCTACCAACAATGTAAGAGGGTTCCCCTTTCTCCGCATCCTTGCCAGCATTTGTTGTTCTTAGTCTTTTCAATGCTGGCCATCCTTACTGGTGTGAGGTGATATCTCATTGTGGTTTTAATTTGCATTTCCTTGATGATTAGTGATGTGGAGCATCTTATCATATATCTGTTGGCCATCTGAATTTCTTCTTTGGAGCCCCGTCTCTTCATACCCTCTGCACATTTGTTAACTGGGTTATTTGCTTTTTGGGTGTTGAGGCATGTAAGTTCTTTATATATTTTGGATGTTAACCCCTTGTTGGATATGTCATTTACAATATATTCTCTTATACTGTAGGATGCTTTTTTGTTCTGTTGAGGGTGTCCTTTGCTGTACAGAAACTATTTAGTTTAATGTAGTCCCATGAGTTCATTTTTGTTTTTGTTTCCCTTGCTTGAGGAGATGCTTTGTAGTAGAGCTTCAGGAAATTGCTCATGCTTATATTCAGGAGGTGTTTGCCTGTGTTGTCTTCTAAGAGTTTTATGGTTTCATGACTTATATTCAAGACTTTGATCCATTTTGAGTTTACTTTTGTGTATAGGGTTAGACAGTAATCCAGTTTCATTCTCTTGCATGTAGCTGTCCAGTTTGGCCAACACCAGCTGTTGAAGAGGCTGTTATTTCCCCATTGTATATCCATGGCTCCTTTATCATATATTAATTGACCATATATTGTTGGGTTTATATCAGGATTCTCTAGTCTGTTCCATTGGTCTATGGGTCTGTTCTTGTGCCAGTACCAAGTTGTCTTGATTACTGTGGCTTTGTAGTAGAGCTTGAAGTTGGGGAGCATTATGCCCACAGCTTTATTCTTCCTTCTCATAATTGTGTTGGCTAAAAGGTGTCTTTTATAACTCATAAGAAGCCCCTTTCAACAACACCTGAGATTTTATTAGTGAGGTAACTTTGTAGAGCTGCTAAGAATCCAGGCTGGTTGTTGGGAAAACCAATCATATGATTAGAGGGTTGAAACTTTTTGTCCTACTCCTGAGTTTCAACTCATGGAGGGGAAGAAGGGTTGGAGATTGAGTCCGATCACCAATGGCCAATGAGTTAACTGACCATGCCTATGAAACGAAGCCACCATAATACCCCAAAAGGGTGGCATGGGAGTTCCATGTCCTTTCCCACACAACTTTCTCTATGTCTCTTTTCCATCTTGCTGTTCCTGAATTGTATCCTTATATAATAAACCAGTAATCTAAGTAAACTGTTTTCCTGAGTTCTGTGAAGCCCTCTAACAAATTAATGAACCAGAGTAGGGGGGCATGGGGACCACCCATTTGTAGCTGGTTAATCAGAAGCACAGGTGACCACTGAACTTGCTGTTAGTGTCTGAGGAGGGGCAGTGTTTTGGGACTGAGCCCCTAACCTGTGGGAGCTGATGATAACTTCAGGTCAGTGGCGTCAGAATTGAGCTAAACTGGAGGACACCTAGGCAGAGAATGTCTTGGTTGTAGTAAAACCCACACATCTGGTTTCAGAAGTGAAGTAGTGAGAGCAGAGGAGACTCAGAAGGGTTTTCCCTCACATCAGGTTCATGAGTCAGAAGACTAACGGGATGCTAGCAGTTGCTTCAGGTCTTATGATGGTGGCTGAAAAAAGACGCCTGCTCCGAAGAAGGCAGAGTAAAGATTGGCTTTTGCAGAAGACAAGTTTCAATTAAGGAAAAGCAGTATATGTATGCTATTAAGGTTTCAAACCTAAAAAGTGTTTGAATATTATTAAGAGGAAACCTGCGATAGAAACAGGCAAGTTAAGCAGGGAGAGAGCGGGCATAGGTTAGGAGTCTGGGAGCCTGTCGGGTTGGATAAGGACCCCTGAGCAAAGGGAATGTACGCTGAGTGGAGGGACTCCACAGACGGCAAAGCAAAGCAGTCCAAGACTGTGGCAGCCCGGTGGAAAAATTAATTTAGAACAGATTTAAGTCTGTTTACTACCATCAAACTAAAAGAAGAGTAGTGTAGAAGATAACAGCTAAGGTAGTAACTTTTTATATCAAAAGAATTTCAGAGAATTATTACTGTAATTATAGCAATTTGAATCACATTAAGTTGTGTATGGCACATTCTTACTCAAATGTAATAATTCATATCTGGTTGTTATTTTACATCAAGTTGAACTCCTGGGATGTTAGTGATATGCTTTTAGCTTGAACTTTAAGAGTAAGTTCTTTCCTTTTCTAGGAATTAAGCTGTGCACATTTGGGTTTGGATGAACTTTGTCAGTAAAGAAAATGTTTGTACTGGAAGCCACAGGGGACACTTACACAATGCAGCAGCCCAAGGAGCTGGGAATAAAAGATGCTTTTATTAGTCATGAGGTACAACCAACCAAATGAAGGGTTAACATTATCAAAATCTCACTAGTAACTGTGACACTTTTCTTGAATGAGGAAAAAGAAGTAGTTTTAAATGATGTGAGGATTTTTTGGTGACCTGTTCTTAAAGTGAAATGTATTTCTTATATATAAAACAAATGACAATAACAAACTCTAGATGAAATTTAATCCTTGCTTGTTAAAGAGGTAAAACTCTCATACACAAATACATCATCTTCACATTCACATATACACTCTAACGTTCTCATACTCATACACATACTATTAATAGTCAAATACTCATGCATAAACAAATTCCTGTGTCTTTTTGTGGAGTATTTTGTGTGGGACTAATCTGGAAAACCAAAATTGAAATAGTGTTCATGGAAAACTGGATCATTGAAAATATGTGTATTTACAGAATACTAATATTTTTCACATGAAAAAGCTACAGCATAGATAAAATTTCATAGATGGAATGGAGTTCAAATATTTATTACAGATGTTTTCAATATATATAATGGTTTAAATTTTTGAGTAAACAGCCTGTTTAAACAGCAGGAAGTCAAACATATGTAGAATGGTTATTTTAAAATTGGAACAGCATAAAAAGTATCTTGAGAGGGAATTATAATACTTTTAGTACATATAGTATTTTTGGAGGGGCTTTTCAGCCTGGTGTGTCTAAGCAAAGGGCATAATGATATGTTTGGTGATTAAGTCTTTCATATAAAACTAACTGTAATGATCATGTCACTGCTAAAACATTTACTGTCAAGAAATAATGTATTAATCTTTGCTGGCTCCTCATTCAATCCCTTTCATAGAAACATCTTGTTTATAAGATAATTTTAATTTAGAGTATACCTTTATAAAATATATAAGCAAGACATAAAATACAAAAGTTAGAAAAATATGTAACCTGTTTTAATGATAAACAAAAACATGATAAAATAGTCCAATATTATAGCTACCTCAGAAAATGCTGATTAGGATGAAAAACCACTTACTCTGCTTTAAAATAATAATGGATGTGGCAGGCATGATGCCACTGGAGCCACTGTTACTAAATACAAAACTCTTTGCTCTTGCAATTTTTACTATGGGGGAGAAAGTACTGAATATAAAGAAATATGACATTGAAATACTTGAAACAGAGTGAAAATTATGCAAATAAAGTAGGACAAAATTTCAGATTTTTAAAAAACATTTTGAAGTCCAGTTTGATCTATACTAATACATCCCAATATTTATTAAACATTTCCTCAGAGCCAGACAATGTTTTCAAGGCAAAGAAAGGAAGTGTTTCTTACCATCAATGTAATTTTGCCTTCCATTAATTTACTATTGGGAAAGAAGTTCGATGTAAGCATACTAATAACAATACCAAAAGGAGATTAGAGAATTAAGAGAAAGAAAATCCTAGAGGATTTAAGGAACACATCTGAAGGATCTGGAAGACCTCTGGAAGGTATGTATTAAGTGAGAAACAGTGAAGTTGCTGAGATCTTGCCTTACATACATGTTAACAAGTGAGCCTGCCACTGTGCACATACCAAGAAAACATAGAACACTGTGTCATGGATCAGTTGTAACTTGTGATAAAAGCAGCAGCCAGAGCATTATCTTGTATTAGTTTTCTAAGCCCAAATCCCCATAAAGTGACACAGTGGTCACTGAACACCACCTACATGCAGGGGTTCATTAGAGGAGAGGAACTCAGAAATGAGTAAATGATGCTCATCTTACCTATGGTTGCTGGTGACCTACCTCCTTCCCCCTCAAATTAGAAAGAGAGGTCTGATCATCTCTCTGGAAGGCACACAAGTCTTCTGTGGGAGGGAAAGGAGACTACTTTCCTGGAATGGTTCCCGGAAAAGAAAACATCATGAATTCTCTATCTTACCTACATTGGTCAAGAGAAAAATGTCCTTCAATCTGGAGGGAGACACTATCTCTAGTTTCCAAGGAAGATATTCAGGAAAAGATTCTCAGAGAAACAGACTGTAAAGACACATGAAATATTCATAAACTGTTATCTCCTAAAATAGCAGTTGAATTGGCAAGAAGAAATTGGCAAATATTTTTAGATGAAAGATATCCTTTGAGTCAAAATATCCTGGGATACAAGACAGGAATCTGTCTATTTACTTCATAGTGTGTTGATTTACTCTGTCGGGGTTGCCAGCAGAAGGGAGGAGGCTGGGCCGTGCAGGACAAGAAGACCAGGAGGGCTCATGTCTGTGCTGGCGACTCTCTCTCGGCCTGGTGGCTCCACGATGCCTTGTGGATTCAGATTTGAAGACACTGGATGTAGGGTGCTAGTAAGACATTCAGGGACAAATATTTAAATGTCCACTAGGTATTGTAAATGTCATTCTGCAGCTGACAAAATAGTAAGACTTAAGATGTAAAGTTAGAATCTTTTATTTAGGGATTTTATTTGATGTATGGTATTGGCTGAGGTGCTTGAAGCAAACGTTACATGTATCCACCAAAGCCTATGAGATAACATGGCATTAAACTGGAGACTTGGTGGACAAGAGCAAGCTGCTGCTTCCGGGTGACAGGGGACAGGCTGTAATCCATGAGGCTCGTGGGTACAGTATGAGGGCCATATTCTTTTGCCACACAAATGCTTCCTGAACACAAAGAATACTGCATCAGATAACATAGCCAAAGATAAGAGATCATAGTGCTGACAGGAGCTCCGTGGAAAGGGGAGGCACATTCTTTCCTGGAGTATTTGTCTTTCTGCGGGAGCACAGTATGCTCCTCGGTAATAAGAGGAGGCGCCTATAGCGGACCTGACACCAGGTAGCCCTCTGGCGCCGGATCAGGAACCCAGTGTTGGACTTTTCTCTTAGAAGACTATGCATTCATTCAACAGTATTGGAGGCAAAACAGCCTCAGTGAGGGGAAGAGTTCTTAACTCCAGATGAAGTCTCCATCCCTGCCATCTTGTCAATGATTATTGAGAGTTTCCTCCTCAGTCTGCCTAGTCCGAGATGTACATCAGCATACATTTTCTCAGACATATTTGCCAACTTTTCAGTTTTGTTGTTTTTGAATTCTGTCCAATAAATTATTGTACCTACACTAATATGAACTGTCTTTTTGGGAATAGATATTGAAATTACTATTTAGGTAGTTCACTCTTTAACTCAGTCACTGTGTTAGAACTTTTTATGTATTACTACAGTTTATCTTCATAAATATCCCAGGAGATCCTTCTATGTTCATTTTATAGAAGAGAAAATTGAGGCTGAAGATAAACATCTTACAAAGGCCTCAGTAGAATCATCAAAATTTATACATTAAATATGTGCGTTTTTTGTATATTAGGTCTACCTCAATAAAGCTAAAAAACAGTAAAACTAGAATTTAAATCATGTTCTGACTCCAAGTCCCTTTTTTTCTAAAACAACTGACTTTGAGTCAGTTGAAATCTGATTAATTATATATCTTATTGTGTGTGCGTTTGTACATATACACTGTTCTTGTATGCACAGAAATAGCCTTATACATATATCAAATGCATTAATGACATGTTACTTTCTTGCAATCTCTCCCCTACTATCATTTTTTGGTTTGAATTTTCTCTTAAGAAATTTTAAAAGAAATTTCTAATTTCTCTAATATTTCTGGTTCTTCACTGCCTAGGAAATATGAGTACAGATTTTATTAATACATGCTAAGCCTGTAAGTTTTTAATACCCTACTCCTTAGAACCCTCAAAACTATTTTCCCATTATGTTTTCCAAAATTAAATAATTTGTTTTCCTTAAGAGTACTTTACAAATTATTTTCTTTTCACTCTCTTCCATTACTTTTGATTTAAACTATCATTGCTTTGTTATTAATTTATGTATTTATGTATTTACCTCAAAACGAAATATCAGCTTTCTCTTTAGAAACTGTAACAGTAAGCAATGGGCAATAGCTTATTCAAGGAGTTTAAAGTCTAAAATAGAAGATAAATGAATAAACAACCAATCACTATAAGGAAATGTAAGTGCAGAGGTAAGGTTAAATACAAGGGGTAGGTCTAAGAACATAAATAACAAAAAATTTCTGTTTTAAAGTACAGACAATCTGTGCACTATTTATCATTGTCATATTCTGATTAATTCCCCATTGAATAACTTAATTTTTATTCATTTATCAGATATATACTAATATATGTATATAGCATATACTACATATTATGGTAGGTGAGGAACAAATAATTATGACTGGGTTTGTGCCCTCAATAAACTTATAATCTCAGACAGAACTTTAGTAGTAAACAAAATGCTTGGCTGCTTTTCTTTAGCTTTTAGTGTATCTACAATAATTAGCAATGGAGAAAACTGTATGAACTTGTATTTTGGAGGCTGTCATTTTGCAAAATACACATATTAATTTTAGTACTACTCCAAAAACTAAATTAGCGTAAGTGTTCTCCTAACTAAAACCATGTGAGCATCTCCAGGGAACTAATGAAAGACTGTTTTGTATTACCACCCATTTACCTTCTTGGAACATATTGCCTTCTGGTTATGCAGTACTCTATGTAATTCCTGGAAGAAAAATCTACATTTCTCTTTTCTATAGTTCCCTTCCTGGAAACTTCTTTATACCCCTGACTTTACCTTCTTTACTGATAAACTCCTACTCAAGTGTCCAGATAAGCAAAAAAAAAAAAAAAAAGAACGTTTAGCAAAGCACTTCCATCCATAGCACATCAGTCAAGCCCTTGACACTCCAGGCTTCTACTCTTACTCTTCTCAGATTTCTTTTTTTTTCCAGTAAACATAACTGGTTGGAGGTCCCGATGCCCTTCTGAAAATTTCATGCTGCTTTGTTACCCACACCTGACTCCATATCTCTAATAAACGAACCCCATGTCTCCAGCAACCTCATTCTTCAGGATATGGCAGTAATACAAAGACGGAGGCTCTCTAGCTAAAATCAAGGAGTTTTACTGGTGATATGTGAGCATCACGCTCCTAAGAGTCACCCAGTGGGACAGAGAGTGTTACTGTTTTCTCTAGATTCTTCTTAATTATTATTCTCACCCATCATGGTAAACCTTTATAAAAAGTGGGGGACGATTCCTTTTGTTTATTGAGAAGGGTTTTTCTTCCTTTGTCATTTCATGTTTTGTAATAACAATTATGGATTCTAAGAAGCCTCTTAGTTACTATATACTGTACATCAAAACTTAAATTACCTAGATTTCCCAAACTATATATGCCCTGATATTCTAATTTGGCTCTCCACAAAAAAGCTTTCTGGCCTTTGCAAAATAATTTGGTCTTTCCACCAGGTATGCAAATATCAGAATACCCATTGTACACCTTAAATACATACAATATCATGTTGATAATATCTCAAAAAAACTGTTAAAGAAAAAAGAGAATTAAAAAGATTTCATCAGCACTTTGAGAATAGAAAAATTATTCTGAAGTTTTCTGTGGTTAAATTTATTCCAATCATGTTGGAATATTAGGCATCCCTTTGATTACTATTAGGGTTTTAACAGATCATATATCTTCAATCTTAAATTGTTAATATTCCTTATAGCTGCTACTCTTTCATACACAAAGTTCCTTTGTCATAGACTGACATTCTCCTATATTTGCTCCTTTCCATTTAAAGTATATATTCATCATATTTAAGATTCAGAATAAATTACCTCTTCATGAAACTTTATTTTATCTCAGGTTGATTTGGTCACACAACTCATTCTTATGGGTCACCTACAATATGAGATGCAAATGCTGCATCTTAAGGGTATAAATACAAATAATACAGATGGTGCAAGCAAACAGTATCATAATGCTGTATGCTAATTTCAGTGCCAGGCTTAAAATGGGATAGACACAGAAAAAAGAGAAGAAGGGTTTTTATTGTTCTTTTTCTATTGAACAATACTGTAGTAGCTTGTTTGTAATCTTCTAGTTTGCATATGGCATGAAACAATATCTTACTCATATGTTTAGCCCAACTTTACATGGCTGTAGGTCAATAAATATGTGTTTAAAAGAGAGGAAATGGAAATAATATCCCTGGAAATAGTGGAAGAGTGTCAGGATGGCTTAGATATTATAGAAAAACTTTTCTACAGAATCAACTTTTAAACTGGGTGATTTATCAGATTCCTTACAACTTTACCACTTGATGCTCCCATTTTCAGAATTACCTTCCCCAACTAAATTCATTTTATTTGTGTACATTGAAAACTGTGACAACTTTGTTCACTTAAGTGTCACTTGTCAGAGCTTCATAAACAATCTTACTACTTATCAATGTTTTGGGATTATCAAAAATATGTAAAAGTTATTACAGACTTTGCCCTTAGAACATGTGTCACCATAGTTTTGGCACTGGAAGACCAAATGAAGTTTGGGCACAGTTATTTCCCCTCATTAAAATGCTCTCCCCTAAAGTCCTCTGTGCCAGAAGCTGATTTAGACAAATTGTGGCTCAGAATTTGTGACTTACATGAAATATTTTCAGAGATATCAGTGATATTTTATCTCAGTTTTCTGTTATCAGTATAAATTAAAGAAGATGCTGTAGACTATCCACATACTCAACATTAATGTACCTTATTCAGCATGCTGTGTTCCCATGTCTATCTTCTGCTATTGTGGAAAGTTCTTGGGTGTAGGTTTAATTTGGTGGGATTCCCCCTTGCTCACACACAGCTTGTCACACTGACAAATTTATAAAGCATAAAAGAATTACTTATTCAGTGCAGAATAATAAGTATCTTCTTCTAAAATAATATTGATACACACTGTCTAATGAAAAATAAAACTAAATATGAAAATAAAAGTAACAACCACAACTAGAAAAAAGTAAGTGTTATCCATACATTGAAAGATTACAAACAAATGTATGGAGATTTCCATCTGCAATAAAAGAGACAAGAATTGTAAGGACTTTACAATGATACTCTGTTGCACTGAACTTCAGTAACTCTGTCAATTGACAAATGGGGCTCAGAAAAGAAGAAAGTTCACAACTAAATCACCTAAAATGGTTAGCCTTTGGACCTATCCCTTTGATTCCACTGATTTTTCCTTCTATTTTACAGCATCAAGATCAAAAGAAGGCATATAAGAACTGTCAGCATATAGTTTAAATAATAAATAATAATTGATACTCTAAAGAATAATGCATGTCTACAATATTGGTAAGGGAAACATTATTAGATGAATAATGAATAGCAGTTTACTGATTTATAATAGAGATGTTTAGACACTGTTATAACTTCTGAGTTCAGCAACATCACAGAATATTATACCATTTCAAAAGTATAACATTTATAGTTACAACACAAAGAATGATGGGCTATTGTTTTAAATTTAATGTAGTCATTTAAAAAATGTATAGTATAGATCAGGTTGGATTATTTAAAGGCAGAAAGAATTGGAAACAGAGTTGGTAGTGAAAAATAATAAAGCTATATTGATATGGTAGCTCTCAGACTAACAAATATCAATTAATATAACTCAAAGTGAAGTAAGATATGAACAAAGTGTGACACATAGCTCTCTTTATTTTCAATTTTGAAATCTTTCAACATTTATAATTTTTATATTTCATACTGATTTTTAAAAGTATAATACTTATTTCATGAGTCTTCTAGAATCCTACAATTGCATAAATACAGTGTGGGTTTACATTCTCTTATTTTGAAAAATTGAACTTGTCAGTAAAAAGTTTCAACTTACAGGCAACTCTACTGATGAGGTATAAATAAATAGTTCTCTCTGCCTTTCATATAGAAATCTCTTGCCATTCATGAGGGATAGATTATAGAAATTTCTGTGAATGATAGAACTGAGAAATGTACTAGTTAAGGACCTGTTATATATGGAGTATACCTGAGCATAAAAATACAGTACTTTCAAGTCATATTTTGGTAATAATAAGTGTAAAATAATGCCCACCAAAGCAGTAACTAAGTGGTGAAATACTTTCGAGCCACATAAAACAAATCTAAACAGTGAAAGCTTCCCCCTGTGTTTGGAAGGAGCGAGCTGATGACAGGAGTTTCAGCGCAGTTTTGCCTCAACTATCTGAAAGTATTAATACAGCCACAAATGTTACATTATCTAGGACTCATTCTATTTAAACTATTGAATGGCTTCACAATGACAGGAAATAATTTTGTGCATGATGTGACACTGACTGATGAGTTCTTATAGTTTCTATTAATACTTGTACATGGACAGTTTCTTTCATGATGTATCATTCAAACACATATTGAACTATTTCTGTTTTTGCATTGCTGGATTTCAAATCAAAGTAGACTTGTAAGCATTCCCTGCAATGGAAACTATGATTTTTCTCCTTTCCCTTAATGTCATTTAATAGGAGCATTTTGTAAACATACACATAATGCTCCTACTAAATTTACCAAGTATGTTTAACCAGTGGCCTATTTAATTTTAGTGACGCTCTCTCTCAGGAGAGAAAAACTGCACTTCCATTGACCTACCCTATATGCTATTTTATGTAAAAATGGACGAATTTGAATCACATTTATATCACCCAGAACTAGAGTTCAAGAAATGGAGAGTGTGGATGCCAGGATGAGAGAGAGCAGTGTGGACTCCAAGGCCAGCACACTTGGGACTGATAGTAAATAATGCTTGCTCACCGTATTTAATGCCTCAAGTAGTACATAACTGCAGTTCGAAATACATAATTTTACATTGGTCCATTATAAAAAATGTACTTTGCTCAATTTTGACATTTTCATGGAATTAAGGTCAGAGGAATGAGGAATAGAGAATTAACTTTAAGAGCAAACCATCTTAGTTACCCCTATTTATAACATTGATTTTAAAGATGTCACAAATATTATATTACAGAATAACATACTGTACAGATTTTTATGTTATGTTTTCTATGCCCTTGGTTTACTCACTTCTGGAGCATATTTGCCATTGAAATCAATTGTTGAGTTCCACAGAAAGCATAAAGTAATTCCATTTAGTATTTCCACAGTATTAATACATAATTATACATAGTACATTCTAAACTTGTCTTAATTGCCAAAAATTCCACCTCTTATTTTCTCTAACTCAATGAGCAAGATCT
Source organism: Manis javanica (assembly GCF_040802235.1). Lineage (NCBI taxonomy): Eukaryota > Metazoa > Chordata > Mammalia > Pholidota > Manidae > Manis > Manis javanica. The sequence continues at coordinate 186,334,055 of NC_133158.1, forward strand.
TGATTAGCTACTTTCCACCCTGAGCATGTTTATCTGTCCGTCATTCACATAATGTCCTATTGATATTTCTTCCTTAGAACTCTCAAATTCTACTTATCTTTTTATTTACTATCCTTATCTTTGTTCAGAAGCACAACCTCCTGCATGGAATTTTTAACATTCTCTTGTATCCTGAATTCAGAATGGATTCATTTTAATATAAAAAGTTAAGTGATCTTTTCAAAGTATTAATCCAATACCATTACTCTTCTGATTGTAACCTATTTATAGTGACCCACTGTATTTGGAAATCATTACAATTTTTTAATATGGCATAAAGTATGTCATGATCTGCTGCTCAGTTGTATTCACAGGTTCTTGCATCACTGCATCCTTCCCCTCCCAGGTAACCTTGCCTGGCCGACACCTGCTTCCTGACGCCTCGGTGGAGTCCTTTCTCTCTGAAGCTCTGCCCTCCAGCACTCGCTCTGCTGTCCCTCCCCTCTGCTCCTCTGGGGTTTGTACTCCCTTCACAATGACATTTACCACGTTCTGCTGTTATTATTTATTTGTATGACTTCCATTGGGAAATAAACTTCCAGACAAGATTTCTGCCCATTGACTGCTTCAACTCTACTTCTAGCCCAATATCACACAGAAATAACAATTTAGCACTATTTTTTTAATGAAGTGGATAAAGTTGACATGATCTGTGGAATAACAAACTGGCTTAAACCTATAAATATATCATAAAAGGCAATTTTGAGGTAATTACGGAATTACAAGTTCTATAATGAATCTTTATGTTGCACGTATCTGGCAGTGGCCTGTGTGAATAGCTAAGGGAAAGCTGAAAGATTGTAAATAAACAAACATATATAAGAACATAGAATACATAGGTAAGAACACAGAAGAATTCTATTTGATTATTTATTATTTGCTTTATTTTAATTATGTGTTTTATTTATATTTTATTTATTATTATTTGTTTTTCCTCCTATCAAGTCTAAAATGGATTTTTCTCAAACTGGTGATTGGGAACAAGGCAGTCCCATTTTTTAGGCCCACTGTCTTTAACATGTGGTTTTCAAGATTGCAATGTGTATTTAAATTAAGCCCACAGAAAAGACAAATTATGGTGAATGCACATGGGAGTCCTGTACTAGAAATGGTTCACATCAATTCTGCATATATTACATTGGCTATAATTCAATTAAGGAGGCTAGCAAATATTTCGTAGCTAGTTCTCCAAGAAGAAGAGGAAATGTATTTAGTAAACACATCTTGTCCCTGACGCAGTCAACCCATCTGGTCACAAAACACCAGTTCCGTGTTGTTCCCATACACAGGACAAAACCAATCCCTTTTCAAAAAAGATAAACAGAAACATCCAATTACTGCCCCCAATCCAAAGTTCAAGATCTCTAGGCAATTCATTTGGTCTTGGGGAGTTCCTAATTATCTGATAACCTATAAAGCAAAAGACATCTTACCTAACTTCTCACACATCTCGGTTTATAGAACTGAGGAGCAAGGGATAGATGACCACAAGAAAGGTTTTCATCTGAAGCAGACAACGAGAGACACACTGAAATCACTTTTCCAGGACAATTACAAAATCCTGCAGCCCAGGTACTGTAAGAACTGCTTTTACAGTTGACGAATCACCTTGCTGAGTTCCTCCCTGATTTCCTTCCTCATACGTGTTCATGGTTGCTGGCGTTTTTTTTCTGACAGATTTTTCCTTATTTGTTACTCTTCAGAGCTACGTTCTAAGTGGGTGCAACTTGGCAAAAATTACTTACTTAGTAGTGCAAAATTTTTAGTGTTCTTTCTACTTGTGTAACTGAACACCAAGGATTGATTTGAGGTTAAAAAAAAAAAAACAGCAAAAGGTTTTTTATTCCATATGTACTGTTTCTTTGATAAAACAATTCCCTCAAAATGTAGTAGATGTCTTATCTGTTTGCTAGCATGCATTCAAATGTGCCAGTAAATTCACACAAATTTCTCTCAGTGCATGATTCTTACTTCTGCTTTATTTATTTGTTTTATTAATCTTAGGCTCTTCACCCACTTAATTTGACTAATTTTAGGTAAACTGAAGAAAAAGATTCAAGTGTGTTAGTATTAGCAGCTCATTAGTCACATAGCCTGTTTCGAAAATTTTAAAGTTTTATGGCAATAATTCTACTGACTATTTTTCTGTTATAGAACAATGATCTTCAGCTTTATAATGTGCAGTATCTATTTTCTTACCTCCGATCATCCAGCTATGTCAATGTCATATACTTTAGGTGCCTGAACAGGTAGCAAGCCATTTTCGGTTATGTTTTGGTATAAGATGATGTAATGCTAGCTGCTCTAATAATTAAATGTACAAAGTCTCGAATATGAGCAGAGTTTATATATAGTTCAGGTAAATTCCCAAAATAGCATTCCTTATTGGCCTGTGTCTTTCTTCCTAGTCGTGATTTCCAAATCAGAGTTTCTTTTATCTTAAGTCTTTAGATTTGTCAACCCCTGGACTTTCATGCACATTGGATCATGTCCAAAGAAAGGAAAAAGTTGTGGAAGATAGTGTACAAGAAGTCTCATGGGTCAAGCCTAAAAATAGTGCCCAGTGCTTCCACTCACATTCTGTTACTTAATCACAGTGCACGACCACACCCAATATCAATGCAATCTAGTTGTGCATGCAGGAAAAAAAATAAAGTTTTGTATCCATTTGTGAACCAGTGTATGATTTGATAATAGAGTATCAGTTTCCTTCAGAGAGGAATTGCTTTTTTTCTAACATACCCGTATTGGGCAGGAAAGCCTGCAAGTTGGGAAAGATGTTTTTTAGGTCATTTAAGAATTAATGCCATTATATACAGCTGCATCTTGATTTGGAAATTGATGACCAGGAAAATTTGAGCAAGTGCTAATGGACTTAGTTACATCTTTAGTCAAGAAAGTGTGCCAGCAGAATCAATATACCTCTTTAAAAAATGAAGAAGTGTTTAGGAAAAGCATAAACAAGAATCTTTCCAGACATGGTTTTACATTAAAACATGTCAATTGGTCTGGATTCTTTATTTTAGAAAAAATTTGAAGTACTAACTGGGAAAAACAGAGGCATATTTATGGATGATGTGAACTCAGTTCTGTTTATATTCACCATTGCATTATGTTTGTATGTGTTTTCTTAAATCAAAGATGGAATGGGCAGTTCTGGACTTGAACAGATAAAAGTATGTGTGGATATTATGACATGAGTTATGCAAATTTTTAAACTATTACTCATTATTTATTTCAAAAAAATGCAAGGTGGTATGGTATGGGAGCTATTTTTTTGAAGGATATTTTCTAGGCAAAGGTATTTGATTAAATTTCTGTTGCCAAAACACATCTTTCCTCCAACTGTGTTTTTGTGTAATGTCATGAGTATGGGCATTTAAAATTTACAGAAGTATTTATATGCTCTGGGGCTTTTCATTTACTGTTATTATTGCTTATTATTATTTTCAGGTCATATCATTTCACAAAGCTTTTTAAATTAAAAAGTTCAATGGCAAGCCATTGTGTTACCATATTCTCAAAATAATATATAAAGAAGAGTTATCTGGCCATAATTAACTTCAGGTTGCCCAAGGTTGTAAGAGAAAACTAGTTTGTGTTGTGAATATTCCTTTTCATATATGCTGTATTTTAAATTCTGTTTTTATCTAGGAACTTCTCATTAGAATAAATGTGATTAGTATGTAGTCATTGTTTTTAAAGTTTAAAGTTTCTTCAGATACATTTGTAATTTAATAAGTAGATAAAATGAACACCTTTTCATTATAACCATTTCTCTTATTTTTGTGGTCAAAAATTGGCAAATATTGGTAGCTGGTTTATTTCTATTTTGGATAGCCAATTAAAGGAACATAGTCAACTATTTCCTGCTCTTGTGTTTTTAAAGTCAATTTTTATTAGCATTTGGAAAGATGACACTAAAAATTAAAGCCATAAATGTAAACCCAGCAGAGTTGAGAGCATTTGAAAATAGCCTGATAGGTCAGAACTAGCTGTGAACAGAGGAGGAAACTTCGCCCTTAGAGGACCTTAAAATTAAAGCTAAACAAATGCATAAACAAGATAAAGATAATGCCTTCAGAGCCACCCAAAGGATTATTGCATTTTGGTTTTTGTAGAGCTTTGAGGAACTATGATGTTTTTTAAAATGGGTCTCTCATTTTGAGACCTGAAAACAATTTTAAAGTTGAATTTTGTCTGGTGTCATCTTCCCTAAAATTTATTCTTCGTCTTAAAAAACATAAGTGGAATGACCTTAAGGTTAGAAATCTGCAATAATGATTCCAATTTTGCCAGTTTAGGCACTACAACACTACTGACCACAGAAGTGCTCTGTTCTATTCCTTAATGATTTTAGCATTCTTTTCAAATCATGGAGTTTTTCTATTTGTAGGCCTGTAGTCTTTTAGAAGCTCGGCATAACTGGTGTTTTGTGACATTCTTCAGAGTAATAAGGAATATGTCATTGTCTGTCATATTGGAAGGTTACATGGATGACATTGTTAATTTTCTTCCATGAAGTTCCTCTGTCAGCAGGATTTATACCGGGATTGTTTAGAATGGTCACACCAATAAACAATTTTTACTCAACTGTGCTGTCAGCATTCAAGAATTGAATGACAATGGAGATGCCATATTAAATCAAATAGTTGCAACATATTGCAACATATCTAGATGAGGGTGGAAGATGAGGATTTTGAACTATCAAATTTCAGTGTCATATGATGCCAGAATTCAACAGTCTAATAGTGATCAGAACAGTAATGGATCCCTCCAACTTACAATGACTTCTTCTTCCCCATAATACATTCCCAAAAAGAGTATTAAGGGATTGCAATAAAAAAGATTTATGTCCTTGAATTAAGGTCATTTTTTAAATTATTTGTAGATCGATGGAAAAGGAAACCAGGGAAGAGAGGGCACCTCTAAAAAATGGAATAGCGAGGAATTGAAATAAATGTTACTAGAAAAGATGCAATAGCAAGCAATAGAAAAGAATTCTTCCCTAAAGCATCCAGAAGTAATCCAACACTGAGGATATCTTGGCTTAGTCCAATGAAATCCATTTCAGGTTTCCAACCTTCTGTTATTAAGTTTTTTTAAGCAACTGAGTTTATGGTAATTTATTATAGCAGCAGTAGGAAACTAATACATATTTGGATACTTTTCCCATCAGGATTTTCAAAACCCTACTCTGTCCAAATATTTGTGGTCATACAATTTAACTTCCTCCATGATATTTTAATGTCTGAATATTAAAATATAAAACCATTGCAGATAATCCAGTTACTTAGCAATTATATCTGAGGTTTAGAAATGCATGCATGAACTCAAGTTAATAATCTATAAACGTTTAGCTAGCGTTCTATTTTTATTGAGACACTGATAGTTAATATGTTTTCTTTTTTACATAAGGATCACCATTCTAGGTAAAGTTATATGAAACTTAAAACATTACTAAGAACTCTAACTTATTTTCATGTAATGAGCACTTATTATATTGTTTTAAATACACTGTATGCCTCAAATTGTGTAATTATCAAGACAGTCCTCTAAGTTTATTTATATTTCCCTTTCTTAATAGAAGATCCTACAGTACAATGTCTAGGAACTTAACCAGTATACTTAAATTAAAAAAAAAACGTTTAGTTAGAATTAAAACACAGGCAGTCTGTCTCCAGAACTTGACTGACCCACCAAAACCTTACATATTGTAGTATGCAGCTATTGCTGCTAATGCTATGCAACAAAATATCCCCAAAGCCCAGTGACTTGCAGCAATAAATATTTATTATTATGGTTTATGGATCTTTAGTTGGCTGTACTTTGGCTCATCTCAACTAGATTTATTTGGTCTTAGTAGAGCTCTGCTGAGACTCTAAGCTTCTTCATTTGTCTTCATTTTGGGGACCAATAATTACCCAGGCAGGGCATGTTCTTTCCATGGCAGGTGCTAAAAACCCAAACGGTTAAGCAGAACAATACATGCCCATTTAAAAATCTCTGTTTACATTACAAAATTTGTTAACATTTTATTGTCCAGGTAAGTCAGATGGTCATTAGGTTGGTAATAGATATTCTGCTTAAATAATAACCACTCCAAAGGCAAATGGCAAAATCAGGTGGATATGTAATTAACTGCAAGGAGGTAGTGGAGGTTGAGTAACAATGAATAAACCTATCATAAAGTCTTTCACATCAGCTCTCTATTTCCACTTTTGGCATTTTACCTTTTATCTACAGTTCTTTACAATATTTCACTTTACTTATAAGGAAATAATTTTAAACTAAATACTAGAAATATGTATTTTGAGGTTGTGTTCAGTCAAGTATCAAAGGACTATCAAAACTCAAATGTGTTCTGTCAGGTTAGACTCACAGAAATCAGATAGGAGTGATTAATCTTTTAGTTATGTAGCTCCAGTAGGCCAGAAGAAAAGTATCCTTTAATTTTATGTCTGTTTTCAGTCTTCCGTCGGTCCCCTCCCTGCCTCTGTTCCGCAGATAAGGGAGGAGTCATGATGAGACATCGAAGATCTGAAAGGGCCAGCCAGGGGACTCAAGGCGCAACAGGGCAAGAGTCATGCCGAAAAGGCACTCCTCATATTTATTGAACAAATGAATCCAAACATCCAAAGAATTTTGATTAGGGGGTTCAACACATGATCAACACACAATCATTATCTGACCTTGAGTCCAGCCCTAGGGCGTGATGCTCCTCAAGGACACAGAAACCATGTGAGGGCGGGCACCAGTTGTAGGAACTGCTTTGTCTTTACTCATTTTGTTATTGATCATGCATCAGGAGTTGTAGGAGAAACAATCAGTTCATATGCATTTGTACATTTGATTTCTATATTACTTGATTTATGTATTAATCTCATCAATCCCACAGTCTTCTAAATGAAAATTGTGAGGTGTTAAAAATATATTTATTTACATTTAACTTTGTTATTTATTGAGATTTGCATATTTCTGTCATTTTGTACTTGATTCCTTTATAATGTATTTTTGTCATAAGTGCTATTTTGACAAACAAACACACAATGCAGAAAATTATTTTGGAGAGAACCTTAGTGATACTAATAACCTAATTTTAGCCTGACCATTTGAACTTATATTTTTCTTGTTTACCATCTCTGTACAATAGAAAAATTGAAGAAAAAAATCATGTACATGGAAATGTGTAAAGATTTCTTTCTAGGTGTTAAAGAAAAAATGTTTTAAGAATTATTTCTAATTTTATTTTACTATTCCAAAGATTTTTATTAATTTTTAATGTGTATGTATCATTTTATCATAAAACTTTTTAAAATACTTATATGCAATTAAACCAGGTGAGTAGAAAAATATTTGCTACTTAATATAGTGGTCTCCTTTAGTATATTGATGTTTTTTCTTCAACCGGTAAGCCTCAAAGGAAAAATTTGTTTTGGTTGTTTGAATATTCGTTGTATCATAGAATGCTCAAGTATGACCCAAACTAGGAGGAAAATGTCTTTCAGACCATAGACAACTAAGCAGCAGGAGTAGAAACATAATTCTCAATGAGAAATAAAAATTTAAGGGGAAGCTAAAATGTTTTCTAGCATGTATTTTCTAAATAAATCACAAATCTATAACTACAAAAATATGTTTCTATAATAATACTTTGTAGTAATTAATCTTATTTAATTATAAGAATAAAGACTTTCCTTCCCAAGTGTATTTCAGAGACAGGTATGAGAGAATCTAAATTAACTATAGTGTTCCTAGTATTTGATTTGATTTTAAATATTCATTTATGTTGATATATGATGTCCTGCCAAGGAAGCCGACTAGGAAGGCCCAGGAAAGCCTTCAGATGTTCTTTGTGGTGTCTTACATTGCAAATGAAATACAAATATCTCTGTACTTTATTTAATTTAGCCTCTAGGTGTGTTTCTCATAGGAAGAGTGATATTAAATTTGACTTCTCATATGTTCAGAAAAGAAATGTTTCAGACAGTTCAGTCCTGAGAGAAAATAAAGGCCTCTTAGGAAGACACTCAGCCTGACAGTTTGAGAGCTCTGCTTCTTGTTTATTCTAAAAACTACCTGAGAGATTTTCTTTCCCTGCTCATACTCAACTCAACCGGTGTTATGACAGACATTCTTAAATACTCAATGGAGCAAGCTGTTTGATTTTATTTCATCCCAGTAATCCTTTTTTAGGCCCGGAATTGTGATAGGCAGAGCTTGTTTTGTTTTATATGAAAGCTCTTGGAAATACAGTTGACTCTTGAACATCATGGGTTTGAACAGCACTGGTCCACTGACACAGATACTTTTTTCAATAAATGTACTGGAAATGCTTTTGGAGATTTGAAACAGTTTGAAGAAACATTTTCTTTAGTTTACTTTATTGTAAGAATACAGTATATAATACATGTAACACACAAAATACGTGTTAATTGTTTATGCTATCAGTAAAGCTTCTAGTCAAGAGTAGACTATTAACAGTTAAGTTTTGAGAGAGTCAAAGTTATATGCATATTTTTTAACTGCATGGGGGGTGATGGTGTCCCTAACCTTCACTGTTGGTCAAGGGTCAACTGTACATTGTTTCAGCTGCTTCTACATTTTCTGAAAACAAAATGCTACCATTTACATATTGTAGAAAAGGTATTTAGTGCTTGAGTATGGTCAAATTGATTTTATATACACATTTTCTTCCCTAATTGGATTCTTATCTTTGTCCTCTGGTATAGTCTTAAATCTTACTAGAAAAATGTTTTAAACATTTTATTGGGATATACTTGATATATGACAATATGACATTATATTAGTTTCAAGTTACAACATAATGATTTAATATTTGTACATACTGTGAAATGACCATCACAGGTCTTGTTAACATCTATCACCATACATTGTAACAATTTTTTTTCTTGTAATCAGGACTTTTAAGATCTACTCTTAGCAACTTCCAATTATGCAATACATTATTTTTAAAAATTTTTATTTTGGTATCATTAATGTACAATTACATGAGCAACATTATGGTTACTAGACTCCCCCCATTAACAAGTCTCCACCACATACCCCATTACAGTCACTGTCCATCAGCATAGTAAGATGTTATAGAATCACTACTTGCCTTCTCTGTGTTGCACTGCCATCCCCCACCACACCATGTGTGCTAATCGTAATGCCCCTTTTTCACCCTTATTCCTCCCTTCCCACCCATCCTCCCCAGTCCTTCTCCCTTTGGTAACTGTTAGTCCATTCTTAGGTTCTGTGAGTGTGCTGTTATTTTGTTCCTTCAGTTTATTCTTTGTTTTTATACTCCACAGATAAGTGAAATAATTTGGTACTTGTCTTTCTCCGCCTGGCTTATTTCACTGAGCATAATACCCTCTAGTTCCGTCCATGTTGTTGCAAAAGGTAGGATTTCTTCTCTTCTTAATGCCTGAATAATCTTCCACTGTGTGTGTGTACCGTCTCTTCTTTATCCATTTATCTACTGATGGACACTTAGGTTGCTTCCATTTCTTGGCTCTTGTAAATAGTGCTGTAATAAACATAAGGGTGCATATGTCTTTTTCAAACTGGGCTTCTGCATTCTTAAGGCAAATGCCTAGGAGTGCAATTCTTGGGTTAAATCGTATTTCTATTTTGAGTTTTTTGAGGAACCTCCATACTGCTTTCCACAATGGTTGAAATATGCATTCACACCAGCAGTGTAGGAGAGTTCCCCTTTCTCCACATCCTCACCAACATTTGTTGTTGTTTGTCTTTTGGATATTGGCCATGCAAACTAGTGTGAGGTGATATCTCATTGTGGTTTTAATTTGCATTTCTCTGATGATTAGCGATGTGGAGCATCTTTTCATGTGCCTGTTGGCCATCTGAATTACTTCTTTGGAGAAGTATCTGTTCAGATCCCCTGCCCATTTTTTAATTGGATTATTTGCTTTTCATTTGTTGAGGTGTATGAGCTCTTTAAATATTTTGGATGTCAACCCTTGATTGGATATGTCATTTGTGAATATTTTCTCCCATACTGTAGGATGCCATTTGTTCTATTGACGGTGTCCTTTGCTGTACAGAAGCTTTTCAGCTTGATATAGTCCCACTTGTTCATTTTTGCTTTTACTTTCCTTGCCTGGGGAGATACATTCATGAAGAAGTTGCTCATGTTTATGTCCAAGAGATTTTTGCCTATGTTTTTTATAAGAGTTTTATGGTTTCATGACTTACATTTAGGTCTTTGATCCATTTCAAATTTACTTTTTTGTATAGGGATGGAAAATAATCCAGTTTTATTCTCTTACATGTAGCTGTCCAGTTTTGCCAGCACCAGTTGTTGAAGAGGCTGTCATTTCACCACTGTATATCCATGGCTCCTTTATCATATATCAATTGGCCATATATGTTTGGGTTAATATCTGGACTCTCTATTCTGTTCCACTGGTCTGTGACTCTGTTCTTGTGCCAGTACCAAATTGTCTTGCTTACTGAGGCTTTGTAGTAGAGCTTTAAGTTGGGAAGTGAGACCTGCCCTGCTTTATGCTTCCTTCTCAGGATTGCTTTCACTGTTTGGGGTCTTTTGTGGTTCCATATGAATTTTAAAACTATTTGTTCCAGTTCATTGAAGAATGCTGTTGGTGCTTTACAGGGATTGCATTGAATCTGTACATTGCTTTAGGCAAGATGGTCATTTTGACAATATTAATTCTTCCTAGACAAGAGCATGAGATGAATTTCCATTTAATAGTGTCCTCCCTAATTTCTCTAAAGAGAGTCTTGTAGTTTTCAGAATACAGGTCTTTCACTTCCAGATTTTATTTTCACTGGTGACATCTATTTAGTCTTAGGAGTGCTTCTATTTAGAGCAGTTCCTTTAAAATACTGTAGAGGTGGTTTGTAGGAGGCAAATTCCCTCAACTTTTGCTTGTCTGGAAATTGTTTAATCCCTCCTTCAATTGGTTAGGTTTATTCCTTGGTTAGGTTTATTCCTAGGTATTTTATTCTTTTTGATTCAATTGTGAATGGATTGCTTTCCTGATTTATCTTTCTGCTATTTCATCATTAGTGTATAGGAATTCAATGGATTTCTGTGTATTAATTTTGTATCCTGCAGCTTTGCTGAATTCAGATATTAGTTTTAGAGTTGATTATGGTTTTTTATGTACAATATCATGTGATCATCCAATAGTGACAGTTTGACTTCTTCCTTACGAATCTGGATGCCTTTTATTTCTTTGTTTTGTCTAACTGCCATGGCTAGGACCTCCAGTACTATGTTGCATAAAAGTTGGGAGAGTGGGCTTCCCTGCCTTGTTCCCAATCTTAAGTGAAAAGTTTTCATTTTCTTGCTGTTAAGTATGATATTGGCTGTGGGTTTGTCATATATGACCTTTATTATGTTGAGGTACTTGCCTCTATGCCCATTTTGTGGAGAGTTTTTATCATGAATGGATGTTGAATTTTGTCGGTCTTTTTCTGCATCTATGGAGAAGATCATGTGGTTTTCATCCTTTTTCTTGGTTGATATGGTGTATGATGTTGATGTATTTTCGAATTTGTACCATCCTTAAATCCCTGGGATGATTCCTCCTTGATCACGGTGTATGATCCTCTTGATGTATTTTTTAATTCAGTTTGCTAACACTTTGTTGAGCATTTTTGCATCTATGTTCATCAGGGATATTGGTCTGTAATTTCTTTTTTTGTGGAATCTTTGCCTTAGCTTCCTCAAATGACTTTGGAAGTATTCCCTCCTCTTCTATTTTTTGGAAAACTTTAAGGAGAATGGGTATTGTGTCTTCTCTAAATATCTGAAAAACTTCTGCAGTGAATCCATCTTGCCCAGAAGTTTTCTTCTTGGGTAGTTTCTTGATTACTAATTCAGTTTTTTGCTTGCAGTTCATCACTTCAAGTTTTCTGTTTCTTCCTTGGTCAATTTTGGAAGGTTGTATTTTTCTAGAAAGTTGTCCATTTCATCTATGTTATCCAGTTTATTGGCATGTAGATTTTCATAGTATTGTTGAATAATTCTTTGTATTTCTGTGGTGTCCATCATTATTTTTTCCTTTCTCATTTCTGATTCTATTTATGTGCATAGATTCTCTTTTTTTCTTAATACATCTAGCTAGGAGTTTATCTATTTTGCTTATTTTCTCAAAGAACCAGCTCTTGGTTTCATTGAATTTTTTCTATTGTTTTATTGTTCTTAATTTTATTTGTTTCTTCTCTGATCTTTATTATGTCCTTCCTTCTGCAGATGTTGGGCTTCATTTGTTCTTCTTTTTCCAATTTCAATAATTGTGAATTTAGACTATTCATTTGGGATTATTATTACTTCTTTAAATAGGCCTGGATTGCTATACACTTTCCACTTAGAACTGCCTTTGCTGCATCCCACAGAAGTTGGGGCTTTGTGCTGTTGTATTCATTTGTCTCCATGTATTGCCTGATCTCTGTTTTAATTTGGTCATTGATCCATTGATTATTTAGGAGCATGTTGTTAAACCTCCATGTGTTTGTGATCCTTTTTGTTTTCTTTGTACAATTTATTTCTAGTTCTTTACCTTTGTGATCTAGGAAGTTGGTTGGTAGAATCTCAATCTTTTTGAACTTACTGAGGCTCTTTTTGTGGCCTAGTATGTGGTCTATTCTGGAAAATATTCCATGTGTACTTGAAAAGAATGTGTATCCTGCTGCTTTTGGGTGTAGTGTTCTGTAGATGTTTGTTTGATGCATCTGTTCTAGTGTGTTATTCAGTGCCTCTGTGTCCTTACTTAGTTTCTGTATGGTTGTTCTGTCCTTTGTAGTGGGTGATGCATTGAAGTCTCCTAAAATGAATGCATTGCATTCTGTTTCCTCCTTTAATTCTCTTAGTATTTGTTTCCCATATGTAGGTCCTTCCTGTTTTGGGTGCATATATATATTTATAATGGTTTTATTCTATTGTTGGACTGACCCTTTTATCATTATGTAATTCCTTCTTTATCTCTTGTTACTTTCTCTGTTTTCAAGTCTATTTCATCTGATACAAGTACTGCAACACCTGCTTTTTTCTCCCTGTTGCTTGCATGAAATATGTTTTTCCATTCCCTTGACTTTTAGTCTGTGCATGTCTTTGGGTTTGAGATGAGTCTCTTGTAAGCAGCATATAGATGGGTCTTTCTTTTTTATCCATTCTATTACTCTGTGTCTTTTGATTGGTGCATTCAGTCTATTTACATTTAGGGTGATTATCGATAGATATGTACTTATTGCCATTGCAGGTTTTAGATTCGTGGTTACCAAAGGTTCAAGGGTAGTTTCTATACTATCTAACTGTCTAACTTTAACTCACTTATTATGGTATTATAAACACAGTCTGATGATTCTTTATTTCTCTCCCTTCTTAGTCTTCCTCTTCTGCTCTTTACATGTTAAGTGTTTTATTCTATACTCTTTTATGTTTCCCTTTACTGCTTTTGTGGATAGCTGATTTTATTTTTTGTCTTTAGTTAGTATTTAGTTGATCTTCTTCTTTTGCTGTGATTTTATTTTCACTGGTGACATCTATTTAGTCTTGGGAGTGCTTCTATTTAGAGCAGTTCCTTTAAAATACTGTAGAGGTGGTTTGTAGGAGGCAAATTCCCTCAACTTTTGCTTGTCTGGAAATTGTTTAATCCCTCCTTCAAATTTAGATGATACTCATGCTGGATACAGTATTGTTGGTTAAAGGCCCTTGTGTTTCATTGCATTAAATATATCATGCCATTCTCTTCTGGCCTGCAAGGTTTCTGTTGAGAATCTGATGATAGCCTGATGGGTTTTCCTTTGTAGGTGATGTTTTTTTCTCTTTCTGGCTGCTTTTAATACCCTGTCCTTGTCTTTGATCTTTGCCATTTTCATTATTATATGTCTTGGTGTTGTCCTACTTGGGTCCTTTGTGTTGGGATATCTGTGGGCTTCCATATTCTTAGAGACTATTTCCTTCCCCTGCTTAGGGAAATTTTCAACAATTATTTCTTCGAAGACACTTTCTATCCCTTTTTCTCTCATCTTCTGGTACCCCTATTATGTGAATATTGTTCTATTTGGATTGGTCACACAGTTTTCTTAATATTCTTTCATTCCTACATATCCTTTTATCTCTCTCTGCCACAGTTTCTCTGTATTCCTGTTCTCTGATTTATATTCCATTAGCAATCTCTTGCACCTCATCCAGTCTGCCCTTAAGTCCTTCCACTGATTGTTTCATTTCTGTTATCTCCCTTTGGACTTCATCCCTTAGCTTTTGCATATTTGTCTGCTGCTTCTTAAGCATGGTTATGACTTTTATTTTGAATTCTTTTTCAGTAAGATTGGTTATATCTATCTTGCCACACCCTCTCTCTGGCGTTGTTTGAGTGAATTTGGACTGGACCAGGTTCTTCTGCCTTTTCATGGCGATAGAAGTGATCACCTTCAAGTGCCACATGTGTCAGCTGGGAGAACAAGTCCCTTCCTGCTTGCTGGTTTCCTTGCCCTTCTCTCCTGCCTGTACCAGTTACCATCACACAGGGAGCAGTCTCTGGGTTAATTCCCTAAGCTGTCATGGGTGAAGCGGCCTTCGGGATGGCCTAGAGGATTGCCACAGGTCACAGGCCTGCAGCATGTGCTGTCCTGCAATAACGGCACCCCTTCATGCCTTCTGGATTTTGCACTACCTTCCTCCATCTGTGCCAGGCAGTTGTGTGTTGATGGCAGCCTCTGGGTCTGGCCTGGTTAGGTTTGTGCTGGTAGAAGACTCTGTGTGGTTGCTGTGGGCAGGGCTGCTCCCTGGCTGGTCTGTAGCCATGGCGGGTCAGCTGGATTGCTTGCAGTGCCGGCCAGGGGAAACGAATGGCAGGCTGCTCAGTGCCGTGAGGGGCTTTGGAGTTGCATTGCCACCTAGTGGGTTAGGTTGCCTGAAGTTCCTTAAGATTCCCAGCCTGCTGAGCTGAGTGTCCCAGAACAATTTTGTCCACCTGTTATACCTTTGTCCCTTTACGACTTTTAATGTGCTTGCTTTTCTTTTGGCCCAGGGGAGCTGACTGTGTGGGCCAGCTTGAAGTCTCCATTCAGAATTTATTTTTCCATTTCTCTAATATCCTGTACACCACGCAATGTGTGTCTGTGCTCACGGTGCAAATTACTAGGCCTGGTTATTTAGCAGTCCTGTGCTTCCACTCCCTCCCCACTCTGATTCTTTCCCTCTTGCCAGTGAGTTGGGGAGAGTGCTCGGGTCCCACTGGGTCATGGCTTTGTATATTACCCATTTTGTGGGATGCTGAGGTCTCACAGATATAGATGTAGCCTGGATATTGTACTCTATCTTCTGGTGTCTCTTTTAGGAATAGTTGTATTTGCTGTATTTTCAAAATATATATGGTTTGGGAGAAGATTTCTGCCACCCTACTCACCCTGCCATCTTGAGCCTATGCAATACATTATTACAAGCTATAGTGATTTACTAACTGAATTTTAATTTTAATTTCCTCATTACAGTGGTGTTTGCAATAATCAAGACTTACAGATAACACAGGTATGAATTTAATGCTGACAATAGTGAAAAACAGTATTTTAAATGGAGATAATTCTGAAAAAATTCTGATAGATGTTATCATGATAATAAGATTTAGTCTACTATATTATTTATTAATAAAATCATGTTCCCTTAAATCAAATATATATATATATATATAAGTTCAAAGTAATCGTGAAATTACATACATTTACATATGAAATACACTAAATGGTGAAGAGGTGAAAAATATGCATATATTTTGTAGTGTGCCAGTCCAGTCTCAGTTCTAAGTGCATTTTGTAGTATTATATAAAAACACTGGGGTACATCTTACAATTTCCTCTTCTTTTCTTTTAACCAGGCAAAATGAAAACAGAAAGAGTTAAATAAGATCACCTGGCCAAAGGTAAAAGTTTATCAGTGTTGTACCTGCTCTAAAACTAAGGTTGTCTGTGCTTTTTAAATATTATCCACTATATTATGTTGCTTCTACTTATAAGAGAACTATCATTTCCAATAAATTATATTCATGTCTAATGTTTTATCAATATTCTTTACAATGTTTAAAGAAATGCAGAGACCAAGTTGTGGGGTAAAGTTTCAATAATTTTCCAGATTGAAGACTTCATAATAGTTCTCCACTTTATATCATGTATTACAGCAAGAAATCAAACCATTTCTATTTATCCCTGAGGTGGCAGGCTGTATAGGTAAGCTTGATGAATCAGTCAAACACTTTTTGTTAGTTGATTTCATTATAGTAGTATCAGACTTATTAGGTTCACAAGTTTTATTGTTTTATACAAATAAGGTATTTTTAGGCCATGTATATTTATTTTTAATTCTCTTTAAATTCTCAAAATCAGTGATGTTTTTTATAGGAACATTTCATGAGTTTTAATAGTCACTGTATAACCCCTAAATGAGTTTGCTATAACATGTCCCTAATTGAAACTGGAAAATTCCTATGCTATTTTTTGCAATGTGATATGAATCAAAAGATTAAACACTCCACATTACTTTTATCCATAAGCAAAAACTTTGTTAAAAGTAAATGATTTGTAAAAAAAGTCAGTGAAAATCAGAAACCCAATGACATTGTTATTTTTTAGATAGTTCTGTTATTCTGCAGTTTAGAAAGTATAGTCTCCCAAGTTTACTGTGTAAGCTTTAATTAGTTTAAGCTCTGTGATTCTTCTTACTAGTTTTCATCCCAGATGAGCTAGAATGATCTGCCAGTAATTGGCGTGGCTCCTGACTGAGGGTCTTACTGTCCAAATCTCTTGAAGACCCTTTGAAACAGCTGAGTAAAGTACAGAATCCCTGCGTGTGGAAGATTTTTTATATTGATTGTTCAAACTCTGAAGAATTTGATTCCTTACATCATTTTTGTTCTTTAAACACTAGGTTGATGTAGAACATTTTTATTTAGAACCCATGAAGTTTGTCTTTAAAAATAATAAAACAAGCAACAGACTGAACTGATCAATGAGTAACTGTATTTATATTAGATTCTTTAATTTGAAAGCGGTTGTCTCATTTATTTATTTACTTGCTTATTTACTTTTTGGTGTGGTATTTTTAAGTTAGTTTTTACTTATATACTTCACCTAATTATATTTAACCTTCTTATTAACTTATATTTCCACTTTGTGTAAGGTATTTGTAAATACTTGAAAATGCATCCTACTCTTACAATCCAAGTTAAGGACAACTCTGATGGGGCAAAATGCAGTTATAGCTTCCCTGAGCATGACAATAATATGTGAAAACAGAGAACATAGAATTTTTAAGTAATACAAAGTTTTCATTGACTTGTCAATACTTCCCACTTCCCATCATCATTTTGTGCTATCAGGACAAATATGATTTCTGAAAGTAGCTCTGAAACTCCAATTTTACAATAAGAACAAATATTCACAACTTCCTTTTAAGTGTATTAACTCTGATTCAAATCACTGGTCATGTTAAAGTTAGATTATTATATAAAACTAGTTTAGAAGTAGAAATTTTGTGCTTTGCAGCTGTTTCTCAAAGGTTTTATTCTTTCTGATTTTCTTTCCATAGATAATATTTAATATGACTTTTCAAAAAGTTTTACTGTTTGTATCAAGCAACTTCTCCATGTAAACAATTTTATAACTGGAGAAAGGTGCCACTTCTTCAAACTACATTGGGACATTTTTTGTCTGTCTGAATGATTTTTCATAAACTAAAGAGAAAAACTATCACACATGTCAGCAGACCAGTAAGTACTTTTAAACTGAATCTACTGAAACCTCTTGCTAACTCAATTACTGCTGTATTTGGAAAAATTATTTGTCAAATAAATTCTTGTCTCATAAAAAAGGCCATGACTTATATATAACTTAGAATACTGAAGGAAAATAATTAATTAATATAATGAAATTATAAAGCATTACACATTTAAAAATATTCAACTGCAAGATGTACTGCTTTTGTTAGGCAGGAAAATAGATATGAGCAGGGTGGAAAGAGAAAAAGGCAGAAAGTCCACTAAAAATTTAGATCTAAAATGAATCAATTAAAGCTCAAAAAGCTAGGCGCAACTTGACGTGGAATGTTTGAATATTCCCCAGATAAAGGAGGGTACCTCAGCATTAGACCATGTCTTTATCGTGTTAATCATGCAGGCCCAGATTATTTTTCACCTTTACCTATATGCTGTTTTTTTCTCATTCTGGCCCTAATTAAACACTTTGTAACCTAGACAACTAATTTAGCATGTAGGCCCAGCTGTAAACAACATAATGAAAGGCAGGAAGGATTCCATCTTAAAGATTGTATTTTAATACACAGGAAGTTAAAAATGTAAGATTCTTAACTTCCTCTTTAACAAACAGACAATAACTCAGCCCACCTTGGGGGCCAGGCAGGCAGACTGATATGCTCCCAGACCAAGACTCCAGTATCCCAGGGAGAAATCAGAGCAGGAAGTTCCTTGTGTTAATTATAAGTATTCAAAGACCACTTAACATGTCTGCACCCCCAGCCCTTATTCACATTCCTAAGGAATCCTTAAAAGGGGGAACTTCCTGCCTTTCGGTGTGCTCCTTTCTCTGAGGTCGCCCGCACTTTCTCAGTGAGAAACTTTTACCTTTTAACTTTTAACTCTCTTTTCAACTTTTCAGGGGGCGCTCCTCTCTCTGAGGTCACCCTCATTTTCTAAGGCTGTAAACTTTTAAACTTTCTCTCTCCAATCTTTCAGGGCACTTCTCCTTGCTGCACTTCTCTTTTTAAGTAACTTTAAATAAAACTTTTACTCAGCTTCACTACTGTGTCTCTGCCCTTCAAATCTTTGTTGCGATGGGGACGAGGACTGAGGAAAATACACAACGCTCCTCCAACACTTTTTCCCTTGTTCTGCTATATATTCATCCATTTATTTAATAATGAATACACATTTGGCACCTGCACTGTATTAGATGCATTCGAGGGAGTCGGTGGTGAAGAAGACTGAATAGCTCCTGGCTCCATAAAATTTAGCTAACTGTGTGTTGGAAAGAAGGAAAACAAACAAGTAATCCAATGGATTTCTGTGAAAAATACCATGAAAGGAATATGATCAGTCATACAGATTGACATTTTGGTTAGAAGTGTCATGCAGGCCTGCTTGGGGAAGGAAGACTTTGTCCAGAATTAACCTATGAGGGTGAACCACAGATGCAAAGAGTGAAGTCTATACAGATGAAAGAGAACATAAAAGTGCACACAAAGTGAGTCTGAAAACAAGAAGTCATGTCCTATTTTGAAGAGTTTAGAGAGGTTGTCAGAAGCCAGAGCATTTATGTTGTGTGTGTGTGTGTGTGTGTGTATAGAGTTTTTTCCTTGTAACTCATTTATTAAAAATCCAGTATTTTCTGAGTTTAGTGTTTCTATTATGTTCATTACTATTTCTCTATGTTAATGATATAAAATGTATAGGTGAGATTTTAGTTCTCAGAATTAAAAATGAAAACTGACAGCTATTCAGTGTATATACTAGGCTGTTATAAATTGTCTTATTTATTTTAATTAATTTATTCCTCATAACAACTCTGAGAGATAGCTGTTGTCATTACTTAAAAAATTAAGAAAAAATCACTAAGAAAAAATGTCCAGGAGAGTTTAATAACTTGCCCAGAGTTACCACTCCAAGTGGCAAAGATAGATTTTGAACCCAGTCCATCTGGACCCAATGTTTCTGCTATTAATTTGTTCCTTCTCTTTTTTCCTCTTTCTCATCTTTCACTGTGAACATAAATTTAAAAAATACAAAAACATCTATGATATTTTAAGGCTTAATAATAAATAACCACAGATACCATTAAACATAATAAATGTAATATTATCATTGCAATCAAACTTCTCAGTGGTTCTTTTCTAAAAGGATCCTCTTTCCTCTCTTAGTGCTGAAAAAGCCAGCATTCTGTATTTATTCTCTTCTATTGTTTCATAGTATAATGGTAGATGGATGCATTTTTATTTCATTTAAAATTTTGCACAGTTGATCTTTATTTCAATGTGATTATGCATATGTACTCTTCTGTGACTTCATATTTTTCATTAAATATCTTTTTAAGATTCCTCTATGTTCATGAATATGAAGGCAGTTCATTACTTTTCACTATTGAATACTATTTTGTTGTATAAATCCATAAAAAATCTTCTGTAGCCATTCAAATGCTAATATATACTTGGTTCTTTGTAGTGTTTGTCTTTAGAAATAAAGCTGGGATGTAAATTCTTGTACATTTCTATTGGCACACATGTAAGAATATTTCTAAGAATAAAATTGCATACCTACAACTTTACTTAGTAATCCCAATACTTGTTTTCAAGAGTTTTTCTATTAATTTATATTCTGCCTACACTATTGCTCTATCCTTTACTAACACCTGTTATCTATCTGGTTATTTTTGGTGCTTACTGTTTTTCAATCTGATAGAAAATAAATTGTATCCAATGATATTTAGTTTGTGTTTTCCAGATTGATAATGTAGTTGATTTTTTTCTTCATCATTTAAATACATTTTTTTCTATTGTGAAATATTTTAAAATGACTTTAGCCCAATATTCTGTTATGGTGCTTGTATTTCTTTCACCAATAGATAGAACACTTAATATATTGTAAATACTAAAACTTTCAAGCTCTATGTAACGTGAATATTTCTCCCAGTTTGTGTCCTGTCTTGTAAACACTTGTTTCTTTTTTTTCATAATAAAAAATGCTCTTGACTTCAACGTAGCCAAATTTATCATTTTTAAAAATGATTTATATAGTAAGTCTAAGACATTTTTCCATAGGCCCCAAATCATTTAAAGATATTATCAGTTGGGGGGAAATTTTAAATTTTTGATTTTCTTAATTAAGTTCTAATCTACCTGAAATACTTATTTTTTTTTATCATGTGGGAGATAAGAATAAACTAAGAGAGAGGAATTTAAACACAATACAATATCATGGAAAAGGAAAGAACAAATTCTTTTCAGACACAGTACATGAATTATTTGGTATGTTAGTGGCTATTTTAGGAAACTTCTAAAAAGCACCAGAAAGGTAACTAACTGATCTTTAATATGAGATGAAGAGATAGTTTTTTACAGTATAATATGTGGTGTTTTAAAAGTTTTGAATAGCCTACATTATATTTAAATATTCATGTAAGAAGGTTAATTGAACAAAGTTCTGCTTACTTAGCTTGAATAAAACTAAATGAAAATACAGATGAATCAAGGGACTTCCAAAATACAGGAAAAAATAATGGTCAGTGAAATTGAAAGCAAAAGTTGAGAGAAATGTTTAAGAAAGTATAGATCAAAAGTAATTATGATTGTATATTTTTAATAATGGCAAATAAAATTTGTTTATGAGATTGATAGGCTATATGAACAGTAAAATAGATGCTCAATTAAAGTAAGAGCAAAGGATATTTGCCTGGAGTTATTTGTTGCTAATATGGAGAGAATAAAAGAGGGTAGAGAAAGCATGGTAGAAAGTTAACTGGAGATAAATACCATGATTGTTGGATAGCATTTAAGGCCCAGAGTGCTTAACTTTGATGAAATTTTTATATCCCTGTGTGGTGATTATATATGTATATATTTTATCTAGAAAAATTTAGAGGCAGAAATTCTCAACTGCTCAAAAATAATTCAAAAGAGGTGCTAATAGTTAAAGTAAAAATCTTCCTGGGATTAAAGTAGCAAAATTCAAGCATATGTTCCTCCTGTAGTGTAGCATCTAAGCTGCATAGCTAACGTGAAGTTACAAAATGCAGCATTTCTCAAATAGATGCATTCCATTTCTCATAGAACAATTAAAGAGAAATTTGAAAATATTAATTTCTAAGAACATAGTTTGAGTGTGCTAATGTCTAGGAGCAAGAATAAATAAAAAAACTAGAGAAACTTCTGGTTTCCAGTTCTGCACGTGAGGAGCTTGAAAGTCATCACTCTGTTCTAGTCAGTAAAAGGTTGAATG
Source organism: Manis javanica (assembly GCF_040802235.1). Classification (NCBI taxonomy): domain Eukaryota; kingdom Metazoa; phylum Chordata; class Mammalia; order Pholidota; family Manidae; genus Manis; species Manis javanica. Next base: position 186,356,089 of record NC_133158.1, read on the forward strand.
CACAGAAATAATCAACAATGCTTCTTGGTTTTCTAATATAGGTGAGTAAACAGCGAACTTCAGCCTCCAAATTTGGAGAGACAGACAGAAAAATACAGGGAGTCACAGTTTACCAGAGCAGAAACTCACCAGCAGAACACTTCAGAACCACCGCTTGGATGGGAACATCTGAACTATAATTGACAAATTACAGTTGGTTGATAGAGGAAAAGTGGGAATGTTGCAAATTTCAGCAGCACCCAGGTATAGGGAGCTGCCCACACTTTTGAGAGTTTTACTTTCAAAATATTGACCAAGTTTTCACTGTAAATAATGTATAAAAATCCCCTCATGCTTTCAGCAGGGAGAAAGGAAAAGGAACCATTTTGAAATATGACAGAGCCCTCGGTTCTTATTTAAAGGTCTACTCTCAGAGGAAAATAGTTTAGCAGAGCTTAGCCTGTTGTAGCATTATCAGAGCTTAATTCCAAACCACTCTAGCAATTCTGACCCACATAAGGTAGAGGTGGATGACTGAAAAGCACTGTGAAGTGCACAGTCCACAGACACAAGCTCACTAAAAGACAAACACCTAATCATTGGACTGTAGGACACTTTCCTCCCCTCAAACCTTACTATCACATTACTAAAGGCTCATTTATAGCAGTTCCTTTGCTGATTATACCAGCCTCCAAGAAAAAAACACAAGGCATACTAAAAGACAAGAAAACCCAAACAAACCCATAATTTGAAGAGACCGAGTGAGTGTAACAAGCAAACATATCAGAGATGTTGGATTTATCAGCCCAGGAATTGGAAGCAGCTGTGATTAATATGTTAAGAGTAGACAGCATAATAATAGAGTAGAGAGCATAAAAGGAAAAATAGCAATTTAAACAAAGAAATGGAAATTCTAAGGGAAATCTAAAAAGAAATGCTAGAGATAAAAAACTACAACTAAAATGAGAATATCTTGGATGAGTTTAAGGGTAGACTGAGTGCAGCTGAGGAAAGAATCTCAGAGTTTAAGGTTATTCTGAAAGAATCTCCAACACTGAAAAGCAAAGAGAACAAAGGCTGAAAGAAAAAGCCCAGTACAGACTCTACTTTTTAGAGCTATTTTAGGCACATGTCAACACTGAGAATAGGGTGCAGAGATTTGCCATGTATTACCTGCCCGAACACATGCATAATCTCCTCCCTGGTTACGAATATCCTATGCCAGAGGGGTACATTGTTACAAGTGATGAACCTACATTGTCATCATAATTACTCAGAGTCCACAGTTTACATGCAGGCTTACTCTGAAATCGTACATTCTATTCACTTGGACAAATGTAATGACATGTGTCTACTATTATAGTTTCATATTTTCACTGCCCTGAATTTCTTCTGTTTTTTTTTTTTTTGAAGAACTGATCAATGATCTAAGCACATATAGGCAGGGTATAGAATTTTCTATAAAGGACGTAATTGATTGGTGATTAGCTATCTTGATCAAAAGGTACAGGTGAAGAGAAGGTGAATGTATTGTCAAATAAACATAAATCTGGGGTTAGATAATTAGAGAATTAATTTTATAAAAGGCCATTACAATACAGAGGAAGCTCTGATCTTAGTAATCTGCAAATATCTCAAAATCTAACAAGAACAAACTTCTCTTTTATGTGTACACATAGCAGGACTGGCAGGGTTTAAAGAGGAGAGAAAACTCTGTGAATGTGTAGGTGGCACATCAGTACGCAGCAGCAAGAAGTGTTTCTCCGTGTGGTTGGCTGATTCTCACAGTGGGCTGGTAGGGGAAATATGCTGCACCTAGTGCTTTAGTGCTTGCTCAAACTTGGAGGCAAGCCAAAGTTTAGGGCTTGTGGGGAGAAGAGAAGCCTGATTAAAGTTTGGTCAAGCCAAAGTTTAGTGGATAAGTTTTGGCTAAATTGTGAGCATTTGGTCAGTAGGTGATAGAGAAAAGTGATAAATAATTTTATTTAGAGATAATATGTGCCCAGTTTGAGATCTTTAATGTAGAATAAAATAATGAGTTATAAGCAGGATATGTCCTTGAAATGAGGAAATAAAAAAACCTTTATTTCCTAATACAAGTTTCTAGAATACAAGATTCCTCTATATAGAATTTGTGACATTATCTGTTCACACATTTTATTTATTTGCTTTCTACTGGATACTTCAGATTTCAGTCATGCTGATCTGGGAAAGTGCATAGATCTAAAAACTTTAGCCATAAGTTAAATTAGTATAAAATAAGTATTAGTTATTGCATATATAAATGTACATATGTTGGGAGGATTCAGACTCAGATTAACTCAAGGCAATGCAAAGTATGTGGTTACCATAGAACTCAGAAACAAATGCCATGATTTATAAACATAAAAAGGCTATTTCCACACTTCATATGCTTCAACAACAAAAAAGGCAAATAACTCAATTGAAAAATGGGTGGAGGAACTGAACAGACATTTCCCCAAAAAAGAAATACAGGTGGCCAACAGTCACATGAAATGAAATTAAGGTGAAAAAATGTGTCTCAATATTACCCAAATAAAATGGTTTGACGGTAAGAAAATGGATGAGATGTACAGAGCTGTGTTGTCCAATGGGACAGTAAGTAATGAAATGTGCAATCAAGCACTTGACATGTAGCTAATGGGTCTGAAGAATGGGATTTTTAATATTTTTCTATTTTAATTATTCTAAATCTAAATTTAAAAACTGATATTGTACTCAGGTTTTACAGTATCTTTACATATGTACTGACTTTGGTATTTACATTTACTTTTTCAATAGTAAATTTTACTGGTATCTGTAATGGTTAAATTTTTTGTGTCAATTTGCTTTGGCTCTATTACTCAGTCTAGAGAAATCTTTCCAGACATTTACAATTGCATAGTTATTTCATCAAACAATGATCTAGGAGTTTCTATAGAAGTATTTTGTAGATGTAGGAAACACCTACAAGAAGGTGACTCTAAGGGAGATTACCCTCTATAATGTGAATGAACATTATTCAATCAATCAAAGGCCTAAAGAGCAAAAGATAAGGTGTCCTACAGAAGAAGAAATTCTGCTTCAAGACTGTAGCATCAACTTCTGCCTGAATTTCCAGGCTGCCAAGACTTTATCGCCTTTCCTACAGATTTCAGGCTGATCAACTGCCACAGTAAGCCAATTCCTGAAAATACACTTTGTGATATATACACTGTTTTATATAAAATATATTATTAAAAATAAGTATCATTTTGATAAAGGGCTTGTAGCCAAATTATACAAAAAATTCTTAAAGCTCAACAATAATGAAACAAATAACACAAACAAAAATGGGCAAAGAGCTGAACAAAGAAGTTGCATAGATAATAAATAGATATATGAAGAGATACTAAAATATTTTGTCATTAAGGAATTGAAGATTAAATAATATATTTACACACATCTACTAGAATGACTAAAATTGAAAAAACTGACAATATCAAATGCTGGTGAGGATATGGAATAGTAGTAACTCTCACATTGCTGATGGGAATGCAAAATCATATAGCCACTTTCAATAATATTGGACAGGTCTTACAAAGCTAAATATGGTATTATTATGCAATTCAGCATTTTCCCTCCTAGGTATTTACATAACTGACTTGAAAATACTTGTTTACACAAAAACCTAAAAGTGAGTATTTAGAACAGGTTTATACATAATTGTCAAAACTTGATGTGTCCAAGATATTCTTCAATAGGTAAATGAATTAAAAAACTGTGGTACATCCATTAAATGGAATATTATTAATCAATGAAAGAAATGTGTTACAATTTACTTAAACACATGGATGAACCTTAAATGCATATAGGTAAGTGAAAGACAATGGCCTGAAAAATGCTTTATGAGTCCAACCATATGGAACTCTTGAAAAGCCAAAATTATATAGTAATATGATCAGTGGTTTCCAGGGGTTTAGAAGGACACTAGGGAAAGTTAAATAGGTAAAACTTGGGGTTTTTCAGAATGGTGGAATTTCTCGCTTGATATGGTGGATGCATGATATTGGTGGAAAGGGTTAGGGTTAGGATTAGGAAATTAAGACTGCCACCCAGTCACTTTGGCCTCCTCATGTCTCTGCACTAATAGGCAGAAAAGAGATTTACTGTATGAGCAGAGAAATTGATTCTGATTACCAAGGGGAAACTGGGCTGCTACTATACAGCAGAGATAAGGAAGATTATGTCTGAAATACAGGAAATTCCTTAGGATGTCTCAACATTACAAAGCTCTGTGATTAACGTCAGTAGAAAATAAAAACAACCCAATTAAGGCAGGACTCCTAATGTCTCAGACACTTTAGGAGTAGAGGTTTGGGTTACCCCACCAACTAAGAACCACAACTAGCTGACATAGTTGATGAGAGAAAAGGGAATATCAAATGGTTAGTGGGAAAAGGTAGTTGTAAATACCAGCTATGACCACATGACCAGTGGCATGAACTAGGACTGTAATTATTATGAGTATTTTTTCCTTATTTGTCATGAATGTATGTGTATGTGTTTAATATACATCAGATATATTTGTTTGCTTTTCTCTTATTTTACATCATATAATATAAGATGTATTAATGATAATTAACATCAAAGTATTTAAGTTACAGGAAATCTATGAGGAGACATTACCCAAGGACTCTATATAATCCTTTGTGAAAAGAGTTAATACATTTTTGGTTGTATGCAGGATAATTGTATCATGTTACATAGAAATATGACTTTTCTATTGGCATTATTTGGAGATTATTTATGGCTTAATGAAATGAATATAATTACCAAGTTAGCAAAGGATGAACTGTGATGATTATTTTAATACACCGACTTAGCTAGGCCATGGTACCCAGTTATTTAATGAAATGCTAATTTATGCTTTTCTGTGAAGGTCTTTTGTAGATGTTAAAATCTATAATCAGCAGATTTTCATTAAAGGAGACTACTCTTTATAATGTGGATGGACTTCATCCAATAAATTGCAAAACTGGGGATTCCTTAAAGAAGAAGAAATTCTGTCTCAAGACTACATTGGCTCCTACTTGAGAGTTTCCTGTCTGCTGTCTGGACATGCAGGTTTCAAACTTACCAGCATCCACAACTATATAAGCCAATTTCTTGAAATAAATCTCTTTAAAACACACACACACACACACACACACACACACACACACACACACATACACGCACACACAAATTTTGTTTACTTACTAGTTTTGTATCTCTGAATAATCAGATAACTCTTACTGAGTAATAGAGCTTCTAGTCAGGGTAATTAAGAAAAAGAAATAAAAGGAATCCACAGATGAAAGAAAGGTAAACTGTCTCTCCTTGCAGATAAAATAATCCTGTATATAGAAAAGTCTAAGGAATCCACAAAAAATCAAAACAAAACATTAGAACTAATAAACAAATTCAGCAAGATTGGTGAATACAATACAGATGTAGAGAATAGACTGTATATCTAGCCACTTGCAATGAATATTCCAAAAGTAAATTCAGACAAAATTTCCCCTTACATTACCATCAAAAAGAAAAAATTATGTAGGAATAAATATCACAAAGGAAGTTCCAAACTTATTCTCTGAACTAAAAAAAAACAAAAACAAAAAACCATCAAAAGAGATTAAAATGGCTGATGGAAAAATAAGACCCCCTGTATATGCTACCTACAAGAAAGTCATTTCAGACCCACAGGCACACATAGATTGATAGTAAAGGGTTGGAAAAATATATTTCAGGTAAATAGAGAAAAAAAGCAGAAGAAGCAATACTTATATCAGACAAAATAGACTTCAAAACAATGAAAGTAACAAGAGATAAAGAGGACATTACATAGCAATAAAAGGATCAGTCCAACAAGATTTAGTAATGTAAGTATCTTTGCACCCAACACAGGAGTACCTAAATAAATGAAGCAAATACTAGTAGACATAAAGAGAGAAGTAGTCAGGAGTACAAAGTTACTAGGGGATTTTAACACCTCACTTACATCAACGAATAGATCATCCAGACAGAAAGTAAATAAGAAATCAGTGGCATTGAAGGACATATTAGACAAAATGGACAGAATAGATATGTATACAAGCATACCCCTAAGGGTAGCAGAATACACATTCTTCTCGAGTGCACTGGAACACATACCACAAAGGATCACAAACTAGGACACAAAATTGTCAAGAAATTCAACCTTGAAATCGCATTATGTGAGAGAGGATTAAAGATGGGGGTGTGAGAGGTGAGAGAGAGGTTTCCTCCTAAAACTACATATAATTAAAAGATATAGTTACTATGACTAATCCCGAAACAGAAACAGGAAAGAAGGCTGCATCAAACTACATACACCTGATAAAAGAATAAATGTCACAGAACAGGGTAATGTACCAAAGCAGTGTCCTGCTGAACCCAAGCCCTTCTCCCACCCAGCTCACTGGAGAGAGGAAGATAAATGGAGTGGGGAGAGAGTGGAGGCCTGGGATTGTTGAATACCTAACTCCAGAGATCTTCTCTGGGAGCACAAACCTAGATTTCATGATGCTTTCATGGAATTCTCATGATTAGGGGATTGGAAAGCTAAGATAGTCAGAATTCCTGGAGAGACTCAGATTCCAGCTTCTTGTGGAAAGCAGGGATCCATATCTGGCTACTCTGGGAGAAAAGAAAGACAGCCAGTCTGAGAGACTTCCTAAAAACAAGAGGGCTGCTAAAGGGGCAAGGATTGCACAGACCTTACCACCCAGGAGAAAGGACAGGTAGACAAAATTGTCTAGGTGCACTCTGCCCAGCAGGTTGGGAACTTTCTTGATCTTCAGGCATGCTAGCTCCCTGGTGGGCTACACAGCTCAAAAGACCCCCTCCGTGATAAGCAGCCTCACCTGCCTCACAAACAGGCAAACATTACCCTGGCATTAGTCCAGACAGAGGGAGGCCCCTTCTACAGCAACTAAGGACTCAAAGCATAGAGGCTTATACCTGTGTGCTCAGCCCACTGGTTCAGACAGTGGAGACAGGCATAGCAGCCGGGAAGGAGGAAACATCTCTTTCCTCCCCTGAGGCACCAATACTGCTCTGCTGTTATCCCCAACACTGCTTCAGTCAGGGGAGGTGAACAGTCCAAGAGAGAAGAGCTTTGGGGCACAAGAGGGTGCTATATACAAATATGAAATGCCAAAGAACCTGGTTCAAAGTAAAATTATGAATACAACACCTGAGAAACATTCAAATGAAATCGACCTCATGAACCTTCCTGAAAGGGATTACAAAATAAAAATCATTAATATGCTTATGGAGGTGCAGAAAAATATACAAGAACTCAGGAATGAACTCAGGTTGGAGATCCAAGCATTGAAGAGCGCAATGGAGGGTATTAAAAGCAGATTAGATACAATGGAGGAGATGATAAATGAAATAGAAATTAGAGAAGAGGAAAACAAAGAAGCTAAGGAACAGAGAGGAAAAAGGAGGTCTAAGAAAGGAAGAATATTGAGAGAACTGTGTGATCCATTCAACAGAACAATGTTCACATTATAGGGGTACCAGAAGAAGAAGAAGAGAGAGAAAAAGGGATAGAAAGAGTCTTTGAAGAGGTGATTGCTGAAAACCTCCCCAATCTGGGGAAAGAGATAGTTTCTCAGGCCATGGAGGTGCACAGATCTCCCAACACAAGGGACCCAAGAAGACAACACCAAGACATGTAGTAATTAAAATGGCAAAGATCAAGGATAAGGAAGACTATTAAAAGCAGCCAGAGAGAGAAATGAGATCACATAAAAAGGAAAGCCCATAAGTTTATCATCAGACTTCTCAGCAAAAACTTTACAGGCCAGAATGGAGGGGCATAGTGTATTTAATGTAATGAGGCAGGGCCTCGAACCAAGAATTCTGTACCCAGCAAGATTATCATTTAAATTTGAAGGAGGGATTAAACAATTACCAGATAAGCAAAAGCTGGGAGAGTTTAGCTCCAACAATCCATTTCTACAGTGTATTTTGGGGGGACTGCTACAGATGGAAGTGTTCCTAAGGTTTAATAGCTGTGACTAAAGGTAATGAAAGCACAGAAAAGAAAGTAGAACAGCTAATTACTAAGCAAATGCAAAATTCAATCAACTATCCCCAAAGTCAGTCAAGGAATAGACAAACAGTACAGAATATGATACCTAATATATAAAGAATGGATGAGGAAGAAAAAGGAAGAGAAATAAAAAGAACCTTTAGATTGTATTTGTAATAGCATATTAAGTGAGTTAAGTTAGACTCTTAGATAGTAAGGAAGTTAAGCTTGAACCTTGTTAACACCGAATCTAAAGCATGCAATGGCAATAAGTGCATACCTATCAATAATCATCCTAAATGTAAGTGGACTTAATGCACCAATCAAAAGACATAGATAGAGTCAATGAATGGATATAAAAACAAGATCCAACTATATGCTGCCTACAAGAGACTCACTTTAAACCCAAAGACATGGAAAAAAGATATTTCATGCAACTAATAGAGAGAAAAAAGCAGGAGCTACAGTACTTGTGTCAGACAAAATAGGCTTCAAAACAAAGAAAGTCACAAGAGACAAAAAAGGACATTACATAATGATTAAAGGGTCAAGCCAACAAGGAGATATAGCCATTATAAATATCCATGCATTCAAAACAGGAGCACCTACATATATGAAACAAGTACTAACAGAATTAAAAGGGGAAATAGAATCCTGTGAATTCATTCATGGAGACTTCAACATTCCACTCACTCTGAAGGACAGATAAACTAGATAGAAAATAAGTAAGGACACAGAGGCACTGAACAACACATTAGAATGGATGGACCTAATAGATACATACAAAAGTCTGCACCCCAAAGCAGCAGAATACACATTCTTCTCAAGTGCACATGGAATATTTTCAGGAATAGATCATATACTAGGCCACAAAAAGAGCCTTGGTAAATTCTAAAAGACTGAAATTGTACCAACCAGTTTCTCAGACCACAGAGGTATGAAACTAGAAATAAATTACACAAAGAAAATGAAAAATCACACACATGGAGGCTTCACAACATGCTCCTAAATAACCAATAGATCAACAACCAAATAAAAACAGAGATAAAGCAATATATGGAGACAAGTGAAAACAATAATTCAACACTTTAAAATCTGTGAATGCAGTGAAGGCCATGCTAAGAGGAAACCATATTGCAAAATAGGCCTAACTCAGAAAAGAAGAACAATCCCATATGAACACTCTCAACTCACAATTAAGGAAAGTAGAAAAAGAAGAACAAATGAGGCCCAAAGTCAGTAGAAGGATGGACAGAATAAAGATTAGAGCAGAAATAAATAAAATCGAGAAGAATAAAACAATAGAAAGAATCAATGAAAGCAAGAGCTGGTTCTTCAAGAAAATAAACAAAATAGATAATCCCCTAGTCTGACTTATCAAGAAAAAAAGAGACTCTACACACAAACAGAATCAGAAATGAGGAAGGAAAAATCACTACAGACTCCACAGAAATGCAAAGAATTATTAGAGAATACTATGAAAAATTATACGTAAAAAAATTGGATAACCTAGAAGAAATGGACAACTTTCTAGAAAAATACAACTTTCCGAGGCTGACCCAGAAAGAAACAGAAAATCTGAACAGACCAATTATCAGCAATAAAATTGAATTGGTAATCAAAAACACTACATAAGAACAAAACCACTGTACCAGATGGCTTCACCGCTGAATTTTATCAAACATTTAGTGAAGACCTAATACCCATCCTCCTTAAAGTTTTCCAAAGAGTAGAAGAAGAGGGAGTACTTCCAAACTCATTCTATGAGGCCAGCATCACTCTAATACAAAAACCAGGCAAAGACACCACACACAAAAAAAATTACAGACCAATATATTGCTAAAAGTAAATGCAACATAGTCAAAAAATATTAAGTAATCGAATTAAAAAATATATCAAAAAGATCACCCATCATGATCAAGTAGGATTTATTCCAGGGATGCAAGGGTGGTACATTTGAAATCCATCAACATCATCCACCACATCAACAAAAAGAAGGACAAAAACCACCTGAAAAAGCATTTGACAAAATTCAACATCCATTCATGAAAAAATCTCTCAACAAAATGGGTATAGAGGGCAAGTACCTCAACATAATAAAGGCCATATATGACAAGCCCACAGCCAACATCATACTTAACAGTGAGAAGCTGAAAGCTTTTCCTTTAAGATCAGGAACAGGACAAGGATGCCCACTCTCCCCACTTCTATTCATCATAGTACTGGAAGTCCAAGTCAAGGCAATAAGACATCAAAAATAAATAAAAGGCATCCAGATTGGCAAGGAAGAAGTTAAATTGTCCCTGTTTGCAGATGACATGATATTCTACATAAAAATCCCTAAAGAATACACTCTAAAACTACTAGATCTAATATCTGAAATCAGCAAAGTTGCGGGATACAAAATTATTACACAGATTTCTGCTGCATTCCTATACACTAAAGATGAACTAGCAGTAAGATAAACCAGGAAAACAATTCCATTCACAGTTGCATCAAAAAGAACAAAATACCCATGAATAAACCTAAACGAAGGAAGTGAAAGACCTATACTCTGAAAACTACAAGACACTCATAAGAAAAATTAAAGAAGGTACCAATAAATAAACACATCCCATGCTTATGGATAGGAAGAATTAATATTGTCAAAATGGCCATCCTGCCTAAAGCAATCTACAGATTCAATGCAATTCCTATCAAAATACAAACAGAATTCTTCAATGAAATAGAGCAAATCATTCTAAAGTTCATATGCAACCACAAAAGACCCTGAATAGCCAAAGAAATCCTGAGAAGGAAGAATAAAGTTGGGGGGATTTATGCTCCCTGACTTCAAGCTCTACTACAAAGCCACAGTAATCAAGACAATTTGGTACTGTCATAAGAGCAGACCCATAGACCAATGGAACAGACTAGAGACCCCCAATATAAACCCAACCATATATGGTAAATTAATATATGATAAAGGAGCCATGGACATACAATGGTGAAATGACAGCCTCTTCAACAACTGGTGTTCGCAAAACAGGACAGTCCATGCAAGAGAATGAAACTGGATTATTGTTTAACCCCATACACAAAAGTAAACTCGAAATGAATCAGACCTGAATGTAAGTCATGAAACCATAAAAGTCTTAGAAGACAACATAGGCAAAAATCTCCCAAATACAAGCATGAGCAACTTTGTCCTGAATGCATCTCCTCAAGAAAGGGAAACAAAACCAAAAATTAACTCATGGAACTACTTCAAACTAAAGAGTTTCTGTACAGCAAGGGACTCCATCAACAAACAAAAAGGCATCCTACAGTATGAGAGAATGTATTTGTAAATGACATATCTGACAAAGGGTTCACATCTAAAATATATAAAGAACTCACATGCCTCAACACCCAAAAAGCAAATAACCCTATTAAAATATGGGCAGAAGTTATAAAGAAACAATTCTCCAAAGAAGAAATTCAGATGGCCAAGAGATACATGTAAAGATGCTCCACATCACTAATTATCAGGGAAATGCAAATTAAAACCTCAATGAGGTATCACCTCACACTATTGAGGATGGCCAGCATCAAAAAGATGAAGAACAACAAATGCTGGCAAGGATATAGAGAAAGGGGAACCCTCCTAAATTGCTGGTGGGAATGTAAGCTAGTTCAACCATTGTGGAAAGCAATATGGAGGTCCTCATAAAACTAAAAATAGAAATACCATTTGACCCAGGAATCCCACTCCTTGGAATTTGCCCAAAGAATACAACTTCTCAGATTCAAAAAGACATATCCACCCCTATGTTTATTGCAGCACTATTTACAATACTCAAGATATGGAAGCAACCTAAGTGTCCGTCAGTAGATGAATGGATAAAGAAGATGTGGTACATATACATAATGGAATACTACTATTCAGCCATAAGAAAGAAACAAATCTTACCATTTGCAACAACATGAATGGAGCTGTAGGATATTCTGCTCAGTGAAATAAGCCAGGCAGAGAAAGACAAGTGCTAAATGATTTCTCTCATTTGTGGTGTATAACAATGAAGCAAAACTGAACAAACAAAATAACAGCAGACTCAGAGACTCCAAGAAGAGACTAGTGGTTACCAAATGGGAGGCGCATGGGGGGATGGAGGGGTGTTATGTTTATTACACATAGTGTGGGGGGTCATGGGGAAGCACTATAACACAGAAAAGGCAAACAGTGAATCTCTTGCATCTTACTGCACTGATGGACAGTGACTGCATTGGGGTATGGGTGGGGACTTGATAATATGGGTAAATGTGGTAACCACATTATTTTTTCATGTGAAACCTTCATAAGAGTATATATCCATAATACCTTAACAAAAAATTTGAAAAAATAGAAATTGCATTAAGCATCCTCTCAGGCTTGCAATGGTATAAAAACTAAAGTTAATTACATTCAGAAAACCAGAAAAAATACAAACATATGGAGGCTAAACAATATGCTTCAAAGTAATCAGTGGTTAATGAAGAAATAAAATAGGAAACTTTACCGTAAGTAGAGAGAAAGAAAACAAAACAAAATATGACAAATATGACAAAGTTCAAAATATGTGGGATACCACAAAAGCAGTTGTAAGAGAGAAGTACATGGCAATAGAGGCTCACCTCAATAAACAAGAACAATCTCAAATAAACAGTTTAAACTTACAACTAAATAAACTAGAAAAAGAAGAATAAATGAAACACAAAGTACAAGGCAGGGCATAGTAAAGATCACAGCAGAATTAAATAATATAGACAAGAATTAAAGTAGGAAAAAAATCACTGAAACAAAGAGCTGATTCTTTGAGAAGATAAATAAGATAGACAAACCCTTAGCCAGACTTATCAAGAATAAGAGAGTACAGAAATAAAATCAGAAATGAAAAAGAAGTTACAAATGGCATCAAAGAAATAAAAAGAATTATTAGAAAATTCTATGAAAAATAATATGCCAATAAATTGGACAAACTAAAAGAAATGGACAAATTCCTAGAAAAGTACAACTTTCTAAGACTGACCTAGGAAGAAATAGAAAATCTGAAAAGATCAATTACCAGCTATGAAACCAAATGGTAATCAAAACCCTCCCAACAAACAAGAGTACAGGAGCAGAGAGCATCACAGATGGATTCTAACAAACATTTAAAGAGGAGATAATACTCATCCTTCTTAAAGTATATCAAAAAGTTGAATCGGAGAGAATACTTTCAAATTCATTCTATGAGCCCAGAATAATAATAGCAAAAATAGACAAAGATGCAATAAAAAGAAATTATAGACCAATATTCCTAATGAACATATATTCAAAAATCCTCCACAAAATAATAACAAAAACAAATTAAAAAATACTTCAAAAGGATCATTCACCATGAACAAGTAGGATTTATTCCAGGGATGAAAGGATGGTATAATATTCATAAATCAATCAATTAACAAAAAGAAAAACATGATTATTTCATAGATGCTGAGGGAGCATTTGACAAAATTCAACATCTGTTATGATGAAAACTCTCAATGAAATGGGTATAGAGGTAATGTATTTCAACACAATAAAGTTCATTTAGGACAAACCCACAGCAAACGTCATGTTCACTGGTGAAAAAAGCTGAAAGCTTTTCCTATAAGATCAGAAACAAGGCAAGGATGCCCACTTTCACCACTTTTATTCAAAATAGCCATAACCACAACAGACAAGAAAAAGAAGTAAAAGGCATCCATATTGGTAAGGCGGTAAAACTGTTACTACTTGCAAACGACATGACAGTACTTATAGAAATCCCTGAAGACTCCCCCTTAAAACTGTTAGAATAACTGGATTCAACAGAGTTGCAGGATACAAAATATATATACAGAAATCTCTTGTGTTGCTATATAGTAATCACAAACTAGCAGCAGAAGGAAACAAGAACACAACTCCCATTTACATTTACATCAAAAAGAATAAAATACCTAGGAATAAAACTAACCAAGGAGATGAAAGTTGTGTATGCTGAAAACTAAGACAATGTGAAAGAAATTGAAGAAAACAAAAGTAAATGGAAATCTACCCCATGCTCATCAGTGAGAAGTAATATTGTCAAAATGGCCAGCCTACCCAAAGAAATTTACAAATTCAATGCAATACCTGTCAAAATACCAATGGTATTTTTCAATGAACTAGAGTAAACAATCCTAAAATTTATATTGAACTACAAAAGACCCTAAACAGCCAAAGCAATCTGAGAAAGAAGAACAAGGCTGCGGGTAACATGCCACCTGATTTCAAACTATACTAAAGAATCTACAGTGATTAAAGCAGTATGGTACTGGCACAAGAATAGATACACAGATCAAAGAACAGAATAAAGAGCCTAGAAATAAACCAATTCCTATATAGTCAATTAATATATGAAAAAGTAGACAAGAATATACAATGGGGAAAAGATGGTCTCTTCAGTAAATGGTGTTGGGAAAACTGGACAACTACATGCAAGAGACTAAAACTGGATTACCGTCTAACACCATACACAGAAGCAAATTCAAAATGGACTAAAGACCTAAATATAAGATATGAAAATATAAAACTCTTAGAAGAAAATAGGCAGGAATCTCTGGAACCTCAGCATGAACATTTATTTTTTCTGGATATGTCTCCCTGGGCATGAGACACAAAATCAAAAATAAACAAGTGGGACTACATCAAACTAAAGAGCTTCTGTATATCAAAGGAAATGATCAGCAAAATGAAAAAGCATGGGATATTAGCAAAAGATATATATAATAAGAGGTTAATATGCAAAATATATGAAGAACTCATATGACCCAACACCAAAAAACAAATAATCCAATTAAAAAATAGGCAGAGAACCTGAAAAGACATTTTTCCAAAGAAGACATACAGATGGCCAACAGGCATATGAAAAGATGCTCCACATCACTATTCATCAGTGAAATGCAAATTAAAACCACAGTGAGATATCACCTCACACAGGTCAGAATGGAAACTGTCCAAAAGACAAGAAACAAGTGTTGGAGAGGATGAGGAGGAGAAAAGGGAACCCTCCTACACTGTTGGTGGAAATGTGAATTGGTGCAGCCACTGTGGAAAGCAGTGTGGATGTCCTTATAAAAATTAAAATACAACTACTATATTACCTAGTATTTCCCCTTTTAGGAATTTATCCAAAGAAAACAAAATCACTGTTTCAGAAGATCTATATACTGCTTTGTTTATTGCTGCATTATCACAATAGATAAGATATGGACTACCAAAGTGTCCATCAATAGATGAATGGACACACACCAAATGGAATATAATTCAGCCATAAAAAAGAAAGAAATATTGCCATTTGCAACAATATGGATGGACCTAGAGGGTACTTTCTAAGTGAAGTAAGCCAGGCAGGGAAAGACAAATGCTGTATGTGGAATAAGAACAAAACACATGAATAAAACAGAAACAGATTTACAGATACTGATGTGACTGATAGTCACCAAGAGGGAGGGTTTGGGGTGGATGAGTGAAAAAGATAAATGGAATAAAGAAGCACAAATTCTCAACCAAATGTAAATTAGTCACAGGGATGAAAGTTGAGCATAGAGAATACAGTCAATAGTTCTCTAGCATAATTCTATATTGTCAGATATTAACTACACTACTTGGGGTGAGCATTCAGTAATGCAGGTTACTGTTGAATCATTATGTTGTATACTTGAAACAAATATAATATTGAATCTTAACTATACTTCAAGAAAAAAATGCCACCCCCAATAAAAAAGAAAACAAATGAGACTTATTATTATTAACTGGTTGTGTGACCATTGAACTCTGAAATATTTCTTCTGATTACTTCTCTCTTCTATATTTTCTCCATCTCCTTTTTTACTGACTCTTCTAAGAAAATATTTTTAATGGTCATCTATAATATTGAGACCTGTCTTTCAATGTACATTTATACCTACAAAGTATCATCACTTGTCTTATTTTCTCAACCAAGTTTATTTACATATTAGTATAAATTGGACTCTGAGGAAATCTGAAAAAACAATTAAGTTTATTTAGCAAAGTAATTTTAGGTAATTGCTTGCTCCTATCAGTACCCCTGACATGGGCCTAAGTTTCAAATATATATGTAATAATAGTTTGTTGTACAGGCCCTCCGCAGGGATTTCAACGCTGCATGTCCTAGTTCATCCCATTAGAGAATGGTGGGATTTAAACAATGGTCATTTCATTCAATTCTAATTACTGCCTCATTAGTAAATGCATCAAAGCAAGAAACTATATAGCCTCTACTTTTATAATATTTGAAAAAGTGATATATTGTGAAAATGGAAAGAGTTACATAAGACCAATAAATCTTTTTGAATAATCAGAATAGTACATTTTTGACAATTTGTACTATCATTTATCTCTGTTTGAAGGTTACATCATACTCTCACCACACTACAACAGCAGTGATTATCACAAGGTAGTGGGACAAGGAACGCAGTGTGTCAGGTACATCCACCAGAGAAGAGAGGATTGGAAGAAGACCCACAGGTTATTGTGATGTGTCCCTAAATAGAAAGTGGTTTTGTAGAGGATCACCTTTCTGGACTGGACAAAAGGAGTTGCATGAGTTTATACTTTGCTCAGGTGATTTATAGTTTTGAAGAAGAAGAGCCACATGAGATCAGTATTATTTAGGCTGCCTGACTGTGAACTAACTCAGTGCAAAGTTGTACGTAAGCAGCAAGTATGCTTATGAGTTAAAAAAATAAAAAACAGGCTTAGACAACAAATAGAGCAGGACACTTAATTGTCATCCGAGAACATTGGGGGGCCATATTCAGTTTTGATATAGAAACACATTTGCGTATTTTTCTCTTACAATACCTTCCATCCTCCAGAATCACCCTGGCACAGCCTTTCTCCATCAGAATTTACTGTTACGAAATCATTCCAGCAATAACAGTATGTGTAGATAGTAAAAATAAGGGAAGCTAATATTTGCTGAGTGCTTATAATGTCCCAGGCACTGTGCTACCACTTTTCTCACACATATAATTCTGGCATCTTCACCACATTTCCCATACCACCTCTCACAGATGGAAAGAATACAGAATTTCATCATGAGATCACGTGCCCTGATGTTTGGTTTAGAAAGCAATACCAATGCATCTGTAGGAGATTTAGACTCACAGAAATGCAAGATTTTAGAGCAGAAAGGGCTAATGTAGATTTTTCAGCCTACAAACCCATTTTTTGGAGCATTTGAGGTCAGACTTCTTGAAAGAATAATTAAGTTCATGCAGACTTTTAGGAATGGTACAAAAACCAGATTTTTGCTTCTTATCCTAGGCCTCATATCCCTCACTGGGTCCTTCTCAGATAAAACCTTTTTTGTCTGTTTAATTGTATATTGTAGGCTGCATATTTTTTCTAGAACTGTCCATTACATTACATCTGACATGTTGTATCATAAATGAATGTTTATTGTAACATGGGCACATAGTAAAGCTTACTGCATTACTGCTTATTTTTTAATTGAAGTATGATTGACATAACATTATATTAGTTTCAAGTATAGAATATAATGATTCAGTATTTGTATATGTTGCCAAATAATCACCACAATAAGTCCAGTTAACATCTATCACCATAGATAATTACAAACTTTTTTTCTGTGGAAAGAAATTTCAAGATCTAATCTCCTAGCTACTTTCATATATGTAATACAGTATTATTAATTATAGTCACCATTCTGCACATTATAGCCCCATGAATTATTTATTATGCAATTTGAAATTTGTTTCTTTTGACTCCTTTCACACATATTGCCCAACGCCCACTGCTTATTTTTTAATTGAAGTATGATTTAATTACTGCTCAGGCAACCCCCAATTTGTTCTCTATATCCATGAGCTCAGTTTTCTTTCTTTTTAGATTCCACAAATTAATATTATAAGTTATTTTCTTTTTATGACTTATTTCACTTAGTGTAATTACCCTCAAAATCCATCCATGTTGCTGCAAGGGCAGGATTTCATCCTTTTTATGGCTGAAAAACATTCCATTGTATAAATGCTACATATTCTTTATTCATTCATCCATCAATGGACACTTACACTTAGTTTGCTTCCATATCTTGGCTGCTGTTAATAATGCTACAGTGAACATGGGGTGAATGTATCTTTCTGTGTTAATCATTTCCTTCAGATGAATATCAAGAAGTGGAACTGCTGTATCATAGGACCTCCATACTGTTTTCCATAGTGGCTGGACCAATTTATATTACCACCAACAGTGCAGAGGGTTCCTTTTTCTCCACATCCTTGACTATGCTTGTTATTCCTTGTCTCTTTGATAGCAGACATTCTAACAGGTGTGAGATACTATCTTATCATGGTTTTCATTTGCATTTCTCTTGATGACTAATGATGTTGAACATATTTTCATGTAACTGTTGGATACTGGTATGTCTTCTTTGGAAGAAAAATGTCTATTATATCCTCTGCTCCTTTATTAATTAGATTGTTTGTTTGCTATTGAGTTGTATGAATTCCTTATATATTTGGATATTAACTCCTTATCAGATCTGTGATTTGAAATGCTTTTTCCCATTCAGTAGGTTGATTCTCATTTTGTTGATATCATTCTTTGCTATCCAGAGTTTTAGTTTGATGTAGTCCCAATTGTTTATTTTTGCTTTTGTTGTCTAAAATTTATTTTTAGATTGCGACAGATTCCACGTTATAGATAATTACATTATATACAGTGCTTTCCTTAATTCAGAGTATCTATTTTTCATTACTACCATTATACAAATCAATCAATCAATCATTTTTGGAAGTTTTCCATTAAAAAAGAATGCACTAAAATTGTACCAGCCTTTCAAAGAGTTTTATTTTCTTTAAAGATAATTTTGTTTTTTAGAAATTTTCATGAGTTTTATATTATGTTGATTTTCAAGATGAAACAAAATGATGAGAGCAATTTATCATTTCACAAGACACTATTTTTTGAGACATACTGAATTAAATGTATGCAGTTTGGGCTTATCATGGACTCACAGAACTATAGAAAGGCTGTATAGTGTATAAATTAGTTTTTTAATTTATTAGAATTTTAAAAATATGAAAGAAATATCAAGAAAGTAGAATTTACATAGGACTATTTTTAAACTATGAAAATATGTATGCAGTAATGGATATTCATGTACAACTAATAAAAATTCATTGATTTTTGTATGTTTTTTCTTAATAAATGTTTCCCTATTTAAAATTTTTTACTTCTCATTGATCTGTCAGCAAAATTCGCTTCCAGTTGGCAAAATATGTCTTAAACACAAATAGTATTCTTTGCAACTGACAGCAGTTTATGTATCAAAAGGGGATTTTCCTTTCAGAAGAAAAATGTGAAACAAGTAGATACCATAGACATAAGGACAGCTAACACTTATTTATACCATGTTTTTGATCTATGTAAAACTTCTGGAAAGGCTGTTTTCATTCAAAGAGCAAGTCAGAAAGATTTGTTGAGAAATCGACAACTATAAAAAGTTTGCGTGTTATAGAATAGCTTGGAAGTCCTTTCAACCAATATTTCATTTACTCTTAGCACGTGAAATAATCTGATACTATCTGTTGATAATTACTTAGTTTCAAATAAACTTCCAATTGTTCAGATTAAAAAGCTATGTATCCAGAAAAACATGCCTAAGTAAGTTTTTATATGCTTGAAAGCCATTTATCTTGCTCTCAAAGAGTAGGATTTATGAGGTCTGTGCAGTGACAGGAAGGAAAACGGCAATGCTCTCATCAGGTCCTACAGAGGAAAACTTGGCATTCAGACTGTGATGTTAACAGAAGGGGGAAAAGATGCCTTGCAGCAGATGGGATTGAGTAGCAAATAGACAGATGAATGCAACTTGACTAAGGAGGCCTCATTTGGCAGAACAATGTGGCACTCCAGCTCTGTGCTGCTTCCAAGAGGCCATGCTTAGGTCTAAGTTGGTTCAGGCAGACCTGGAGAACTGAAACAACCACTAAGATGGGTGAGTTTGATACAGTGAGAACATAGCAATGCTTGGAATCAGACGGGAGACAGAAGACCAGCCTGCTTGGAACAGGGCCACTGCTGAAAGAATACAATCTGGGGGAGACCGATGAAAGGAAGGAGCTACATCAGGGGTCCAACTAGCTTACTTTGTTTGATGTAGCACCAGAATTTGAGCATATAGTGCTGAGCAAGGATGTCAAGGCAGGATGACGTCTGGTCATACTGACACACAACATGGCAGTGGAAGGGGCAATGCTGAAGGAGAGAAGGAAAAGAGAGTGGACTCATATAAAACGAGTGCTTTCCCACACATAAATGCCAGGTCTTTAGCAAGACTAACTGCTGAGCCCATCACCTGTTGTGTATGAGACTGCTGATGAATCAACTACATTGCTCAGGATACGAACAGACGAACCCTTTAGTTCATAGATATCATTAATTTAAACTGAGAAAATTGAGGGAATAAGACAAGTTTAGACACCATATTCTGAATTAAATAAGACTATCAAATCAAATTAGTGAGTCATTAATATTAAACATAAATAAAACAGTATAGTAGTAAGAAAAATGCAGATAATAAATTAGTTTTTCACAGATAACTGATTTTTTATAAAAACATTTTCCCTATTTGTTCCCTTTTAAAAATTGCAGAGTCAAGCTATTCATGTGGGTAAGAAGTACTATCATATTACCTTTATGTAACTTCAGATGTAAGTATTGAAAATACCTCATAATTGCTGCTTAGAAGAATTATAATATGTTTGCACATGCCTATCTTATGTCTAACTGCAGATGATTTGGGGCAAGTGAGGCAAGATCACACAAAGGTTAAGGCAAGCTGCAGTCCATCTCAGGTTACTTAATATTTGAACTGTATTACTGTACAGTTACAATCTCACAATCCAACAGAACATGTTTTCATGTTTTCTTTTCCCAGACAAATGAATATCATATTAAAACTTAATAATTCAGTTTCTCCTCTGGTGCATTTCATTAGTATTCCAGTATATACATGATAAAATAATGACTGTAAGTGACACCTGTGTATCTGTCAGGATATGATGTAAGAAACAGTGCAAGAATCCACAGCAGGTATTTCAACCAAAAAGAATTTAATACAGAGAATTTTGTGGGTGCAATATTGGTTGAAGGGTTGGAGACACAGAATGTAAGGAATCTTCAAGTATGCATCCTTTATGTTTACATCTATGAAACTTATAGCTAAATACAAAAATATGGAATCAGATAAAAATATTCATATATATCAGGTCTTGCTTACCAGGCATCAGAAGTGTAAGAAAATTATCTAAATTACCCTTTCTTTCAAATCCCATGAAGAGTTTGAAATGTATGACAAAGTCCAACTGATGTTATGCAACACCACATATAAGACTGTCTTCTAGGACAGACACCATTATGGACAGTTCATGTTTAAGAGTCAGCTCAGTAACTGTAAATGCGCTAGTTGTATAACAATCACCAATAAGTATGTCAAGGTTATTTCCAAATGGGTGGTTGATTCCAATTGTGTGAAAGGATTTCTATTTTAACAACAAAAGGATTACTTCAAACTATGCTTAGGAATTAAATGCAAATTCTAAAACAATATGCAATACCATAAGAAATGGTCATAATTTACCTGAAAGATTAGTACGTATATTAATTAATAAATATGTTTATCATATATTAATAGTGTTCTTGTTTAGTTGCTCATTTCTCTTTATCAAGAACTGATGAAGTATTTAGCAAAACATAGCTAAAGGCAACTTCTTGCTCATTCCAGTTTTCTATTTTGTCATTCTGTCCTTGGAATCTGAATTGTCCTCCCAAAGTAGTAATTTTCTCCTGAGGCAGTAGTACTTAAAAGTTTATCAATCCCAGGACCTCTCAGATTTCCTATGCACTAATTTCCTTAAAACTCTAATGGCTGCTATTTTCCTTTATTACTGATTCTATTACTACTGGTTGTATCTTTTACCTATCTCAGTCTCCTTGCATTTGTTAATTCATTCTTTATACTTCCCTGCTAAGTACATGACACTTCTGTCTAGTTACGAGCACTGCTTTTCTTTAACAATTTGTAATTTGTTTTTGTTGTTACACTGTTCTGTATTGGACTCAGTTCTTATGGGCTACCTTTTCATAATTACAACCAAAAGCTGTACCTTTATAAGCACCAAGATTTTGATCAAAATTGGTTGTATTTAATCAAGTTAAAATGTTGTGTACCTCCTCTACTGAATATGTGATGTTCTGCATGCAGTTCTTAAAGTTGCTCTCTCTTTGATTTCCTCTGCTAAAGGCTAGTTTTATATAACTTGATATTCAGGGGCTAGAGCACTGGTCACATTTTGTGTTAAGCTGGGATTATGTTTTCCAAAATCCTTTTCCTTATATGGTTTTCAGGAGAGTTGGCCAAAAGAGAAGTATGCATGAGATTTGGAAAACAGGAGTGCAGTAGGGGCTGTGACTGGAGATTATCACACACCTGTGGGCTCCCATCTCTCGTAGCTCTTCTTAACACTTCTTTCTGACTGCTGACCTTGTTGACCAACAGAAGCCCCAAGTTTACCACCATATGCTTAACTGTGGAGCCACAGAGATTAAAGCTACCCATAGGTAGCAGATTCTCCTAGATCTCACCCTGTGTTTCTCTGTCTCTGGTGCACATTTGTAAGTGGAAGTGCTTGTGTTTTCATATTGACTTCTTTTATTCAATTAAAAGACTAAATTCTTTTATCTCCTAATTCTCCTTCCAGGCTTTTTGCTGTCCAAGCTCCACTCACAGGTTTCAAAGGTCAGATCATAGTAAATAATGCTCAGAGTGATTCTGCTTTCTTGACTGAATCCTGACTAAAAACTCAGGCTGTATAAATATGGTATTAATGCTTTAATTTATGTCAATTTCTCCCCAGGGTATACAAATGAACAATCCTTACCAGTGTAAATTGATGACTACTACAAACCTCACTCTAATGACCTCATATTTCCATTGATACAAACTTTCTTAAGTACATGGATGCTTAAGTCCCAGTGACTTACTTCATCACGTCATCTTTACTCTCAACAAAATTGGAAAGCCAATTCACTCTTACGCCACAGTAAAGCATGGTAAGGACACTTCTAGTAATACTTGTCGCTCTAGAGTCATCATATCACTTTTTCTACTATTTATGTTCCTTCGTATATTTTTTTCAAATCTCCCTTTTAATTCATTTCCTTTTCTAAAAATTGCAGAATAAGAAATAATGAATACATACAAAAGCACCTAGAATGCAAACTGATACCTTTGTTTTTTAATTCTAAGTATTCATAGCTTGATCTCCCATTGTTGTTGACACAGCTGAAATATTTTTAGTTAACAGAAGCACTTAACTTTCTAGCTTCAGTGTTTAAACTTTTCCAGAGATAGGTTTAAGGGCTCAACAAGAGGTTACTGTCCATATGTTTAACTTTTTTCTAACAATATCAAGGTACCGTGCACTGCATTTGATAGCTGAAATTAACAATAAACATTCTAAGAATACATTTGATCCATATATTATCCAAGAGATATTGATCCAAGAGAGTAGAATCGGTATAAATAGGAAGTTTCACCTGAGTATAACATACAGATCTCTAGGTTTAGTCGTAAAGTATATAGCCAAGCTTACACTGATACTAAGTTAATATTAAGAAATCTATCAAGGGCATTTGTTGCATTTATGTAACCAACTACTCCAGCTACCATCAAGATGAAATGTCTGATGGTCGTTTACACTTATATACTGATACACTGTAAATCTGCCATATTTCATGTGCTTTGGCAAAGCCACTGACAGGAGGATCAAGAAGATATGTGTTCACCATCTACCTTTATCACCATCTACAAAGAATGCTTTGGAAGATTCTTGATCAGAGGAATCAGACAGGTATATAATTTGCCTTTTATATGCTACTTCTAAAAACAGCACATTTACACAAAGATCTAAATGTGCAAAGATAACAACTGTCTCTTTGAGATAAATTTTTTGTTTTCTCCCTAAGCCGGAAGTTGTCCTTGCCAAAATATATGAGGTACTATGTCATTCCACACTTGGAAATATGGTTCGTACCTAATAGGAGTGATAATTGGTAACCAAAGGTTTAAAAATCCCTGTCTGACATAGAGATGACTTAATTGAGATGGCTTAGGGTAAGGGAACCTGTTTTTAAAATCATAACAAGCCAAGAAAGCTATCTTTCCTTGCTTCTCAACAGATGTTCCTGGAAGCCTCTTACTCAACAGTTATTTCAAAGCATTATATGAATGAGACATTCTTTGTTTTGTTTTGTTTTTTCCTTCTCACAATGAATAAAACCAATGAACACTTATAGGAACTGAAAAAGCAAAACCTCCATTTTCCACCTCCTGTACAGAGAAAAATCCAGTTCTTCCCTTCTCTAGGTCTTTTCCCTGTGATGTCCCCTTTACTATTCATACAAAACACTGACACTTCTGACACTTCTGGTCTCCAAATGTGGGTGGGGTTTTCAGCACAAGAACAGGTAATTCTCAGACACCAGCAGGGTGTCGGAGAATTCAACTCAATTCTGACATTTCCAAGAGTGAGCATCGGATCCCGCAGGTTGAGGAGGGCTCAGTCCCGCACCACGCTCTCCACACTGCCCTGGAGATGCCTGTCACCAGCCCAGGTTACCACTCATGCTTCTGACCAACTGGCTATAAGCTGAGGGTTCCAGTGACCGCCCCCCTAAGGTTCTAGAATTTGTTAGGATTGTTTGCAGAACTCAAGAAAACGCATTTACCAGCTCATTAAAAGATGTGATAAAGGAAAGCCAGCTTGTGGCAACAACAGCACGCCACTCAGGGTCCCACCACGCCGCGGCCCTGCGGATGTCATCGCAAGACGAGCTCGCCGAAATGGCCGCGTCCAGTCAAGGAAACTCTGAGGGAAATTTTGAGTCACTGGACCTTGCAGAATTTGCTGAAAGGCAACCATGGTGGCGCAAGCTGTTTGGGCAGGAATCCGGGGACTCAGCCGAAAAGTACAGTGTGGCAACCCAGCTGTTAATTGGAGGTGTCACTGGATGGTGCACAGGTTTCATATTCCAGAAGGTTGGAAAGTTGTCTGCAACAGCTCTGGGAGGTGGATTCTGTCTCCTTCAGCTTGCAAACCATACTGGGTACATCAAAGTGGACTGGCAGCGAATAGAGAAGGACATGAAGAAAGCCAAGGAACAGCTGAAGATCAGGAAGAGCAGCCAGATACCCACGGAGATCAAAAGCAAAGCAGAGGAGATTGTGTCATTTGTGAAGAAGAATGTTCTAGTGACTGGTGGGTTTTTCGGAGGCTTTCTGCTTGGCATGGTATCCTCAGGAGAATGACTTCACTTCCATTATTCCTGGTTTTTCCAACCAGCAGCCTCTTTACACCATCATAGGACACCGAGTCTTTCCTCCAGTTCTCCTGTGCCTTCCTCCCAGCTTCTATAGGCATCTGTTGGTACAAGTTGATAGGACCCCACTGTGAGCTTGATGGCAGTGCAAGAGACGACACACGTTAGTTTTCTCTCCCACCATACTCCCCACTT
This sequence comes from Manis javanica, assembly GCF_040802235.1. Classification (NCBI taxonomy): domain Eukaryota; kingdom Metazoa; phylum Chordata; class Mammalia; order Pholidota; family Manidae; genus Manis; species Manis javanica. The sequence goes on from NC_133158.1 coordinate 186,381,756, forward strand.
GACTAATTGTAGGACAGCAAGAATGTTCCTTTCCCCCATACAAGACGACTTACCAGAACTTGGTGCAATATGGTCACCTTAGAGGATGAACGGACGCTCAAACGTTGTTCCAAATTTGATTTGGAAAAGAAATAAGCATAGATACCTTATGTGCTGCATGGAAAGGAACTGAATACATTTGCCTTCAAGCATGAAAGATTTTGGCATCTTGGTGTCTATTTCATTTTTAGTTGGTTTTAGATTATATAATACTATTTATACCTCTTATAATTATTCTGACAGAAATGGCAGCATAAGCACTGTAATTGAAATATCTGAATATGGGATGAACTTGTGATGACAGTATATATACTGAGCTGAAGGTATTGTGTTTGGTGGGAAGGTCTTGAGGGAAACCAACCAACAGATACATTATAGGATATACAAAATTAGTGAATCATTTAGAGCCACTAAGATGATCCAGGAATATTTTCTGCCATACAGGATAATGCAACTCACGGCTATTTTTCAAAGGGTTTATTTATGGCAAAACAAGTGACTATAGTTGAGAGAAGGAAGAGTTCTTGGATTTGTTCTTCACAGTAAAGGTTTTGAGCTTTGAAATGTGAAATATTCTTTCAAAACATTAGGGGTGACCATAGCCCTGCTGTGTTAATTCCAGTATTTCTTTATCCAATTAACATGAACCATGTAACAATTTGAACCATAATTTTAAAAAGGTAGCATTCTTGGCATTCAGAGTGGAGAACAGTAGCAATAGCATGTGTGGAATAAATTATTTCCATTATCAAATGTAATCTCCTGTCTCACAGTGATCCCAACCCTTAGAATTATTCTTTAAAATGAAAGTTTATAGACACACAAACACACAAAAAAAAATCAAAATAAAATAAAAGATGTGATAAAGGACACAGATTAAGAGAAGCATAGGGTAAAGTCTATGGGGGTCCCAAGTACAGTTCCAAGTGCATAGCTTAGTCCACATGGAGCGGGAATGTGTCACCCTCCTGGCGTGGTTGTGTTCATCAACCTGGAAGCTCTTTGAACCCCATGCTATTAGGATTTTATGGGGGATTCTTCAGGTATGTATGTTCAAATATTAACTCCATTTCCAACAAATATTAACTTCATTTCCATCTCTACTCCTTTCTCTGGAGCCTGGAAGATAGAAAGGACAGCTTAAGCTCTTCATCTCACCCTGGTCTTTCTTGTGAGGAGCCCCACTAGGAGCCATCCAGGAACCTATTCAGAGTCACCCTAATAGAACAAAAGATGCTCCTATCGTTCTTCTCACTTCGGAATTTACAAGTGTTTTAGGAGCCCTGTGTCAAGGACAAGATCAAAGGCAAATAGTAGAATAGATGCTCCTGGTGTTCTTATCACTTAGGAAACTACAAGAGTTTTTGGAGCTCTGTATAAGGAATGGGGGGATGTGGTTTGGGGGAAGTAGAGACCAATGTAAATATTTGGTTCCAGTTTAACTTTGTACTCCAGGAGTGAAAGAAAATACCTTCTTGATTTGACTCAGAGGAGAAAACGGACTTCTTATCTAAATGCTCATTAATTTTTCAGCAAGAAGTTGAAAGAAATCTTGCCCTCATCTCTAGTCTGTGTATGTGCAGTAAAAGGAATTCTTGTATGTTCATCTTTCATAGAGCTTCGGTGAGCATGAAGTTAGCTAGGAAGTGATTCACTATCTACTGACTTCAGATTCTGAATCTCTGTATTTTGTTAATGGAATTGATAAGAAAAATGGGTCTCTCTCCTGGTTTTTTCTTCCTTTCCTATTTCCTTCCTACTTTACCTTGGCAGAGATTTATCTTTCGGAGCAAAGAGGAGTATGTATGTGAACTAAAGCAATGCTTATCTCCCTCTGAGGTCACAGTAGTGTGTGACTGTCCTTCTGTAACAAGAAATAATAGATTGATCATAGATGCATGATAATGAATGGATGGTGTTGGGAAACTACTATTTTTTTCACAAGCTACACAAAGTATTTGGAGGGAGGTCGTAAGTATTCCAGTTAGATACTGCAAACCAAAGTGATTTAATTTTTAATTGCAAAGATACATACTTAAAAAGTAAAATTATAAACATGTGCTAATGATTGAAATATCCCAAACTATCATTGAATAAGCTAAGTAAAAGAAAATAAGTAATTAAAGAAGATATAATCTTTAAATATGCTGATAAATCATATTTTAATATTTTTTAAAATATTTAATTTAGACTGAGGTCACTTCCTATGTAAGATACTAGCATATGAGAAAAAGAGAAAGTGATGAAGCTTCCAGAAGTCAATTCAGAATGCTCCTTCTCATTCACACCTTCATTATCACTTTGTTAATACATTTATCCTTCTCCAACTTGCCAGATCCAAAATTTGTAATCTTCCGAATTTTCCAGGTATATTGTTTCCCTTTTGCACTGTTAGAAAATAAGTTATGCTTTTCTTTCCATATAAAAGGATTAGGCCTCATTCACACTGCCACATTTAAAAGTTGTATCTTTCCTTCAGAATTAAAGGAATAATAAGATCAGCTCTTAGGTGACAACAGTAGTATATAAGTGATTGCCATAGTGTTGAGCATCTCTGTTTCTACTTCATCCAGTGTTTTATATTTAAAATACCCTTAAAGTATATATTTAAATTAACATTGAAATATTCTTCATCTTGGAATGTTTGAGAATATTATGGTACAGCCAGATGCTGAAAATACACACATTCATGATTATTTTAATTAATACTTTTAGATAACTTTGAACATTGTAACTCTAGGGGGCGGAAATCCCAGGGCAAAATACCTTGAAACCAAAATCAGTCAAAGGGAGAAATAAAGTGGGACAAACCGATTTATTTCTTACAGGCAGTTCACTTTTGCTCTCCCGTGCCTCTTGCAATCTGGCTGCAGAAGAAGAGGCCCCACCCAACCTCTCTGGTACAGATAAGCCCTCACTCACCCTTGTAATTACCTATTGATATGGAGATGGACTACTTCTCTCTCCTTGCAAACACCTACTGTGAGGAGATGCACTAAAGCCAGGTGAGAAATTCTGGAAATATTGCAATTTCACCCACAAACATATATTTTTTATTGAATTACTGCTGATACACAATCATATTGGTTTCAAGTATACACCAAAGTTGTTCAACAGTTACCCATGTTATTAAATCTTCATCCCAACTAGTGCAGTTACTATCTGTCAATACTGGAAGATGTTACGGAATCATTGGCTATATTCTCCATGCTGTACTACCATCCCCGCAACTTATATTATGATTGAGAATTTTTTTTAATATTGTAAAAATACCCTAAACACAAAATAATGTGCTGTGTATTCAGTTCTAAAGGACATATATACTCAGAATAAAGCTAAGGGGAAACAAAAATAATAGAGTTTGTATCTAGGTTGTAAATTAAACTACATTATTTTCCTTTATATAACTTTATTTTACTAATATTCTACAATAGGATTCTTGACTTTTGTAATGAAATATACCTTAAATTTTATGTTACTGTTACAAGTATGTTAAAACAATAAAATCAGTTAATTTTGTAAGTATTCACAGCATGTGAAATACACTAAAAATGGAAAAGAAACATATTACACAGTATAGAAAAAGTTACAAAAGTTGTTTTACTTAAAACACACTATAATTTATACTTGGATATACAACATGAAAATGCTGATAAAAGCTTTAATTTGTCTAAGTAGGTTTTAGGGATATATTAATCTATGTCTCACTTGATAAAAGAATTAACTGTAATAAGGTTTATTGATTTGCCCAAAGTCATATTGGTATTTAATGCTTTAAGTACAACTAGAAACTTGTTTTCAAGATTGCATGTGCAATTCTTTATGTACTATATTGAATTTAATTTGAAGAAGAATAAGAAGTGGTTAATTGCAGTGTAGAGAATAATCCTGCATACTAGTGAATTGCTCAAGTGATGTTAGTAAGGGTAAAATCCCAGAAGCTAAATAAAGTGTCCAATGATTTAATTCTGAAAATTTTAGAGTGGAAATATAGACACAGTGTAGTGGAAAGGTAATAAGTTGAAATGAGACAAACTGTAATGGGAAACCTGATTATACCACTGAATGTCAGTATGACCTTGGGTGAGTTGCTAGGTGTCTCAACTTGAGTTTAATTTGAAGATGAGCATGGTGATTCCTACCACACAAGATAGTTCTGAGTATTAAATGGTGTACAAAGGTAGACTGCTTCATATATCCTGACAAGCATTCCATAAATGTCAGTTTTCTTCCCAGTCTTGCTACCTTTCTGTATATTCAGTGATTCATTAATACCTTTTTCTTTTATTTATGCCAGAAATTTCAATAAATTTTATGGATACAAACACAAGTAAAACTCAGCTATGTCTTCCAGGAAACTCAATTCTGTATTTTGATTCTTACTAAGTTGTCTCCAATGAATCAAACTAAATTGGAACTCTCTGGGTTTTCTTTTCTTATCATTGCTGATAACAGAATTATAAACATACCTTGTCTATAACTTGGGACAATAGTAGAATAAGCAGTATAAATAAATGAATATGACTGAATCCAAATTGAGCAGTTAGATGCCATTTGACCATGTTAAAATCTAAATTTGTCATGAGAAATATATATATAAAATATCAAATATTATTTTGTATAATTGTGAATTATAGAAGCAAATGGATTTAGAGTGAATTTTAGAATGAAGGAAAACTATGACATTCATAATAATTACAAATAATCTGCCTTAAGGAAATTTTATAACCAGTGGTATTTGATGTTTTAAAACTCAGTGACTTTAGTATAAATCTTTACAAATGTAATTCAATTCTGTATATATAGTCTCTTACTGTCTCCCTATTTTTCTGAATTTGTTTCTCCAGAAACAAACTTTTCTTGTTTTCATCTGCCCTAATTTATCTGAACCTAACTGCCTCTTTATCTCTGTATTTTATTCCAAGAGTCTCCATGCCTATTTTTCTTTCTTTTTAATCTCTTTCTGTTTCTTAATTTCCTGTTTTCTTTGTATGTTATTCAATAGACAACTGCCTTTTTATCTCTATTTACCTCTCTCTTACTATTCTTGCATTTTCTCTCTGCTCTTATGTTCTTGTCTCTGCCTTATCTATCAAGTAATGAGAACAGTGATAAATAATAGCTGCCATAGAGTGAGCATATACTACATATAAAACAAGTAAGAACATATGTGAAACAATCTTAATTGTGTATTATTATTTTCTATATGTCAGAGTTTTGAGACTAAGGCTTAGAAAATAAACTCAATCAATTAATTTGCTCACAGTGAGCAAGGAAGCGATGATGACAATGACTGGCTGTGAGTTCAGAATACTCCAACATCCCCCTATAGGGGTCAGAATGGGTTGCCCCATGGTTTGCCAGTTTGGTATGAAAATTCTTAGTAGCTGCAAATAAGGTCCCAAAGACCTAGGAAGAAATGTTGACTTCTGCCTCTAACTGCCTAAAAGAATTTAGAGGGCCTATTCCAGTGAGGGAGCTATCACCATATATACCTACATTATAATATGACCTGGGTAAGGTAGACAGGGGAGAACTCAGTAGGTCTTGTTTGGTCTAAGTCTTCTCATTATCCCATTGTTTCTGGATGACCTAGCAAACAGTTGTTTACCAAATGTTTACTCTTTTCATCTTCCTGTGAATTTCTTTCCTACCCTTTGAAGTTCCAGACCCTTCCCATTCTCTGTAGTTCAGGATGACATATATACCTTACTCTGCCTGTCTCTGCAATCTCATATTATGTGAATTCCCAAAACGTACATACTTAAATTTCATTTTTTCCTGTTAATATGTCTTATGTCAACTTAATTCCTAGACTAGCTAGAGGAACCTTCTAGGATAGAGGAAAATTTATCCTTCCCAACCCCTCTTTAGTTGGGTACTGGGTTCATAGAATTGCAATTTTATGTGCATTTTTTTCCTTCTCTTGTTTAAATCCAGTATGTGAGGTTTATTACCCTTTCCCTCTTGGATATAGTGACAAAGTAATGTTTTAAAATAGATGCTTGTAATGGTCATTTGGGCTACAAAGGGATGTATCCTGTTAAAAACAATATACGTTGTATTCTTGAGCTATTAAAAAAAGAAAGGGACTATTTAAGGAGAAAGATAAACAAGTGAAAAATGGAATGGAGAAGAAAGAAGTCATGGCAACTGAGAAGACAAGAGTAAGCAAATACTATAAAGAGTATTTGAAGAAAGTAACTTCTAGGAGAAGAAAATTCAAGTCCTCTTTGAAAGACAGCATTTGAAGATTAGGGCCCTATTTTCCACTTATAAGATCAGCCTATTAAGAGTTCATAATAAAAGAGCATCAGACCCAAGAACACGCCAACATGTGTGCAACAAGCAGTGTCTACAGGCTGAACTGATATATTTGTACTATAATTAAATAACACTTTACTATATTTAATGTGATTACTCTGTTTTGTGTACAGTTGGCTCTTGAACAAGGCAGGGGTTAGGGGCACTGATGCCTCATACAGTCAAAAATCCACATATAACTTTTGACTCCCCTGAGATTTAACTGCTAATAGCCTACTGTTCATCAAACTCCTTACTGATATCATAGCCAGTTAGCACATATTGTGTATGTTATATGTATTTATATACTGTATTCTGACAATAAAGTGAGCTAGGGAAAAAATGTCTTTTCAAATCGTCACAGATCTCCAAAAAACTTTTCCAATATATTTACTGAAAAAATACACATGTAAGTAGACCCACAAAGTTCAAACCGATGCTGTTCAAGGGCCAACTATATTAATAAAGCATATGATACTGTGGTTATTAAAATACAATTCATTTAAACATATTTTTGAAAGCAACTGCTCTCAGGTATGCAACTTGATGTTCTTTAATGTTAAAAAGTGGTCTCTTTATTCTGAATCTGGTTTTATACTCAGGTTTAATTATACTAATTCTTTCTAACGTAGCTTGAGTTATTAGAATGCAAAGCCTTTAGGCATAATTTGTGTTTGACACTGATGTAAATTGCTTTTAGGCTCTCTCCTAGCAACTCTGTTTACACATCTCACTTTTATTAGAAGCTATTAGGGCTAATTAAAGAAACAGACTTAATTTTCCTTTCAAACTCTGCATCAGTAGAAGCTCCAGGTGTTATTACTTCTGAGTCTCTCGTCATATTATTGAATAAGAAAGAGAAAATATTAATTCCACAAGCAACATCTTTAGATTTCAGTATATGATATATTCATGAGTAAATTTTACTAGTTGGAAGGAGATTATATGAATCTCTTTGTTAAATAGGAATGAAATACCCAGTCATATTTATTTCTTTATGGTTAAGATTTAGAAAATGATAGATGTAGTTTTCCATAGCTATGGAAATCTGTCTTTAGCACCAACTCATTTGAAAGAATCTGTAGTTTTATCATGGATCATTACATTTTGAGCAACATTTTAAAACAGAAAAATAAAGGGACTTTTCAAGCAGTGATTTTAAATTGTTTTCGTCACCAAGGCAAACTAAATTTGCTACATGTAGATGAATGGTTTTATGATGATTCTGAATACTTCCTTGCTATAGAATCAAGGCTACACTAGTAAAATGAGGAAGAGTAAATAGGAAAGTCAATTTTTGTTCAATTCCTGGAGTCCAAATTTGAGCACTGAAGTGCTGGGTACAGGATCATTTGTAAAGAAATGGCAATATTTTGGTATTAACTAATAAGAGATCCTGAAATCCACCTATTAGGGTAAGGAATGAATATCAAAATCTCCCAGAAGATGATTTCATCCTGAAAGTGAAGGGGTAGGAAAAGATATTCCAGGCAAATAGAAATGAAAAGAAAGTTGGTGCAGCTATATTCACATCAGGAAAAAAAGGACTTTTAAGACAAAGACTATAACAAAGGACAAAGAAGGGCATTACATGACATGAAGGGATCAATCCAGCAAGAAATTATAACATGTATAGATTTATATACACACCAAATACATAAAGCAATTATCAACAGACCTAAAGGGAGAAACCAAAAGCAGTATAATACTAGGGGACTTTAACACCCACCTTAAATCAAAGGATAGATCATCAAGAAAATCAAAAGGTAAATATTGGGACCTTAAATGACACATTAGAGCAGAGGGGCTTAATAAATATTTTACAGGAAATTCCAAGTGCCCAAGGAACATCCTCCAAAACAGATCACAGGTTAGGCTACAAAACAATTCTCAATAAATTCAATTATGTTGAAATCATGTAAAGCATCTTTTCTGTCCACTGTGGTGTGAAACTAGAAGTCAATTACAAGGAAAAATCCTGGAAAACTGCAAAAATGTGTAGATTGAACAACATGCCACTGAACAACCACTAGGTTATGAAAGAAATCAAAGGAAAATTTAAAAAATACTCAGAAACAAATGAAAATGGAAATACGACATACTAAAATCTATGGGATGCAACAAAATGATTCTAAGAGGGATGTTCACAGCAGTTCAGGCCTAGCTCAAGAAACATGAGAAATCTCAAAAAGCAATCTAATTTAACATCTAAAGGAACTAGAAAAGGAACAAATGAGACCTAACGTTAATAGAAGGAAGGAAATAATACAGATCAGAGAAGAAAAATGTGAAACAGAGACAAAAATGGCAATAGAAAAGACCAATTAAACTAAAAGCTGGTTTCTGAAAAGAAAACAAAATTGGCAACTGATTCCACAGAAATACAAAGGATCATAAGAGACTACTGAACAGTTGAATGCCAACAAATCAGACAACCTAGAAGAAAAGGATAAATTCCTAGAAATATACAATGTTTCAAGAATGAATCATGAAGAAATACAAAATCTGAATAGCACAAATGAGATATAAAGTTAGTAGAAGGAAGGAAATAATAATATTATTATTAGTTAGTATTTTACTTTTACGAGCCAAAAAAACAACAGACTCAGTGATCAAAATCTTCCCAAAGTCCACGGCCAGATTGCTTCACTAGTGAATCCTACCAGACATTGAAAGAAAATCTAATAACTATTATTCTCTAATTCTTCCAAAAAGTTGAAGAGAGAGAGAGCTTTCAAACTCATCTTACAAGCCAGCATTATCCTGATTAAAACAAACAAACAAATAAAAAATAGGCAAGGACAGCACACACACAAAAGAAAATACATGCTAATATTCCTGATGAAGATAGGTGCAAGATTCCTCGACAAAATATTAGCAAACTAAATTCAACAATATATTAAAAGGTTTATACACCATGATAAAGAATGATTTATCCAAAGATGCAAGGATGCTTCGGCACCCACAGATCAGTGAGTGTGATAATGCCACATTAACAAAATGAAGAATGAAAATCACGGTCATCTCAATCGATGCAGAGAAAGCATTTGGCAAAATTCAATATTGGTTTATGATAGAAACACTTGTAAAATGGATATAGAGTAAATATGCCTCAACCTAATAAAGACCATATATGAAAAAATCCAGTTAATATCGTACTCAATGGTGAAAAGCTGACAGCTTTTTCTTAAGATCAGGAACAGGACAAGGATAACCACTCTTCCCCACTTTTATTCAACGTAGTATTGGAAGTCTCAGGCAAAAAATATACAAATAAAAGGCATTTAAATTGGAAAGGAAGAAGTACAACTATCCTTATTTGCACATGACATGATCTTATATGTATAGAAAACTCAACAGTTTCCACCAAAAACTGTTAGAAATAATAAATGAATTCAGTAAGTTTCAAGACATAAATACAATATACAAAAATCTTTTGCGTTTCTATATACTAATAACAAATTATCAGGAAGAGAAATGAGGAAAGTTATGCCACTTGCAATTGTATGAAAAAGAATAAAATACTTACGAATAAATTTAACCAAGGAGGTGAAAGACCTGTACACTGAAAACTTGATAATAAAAAGGACCTGTACACTGAAAATATTGATGAAAGAAACCGAAGAAGCCATAAGTAAATGGGAAGATATTCTGTGCTCATGCATTAGAAGAATTAGCATCGTTAAAGTGTGTACACTACCCAAAGCAATGTACAGATTCAGTGCACGCCCTATCAAAATTCCAATGGCATTCTTCACTGATACAGAACAAGTAATTCTGAAATGTGTATGGTACTTCAAAAGACCCCAAATAACCAAAGAAGTCTTCCAAAAGAACAAAACTGGAGGTATCTTGCTCCCTGATTGCAAATTGTACTACAAAGCTGTAGTGATCAAAACAGTATAGTATTGGCATAAAAACAGACATACATTAATGGAAAAGAATAAAAAGCCCAGAATTTGAATCCACAAAAACATGGTCAAAGGAGGCAAAAATATACAATGCTGAAAGAACAGAATCTTCAATAAATGGTGCTGAACATCTATTGGAAAAGGATGAAAATGGACTGCTATATCACATCACATATAAAAATTAACTCAAATGGATTAAAGATTTGAACATATGAAAATCTCCTGGAAGAAAATAGATGGAAAGCTCTTTGAATTCAGTCTTATGATTTTTTTTTTCCTTTGGATCTTAATCTAAAGCCAGAGACAACAAAAGCATAAGCAAATTAAGTTGGATGACATCAAACTAAAAAGCTTCACAGTACAGGAAACTATTAACAAATTCAAAAGGCAACCTACTGAATTGGAGAAGATATTTGGAAATCATGTATCAGATAAAGGATGAATTACCCACTATATATGAAGGACTCTTACAACTTATTACAAAAAGACAAATAATTTGATGAAAAATGAGTAGAGGACCTGAATAGACATTTTTCCAAAGATACACAACAGCTAACAGATGCATGAAAAAAATGCTCATTACTGATCATCAAGGAAATGAAAATTAAATTAAAACTCCAATAAGATATTATCTCACACCTGACAGAATGACAAAAAGACAAGTAAAATGTACATTTTTGATGAGAATCTAAATTGGTTTATCCTCTATGGAAATCAGTGTGGAGGCTCCTCAAAGAATTTAAAATAGAACCACCACATGATCCAGCACTCCCACTTCAGAAATTTATGCAAAGAAAATGAAAACATTAATTTGAAAAGATATATGCATTTCTATGTTTATTGTTGCATTATTTACAATAATCAAATATGGAAACAACCTAAGGGCTCTATATATATGTGTGTGCGTGCACACGCACACACACACACACACACACACCATGGAGTACTACTCAGCCATTAAGAAGAATGAAATCTTGTCATCTGGGACCACATGGATGGACCTTGATGGTATTATGCTAAGTGAAATAAACCACAGAAAAACAAATACTGCAAGATTTCACTTGTAAGTGGCATTTAAAAACAAGACAAACAGATAAACAAACAAAGTGCAGCCTCACAAATACAAAGAAGAATGTGGTAGTTGCCTGATGGGGAGGTTGGGGTAAGTAGCAAAATGGGTAAAGGAGATCAAGAGGTACAAACTATCAGTTATAATATAAGTAAGTCATGGGATATATTGTACAGCATGGATAATAGAGTCAATAATATTGTATTCATGTTGTATGGTGACTGATGGTAACTAGATTTATTCAAGTGATCATTTCACTATGTACACAAAATCAAGTCACTACACTGTACACATAAAACTAATACAATATTTTATGTTAATCATACAGTAAAAAAAAGAAGTGCTTTGTCTAGTATGTTCAACAGCTGTTCTTCCTTGGGGAGTTTCTATCGACAGCCTTATTTACTTGATATGGAACATAATTTAATATTTTTCAGCATTTCTTGATTTTTTGTTGAAAAATAGATGTCTTAGATAATGTAATTGAGAAGTGTAAATATTTGCTTGATATGGAACATAATTTAATGTTTTAAATTATGTGTAGATATTAGACTCCTTCTTCCTCAGGTTGTGTTGTTAACTTTGTTGTTTTTGCTATTTGTTTAGTGACTGTCCTGAAGTGACTCTATCAAGTGTATTCCCTGACATTTGTAGCTGCTGAAGTCTCTGGTCATTTAGCTTAGTGGTTAAGTGATGATTAGACAGATTTGTTTAAGTGCTTTGAATCAATAAAACCCCCCGATTTTGTCAGGGTTGTTTCTGGCATGGGGTGATGTGTTAAATGCTCTATAGGCAGTTTATCACTGCTTTAGCTTTCACTTCCTGCTTGTATAAAGCCTCACAGTCAGGCACAAGTGGAGCATCAGTGTATTCTTTGGGCTTTTCTGGGCATGCACACAACCCTGCACATGTGCATGACCTTCTAAATCCCTAGGAAAATGAGGTGTCCAAACCATTATGGACAACTTCTTCCTCATATCTAACTTACAACGTTTCACTTTCCCTTTGTTTGTCTCAACTGGTATTGTTTCCTTTCTCTACTGTGATGTTAAATAATTGCCATAAGTTTTTCAGTAACTACCTGAGGGAGGGAACTTTCTCCATGGAGCAAACTCAGAATCAGACAATCAGACCTGGGAATGGGACTTTCACAAGGTGCTACCATACGGTAAATAGTGCCGAGTCATCAAGGATGGAGCTTTGGGATGAGCTGTGCGATAGCGCTCCCCCAACCCCCAGTGATTACTAGGTTGCTGGGTTGCTAGTTTCACAGTTTTCATGGTTGTGAGACAGTCATTTGAAGGCTACCATGGACTTGGGGAGAGGAAGACGGGAATAGGACAAGTTAAAATGTCAAAAACTGACCGTTTTTACAAAAGCTTAGCTTTTTGTAGACCGTTTTTACAAAAGTTATAATTGAATACTTAACTCCTTAGATTGTTGCAAGCCTTTGGTTATCTAGAATTCTGAGAAAATGATTTTGAAACATTTTTTCAGTTTTGTTATGACTTTTATGAAGCTATAAGTTTTTGCAAGGACTTCCTCTGCTGTTCTGGAAATTCTGCCTTTCTCCTGAGTCTGTTATAAATACGTAGACTCCGAATAATTTCCATTTGTTGAAAAATGTACAATTAAATAATTTAAAGAATTATCTTACAGTAAAATTTGGATGTTTTTCCCTAAGATATTTTGTATCTGAATTCTAAGACTAATTTCTCAGGTCTCCCTCCAAATCACTCTTCACCAAAAGGTATGCAGTATGCAGGCAGAATAATACATCTATATGCAATATGAAATAGTCTGTTACTTATCTGTATATGTATTCATTAATATACTTATTTAAAATATTTATTGAGAAACCAAAATATTCTAGACACTGGCAAAATCATGGTGAATAAACTATGCTTTCATTGCCCTAATGAATTTTTGATTCTGTATTTTCAAGTAGATAATGATACTGGAAAATTCTTCCTTTGTTTAACTCTTTCTCATTTCATAGAAAAGTCCATATGTGCCCTCATTTTCACTTTTGATTTCAAAACAGTTTAAAATGTAAAAGTTGTGTATATTCTCAGAAACAAAATCTTCAGTACACAGCAAGTAGATATCATGTAATTCTTACTGAGAATGTTTCTTTGTCAGTGTCTCGAGTTGAATAAGGTATAGCCTCTTTTAAAGGAAATAATCAAATTATTGTGAACTTTCAGTCTTACAAAGAATTTTAATTAAGATATTAAATAAATGATGCTTTACTCTCATATAAACTTAAGAGCTAAGGTTTCTATTCTGCTTTAAAATCAAAACATATTTACAAATTAAATACTAATATAATTAAAAACAATTAAATTTCAATTAGTTCATTAATTTAATGTTATGAATGATATGCTGAACCCAAATTTTTGATAGAAGCTTGACTATGATATTGAGATCTACAGCAAAAGTGATTTTTCACATTTGTCATATCTGAAATTGTGGGTGACATGTGATGCTTAAATTTTCTTGCCTTTAAAAAAATCTTGGACTATTTTAGAAGCTTCATTTGTACACCATCATAATGTCATTGAAGCTTCACTTGACATGAGACATTATATTGATGTCACATATCCACTGATCATTTCTCATTTATCCTTTTAAAGTCAAAGTAGAATTACTTTTCACCAAGGCAGTTAATAGCACACCAAAAAGAGACTTTAAAATTATATGGCATTGCTTAGTTACAAGGTAAAAAACCATATGACCAGAATATTATAACAAATATCAAAGAAAAGTCATGTCTTTCTCCATGCTAGTAGTACTATAAAGCTTTTAAAAAGAATGAACTAGATTTTCATCCATGGACATAGAATGAGGCAAAAGATATAAATTGCTAAGTGAAAACCTAATATTGAATAAAACTGTTTTATTTAATATATTACATGCTATGTAATATATACTGCTAAATAATAATGTACTAAAGACTGTATACACCAAATATGGATAATACACACACATATATAATAGCTAGAAAATAAATTCCAAACTGTTTACTGTCTTTATTATTTTACTCTTGGGGAATAAGAATGGTGGAAGAGCTGAAAGTTTACTTTTGTTTGTAAAAAAATATTTCATACAGAGAAAATAGAATTTTAATTTCATGGTACTGCAGAATTATCTTACTGAAATGAATATTGACATTTATAAGCTAATTAATTATCTGGAAAAAACACTTAATAATCTTTAGATAAGAATGATGAATATTGATTGATTGTTCACAAACTAGCTCAAACAATAGCAAAAATATTTAAGTATTTCCCAAAGTATCTTTACTACATTCCTTTACTTTTGATGACCATGCAATTATTTGCATAGGTTTAAGAATATATCCCTTTCCTAAATGAATATACTTGGATATATCAAGTATATGACTGCACTGTCAGAAATATCATTAATTATATATGATAAATACACCATAGGATCTTGCTATTCATTTGAAAATAATATCTACAAATTCTTTCCAGGAAACAGATCTATAATCTGCTCTAGTATTAAGGGAATCATAGGCTTAAGATAATAAAGAAGATCATCTCTGGCAGGACATAATATTAATAACCTTGAGATCTCAGAAGGAGATACCTCTATAGGTACTTTAGTTGAAACAGAAGAGTTGAACTCAATGGCTCTTGGTTTCTTATCTTTTTAGTATAATGGGGTGGCAAAAATTTATAAATACAATATTAATATTTGGGTATTATTATTTTCCAGACATGAATTAACATTTGCTATGAACAGTATTCATTTTCATTTAAATAGAATTGTAGTACATCAGTGCAGAGTAATGTAGAGTTCTGGTATCACATTTAAGACAATATCCCTCCTGCCCTGTATAAAAATACTGTTTTTATTAATCATTATTTCTCTTATTTATCAATAAGAGTAAGGATAGTTTCAAGACTATGCACATTAAGTGTGACTTTCAGTGAAATTCCTTGAAGTCAGACAAGGGATAATCAATGCAATTGTGATTAAAATAGCCCATGTTAGGCAAGTTGCTGAGTAGTAACTCAGATCTCCTAGGATTTTTTTACGTAATCTCAAATCAAATTTGCAGCTTTCTTTCAATGTTATATCCATAAAAATCTTGCTGAGTGATGAATATCATAGCTCTTTAGGCTTTTGTACCTGCTTTGAAAGGATAGTAAAGGCTCAAATAAAATTATTGTAGGCACTTGAAGTTTCTCACCTGTGAAAGGCAAAACGCTGCAGTAAGAGTCCTCGGAGACCACTATAAAAGACTCATTTGCAAATAAACCCAAGCGCCTAAGAGAGAACTTTTAAAATACATTTAGATGTTTTATTTTTGAATTTTTTATATTATCATAACAGTTTTGAAAACAATTTTTCCTTCTTAGGCATGTCTTTGGGAAGTCACAATTCTGTGAAGATAAATACATCTTTTAAAAAATCTTTTATCTCAATAAAAGCTGTAGATCAGTTGAAATGAAGATTAAAGAAGAAATTAGGAACCATTAAGCTTGAAGTAGGTTGACTATAAGAGGCCATTATTTTGAGTGCCTAACAGAATGCTGAGCTTCCTGGCAACTGGCACTCTACCTCTCCTAATGAAAAACATTTTTTTATTTTTACTGTGTGCTACATTTTTCATTAGTATTTCCATCTTCACGTATTTGTTATTTCTTCATCTTTATAATTTCAACTCTATTTTTTTCTTCCAGACTAGTTTGTTCTCACTCCCACATTACTTTCTAATTCTCATTTATATTCTTTTTGCCAGCACCCCTTATTCATTTGTAGACATATTAACATTAAATTAAATAATTCATTTAAAATCTGTTTCTATCTCAGGAATGTAAGTTCTGTGTTGTTATGGACCTTTCTTTACTACTACTTTCTTCTCATTGCCCAAAACTTTCCCTTATAGAGAGAGAATTCTCAAGAAATCTCACATCAAAGACATGTAGTTAGGTCATCATACATTTATTATCTCATTAAAAAAGATACACAGGAAAGTCAGAAATGAGGAAAGTGACCTCCCTAGGCCCTGTTTTAGTGAGAAGGGTCAGTTGGTGATTAGACTTTTTTCACCTCGAGTAAAAATAAAATGTCTATTTGTATTTGTGCTTTCAACCTATTTCAAATATGGGTATGCATTGAACATAAGAAATACTTAATCAATATTAACAAAATTAAGAAATAGACATATTGGCCATCTTCCTTTTCGGGTCCATGGAGACAACTATAATTCAAGGCCGGGTCAACCACATATTACTCATACATTCTGATTCATTAAAATTGAGGAAAAATAATAATAATCATGGAATGAGCTCTGAACCTCTCTACACTGACATTCTTTTAACTTCATATTGTACACTTGTAAAGGGGCACTTACTGAAATTCATATTTATGATGGAAAAAAATTATACTCCTTACTGGAAAGACATTACTCATTTATTTTAAATCAACACAGTTATAGAACTGACTTGCTTGCTTAAACTATTTTTGCTATAGATAGGTTGCTGCATTTACAGAAAAAAAGTTGAAGACTAATAAAGTTTTTAAAAATTATGTCAGATCAAGAGATATTAGAGTCCAGAGAGATGTCATAAGGGGGATTTGTCCATTGAGTTGGTCTTTTCATGGTGACATGACTTGAGTTATATTTTAAGGTTTGATTATTAATTTAAGGCTAGTATTTCTCTCTGGATTATGGGTGGAAAAGTGATCATATTGAAGAGTATCAAGTCATACTAAGCAAACTTTTAAGGAATAATAAATAGTATATGTTTGTGAGGACTCCAAAACATTTAACTGTTACTTCATGAATTATCACTGTGTAATATAAAACCTACACTTTGGTTTATATTATCCTGAAGCCTTCTTGATAGGCAAAGACACAAGCAAAATATTAAGAGATGTGAACCAATGACAGTAGTGATATAACTTGATATCCTTTCAAGAGAATTTGGAGCAATTGAGCATGACACTCAATTTTCCAGAGAGTACTAGACATATATTGGCAAGTTATTTTTTCATAGACATTCAATTTTGTAAGCCCTGTGAATACTTTCTAATTCTTACTAACAAAAGTTTTCCTTTAAGAAGTGTATTCATGAAGAAATAAATGACACTAACTTTGTAATTTGAGGAGAGCTTAGTAAAGAATGATTTTTTAAGTAGGGCAGGTGGGAATAAAAGAAACCAATAATGAATAACTAGGGAGCCCTAGGTTTGCAATAAGGAAATCCACCCCTATGCCTCAAGTTATCAGCACCTGGAGAGCTTAGTTTTCATTAAAAGAATTTAGCCAAACTGCAGCAATCTTACAGGAATGGATTCAGGGGAAATATTCCATGACACGCTCTAGTCCCATCTGCTTTCTTGCTAGTATCTCTTGTTAGTTCAATTGGATGCCAAGAGCAAGGAGTTCCTTTGATGTATTCTGTAAAAATCAGTCTCTCAGCACAGGGCATAAAAGTGAAGACTGGAGAGTGAATTTGGTGAAGCAGAGAGGAAATATACAACCTGTATATATTTGACTAAGTTGTATCTACTAAAATGATTGTGTAAAACAGACTATACCTTAGATACCTTGATTTAAGCTATTCAAAATCTATTTTAGTGAACAATTTATAGATTATTATTTAGTTTCAATTAGTTCTCTAGAGGACTAATCTCATTCACTCTGTGTCAGTTTTTCCAAATTGTTTTATTAGAAGGCAACATTTATAAGGTTCCTTATAATGTGTTCCTTTATGTTATCCTTTACATGTGCGGATTAAAATTTCCACAGCTTTAAGTTAGGAAGCATTAACACACGTGTGTGCGCGCGCACACACACACACACACACACACACACACACACGACAAACATAAGAGTCTCCATATATTTCATCCTGATGTTTGACTGCACAAGTGCTCCTTACAAAGCTTTATTTATTTTCCTTTGTGTGTTAGAATCTATTAATGTAATCTGTCAGTCATCAACTGTACAGTGTTCTCATTGTAGTGACTACATTTCAAATATTTTAAGCACAGCTGAATTTCATTTTTCTTCAAAATGCTTTTCACTTTGCATTTACTATTGGCTCTGCAGTGGTGTTATTTCTCAGGCAAACAAGAAGCTACTTCAAATGTAAAGGCATTATTTTCACTTCCACTATTTCAAAGGATCAAAACCAAGTTTGCTTTTAGTAGGACGTGAAGAAAGCATTGCCTTGAGCTTGGTAGCCTGGAAGTTCTACTTACCCCCTCACAGATGCTATGTCATTAATGACATAGTAGGTATGACATACATCTGATTTTATTAGGTATTCAATGTCGTTATTCCAAATGGTAATATATCTCTAAAATGTGTCAACATGGTTAGAATTAAACGATTGAGCCAACGAAACCTAAATATCCCCTACTAGGCATTAAAACACATCTTAAATCTTCTCAGCTTTAGGTTACCTCTAGTAATGGAAATAAAGAAACGCAAAAGAATTAATAGTCTATAAATTATTGTATTTTGTTTAAAATGGCAAGTGGTGAATAAAAGTCATTTAGCAAACTAAAAGTTTTTGAAATCCAACACAATGAGATAAACATTTTAATTTGGGGCATGTGAATAAAGTAAATGGCTTATACAATTTTTCAGTTCACCTCACGACTCCCTGACACACACAGATCTGTGGTTTACTGTAAATGCATGTGACTTGCTATTTTAGGGAATCATATTTATTGAGTAAACTTATTTAGTGATAGCAGTAATAAACATTTATTTAGAAAGAAAGAGTACTAAGAGTTTTTAATGTCTTCAGTAATTATTTTTTTTAAAATTTTCACTGAAATGATCAATAGGTGTAGAGCAATGGTATTAAAAGGTCAAAAGAATGCCATAAGAATATGTTGAATAGAGTGGCCATGGCCTTAACAGATGAAAAATTCACCAAGAAGATTAAACTGCCTGATATGCAGCAGTCATAACAGGCCATTAATTTTTTATATTAATTAATTTCATAAAAGAAACGTTTATTAAATGGAGTTTCCAAGAATAAGAGAAATTTCCTTTAGTTGTCAGTGAAGTTATTTGTCATGAGATGTGTTTGGGAGTTAGTGTCAGCTGTACTATTCTCTGCCATTAGGTGTCTGCTGCCCACAATTCATTTTTTCATCTTACTCGTTCACCAACAGCCAGCCTCCCACAAATATGGCACAGTTGAGGGATTTCTCATTGATCCTAACTTCCAGCTCCTCTCATGGTAAACCTGCCTATGAAAGTCCACATCAGCCCTTGAACTGTGCTTGCATTTCTCTAGACGAGGGATTTTCTTCCCAGGTGCGCTACTACCTTTAGGTAACTTTCTACCAGGTATCTCTGAAATCTGAAGCTATTCAGGGTTCTCTTTAGCCTACATGCAACCCACCTTCATCTTGTTCTGTCCAAGTTGGATTTTGTAGATCACGTTCTTTTTGGTATTTGGCAATTTATGGGACAAGAGGACATTCCATTTATACTCTACAATGTAACCATAAATAAGGTTGTTTTTAAAAATTGTTGTTGTTATTTTGTACTAAGTAACAAAGATAATTAGGTCAGTATATTGAGACCAAACCTGAATATTTAGGAAAAGCATATGGGCATAGTGCAGAAAATGCTGTACATTACACAGCTTTTTTCTTATAGCAAAATCATCTTCAAATATGTACACTAATTATAGATTGGGGGTATCTAAACAGAGAAGTAGGAGAGGGAGGTGAAGACTGCCTGCACTGTAAGAGAAAGGTGAGCCGGAGATAATGATGAGTGCGTTCAACTTCGGTTTAACCATTACTATTAATATATACAGCATAATTTTTGTTGTTGAACAAATAATTACTATCTACACATTTTTGCATGGCAACTGCAGGGTAATAGGGAATATAAAAATGAAAATGCATCGTCTTTTACCTTTATGAATTTACAGTTAGTAGGAGAGCTGGGCTAATTTTTGTGAAAAGCTAGTCCTTGTCATTAAAAAAGGGAGAGGATATATTGTGTTACATGAATCTTGGGGATGGAGAGAATGCTGTATTAAAGAGTTGGTTCTTGAGGGTAGAAATTATTCAACAAAAGAAGAGTGAAAATACTCCAGAAAGAAGAAAGAGCATGGGTGATAAGAAAATACATGGTGTACATATAAAATAAAGGCAAATAAATATGGCTAAAGCACAGACTATAAAAGGCATTAGTTGAATACAAGTTTGACTAACTTAGTAGTAACTCTTGAATATCAGGCAAAGCCATTTTATTCTATTTCCTTAGCCAAGGTTAAAAAAATGCTATAAAATGCAAAGACAGTTTCCATTAATGAGGTGAATTATTAAGTGTTTCTTTGAACAATTTTATCTCCAAAACATTTGTGTTTATTTTTCAAAACTCCTGAAAATAAAATAGACCTGAAATTATCTTAAATGTACAGTTTTACCCTTCACAGGACAGTAATCACCACACAGGTGCAATTTTAGGAATTCTAGTTAGTTCTGTGTTTCAGGGATCAATGAGAAAAATATGTGCTGAACCTCTTGTTAAGTTACTGCTCCACTACGTGAAGATGCATATGAAAATTATTTTCATTCTGTTGGTATCTTCATTAGAGATTTCAACTAGTAATTAGCACAGTTCTGACCATAGCACACAGAGAGTGTAATAGTGAATTTGCAATGGAGGTATTAAAATTCAAATTTTGGGCTTTTTACTTACACAGGCTTGTTCCAAAATCCTAGGAAGAGTTCTGGATATTTGTTCATACAGTCATATATTTTTGGAAATGTTGCCGAAGTCAGATTTTAAATGCAATCGTTAAAGACTACTATCCCTTAATGGTTTATGTTACCGTCTGTCACCTTTTCTCTCATACAGGCTAACATTGGACTAAGAAAGGACACTTTTGGGGTATCTCTGAGGAAATATTGAGTTGGGAAATATTTTGGTATATTAGGATATATCTCTGGGATTTCCAATGTTTGGCTTTAGAAATTGCCCTCCACTCTACTGACTCATCCAGCATTGTAGAACAGAACTGAAGAAATTCACCAAATATATGTAATTTTCAGTACTAGGCTCTGGAATCATGGAGTAGTACAGGAGAAAAGAAATTAAGTATATGGATCCAGAATGAATCGTATAGAATTTCTCTAGTCATAAACTGTGTTAATTGTAAGTGTATTTACTTCATTGATCCTTTGAATGGATATTCTCTCCTTGAAGATTTTCATTGTTGTTGTTTTTTTTCACCCCAATACAGACTGTCTTACTTGGCAAATTTCCACAGCAGAGAAAGTGTCTTCTGATCATCAAATTAGTTATGAAGATTTCTTCCTTCTATGGAATTTTAGTTACATTTTAGTTCATATAATCTTAGTTAATTTTAGCACTCATTATTTCCAAGTCTTCCGATGTTTTAAAAAATTGATTTTTGCCAACACTCATTCATGATAATGATTCAAAAGCTAGGAATGGAGGGGAGTATCCTTAGTGTGACAAAGAACATCTACAAAAAACTAAAACTAACATCCTCCTTAATGGTGAGGAATGAGATGCTTTCTTCTTATCATCAGAAACAGGAAAGTATATCTCCTTTTTCACTTCTGTTTAACATTATAAGTCCTAGAAAATGCAATAAGACAAGAAAAATAAAATATATAGATACCAAAAAGGAAGAAATAAAACTCTTTTTTCATAGATCACGATTGTCTATGTAGAAACTCCCAATGAATTCACAAAAAATTCATGAAACTAAAAATCAGTTATGGCAGGATTGTAAAACACAAAGTAAATAAATAAATAAATTACTTTTCTATAAACCAGCAATGAGCAATTGGAATTTGAAACTAAAAACACCATTTACATTAGCATCAGAAAATGGAGTAGTAAGGCATAAATCTAATAAATTATGTATAAGATGTGTATGAGGAAAACTACAAAACTTTGGTGAAAGGAATCAAAGAAGATATAAATAAGTGGAGAAATATTCCATGTTCATGGACGGAAAGACTCAATGTTAAAATGTCAGTTCCTCTCAACTTTATCTGTAAATTCAACATAAGTGTAACATCCCAGAAGATTTATGGATGTCTGCAAATGATTCCAAAGTTATATGGCAATGCAAAAGACCCGAAATACCCAGCATAATATTTAAGAAGAAGAAAACCAAAGAACTGATATTACCCAACATCAATGCCTACTATAAAGCTATAGCACAAAGACACTGTGGTATTGGTGAAAGTGTTCGTAGATCAATGGAATACAATAGAGCCAAGATATCGACCTATAACAATGTAGTCAATCAATCTACAAAAGGAGCAAAGGCAACCAAATTGAGACAGTAGTCTTTTCAACAAATGGTACTAAAAAGCCTGGATATCCACATATGGAAAGAATGAATCAAGACACTGAATTTATACTTTTCACAGAAATTAATTAAACTGTAGATGAAATGTAAAACACAAATTACAAAACCTCTATCCTAGGAAAATCTAGGATATTTTGGGTTTGACAGTGAGTTTTTAGATACAAACACATATATAATAAAGTACTTATATCTAGAATACACCAGAAAACTCTTAAAAATAAATCATTAGAAAATAATCAACCTCATTAAAAGGTTGTCAAAAGATATGAATAGACACCTCAGCAAAGAGTATATACAGACGGCAACTAATCATATGAAATTATGCTCAATATCAGATATCACTAGGGAATTGCAAATTAAATAACAGTGATAAAACTATATACCTATAGAATAGCTAATATCCAAAACACTAACAGCATCAAATGCTAGTGAGGATGTAGAGTATTAAGAACTCTCATTCATTGTTGGTAAGAATGAAAAATGATTTGCTACTTTGGAAAGCAATCTGGCAATCTCTTACAAAGGTAAACATATTCTTATCATATGATCCAGCAACCCCACAAAGTTGCATATAACTTGGTATTCTAAGAGTAAATCAAATCTCCTTGATTATGGCATTTTCAGTGCTGATTTTTGACCCCCCATATATGATTTGTAATAGAATACCTTTGTTCCCTGAGAATAGTAAAATATCTGCATCACCTTTAAAGCATCAATGATTAGCACATGACACATAAATTGATAAGGAATGTATTTAAGAAATGTATTACTAATATATTAATCTAGAAAATAAAGCAATACTTGTTAACTTTTGAGTTTTTATTATGCAAGTTATTTTCAAATCCTAAAAATAACTGTTAGAAAAAAATAAAACCTATTTTCTCAAGCTGCTTTCAATAAAATTGTTATAAACAAGAAAATAACTGCCATGTCACAATTTCTAAATCTGAAAACATCAAAAATTGACTAATAAAAACAAAAATCCACAACAGTAGAAAAATATAATGGAATATGAAACTGAGTTTAAAAAATGATGTACTAAAAATTAGGATTTTCTTAAAACCTAGTATAAAGAATGAGAACTTCTAACGAAATTTATATATTTGAAGTACGACCCAGAAATAATCAACTTCTTTGGAAACTAAAGGGCCAAAAATAATATTCACAATGGTACAAATTATAATTCATCAAAACTGACATGAAGCAAATACTTATTAAATATTCATTTGAAAGCTAGTATGACAAATAAGTAATCCCAAATAAAATTTTTCAGTAAAATTATGAAGATAATGTTTAGGTTAGTTGTAGTTGAATTTTTATGAAAAGAAATTAAATTGGCTTAGTGGAATTTAGCTGAAAAAATTAAGTTTAACATCAATATTTAAACTGCCTTATTTTCATAAAACATTAGTTTTCATATTTCTCAGACACTTTTGGCAAAAAACAGTAAAGTCAATATGTTAACTAGAGGTGAAAACACATCTTGAAACTGTTCAGAATTGCCTATAGGTCATTAAAAAAATCCATTAAAACTTAGACTATCTGAATTGGTTTTCTTCAATGGAATAATTTCTCTATTCAGAATTTCTGAGCAATACTGATAACACTTGAATATTTATTTCTAGATTGTCAACATCTAATTTAAAAATAAAATAGGAAGAAAGTTGAATTACATTTCTCTCAGATAATTTAATATGAGGCTTTTAAGAGTCAACTTTAGAGTACTATGGTTAATCTCTCCTATTTTGCATGTTGTAAAATATAAAGTGAAATTGTGGAAGGGTATTGGAACAAATAATCAAGAAAAGATGTAATAATTTCAGATTTGGTTGAATTAAAACCAGCTTACTCAGTGAAATTTATAGGCAGAGCCTATTTTCATCTAACAATATTACACATATTTTATTAGTTTTCTAGAAACCATGATATCATTATATATAATAATTATACAGGTATTTATAAACAAGTACAAAAACTCTTATGTTTTGAAAAAGAAATTTAAAAATCATACTTGCATAAATTTTTGTGTTTTGTTTATTTTCCAACAGTAAAAAGTCAGGAAAAAGTATTTCCCAAGAAATTTACTCTATAACATAAATTTCTCTAAGGGGTATCCAAGCTATTATTGCAAACACTACTGATTCACGTTTTCATTCAAAACAATGTCCTCTGTTGATTTTTCTGTGCCTTATGTGCCCTGCTTTAGTTACTGACTTAAGTGTTTTATTTTTAGCATACAAAGAAACATATGTACATTATATGTCAACTGATCATTTCTCCTCTGCTTTTCAAAAAATATATTCATTCTTGTCATCATCAGCCTAGTTAGCCATGTTTATTCCTCCTCTTCAAATGCTGGCACAGATAATACACAAGGCTTTGGGGTGTGGGCTTAATATTAAGCCAGAGAAAGAGTAGTGTTTGCTTAAACTATTTCCAGACAAAGGAGAAATATTTTCAGAGTACTTTGAATAATAATCAACCCCTGCAATAAAGACAATTATATTTTCTGGGAATTTACATTTTTGGCATTGGTTTCATAGAGCCATATGGATAGCTTTATTTTCTCCTTGGCTTCAGCTGCAGTTGTTTCCCTTTTCCCCTTAAGGATGCCTTAGATGTCTTGTTTATAATATTTCAAGCAGCTTTGCATCCAATGAGCTATTGCAACACTATGGCATTGACAATAACTACAGCTTTTCTCACCTTGAAATGGCAGGTAAGTGTGAATATATATTCATGATCTAATGAATCTACAATCATGTTTATGTACCAGCTGTTTGCTTTTCCTCTGCTGCTGTGATATATTTTGCTATGAATTTTCTCTTGCTTTATATTAACTTTCTTTGAAAAAGAAAAGAAATTTAAAAATCTGGAGGATATAAAGAGTCTTTTGACAAATGTAGAGTTCTGACATTATAAGTTTACAAATATATATGCACCATGATGAAACTCAAGATTCTATGTAATACAAAATATATCAACCACGTATATTTTTATATTCTAACTTATTTTAGATGGAGATTTTAGTAAATATGCAATATGTGAAATATGTGACCATAAATAAAACTGATTACTCCAAGGTCCATTAAACATCTTGTTTTTCTTATGCATCTCACAATCAAAATCTTTCTAGATTAAACAGGTTCAGTATTTTCCTTGTTTCGTTTTCCAAAAAAACCCCAACAAATACATTTGGTGCGTTTAGAATTTAAAATGGTAAAGAAAGTAAGATGAAGGTATTAATTTATTAGCCCATTATGAAGATTGGGAACATTTCTATCATCTTTAAACTAAAACCAGCCAGAAACATCTCTATCAGTTATTTGCAACTTGTAGATACAAGTTTAATTTGTTCAGATTCCCACCTTAGCCCATGGATTGTGGAAGTGTCAACCATATACCCTAGATTTCAGCAGATTCTTGGGGTCTAACACTTTCATGACTGCCTCAGTCTCTAAAACATTATAGACTAAATACACCCAGACAAAGAAAGATACAATAGGTGCAATATACGTCCCTAATGATTTGGAGCTGTGGTACGGGTTACATTGAATGACCACGTCCTTATTTATTTATTTGTTTTGGTAAAGCACTCTTCTCAGTGCAAAAGGAAAAAGAAGAAATGGCTCAAAGCTGTTAATTAGTTCATTGATTTGACAAGTATTAATGAATGCCTGCTACTGAAGATACGTTATTAGATCCTAAGAATTTAGCAGAAAAGACAGAATAATTAATTTTCTTTCCTTGTGATCTTACATTCTGCTGCATATTCAAAGACACTAGTTTAATAACTACTTCATATGGATTGAGTAAATCCTAGAAACACATGCTCTCCCCAAAAGCCTGTCTTTACACCAAGAAAGAGAATGAGTTAAGAATTATAGAATTTTATTTACTTTGTTACAAATATTAAGTAGAGGGAAGAGTTGATACTGATATTAAAAAATTATTCATTGATTTGGCTTTCCTATTTTTTAAAACCAATTTACTGTTTTATTTCACTTTCCAAATAGGTAAACAGAATTCCTAGAGTGTGGGATAATATTTTTCTAATTTTGAAATGAAGGAACAAGTTTTAAAATTCTGGATGCAATATGTAATGAATAATCAATTGTTAATATTTGTTCTCTAATTCAGTCTAACCTTATTTAAATTTCTGATTATTAGTTGGAACAGATTTATAAAAAGAGACAACTTAAAACTTTTTGATATTTAATGTTAATTTTCTATAGAAGTGATTCATTGACATATTTCCACTAGCATTATATAGGCATACCCATTTTCCAGCTTCTTAATATCATAATTTAAAACTTCTTAAATTAAAAAAAGAATCCCACTGTAATTTTTAAAATTAGTAATTATTTTATTGATGATACAGATCAATATATTGTCAAAAAGCATGTAATTTATTTTTATTCTTTAGTATATTATCTACTTTATTCTTTGATATGCAGGACATTCATTTCTTTTAAGAAAAATAGAATGGCTTTAACAATACAGCAATCTCCTACCTCCTCCACCTGCCAGTTCTTCTTACTGCTCCCCCAGGCAGCTTCCTTTGACTCTCTTAGTTCGCTCTTCCTTTGGTTACTCTATATATGAAACTAACATGCTATCTCATATGTGTGCTTGATTTATTGATTTTAGGCATTAGTTATTATTTTACTTTTGTAATAAGTAATAGCTTAGCTCATTTATTTATCCTGTACCTTTCTTCCTCTGAACTATATTCCTAACACATTTATATACATATTTTAATTTCTGTTGGTTGCTTTAAAATATTTATGTTGTTGCATTTATAGTTTTGTTTCTATCACTTGACTCCCTATTTTGAAAGGTTTCTATGTACTTGACTGCCTATTTTGAAAGGTACTATGAACATTATTCTTTTCCTAAGCTTTGTTCCCTTGCTTCCAACTTTTACTATACTTTAATATTATGCGTTCTAGATTGGTGATCTACCTCACACTCTTTAAACAATATCTTTACTTTAACCTATAAGAAAACCTAAACAGTTTACATTATATTTATGTAGAAGTTTTCACTGTATATCAAACGAGTATATTTTTAGAACTAAGTCTTTTCTTTTTCAAGTAAATTTGCATTCTTTTTTCATAAAACACTTGATCTATATTTAGCCAAATATTTTCTCAAACTCCTGCTAGTGAAGTCCTATTAGTCTTCTTTATTAGCTAAAATCCGCCCTCCCTTTGACTTCTGTTTTCCAGTTTCAATGCTTTTTGCCTTCTCAGTCAAGCAGCTGCCCTTCTGTGATGCTTTTCTACTTTGTTCCACATGTTTCTAGAACCTCGTTTCTCTTTTCTTGACTCATCCCTTCATTTACCACAGTGTGGTCTTACTACCTTCCTGTGACAAGTTTATGGTATGAAATGTTTTGAGTCCTTTTAAGTCATAAAAATTCACTTATTTCACTCACCCATACAACTGATTGGTAAGTTAGTTATGTGTCACAGTTTAAAATATAACAATGATGATAATACCTAACACTTACTGAGCACTTACTATCTTCTAGGTACCTTTAAATTGTCTGACATGTTAATTCATTTAGTCTTTGAAAGAACTTTCTTCAGTGACTCAGTGAAGTTCACACAGCTAATAAATGGTGTGGGCAAACACTGGAAGTGTTACTTCAGAAACACATTTCCTAAACATTATACATATTGTCTCTATTTGTAGGTGTTTTAGTTCCAATCTGCTGTTCTATCTCCTTTTGGCAAAGATGGATAAAGTAAAGCTAAAAAGAGCAACTCATGAGTGAATAGGCCCTTCCCAACAATGGTCGTTAAGACCTGTTCACATAGGCACTTTTACATAATTTAAAAAAGTAAGATATTTACTAAATTCATTTAACCCACATCTTTCTACTTTGTTAATTTTACCTATGAAGTTTTGACTTTCTTTTCAAATTTAACAGAAAAATACACAATCTCAAGTGAAAATCACAATGAGAGATCCAATGCTCTATGACAATGGAAAGAGTCCAAAATTGGAGAAATTAAACTTTTGAATATCACTAAATAAAGCAATCTAAACAGAAACTATGCTACAGATTTCCATTCTGTCTTGTAAATAGTAAAAAGCCATAAGAGATTTTATGTTTGGTGAATTGAATGCCAAAATTTTTATTTGTAAAACTTACCCTTAAAGCATAATAAAGGTTAAATGTATATGGAAAGAAAATTTAATTATGGATAAATTATAGGTAACTGAAAGAGTTCAGAACTGTTAACTAAAGCAGAGTAAGTGGAAATGGAGAGAGACAGAAAAAACAACAACAACAAAAAACAGTTTGTGACCTATTACACAGGCAGGCATAGCAATAATTTGTAACAGATTTAACAAGGGCAGGTGAGAAGTCAAGGACAGTTTGTGAGTTATATAAATTCTTGGCTTAACTAAATGAATACTGGTCTTGATTTGTAAAATACATTATATGGAAGGAAAAGCAAATTTGAAAGGAAAAAAATGTTCATTTTTGACCTGGCAAAGCTGAAGTATGTCCTGAAATGGCTATTCAACTTCATTCCCTTATATTCTCCATCATACCATTCCCTTCTCTGATACAGAAAGGCCCAGAGGATTTGTTTTGGTTTATTTTCCATCAGTACAACTATTTAAACATGTTTTCTGGCCCCAAACCTGGGGACTTTTTTTGTTGTTGTTCTTAATTATGGTTTAATATTTTTTCTTTATTCTGGTACATTACAATTACACTAAGATTTCACTCCTTAGGATTTCTCTGTAGAGACTTAGAGAATACAAAGTCTGTAGTTTTCACTCCTTATTTATGTGTTTGTGTGTGTAAGTGCAAGACACCTCAGCATATACTGACAAACATCAGCATATAAAGCAATATATATCACCAAAGAGAAACATTAACTAGAGATATGCAAAAATGTATTATCATTTCCAAACCTAAATGATAAAAATAAAAACTACAAAAAGAGATGCATATCTTAAATTCATCGTGTGAAATAGCAAGCATCTTCAAAAATGTAAATTTATATCTGATTTTTCTAGACTTCTCCTATCACATCAGACCCACTTACAATGGTAATGTTTCTTTTTTAAAACTATTACAAAATTCTTGCTGGAACAAATTTGATTAGAAAGAAGAAACAAATTTTATTTTATATATTTAGCTTCTTAGCTTTCTCATCTTGACATGTTTCTTTTTGTTAAACAGTTCCTAGCCAAAAATGCTTTTTCTCAAGATTTAGGATCTATACTATAAAAGGGAGATAAAAGCAAAATATCCATTGTTGCTATTGAGATACTGTTGTAAATAATTTCTATATTTTCCTCTATTTTGTTTTTATTGTGATTGATGTTTTCTCTTTTCTCTTTTGGTGTTTTTAAGATTTTCTGTTAGTCTTTGGCATTCTACACAGTCTTGCAATGTGTGTGGGTGAACTTTCTATATCCCATTTGAGATATGTTCTCCTTCCTTTGGGTTTCCTATTTTGGATCAATCTTTAATGACTACCTCTTTAAAGATTGAATATTCTGCAGTTTGCATTCAATTTCTTCTCCTATAAGTCAACATTCCTCTTATCACAATCTTAATCACTCAACTTAAAGAAGTTTGATGAAGTTGAGAAACAAGTGACATTGAAAAAATGTTACTAGACATTACCCAAACCAAAACAAAAAAGAAAGCAAAGTCAGAAGGAAAATAATAGAGCACATTGCTGCTTGTCAAATCAATTGGACTAAAATAGATGAAACTGAAATTTCAGGATGAATACGAAAATAATGAAGCAGAAGACTATATAAAAATTAATGATTGAGCTTCTTAAAAAAATTGTAGAAAACAGCTAACTGTGTTTCCAAGAAGCTCAGAGACCATCAAGCAAACTATTAAAGAGGAATGAAAAGGTGCAAGGGAAAAATATTAGAATCAACTGGACACACTACATTCAAGACAAAAAAAAAATTCAGAAAACATCTTGAAAGTAACCAGAGAAAAAAGACACATTACATATGGAGAAGCAGAGATCAGAAGTACAGCAGTCTTTTTTTCAAACATTATGCAAATGAGAAGAGAGAGACTGAAATATTGAAAAACGGTTGTAAGAAAAAAAAACTACCCACCTAGATTATTTATGCTTTCATCTTTCATTTTCTTTCTATCTTTCAAAAAGGAGGAGAAAAGACATTTTCAAATGAAGCAAAACAAGAAGAATTCATTACCAACAGATATACACGACAAGAAAATTAATGGAAGTTCTTTAAGCAAAAGGAATGTGTTAAGCTTACAGCATATGACACATAGAAACTTCATTTGAACAAGCAATGGAGAGTGCTGAAAATGCCAAAAACCAGAAGAGGAATAGATATATATATCTTTTTAAATTAAAAAGTAATATTCTAAAATTTTTAAAGTAAAATTTAAAAAATTTAATTGACTGCTAAGGCAAAAATAATAGCAGTGTATTGGTATTTATAGCATTTGTAAAACTGAAATATATATCTGTTTTACCAGAAGGGTGGGTGACAGAAATTGTGTTTGCTATTATATTTCTTATGGTATATGTGAAGAGCTATAATGTCATTTTAAGGTAACATGTTTAATTAAAAATGCATATTGTATATCCTGAGATAACATCTTAATCTTTTTTAAGTTGTATATGTAAGAAACAAATAGTGGATAAGAAAGATAATCATAAAAATAGTTAATAGTTTTTGGGAAAAAAGATGGCAGCATGAGAGGTGATGTGGAAATCTCCTCCCAAAACCACATATATTATGAACATACAGCATATACAACTATTACTAAAGCAGTGACCAGAAATAAGATTGCACCAGCCAGTCTACATCTGGTAGAAGAGAATATCTCAAGGAAAATGGTAAAGTAAAAAAGCCACACCTGGCAGGACCTGAGCACTCCTCATACTCCAGCTCACCTGTGGGTAGAAGAGAATCAGAGTGTGGAGGGAGTAGAAGCCCAGAACTGCTACATACCCAGCCCTAGAAATCTGCTCTTGGAGCACAAACCCATATTACATGGTGCTCTGGAGATTAGAGGGGGTGAAAAATGAAGTCAGAGACTGAGACTGTGAACAGGTTCCACAACCAGCTTCTCTGGAACAAAAGAAAGGCAGGCGCCTTGAAAGACTTCCCAACAGTGAGAGGGCTGCAAAAGGGGCAAGTGTTTAGAAGGAACAGGTGGACAAAATCATCACAGCACAAATAGCCCAGCAGGTTGCAAATATCCAGGAGCTTCAAGCACTCCATTCCCTTGGCTGGCAATGCAGCCCTGAGGCCCCTGACTGTGACAAGCAGCCTACCACTTCTTCCTCCCCAAAGACACCTGTGTGAAAGCCCACTGTCCCTGCCATTGCTCCAGAGCAGTCAGAGGGAAGCCCCGCCTACAATAATTACAAGACTTAATGCAGAGGCATCTCCTTGCACGCGCTAACCAGCCCTGAGGCAGGCACTGTGGCTGGGAAGTAGGATAGTGCTTTGTCCTCCCAACAGGTGCCTGCACTGTTTGCCTGTGATCCCCCAAATGAGGCCCAAAGTCAGTAGAAGGAGGGACATACTGAGGATCAGAGAAGAAATAAATAAAATCGAGAAGAATAAAACAATAGAAAGAATTAATGAAACTAGGAGCTGGTTCTTTGAGAAAATGAACAGATTAGATAAACCCCTTGCCAGACTTACCAAGAGAAAAAGAGAATATACATACATAAACAGAATCAGAAGTGAGAAAGGAAAAATCAATATGGACAGCACTGAAATACAAAGAAAAGTCTAAATTCACAATTATAGGAACAGGAAGAAAAAGAACAAATGAGGCCCAAAGTCAGTAGAAGGAGGGACATACTGAGGATCAGAGAAGAAATAAATAAAATCGAGAAGAATAAAACAATAGAAAGAATTAATGAAACTAGTAGCTGGTTCTTTGAGAAAATCAACAGATTAGATAAACCCCTAGACTTACCAAGAGAAAAAGAGAATATACATACATAAACAGAATCAGTAACTTTCTAGAAAAATACAACCTCCCAAGGCTGACCCAGGAAGAAACCAAAAATCTGCACAGAACAATTACCAGCAACAAAATTGAATTTTTAATCAAAAACTATCCTAAAAACAAAATACCCAGACCAGATGGTTTCAACGCTGAATTTTATCTGACATTTAGAGAAGACCTAATATTCATTCTCCTTAAACTTTACCAAAAAATAGAAGAACAGTGAATACTTCAAAAGTTATTCTATGAAGCCAGCATCATTTTAATAACAAAATCAGGCAAAGACACCAAAAAGAAAAAAAACTACAGAGCAATATCCCAGATGAACATAGATACAAAAATGCTAAAGAAAATAATACCAAATTGAATTTGAAAATCTATCAGGAGGATCATACATCATCATCAAGTGGGATTCATCCCAGGGATGCAAGGATGGTACAACATTAGAAAATTCATCAACATCATCTGCTACATCAATAAAAAGAATGACAAAAATCACACTATCATCTCCATAGATGCTGAAAAAGCATTAGACAAAATTCAATACCCATTCATGATAAAAACTCTCAAGAAAATATTTATAGAGGGCAAACACCTCAACATAATAAAGGCCAAAAATGACAAACACACAGCCAACATCATACTTAACAGTGAAAAGCTGAATGCTTTTGTTCTAAGATCAGGAACAAGACGAGAATGCCCACTCTTCCCACTTCTATTCAACATAGTACTGGAGGTCTTAACCACAGCAATCACACAACACAAAGAAATAAAAGACATTCAGATTGGTTAGGAAGAAGTTAAATGTTCACTGTTTGCAGATGACATGATATTATACATAAAAACCCTTAAGAATCTACTCCCAAACTACTAGAACTAATATCTGAATTCAGCAAAATTTCAGGATAAAAAATTAATACACAGAAATCTGTTTTATTCATACATGCTAATGATGAACTAGCAGGAAGAGAAATCAGGAAAACAATTCCATTCACAGTTTCATCAAAAAGAATAAAGCACCTAGGAATAAACCTAACCAAGGAAGTGAAATACCAATAACATTCTTCAATGAACTGGAGCAAATAGATTTAAAATTCATATCAAACCACAAAAGACCCTGAATAACAAAAGAAATCCTGAGAAATAAGAAAAAAGAAAGGGGGGATTACACTCCCTGACTTCAAACTCTACTACAAAGCTGCAATAATCAAGACAATTTGGTGCTGGCATAAGAACAGACCCATAGATCAATGGAATAGAATAGAGAGGGCAGATATAAACCCACACATATATGGCCAATTAGTATATCATAAAAGTGCCATGGACATACAGTAGGGAAATGACAGCCTCTTCAAGAGGTGTTGTTGGCAAAACTGGACACCTACATGCAAGGAATGAAACTGGGTTACTGTCTAACTCCATACACTAAAGTAAACACAAAATGGATCAAAGA
The DNA here is from genome assembly GCF_040802235.1 of Manis javanica. Lineage (NCBI taxonomy): Eukaryota > Metazoa > Chordata > Mammalia > Pholidota > Manidae > Manis > Manis javanica. The sequence goes on from NC_133158.1 coordinate 186,415,903, forward strand.
CCTGAATGTAAGTCATGAAACTATGTAACTCTTAGAATAAAACATAGGCAAAACTCTCTTGAATATAAACATGAGCAACTTTTTCATGAACGTATCTCCTCAGGCAGGGGAAACAACAGCAAAAACGAACAGGTGGGACTACATCAAATTAAAAAGCTTCTGTATAGCAAAGGACACCATCAACAGAACAAAAAAGCATCCTACAGTATGAGAGAATATATTCATAAATGACATACAATAAGGGGTTGACATCCAAAATATATAAAAGCTTACATGTCTCAACACCCTGAAAGCAAATAAACTGATTAAAAAGTGGGTGGAAGATCTGAACAGGCACTTCTCCAAAATAGAATTTCAGATGTCCTAAAGGCACATGAAAAGATGCTCCACATTGCTAATCATCAGAGAAATGCAAATTAAAACCATAATGAGATACCATCTCATACCAGTTAGGGTGGCCACCATCCAAAAGACAAGCAACAACAAATGCTGGCAAGGATGTGAAGAAAGAGGAACCCTCCTACACTGCTGGTGGGAATGTAAATTAGTTCAACCATTGTGGAAAGCAGTATGGAGGTGCCTCAAAAAACTAAAATAGAAATACCATTTGCCCAAGAAAATCCACTCCTAGGAATATACCCAAAGAAAATAGGATCACAGATTCAAAAAGACATATGCACCACTATGTTTATCGCAGCACTATTTAGAATAGCCAAGATATGGAAGCAACCTAAGTGTCCATCAGTAGATGAGTGGATATAGAAGAAGTGGTACATATACACAATGGAATATTATTCAGCCATAAGAAAAAAACACATCCTACCATTTGCAACAACATGGATGTCAGTGGCGGGTATTATGCTCAGTGAAATAAGCCAGGCAGAGAAAGACACGTACCAAACGATTTCACTCATCTGTGGAGTATAACAACAAAGCAAAAACTGAAGGAACAAAACAGAAGCAGACTCACAGAATACAAGAATGGACTAACAGTTACCAAAGGAAAGGAACTGGGACGGTAGGATGGGAAGGGAGGGAGACGAGGATTATAGGGTATTATGATTAGCACATGTAATATAAGGGAGTCATGGGGAAGGAAGTATAGCACAGATTTATAGCATCTTACTATGCTTATGGACAGTGACTGTAATGGGGTATGTAATGGGGACTTGATAAAGGGGGGGAATGTAGTAAAAACAGTGTTGTTCATGTGAAACTGGAGCATAAGACTGTGTATCAATGATACCTCAATAAAAAATAAAAAAATTATAAGCCAAAACATCTATCTTTCTTATGTGAGATGAATAATGTTGATTATATTATTTGTAATGTCTGTAATGTCTCTACATATCTCTGATAAAATCAAAGGGATTAAGGAATTTTTAAAATGCAAATGTACCACAGCTAAATTATCATTAAAAAGTATCTGGTATTTTGAATTTTTAAAATAAGAAACTAGGTATAAGCAGCATGCCAGAGCTTGCCATACTTGGTTTTTGCTTAGACATCCCATCACACAGACCAGTGCTGTTTTTAGTCTCCTTCTGGTCACCTTCTTCAGTGTATTTCCGTATTTCCTTGGCACTTACTGATGATAAATTGCTATCATTTTTCCTTTTCTTATTTATAAATTGGATTAGATTGAGCTATTTCTCCCAGTGAAAACTAATTACAATGCAGTTTTCTATTCTCCTTGAAATTACTTAAAGGATTTGTATTTTTTTCCTTAATTGAAGACTTGAGGCACCCTGCCTGTATTACTCAGTTATTGAAGCTGTGCAGTCAGATGTCTGTGGCTATTAGATCATAACAAACACAAAAAAACATTCATCTATTGTTTATCATGCAGTGAATCTTCATTCAGTATACATAAAAGACACTTATAATATTGTTTTCTCTCATTCTATTCATCCTACAAATTTAAAGAAAATTCAGCACTGCATGTTTGGGGAACACTTTAATTATGTTGAAAAACAAGTCAAATACAAACTAAGAATATAATTTAAGGTCTATTTATGCCAGATCCTTCTATTATCTCCTATAAAATGAGATCAGACCTGGGCTGACAATTTTCTGATGACTAGGATTTTCTATGTCTATATATTTCAAAGATGTCTGAAGTAAGTGAAATTAGGAAAATGAGGCTTAATAATTTGGAGGATAGTGTAGTAAAGAAATAACAAAATGCAAGAAATGGAAAATCTAAATAATTTATCCTAATAAATCTTAGATTTGCTTTTAAGGAAATATTTCCTTCATTTCATTATGAAGTTAAACATTTTAAAATTTACTATATTTTTTAAAAATTATGACCAAGTCACTTTCTTTCAGAATTACCCTATACTCTACACCTGTGGCAATCTAGTTATTATACAGATGTATAATATATATTAATATATAATGTACACACACATGTGAGTGAATATATACACATACATAATTTATGTATTATAAACATATAATATTAATAATATACATTACATTATACATGATTCTACATATCAATTATGCATATGACCAATTAAGGAAATTTTTAGCATGTACGATGATATAAATAAATTTTTAAATAACTACTCATTGCAAAAACCCTTCATAGTATTTCTGTTTGTCTCATATCCATCAGTGCTCCCCAGAGCTCTGCTCTCTGAATGTTCACCCTGGATGGCCTCACCTGGACAACTTCTTGATTAGCATGTGTAAACCAAAACTCCCAATAACTTCAAATCCATGTCTGATTCTGTCATTGACCAGAACCCATCTGGCATCTCCACATAGATAGATCACTTAAAACTAAAAGAAATATACTTAAATCTGAAGGCAGAAAAAGGATTAAAGATGGCAGCATGAGAAGTGAGACAGAGGCTTCCTCCTAAAATGCATATAGTACAAAATTATAATTAATACAACTAATCCTGAAAGAGAAACAGGAAAGGTTACTGCGCCAGAGTGCATACACCTGGAGAAAAGAGCAGACCTCACAGAACAGGGTAACGCACCAAAGCTATGACCTGGCAGGACCTAAGCCCTTCCCCTACACCAGCTCAATAGCAGGAGGAAGAGAAATGGAGCAGGAAGGGAGTAGAAGCCTGGGATTGATGACTACCTAACTCTGGAGATCTGCTCTGGGAGCACAAACCTACATTTCATGGTGCTTGCCTGGTACTCTCATGATTACGGGGTTGGAAAACTAATACAGGCAGAATTCCTGGAGAGACTGAGATTCCAGCCACTTGTGGAAAGCTGTGATCCACATCCAGCTGCTCTGGGACAAAAGAAAGGTGGCCAGTCTGGGAGACTTCCTAACAGCAAAAGGGCTGCTAAAGGGGCAAGGATAGCACAGCGCTTGCTGCTCAGGAGAAAGGACAGGTATAGAAAATTCTCCAGGTACACTCAGCCTAGCAGGTTGGGAAATTTCACAATCTTCAGGTGCTCCAGCTCCCTGGTTGGCTACACAGCTCCAAGGACCCCTTCTGTGATACACAGCCTACTGCTCCTTTCTCCCGGCCAGCCCCTCATGGCTTGCAAACCGGGAAACACTAACCTGGGATTAGGCCAGTCAGAGGGAAGCCCTGTCTACAGGAACTACAAACACAAAGCACAGGGGTTTATACCTGTGTGCTAAGCCCACTGGTTCTGGAGGTGGAGATAGGCATAGCAGCTGGGAAGCAGGAAACAGCTCTTTTGTCCCCACAGGCACCAAAACTGCTTCCCTGTGACCTCTGACAGTGCTTCAGGGGCTGAGCAGCTCCAGAGAGCAGAGCTTCTGGGCACTAGAGGGTGTCATATACAAATATGAAATGCTAAAGGAACCTGGTTCAAAGTAAACTCTGTGGAATTTACTCAAAGAATACAACTTCTCAGATTCAAAAGCACATATGTTTATTGCAGCATTATTTAGAATAGCCAAGATATGGTAGCAACCTAAGTGTCAATCGGTAGATGAATGGATAAGAAGAGGTGGTACATATACACAGTGGAATACTATTCAACCATAAGAGAGAAACAAATCCTACCATTTGCAACATGTTTGGAGCTGGAGGGTATTATGCTCAGTGAAATAAGCCAGGTGGAGAAAGACAAGTGCCAAATGATATCGCTCATTTGTGGAGTATAACAAAGAAGCAAAACTGAAGGAACAAAACAGCAGCAGACTCAGAGACTCCAAGAAAGGACCACTTGTTACCAAAGAGGAAGGGTGGAGTGGGGTGTTGAGGGAGGGAGAATGGGATTGGGGGGTATTATGTTTAGTACACATGGTGTAGGGGGTGATGGGGAAAACAGTGTAGCACAGAGAAGGCAAATAGAGAATCTGTAGCATCTTACTGCACTGATGGACAGTGACTACATTCGGGTATGGGTGGGAACTTAATAATATGGGAAAATGTAGCAACCACATTGTTTTTTCATGTGAAACTTTCATAATACTGCATATCAATAATACTTTATTTTTGAATATTCGTTTGATTTTTATACTTGATTTATATGTGGATCCCACATTTCTCCATTTATTATTATTATTATTTTTATTTTTAATAAAATGCTGAAGTGGTAGGTAGATGCAAGATAAAGGTAGAAAACATAGTTTAGTGTTATAAGAGAGCAATTGTAGATGATCAGGTGTGTGCCTGTAGAGTATGTATTAATCCAAGCTAGACAAGGGCATTAAAACATCCACGGATGCAGAAGATTTCTCTCAAAACAGGGGGGGTGAGGTTCTAAGCCTCACCACTGTTGATCCCCAATTTCTCACCTAATGGCCCCCCTGCAACTGTGCCTATCTTAGGTTGTTCCTCCTTTGAGGAATCTTACCTGTCTCTGGATAACCAGTCATCTTCTGGGGTCATACAGGGAGATGTAAAGTTGGTAAGTGAGAGAGAAGACAAATTGTTTGAAAAGGTTAGCTTTTTACTTCTTTGCAGATTTATGCCCTGTGGCTTCTATGTCCAGCATTTGTCTTGAGGTATCTTTACCACTTGGAGGAATTATGATACTTGGTAAATTCGATATGAGGCATGAATTCTATTTAAGGGTTGTAATTAGGAAGGAAGAAGAAAAGCTATAGAAGTAGCAGGTGAAAGAAAACATGGGAAGATTGATTATTTCTTTGACATATCTACTTGTAGAGTAACTTAAGCATGTATAGGTTTTAAACTACTAATTAAATTGTGCACACACATTAACATAATAGGAATACAGTTACATAACCAAAGCAGATCTATAATTACCAGCCATCTCCAGGAAACAAAGAAAACCATTTAGACACCCTAGGCATTTGTGAAAATTTGTCTATGATATGATGGATATTATCCAACTGTACTTGAATAGTCTGAGAGAAATCAGACAAATTAAAACAACCCATTCCTGGGAACTGCTCACATTCCATATGTTCTTTTAACAGTGGATAGTCTGTAGTCATAAGATTTTGGAGCACTACAACTTGCACTTCTCCTAATTCTTGGTTGAGTTCTGACAGTATAGATCCAGTCAAATTTGTTGTTTTACTGAAAGCACAGGCAAGCTTAGATATCTCCTTCTTTATTCCAATGGCAAGTCCAGGAACTGGTGGGATGGATGCAGGTACAACTGCAGCATTGCCTGGATCTTTGTTGAAGTTTTTTGATGATCATCTTCTGGTATGACTCTTCCAGAGAGTGCTGGAAGTTCTTCTTCATATCGTATCTTAGTTCATTTCTGGGTAGCCAAATTAGGCTTTGATCCTCTGTATAAACACAAACAGACCCTTTGCCCACACTTTGATATACCCTTTATACCATTGTGTAGAACTCATTGGAGGTCACCACACAGGAACTGCTTTTTTTTTTTTAAGAGAAAGAAATAATATCAGAAAAGTGTACCTCCATAGTTGATCATCTGACACCCTTTAAGTGATCAAAATTAAGGATATTTAAAGCATTCATTAATTGTTGATTTAAAGTTAGTTTTATCCTATCAAGGAGTAATCCCCCTTTTCTTTCTATCTTTTTTTAATCATTAATCTACACTTAGATGAAGAATATTATGTTCACTAGGCTTTCCACATACAAGGTCCCCCCTATAAACCACTTTACAGTCACTGTCCATCAGCATAGCAAAATGTTGTAGAATCACTACTTGTCTTCTCTGTGTTGTACAGCCCTCCCCTTTCTCCCTCCCTCCATGCATACTAATCTTAATACCCCTTTCTTCTTTCCCCCTTATCAGTCCCTACCCACCAATCCTCCCGAGTCCCTTTCCCTTTGGTACCTGTTAGTCCATTTTTTTTTTTTTTTTTTTTTTTTGGGAGGGCATCTCTCATATTTATTGATCAAATGGTTGTTAACAACAATAAAATTCAGTATAGGGGGGTCAATGCTCAATGTACAATCATTAATCCATCTCAAGCCTAATTCTCGTCAGTCTCCAATCTTCTGAAGCATAACGAACAAGTTCTTACATGGTGAACGAATTCTTACAGAGTGAATAAATTCTTACATGGTGAACAGTACAAGGGCATTCATCACAGAAACTTTCGGTTTTGATCATGCAATATGACCTATAAACCATCAGGTCAAATATGAATATTCATTTGATTTTTGTACTTGATTTATATGTTGATCCCACATTTCTCCTATTATTATTATTATTTTTATTTTTAATAAAATGCTGAAGTGGTAGGTAGATGCCAGATAAAGGTAGAAAACATAGTTTAGTGCTGTAAGAAGGCAAATGTAGAAGATCAGATGATCAGGTGTGTGCCTATGGACTAAGTATTAATCCAGGCTAGACAAGGGCAGCAAGACATCCACGGATGCAGAAGATTTCTCTCAAAGCAGGGGGGGTGAGGTTCTGAGCCTCACCTCTGTTGATCCCCAAATTCTCACCTGATGGCCCCCCTGCGACTGTGCCTGTCTTAGGTTGTTCCTCCCTTGAGGAATCTTACCCGTCTCTGGCTAACCAGTCATCTTCCGGGGCCATACAGGGAAATGTAAAGTTGGTAAGTGAGAGAGAAGCCATATTGTTTGCAAAGGTTAGCTTTTTACTTCTTTGCAGATTTATGCCCTGTGGCTTCTATGCCCAGCACTTGTCTCGAGGTATCTTTACCACCTGGAGGAATTATGATACTCGGTAAATTCGATATGAGGCACGAATTCTATTTAAGGTTTGTAATTAGGAAGGAAGAAGAAAAGCTATAGATGTAGCATATGAAGGAAACTTGGGAGGATTGATTATTTCTTTGACATATCTTCTTGTATAGTACCTTAAGTATGTATAGGTTTTAAACTACTAACTAATTTGCACACACATATTAACATAATAGGAATACGGTGACATAAACAAAGCAAATCTATAATTACCAGCCATCTCCAGTGAAGCCAAGAAAACCAGTTAGGCACCCTAGGCATTTGTGAAAATTTATCTATGATATGATGGATATTTTCCAACTGTACTTGAACCATCAGACAAATTAAAGCAGCCCATTTCTGGGATCTGTTCACATCCCATATGTTCTTTTAACCATAGATAGTCTATAGTCATGAGATTTTGGGGTGCTACAACTTGCACCCCTCCCAACTCCTGGTTGAGTTCCAACAGTACAGATCCGGTCAAATTCGTTGTCTCACTGTATGCACATGCCAGCCTAGACATCTCCCTCCTCCTTCTTATGGCAAGTCCAGGAGACGGTGGGCTGGATGCAGCCACAACCGCAGCATCGTCTGGATCCCTGTGGAGGCTTTTTGATGATCATCCCTGGCACGAGTCCTCCAGAGAGTGCTGATGCCGGAAGCTCCTCCTCATATCGTATCTTAGTTCATTTTCTGGGTATCCAAGCTAGGCCTTGATCTTCTGCGTAGAAACAAACAGACCCTTTCCCCACACTTTGACATGCCCTCTATACCACTGTGCAGAACTCATTGGAGGTCAGCACACAGTAACTGCTTTTTTTTTTTTTTTTTTAATTAAGAGAAAGGAATATTATCAGAAAAGAGTACCTCCATAGCTGATCATCTGACACCCTTTAAGTGATCAACATTAAGGATATTTAAAGCATGCGTTGATCTTTGATTTACCAATAGTTTTATCCTGTTAAGGAGTAATCCCCCTTTTCTTTTTTTCTTTCTTTTTTTTTTTAAATTTTTAATCTACACTTACCTGAAGAATACTATGTTTACTATGCTCTCCCCTATATCAGGTCCCCCCTAACAACCACATTACGGTTACTGTCCATCAGCTTAGCAAAATGTGGTAGAGTCACTACTTGTCCTCCTTGTGTTGTGCGTCCCACCCTCCCCTTTCTACCTCCCCCCCCATGCATGCTAATCTTAATACCCCCCTTCTTCTTCCCCCCCCTTATCCCTCCCTGCCCACCCATCCTCCCCAGTTCCTTTCCCTTTGGTACCTGTTAGTCCATTTTTGGGTTCTGTAATTCTGCTGCTGTTTTGTTCCTTCAGTTTTTCCTTTGTTCCTATACTCCTCAGATGAGTGAAATCATTTGGTATTTCTCTTTCTCTGCTTGGCTTATTTCACTGAGCATAATACTCTCCAGCTCCATCCATGTTGCTGCAAATGGTTGGATTTTTCCACTTCTTATGGCTGAGTAGTATTCCATTGTGTATATGTACCACATCTTCTTTATCCATTCATCTACAGATGGACATTTAGGTTGCTTCCAATTCTTGGCTATTGTAAATAGTGCTGCGATAAACATAGGGGTGCATCTGTCTTTCTCAAACTTGATTGCTGCGTTCCTAGGGTAAATTCCTAGGAGTGGAATTCCTGGGTCAAATGGTAGGTCTGTTTTGAGTATTTTGATGAACCTCCATACTGCTTTCCACAATGGTTGAACTAATTTACATTCCCACCAGCAGTGTATGAGGGTTCCCCTTTCTCCACAGCCTCGCCAACATTTGTTGTCGTTTGTCTTTTGGATAGCAGCCATCCTTACTGGTGTGAGGTGATACCTCAGGGTAGTTTTAATTTGCATTTCTCTGATAATTAGCAATGTGGAGCATCTTTTCATGTGTCTCTTGGCCATCTGTATTTCTTTTTTGGAGAACTGTCTGTTCTGTTCCTCTGCCCATTTTTTAATTGGATGATTTTTGTTTGTTTGTTGAGGCATGTGAGCTCTTTATATATTTTGGACGTCAAGCCTTTATCGGATCTGTCATTTACAAATATATTCTTCCATACTGTAGGGTACCTTTTTGTTCTATTGATGGTGTCTTTGCTGTACAGAAGCTTTTCAGCTTAATATAGTCCCACTTGTTCATTTTTGCTGTTGTTTACCTTGCCTGGGGAGATATGTTCAAGAAGAGGTCACTCATGTTTATGTCTAAAAGGTTTTGCCTATGTTTTTTTCTAAAAGTTTTATGGTTTCATGACTTACATTAAGGTCTTTGATCCATGTTGAATTTACTTTTGTGTATGGGGTTAGACAGTGGTCCAATTTCATTCTCCTACATGTAGCTGCCCAGTTTTGCCAGCACCATCTGTTGAAGAGACTGTCATTTCGCCGTTGTATGTCAATGGCTCCTTTATCAAATATTAATTGACCATATATGTTTGGATTAATGTCTGGAGTCTCTAATCTGTTCCATTGGTCTGTGGCTCTGTTCTTGTGCCAGTACCAAATTGTCTTGATTACTATGGCTTTGTAGTAGAGCTTGAAGTTGGGGAGTGAGATCCCCCCTACTTTATTCTTCTTTTTCAGAATTGCTTTGGGTATTCGGGGTCTTTGGTGTTTCTATATGAATTTTTGAACTATTTGTTCCAGTTCGTTGAAGAATGTTGTTCGTAATTTGATAGGGATTGCATCAAATCTGTATAATGCTTTGGGCAGGGCGGCCATTTTGATGATATTAATTCTTCCTAGCCATGAGCATGGGATGAGTTTCCATTTGTTAGTGTCCCCTTTAATTTCTCTTAAGAGTGACTTGTAGTTTTCAGGGTATAGGTCTTTCATTTCTTTGGTTAGGTTTATTCCTAGGTATTATATTCTTTTTGATGCAATTGTGATTGGAATTGTTTTCCTGATTTCTCTTTCTATTGGCTCATTGTTAGTTTATAGGAAAACCACAGATTTCTGTGTGTTAATTTTGTATCCTGCAACTTTGCTGTATTCTGATATCAGTTCTAGTAGTTTTGGAGTGGAGTCTTTAGGGTTTTTTATGTACAGTATCATATCATCTGCAAATAGTGACAGTTTAACTTCTTCTTTACCAATCTGGATTCCTTGTATTTCCTTTTTTTGTCTGATTGCTGTGGCTAGGACCTCTAGTACTATGTTAAATAGCAGTGGGGAGAGTGGGCACCGCTGTCTAGTTCCTGATCTCAGAGGAAATGCTTTCACCTTCTCGCTGTTCAGTATAATGTTGGCTGTGGGTTTATCATATATGGCCTTTATTATGTTGTGGTACTTGTCCTCTATTCCCATTTTGCTGAGAGTTTTTATCATGAATGGATGTTGAATTTTGTCAAATGCTTTTTCAGCATCTATGGAGATGATCATGTGGTTTTTGTCTTTCTTTTTGTTGATGTGGTGGATGATGTTGATGGATTTTCGAATGTTGTACCATCCTTGCATCCCTGGGATGAATCCCACTTGATCATGGTGTATGATCCTTTTGTTATGCTGTTAAATTCTGTTTGCTTATATTATATTGAGTATTTTTGCATCTACATTCATCAGGGATATTGGTCTGTAATTTTCTATTTTGGTGGGGTCTTTGCCTGGTTTAGGTTTTAAGGTGATGTTGGTTCCATAGAATGAGATTGGGAGTATTCCCTCCTCTTCTGTTTTTTGGAAAACGTTAAGGAGAATGGGTATTATATCTTCTCTGTATGTCTGATAAAATTCCGAGGTAAAGCAGTCCGGCCCTGGGGTTTTGTTCTTGGGTAGTTTTTTGATCATCGTCTCAATTTCTTTGGTCATAATTGGTTTGTTTAACTTTTGTATTTCTTCCTTGGTCAGTCTTGGGAGGTTGTATTTTTCTAGGAAGTAGTCCATTTCTTTTAGGTTTTCTAGCTTCTTGGCATATAGGTTTTCATAGTAGTCTTTAATAATTCTTTGTATTTCTGTGGAGTCTTTTGTGATTTTTCCATTCTCATTTCTGATTCTGTTGATTTGTGTTGATTCTCTTTTTCTCTTAATAAGCTTGGCTAGAGGCTTACCTACTTTGTTTATTTTCTCAAACAACCAGCTCTTGGTTTCACTGATTTCTGCTATTGTTTTATTCTTCTCAATTTTGTTTATTTCTTCTCTGATCTTTATTATGTCCCTACTTCTGCTGACTTTAGGCCTCATTTGTTCTTCTTTTTCGAGTTTTGATAATTGTGATGTTATACTATTCATTTGGGATTGTTCTTCCTTCTTCAAGTGTGCCTGGATTGCTATATACTTTCCTCTTAAGACTGCTTTCACTGCGTCCCACAGAAGTTGGGGCTTAGTGTTGTTGTTGTCATTTGTTTCTATACATACCTTGATCTCTATTTTGATTTGTTCATTGATCCATTGATTAATTAGAAGCATGTTGTTATGCCTCCATGTGTTTGTGAGCCTTTTTGTTTTCTTTTTAGAACTTATTTCTAGTTTTATACCTTTGTGTTCTGAAAAATTGATTAGTAGAATTTCAATACTTTGGAATTTACTGAGGCTCTTTTTGTGAGCTAGTCTGTGGTCTATTGCGGAGAATGTTCCATGTGCACTTGAGAAGAATGTATATCCTGTTGCTCTTGGACGTAGAGTTCTATAGATGTCTATTAGGTCCATCTGTTCTTGTGTGTTGTTCAGTGTCTCTGTGTCCTTACTTATTTTCTGCCTGGTGGATCTATCCTTTGGGGTGAGTGGTGTGTTAAAGTCTCTTAAATGAATGCATCACAGTCTATTTCCCTCTTTAGTTCTTTTAGTATTTGTTTCACATATGCTGGTGCTCCTGTGTTTGGTGCACATATATTTAGAATGGTTATATCCTCTTGTTGGACTGAGCCCTTTATCATTATGTAGTGTCCTTCTTTATCTCTTGTTACTTACTTTGTTTTGAAGTCTATTTTGTGTAATATTAGTACTGCAACCCCTGCTTTCTTCTCACTGTTGTTTGCCTGAAATATGTTTTTCCACCCCTTGACTTTTAGTCTGTGCATGTATTTGGGTTTGAGGTGAGTTTCTTGTAAGCAGCATATAGATGGGTCTTGCTTTTTTATCCATTCTATTACTCTGTGTCTTTTGATTGGTGCATTAAGTCCATTTACATTTAGGGTGGCTATTGAGATATATGTCCTTATTGCCATTGCAGGCTTTAAATTCATGGTTACCAAAGGCTCAAGGTTAGCCTCTTTAGGATCTTACTGCCTAACTTAGCTCGCTTATTGAGCTGTTATATACACTGTCTGGAGATTCTTTTCTTCTCTCCCTTCTTATTCCTCCTCCTCTATTCTTCATATGTTGTGTATTTTGTTCTGTGCTCTTTTTCGGGGTGCTCCAATCTAGAGCAGTCCCTGTAAGATGCCCTGTAGAGGTTGTTTGTGGGAAGCAAATTCCCTCAGCTTTTGCCTGTCTGGGAACTGTTTAATCTTGCCATCATATTTAAATGATAGTCATGCTGGATACAGTATCCTTGGTTCAAGGCCCTTCTGTTTCATTGCATTAAATATATCATGCCATTCTCTTCTGGCCTGTAGGGTTTCTGTCGAGAAGTCTGATGTTAGCCTGATGGGTTTTCCTTTATAGGTGACCTTTATCTCACTAGCTGCCTTTAAAACTCTTTTCTTGTCCTTGATCCTTGCCATTTTAATTATTATGTGTCTTGGTGTTGTCCTCCTTGGATCCTTTCTGTTGGGGTTTCTGTGTATTTCTGTGGTCTGTTCGATTATTTCCTCCCCCAGTTTGGGGAAGTTTTCAGCAATTATTTCTTCAAAGAGACTTTCTATCCCTTTTCCTCTTTCTTCTTCTTCTGGTACCCCTATAATACGAATATTACTCCTTTTGGATTGGTCACATGATTCTCTTAGTGTTGTTTTATTCCTGGAGATCCTTTTATCTCTCTCTATGTCAGCTTCTATACGTTCCTGTTCTCTGGCTTCTATTCCTTCAATGACCTCTTGCATCTTATCCATTCTGCTTATATATCCTTCCAGGAATTGTTTCACTTCTGTGATCTCCTTCCTGACATCTGTGATCTCCCTCTGGACTTCATCCCATTGCTCTTGCATTTTTCTCTGCATCTCATCCCATTTCTGTTACATTTTTCTCTGCATCTCTGTCAGCATGTTCATGATTTTTATTTTGAATTCTTTTTCAGGAGGACTAATTAGGTCTGTCCCCTTCTTAGGTGTTGTCTCTGTGATCTTTGTCTGCCTGTAGTTTTGCCTTTTCATGGTGATAGAGATAGTTTGCAGAGCTGGTATGAGTGACATCTGGGAGAACTTTCCTTCTTGTTGCTTTGTGGCCTTCCTCTCCTGGGAGAATAGCGACCTCTAGTGGCTTATGCTTGGCAGCTGTGTGCAGTCAGGGCTTCTGCTTCCTGCCTGGGTGGTTTGGAGTTTATCTCCGCTGTTGCTGTGGGCATTGCCTGGCTGGGGCTGCTCCTCCAAAATGGTGGAGCCCTGTTGAAGGGGGAGCAGCCGGGAGGCTATTTATCTCCATAATGGGCCTCTGTGCTCCCTGTTGCTAAGGGGGTTAGAGTGCCAAGAGATCCCCAGATTCCCTGCCTCTGGGGTAAGTGTCCTGTCCTGCCCTTTTAAGACTTTCAAAAAGCACTCTCCAATGCAAAACAACAACAGCAACAACGAAAGAGAAAAAAAAAAAGAAAAAGAAAAAAAGGGAAAAACACGCGATTTTCTTTGTCCTCAGGCGCCGGTCTCAGGCACCCGCTCACTGGTCTTGCTGCCCTGTTTCCCTAGTATTGGGGTCCCTGTCCCTTTAAGGCTTCCAAAAAGCACTCGCCAAAAAAGAAAAAACTGCTCCCATTTCTTTGTTCTTCGGCGTCAGCCTCAGGCACCCGCTTACCGGTCCTGCCGCCCTGTTTCCCTAGTATCCAGGACCCCACACATGCACTGTGTCTGCACTCTGGTCCGGAATCCTGGTGCTGGGTGTTCAGCAGTCCTCGGCCTTCTCTCCCTCACTGCTGACTCCTCTCCACCCACCAGGGGCCGGGGGGAGGGGTTCTCGGGTCCCGTTGCACCGTGGCTTGTATCTTACCCCCTTCACGAGGCGCTGGGTTCTCGCAGGTGTGGATGTGGTCTGGATGTTGTCCTGTGTCCTCTGGTCTCTATTTTAGGAAGAGTTGTGTTTGTTATATTTTCATAGATATATGTGGTTTTGGGAGGAGATTTACGCTGCTCTACTCACGTCGTCATCCTGGCTTGCCTGACAAGTACTATCTTAAAGAAAGAAAGATGTTTTATTTCCCAGGTTACATAGGTCGAAATGTTTCTGAATAGTTAGATCCAGACTCTCTAGCCACATAGTATGGTCCCTGGGTAGGATTATCTTTACATAAATCACATAGAATAGATTTCCAAGACCAGGAACATAAATGATGGGGACACTAATTATACCAGAACAACTACAGCACACTGCTCCTTATCAAAGTATCACATGAGGAAAACAGAAACTATGAAGACTGGATGAAGAATACAAAAGAAAGTTTTACAATATTTGCTGTGTGATTTCTTAAATGTACTTAAAAATATCATTGCTTCCATTTCGTTATTTAAACAATGTGTATTATAATATTATCAACCTTACAGTTAGAAAAATAAGGTAATACAAAAATACTTAAAATGGAGTCCATCACTATGTGAACATTTGACTAATGTAAAACCTAAACTCTACAATATTATAGATCATTAGAATATGTGTCTTGGTGTTGTCCTGCTTAGATCCTTTCTGTTGGTGATTGTGTGTATTTCCGTGGTCTGTTCGATTATTTTCTCCCCCAGTTTGGGGATGTTTTCAGCAATTATTTCTTCAAAGACACTTTCTATCCCTTCTCCTCTCCCTTCTTCTTCTGGTACCCCTATAATATGGATATTATTCCTTTTGGATTGGTCACATAGTTCTCTTTGTATTGTTTCATTCCTAGAGATCCTTTTATCTCTACTTCAGCTTCTATACGTTCTTGTTCTCTGGTCTCTCTTCCTTCAATGGCCTCTTGCATCTTATCTATTCTGCTTATAAATCCTTCCAGGGTTTGTTTCACTTCTGTGATCTCCTTCCTGATAACTGTGATCTCCCTCCAGACTTCATCCCATTGCTCTTGCATTTTTCTCTGTATCTCCATCAGCATGTTCATGATTTTTATTTTGAATTCTTTTTCAGGAAGACTGGTTAGGTCTGTCTCCTTCTCAGGTGTTGTCTCTGTGATGTTTGTCTGCCTGTAGTTTTGCCTTTTCATGGTGATATAGATAGTTTGCAGAGCTGGTACGAGTGATGGCTCGAAGAGCTTTCCTTCTTGTTGGTTTCTGGCCTTCCTCTCCTGGGAGAATGGTGACCTCTAGTGGCTTGTGCTGGGCAGCTGTGCTCAGACAGGGCTTCTTCTTCCTTCCCGGCCACTATGGAATTTATCTCCGCTGTTGCTGTGGGGTGGCCTGGCTCCAGCTCTTGCTCCAAAATGGTGGAGCCCTGTTGGAGGGGGAGCGGCCGGGAGGCTATTTATCTCCCTAAGGGGCCTCTGTGCTCCCTGCTTCCCAGGGGGTTAGAGTGCCCAGAGATCCCCAGATTCCCTCCCTCTGGACTAAGTGTCCTGCCCTGCCTCTTTAAGACTTCCAAAAAGCACTCTCCAAACCAAAACAACAGCAGCCAAAAAAAAAATTATATAAGTAGTTAAGAAAAAAAAAAGAAAAATGCAGAATTTTCTTTGTCCTCAGGTGCCGGTCTCAGGCACCTGCTCACCATTCTTCCTTCCCTGTTTCCCTAGTATAGGGGTCCCTGTCCCTTTAAGACTTCTGAAAAGCACTTGCCAAAAAAAAAAAAATGGCCTCTCCCATTTCTTTGTTCTCTGGAGTCAGCCTCAGGCACCTGCTTACCGGTCCTGCCACCCTGTTTCCCTAGTATCCAGGACTCCACTCATGCACTGTGTCTGCGCTCTGTTCTGGATGCCTGGGGCTGTGTTTTCAGCAGTCCTGGGCTCCTTCTCCCTCCCTGCTGACTCCTCTCCTCCCGCCAGGAGCTGGGGTGAGGGGCGCTTGGGTCCTGCCGGGCCGGGGCTTGTATCTTACCCCCTTCGTGAGGCACTGGGTTCTCGTAGGTGTGAATGTTGTCTGGATGTTGTCCTGTGTCCTCTGGTCTCTATTTTAGGAACAGTTGTCTTTGTTACATTTTTATAGATATATGTGGTTTTGGGAGATTTCTGCTGCTCTATTCATGCCTACTCTACTGCTGCTCTACTTCGTGAGGCGCTGGGTTCTCACAGGTGTGGATGTGGTCTGGATGTTGTTCTGTGTCCTCTGGTCTCTATCTTAGGAAGAGTTGTCTTTGTTATATTTTCATAGATATATGTGGTTTTGGGAGGAGATTTCTGCTGCTCTACTCATGCCGCCATCTTGGCTCCACCTCCCAATAATACTTTTAAAAAATTAGAATAAATAAATCTGAAGGCAGTCTTTCTCTTAAAAAGTCCAGTCTCCCTGTATTTGCTGTTTTTGAAGTCAGCCAGCTAGAAACGATTTGATTCCTCCCTCCATCACTCACTTGGTCATCTACCAGAATCTGTGAATTTTTTCTTTATTAAATTTTTGCATTCCTCATCTTCTCTACTTTTCCTTCCTAGTTATCTCATTCTCCTCATTATATCTCCCTGAACATCCAGATATGTCCCAACTATACTTCTTGCTTTATTTTCATAGACTTTTCAACCATCCTCCATATACCACCAAAATAATTTATTTAAAATGCAACTGTGCTTTAATATTTCAATAGCCATACATACATCGCAGTACATTTTAAATACTTAGCTTGGAATATAAAGCCTTTTATAATTTAGCTGGTGCCTTCTGCCTATGCCCCATTTCCCATCATCAACCCTTAGCTCTCCCTCTTCTCTCTCTATTCATTCCAGAAAAAATGTCCCATGTCATTTTATTCCATCCTTACATGACATATGCTCTTTTCACTGTTTACAGCACACTTCTATCTTTCATCGAATCAATGTTTTCCAATCTATCTTTCAACATACCTTCTACATGAATTCACCTTGACCCAATCTGACTGCAGATCTCTCTCCTTTCCCAAACACGCAGTACAGTGTGCAGTTTTATCACCCTGCACACTTCACACTATCTTGCAGTCATTGACGTGTCTGTCTTTTTTTCTTGTGGGATCTAATATTCTTTAAGTCAGGATCTGTCTTTAGCTTTCTATCTCCTTAACATCTAGCATAGTGCCTGGCAGATAATAACAGTTTTAAAATAAATGCTTTTGGTTAGTGATTGTTCTCCCTACATTTAGGATTAAAAACAACAACAAAGCAAGAAGCACTGAGTCTCACACAAGCTAATGTGTGGCCAAGGTCACAATGATAATGAATTAAAGGGCTTAGTATGAACTTAATTTTTACCTGTTTACTGTTAAAAACAAAGTATTAAAGCAATATGATCAATTAAAGTGAACATTCTTTCTCTATTTACTAGAATTTGACTTTTTATTTACCATAATACTTAGCTATTACTTCTTTTATATTAAGAAAATTACAACTCATCTTTAATAAAGCTGCATGTGTCATGGCATCCAGTTCTTTCACTACTATATTTATTTAATACAGACTATGACATGAAGATATCCTTCCAGCCACTCTTTCTTTTGATTTGTTTCTCTGAGTATATTTAATATTGAAAGAAAATTTGAACAGTAATATTTATGCATGTTTTACTCTGACACATGATGATGTAGTTGGCACTGATATCTCAGGTACATGCTGTTTATACAGAATTATTATGTCACAGGAAATAAATTACTTTTGTAAAATGTTATGTGTTAAAGCTTTCTTTGGAGTCATATCAATGTTGATTATTTATTCTATTGGCATATCTCAGTTGTTAATACAAATGTTTTGAGGGATAAAAAATATATATATTTAATTAAGATTTTCAATTAAAATGTATAAACTAAGTGCTGTTTTCATGTATAATTTTTAGTCAGTTTTTCTGTCAACTAAAGAACTAGCCTTACAAACCTCTTTTTATAGCTCTTCTAAGAGTTCTGAGACTACATCTGTTATTTTTTAAACAGTATTCTCATTCCTTGTTTAGGCATATGAATCTTACATCTTTGCCCATTTAAAAATGTTCATTCTAAAAGTATACTCTGGTTGACTTATTATCTGGTGCTACTGGCTTAAATATATTTATTTATGTACAATTTTTCTTTCAGTAAAGATTCAGCATTATTACATTTTCTTAGTAAATATTGTCAAATTGCATTAATTTTTAAAATACACCATCACCAATATTTTGATCAGCAGATAAAAAAGCAGATAAATCATTTTCTGAGGTATTTTAGAAGACTGTGGAATTCAGTAGATGTATTTCTATCAATTGCATATAGATACAGGAAATAATTTTATATAAAAATATTAATCATATATAAGATAGTAACTGTAAAATATAAATTAAAGTAATATAGGAAGCAAAACATACCATTATGACAGCTTCAAAGCTAAATGTAAACCTGTTCAAACAGATTTAAGAATACATGAAATGCATTTGTTCTGTCAGCTGTGACTGACTAAAAATTTTAATGCAAATTAAGAATACAAAATAACCTTGGTAGATGGGTTAAATCATGGAAAGAGGAAGGAAAATATTTTAAGAAGATAAAGAGGGAACTTTCCTTTTATATGTAATGTTAGAGTGAGTGGTTGATGGGATGTGAGTAGCATAACCTCCAAAGTAAGCAAATAACACCAGAAGATTCTTGACTAGATAAGCCAGTCTTTTGTGTTTGCTATCTATTTTGAGATACAGTGTACATAACATTAAGTTTAAGGTGTATATGTAATTATTTGATATATGTATATATTGCAAAATGAATGATTATCACAATAAAGTTAACATATCCATTACTTCACATAGTTACAATTTTTGTGTATTTATGTGATGAGAACTTTAAAAAACTCTTTTAGCAACTTTCAAATATTCAATATAATATTGTTAACTATAGTCACCATGCTGCACATTATTTCCCCAGTACTTACTCACCTTCAAACTGGAAGCTTGTATACTTTTTTCACCTTCATTCATAATCTCTACCTCCCTTCCCCATCCTATCCCAACCCTGACAATCTCAAATTTGTTTTTCTGTCTTTTTTTGCACTTGGACGTGTCCATACTAATTTCAGGCAATGTAATTTGGATAGTTAATTTTTGTGTTGTAATTTTCAGTTTAATTACGTATGATAGAAATTATATTCTGTCTCCTTATCTTTCCAAATGTTAATGGACAACAATATCTAGAGGGAGTTATATTCCAAATACCCAGTTGGGGAAGTTTGCTCTGCCATCCTAATTACACTGTTTAGCTTTTAGCTTTGGGTCTCAGGCTGTGGAAGTGGGAAAGGGGAATCACAGGATAAGCACAAATCCATCCCCCTCAATTCCACAGGTATTTTGCTGAATTCAAGGCCACATTAAATGGTCAAGAAATGTAGTCTTTTTTGGTGTCCACATTTATAACTACAACTCAGGGAATTTTCTAAGTAGAGAAAAGAAACAAAAGGAGCAGAGATTAGGATATAGGTAGAAATCTGTCTAATTAGCATAGTAGTCCTGCACACCATTTTTTTCCACAAGTACAGCTATTTAACCATCCATTCCAAGGCTAAAATCCTCATGTTCCCTCTGTCCTGTATCTATTTCATTTTCTAAGATTCCTTGGCAATGCACAATAAAACCTCTATATCTGGTCACATTGTGGCTACTTTTTCACCGATAACCTTTTTAAGAAACATCTCTGCCCTTCCACAACCAGTAAACCATGATGAAGCAAAAATATAAAAAGTTACCAAAAATTTCCATTTGAAAAAAAGGAAGAATGCTATAATAACTCTGAAGAGTTAATTAACTCTAATAAAGGTACTCAACTATATAAGGGCTAAGTTTACATTTTGCATTCCTCAGGAGCTTGCTTCATCTGCAGCATGGCAGAAGGCCTACATTCTCACAAATTCAGGGGCTCTGCTCTCTTTAATAGGTGGCCCTGCAATGTCAGTCTGATATTAGACATGTCAGAAAGCCAAAAGTGGAAAGAGCTTGGGGTAATTTGAGGGAATTTTCATGTACCAGGCTTAGACATTGCTTCCATCACATCCACTCATATTTCATGAGTGATAACTTAATTATAAGGGAACAACTAATGGGAAAAAATGCTGAATAATTTTAGCTGCCCTTAGTTGAGCATACATATACCTAACTTCTATAGCTGAAGGGGAGTATGAATCTTGTCAGTTGGCACTCTCTACCTGAATGGAACATACAGCTCAGTCAGTTGTCCTTATTATATAAAAATCCTGCTAGTCAGAAAATGGAGAAATTCCCCATCCTGAGAGAGGAATAAATTCTTTGGTAATCCCATCTGGCCAGCACTGTTTCTGCTTCTGCTCTCTGTAAGTAACTCTATGACCATCCTTCACTGGGGGATCATCCTTGTCAGTGCAAGATTTGGAGTTCTCAAAGTAGACCTCAAGATGAGTACTTGGGTCTAGAATGTGTAGGACAAAATAATCCTTAGGAATTCTAAATGAGGAAAATGAGACAGTGAAGTCAGAAAAGTAAAAAAGTGGACAAAAATGAGCAGGGTGAAAATGTGAGCAATTGAGCCTCAATTTGACAGTGATTCCTTCAGAAATTGTGTGGGGGTACATCAACAGAAGCATTTACCCCTTCAAACCCCATATGTATTAAGATTGAACCCAAGATCTTCAGGTTTTTATCCCCATCCCCAATTCCTCTTCCTTGGTGTTGCTATTCACTGCAGAGTCAGCTCCCAGTTTGCAGAGAGACACAATACATGGACAGGGAGATGCTAATGGAAACTGGCTTCCATAGCTGCAGGTGGTGAACTCAGAGATGGGGTACATTAATAAAATTTGCTACACTGGCTTTTAGAATTCAAGCTTGTGTTTTCTTCATCAGTAAATTTTCTGAAAACACTTATTAGTCTTCTTATTGATTTTCTTTGAAGTCTTTCCAAATTAAAGAAATGACACCCAAAGCATAGTCTCTTATTGAAGGAACTGTACTCAACCCATCTATGGCTCCCTTTTCCTGTCTGAGGATAATTCTTAATCACATATTCCTCTTGATCAGGTTAAGAGACTCCATTTGAATTTTAGTTGCCTGTCATTTTCACTGTGTTGGAGGGAGAGCATTATATTTGCTAATAACTAATGTTAAATTTCAAATTAATTTTTACTCTCTGAAGTTCCAGCAAAGGTTGGAATGTATCTAAGAGGTTTATTTTCCTTAGCATCATGACTAGGGTCTCTACCCATGACCTCTTCCTGGAGCATGACTGAGGAAACACAGAAAAAGAGAAGGAACATCTCTCTTTAAAGTAGCTTTCCCTGAAGACTTAAAGCCTCTTGTACAGCTGACAGCAACATGAAGTCATTTACACTACTCAAAGAACAGGAGAGCATATTAAAAGCTGCTTCAAACAGCATGATTATATTGCTCAGTTCATCACAATCTAAGATGTACAGCTATATACTTTGGCACTGCTAAAGCATATTTTTTTCTGTTGTTTTTAAATTCTGAACGTTCTTGGATGAGAAACTAAGTGTTGGTGTGTCAGGGGGATCACCAATCAATTATATCCCTCTTTCTTGTGAGTCATGATTATATTTAATACAAGTTGAATAACCCCACATTGCAAGAAAGTGTACTCATTCTCCTAATTGTTAGTTCTCACTCCATTTCCTAGCAAAAAGACAATAACATTAAACAAAGAAACACGACATTAAAACAAGAACTGAAAATTAAAAGATAATGCATAACTAAATTTTCTACCCCACATGGTAAGTGCATAGTGAGTATTCATATTAATCTCTGTGTTTCTTTGAGTTCTCCCAAATTGAATTGAGTTCACATGTTATGAATTCTGGACAATTGAAGAAGGATTATCAATATCTTGAGGATGATTTTTCCATATATTTATTTTTAATCAGCTGCCACTGAATTCTGTTACAGCTTTTGACAGATATGAATAATGAATTCTTGTAATATACTTTTGACTCATTTTAACTTCTAGGATCTGGGAATACTTTTTGTGGGTGTATATATAGTTCTCTGTATGTAATATATGTGCTGCGATAATATATGTAATATTAACTCTATAGACTTTTTAAAATTGTGTGAAGTCAGAGATAGACTCTAAATTTTACACTCTAAAGGAGTCATACCCTCTCAATGAAAAAGAATGTGACTGAGGCTGCTGAACAGACCCCAGCACTACCCAGACATTAAGATCTTTCACTGTTCAACTAAAGGCCTGGAAGGAATCAAGTTAAAGGTTAGTTTCCCCATTTTTCAGCTTAATTTTCAGGTTTTTGTTTGTTTATTTAGGGTCTTATAAAAGAAGGGAGGGACAAGGGGGAAAAGGGGGCATTACAATTAGCAGACACAATGTAGAGGGGGCCATGGGGACAGCTGTACAACACAGAGAAGACAGGTAGTGACTCTATAGCATCTTACTACACTGATGGACAGTGACTGTAATGGGGTGTGTGGTGAGGACTTGATAATGGGGGGAGTCTAGTAACCATAATGTTGTTCATGTAATTGTAGATTAATGATACCAAAAATAAAAAAAAGAGACAAGTAAGACCATGATAAACCAAACCAAACCAAACAACAACAAAAAAACATAAGCATTGGTACTATAACAAGAAAGAAATTAAGTAATTATCTCTGGGAATTATCAAGCACATCCTTTGAC
Organism: Manis javanica; assembly: GCF_040802235.1. Classification (NCBI taxonomy): domain Eukaryota; kingdom Metazoa; phylum Chordata; class Mammalia; order Pholidota; family Manidae; genus Manis; species Manis javanica. The sequence goes on from NC_133158.1 coordinate 186,438,809, forward strand.
ACACATGAGTGAGTCCCATCAATTTACCAAAAGAGAAGTATAGTCATGAGTATATAGAACTAAATTCTTTATATAGTAGAAAGTCATGGAAGTATGGTATATCTATAACTAATAATTATGTGAACATTTTCTCTGTAATGTATATGTCAAATTAAGTATGAAAATGTATATAAAATTAGCTAAAAAGAACATTAGAATAAATATAAGATTTTAAATAATAATCAACATAACACAATTCAATCACAAAAAGAACAACAAACCAGATTAAAAAGCAGACAAAGGAACTAATAGACATTTTTCCAGAAAAAGACATATAAATAGCCAACAGATATATGAAAAGATGCTCAATATCAATAATCATCAGGGAAATTTAAATCAAGACCATATTGAGGTATCACCTCATACCTGGTATGACTTGAGATCACCTCATCTGGTCTAGTGTCAAAATAATAATAATTAACAAGTATTGACAAGGATGTGAAGAAAAGGGAGACATGTATGTTGTTGATGGGAGTATAAAGTGGTACAGTTATTGTGGAACAGTATGGAATTTCCACAAAAAACTAAAAATAGAACTGCCATATGATCTAGCAATACTTCTTCTGGGTATATATCCAAAAGACATTAAATTAGTACCCTGAAGAGATAATCTGCACTTCTCTGTTCATTTCATCATTAGTCAAAATAGCTAAGATAAAGAAACAACCTAAGTGTCTGTAAACAGATGAACAGATAAAGAAATTGTGATACACATACACACACATTGGAACATTGTTCAGTCACAAAAAAAACACAGACGCTGCCATTTGCAACAAAATGAATGAACCTGTAGGATATTATGCCAAATAAAGTTAACCAGACACAGGAAAAAAATTGCATGACCTCACTTATATTGAAATCTAAAAAATACATAGAAGCAGAGAGGAGAATGGTGGTTATCAGGGAGAAGACTTGGGGAAATGGGGTTATGCTGGTCAAAAGAGAGCAGATTACAGTTACATAGGATGAGTAAGTCTAGAGATTTTTTTTCTTGCATAAAATAAATGACTTGTAATTCTGACATTTAGAGATACAACTGACAATATTTTGGTATATGACTATTCATACTTTTCCTATACACACACACACACATATGCATATTATAAGAAATTGAATCATACTCTAGTAATGTTGTTTTCACTCAGCCATTTTTCTGTATCAAAACTACCATCTTCATGAGCGGTCCCATTGAATTCTATTCGATAGACATGGCCTAATATTACAAAGTTGTACCCGTTTTTTGTTCACCCCCTTCACATATTTATCCCACCATCCAAACCCCATTTGTGGCAAATGTTCTGTATCTGTAAGGTTGTTTGATTTTTTTCTTTTGGGACACATATAAGAGACATCTTTTGGTGTTTGTCTTTCTGTCTGACTTGTTTCAATTAGCATAATGCCCTGAGGGTCCATCTATGTTGTTGCAAATGGCAAGATTTCATTCTTCTTATGGCTGAATATTATTCCATTATATATAAATAACAATTTGTTTATCAATTCAACCATTGATGGAAATTTAGGTTGTTTCTATATCTTGACTATTGAAAATAATGCTACAATGAACATGGGTTTATTTCTGGGTTCTTTATTCTGTTGCATTGACTGACCTATGTGTCTGTTTTTCTGCCAATACCATATTGTTTTAACTTCCATGATTTTGGAATATAGGTTAACATCAAAATGTGTGGTGCCACCAGTTTTGTTCCTTCTCTAAGTTGCTTTGGTTATTAGGAGTGTTTTGGTGATTGCCTGCAAATTTTAGGATTGTTTGTTCTATCTCTTTGAAAAATGTGATTAGAATTTTGATAGGGATTGTATTGAATCTGTAGATTGCTTTGGGTAGTATAGACATTTAAAAGCATTAATCCTTCCAGTCCATGAATATAGAATATCCCATTTATTTGTGTCTTCTTCTTTTTTTCATTAATGTCCTTTAGCTTTTAATATAAAAGTCTTTCACCTCTTTGATTAAATTTATTCCTAGGTATTTTATTCTTTCTGATGCAACTGTAAATGGAATTGTTTCTTTTCCTAATAGCTCATTGTTAGCATATAGAAGCACATTAGATTTTTGTGTATTTATTTTGTATTCTGCAGCTTTACAGCTTTACTGAATTTGCTTATTTGTTCTAACATTTCTTTTATGTCTTACAGTTTTCTATATATAATGTCATGTCATGGCAAAGATTGTCAGTTTTCTCACTTCCTTTCCAGTTTAGATGCCTTTTATTTTTCTTGCCTGATTGTTGTGGCTAGGAATTTCATGTATTAAATAAAAACGGCAAGAGCAGTCTCCCCTGTCTTGTTTCTGATCTTAGAGGAAAGACTTTCAACTTTTCACCATTGTGTATGATGTTGGCTATGGGCTTGTCATATGTGGCCTTTATCACATTGAGGTTCATTCCCTTTATACCCACTTTGTTGAGTCACAACATCAAATAATGGATGTTGAATTTTAAAAAATGCTTTTTTTGCATATATTGAAATGATAATATTTTCACCCTTCATTACGTTGACTGATGTATGGATGTTGACCTACTTTACATCCTTGGAATAAATCCTGTCTGATAATGATTTACAATTCTTTTAATATATTGCTGAATTGGGTTTGCTATTATTTTGTTGGGGATTTTTACATTTATATTCATTAGGAATCATAGCCTGTAATTTTCTTTTCTCCTGCTGTCCTTATCTGGGTTTAGTATCAGGAAATACTGGCCTCATAAAATATGTTTGGAAGAGTTCCCTCTTATTCTAATTTTTTGGAAGAGTTTGAGAAGGGTCTGTATTAATTCATTTTTGGTTGTTTGACAGAATTCACTTGTGATGCCATCTGGTCATGGCTTTGTTTGCTAGGAAGTTTTTGAATACTGATTCAAACTCCTTATTAGTAATCTGTTCAGATTTTCTATTTCATCATGAATCAGTCTTGGTAGTTCATATGTTTCTAGGAATTTATCCATTTTTTCCAGGTTGTCTAATTTGTTGGTGCATAATTGTTCATAGTCATCTCTAATAATCCATTATATTTGTGCTGTATCAATTATAACATTTTTTTCATTTCTAATTTTATTTGAGTTTTCTTTCTTTTTTTCTTGGTAAGTCTACCAAAAACTTGCCAATTTTATCTTTTCAAAAAGCCAGCTCTTAGTTTTTTGGATCTTTTTAGTCTCTTTTTATTTTTTTAAATTTATGCTCTAATCCTTATTATTTCCTTCTTTTTACTAACTTTGGGTTTCATTTGTTCTCTTTCTCTAGTCTCTTGTTTATTTGAGACTTCTTGAGGAAGGCATTTAACACTATGAACTTCATCTTAGAATTGTGTTTGTGGCATCCCACAAATTTTGGAATGTTACATTTCCATTTTCATATGTTTGAAGGTATTTTTTTATTTCTCTTATAATTTTTTTTCTTTGAGCAGTTGGTTATTCCATGGCATGTTGCTTAATTGCCATATATTTGTGAATTTTCTTTTTTTTTCTTGTAATTAATTTATAGTTTCATACACTTTGATCAGAAAAAATGCTTAATATGATTTCAATCTTCTTAAATTTCTAAAAACTTGTTTTGTGGTCATACATATGATCCATCCTCAAAAATGTTCCAAGTGCACTTAAGAAGAATGTGTATTTTGTTGCTTTTGGAAGGAATGTTCTCTACACATCTGTTAGGTCCACCTGGTCCAATATGTCATTAAAGACCAATGTTTTCATTATTGATTTTTTTTTGGCCTGGATAATCTATATATCCATTGATGTAACTGGAGTGTCAACATTCCCAACTCTTATTACATTGCTTTTAATTTCTCCATTTATGTCAGGGAATATTTGCTTTGTATATGTAGATGCTCCTATTTTGGATGCATAAATATTTACAGATGTTATATCCTCTTGTTGAATTGATCCCTTTATCATTCTGTAATGCCCGTCTTTGTCTCTTATTACAGTCTTTGTTTTAAAGTCTATTTTGTCTGATATAAGAACAGCTACTCTATCTATACTAATGTACAACATGATGACCACATATAGAATCAGCATGTTGTATACCTTAAATATATACTATTCTTGTTAAAAAATAAAGTAAAAGACAGTATGACAGCTTTGAATCAATCATCACCAATTAATATTTTTATTGCACACATTACTAAGGATTATAAAAGATACGGGTACAAAAGGATAGTTCTCAGGAATAAATAAGTTGACTGGAAATTTTAAACACTGAGCAGAAAAGATGTATGATCTATTTGAGGGAAAAATTGGGGTAATAATGTAGAGCAAATTATATTGGACATCTGCTGAACATTCAGATCAGTATCATTAGCATGCACTATTCAGTACTTGATTTCTTTAGACATCTTTCCTATCTGTACTCACAGCCCAATATCTCACTTTCCTTTTCATTTCCTCCATTTTTATGCTATTTTTTTCACTTTCACTTAGTATTCTAATTTTAATTTAGGACACATGAAGTTCTCTTGCTCCTTCAGCAACAAATCTTGACATTTATCTATAAATCTTTTAAAATATTGAATTTTATTTACAGTTGCAACACCCATAGTCCTTATACTATCTTATTTATGTTATGAAAAATGTAAGATCATATATTTGCACAATATATTAAACAATGATAAATAGAAATAAATATAATACAAAAATAAAAATAAAATTTAAAACAGCAAATTCAGCACCACTGTTTATGAGTCTCTGCTAGGTTTCTTTTACATAGCACACTTAAAAATGTGCCAATATAAACTAATTAATTAGAAAATTATATAGATAGCATTTAACTTTTAACTACTGACTTAGGTAGTAACAGAATAGAAATATTTAAAAACAATATAAATATCTAATTTGTAGTAGTGAATACCTACATGGTAGTAACAGTTTATATAGATTACATGCAGCTCAAACCATAAAATGTATATTAATCTACTAGAAATTCTCAATAGTGAATTTAGAAATTCTATTATGTCTTTTGAAAATTAGTATTGATATTTACAATTCCCATACAATGAATAAAACCAATGAAATGTAATGTATTTATACTGAATAAATTACATAAAAAGAACATCTTCTGAGATACTAAACAGAAAATGCGAGCACTTATTTCTTCAAGTAAGAGTGTTATTAACAGTAAAGAAAAAGATGATTAAAACTAGATTTCTAAGATTTTGAAACATATTTTGATATCATCATAGATATGTTTGAAGTATTTTAATATAAATTAATCCAGTTATGTGACTATATTTTTAAATTTGTAAAATATCAGCCTTTACTAAGGATAACTCAGTGAACTGTTATTACAAAGTTATATCTATTAAAATGCAAGCCATATTAAAACTAACAAAAGAAACAGTAATAAAAACCGCTAGATTATCAGAGTAATTCTGATCCATTTTCTAATAGATACTGAAGTTTCTTATTATTTCGTCTAGTTCAGTTCAAGTATCCTTACATCTTTATTGTTTTCCACTTTTATTTTTTCCATCTAATCAAACTTGATTTTCAGAAGAGTTTTCTCCTATTCTCTTCTTTTCTCTCTCCATGATTCTTATTTTAACATTACTGCTTCACAGAAGTACAGAATATAAGGTTTTTTTTTGTTAAAATGTGACTTCCTGTGGCTTAAATAGGAAGCCTGTAAGAGTAAGAAAAATGTATATATATGTGTGTGTGTGTGTGTATGTATGTATGATAATTTTCTTTAAATACTCTATGTATTCACAAACATACACACTACACATACACACACACACACATACATATATAATTTATGATCACGCACTTCTGACTTTACTCACCAGGATCGTCACAGATTGTGTCATATATTCAGGTGCTAATCTTTTTTGCTATTGTGTTTGCTATTTTACCAAACTGCTCTTCCATTTCCCAGAAAACCTGTCCTATGCTAAAGCTCTTGCCAAACAAATATACTGCTTCTGTGTCTTTTCCTTTTCAGTGCCTCTCTGGGTTTTCTGTTTGAAGTCTTTGTTCCGTGTACTCACTGTTATATGGTCAAAAAAGAGTTTGCTACTGATTAGTATATCAAGGTGAAAAGCTGTCCTGTATGTCTACCTCTTTTAGCACTAATGGTGCTGCATCCTGGAAAAACCCCTCTATGAAATTTCAAAAGCTTTGTTTCTTGATGGTGTGTTTGGAATTCTGTGGGAAAGATATATAACCTATATAACTGCACCAATTACAGGGGCTGAAAGCAACACTGCTTTTAGTGTTAAATGGATAGTGCAGAGATTATCTGCCTTCTGTAGTCTCTGTTACTACTTTTTCCCTGACTCATGATCTGTAGTTTCCAATAGTGGATCAGGAGAATTGTTGCTCACTGCAAATTTTGCAACTAACTGTGCAGTTGAAGTGTGTTATAGTTGTCAGCATTAATATTTCATCTTTGAGTTTGCGTATGGATTGCCTATAATGCTTTGTAACGTGGTAGTGCTAGCTTAATTTTTAATATTGTATGGATCATGACCGTATTTTTCTGAGTTAAGATAATGAACATGAATTATTACAATGCCAATACCAGTATGACTCAGACATTAGCAAAAAGAGGACTAAACAACTATCATTTTAATGGCAGATGGAAGGACAGGTACAACTGAATTAGGAAGGCTAATAACCACAACATAACATATTGGGCAATCTGCAGAATAAAATTTGTTACTGGCCCTACTGGAGTAGAGCATAAGAAAGCACACCTGGAGACAGAAACTTACAAATCCAGAATAGGACACATAATCAATTTATAAATCAATCAGAAGATTTTTCATCTTCCAAAAAGATACCAAATGTCTGTCAAAAATAGTGGTTGCTGAATTAGATTGAGAATACCTCAGGAACCAAAAAATACTTGCATTGTCTCCTCTATTGATCTAAGAGAATAAAATTAAATTTTCTGATTCAGAGGTTGCCACAAAATGTCCCTTAGGAAAACACAAAGGTATCTTTTCACAACAGATGCTTTGAACTTTTACAGGGGAGTGCTAATTCTGAGGACATTAACTGTAATGATCCTCCCCAAATTTTATCAAGTGGGTTGAATTTAGGGGAAAATAAATTCCCTTCTAGCTTTTAGGAATTTTATTTGAAAAGTATAGTTTCAAATAATCTGTATTTCTACTAAGATTCTAATGAAACTTCGGAAAACATCAAACAAAAGATTGGTGCTGTCTTGTCCCAACAAAATTAGATCTTTCTCTTCTTTCTGTATGTTTGGCAGACAATGCAAATGTTAATTTAGGCAAATTCCATTCAGCCTGTACATTTCTCCCAAATAAAATGAAAACTCCTATTTGTTAAATACACTACATACCTTGTATAATAGTACTGGCAGAAAGGAGCAGGGTTTGCTGACTTGTGATATTGAGGCCTTCATAATAAAAGTTTAATTCACTTTCTGTTTTCAGTTTTCTTAAAACACGTAATAGTACTTAATGTTATTTCTATCTTGTATAAAAAGAAAGACATAACCTTCTTAGACATGTGCATACAAGATGGTTATCATTTTTTGCTGGCATAAAAAAGATTGTAAAATGGTGGCCTGCCATTAATTCACATTTTAATTCACATTTTTAAAATGTGGCCATACAAGATGTTTCTAGGGAAGGCACCCCCACACCCCACTTTCCTATAAGAACAGCTGTCCACTTCTTTGCCCAGGATACATCAGGCCTTGAGAAACCTTGAAAACACAGCGTGTTGTGCCCATGAGTAAGGAGCTAGTTAAGGGCCTTGAAGGCTGGACACCTGATCATAAAGGCCACACATGTGTGTCTTCAATACTTATGTAACCATGAATTAGCACTATAGCAGTATAAAAAGTACAGCTTAATGCAGAATAAAGTGGCCTCTTTTGAGCACCCTCCATGATGACTTCTGCCTCCTTCTTTGCTCTTTGTATCACCCCAAGATCTCAACAGCAATCCCCTCACCTGACACTTGGTGCAACGAGCAGGGTGAGGTATGTGGTCATGAGATCAATGGTCCTTAGGCTTCCCTGGCTGTGGAGGAGTGGGTGAAGGAGATGTGGCCCCCAACCTCTATTTCATACTTGGTGGCAACGTACTTGATTGCTTGGGTGGTGCCAGAGGATTGGGAGTCCATACAGCTGACCGCAGAGGCTATACAGACAGTGTTGGAGATGCTTGAGTTCCTTGTTCCTCCTGTCTACCAGGAATCAGTTGGGCAAGTGGTGTGGCTGTTCCCGACGGTTGTCTGTCATGCCACTCAAGAACCTGCAGTGTTGCATTAGCAAGTGTGGAGTCTCCAATGGAAGGAAGTAGACTTGGAGCAGTGGCTGGCAGCCACCAAACCTACGTTACAGGGATCAGTGAGTACTGCCCCATCATCGTGGGCTGAAAGCCCTAAGTGCAGCACAGCAACTTTTGTTTTGCATGCTTGCCACCCTGTGAGTCAATGCATGGAGATACAAGAACTCCTAGATGTGGGGGTTGGGAGGGCCCCCTCCCCATAGCTACCTGGCAAACAATGTACATGATGCATACAGCCGTGAAATTATGGGATTTGACCAAGCACTGTAAGCAACATTTGGGGAATCTGTGCCTGCCTGGCTGTTGAGGCTGTGGGATGAGGGCACTGAGAATACTAAGCTCTCATCCTCTGAGGTGTCGCAACTTGCCAGCATAATGGCTGTGTCTTCTGTGTGGCACATATTGCAGAGTGCTAGGTGCACAGACCCACATGCTGGCAATAAGACCCTGATAAATTGGTTAATGACTGCAACAAAGGAGGTGTGGAATACCCCAGGGGACATGCCAGAACGTGTAACAAAGTGGAGCACATATCTCGAGTTGGTGCATGTGCTCCATAAAATGGGTATGAGGCAGAGGATGTTTGCTCCTCATTGCCGCAGTCCAGATGAAGAGGTGTTAACATCTGGTATGAAAGATCTTATTGTAGCCAGTGGCCCTGCAGGTACCTTTGGAACTGTCACCATGTTGCTAGTGCCATATACTGACGACCCAACATGCAAAGCAGTGTCAGTGTTGGCTTGCTTGGGAGACATAGAAGTAAGGCGACCTCAAGCGAGCAAAGTGAGAACTACCGCGGTGAAGGAGCACAAGGGGAAAGGGTAAACAGCAGCGGCGATGGCGCCGGGGACGGCCACTGCAGGACCACTGAGAGTGAGCCACAGACAGGTAGGGACTGAGTTTTTGGCTGCTGGTTTGGCCTGTGAAAAGCCTGATGGACAGCCTTTAGAAGTTTTGATGGGGCTATGGAAGCTGCTGTGTCCAGACGGATGCTACAACCCACTGCCCCCGAAGCAGGTGCAGGCAAGTGCCGTGGCAGACCGGGAACTTGCCCCTTATGTGCTGACTGATTTCCTCCCTAATTAGAGGTGGGGCTGAGGTACCTGGCACATCAGGACACTGGAGGACCGGAGGTCATTTGTTGAACTCGCCATTCCTTGGTACCCACAGAATGTACAGTGGTGTTGGCCCTGGTGGATACAGGTACTGCATCAACTCTCCTTTATGGCAACCCGGATAGGTTCTGGCGCCCCTCTTTAGTCATAGAGGGGTATAGTGGACAAACAGCACGGATGTGAGAAGTGACTGTGACTTTGGGAACTAGACGCTTGCCCCCACATCAATATGCAGTTTACGTATTTCTGATAGCAGAATACATTCTAGTGATGGATATACTGCATGATCCAACCATGCAAATGACTCTGGGGAGTTTTGGTTGCACGTGTGTTGTGAAAACATGCTGTGAGGTCATCCCCACCACACATTTTTGGTGTTGCCACAAGCCACCCATATAGTGACCACCAAATAGTACTGGCTGCCCAGTGGACAGGAGGAAATTGGCCAAACCATTTTGTAGTTAGAGAAAGCACACATCATCTGCCAGGCACACAGCCCTTTTAATTCACCTGTGTGGCCTGTGAAGAAGCCAGACAGCACCTGGAGAATGACAGTGGACTATCAGGAACTAAGCAAAGTGACTCCCCTGCTGCACGCTGCAGTACTGAACATTACTGACTTGACAGATAAACTGACTGTGACTTTGGGGACTTACCACTTTGTGTTGAATCTGGCTAGTGCCTTCTTTTCCACTGACATTGCACTGTAAAGCCAGGATCCATTTACCTTCACATGAGAGGGCCGCCAGTGGATGTTTGTGGTCCACCCACAAGGATAAATGCACAGTCCTACTTTGTGCCATGTCTTGGTGACTAGTGACCTGGCCACCTGGTCCGATTTGCCCTCAGTTCCAGTGTTCCATTATATAAATGACACAATGTTGACTTCTGATTCTCTCTCAGATCTAGAAGCTGTGGCTCACTGCTTGCACCAGGCCCTCTAAGGGTTGGGATGGGCCATCAAAGAAGACAAGGTACAGGGATCTGGTTATTCTGTCAAGTTCTTGGGTGTTACTGGAAGTGCTAACAGTAACAGGGACCTGGTTATTCTGTCAAGTTCTTGGGTGTTGTCTGGTCTGGTGAGACAAAGGTGTTACCTAAAGCAGTGATTGATAAAGTACAACAGTGCCCCTGCCTAAAACTGTTAAGAAGCTACAAACATATGTGGGCTTGTTAGGGTATTAGAGAATGTTTATCCCTCACTTAGCCATGCTGTTAAAGCCTCTGAATCACCTTATAAAGCAAGGGGAAACATGGCACTGAACACCAGAGGTCGAAAAGGCTTTTGCTGAGACAGAAAGAGCAGTGGCTCAGGCCCAGAAGCTGCGAGTCACTGACCCCTTCATGCCATTCCTGCTGATGGCATCTGCCAGCATGATGGGTATGGGTGGGGATTATGGCAGAAGCATGGGGCCTGCAAAGTCCCAATAGGGTTTGGTCTCAGTTGTGGAAGGGAGCAGGGATTCGTTATTCACTGTTGGAAACAGCTGGCATCAGTGCATGCCACCGTACTGGCTCCTGAAGGAATCATGGAATACAAGCAATACAGGTTATCACTGCCCTCCTGATTGAGGGGTGGGTGCCAGCCTGGGCCACAGCTCCCTGAACTGGGGTTGCCCAGACACCCATCCTGACCAAGTGGGGAGCCTATTTAGAACAATGAGCTAGATTCTCCAAAGCCCTTTCACAGGAATTGCAGCAAGTCCTGGGACCATTAACCTTTGCAATCAAACCCACACCCACCTTACCGAGTGGAAGTGCTAACAGTAAGCCCCTATGAGGAGGGGACAGGGATGCCACCAGTGGAGGCCTGGTATACAGACAGATCCAAAAAGTGCCACCTACTGACATGGGTGGCCTTCGCCATTCAGGCTGGAGTAGGGCAATCCAGCCAATGGGCTGAATTATGGGCGGTGTGGCTTGTTTTGACTAGGGAATCAAGTCAGATAACAATCTGTACTGACAGTTGGGGTGTGTTTTGTGGCCTCACTCTCCAGTTGCCTCAGTGGGCAGCACAGGACTGGGAAATCAGCTATCGCCCACTGTGGAGACAAACAATGTACCTTTAAACCCCATGGGTTAAAGGAAGGTGCCCTGATAGATCATCTCTCAGGACATTGCCCAGCATTAAGTCCTGGGAATGATGTGGCTAACGCACTGGTCAGGGCTTATACACTTTGGGAGCTACCCACTACGGACATGGGACCATGATTGCATAAGAAACTAGGACATGTAGGCCCAAGAACCATGTGTGAAGTAGCCCAGAGATGGTATATTCCACTGACATTTGCTGATGCAAAACAAGCAGTGCAAGCATGTGCTCAATGTGCTGACTTTTATCTGCATCATTGTTGGATACCCATGTCAGTGGGACAGCTCCCTCACCCACCAGAACCTTTACAGGTGTGGCAAATAAATTACATAGGGCCCTTGCCCAGTAATCAGGGATGTAAATATGTGTTCACAGCAATGGACATGGCTAGAGGATTGGGTTTTGCCCATTCTGGCCCAGACAACCCAACAAACTACTAAATGGGCCTTGGAGCACTTACGTACCAGCTATGGGCATCCACTAATTGTCAACAGTGACAAAGGGAGCCACTTTACAAGACAAGAGGTACAAGATTGGGCTCGACAACAAGACATCGTATGGTGATTACATGTGCCATATCAACCCTAGGCAGCTGTAATAATAGGAAGGTATAATGGGCTATTAAAAAACAAATTAAAACATTTAGAATGGACACAGTGGATAAAGTACTTACCCATAGCAGTTAGCTTGCTAAATAAGCAACCAAGGAAAATTTGGGTAAGTCCCATAGAGAGGTTGTTGGTAGCTCACCCATATGTCTTAAAATATTTAAAACTGACCCCCTGCTGGAAGAAAACATTTTGACATGTGGGGAATATGACTTGTGGCCACCCATGCACATCAGGGAAAATATTACAAAACTTGCCGTGGCCCACATATAATTGGAATGGTGTATATTCCTGCTGGTATTGTCCCAATGGATGGCATTGTGGTTTTATCCCTGGCTATCTTCCTTCCAGGTGTAGAATTACAAATAGAAGCCCTGGCATAATATGCTGCTTGTATCTTGAATGTAACAAGGTCCTCATTGGCCCTATTGCTACATGAAGTCACCCAAATGCAGAAGGTGGTTTTACAAAACAGAATGGCTCTGGATATGCTTACAGCTGCACAAGGAGACACCTGTGCTTTACTGCACATTAACTGCTGTGTTTATATCCCAGACAACCAGCAGTAAATACAAGCCATGCTCCAAGAAATAGATGATGGATTGTCTCAGATACAAGCCTTGTCCCAAGACACCCTGTCTACTTGGTGGTCACAGCTTGGTCCCACTTGGTGGTGGTTCCTAACCATAGTGGCCACTGGGGCATGCGGCCTCCTTGTCTGTTACTGTTCTTTATATTGTTTCTGTGGGCTCTGGGCAATGGGATTTGCTTTGTGTGCAAGGAAGAAGCAGACAGCTGCTGTCCTATAGAAAAACATGGGAATGTAGGGAAGGGCCCCCTCCACATTCCTTTCTGTTCTATATGGAAAGCTGTCTGCCACTTCACCCCGAATATGTCTGGCCTTGAGAAACCTTGGAAACACAGTGTATTGTACCCATGAGTAAAGGGCTAGATAAAGGCCTTGAAGGCCAGACACCTGGCTATGAAGGCACATGCATGTGCATCTTCAATACTTATGTAACCTTGAATTGGGACTATAACAGTATAAAGAGTACAGATTTATGCAGAGTAAAGTGGCTTCTTTTGAGTACCCTCCATGATGACTTCTGCCTCCTTCTTTGCTCTTCTCATTGCCCCAAAACCTCAACAGCAACCCCCAGGCCTCCACAATATCCCTTTGTAATATTTGGAGATACATTGAAGATGGGAATGGAGAAAAGTATTGCAGTGAAAGAGAAATCCGTATCTTATTTCACCAAAATTATTTGATAATATTTGAAAAGGACATAAGGAACCTAGAAAAAGGCAAAAAGATAGAATTTGAGTTGTTCACTGTTAGATGTAGGTTGTGACAGACATTCCCACAGTGAAAAAATAACCAAGTGTTTGGAAGTAAGATAGCTTCAGAACAGGAAAAAATAAATAAATAAATCACCAGAAAAGGACAACCAAGTTAAAGACTTTCTCATGTCTTCATTAAAATTAGCTCATTTGAAATTTAACTTCAGTTTCACAAATCCAAATTTCCCACTAAAAATGATGGGAATGTTAAACATAGATAGCTATATGATACATTTCTAGGTACAAGTAAATTGAATGATAAATGGCTGGTTGTTCTACTAGACTAGATGGTAATATAAGGGAGTAGACACTTGGAAAGCTGAGATCTAATTCCTACATGAGAAACATGCTGTTGCTGGAAAGTAAAATGCTAATTATTTTAATCTCAACTGTTTTTGTTATAAAGATATTTAGTTCAATGTCATCTCATTGAATTGGCTCCGGGAATCCATGTAATGCAAGTTTAAGAAGAGCAGAGCTGTCACCTGAGAGTGAATTTTACATTGGACTGTGTTGAGTTTTAACACTGCACAAAAGTAAATAATGACATCCTAATAGCTGCAGGCATGTCAGAGAAGTATTATTAGAAAAACAAACAGAGAGAAAATATATTGTACTATATTATGGAACAGAAGAAACATTATTATTGTTATTTTTAATAAATATGGGTAATAGCTAATTACTACCATTATATTTATCCTCTTTAAAAAGCTTACATTATTGTATCAACAAGTAACACAGTCTATGAAATTTAAATATTCAATATACATATTTATTTAATTATGGACAAGTATTTTTGCATATGATATTTTAATTATTCTTTTGGTTACACTTATATTGAATTATATATTTAGGGCTCTATGTTAGTTCATAGTTAACAGCATTATTCTTCTTTCATTGGATATTATTGACATACAAGCTCCTACATTCTAATTTCCCACCTTTAAATCTCACTTTCAGACTCCATGGTAATATTCCTTTGTAATTTCTACATAAGTTGAATCTATATTTTAAAATAAACAGGAGAAAAAAATGGATTATTATCATCATACTTTATATTATTTTCCACTCCTAGACTCTTTTGAGGACAGTAGTAGTAATGGGGTACCAATAAGGTTGTTATTGATTTTTGCTGTCATTATAAAATATTTTTTTATGTATTTGCTTTTATCATGTTTTTATTTTATTTTATGATCTCTCAATATCATTGTCTCATTCTGAGTTCATTTATTGTCCTTTTGAGAGATTCCTGCTTTAATCTCCATTCTACTGCTAAGTCCTAGTGCTGACCTGCAGTTGGCCTGTCTCTTTGGGACTTCCTGATAGTAAGAACCATGGTCACCTGGCTTCTAAAACTTTTCTCCCCTGATTTACAGTCTCAGTATTCCAGAATACATTCTCAACTACTTCTTAAAAAGGCTGTCATAAGATAAACTTTATAAAATTCTCTTAAAAAGTGATTATTTTTTAAACTCCTCACACATGAATGATAGTTTGGCTGAGTTATATTCCTGGTAGAAAATCATTTTACTGGTAAAGTTGAAAGCACTGTTGCTATGTCTTCTAGCATCCTTGATACTGGTAAGAAATCTACTGACAATCTAGTTTGTATCTTTTTCCTTGTTGTTTAGTTTTGATTTAATTCTATTCTTTTGAGTTATCAGTAAGTATAGAGTGAGTAATTTCAATCTCATTACAAGGACATTTCTCAGTCCTGGGCACATAGAGGTGAGGGAGAATGAACTTTTAAATAATTCATAACAATAATTTCATCAAAATTTGTGTGTAAATTAAGAGTTCTAAAGTCTTAATTGGAGGTTTGAAGATTATTTTTAACACAAAGGAACTCATGCTTTAAGGACAGTAAGATGGAGGGTAACAAAAAGGAAAAAGAGAGAAAATAATGCAGAAGAGTTTATATCAAAGGTGCCAAAAGAGCATAATATCATTTAAGTGGAAGAAAAAATATTTTGCAAATAATTGGTGATAAGTGACAGCAAATGCTTCTGAGGAATTATGGAAAAAAGTATTGATAGAAAAAAAAAATTTTTTTTGTTTTGTGAAGTTCAGGTCACCTATGTATAGAGTAGTACCAGAGTAGAAGCCAAATGAAAGAGACTAAAAATAAGGAGTACTTTCAAATTCTAATTAAACTTAATTTCAAAAAGTTTTAATTAGAGATTAGTCTCAAAAAGATATTTTGAATGAATCATTTAAAATATTAGTGGCTCAAGAATATTCAAAGATATAAAGAAAAGAACCTTTATAAGAGCTTAAATATATTAGAAATGAAGGACATATTCATGCAAATAAAACCTCAGATGAAACCAGAAACTACTCAATTTTATAAGAGGTACATTGTGTTTACTGCTATATTGAGATAAGATCAGGTTATGTGAAAAACCTTTTTTTTTCTGAAGTGTTATATAAAGCAGTGTTGTATTATTAGATAGGATGAATCCTTGTGAGATAAATATCTATGGGTTAGACAGACATTATGGAGTCAATTAGAGATAAGTAGAGCACCAGCTAAGTCTCAATAAGTTTGAACAACTATTTGACTTCAAGAAAGATTATTAAGGAAAAATGCACTTAGATTCAGTTTGTTATCGAAACTAGCTCAAATAACTAAAAATTTTATATTATTCCCTTTTCTATATGCTCCAATATGTACACTTAAGTATTTAATTAAGTATACATTTCTATCTTTGCACCTTCCTTGATTAGTATCATTTCCACTCCAGGGAAATTGGAGTAATCTGTAATAAAGGATTGAGCCACAAAATTCTAAAACAAATTAACCTTTGGGAAAGAGTAGCATGGTTTCTGTAATTAAAATAAAAAGAATTCTAAGAATAACAGTATTTCATTTTATTCTGTTCTCTATAAAAGGAAGCTAATCTGCACTCAGCTAATCAAATGGCACTCTAATTGTATATTTAAAAATTTTATCTATGCAATTATTGGGCAGGGGGTAAATAGATGGCAGTGTGAGAAGTGAGGCAGAAATCTCCTCCCAAAACCACATATTATGAAAATACACCAAATACAACTATTCCTAAAAGAGTGACCAGAAATAAGATTACATCAGCAAGTATACATCTGGGAAAAGAGAACATCTCATGGAAAAGGTTAAAGTAATAAAACCATGACCTGGCAGGACCCTCCCCCTCCCCCCACCCCAGCTCATGAGCAGGAAGAAGAGAATCAGAGCAGGGAGGGAGTAGAAACCCAGAACTGCTAAATACCCAGCCCTAGAAATCTACTCTGGGGACACAAACCCACATTGCATGGTGCTCTGGAGATTAGATGTGGTGAAAAAAAAAGTCAGAGAATGAGACTGCA
The DNA here is from genome assembly GCF_040802235.1 of Manis javanica. Lineage (NCBI taxonomy): Eukaryota > Metazoa > Chordata > Mammalia > Pholidota > Manidae > Manis > Manis javanica. The sequence continues at coordinate 186,455,633 of NC_133158.1, forward strand.
AACAGGTTCCATAACCGGCTGCCCTGGGACAAAAGAAAGATGGGTGCTTTGAAAGACTTTCCAACACTGATAGTGCTGCTAAAGGGGCAAGGGTTTAGTAGAAGGAACAGGTGGACAAAATCATTATGGCACACTCAGCCCTGCAGGTTGGGAACTTTCAGGAGCTTCAGGCACTCTATCTCCCTGGCTGGCAATGTAGCCCCAAGGCCCCTCACCATGATAAGCAGCCTGATGCTTCTTCCTCCTTGCTGGCACATGGGCACAAACCCACTGTCCCTGCCATTGATTTAGAAGAGCCAGAGGGCAGTCCCACTTATAGCAGCCACATGGCTTAATGAAGAGGCTTCTCCCTGCATGTTGGTAACTGTCCCTGAAAGCAGAGACAGGCACTGCAGCTGGGAGGCAGGAAAGGGCTTTGTCCTCCTTGCAGATACATGTGCTGCTTGCCTGTGACCCCCACCTTTGCCCTAGGCCATCTCGAGGGCTGCCCTGCCCATGGCAATTTAGGGGATTAACCCAGAGGCTGCTTCCTGCATGAAGCTCACTGACCCTGAGAGCAGAAACTGGCAATGCAGCTGGAAAGCAGAAAAGGGCTTTTTCCTCCTGGCAGGCCCTGGTGCTCCTTGCCTGCCAATCCTGCCATAACTCCAGGCCAGCCTGAGGGCAGCTTTGCCCATGGCAGTTTAGGGGAATAACCCAGAGGGCACTCCATGCAAGTGGTTCACTGGTCTGGACAGCAAAGACAGGCACTGTACCCGGGAGGCAGGAAAGGGCTTGTTCTTTAGGGTAGGCACCAGCACAACTCACCTGAGACCACTGTCATTGTTCATAATCATTCGAGGATTATGAAAAGGCAAAAGAAGCTTGCTCAATCCAAAATTCTTCAAATACCAGAAAGAGGGTTCAGTGAGACTGATGTCACCAAACTTCCTGAAAAAGAATTCAAAATATATCATAAGCATGCTAATGGAGCTATAGAAAATATTCAAGAGCTAAGGGACCAATTCAAGAGGGAGATAGAAACCTTAAAAATAATGTAGCTGAAATAAAACAATGGAGGGATTAAAAGCAGATTAGATGAGGTAGAGGAGATGGTAAAAGGAATAGAAATTAGAGAACAGAAATACAAAGAAGATGAGGCACAGAGGAAAAAAGATGTCTAGGAATGAAATAATTTGAAGAGAACTGTGTGACCAATCCAAATGGAACAATATTCACATTATAGGGGTAGCAGAAGAAGAGAGAGAAAAATGGAAAGAAAGTGTCTGAATAAATAATTGCTGAAAACTTCCCTAATCTGGGGAAGGAAATAGACTCTAAGGCCAAGGAAGTGCACAGCTCTCCCAACACAAGGGATCCAAGGAAGACAACACCAAGACATAATAATTAAAATGGCAAAGATCAAGGACAAGGACATAGTACTGAAAGCAATGAGAGAAAGAAAAAAGATCACCTACAAAGGAAAGCCCACCAAACTCTCATCAGAATTCTCAGCAGAAACTGTATAGGCCAGAAGGGAGTAGCATAATATATTCAGTGCAATAAAACAGAAGGCTCTCAAAACAAGAATACTCTACCAAACAAGATCATCATTTAAATTTGAAAGAGGGATTAAACAATTTCCAGATAAGCAAAAGTTGAAACAATTTATGTCCCATAAACCATCTCTACTGTGTATTTTGGAGGGACTGCTATAGATGGAAGTGTTCCTAAAGCTAAATAGCTGTCACCAGAGAAAGTAAAACTGCAGAAAAGGAAGACCAATTAAATAATAACCAAATACAAAATTATATCAGTTACCCATAAAACCAGTCAAGGGACTCACAAAGAGAACAGAATATAACACCTACCATATAAAGAATGGAGGTGGAAAAAAAAGAAGGGAGAAAAAAAAGAATTGAGATTGTTATAATAGCATAATAAGCAAGTTAAGATAGACTGTTAAATAGTAAAGAAATTGCCCTTGAACCTTTGGTAACCATAAATCCAAAGCCTGCAAAGTCAATAAGTATATATCTATTGAATTTCACCCTAAATGAAAATGATTTGATTGCACCAATCAAAAGACATAGAGATACAGAATGGATAAAAAAGCAAAACCCAACTATATGCTGCCCACAGGAGACTCACTTCAAACCCAAAAACATACACAGACTTGAAGCGAAGGGATGGAAACAGATATTTCATGCAAACAATAGGAAGATAAAAGCAGGAGTTGTAATACTTATACAGATAAAATGGATTTCAAAACAAAGAAATTCACCAGAGACAAGGAAGGACATTATATAAACATAAAGGGTCAATCCAACAAAAGGATATAAACATTATAAATACCTATGCACCCAACATAGGAGCACCAAAATATTTTCAACAAATACTAACAGAATTAAAGGGGAAAATAGAATACAATGCATTCTTTTTAGGAGACTTCAACAAACCATTCACACCAAAGGAAAAATCAACCATACAGAAAATAAGTAAGGAGACAGAGGCACTGAACAACACATTAGAACAGATGGACCTAACAGACATTCAAAGAACACTCTACCCAGAAGCAAAATGATGTACATTCTTCTCAAGTGCACATGGAATGTTTTCCAGGATAGATCACATACTAGGAAACAAAAAGAGTCTCACTAAATTCAAAAATATTGAAATTGTACCAAACATCTTCTCAGATCACAAAATTATAAAACTAGAAATAAATTGTACAAAGAAAACAAAAAGGCTCACAAACACACGGAGGCCTCACAACATGCTCCTAAATAATCAATGGATCAATGAAAAAATTAAAACAGACATCAAGCAATATATGGAGATAAATGAAAACAACCACTCAATGCTCCAACTTCTGTGGGACTCTGTGAAGGCAGTTCTAAGAGAAAGGTATATGGCAATATAGGCCTGTTAAAGAAGGAAGAACAATCCCAAATGAACAGTGTAAATTCACAATTATTGAAACTAGCAAAAAAGAACAAATTAGGCCCAATGTCAGCAGGAGAGATAATAAGATGAGAGAAGAAATAAAATTGAGAAGAAAAAGCAATAGAAAGAATTAATGAAATCATTGTGGAAAGCAGTATGGAGGTTCCTCAAAATGCTCAAAATAGAAATACCATTTGACCCAGGAATTCCACTTCTAGGAATTTACCCTAAGAATGCAGCACTCCAGTTTGAAAAAGACAGATGCACCCCTATGTTTATCCCTGCACTATTTACAATAGCCAAGATATGGAAGCAACCTAAATGTCCATCAGTAGATGAATGGATAAAGAAGATGTGGTACATATACACAATGGAATATTACTCAGACATAAGAAAAAAACAGATCCTACCATTCACAACAACATGGATGGAGCTAGAGGGTATTATGCTCAGTGGAATAAGCCAGGTGGAGAAAGACAAGTACCAAATGATTTCACTCATATGTGGAGTATAAGAACAAAAAAAACTGAAGGAACAAAACAGCAGCAGAAGCACAGAACCCAAGAATGGACTAACAGTTACCAAAGGGAAAGGAACTGGGGAGGATGGGTGGGAAGGGAGGGATAAGGATGGGATAAAAGAAAAGGGGCATTACAATTAACATGTATAGTGTGTGGGGGGCATGGAGAGGGCTGTGCAACACAGAGAAGACAAGTAGTGATTTTACAGCATCATACTATGTTGATGGACAGTGACTGTGAATGGGTATGTGGGGGTTACTTGGTGAAGGGGGGAGCCTAGTAAACATAATGTCCTTCATGTAATTGTAGATTAATGATACCAAAATAATACTACTAAAAAAGAGAATTAATGAAACTAAGAGCTGGTTCTTTGAGAAAATTAACAAAACAGATAAACCCCTAGCCACACTTATCAAGAAAAAAAGAGAATCTACACACATAAACAGAATCAGAAATGAGAAACAAAAAATCACTGTGGACACCACTGAAATACAAAGAATTATTAGATAATATTATAAAACTATATGATAAAAATTTGGATAACCTAGAAGAAATGGACAACTATCTAGAAAAACACAACCTTCCAAGACTAACCAGGAAGAAACAAAAAATCTGAACAGACCAATCACCAGCAATGAAATTGAATTGTTAATCAAAATCTACCCAAGAACAAAATCCCATTACCAGGTGGCTTCACTGATGAATTTTATCACACATTTATAGAAGACCTAACAGTCATTCTCCTTAAAGTTTTCCAAAAACAGAAGAGAAAGGAATACTTTTAAACTCATTCTATGAAGCCAGCATCACTCTAATAACAAAACCAGGAGGACACCACAAAAAAAGAAAATTACGGACTAATATCCCTGATGAATGTAGATGCAAAAATATTCAACAAAATATTAACAAACTGAATAAAAAATACGTCAAGAGGATCATACATCAAGATCAGGTGGGATTAATTCCAAGGATATAAGGATGGAACAACATTTGAAAATCCATCAGCATCATACAGCACATCAATAAAAAAGAAGGACAAAACTCACACGATCATCTCCATAGATACTAAAAAAGCATTTGACATAATTCAATGCCAATTCATAATAAAATCTCTCAACAAAATTTGTATAGAGGGCAAATACCTCAATGTAATAAAGACCATATACAAAAAACATACAGCCATCATTGTAATTAAGAGTGAAAAGCTGAAAGCTTTTCCTCCAAAATCAGGAATAAGACAAGGATACCTACCCTTCCCACTTTTGTTCAAAATAGAACTGGAGGTCCTAGCTTTGGCTATCACACAACAGAAAGAAATACAAGGAATCCAGATTGGTAAGGAAGAAGTTAAAATGTCACTCTTTGCAAATGACATGACATTATACATAAAAAAAACCCTAAAGAATCCACTGACAAACTATTAGATTTAACATCTGAATTCAGCAAAGTTGAGAGATACAAAATTAATACACAGAAATCTGTTTCATTCCTATATACTAATGATGAACTAGCAGAAATAGAAATCAGGAAAACAATTCCATTCACAATTGCATCAAAAAGAATAAAATACCTAGGAATAAACCTAACTAAGGAATGAAAGACCTATACTCTGAAAACTACAAGACACTTATGAGAGAAATTAAAAAGGAAACTAATAAATGGAAAAACATTCCATGTTCCTGGGTAGGAAGAATTAATATTGTCAAAATGGCCATCTTGCCTAAAGCAATCTACAGATTCAATGCAATCCTTATCAAAATTCCAACAGCATTCTTCAACAAACTAGAATAAATAATTCTAAAATTCATGTGAAACCACAAAAGACCCTGTATAGCCAAAGCAATCACGAGAAGGGAGAATAAAACTGTGGGGATTATACTCCGCAACTCCAATTACTACTACAAAGCCATAGAAATTAGTTTGATTTGGTACTGGCACAAGGAAAGAGCCATAGATCAATGGAACAGAATAGAGAGCCAAGATATAAGTGCACATATATGGTCAATTAATATATTATAAAAGAGCCATGGACATACAATGGGGAAATGACAGCTTCTTCAACGGCTGTTGTTGGCAAAACTGGACACCTACATGGAAGGAATGAAACTGGATTACTGCCTAACTCCATAGACAGATGTAAACTCGAAATGGACCAAGACCTGAATGTAAATCATGAAACCATAAAACTCTAGAAGAAAACATAGGTAAAACTCTCTTGAATATAAACAAGCATCATTTTCATGAACATATCTGCTCTGGCAGAGGAAACAAATGCAAAAAAGAACAAGTGAGACTACATAGAACAAAAAGCATCTGTACAGCAAAGGATACCATCAGTAGAAAAAAATGGGCATCCTATAGTATCGGAGAATATATTCATAAATGACATACCCCAGTAAGGATTTGAAATCCAAACTACATAAAGAGCTCAGAGACCTTAACACCCAAAAAGCAAATAACCTGTTTAAAATATGGACAAAAGATCTAAACAGACACTTCTCCAAAGAAATTCATATGGCCAACAGGCACATGAAAAGATGCTCCACATCACTAATCATCAGAGAAGTCCAATTTAATACCACAGTGGGGTATCACCTCATACCAGTTAGGATGGCCACCATCCAAAAGACAAACAAAAACAAATGGTGAGGTTTGGAGAAAGGGGAACCCTCCTACACTGCTGGTGGGAATGTAAATTAGTTCAACCATTGTGGAAAGCAGTATCGAGGTTCCTCAAAAAACTAAAAATGGAAATACCATTAGAACCAGGAATTCCACTCCTAGAAAAGCCCAGTTTGAAAAAGTCATATATGAGGAGGCAGAGCCTAGATGGCAGCATGAGTAGAGCAGTGGAAATCTCCTCCTAAAACCACATATGTTTTTGAAAATACAACAAAGAAAACTCTTCCTAAAAGAGAGACCAGAAGACACAGGGCAACAGCCGGACCACATCCACACCTGCAAGAACACAGCACCTCGTGAAGGGGGTAAGATACAAGCCATAGACTGGTGGGACCCGAGTGCCCCACAACCCAGCTCCAAGTGGGAGGAGAGGAGTTGGAGCAGGGAGGGAGAGGGAGCCTAGGACTGCTAAATACCCAGCCACAGCAACCGCACCAGAGCGCAGACACAGTGCATGTGTGAGGTGCTGGAAACTAGGGAAAAAAGACAGTAAGACCTGTGAGTGGGTCCCTGCAGACATTGCACCCGGGACAAAGAAAAACAAGTACTTTTTGGAAGTCTTAAAGGGACAGGGACCACACAGCCAGACAGAAGCATCCTGGGACACTTAGTCCAGCAGCAGGGAATCTGGGGATCTCTGGGCACTCTAATCCCCTGGGCGGCAGGGAGCACGGAGGTCCCTCACAGAGATAAATAGCCTCCCAGCCGTTCCCCCTCCAACATAACTGCACCATATCGGAGTAGCAGCCCGAGGCAGGTCACACCCACAGCAACAGCAGAGATAAACTCCATAGTGGCCGGGCAGGAATCAGAAGCCCTTTCTGTGCAAAGCTGCCCAGCACAAGCCACTAGAGGTCACTGTTATCCAATGAGAGGTAGGCCACAAACCAACAAGAAGGGAAATTCTTCCAGCCGTCATTTGTGACAGCTCTGCAAACTATCTCTATCACCATGAAAAGGCAAAACTACAGGCAGACCAAGATCACAGAGTCAACAGCAGAGAAGGAGACAGACCTAACCAGTCTTCCTGAAAAAGAATTCAAAATAAAAATCATGAACATGCTGACAGAGATGCAGAGAAAAATGCAACAGCAATGGGATGAAGTCTGGAGGGAGATCACAGATGTCAGGAAGGAGATCACAGAAGTGAAACAAACCCTGGAAGGATTTATAAGCAGAATGGATAAGATACAAGAGGAATAGAAACCAGAGAACAAGAAGGTATAGAAGCTGACATAGAGAGAGATAAAAGGATCTCCAGGAATGAAACAGTACTAAGAGAACTATGTGACCAATCCAAAAGGAACAATATCCATATTACAGGGTACCAGAAGAAGAAGAGAGAGGAAAAAGGGATAGAAAGTGTCTTTGAAGAAATAATTGCTGAAAACTTCCCCAAATTGGGGGAGGAAATGATTGAACAGACCATGGAAATACACAGAACTCCCAAGAGAAAGGACCCAAGGAGGACAACACCAAGACACATAATAATAAAAATGTCAAAGATCAAGGACAAGGCAAGACTGTTAAAGGCAGCTAGAGTGAAAAAGGTCACCTATAAAGGAAAACCCATCAGGTTATCATCAGACTTCTCAACAGAAACTTTACAGGCCAGAAGTGAATGGCATGATATATTTAATGCAATGGAACAGAAGGGCCTTGAACCAAGGATACTGTATCCAGCATGATTATCATTTAAATATGAAGGAGGGATTAAACAATTCCCAGAGAAGCAAAAGGTGAGGGAATTTGCCTCCCACAAACCACCTCTACAGGGTATTGTAGAGGGACTGTTCTAGAAGGGAGCACTCCTAAGACTAAACAGATGTCACCAGAGAAAATAAAATAACAGCAAAGAAAGCAGACCAACCAAATACTAACTAAAGGCAAAAAATAAAATCAACTACCCACTAAAAGCGGTTAGAGGAAACACAAAAGAGCACAGAATAAAACAACCAACATATAAAGAATGGAGGAGGGGGAATAAGAAGGGAGAGAAGAAAAGAATCTCCAGACAGTGTATATAACAGCTCAATAAGCAAGATAAGTTAGACAGTAAGATACTAAAGAAGCTAACCTTGAACCTTTGGTAACCACGAATCTAAAGCCTTCAATGGCAATAAGTACATATCTTTCAATAGTCACCCTAAATGTAAATGGACCGAATGCACCAATCAAAAGACACAGAGTGACAGAATGGATAAAAAAGCAAGACACATCTATATGCGGCTTACAAAAAACTCACCTCAAACCCAAAGACATGTACAGACTAAAAGTCAAGGGATGGAAAAACATATTTCAGGCAAACAACAGAGAGAAGAGAGCAGGGGTTGCAGTACTAACATCAGACAAAATAGACTTCTAAACAAAGAAAGTAACAAGAGATAAAGAAGGACATTACATAATGATAAAGGGCTCAGTCCAACAAGAGGATATAACCATTCCAAATTTATATGCACCCAACACAGGAGCACCAGCATATGTGAAACAAATACTAACAGAACTAAAGAGGGAAATAGACTGCAATGCATTCATTTTAGGAGACTTCAACACACCACTCAGCCCAAAGGATAGATCCACTGGGCAGAAAATAAGTAAGGACACAGAGGCACTGAACAACACACTAGAAGAGATGGACCTAATAGACATCTACAGAACTCTACATCCAAAAGCAACAGGATATACAATCTTCTCAAGTGTACATGGAACATTCTCAAGAATAGACCAAATACTAGCCCACAGAAAGAGCCTCAGTAAATTCCAAAATATTGAAATTCTACCAACCAATTTTTCAGACCACAAAGGTATAAAACTAGAAATAAATTCTACAAAAAAAAACAAAAAGGCTCACAAACACATGGAGGCTTAACAACATGCTTCTAAATAATTAATGAATCAACGAACAAGTCAAAATAGAGATCAAGGAATATATAGAAACAAATCAAAACAACAACACAACGCCCCAACTTCTGTGGGACGCAGCAAAAGCAGACTTAAGAGGAAAGTATATAATGATCCAGGCACACATAAAGAAGGAAGAACAATCCCAAATGAATAGTCTAACGTCACAATTATTGAAATTGGCAAAAGAAGAACAAATGAAGACTAAAGTCAGAAGAAGGAGGGACATAATAAAGATCAGAGAAGAAATAAACAAAATTGAGAAGAATAAAACAATAGAAAAAATCAATGAAACCAAGAGCTGGTTCCTTGAGAAACTAGACAAAATAGATAAGCCTCTAGACAGACTTATTAAGAGAAAAAGAGAACCAACACACATCAACAGAATAAGAAATGAGAATGGAAAAATCACAACAGACTCCACAGAAATACAAAGAATTATTAAAGACTACTATGAACACCTATATGCTGATAAGCTGGAAAACCAAGAAGAAATGAACAACTTCCTAGAAACATACAACCTTCCAAGACTGACCAAGGAAGAAACACAAAAGTTAAACAAACCAATTACAAGCAAAGAAATTGAAACAGTAATCAAAGAACTACACAAGAACAAAACCTGTGGGACAGACGGATTTACCTTGGAATTTTATCAGACATACAGAGAAGACCTATTCTCCATAAAATTTTCCAAAAAATAGAAAAGGAGGGAATACTCCCAAACTCATTCTATGAAGCCAACATCACCCTAATACCAAAACCAGGCAAAGACCCCACCAAAATAGAAAATTACAGACCAATATCCCTGATGAATGTAGATGCTAAAATACTCAATAAAATATTAGCAAACCGAATTCAAAAATATATCAAAAAGATCATACAACATGACCAAGTGGGATTCATCCCAGGGATGCAAGGATGGTACAACATTCGATAATCCATCAACATCATCCACCACATCAACAAAAAGGAGAACAAAAAGCACATGATCATCTCTATAGATGCTGAAAAAGCACTCAACAAATTTCAACATGCATTCATGATAAAAACTCTCAGCAAAATGGGTATAGAGGGCAAATACCTCAATGTAATAAAGGCCATATATGATAAACCCACAGACAACATAATACTGAACAGTGAGAAGCTGAAAGCTTTTCCTCTGAGAACCAGACAGGGATGCTCAATCTCCCCACTGCTTTTTTAACATAGTACTGGGGGTCCTAGCCACAGCAATCAGACAAAAAAAAGAAATACAAGGAATCCAGATTGGGAAAGAAGAAGTTAAACTGTCACTATTTGCAGATGACATGATATTGCACATAAAAAACCCTGAAGACTCAACTCCAAAACTACTAGAACTGATATCAGAATACAGCAAAGTTGCAGGATACAAACTTAACACACAGAAATCTGTGGCTTACCTATAAACTAACAATGAGCCAATAGAAAAAGAAATCAGGAAAACAGTTCCATTCACAAATGCATCAAAAAGAATAGAATACATAGGAATAAACCTAACCAAAGAAATGAAAGACCTATACCCTGAAAACTACAAGACACTCTTAAGATAAATTAAAGGGGACACTAAAAAATGGAAACTCATCCCATGCTCTTGGCTAGGAAGAATGAATATCATCAAAATGTCATCCTGCCCAGAGCAACATACAGATTTGATGCAATCCCTATCAAATTACCAGCAACATTCTTCAACAAACTGGAACAAATAGTTCAAAAATTCATATGGAAACACCAAAGACCCCGAATAGCCAAAGCAATCCTGAGAAGGAAGAATAAAGTGGGGCGATCTCACTCTCCAACTTCAAGCTCTCCTACAAAGCCATAGTAATCAAGACAATTTGGTACTGGCACAAGAGAGCTACAGACCAGTGGAACAGATTAGAGACTCCAGACATTAACCCAAACATATATGGTCAATTAATATTTGATAAAGGAGCCATCAACATACAATGGCGAAATGACAGTCTCTTCAACAGATGGTGCTGGCAAAACTGGGCAGCTACATGTAGGAGAATGAAACTGGATCACTGTCTAACCCCATACACAAAAGTAAATTCAACATGGATCAAAGACCTTAATGTAAGTCATGAAACCATAAAACTCTTAGAAAAAAACATAGGCAAAAACCTTTCAGACATAAACATGAGTGACCTTTTCTTGAACATATCTCCCCGGGCAAGGAAAACAACAGCAAAAATGAACAAGTGGGACTATATTAAGCTGAAAAGCTTCTGTACAGCAAAGACACCATCAATAGAACAAAAAGGTACCCTACAGTATGGAAGAATATATTTGTAAATGACAGATCTGATAAAGGCTTGATGTTCAAAATATATAAAGAGCTCACATGCCTCAACAAACAAACAAAAAAAATCATCCAATTAAAAAATGGGCAGAGGAACTGAACAGACAGTTCTTCAAAAAAGAAATACAGATGGCCAACAGACACATGAAAAGATGCTCCACATCGCTAATTATCAGAGAAATGCAAATTAAAACTACCCTGAGGTATCACCTCACACCAGTAAGGATGGCTGCCATCCAAAAGACAAACAACAAAAAATGTTGGAGAGGTTGTGGAGAAAGGGGAACCCTCCTACACTGCTGGTGGGAATGTAAATTAGTTCAACCATTGTGGAAAGCAGTATGGAGGTTCATCAAAATACTCAAAACAGACCTACCATTTGACCCAGGAATTCCACTCCTAGGAATTTACCCTAGGAATGCAGCAATCAAGTTTGAGAAAGACAGATGCACCCCTATGTTTATCGCAGCACTATTTACAATAGCCAAAAATTGGAAGCAACCTAAATGTCCATCAGTAGATAAATGGATAAAGAAGATGTGGTACGTATACACAATGGAATACTACTCAACCATAAGAAGAAAACAAATTCTACCATTTGCAGCAATGTGGATGGAGCTAGAGGGTATTATTCTCAGTGAAATAAGTCATGTGGAGAAAGAGTAATACCAAATGATTTCACTCATCTGAGGAGTATAAGAACAAAGGAAAAACTGAAGGAACAAAACAGCAGCAGAATCACAGAACCCAAGAATGGACTAACAGGTACCAAAGGGAAAGGGGATGGGGAGGATGGGTGTGTAGGGGGGGGAAGAAGAAAGGGGGTATTATGATTAGCATGCATAATGTGGGGAGTGGGAGAAAGGGGAGTGCTGGGCAACACAGAGAAGACAAGTAGTGATTCTACAACATTTTGCTATGCTGATGGACAGTGACTGTAATGGGGTTTGTGGGGAGGACTTGGTATAACGGAGGCCTAGCAAACATAATATTCTTCATGTAATTGTAGATTAATGATAACAAAAAAAAAAGAAAGAAAAGGGCGATTACTTCCTGATAGGATAAAACTAACTGCAAATCAATGACTAATGCGTGCTTTACATATCGTTAATTTTGATCTTTCAAAGGGTGTCAGATGATCAGCTATGGAAGTACATTTTTCTGATAATATTCCTTTCTCTTAAAAAAAATCAGTTCCTGTGTGGTGATCTCCAATAGGTTCTTCACAATGGTATGAAGGTCGTATCAAAGTGTGGGCAAAGGGTTTGTTTGTGTTTATACAGAGGATCAAAGCCTAATTTGGCTACCCAGAAAACGAAGAACTCAGTGAAGAAGAACTTCCAACATCAACATCCTCTGGAAGAGTCATTCCAGAAGATGAACATCAAAAAACTTCAACAAAGATCCTGGCACTGCTGCAGTTGTAGCTGCATTCATTCCACCGGTTCCTGGACTTGCCATTGGAATGAAGAAGGAGATATCTAAGCTGGCCTGTGCATACTGTAAAACAACAAATTTGACTGGATCTATACTGTCAGAACTCAATCAAGAATTAGGAGAAGTGCAAGTTGCAGTGCTCCAAAATTGTGCGACTATAGACTATCTACTGTTAAAAGAACACATGGAATGTGAACAGTTCCCAGGAATGTATCATTTTAATTTGTCTGATTTTTCTCAAACTATTCAAATTCAGTTAGACAATATCCATCATATCATTGATATGTTTTCACAAATGCCTGGGGTACCTAACTGGTTTTCTTGGTTTCACTGGATATGGCTGGTAATTGTAGATCTGCTTTTGTTATGTAGCTGTATTCCTATTATGTTAACGTATGTGTGCAATTTAATTAGTAATTTAAAACCTATGCATGCGTATGTTACTCTACAAGTAGATATGTCAAGGAAATAATCAATATTCCCATGTTTTCTTCCGTCTGCTACTTCTATAGCTTTTCTTCTTCCTTCCTAATAACAACCCTTTAGTAGAATTAGTGCCTCATACCGAAAATTACCGAGTATCATAATTCTTCCAAGTGGTAAAGATACCTCAAGCAAATGCTCTGCATAGAAGCCACAGGGCATAAATCTGCAAAGAAGTAAAAAGCTAACCTTTTCAAACAATATTGCTTCTCTCTCACTTACCAACTTTTCATTTCCCTGTATGGTCCTGGAAGATGACTGGTTAGCCAGAGATGGGTAAGATTCCTCAAGGGAGGAACAGCCTAAGACAGGGACAAGTTGCAGGGGGGCCTTCAGGAGAGAAATTGGGGACCAACAGAGGGAGGGTTTAGAACCTCACCCCCCTGTTTTGAGAGAAATCTTCTGCGTCCGTGGATGTTTTGTTGCCCTTGTCTAGCTTGGATTAATACTGAGTCTATAGGCACAGACCTGATCATCTACATTTGCCCTCTTACAACACTAAATTATGTTTTCTACCTTGATCTTGCATCTGCCTACCACTTCAGAGTTTTATTTAAAATAATAATAATAATAATAAGGGAGAAATGTGGGATTCACATATAAATCATGTATAAAAATCAGACGAATAATCACATCTGACTTGATTGTTTATAGTTCATGATGCGTGATCAAAACTGAAAGTTTCTGTGATATGATTGCCATTGCACTGTTCACCATGTAAGAACTTATTCACTATGTAAGACCTTGTTCACCATGTAAGAACTTGTTTGTTATGCTTCAGAAGATTGGAGACTGTTGAGATATAGGCTTGGGGTTGATTAATGACTGTGCACTGAGTCCCCTATACAGAATTTTATTGTTGTTAACAACCATTTGATCAATAAATATGAGAGATGCCCTCTCAAAAATTAAAAAGTCATATACACCCCTATGTTTATCACAGCACTATTTACAATAGCCAAGAAATGGAAGCAACCTAAGTGTCCATCAGTAGATGAATGGATAAAGAAGATGTGGTACATATACACAATGGAATATTATTAGCTATAAGAAGAAAACAAATCCTACCATTTGCAACAACATGGTTGGAACTAGAGGGTATTATGCTCAGTGAGATAAGCCAGGCAGAGAAAGACAAGTACCAAATGATTTCACTCCTCTGTGGAGCATATGAACAAAGCAAAACCTGAATGAGCAAAACAGCAGCAGACTCAAAGAACCCAAGAATTCCAACATCAACATCCTCTGGAAGAGTCATTCCAGAAGATGAACATCAAAAAACTTCAACAAAGATCCTGGCACTGCTGCAGTTGTAGCTGCATTCATCCCACCGGTTCCTGGACTTGCCATTGGAATGAAGAAGGAGATATCTAAGCTGGCCTGTGCATACTGTAAAACAACAAATTTGACTGGATCTATACTGTCAGAACTCAACCAAAGGGAAAGGGAAAGGCACTGGGGAGGGTGGGGGAAAGGGAGGGATAAGAGGAATAAGATTTTTATGATTAGCACACATTATATAGGGGGAGCATGGGGAAGTATGTATAGCACTGAGAAGACAAGTAGTGACTGTAGATCATCTTACTCTGCTTATGGACAGTGACTGTAAGTGGGTAAGTGCTGGGGACTTCAAAATAAGGGACAATGTAGTAACCACAGTGTTGCTCATGTGAAACCTGAGCATAAGTTTGCATATCAATGATACCTTAATAATAAAAAGAAGTAGTCAATACTCAAAATTGCAAGATGTTTTTATAGATGGATATGATGATAAAGCAAATGAAGCAAATGGTTAACAATTGTCAAAACTAGATTTTAAGTATATGGCTATTCACTTTTCAACTTTTTTCAACCTTTCTAAAATGTTTTAAAATGTTCACAGCAAAAAAAAAGTTGAGGATGAGGGATGTAAGCAGTGGCTGAGGCAGAAGAAGTAGGAGAATATATTTTTCCAGAGCTGTTCCACATGGTAGCTACTAGCCACATGGCTACTGAGTGCATGAAATGTGGCTAGTCTTGAGTTGAAAGGTTCTGTATGTATAATCCAGATTTCAAAATATTAGAACACAAAAGAATGTAAAATATCACATAAATAATTTTTATCTTACTTACATGTTGATATGATAATATTTTTATGTACTGGATTAAATAAAGTACATTACTGAAATTTAAAAAAAATCCATGCATCTCTATGTTAAAATACCTTCCTTTAAAAAATGACTAGTTTTAGACAAGGTAAATTTGACATTTTCCAAAATTGATGGCCTTTGTAGAAAAAATGTCAATGTTAAAGTTTTTTGAGTTTTATTCATCTACAAGTACATGAAGGTTTTCATTGTTTATAATATTATAATTTAATTTTTATCTTTTGCCAGTAGTTTTTAATCCCCTTATGTTCAAATTTAAATAATTTTGGAATGTTAAACTTTGTTATTCTTGAATGTAAAGACTCACAACACTTTTACTAACTGCTGTAATGTTAGTGGCAATCTTTCATTTACATGGCATGATCAAAGGTCTTAGACATAACAACTGTGAATACAATGTGATCATTCACATGGATAAATACGACAGCATGCCATTATGACAAACATCTTCTGACATTGGTTTCAGGTAATGTTGACAGGGAAAAATCACAGGGAAGAAATTAAGCAAAATATATAAGACTTCTACTTTACCTGTCACAAATAATTTTATAAGATAAATGTTATATACAAATGGTAAATATAAGCATGATAATGATGAACGGTGAAAAGCAAGCATGGAGGAAACTGACAATTGTGGACTGTACTATGATGTAATGTAAGAAAATATAAATTTTTGAGATTTTTGAAATTTTTGTAACCACATTTGAACAGTTTAAAATAATTTTAAGTGGACATAAAATACATGTGTGTAATCAAGTCTTGTTTCTGAGGAACTATGAGAGCAAAGACAAACACTATGAATTCTGTTTCCTGAGGGCTTCCAGAAAAAAATGATTTTAAGGTCGCTCAAAAGGTAATATGATTTGACCCAATATGGTGATAAGATTTGACCCAATTTTTGTATGTAATTTGGTGATCTCAGCCAATTCAATTAACACTACAGTTACCTAAATGCACCGTTTAAATCTCAGTATCATTCCTTGATGCCAGTGGAAACCATATTTGTGAACATGATCATTCTTGCCTCCAAATATGCCATTAAACTCAAGATAAGGACAGATAGTGGACCATTTTCAGGCATCTATGACCACAACCTCGACAAATCATATAGAAATGTGTTGTTCCCAAACAGCTTAAAAACAGCTTATTTTATTTTAATTAGCAAAAAATCTGTCTTAAAAATGTGAATCTCAGTGACATCTTGCATTTCATGCTTTAAGGAATATGTAAAGGGAAAAGATGTTTCTTATTTTTCTGGGTTAAAGCTTATGAGGAATTGCATTGTGGATAATGTCAATAATGAAATCCATAGGACTTTCTGAGTTCTGTTTATGGAAGGAAAATGAACATCTTTGTCAGAACAATCATGGAGGTTCATTTAATGTGTAGCTGTAACAGAAAAATGGTGGGAAGAAGATTTAATGGTGTTCTGGTTTTCCACATCAGCCCCAACTTTTTAGCCTTTTATTTACACAATTTCTTTCATTCATATCAGACAGTTATCAGGTGGCAATTAAATGCCTCAATTAAAAATGCATATTAAAGATGGCACTGTGAGAGGTGAGACAGAGGCTTCCTCCTAAAACCACATATATTATAAAAATATAATTAATACAACTAATCCTGAGAGCAACAGGAAAGAGGACTGCACCAAACTGCATTCCCCTGGAGAAAAGAGTATACCTCACAGAACAGGGTAACGTATCAAAGCCATGGCTCGATGGGACCTAAGCCCTTCCCCTACACCAGTTCACTGGTGGGAGGAAGAGAAATGGAGTGGGGAGCGAGTGGAGGCCTGGGACTGCTGAATACCTAACTCTGGAGATCTGCTCTGGGAGCACAAACCTGCATTTAATGGTGCTTTCATGGTACTCTCATGATTAGGACATTGGAAAGGTAACATAGGCAGAATTCCTGGAGAGACTGAGATTTCAGCAGCTTCTGAAAAGTGGGGATCCATTTCTGGCTGCTCTGGGACAAAAGAAAGGCAGACAGTCTGAGAGACTTTGTAACAGCAAGAGGGCTGCTAAAGGGGCAAGGATTGCACAGGGCTTACTGCACAAGAGAAAGGACAGGTAGACAAAATTGTCCAGGTGCACGCTGATCAGCAGGTTGGGAGCTTTCACAATCTTCAGGGGCTCCAGCTCCCTGGCTGGTTAAACAGCACCAAGGACCCCCTCCATGATATGCAGCCTACTGTGCCTTTCTCCTGGCCAGCCAAACCTGGGTGGCAAACAGGCAAACATTACCCTGGCATTAGGCCAGCCACAGGGAAGACCTCTCCATAGCAACTACAAATGCAAAGCATAGAGGCTTATACCTGTGTGCTTGACTCACTGGTTTAGGCAGTGGAGGCAGGCAAAACAGCTGGAAAGCAGGAAACAGCTCTTTCCTCCCCCCAGACACCAATACCACTCCCCTGTGACCCCCAACATTGCTACAGGGGTTGATCAGCTCCAGAGAGTAGAGGTTCTGGGCACTAGAGGGTACCATATACAAATATGAAATGCCGAAGTAACCTGGTTCAAAGTAAAATTATGAATATAACTCCTGAGAAAGATTTAAATGACATCGAATTCATGAATCCTTCTGAAAGAGATTTCAAAATAAAAATCATTAACATGCTCATGGAGGTACAGAAAATATTCAAGTACTCAAGAATGAATACTGGTCAGAGACGCAATCGTTGAAGAATGCAATAGAGGGAATTAAAAGCAGATTAGATGCAGTGGAGGAGATGATAAATGAAATAGAAACTACAGAAGAGGGATACAAAGAAGCTGAGGCACAGAGAGGAAAAACATCTCTAAGAATGAAAGAATATTGAGAGAACTGTGTGGCCAATCTAAACGGAACAATATTCGCACTATAGGGATACCAGAAGAAGAAGAGAGAGAAAAAGGGATAGAAAGTGTCTTTGAGGAGGTAAATGCTGAAAACTTACACAATTTGGGGAAGGAAATAGACTCTAAGGCTAAGGAAGTACACAGATCTCTCAACACAATGGACCCAAGGAAGACGACACCAAGACATATCATAATTGAAATGGCAAAGATCAAGGACAAGGACAAAGTATTGAAAGCAGCCAGAGAGAGAAATGAGATCACATATAAAGGAAAGCCCATCAGGCTATCATCAGACTTCTCAGCAGAAACCTTACAGGTCAGAAGGGAGTGGCATGATGTGTTTAATGCAATGAACCAGAAGGGCCTTGAAACAGCAGTACTTCATCCAGCAAGATTATTTAAATTTAAAGGAGAGATTAAACAATTTCCAGATAAACAAAAGCTGAGAGAATTTACTTCCCACAAACCTTCTCTGCAGTGTATTTTGGAGGGACTGCTATAGATGGAAGTGTTCCAAAGGTTTAATAGCTGTCACCAGAGGTAATAAAATGACAGTAAAGAAAGTAGTACAGCTAATTACTAAGCAAATGCAAAATTAAATTAACTATCTCCAAAGTGAAACAATGGATCACACAAAATGTGATACCTAATATATAAAGAATGGAGGAGGAATAAAAAGGAAGAGGAAAAAAAGAACTTTTAGATTGAGTTTGTGACAGTTTATTGAGTTAACTTAGACCCTTAGATAGTAAGGAAGTTAACCTTGAACCTTTGGTAACCACAAATCTAAAGCCTGCAATGGCAATAAGTACATACCTATCAAAATCACCCCTAGTGTAAATGGACTGAATGCACCAATGAAGTCACAGAGTCCCTGAATGGATTAAAAAACAAAACCCATCTATATGCTGCCTACAAGAGACTCACTTTAAATTCAAAGACATGCACAGATTAAAAGTGAAGGGATGGAAAAAGATATTTCATGCAACTAATAGGGAGAAAATAGCACGAGTTGCAGTAATTGTATCAGACAAAATAGACTTTAAAACAAAGAAAGTCACAAGAGACAAAGAAGGACATTACATAATGATAAAGGGGTCAATACACCAAGAAGATACACACATTATAAATATCTATGCTCCCAACAAGGAGCACCTGCATATGTAAATATATGTAAATCAAATACTAGCACAATTAAAAGGGGAAATAGAATGCAATGCATTCATTCTAGGAGACTTCAACACTCCACTCACTCTGACGGACAGATCAACAGACAGAAAATAAGTAAAGAGGCAGAGGCACTGAACAACACATTAGAACAGATAGACCTCACAGACATCAACAGCACTCTACACCCAAAAGCAGAAGAATACACATTCTTCTCAAGGGCACATGGAACATTTTCAAGAATAGATCATATACTAGGCTGCAAAAAGAGCCTCAGTAAATTAAAAAAGATTGAAATTGTACCAATTAGTTTCTCAGACCACAAAGGTATGGAACAAGAAATAAATTACATAAAGAAAATGAAAAATCCCACAAACACATGGAGGATTCACAACATGCTTCTAAATAATCAATGGATCAATAACTAAATAAAAACAGAGATAAGGCAATATATGGAGACAAATGACTACAATAATTCAACACCACAAAATCTGGGGGATGCAGCTAAGGAAGTGCTAAGAGCAAAGCATATTTAATACAGGCCTACCTCAGGAAAGAAGAACAATCCTATATGAGTAGTTTAAACCCAAATTAAAGAAACTAGAAAAAGAAGAACAAATGATGCTCAAAGTCAGAAGAAGGAGGGACATAATAAAGATTAGAGCAGAAATAAATAAAATCAAGAATAAAACAATAGAAAGAATCAACAGAAGCAAAAGCTGGTTCTGTGAGAAAATAAACAAAATAGATAAACCCTAGCCAGACTTATTAAGAGAAAAAGAGAGTCTACTCACACAAACAGAATCAGAAATAAGAAAGGAAAAATCACTACAGACACCACAGAAATGTAAAGAAGTATTAGAGAATACTATGAAAATTATATGCTATCAAACTGTTTAAACCAGCATAAATGGATAAATTTCTAGAAAAATACAACATTTCAAAGCTGAAAAGAAACAGAAAATCTGAACAGACCAATTACCAGCAATGAAATTGAACTGGTAATCAAATACCTAACTAAGAACAAAACACCTGGAACCAGATGGCTTCACTGCTAAATTTTATCGAACATTTAGTGAAGACCTAATACCCATCCTCCTTAAAATTTTCCGAACAGTAGGAAAAAATGGAATACTTCCAAACTCAGTCTATGAGGCCAGTACCACTCTAATACAAAAACCAGGTGAAGACACTACACACAAAAAAGTTACAGACCAATATCCCAGATGATGACAGATGCAAAAATACTAACAATATATTAGCAAACAAATTCAAAAATACACCAAAAAGATCATCCATCATGATCAAGTAGGATTTATTCCAGGGATGCAAGGATGGTACAACATCCAAAAATTCATCAACATCATCCACCACATCAACAAAAAGAAGGACCAAAACCACATGATCATCCACATAGATGCTGAAAAAGCATTTGACAAAATTCAACATCCATTCATGATAAAAATCTCTCAACAAAATGGGTATAGAGGGCAAGTACCTCAACATAATAAAGGCCATACATGACAAACCCACAGCCAACATTACACTTAACAGCGAGAAGCTGAAAGCTTCTGTTTTAAGATCAGGAACAAGACAAGGATGCCAACTCTTCCCACTTCTATTCAACATAGTACTAGAGGTCCTAGCCATGGCAATCAGACAAAACAAAGAAATGAAAGGCATCCAGATTGACAAGGAAATAGTTAAACTGTCCCTGTTTGCGACCTGATATCTGAATTCAGCAAAGTTGCAGGATACAAAATTAGTACTCAGAAATCTGTTGCATTCCCATACACTAACAATTAACTAGCAGAAAGATAAATCAGATAAACAATTGCATTCACAATCCCATCAAAAGAATAAAAATCCTAGGAATAAACCTAACCAAAGAAGTGAAAGACCTATACTGTGAAAAACTACAAAACACTCATGAGATAAATTAAGGAGATACCAATAAATGGAAACACCTCCGTGCTCATGGTTAGGAAGAATTAATATTGCCAAAATGGTCATTCTGCCTAAAGTAATCTACAGATTCAATGTAATTCCTATTGAAATACCAACAACATTCTTCAACAAACTAGAGAAAATCGTTCTAGAATTCATATGGAACCACAAAAGACCCCGAATAGCCAAAGCAATCCTGTGAAGGAAGAATAAAGCTGGGGGGATTATGCTCCTTACTTCAAACTCTACTACAAAGACACAGTAATTGAGACAATTTGGTACTGGCACAAGAACAGACCCTTAGAGCAATGGAACAGACTACAGAGCCCTGATATAAACCCAATCTTATATGGTCAATTAATATATGATAAAGTAGCCATGGACATAGAATGGGGAAATGACAGCCTCTTCAACTACTGGTACTAACAAAACTGGACAGCTACATGCATGAGAATGAAACTGGATTATTGTTTAACACCATATACAAAAGTAAACTTGAAATGGATCAAAGACCAGAATTTAAGTCATGAAACCATAAAACTCTTAGAAGACATTATAGGCAAAAATCTCCTTAACATAATCATGAGCAACTTCTTCCTGAATGCATCTCCTCAAGCAAGGGAAAAAAGCAAAAATGAACTCATCGGACTACATCAAACTACAAAGTTTCTGTACAGAAAAGGACACCATCAACAGAACAAAAAGGCTTCCTACAGTATGGAAAATATATTTGTAAATGACATATCCAATAAGGGGTTAACATCCAAAACATATCAAGAACTCACATGCCTCAACACCCAAAAAGCAAATAACCCGATCAAAAAATGGGCAGAGGACAGTTCTCCAAAGAAGAAATTCATATGGCCAACAGACATGAAAAGGTGCTCCACATCACTAATCATCGGAGAAATGCAAATTAAAACCACAATGAGATATCACCTCATACCAGTAAGGATGGCCAGCATCAAAAAGACTAAGAATAACAAATGCTGGCAAGGATTCAGAGAAAGGGAACCCTCCTGTACTGCTGGTGGGAATGTAAGCTAGTTCAACCATTGTGGAAAACAATATGGAAGTTCCTCAAGAACTAAAAATAGAAATACCATTTGACCCCAGAATCCCACTCCTTGGAATATACCCAAAGAATACAACTTCTCAGACTCAAAATGACATATGCACCCCTATGTTTATTCCAGCACTATTTACAATAGCCAAGATATGGAAGCAACCTAAGTGTCCATCAGTAGATGAATGGATAAAGAATAGGTGGTACATATACACAATGGAATACTATTCAGCCATAAGAAAGAATCAAATCCTACCACTTGCAACAACATGGATGGAGGTGGAGGATATTGTGCTCAGTGAAATAAGCCAGGTGGAGAAAGACAAGTGCCATATGCTTTTTCTCATTTGTGGAGTATGACAATGAAGTAAAACTGAAGGAACAAAATAGCAGCAGACTCAGAAACTTCAAGAACAGACTAGTGGTTACCAAAGGGGAGGGGTGTGGGCAGGCAGGTGGGGAGGGAGGGAGAAGGGGACTGAGGGGCATTATGTTTAGTACACATGTTGTGGGGGATCACGGGGAGAACAGTGTAGCACAGAGAAGGCAAATAGTGAATCTCTGGTGTGTTGTTGCACTGCTGGACAGTGACTGCATTGGGGTATGGGGGGGAACTTGGTAATATGGGTAAATGTAGCAACCATATTGTTCTTTCATGTGAAACTTCATAAGTGTATATCAATAATGCCCTATTAAAAATTTTTAAAAAATGCATTTGAACACTGAGAACTGTATCTCTTATTTCTGACCTCTAAATTTAATGTATCAGCCCTTTTTGTTTTTCATCAATTGGTATTCTGAATTAAAAAATGTTCTTAATCAACTGAAAAGAGGGTAAGTCTCTCAAATTAACAGAAAGATCAAAAAAGGGAGAAGGCAGAAAGAGGAAAAACATTTTTGTTAGGTGAGATGAAAATTATTGAGTTGGGATTTAGATGATTTAGATATATGAGAAATTTCAAAAGATGTGTGTTAAGAAAATTGTGTAGATAAAGAGAAATTTTGAAATCTGTTGATATGGATTTGAGTTAGGTACCTTTTAGTATTTTTTCATAGACACAGGTAAAGGATATAATCCTATTTTAATTATTTTTCTGATTTCTGCTGTAGAAGTAATTCAGTGAAGAAGTTAAGACATTGGTCTCCTCAAATTTGTCAGATTTTCCTTTTGGCATTCATCTTAGATATTGGAGCTTAGTGTAATATCAACTAATTGATTAAAGTTATGCCTTTCAAAAAGTTCAGAAATCTAATTTATCTCCCTCACAAAATAGCAAATTGATTTTTTTCCCCCACAACTTCAAGAACACAAATCTACTTAAGAATTGGACCTCTTAAGTCTAAAAAGTTGGTCAATTTTAAGATCGTTTTAGCATCTCTGCATGGAAATACCAGTCAAGACCAAAACCTCCGGAATTTGGAAAGATGCTCTGGAAATTATGATGGAGTTGCTTGTATAGGCAAATTGGTATTAGAAATCTGAGTAATTTTTATAAAGTAATGTTCCATGAATTGATATATACATATACTATTCTTGTAAGGAAATAATATTGAAATTGTTTAAATATGAGCTAGTTAGAGAATAATAATTCACTGAGTATGTGAGAATTTATAAGGTCGTTAGTGGGTTTTTACAGATTCAAAGCCACAAAATGTGTTTTATATGCAACACAGTTTACTCACTGGTCTAAAAATCTGTATCACTTTGCTAAAGTCAAAGCATATGCCAAAAAGTGTGAGAGGCTATGCTATACTGTTCATCATCATTTTTCTCTATCTTTCTACTCCTAGGTGTCCAGAAATTAGTTGAGAAACTGAGATAAATTAGTTGAAATTTTGGTGGAATTTATGTGATGAATTTATTATCACATTCTGAGAGAAGCCAATCTTATAATATCAGGGATATTTCACAATTAGAATTATAAGAATAAAATTACCAATGATGAAGAGACTGGTGCCCTGTTCTCCTGCAATTCTTGGAAGAAGAATGTTTGGGCTAGACACAGTTAGAAATAGCACTGAGCTCCAGAAGAGGAATTTTCCCCAAATATTTTCTACATTTTTATGCAGAGAGTATTCAAGTGTCCTTAGAATAGTAAAAGAAAATTCAGAGCTTGGGTACCAGATGTTCAGTAGTTGCACTGGTATCAGTGGAAAACCTTGAAGGATGCTAAGATTCACATACTCTCCTACTGTCTGATAATAGGACAAGCTGACTCACGGAGCAATGCAACAAAAATTGTAATTGTCATTAATCTCTCAGAAAGCCCTGTGTGACTTTTTCTGGTCAACCCCTGATCTTAAGGAATAATCAAATATAAACCCATTTAATGAGGAAATATAATTAATTGAATCAGAAATAGGAAAAGAGAGAAAGATTTTATACCCTCCATCCACTTCCTAGTATTTTCAGTGTTCATGACTAATTGATTGGGGCTTTATTCCTCATTGACTATTGACATTCTATCATACCCAGTCTATAGCATTCAGTCATCATATGCAACACACTAGAGTACCTATGAAACCACCTAAAAGGAAATCAGTGTACAACTTATGTCCATACAGCTGCCCTTCATCTAAGCAATCCATCTGCTTACCCAGGTCAAAGCAATTATGAAAACAGAAAGCAAGCAGTGTACTATTCCTCAAGATACCCCATCCTCCAAATTCCTAGATTTCTAGTTTTATAAAGATGGAGCATATGAACATTGATTGTCTGGTGAACTTTTCCGCCAGCATTTTTGTTTGCAATTGCTCTCTTGCTCTCTTGAAACCATCAGCAAAGGTCACAATAAGCAGTTCCAACAGCCATTTTGGCATATTCACTTTGACCCAATAGAACAGCAGTCACCATCCAGTCCAAGCAATTTGTATAGCAACTATTTGGAATGAAAATTAACAATTTTGATTTTAAAGAAGTAGTCTTCTCCAGGTGACTACTCTTTCCAGTTTTCTAGCTGGTTACTTCTAAAGACTATCTATTCTACTACTATATTATTGCATTTTGTCTCTGCACTCTTCCAGTGGTAAGTGTCTTTGTTACTTTACTATTTAATTCTGTTTTCTAGACTTGAGCACAAGTCTACATTCTCTCTGTCCTACTTTAGATAAGTAGGGAGGGGCTACTAAGATCTCTGATTTGGGTTTGCAAGTTCCCATTGCCTGGGTGACTCAGACAGGACTGCAGCTGTAAGATCATAGTCTCTGCTAGCCTCCTGACAATCTCCTTTCTTTGCTTTTGGTAAGTTCTCAGAATATAATCTCACTCTATTCAGTGCTCTGTGGCTCCCCAAAATCCTGGGATGGTAGGGTCTTTGTTTCCATGCCATGCAGATCCAAGTGGACACTGGACACCCAGTGGCCCTAGCCTTAGGAATTGGCAAGGGATCTGTCCTATGTCAAGCAGAAGCTCAATGAGCTTGCTTTTCCTCCCTCTGTTCTTCCTTGCTTTCTGCTGCCTGCAAGGCAGCTGTCATTCACTACTACTTGCACTTTAGTGAATTCCTTCCTTACCTACACTTGTCCAACCTGTTCAAGAATTCTTTCTCTTCCAGAGATAATGACCCTCCCCTGGCCAGGTTGAGGTTTCACCTAGTGCTTCACCTAGTGCTCAGGGAGAGACCTCCCCAGGTACAGCTGCCCAACAATTCCTTTCAATTTGAATTTAATGTTCATTTTGATTTATCTTTTGTAGCAATGTCAAATTATTATTATTATTATTATTATTATTATTATTATTATTATTATTATTATTATTTCCTGTAATGGCTATAAATAAAAATAATACCATCACAAGAGGCAATTGGAAACAAAAACTTCTTTTTTCATTCTTTCTCATTGAATATACTAACATAGCATGACATTTTCATGGTTACTTAGAACAAAAGGGTCAATTATATGTTTTTGCCATTAAAGAAGAATATCTGATAGCCCAAAGTGAACCACACATTTGAAAAGGAAGAACATTTGCAATTAGTTTGGCTAAGGTATTGCCTATGATCATCAGTAGGAAATCTCACTCACTATCCTACATATAATGAATAGCTATCTAGACTCTACTGATATCAAGCTTCTTTATAATTTGCTTGCTCTAACCAACAAGTCTAAACTGAATGAAAAAGGGGTTGGTATATTGGGAAGGATTCAACCAGAGAAGCAAAACTCATGGGGTATAGATTTAGAATATTTATGTTGCTTACTCAATTTTATATGCATTTATTGCAAGGAATTGACATATACAATTGTGAGGTCTGGCTAAGAAAATCCAGAATTCACAGGACTGTATATGGACTGAAACCCTAGTCCTATTCTTTATATGTAATCACATCCCAATTATAAGCCTGGATTTTCCTTTTGACGAATAATACTTCTCTGAAGTTGTGCAAGTTCTAGCACTTCATTCTGCTTCTCTCAGTCCTCAGGATTAGTTTATTTCAAAGCTACCAGAAAATGGCAACAGTTAGAGTACTTTGGCTGTTTCTAAGGACATCAAGAAGAGACAGTTTGCCACTTAACCTTTCCACCTATTGAATATTTCTACTGGAGCCATGAAAGCTAGAAGTATAAGTGTATGTTGTATCACCCAGTAAAATTTATCTGAGTAGAGGTGAATGTGACAGTTCATGTTGACAGGAATAATTCTTGAAAATATAAATCTGACTTTATTTGTTGAACCCACAGGGCAGACAATATTTCTTTATGAGTATATTTTAGACACTTAACATTATTGAATGTTATTTAATTCTTATAGAAATCACTTAAGGTAAGGTACAAGAGTAATTTCATTTTAATTCAAGGGAATGGTGTTTATAAAGAAGTAAGAAGCTTGCCTAAGGTCACCTTACAAGTTTGCACAAGTTTGACTCTAAAGCTTGTCGATTTAACCCCTCCACTAACACTTTTGGCACTATATTTAATATTTAAAGAGCAGCTGGCACTTGGTAAGCACTCAATTATCTTTGTTTGATTTCCACTCTCCCTAACTGACTTCATGTCCAGGACAAAGGAAGTAAGTTTCCTGTGCCCATCAAATAAAATTCATGTCTCATTTTTTTGAGAAAAGAAAATATAACAGAATATTTTTTCTGTGGTTGAATAAATGTTCTTTTATTCACTAGCATTGTATACACACATAAAGATATCTGAATTAAATGTGTGAATTCAAACATCAACTATTTCTTCTGCATGGAGACAAATAGTCAGCTTCACTTTCTTTTACTTTACACCAATTCATAGGACAATCAATGTCTGAACTTAAAGTACTCTTGCCCAGTGGTAGTAAAAAATGAAGCACTGTAACAGCTTCTGAGGGGCAAGAAATCATAATTGTTCAACAGTGGTGGCAATGGTTATTTTTATATCATTAATACTGTCATATATTTTACAATACTTCAAAGTAAACATCCTTTCTTCAATACTTTACATAGTAATAACCAAAATTAAGCAGAATAGAAATAGAAATGTGAAGCATTTAAAATTTATTCATAGATAAATGTGTTGTTATTTCTTTAATATATTTCTGGAAGCCAGTATAAACAAGTCTCCATGATCTTAACTAACACGTGGCATCATTTTAGAATAAATAATCTAAGTAACTTATTTTTATATATTTAGTGGCATAGTACCAAATGCAGAAAATTAACAGATATTATTAAAAATAGGCAATTAGGCCATTTTTTTTACTCTAGTCCTTCATTTAGACTTTATAGCTGTTCTGAGTTTGACCAGAGCAAGTCTTGGAGTGGATGAACCCTGAAAAATAAGGCACTGACTCTTTTTGCTAGTGTTTTATTTCTGTTTTGTTTTAACACCAGAAGTAGTTCCCTCAAGTGAAAAGTGTAAAATTGCTGGACTCTCTAAGGATCTAAAGGAAATTACATGTGGCATGAAGTTTGGTGGTAAAGCACTCTTACTTTTTATCAAGATATAATCAAAAAAGTCAGTGGGGATATGTATGCTTTTACCATTGCTATTAAAACACAAAATAAAATATCACAGTGACCAACTATTTATATGCAACTCTATAAAGAGACCAAAGAAGATGGATTTTCCTGAGGTCTCCAGGTTTCCAAATTGCTCTAGAAATATTATCATATTCCATAGTGGAATGGAAAAGACTCCTTTGATATCTCAGTGTTTTAAAACCATGATGATAACTCATATTTATCAGATTTTAGCTAAATATAATTTGACATTTACAAGATGCTACATTTAAACACTAATTTTGGTCAAAATCAACTTTCTTCTATAACAACCCATTCTATAACCTATTTTACAACTTTAGTTGCAATAACTGCTACAACACACAGCAGTGTTGTCTATATGTAGCTTGATAATATTCCTAAAACTGGTATGTTTAGAGGGATGTTACTTTATATTTTTTATGTTATTAAAAAAAATTAAAGAAATAACAGAGTTTGAGTGAAGGCCTATTTAGTATGACTGTTCTTCAGACACATGACTTCAGTTTCATGGTTTCCTAAGGCACTTAAGGATTTCAAAATATTTCTATACTTTCTGGCCATTAGGGTGAAGATGAGCTAAAAATTGACACAAATGCTAATGATCTATAATATTGTAGAGTTTAGGTTTTACATTAGTCAAATGTTCACATAGTGATGGACTCCATTTTAAGTATTCTTTGTATTACCTTATTTTTCTAACTGTAAGGTTGATAATATTATAATACACATTGTTTAAATAATGAAATGGAAGCAATGATATTGTTAAGTACATTTAAGAAATCACACAGCAAATATTGTAAAACTTTCTTTTGTATTCATCATCCAGTCTTCATAGTTTCTGTTTTCCTCATGTGATACTTTGGTGAGGAGCAGTGTGCTATAGTTATTCTGGTATAATTAGTGTCCCCATCATTTATGTTCCTGGTCTTGGAAATCTATTCTATGTGATTTATGTAAAGATAATCCTACCCAGTGTCCATACTATGTGGCTAGAGAGTCTGGATCTAACTATTCAGAAACATTTTGACCTATGTATCCTGGGAAAGAAAAAAATCTTTCTTTCCTTAAGATAGTACTTGTCAGGCAGAGCCAGGATGGCGGCGTGAGTAGAGCAGCGTAAATCTCCTCCCAAAACCACATATATCTATGAAAATATAACAAATACAACTCTTCCTAAAATAGAGACCAGAGGACACAGGACAACATCCAGACCACATCCACACCTGCGAGAACCCAGCACCTTGTGAAGGGGGTAAGATACAAGCCCCAGGGTGGCGGGACCCGAGTACCCCTCCCCCAGCCCCTGGTGGGTGGAGAGGAGTCAGCAGTGAGGGAGAGAAGGCCCAGGACCTCTGAACACCCAGCCTCAGGATTCGGGACCAGAGTGCAGACACAGTGCATGTATGGGGTCCTGGATACTAGGGAAACAGGGCGGCAGGACCGGTGAGCAGGTGCCTGAGGCTGACGCCGGAGAACAAAGAAACGGGAGCGGTTTTTTTTTTGGCGAGGGCTTTTTGGAAGCCTTAAAGGGACAGGGAGCACAATACTAGGGAAACAGGGCAGCAAGACCAGTGAGCGGGTGCCTGAGACCAGCACATGAGGACAAAGAAAATCGCGTGTTTGTCCCTTTTTTTCTCTTTCTATTTTTTTTTTCTCTTTCGTTGTTGCTGTTGTTGTTTTGGATTGGAGAGTGCTTTTTGTAAGTCTTAAAGGGGCAGGACAGGACACTTAGACCAGAGGCAGGGAATCTGGAGATCTCTGGGCACTCTAACCCCCTAGCTAAAAGGGAGCACAGAGGCCCCTTACAGAGATAAATAGCCTCCTGGCTGCTCCACCTCCAACAGGGCTCCACCATTTTGGAGGAGCAGTCCCAGCCAGGCCATGCCCACAGCAACAGTGGAGATAAACTCCAAACCAACCGGGCAGGAAGCAAAAGCCCTGTCTGCACACAGCTGCCAAGCATAAGCCACTAGAGGTCGCTATTCTCCCAGGAGAGGAAGGCCACAAAGCAACAAGATGGAAAGTTCTTCCAGCTGTCACTTGTACCAGCTCTGCAAACTATCTCTATCACCATGAAAAGGCAAACTCCAGGCAGACCAAGATCACAGAGACAACAACCGAGAAGGAGACAGACCTAGTCAGTCTTCCTGAAAAAGAATTAAAAATAAAAATCATGAACATGCTGACAGAGATGCAGAGAAAAATGCAAGAGCAATGGGATGAGATGCAGAGAAAAATGCAAGAGCAGTGGGATGAAGTCCGGAGGGAGATCACAGATGTCAGGAAGGAGATCACAGAAGTGAAACAACCTGGAAGGATTTATAAGCAGCATGGATAAGATGCAAGAGGTCATTGAAGGAATAGAAACCAGAGAACAGGAGCGTATAGAAGCTGACATAGAGAGACATAAAAGGATCCCCAGGAACGAAACATTAAGAGAATTATGTGACCAATCCAAAAGAAATAATATTCGTATTATAGGGGTACCAGAAGAAGAAGAAAGAGGAAAAGGGATAGAAAGTCTCTTTGAAGAAATAATTGCTGAAAACTTCCCCAAACTGGGGGAGGAAATAATCGAACAGAGCATGGAAATACACAGAAACCCCAACAGAAAGGATCCAAGGAGGACAACACCAAGACACATAATAATTAAAATGGCAAGGATCAAGGACAAGAAAAGAGTTTTAAAGGCAGCTAGTGAGATAAAGGTCACCTATAAAGGAAAACCCATCAGGCTAACATCAGACTTCTCGACAGAAACCCTACAGGCCAGAAGAGAATGGCATGATATATTTAATGTAATGAAACAGAAGGGCCTTGAACCAAGGATACTGTATCCAGCATGACTATCATTTAAATATGATGGCGGGATTAAACAATTCCTAGACAAGCAAAAGCTGAGGGAATTTGCTTCCCAGAAACCACCTCTACAGGGCATCCTACAGGGACTGCTCTAGATGGGAGCACCCCTAAAAAGAGCACAGAACAAAACACACAACATATGAAGAATGGAGGAAGAGGAATAAGGGAGAGAAGAAAAGAAACTCCAGACAGTGTATATAACAGCTCAATAAGCAAGCTATGTTAGGCAGTAAGATACTAAAGAAGCTAACCTTGAAACTTTGGTTACCACGATGTAAATGCACTTAGTAAACCAACAAAAGACACAGAGTAATAGAATGGATAGAAAAGCAAGACCCATCTATATGCTGCTTACAAGAAACTCACCTCAAGCCCAAAGACAGGCACAGATTAAAAGTCAAGGGATGGAAAATATATTTCAAGAAAACAACAGTGAAAAGAAAGCAGAGGTTCCAATACTAATATCAGACAAAATAGACTTCAAAACAAAGAAAGTAACAAGAGATAAAGAAGGACACTACATAATGATAAAGGGCTCAGTCCAACAAGAGGATATAACCATTCTAAATATATATGCACCCAACACAGGAGCACCAGCATTCGTGAAATAAATACTAACAGAAATAAAGAGGGAAATAGATTGTAATGCATTCATTTAAGAGACTTCAACACACCAGTCACCCCAAAGGATAGATCCACTGGACAGAAAATAAGTAAGGACACACAGGCACTGAACCACACACTAGAACAGATGGACCTAATAGACATCTATAGAACTCTACATCCAAAAGAAACAGGATATACATTCTTCTCAAGTGCACATGGAACATTCTCCAGAATAGACCACATACTAGCTCACAAAAAGAGCCTCAGTAAATTCCAAAATATTGAACTTCTACCAACCAATTTTTCAGACCACAAAGGTATAATACTAGAAATAAGTTCTACAAAGAAAACAAAAAGGCTCACAAACACATGGAGGCTTAACAACATGCTCCTAAATAATCAATGGATCAATGAACAAATCAAAATAGATATCAAGGAAAATATAAAAACAAATGACAACAACAACACAAAGCCCCAACTTCTGTGGGATGCAGCGAAAGTAGTCTTAAGAGGAAAGTATATAGCGTTCCAGGCACACTTGAAGAAGGAAGAACAATCCCAAAATGAATAGCCTAATATCACAATTATCGAAACCGGAAAAAGAAGAACAAATGAGGCCTAAAGTCAGCAGAAGGAGGGACATAATAAAGATCACAGAAGAAATAAACAAAATTGAGAAGAATAAAACAATAGCAAAAATCAATGAAACGACGAGCTGGTTGTTTGAGAAAATAAACAAAATAGATAAGCCTCTAGCCAAACTTATTAAATGAAAAAGACAATCAACACAAATCTACAGCATCAGAAATGAGAACAGAATAATCACAACAGACTCCACAGAAATACAAAGGATTATTAAAGAGTACTATGAAAACCTATATGCCAACAAGCTGGAAAACCTAGAAGAAATGGACAACTTCCTAGAAAAATACAACCTCCCAAGACTGACCAAGGAAGAAACACATAAGTTAAACAAACCAATTACGAGCAAAGAAATTGAAATGGTAATGAAAAAACTACACAAGAACAAAACCCCGGGGCCGTACGGATTTACCTCAGAATTTTATCAGACACACAGAGAAGACATAATACCCATTCTCCTTAAAGTGTTCCAAAATTAGAAGAAGAGGGAATACTCCCAAACTCATTCTATGAAGCCAACATCACCCTAATACCAAAACCAGGCAAAGACCCCACCAAAAAAGAAAATTACAGACCAATAACCCTGATGAATATAGATGCAAAAATACTCAATATAATATTAGCAAACAGAATTCCACAGTATATCAAAAAGATCATACACCATGACCAAGTGGGATTCATCCCAGGGCTGCAAGGATGGTACAACATTCGAAAATCCATCAACATCATCCACCACATCAACAAAAAGAAAGACAAAAACCACATGATAATCACCATAGATGCTGAAAAAGCATTTGACAAAATTCAACATACATTCATAATATAAACTCTCAGCAAAATGGGAATAGAGGGCAAGTACCTCAACATAATAAAGACCATATATGATAAACCCACAGCCAACATCATACTGAACAGCAAGTAGCTGAAAGCATTTCCTCTGAGATCGGGAACCAGACAGGGATGCCCACTCTCCCCACTGTTATTTAACATAGTACTGGAGGTCCTAGCCACGGCAATCAGACAAAACAAAGAAATACAAGGAAGCCACATTGGTAAAGAAGAAGTTAAACTGTCACTATTTGCAGATGATATGATACTGTACATAAAAAACCCTAAAGACTCCACTCCAAAACTACTAGAACTGATATCAGAATACAGCAAAATTGCAGGATATAAAATTAACACACAGAAATCTGTAGCTTTCCTATACACTAACAATGAACCAATAGACTGAGAAATCAGGAAAACAATTCCATTCACAATTGCATCCAAAAGCATAAAATACCTAGGAATAAACCTAACCAAAGAATTGAAAGACCTATACCCTGAAAACTACAAGTCACTCTTAAGAGAAATTAAAGGGGACACTAACAAGTGGAAACTCATCCCATGCTCATGGCTAGGAAGAATTAATATCGTCCAACAGCAGCACTCTCTGGAAGAGTCATACCAGAAGATGATCATCAAAAAACCTCAACAAAGATCCAGGCGATGCTGCAGTTGTAGCTGTATTCATCCCACCGGTTCCTGGACTTGCCATTGGAATGAAGAAGGAGATATCTAAGCTGGCCTGTGCTTTCAGTAAAACAACAAATTTGACTGAATCTATACTGTTGGAACTCAACCAAGAATTAGGAGAAGTGCAAGTTGTAGCGCTCCAAAATCTTACAACTACAGACTATCTACTGTTAAAAGAACATATGCGATGTGAACAGTTCCCAGGAATGGGTTGTTTTAATTTGTCTGATTTCTCTCAGACTATTCAAGTACAGTTGGACAATATCCATCATATCATAGACAAATTTTCACAAATGCCTAGGGTGCCTAACTGGTTTTCTTGGCCTCACTGGAGATGGCTGGTAATTATAGATCTGCTTTGGTTATGTAACTGTATTCCTATTATGTTAATGTGTGTGTGCAATTTAATTAGTAGTTTAAAACCTATCCATGCTTAAGTTACTCTACAAGAAGATATGTCAAAGAAATAATCAATCTTCCCATGTTTTCTTCCGTCTGCTACCTCTATAGCTTTTCTTCTTCCTTCCTAATTACAACCCTTAAATAGAATTCATACCTCATATCGAATTTACCGATTATCATAATTCCTCCAAGTGGCACAGATACCTCAAGACAAATGCTGGGCATAGAAGCCACAGGGCATAAATCTGCAAAGAAGTAAAAAGCTAACCTTTTCAAACAATATTGCTTCTCTCTCACTTACCAACTTTACATCTCCCTGTATGGCCCCGGAAGATGACTGGTTAGCCAGAGACAGGTAAGATTCCTCAAGGGAGGAACAACCTAAGACAGGCACAGTCACCGGGGGGCCATCAGATGAGAAATTGGGGATCAACAGTGGTGAGGCTTAGAACCTCACCCCCCCTGTTTTGAGAGAAATCTTCTGCATCCATGGATGTTTTAATGCCCTTGTCTAGCTTGGATTAATACATACTCTACAGGCACACACCTGATCATCTACAATTGCTCTCTTACAACACTAAACTATGTTTTCTACCTTTATCTTGCATCTACCTACCACTTCAGCATTTTATTAAAAAAAAAATAATAATAATAATAAAGGGAGAAATGTGGGATCCACATATAAATCAAGTATAAAAATTGAACGAATATTCACATTTGACCTGATTGTTTATAATTCATAATGCATGATCAAAACCGAAACTTTCTGTGAAGAATGCCCTTGTACTGTTCACCATGTAAGAACTTATTCACTATGTAAGAATTCGTTCACCATGTAAGAACTTGTTTGTTATGCTTCAGAAGATTGGAGACTGACGAGAATTAGGCTTGAGATGGATTAATGATTGTGCACTGAGCATTGACCCCCCTATATAGAATTTAATTGTTGTTAACAACCGTTTGATCAATAAATATGAGAGATGCCCTCTCAAAAAAATAAAGATAGTACTTGTATTGGTTAGCAGATTGCCACAAACTT
This sequence comes from Manis javanica, assembly GCF_040802235.1. Classification (NCBI taxonomy): domain Eukaryota; kingdom Metazoa; phylum Chordata; class Mammalia; order Pholidota; family Manidae; genus Manis; species Manis javanica. The sequence continues at coordinate 186,491,110 of NC_133158.1, forward strand.
CCCTGGTCTAATGGAGTCAAAAAGAAAGAAACACATGTGAAGAAAAGCAGTGTTGATAGATGGGAAGAGGAAATATGAGCCAAAACACATATTTTAAGTCTCTAGATCTAAAGTCAGAGTAGCTCTATCTTTTTGTTTCAAAATAATGAATTCTTCTACTTAGTTTAAGATTAAATGAAAGCTTGCAAGGATCAAGCCTCTTGTCTAGATGAGGAGGCAAACTAAGAAATGCCAACATTTACTCCACCATCATCTCCTGGAAAGCAGGGGTTATATATATATACTGCTAAACTTTGATGTATCTGCACATGAAGGTTGTCACTGATTGATCATTATCATACAGTCATTATATACATGAGTGAATTTATATTGAATATTATTTATCATCATCCTGTTTTTTAAAATATTGAGGTATCATTTACATATAGTGAAATTGAGAGGTATTAAGGACAAACTTTGATAACTTTGACCATTGCATACATCCATATAACTGATATCCCTGTCGCAGTACAGAACATTTCTCAACTACAGAAAATTTTAATAACTTTTACCAGGCAATCCTTGTCACTAGAGTTATCTATTTTGATTTCTATCACAAGTTAGTTTCACCTGCTCTAAAATCCCATGTAAGTGGAAAAATACCATATAAACTCTTTTGTGTCTGGTTTCTTTCAACCTAGATGCTATTAATATCCCTCCTTCACAGAGAAAAAATATGAGATAAAGAAAAAAGATTAAATAATGGCTAATTTCTATTATTAATAGGTCATCCAGACAGATGTCAGATGTCAGGTTCACAGTTAGCAACTTGATTCCATAGTCCATGTCCTTAGTACATTCAATACCCACTTGAATTGTTTCCGTGTATTTACATTTAATAACTAAATAAATTATAAAGGTTTAGGGTTTGAATTTTAGAGTATGTTTATTTTAAAAAGTACTTACATATTAAATAATGGTTGTTTTCACTCATTACCTTAGCATATTTAATATATACAAAGGAAATACAGAACAAAGGCAGTTTTCTAGAAATTTAAACAATAAAACAATTGCTTTCAATTTAGTAATTTTATTATTTCAGGAATTGATTTTACAGAAGTGTTTGAAATTAGCCTCTAAATGTTCTATTTCACCCTGCATATATAGACCAGATTTTGTGGCAAACTACCACAAATTAAAAAGTTAAGTTATATATTTAAAAGATAAATGTATATCACAATATAACTTACAATGATATTAATAGCCTCATTAGCTTAATTCATTCTGACTGAAGCATTGTATAATGAAATTATCAGAAACATAGTGGATCCCACAACATATTATTGTGGCAAGATTAAAAAAAGACTGCTATTAAGTAATTGATGCTGTAAGGATCAAAAAACTGTTTGCATGGGTATTTTCTTACTGAATTGTTTGAGTGAAATAACTAAGTAAGAATTTTGGCATAATGATGCCATAAAATATTGTCTGGAAATGAATTGCTACAAACTCTTCATGAGTTCCCAAATGGAAGAACATTCTTTATTGAAATTTAAAGCCTCTCATTAAGAACTCAGAAGAAAATTATTGACATGCTGTGGGACTTTCCAGGGTGACTAGAAAATTATCTGTTTTTCTTCAACATCTTATAAAAAGACATATATAATGAAACAGATGTGAATGAGGATAATAATGAATACACAAGGCTGCTTTTTAGGGGATTAATTATTCTTCTCAATATTTCTTCAGGCCCTTTAACTGCTTTTATTATGGTCATTGTCAATTATATATAGGCTCATTTTGGTTATATTTTCTAGGCACAAACATATAAAATTATGCTCTGCCTAAGGGTGATCTGGGACTCTGTCATCTCCCCCACAACCTGCCCTCTCACTTCCTACTGCTGACTGAGTAAACTAAGATGGCATTTTTAAATTGGTAAAAATAATGAGGCTTACATCATAACACACAAATTAATTGGCAGAGATAGATTTTGTTTTATATTAGCAGTATTGAAGAGAATAGTGTGATTTGTAACTTAGCAAAGGAATTATTTAAACCATGTGTTCTCAGATGAAGCCCTATCAGCTTCAAAGGAGTGAAAGCCGGTGACTTGGGGACAGCGTGTCTTAGCTATCATGACAGTATATGGCCCTATGAAGGACTATAGTACATGTAGATGTACAGGATATATGTGGTGTTAAAACTTCTGATGGAAACTGGACAATTTGGGGAAAATAGTCTAAAAAGGTTCTATAAAGTAGTGGTAATGAGCACAAGAGTAGCGAAACACTAAACAATCGTATGCTGAATATAGCAGTGTTGATTCAATTATTGTGGTCATATTTAAATTGATTTTGTGTGTGAATGTACTCACAGAAATAATGAAGGTAGATACTTGGTGCTATTGACTAAATGTTTGTGTTCCACCCCTATTCCCCAGATTCATATGTTGAAAGCTAATCCCCAATGCAGTATATTTGGAGGTAGGGCCTTGGGGAGGAAATTAAGCAATGAGGATGGGACCTGCATAAGGGAGATTAGTGCCCTTACACAAAAGGCCTCAGAGAGTCCCCTTACCCTTTTGTCCAAGTAAAGACATAAAAATAAGAAGACCATCTATGAACCAGGAAGTGGGCTCCCATCAGACACTAAATTAAAATAGAAGTTCTAAGAAAATGGAGATGAGGGGCCTATCAACAGGAACAAGCTTTCTAAACTCTAGTTAAACTGAAGGGCCTTCTGGTCAGAGCAAGACTATTAATGATCAGAATCCGTGACATAACTAGATCCTACTATTTTACACAGGGATGGATCTTTTCTCAGGAGAAGAGAGGGTAAAGGTGAACCTGTTTGTGGTTTTCACTCTTTTTTTTGAGATAACATTTGCTGGTTAACTTATTCTAATCTGTTTGAGTTTAAAGATTTTCCTTTTCATTGTTGTCTTTTGTTTTATTTGTTTGCTTTCTACATTTTTATTTGTTTTTTCTAATTGACTTATGAAACTGCTTTAGGGCTTCAGTGAACTCTTATCCCTCTGTTACATCAATTTTTAGATTTTCTTTTTTTTCAGTTCATCCTGCCTTAAAAATAAAGATGTTAAGTTCTGTATGTCTTAAGATTTGTCAAGAATTTGATGAAAAGGGATTATAGGGCCTTTTGGTTGAACTTTTGCGCAGGCTTAAGCTAAACAGATATTTTTTAAAAAGGCCTTTTTCACATTCATGGCTTGGCCTCAGTAACAAGGAGATCACAGGGAGCAGGATCACAGGTAGGTAATCACTAAAAGTGCATCTGGGTTTCCTTGCCAGTGGGTTTCAGCCTCGGGCAAGTTTAGTATGGATACAGTAAGACTGAGGAATGACAAGGGAACGTTCTTGGGATGAAACTGTTTATTACCAGGCTTGTTTTCCCAGTGATATGATAGGTCATAATTTCCCACTAGAATTATGTATGTCTGCATTCAACAGTCTGCAGGTCTGTAATCATCCTTCGTCTCTGCCTCTGCAGCCATGCAGCCGTGCCACAGTGTAGCCCAGAGCACTGGGTGGAGCTCTTTATATAGAGTCAATAGCAATGTATTGCCCACAGGTGCGTAGTGAGCAAGCTGACCAGGGCCAGGTGAGAATCCTGGCCCTAGGAACTTTCACTTTATCCACAGTCATGCATATTTTAAATCTTCAAGATGGTATTCTAAATAGGGTGTCTCTAATTTACTTGATTTTTTTTCATGAAACAACTTAGATGCTACTATATTATTGAAATCACATGTTTTGTGGTAACATTTAATTTAGATTTAAATTAATTATATCTTTGCTTCTAGGTTCTAAGTGGTTAGAGATAGTACTTCCATATTTAAAGAGGGTTGTAAATAATAAATTTAAATAATAATTTATACATTCTTAGGCTTTAAGGACCCTCACAAAAGCCCCATCTGCCTATTATTTGTCATGCATCCTACCTTAGCACCTTTCAAATATCCTGTTGCTACTTGACTTCAATTTATTTGACTATTGCAGATGCAGATTTATCAATATAAGCTGACTCTTTTTCTTTTTAAAATTTACCTCTTTCTTGATTTAGAGCTATAATAGCACCTTACAGATATGTAACCAGCCTATTTTCTCTAAGATTAGACACATAGGTCTAAATAGAAGTTTTAGCGAAAATTATAAATGTGCAGTGAGTTTTGTCCTTAAACAGATATATAAATATAAGACTATTTTAAAAATTAATTTACTTTTGATGTAGTTCTTGATTGTGGCAGTTGTGATTACAGAAAACAGAACCAGCCCATTTCTAGAGTACCCCTTATAAATCTCAAGATTTAGTTTCAAATTTCATTCTAGCCTTCAGGAGGTGATCAATACCTTCTGAGAGAATTACACTTTGCATTTACTCAGCTGAAACAATTCAAGTAGATCCTAGGAAGATTGTAGATCAAAATAAACAAAAGTAGATGTTTACCCTTAATTGCTCTTTCCCCAAACAAAACTTCATGTTACTAATTTCATCATTATCTACCCTTTTATAAAATTACAGAAGATTAATTGTTTATTTTGTGAATAAAGATCACAAAATATAAAATGCTCTGGACCCTGAGGTTGAGTGCTTCTAATCTGTTTCATAGCATTTAATACAATATTTTAGTTTGAAACAAAAAATTTTGTAAATTATTTTTAAGAAACCCGTATTTAATTAGTTTTTCTTCAAAACTGACAAGATTTTTAAGGGATATCCAGGAGGCTCCTATTAAAAATTGATATTACCTTAATGAAGATGTTTACTATAGACATTCCTGAACTTTCTAGAGCTTTGGTTTCTTTTTCAATTTTATAATATGCCAAATTTCCTCACTTTTTCTGAATTCGTCCTTTGGAAATTTGATGATATCCTGAATATTAGAAAGATAATCTATTTATTTATGCATAAACTTGGGTATGCAATAATGTTTGGAAATAAGAGAAGTTATAATCTGGATCAGTAAGGAAATCTTATTACTAGATGAGGATACATACATAACAGAGTGTGGATGAAGTGAAGGTTCCTGTGGTTAGGAATCTTACCTGGCCCTGGTCGGCTAGCTCACTACACATGTGTGGGCAATATGTTGCTATTGACTCTATATAAAGAGCTCTGCCCAGTGCTCTGGGCCACACAGTGGCAGGGCTGCAAGGCTGCAGGATAGCAGAGGCTGGAGTGGTGGCAACATAAAGGACAGAGACTGTGACTACTGTGGGCAGAGAGGCCCAGAGGCAGAGACTGGCTTGCTGCATGCGGACTAGCTCTGAGTGAACAGGATTCTAGTGATTGACCTGCCACCATGGAAACAAAGTTGGGTATAACCCTTTCACCCCAAGAATGTTCTACTGCCATTTCTTTGGTCATGTTGAATCCATAGTGAACTTGCCCGGGGCTGAAACCCACTGGCAAGGCACAGAATTTAGAGGATGCCACAAAATCTTCTTTTAAATATTTATTTGAGTAAACTGAACCTATACAGTATCTACTTCAGGTAAGCATCAAGCAACCCTCATCTTTTTCTCCTGCCTAGTATTTTTACACCACCACTTTCCCTTACCAACGAGGTCCTTGTTCTTCCACAGTGAACCAGATGCCAGAATGATGGGAATGTTTGGTGTTTTTTCAGGTACATCAAAACAACATCAGTAAATGGTTCTATATGGTATATCATCATTTCTCTTGTGAATATCTCTTTCATCTAAACTGTTTGTATCATTGCAGTGAGTGCTTATCTCTTTTCCTTACCAAAAAACACAGAGAATTCTATTTCTTGTATTGGTATGTGTTAGGACACTGGAGTTGGATGGAAGTGAGGAAAATGTACTAAGTTCCCAGGAGGAAGGTAAGAAGCATTCTGGCATTTAAAAGACTCTCCCTATGGAAATGCTTTGAATGGATTCAGAGTGGGATACTCTCTTTCCAAGCTTAATGAGTAGAAAGGGTGAGAGAGTGCCTCTCCAACTAGCTTCTAGCCACATGGGTGGATGGGGGCTCTTCCTGAGTTTATCAACACATTTCAGGTCATGAAAGGGGAGTGGACTTTCTGGTGGTTTTTATGTGGAGCTATAACTTGTTCCTCATTTTTGGATGTTGAGAATCACATACCCCCATCTCATTCTCCTCTTTTATGTACTCACATCACATTCCATGTGCATTTAGCACATCTCAAACCTCAATATCCTGAAGCTGTGGGATTCACTGCACTGTCACTTCAGGTATTTTCACTAACCTTTTTCTGACTGTCACATTAACAGAGTGAGTCAGGTGAGATTGGGAGGAGAACCAGACTCTTTTTAGTCAAGTTTGGAGCACTGCTGGGGAATTTGTGTGTTGTTACGGTCAGAGTTCAGAGGGATGTATGGTGTATCCACATCACCACCCTCCATTCTCTTTGCTCTTTTAGACAAAGTGCCCATCATGTTTAGTCTGTAAAGTCTCTCTAGTTAGGGTTCACCTTAAGAATAGGGCTGAATCTTGCTAACATTTGGAAAATACAGATGCTTAAAATCTTCTCCTTATCGGAAGTGAGCATCCTAATTCTTGTAGCTTGTGTTAGTTTGGAAATATTTTAAATAGGCTACCTTAGTGTGAGGAAAAATGGAAGTCCTATGGCCAGGATCCTCCCCTGACCCTAAACTACTTGATGATGTAACTGTCCTGCTTCTAGGCTAATGCTTTCACACCTGTAGGCAGTAAGCTATTATTGACTGAGTCACTATATAAAGAGCTCTGCCTTTATATAACTTTTGGCAAGGCAGAGACAAAGAAGGATTATGGACCTGCAGACTGTTGGATGCAGACATGATTCTAGTGCTCGACCTACCACTGGGAGAGCAAGCTGAGTAATAAACCCTTTCACCCCAAGAACATTCCATTGTCACTCCCTGGTCTCACTGAATGCATAGTGAACTGGCTGGGGGCTGAAACCCTCAGGTAAGACACTTTGTATGAAAAATTTCTTTCTATATCTAGCCAGTGGAAATTTTCCCTGAACACTTATAGCCACATAAGATCAGAAAACCCACCTGCAGATGAAATGAGAGTTCCTGTGGCCAGGATTCTCACCTGGTCCTGGTTGACTAGCTCACTGCATACCTGTGGGCAATTCATGGCTGTTGACTATACAAAGAGCTCCACCCAGTACCCTGTGTGTGACATGGTGGCAGGGCTGCAAGACAGCAGGAGAGCAGAGCAGAGTCTGGAGTGGTGGCAGCACCGAGGACAGAGGCCCAGAGGAGGGCTGTGCAGGACAACTGTGCAGAGGCCCAGAGGATGGCTGTGCAGAGAGGCCAAGAGGCCCAGATGACAGCTGTGTGGGACGGCTGTGCAGACAGAAGGGCCCAGAGGCAGAGACTGGCTTGCTGCATACAGACTCTCTCTGAGTGAATGGGATTTTAGTGACTGACCTGCCACGTGGAAATAAAGTTGGGTATAACCCTTTCACTCCAAGAACATTTTACTGTCATTTGCTTTGGTCATATTGAATCCATAGCAAACTTACCCAGGGCTGATACCCATTAGCAAGACACCACCTCCTTATAATTTTTACTTTCTGTTATTTCTCAATGTCTCGCCAGTGGGTTTCAGCCCTGGGCAGGTTCACTATGGATTCAATGTGACCAAAGAAATGGCAGTAGAACGCTCTTGGGGTGAAAGGGTTATACCCAACTTTATTCCTATGGTGACAGGTCAGTCACTAGAATCCCACTCACTCAGAGCAAGTCTGCATACAGCAAGCCAGTCTCTGCCTCTGGGCCACACTGTCCACACAGCTGTCATCTGGGCCTCTCTACCTGCACAGCCATCCCAGTCTCTGTCCTCGGCACTGCCAGCACTCCAGCCTCTGCTCTGCTCTCCTGCAGCCTTGCAGCCATGCCACCGTGTCATCCAGAGCACTAGGCACTGCTCTTTATATAGAGTCAGTTATAATATATGGCCCACACATGTGCAGTGAGCTGGTCAACCAGGGCCAGGTGAGAATCCTGGGACAGGAACCTTCACTTTATCCATACATACCCAGCAGCAGTGCTTTACACTTATATCTACTGTGGCCGCAGCCTCTAAACAAGGCCACGATTGTTGGATTGGTTTCTTTGAATATTTTGATTGATTCCTCTCTCGCTCAGCCCACGTTGCACTCAGGAAGTAAGAAAGAATGCTTTTCCTTGTGAGGTCACTCAATTGCTTGAAGACTAGAAATGACTATGTTGAAAGTATTGAGACTTTTTCTTTCATACTGCGTGCAAACAGAATATAAGGAACATGAGTGGATATTGCTCCCTTACTGTTAATATAATTGGAGCTCATCAAATTATGATTTAGCAGTAGATTAGTTTAAAAAAGAAAAACATTTTGCTGGGCTGCAATTTAATGGGAGTGGATTAGAGTTAGTAGGAGAGTTTAATCCTAATGGTGTGTAGGCCTCATGGGCTCCACCTGACATATTAAGATCTTTGCCAACCAATTCCACATCCTTCCCAATAGCATCGAGTAGTTAGTTGTTTAAGTGACCGTGGTCCAGGGGCATGCCAAGATTGAGGGGATGGCAGCTATCTTTCCTGGGCGCAGGCAACAAGATGTCACATATTCTATAGAGAATTTATGAACAAAAATAAAACCAACTGAACAGTGGTTGACTTTTTATATTATCAACATACACTGGATATCAGTGATGAAATGTTATTTTAAAACACACACATGTATACTTCTATGCATATATGAGTGTGCTTTAAAATAATACTTTATTATATATACCTTAATAAACATTTTATTCTACATTTACTCTTCAAAGAAGTTAATTTAGAAAATTCCCAGTTATAGTTGGTCCTTGAATCACACAAAGTCTACTCTTTTAAACGTATACACATTTTAAAGAGTAAAGTCATCAAGATTTAAATTTGTTTTGGCTTACTTAAGGCTCAGTTTGTCTCCAAACCTTGTGGTGCTACATATTCCCTCACTTAAACAGTGGATTTAAAGCAAACAATGATAGCACAGTAATTATAAAGGCAATAGAATTGGAATTTGAGTTATTTTAGCTCTTATTATGTGACCACTTAGAACTTGTGTTTAAAATTTTAAATCATGAACCATATTATGAATAATGAGGTACATAATATTTTTGTGTGGTAAGTGCACATTATAGATCATATGTTTAATCTATCTGTTTCATGTTCTATGAATGCAGAAAATGTCTGTCTTTTTCACTGCTTTATACCCAGAACTTTGCACAGTGCCTGTCATATGGTAGGTTCACCATAAATACTTACTGAATGAGTAAATAATTAATTAAATGAATGAGTGCTTCTTAGTTCTTCCAACTGTCTAGCCTAAATAACTAAGATAAAAAATAACTACAATGTATTCCTGGAGTTGAGTGATTTAAGCTTATAACTTTTAGTGTCTATCTGATTGCTTTTTAGTGAATGGGGATATTCTACTTTAGAATCCTATGTGATTATATTATGGATAGTCTTCTATGTCAGTAATAAATGGGAAAGAGAACAAAGTTTTATTTGTTATGGGATTGTTGTTTGTAAGGGATTTTTGAGGACATTTCAAATTCATGTTCTATTTTAATTTTCACTATAACCTTAGGAAATAGCTTAGAAAAGTGCATAAAATTATCCTCTTAGTACAGATGATGGAACTGAGACTGGTTATATAAATAATCAATGTTCATGCTTTTTCTTTAGAGATCTTGAAATATTTTACGGGTAGAGGCTGTACTTGGTAAAGTCCCAGAGGTGCAGTGGGGATGGTAAAAGCAAGCCCATTCATGTTTCAGTCAAAGCAGCTGATATACAATGAATTTACAAGTAAAAATTCATTTGAAAGAGGGCTAGATTGCTTAAAATATTTACATGCTTGTACCATGACATTTTATCCCCCCCAATGCAATAGTCAACAGTCCAATTTCAAAACAACTCAATCATTCCTGGATGAATTATCTGTCTCCTCAATTAATCCCATCTATTCACAGAGATCTTGGACAGGAATAAGAGGAGGAATGAGAAGTTCTGAGAAAGTCACAGACCCAAAACACTCCAAATAATTTTCCATGAACTTTAAAAAACCATACTGGAGAGTACTAATACCCCTTGAATGTTGGTTTGGTTATTCACTTCTTCTCTATATTCATATAAAAACCAACAGAGGAATCAGGAAATAGGTTCTGATTGACAAAGATTTCTTTATTTATAAGCATTTGAATAAAAATCATCCTAAGTGATAAATTTTACTGTGGTGTGTCTCTGAAATAAAGCAGCACCAGCACATTTGTACCATTCATTTCCATACAATTTGTAAAGTTATTACCTATTTGGAATATTACCCACTTTTCTTCATGTACAACATAAAAATTTATGATGGATACCATTTAAATGTGTATCTAAAAGTATGCATTACAATAAAGTATGATTTGTGATGGGAATAAACATTGCATCTTCATTTTTAATTATCTTTCTCTTGTAGATGAACTCAGGAAAATCCCAAAGTAAAATGTATTCTATCATTGAAGAATACATCAGGATGACATGCATACTGTACTAAACTTTCTCCATATTAATGATCAGAGTTATTCCTCTATGTAATAACCACACAAGTCTGAACTCAGACTTTTTTTATGGAGATGATTATTGAATTACACAATCTGTATTCATTTGCTCATTATTCTATGATATGGTAATCCACAGAACAGAAATATTTGTAGCGCTTAAAATAAACCCATTGAGTTCTGAGAGATTATTTTATGTATTTTCTATTGTCTTAGATGACAATTATGTTCATATATTCTAGGATGCTAAATGATTCATAACTGTGCTATCCTAAGATATTTTACTTTGAATCATAAAAATGTGGAGTAGTCTGAAATAAAACTAAGCAAGATAGTCGTCTTATGAAAATGAAAGTTTCCACTTGTTTGGGAGCTACAGCTTTATGAATAATGTGCAATATCAGCAAGTTTGTAAAGAAATGAAGTTCAGAAATTCATGGCAAACACAAAGAGCAGAATGTTAAATATATTTGTTAATTTTATTTTGCAGTATGTTTGTAGCCTAAGGTAGAAGTCAGCAATAGATTGTGTAAAAATAACCATACTAGTAGGGCAAGTATAATCAAGTCATTGACATGCCACAATGTGCTGAAGCATGACTCAATATGCCATCCTCCAGTCATCCTTTCAGAGAATGCTCTTTTTACTTCCTTTTCCAGATGCAGAAAATCTCACCAAAGTGAAGAGGGCTAATGGAATCATCATCAGAACATTGACCTACCACATCATATTTCTTATATGTGTCAAATTCAATTCATGGTAGTGAAGAAGATGGAAATCAGAACCTCACCAATGTCTTGATTCCTTAGATGCAATGGCCGGCCATCAGGGGTCCTGCATACAGGATGACCCCAAAGACAAGGGAAGAAACATACAGTAGGTTTTGGGGTTCAAGTCAGTCAGCTCTAGATGCGGGTTGGATGACATTCTGAGGAAGACATTTTCATTTCATTTGCAGTGCAAGGATTTCAATTCTTGTTAAAAACAGAAAAACTTCATCATAGTATATCAGGAAGGAGTGCTGGGGGATTAGTTGGATGGCCCTTGGGTATTTTAAGGATGGTGACTTTACCAGAGTCTCTGAGTTATTGAGGAACACTGGGGCAAACCAACAACCTGCTGATAAGCTTTTTTAAAGTATGAACTAACAAACACAAAGTAAGATAAAAACCCCAAAAATGGATATCAAAATGAATATGCTTATTCAACCTAACATTTTACAGGTTTTTAACATACACAAAATTTTAGTTGCTTAGAAAGGAGAGCAAGAATTTACTCTTTATTTTTTCCCACCTTTCTCTAATAATATTCTTTTCTAGCAATTAATGTGCAATATTTCTCATGATTGCTTTCATAGTTCTAATTATTAATTTGTCAATATTAGGTGTGAGCTATTGACATAACAAATTATAACAATTTATCTTATTAAAATCAGTCTGTCCACCCTTATTTTTATACACCCATTGTAGAATAGTTATGTTGTTTTCAAAACCTCAGTTGATTTTTAATAAAATATAAATTATAGGCACATTTTAACATTATTCCTTTGTTCATCTTCTTGTAGGATTAGGAGGACTCAAGCACCTGTGCACTGTCTGTCCTGAACGTGTGAAGTACAATGTTACATCTATTTTGACAAGTTGGAAAACAATTTTATTTTCTTTTGCAGCTGCAATCTGCCTTATGTATTTTGTTTGTTTATTAATACCAAATATTATATACCAATAGATTTCACTTACAAGTAGGATAGAGAAAATGATATTGGATTTTACCACCCACTGGAAACAAATAAATAATCAGACAAAATACATAAGGCAACAGTTATAAATTGGACAGCAGGCAGCCCACAACTGTAAAGTTTGGAAGCATGGAAAATCCAGTAATGAGCTCTACCAGCAGACAATTTCCTAACGATGACTCACAGGCTGGTCTCCAGGAGGAACCATAATGGCTGAATTAAATAAGGTAGGAGAGGTCAGAATTCATGGCTGCTCAAACAGCTGAATTCTGTAAATAAGACCACTGAAGAAGAGGGAGTGTGTAAGGTGGATTCCCACAACATGCATGCTAGTCTTATGATGAGGACCAGATCTCACATACACAGTGGAAAATTCTATTGATTACCACACAGCACAGACTGTCGGGTTGAGAATGACATAGGCACCCAAGTCCCCAGGTGCTGGGAGACAATGGCAGCCCAGTTCTGCCAAAAGAAAAAAATCTCATTACTGCCTTCTTCACATCTTACAGATACAGTTACACAGCAAGAAGACCACAGCTTACAAGAAAATTTGATGACTTAAGTAAGACCTACACTAAGCCCTCCCTAACATGGCCAAAACCAAGCCCTGGCAGGTTCCACAGGAGAGGCAGAGCTTGGAGATTGAATTCTACTAAACTAGACGAGCTTGAGAAACATCTTGGACTCTCCACAGATCCTTCCCGGGGAAGTGTGAATAAAGCCTACACAAGGAGAAGGTGACCAGACAGTACCAGAACTCTCTATCAGAAGAAAGCAAACACACTTCAGAGGAAACTAACAAAATCCAGAGTCCCCATCATATGTCATCAAAAATTTTCAATAAAAAATAATTTGAAAAACTAGATATGCAAAGAAACCAGATTATGTGAGTAGGAGTCAATAAAATACACAGTCAATAGAAATCAAACCATCAACGTCTGGGATGCTAGATTTAGCAAACTGGTTTAAAACAGGCATTTTTTACTTTCAAGAAGTAGAGCAGGTTTTTATAATGATTTTGAAAGAGTTAAAATAAGGTGCTAAGGAGTGCACATATATGTAGTCTTAACAGAGAAACAGAATCTATAAAAAATTAAAATTTGAGAACAAAATTAAAATAACTGAAGTGAAATTTTTTTCCATGCTTCACGGAAGATTGGCGATGAGAGAAGAGTCAGTGAACTTGATCACTGATTAATAAAATTATACTATCTCAATAACAGAGAGAGAGATGATTCACAGAAACATGTGTAGAATAGTCAGCAAATGTTGGGAAAAATAATGCAGCCTTACAAAAGCACAGTAAGAATTCCAGGAAGACAAGCACATGAAATGTTTGAAGAAACAATGCAGAAGAATTTCCCAAATGTAATAGAAATGAATCAACTTGCAGATGCAAATGAATTTGGTAGAAAATCAAAGACAAACTGAAAGCATTCAGAGAAAAAAGAAATATTACATCCAGGAAAACAATAATACACATTTCCACTTATTCCTCATCAGAAATAATGGAGGCTTAAAGAAAATGGAATGATGCATTAAAAGTTATAAAAAAGGAAAACAAAACCAGGTTCTGCCAACTAGGGTTCTATATGCAATGAAAATACTCTTGAAAACAAAGGTAAAATAAAAACATTTCAGACAAATGAAAGCTGAGAGATTTGATTGCTTGATTAACTACTTACAAGAAATGGTAAAGGATGTTTTTCAGGCTTAAGGATAACAATAACACCAAACACATATGTGGATCTATGGGAAGGAAATAAAAGTGCCAGGAAATTAAACATGTAGATAAGTATAAAGGACTGTGTATTTCGTTCTTTTCATATATAATTTTCAGAGAGAACTAGCAAAAACAAAATAAAATGCAAAATGTGATTTATAATGCATTTCAATATATAAAATATGGCAACACTTTGAATTATACCTCCAAGTAGATATGAAACTAGATATGGGAAATGTTTCTAGGGCATTATTTTATGTGAGAAGTCAGAAATGGGAGGTTGGAACTAAAATCATCAAGTGTTGAAGTGTGAAGCAGGAAGTGTAAAAGTTAAGTGTGAAGGACAAATTTTAAAGACTACAATATTGACTCCAAATACCCTTTCATATATTAATAACACATATTTTCAACTTGAAAACATGAAATAAAAATAAAAAAGAAGAATACTTGACAAATATATAAGGAAAAGATAAGGCACACTAAAAAACATATTAGAATGTGTGCTGCCATTCATGCTGAAGTAAGTGGTAGTCAACTTTCCCCTTGATTCAGGGGTTCTTGTCACGGAGTGAAGAATGAACTTCGAAAATGCTCAAGGAAGGCAAGCAGGAACAAAGGCTTCTTATTTACTGAAAGCAACAGTGCAGAACTCCCAGCGCATTGGGTGGAGCCAGAGAGCCCGTGTCTGAGCGGTGTCGTGGGGTATATATCTCAGACTTAACTGAGTTGTCTAATTTCTCTTGTTTCCCACTGGAATGCTGTTCCTTGTTTTGACCAATCTCACTGAAAGTTGTCTGTATTTCCAAATTTAGCATGCTCCTGCTACCCTTACTTCTAGTCAAAACAAAAAACATAAAACAACAAAAAAACCCAGGGCATTCCTGCCTCAGTCATCTGGTTCTTGTACATTCCTGAGGTCGTCAGTAAACTTCCCGCTTTGGTTCTTTCCTGAGGCCCTTCATCTTGTTCTAACTAGGCAGGGGCTGCCTCTGTCTTTTCCCTGTCTCACCCTGGCCTAAAAATCTAAGAAACTGGACAAAATTAAAAATAGATTTTTAAAGTAGGGCCTTATTCTTTTCCATATCACTTTCTTGTGTGTACAATGAAGGTCTGATTTTTGAACTGAAATTCTCAAATGCATTTTCACAGACTAGCTATGCCAGAATTATCTGACAGATTTGTTTTGTTATTTTTAAGATACATATGTTTGGCCTTGAAAAGATTCTTACTGAATAAGAATTAGAGACCAACAAATTCTAATGTGCAATCGGTCATGAAAACTATAAAACTAAATGACCTTCAGTCTCTCTTGCTGCTCTTACATTAATTTGCTAAATAAAACAATTAATTTTTAACATTTCTTTGCTGTTTTTCTTCCACAGTAGTAATACGCAACCTTAAGGATTTTTCTAGTACTTATGAACATGTTATTACAGCATCATTTAATAGGCTTGCTTATGAATTTAGATGTTTAATGACCTTTTCAATGAAATGTTTCATCATAATGCCTTCACTATAAATGTCTCACCAAAGAAAGAATATCCCAGGAGTGTATTGAAGTCCTGGATTTACAAGGTCAGAACTACAGATGATAAATAGTAGCAATTGAATAGATACTATAAAATAAATCTTCAGAAACCTAATAATTAGTAGCACAGTTTTCTAAACCAAATTATGTTTGCTAACATAAAAAATAATTACAGCCCTCAGAATAATTGTGAAATTATGGACTGTTATGTAATGAATGATGGCCAAGAATGCTGTTCATGTATCATTTCTTGCCTTTTATTTTATAAAGCATTTAAGCTTACCTTCCAATAGGATGCTATGTAAAAACCCATTATCTGTTTAAAAATTTATTTTCAATTAATCTGTATCTACACTCCCACCTTAGCCAATACATCCTCTAGGAAACACTGCTTTCTGAGAACATTAATTCATGAAATTTGATTAGATAACACTTAGTGGGCTGAAACTGAGACTTCCTTCACCTCCTTGGGGCATGTTAATTACACACTGATTTCTATAAATAAATATAACTCTTAAGACTGTCTCACAGATTATTGGAAATCAGGTCAGGCCTATTGATAACTCTGAAGAAAGATGAAGCTTTCTGTGATGAAACTGTGTATTTGAGAGGGACATGATCTGAATAAGACTAGCTATTTCTTCCCCCACAAAGAGAGATCTTTGAAAATGTTTCCTAGTGTTACATTGTTTCAGATATGCATTTTGTAACCTGTAAATGGACGTTGACAGTAAGGTCTGTCCAAGTGAAACAAACAGAAAGGGGGAGAGCCCATTTGCCAGACTGCTTAGTGCTCACCTTTCTCTCCCCGTTCCTGAGCCCTGCTTGCATAGTACACAAATGAGCCAGGGCTGCGAGTGTAGGAACATAGATACGCCCGGGACATGATATGAATTGTTATGTACAGAAAAATACAGGCTTCGGATTTTCATTGTCACACAATGTAATGATACAGCATGGCTCTATGGCTATGGCAGTCTCTCTCTACATCTGTTTCCTCTGAAGGGAGCTGGATTCCGCAGCCCTGGAACTTAAGCCATGATTTTTTCTCCACAGTCTTTCCAGCTAGTTTTGGAGAAAAGGGGGTCCAATCAAGACTTACACTATGATTTTTTTCTTATGTGTTCTCCACCATATACCAAAGTACTACAGAATTGAATACATTTTCTCTTTTTAACTTAATAATTTTGTTTCTAATAAAAATTATTTGGGGGCACAACTTAAGTTTAAAAATATCTATTTCAGAAAATGTGCACTTAGCATTCAAATAATTTAATCATTAAGAGAAAATGTTACAGAAAAATGAGATTGTTATGATTTGAAATGAATGTAATAGATTTGGAGGTTAGATTTTCTAAGCCTATTGAACAGATGGGGTCCCTTTGGAACCTTCTGTAAATTTCACTGTATATTTTCCTTTGATATTAGTTCTAAAACTCAGAACAAATTACTCGTGCTTTTTGTCAATTATAATTTTGGAAAATATTTGGCCCATAATTTTCATTTTCATAGTTCATTCTTTGTGTGCATCTAAATGTCTACCTGCTGTCATTTTCTTTCCACCTGAATGAAGACTTTAAAATATTTGTTTTGTAAAAGGCCTGTCAGCCATTAGTTCTTTGAGATTTTATTTGTCTGAAAATCTTTATGTCCACTTTCCTTTGCAATATTTTCAATGGATAGAGATTTCTAAATGACTGAAATATCTTTCTTCATATTATAGTCAATAGGCTTGACCTGATTTCCAATGATGTGTGAGACAGTCTTAAGAGTTCTATTTATTTATAGATACCAAATGTGTAATTAACATGTCCCAGGGAAGTGAAAGAAGTGTCAGTTTCAGCCCATTTAAATTTACTTCAACACCTTAAAAATGTCATTCCATTATATCTGCCTTACATTCTTATTATTCTTATGAATAATGTGGTTATTTTTGGTTCTGTATGTATTACATTTTCCTTTTTCTAGTATATTTCATTTTTCTTTATCAATGGTTTGCAGTGGTTTTAGGATGATATGTTTTGATGTATTTTTCTTTCTTTTTATTTTTGGTTGAGGTTTGTTCAGGTTCTTAAATGTGTGATTTTATAATTTTCATCAAATATAGAAAATTCTGGCCATTACAAGATAGCCCATATATACATTAATGATTAAATTGAGGTTATTAAACTCTCACCATAGGTTTTCCTCCCCCACTAGTGCTTCTCTTCAGTTATATCACACTCATGAGCAATTAAATTCATATTTTTTCCTCTCCATCACTTCTTCAAGTCTCAATAATAGCTCCTCTGCCTTCTGATCACCTAATTCCAGAGTATTGATTTTGGGACTTACATAGATGTTGGAGCAGCAACTGGAGACGGGGATGCCATTCTCTCCCTCATATGTCATATGGATAGGACTCTCCATTCATTCTCCGCACCACTGCTGGCACAAGTGGTACAACTTTTTTTTTTTTGAGAGGGCATCTCTCATATTTATTGATCAAATGGTTGTTAACAACAATAAAATTCTGTATAGGGGACTCAATGCACAATCATTAATCAACCCTAGGCCTAATTCTCAACAGTCTCCAATCTTCTGAAGCATAACGAACAAGTTCTTACATGGTGAACAAATTCTTACATAGTGAATAAGTTCTTACATGGTGAACAGTGCAAGGGCAGTCATCACAGAAACTTTCGGTTTTGATCACGCATGATGAACTATAAACAATCAGGTCAAATATGAATATTCGTTTGATTTTTATACTTGATTTATATGTGAATCAAGTGGTACAACTTTTGATAAGATCACATGAGGTATAAGGATAATGGGTGTAAGAGATTCACTTGACATTTCTGCTAGATGTAACTGATTTCTCTTCTTACAGGAGAAAATTCAACTCCAAGATGTTCCTTAAAATTTCCTTACAAAATGTACAGTCCTCGAAATTTTGCCAAGATTTCCTCACAATAAAGTTTTGAAAATATACATCTGGGGAAACAAGATTACTCATTTAAAACTAACCTGTACCCATGTATTTCAGCCCAGTTTGAAGTTAGGAGGGGACACAGCTTGCTCTGGACACAGTCAGTAGAACTGATATGTGTTCTGTATATGCAGACTGCCTCTTTTTCTCAATGACCACAGAAAGTCATTTGACCTTTTATTTGATCCAAACTCTGTGTCCGAGGGACTGTGTGGAACAGATACCTTCCAATAATTCCCACTGGATATATAACATGATGCAGGAGTAATTTTTGTTATGTTAAGCAACTGAGAGTTAAGTAACTGAGGTTGTCAGTTATTCCAGCATAGACTATCTTAATACATATACTTTCATATATTCATAAGTTTAGAAGTTTGTTTATAGTATAACAGGAGATTTATTAAATAGTTGAAATATTTTAAGAAGGTGTAGATGGACAGGGCTTAGAATGAATATTTTGTGACATGATGTGCTAATTTTTAATATTAAAAGCACATACTGAATCTAAAATAATGCATGTACATTTTATTTTTGTTTCTCATATAGTATATCCTGAAAAATACTATTGGTCCCACAAAACATCCAGCTGCATTTAAAAGAGAGTCTATGTTGTTTATTGGGTGAAAGACTGCCTAGTTTTTCTCCAAAATTGGCATTTCCTTGTAAGCACACAGTTGACTATATTTCACATCTTTCTTGCTATTAGGGGTCATCATGTGTCTGAATTTTCAATCAATGGAAGGTGGGAAATGTTTACGGAATCCACTTTTAGGTCAAGTCTTTCTCAAAAACTTCTTAGTTAATCTTTTCTTTCCTCTTCTCCATTTGACTGTTTGTTTAATTTAAGGTGATCTCAGAAATCATATGTTGAAGAAGGTAGAGCCACCAACAGTCTGGATTCCTGAATAACTCTATTCCCCCCACAATAAACTTTATGTGTCACAGTGTTAAACCACAATTCTTACTGTTAATGAACTAGCTCACATAAGATACTGAGATGTCAGAATTTACCTGTAAAAGCATTTGGCTTACTTTAATTCTTTAACTAACAAAGCTTTAGGTTTTCTCAGTTAAGTTCAGGCAAACACAGGCTAAATTTCTGTCCTAACAAAAAGATGCATTGCACAGAAAAGTGAGAAAGCTCCAAAATGCAAAGCTCTCTAATCATTTAAAGTGGTTTCATCAATCTGATATTGTAAAACTTCCATTTGTTTGTCATGGGATTTATTTTTGCATCTCAGGACAAGGACTTTTATATGATTTCTCAGTTGCTCAGCAAGGCATTTATGACCACTCTCATGCTTAAGAACTTTTCTCCTTTTGAATATCTAGTCCTGTATATTCTTTAGGACTTAGCTTCAGTGCTATCTGATCAGATAAGCTGTCTCTAATCACCCGGTCAGAAGTTATCCCCATTTAATTTATTATTAAATTTAGTAATTTGGTTGTTTCTCATAGCATTTGTCATATTTATAGTTAATATTTTTGTTCTTTTAAGTTTATTTCTGCATCCTCAGTAGAAAATAAACTACCTCAGGGAAAGCATTGAGACTTCTTGACTTTTTAATGGATTCTAAGTGCCTACCACAGGAAGATAATCTTGGAAGGTCATTTCCAAGTCAAAGAATGGATTATTGGGTGAGAGACTAGCTAGCTTTTCTCCAAAGTTGGCATTTCCTTGTAAACACATAGTTTGGAGCAAAATACAGGAGTCAGTGGGGGTAGAAAGGAAGCTATTGCAACTGTGAAATAAATGAATGTTTAGCACTGCCACAAATAAGTATGACTAAAGGAGATAAATTTAAATAATCCCCATATTAACTGAAATTGAATAGGAGTCAAAGTATTTAATAGGGACCATCCATAGATTAATTTCTGAGTAATCGGAGGAAAAAGGTGGCATCTAGTAATTAGACAAATAGCAGATACATATTTTTTCTTTTCTTCTACTACAGTGGCCCTTCTATGTCAGAAATAGTTTCTCTTATCAGTGTTGTTAAGAAAATAGTTCTGAAGCGACCCAGCACCAAAATGCAGGTTTTGTTGTTGCTCTTCGAAGGAGCAGGAAAGTGGTGAGAGTAGGAAAATTGTGTGCCTAGATTAATTAAGAAAGTGATTTATAGCAACAGCTCTAAGACCAACAAATTTAGCATGGAAGGTTTGAGTGCCAGAGATAATTGTCTATTTAGAGTAGACCAGTTCATAGGAGTAGAAACAGCAGAATGGCAGGAAGCAAAAAATTACAAAACAGAAGGAAATGTGCAGGAAAATATAGTGAGATGCATAAAGCAAGTGAACTTGGTCAAGAAAGGCATCTGCCAATTATTAAAAAATCAACAACAAATTTATAAAAAGTTTGTAAAGCCTGCACTGATATAATAGTATATGGATTCTGAAAGAAAATAAAATGTGTTTCTATACCCCTTGCAACATAAAGTAAGATGGATGACACTATCACAATTTTAGGTATACATCAGATCACTTTTTTTCCCTAATTAATGTCACAACACATTTCTTGATGAAATTGACAGGAAATTTATTATTTCCTTCTTTTGAGGTTTACTTTTCTCCTATTCCCCTCTACTTGTGAAAATATCTTATAAGGATTTACTCTTTCCGAAAGGGTTAAATGTATTTTCAACAACCAGACCAGAGAAAGCCCCAAAGCAAGAACTCAATACTTTTACTAGTAGAACTCTTGATTCACCTGCTGCCATTTCTGTAATGCCTATATATTGTGTCATCTTTGTATTCTGGCTTTCCACCAACTGGGGCATTCATCTGCTAATGTGGCCATACAACTGCTCTTCCAGATCCTTCCACAAATCAGCAAAATGGCCAAACTTGGTCTTTCAAGTTAACAACTCTTCATTTTACATTTATATGAATGATAGCAGCTCCTAAACTGTTAACAAGTTAAAATCCCTTATCTAGAGTAAATGAATCTGGGGCCACTAAAAGGAAGAATGATAGGTTTCTAGGCTCAGTCCCAATCTCAAGCAAAGACTCAGCCACATCTGCACATGCTACTGAGACAGCATAGAAGCAGATCTGTTCAGGGGAGGTTTGCCTTCTAATTTTAAATGGTGGTATCTATCAAGGTCCACATGACCTGATAAAATTAATTATGCCATAGAAGGAAACATAAAGAGAAAACTAAAATTAAAAAAAAAAATAAAGAAAAAGGAAAAAAAGAGACTCATTTTTCAAATCAGCAGAAGTGTCTTAATTATCAGACTAGATACTTTCTGTGTGAGCAAAATTTGTTGGTTAAACTGTTTTACACATTTACCTACTTTTTGATGACAACATTGTCATTGCCAAGCATCTTTTTTATAAGTGTTACTACTAAACAATTTTAACCTACTATAGTTTATGTGAACAATATTTATAATAGGGCAGACACCATTAAACACAATCACCTAAATTCATGATAAATCAAGAGATTACCCAACTAGACTGAGCATATTTAAGTTTTTCTAAGAAACAGAGATATTTAAAAAATTAGATGATTTTCTAATGTTCTTTTGAATTTCAGATATCAGTATTCCCCAATATCAAAGAACAAAGGCAATGTGGGAAGGGTACTTTTTAATTAATCATGTGATTAGGTTAGGTGTCAGATTGATATAATTTATGCAATAACACCAATCAAAAACAAACAACAGGTCTAAGAAATTGTGCTTCCGCCCACGAAGGGACTTGAGGGCTACTTGTCCTCCCAGTCCAATCAGATAGAAAACTGTAAAAGAAGTGTGTGAAATAGCTATTTTGAGATATTGGACAACAGGTTGGACAGGACTTTCTCCTGAGAGAGGGATAAGATTCAAATGAAGTGTACTCTCTGATCACCTTGGTTTTCTCCTTGAATTTATTTGTCTGATTTAAAAAGAAAAACAGAACTGAAGCAAAGCATGGTGAACTCCCTAAGTAGAGGAGACAGGGGCTAGAATTTAGGAAGCCTGAGCTGTCTGCTTGTCATTAGATGTTGTCTGTCATAGATGGGTAACCACAGTGGAAGCAGATATGCAGAGAAAGAGATCCAGAAAAGTCTATAGGGGTCCCTTGGGTCTTTGGTTGAATTCTTACTTGTAAATGTGAAGGGAAAAACTCTAGAGGCTAGGAATAAATAAATAACCTTCCAATAATTCCCACTGGATATATAGTGTTTCAATGAAAACATTTTGTTTGATATATGAATAATTCGAATCTAAGAACTAGAGGAAGGTATGGAAATACACTTAAAGAAATAATGATGAAAATATTTCCAATTTTATGAAAATTATAAATACATAGATCCCAGGAGCTCAAGATAAATACAAGGAAAATCACACCAAATCACATCTTGATTAAACTACTAACATAAATGAAAGCAAGAAAACAAAGCAACCAGAAATAAAAGGATAGTTGTAACAGAAAAAGACATCAGACTTCAGAAAATAAAGTCAGAACATCTTTAAAGAACTGACAAAAAAATACCTTATTCTTAAATTCTAATTTCAGAAAACAAGTATATTTCAGATAGGTAGGTAAATTAAAAACTTAAAAAATAAAATAATATAGGAGAGAATCCATTTCCAGGAACTGGCTGTCCAAGATATGTCAAAGTTATTCAGGTTAAAAGAAAATACTGTCAGGTGAAAATCTGTATTTACACAAGGGAAAGAAGAGCATGAGAAATGGTAACTATGTGTAGCTCCAGGGGTAGGGAGTTCCTGGCCTGGGGTGAGTTCCCAGATGAATCTGGTGAAAGTGAAGTGAGGCAAGGAAAAGGGCAGTTTGGAAGAAAGGCTTTTATTCCTTAAATAAAAAAGTTGCTAGCCGGGCTCCTGACCATCTGTCCTCTCTGGCCACAGCAGGCACCCTCCTTCTCTGTCTACCACTTCCAGGAGGAACTCCATGGTCACAGGCAAATGCCAGACCAATTACATACCAGGAACAGAAGGGAGGAGAAAATGGCCGTTTTCTCTCCACCCTTTGCTCTGGATTGACTGGAGGCTCTGAAACATCCATTGGTATGTAAATGGACTAAGGCCAGGTGGTAAATTCTGGAAACTCTGGGTAAAACTTTTATTTACCCCATATTTTGTAAGTATAAAATACTGTTTTATTTGGTAACTTTTTGAAAATAAAAAGGACATAAGATTAAATGCCTTATTACTTTAAAATGCATGTAGAACTAAAGGTATGCTGAACATAACATGAATGCTGCAAAGGAGAAAATGTAAGCATACAATTTGTAAAGATCTTATATTACAGTGAAACAGCAGAACATTAGCTGGAGTTAAACTGTGATAGTTTAGTTTTATGTTGTAAACCCTAGAAAAACAAATAAAAATAAAACCAGAAGGTATAAATGCCAACCAAATTATTCAAATATGAAAATAAAATTTTCAGTTAATCTAAAATAAGGCATTAGCAGAGACAAGTCCTTTATTTTATTGTAAGAAAGAATTCAAGAATAAATACAAAAAAGCAGTTGTCATTAAGAGTTTATTTGGAGAGTTAGAATATAAGAAAAAGAGTATGTGTCAGAGTGGGCCATGGGCAGGCCCAGAGGGAGTCATGGCCAGAGAACAACAGGGAGACTTTTTATACAGAGGAAGATGAATATTCACTAAGTGGAGTTCAGCTTCAAAGGCAACAGGTGGACTTTTTTCCAGAGTTGGGCTTGCTCCATCCACCCTTATATTGGTTGGAGGGATTTTTTACTGTATTTGTTTCCCATCAGAACCTTCTTGGCATGGGAGGTGTGATTTTTTACTCTACTAATGAGGAAGAACCATGACTTTTACTATGTAAATGAGTGTACAGTGTATTCTGGAGTTCAGTTTGGGTCAACTTCTGCTCCATGTAGGAAACAGCTGGTTTGGCCAGTCTGTGTTCTCACACCTCCCATCCCTATAGAAGTGCTTACACGGGATGTGTAGAAGGTAAGCAAGCATCCAGACAAAGCCCTCTCCCCTTCCCTGCTCCTGTCTGGCTATTTACCTACTCTGACAAAGGCAGAGATAAAAATAACAAAGAAAAATATGTGACAGATAGAAAACATGTAACAAAAAATATGCTTAAACTCAATAATTTTAACACATACATTAAATAAAAATGGTTTAAGTAACAAGCATAAGACAGATTATCCAAATGGATAAAAATGCAAGACTCAACTATATGATGACAAGAAACAGTGTTAATATGAACAAAGAAATTTTAATTTAAAAATAGAATGAAATCCAAAAACTAAGATTAATCATAAGATAATGAGTATATTAATTTCAGGTAAAATAGATATCAGAACAAAGAAAATTACCAGTACAAAAGCATAAATTTAATAACTTTAAAAGTTATAAGGAGACACAAATCTTCAAAAACTTATTCAACTAATAATGGAGCTTCAAAATGCAAGAGGTTAAAAACATACAGAACAGAAAGGAGAAATATATAAATTTATATTCTAGTTTGAGACTTCAGTCTCCTCTCCGGAAAACTGACAAAACAAGTAGAAAATTATTTAATCATTAAAATAGGATCTCCTACACAGATCTGAATGATCTTTATAAAATGTTACATTCAGTTTTTTTTTTTTGAAGAACATGTTTACTAGGCTCTCCCCTACCCCAACTCTCCCCCACAAACCCCATTAAAGTCACTGTCCATCAGCATACTAAGATGTTGTTGAATCACTACTTGTCTTCTCTGTGTTGCAAAGCCCTCCCCTTTCCCCCACCCCACACATTATACATGCTAATCATTATACCCCCTTTCTTCTTCCCCCCCTTATCCCTCCCTGCCCACCCATCCTCCCCAGTACCTTTCCCTTTGGTACCAGTTAGTCCATTTCTGGATTCTGTAATTCAGCTGCTGTTTTGTTCCTTCAGTTTTTCCTTTGTTCTTATACTCCTCAGATGAGTGAAATCATTTGGTACTTGTCTTTCTCCACTTGGCTTATTTCACTGAGCATAATACCATCTAGCTCCATCTATGTTGTTGCAAATGGCAGGATTTATTTTCTTCTTATGGCTGAATAATAATCCATTGTGTATATGTACCACATCTTCTTTATCCATTCATCTACTGATGGACATTTAGGTTGCTTCCAATTCTTGGCTATTGTAAATAGTGCTGCGATAAACATAGGGGTGCATCTGTCTTTCTCAAACTTGATTGCTGCATTCCTAGGGTAAATTCCTAGGAGTGGAATTCCTGGGTCAAATGGTAAGTCTGTTTTGAGTATTTTGATGAACCTCCATACTGCTTTCCACAATGGTTGAACTAATCTACATTGCCACCAGCAGTGTAGGAGAGTTCCTCTTTCTCCATAACCTCACCAACATTTGTTGTTGTTTGTCTTTTGGATGGTAGCCATCCCTACTGGTGTGAGGTGATATCTCATTGTGGTTTTAATTTGCATTTCTCTGATAACTAGCAATGCGGAGCATCTTTTCATGTGTCTGTTGGCCATATGAATTTCTTCTTCAGAGAACTGTCTGTTCAGCTCCTCTGCCCATTTTTTAATTGGATTATTTGCTTTTTCTTTATTGAGGTGCGTGAGCTCTTTATATATTTTGGATGTCAAGCCTTTATCGGATCTGTCATTTACGAATATATTCTCCCATACTGTAGGGTACCTTTTTGTTCTGTTGCTGGCGTCCTTTGCTGTACAGAAGCTTTTCAGCTTGATAGAGTCCCACTTGTTCATTTTTATTTTTGTTTTCCTTGCCTGGGGAGATATATTCATGAAGAAGTCACTCATGTTTATGTCCAAGAGATTTTTGCCTATGTTTTTTCCTAAGAGTTTATGGTTTCAAGACTTACATTCAGGTCTATGATCCATTTTGAATTTACTTTTGTGTACGGGGTTAGACAGTGATCCAGTTTCATTCTCTTACATGTAGCTGTCCAGTTTTGCCAGCACCATCTGTTGAAGAGACTGTCATTTTGCCATTGTATGTCCATGGCTCCTTTATCGAATATTAATTGACCATATATGTTTGGGTTAATGTCTGGAGTCTCTAATCTGTTCCACTGGTCTGTGGCTCTGTTCTTGTACCAGTACCAAATTGTCTTGATTACTATGGCTTTGTAGTAGAGCTTGAAGATGGGAAGTGAGATCCCCGCCACTTTAGTCTTCTTTCTCAGGATTGCTTTGTCTATTTGGGGTCTTTGGTGTTTCCATATGAATTTTTGAACTATTTGTTACAGTTCGTTGAAGAATGTTGTTGGTAATTTGATAGGGATTGCATCAAATCTGTATATTGCTTTGGGCAGGATGGCCATTTTGATGATATTAATTCTTCCTAGCCATGAGCATGGGATGAGTTTCCATCCGTTAGTATCCCCTTTAATTTCTCTTAAGAGTGACTTGTAGTTTTCAGAGTATAAGTCTTTCACTTCTTTGGTTAGGTTTATTCCTAGGTATTTTATTCTTTTTGATGCAATTGTGAATGGAATTGTTTTCCTAATCTCTCTTTCTATTGACTCATTGTTAGTGTAAAGGAAAGCCACAGATTTCTGTGTGTTAATTTTGTATCCTGCAACTTTACTGTATTCCGATATCAGTTCTAGTTGTTTTGGAGTGGAGTCTTTAGGGTTTTTTATGTAAAATATCATGTCATCTGAAAATAGTGACAGTTTAACTTCTTCTTTACCTATCTGGATTCCTTGTATTTCTTTGTTTTGACTAATTGCTGTGGCTATTACCTCCAGTACTATGTTAAATAACAGTGGGGAGAGTGGATATACCTGTCTTGTTCCTGATCTCAGAGGAAAAGCTTTCAGCTTCTCACTGTTCAGTATGATGTTGGCTGTGGGTTTATCATAGATGGCCTTTATTATGTTGAGGTACTTGCCCTCTATTCCCATTTTGCTGAGAGTTTTTATCATGAATGGATGTTGAATATTGTGGAATGCTTTTTCAGCATGTATGGAGATGATCATGTGGTTTTTGTCTTTCTATTTGTTTATGTGGTGGATGATGTTGATGGATTTTCGAATGTTGTACTACCCTTGTATCCCTGGGATGAATCCCACTTGGTTGTGGTGTATGATCCTTTTGATATATTTTTAAATTCGGTCTGCTACTATTTTACTGAGTATTTTTGCATCTACGTACATCAGGAATATTGGTCTGTAATTTTCTTTTTTTGTGGGGTCTTTGCCTAGTTTTGGTATTAGGGTGATGTTGGCTTCATAGAATGAGTTTGGGAGTATTCCTTCCTCTTTTGTTTTTTGGAAAACTTAAAGGAGAATGGGTATTATATATTTTCTGTATGTCTGACAAAATTCTGAGGTAAATGCATCTGGCCTGAGTGTTTTTTCTTGGGTAGTTTTTTGATAACCACTTCAATTTCTTTGCTGGTAATTGGTTTGTTTAGATTTTGTGTTTCTTCCTTGGTCAGTTTTGGAAGGTTGTGTTTTTCTAGGAAGTTGTCCATTTCTTCTAGGTTTTCCAGCTTCTTAGCATATAGATTTTCATAGTAGTCTCTAATAATTCTTTGTATTTCTGTTGGGTCCGTCGTGATGTTTCCTTTCTCATTTCTGATTCTGTTGATGTGTGTTGATTCTATTTTACTCTTAATAAGTCTGGCTAGAGGCTTATCTATTTTGTTTATTTTCTCAAAGAACCAGCTCCTGGTTTCAGTGATTTTTTTCTATTGCTTTATTCTTCTCAATTTTGTTTATTTCTTCTCTGATCTTTATTATGTCCCTCCTTCTGCTGACTTTAGGCCTCATTTGTTCTTCCTTTTCCAATTTTGTAATTGTGACATTAGACTGTTCATTTGGGTTTGTTCTTCCTTCTTTAAATATGCCTGGATTGCTATATACTTTCCTCTTAAGACTGCTTTCACTGCATACCACAGAAGTTGCAGCTTTGTGTTGTTCCTGTCATTTATTTTGGATCTCCATTTTAATTCGGTCGTTGATCCATTGACTATTTAGAAGTGTATTGTTAAGCCTCCATGTGTTTGTGAGCCTTTTTGCTTTCTTGGTACAATTTATTTCTAGTTTTATACCTTTGTGGACTGAACAGTTGGTTGGTAGGATTTCAATCTGTTTGAATTTACTGAGGCTCTTTTTGTGGCCTAGTATGTGGTCTATTCTGGAGAATGTTCCATGTGCACTGGAGAAGAATGTGTATCCATTTGCTTTTGGGTGTAGAATTCTGTAGATGTCTATTAGGTCCATCTGTTCTAGTGTGTTGTTCAGTGTCTCTGTGTCCTTACTTATTTTCTGTCTGGTGGATCTTTCCTTTGGAGTGAATGGTGTATTGAATTCTCCTAAAATGAATGCATTGCATTCTATTTCCTCCTTTAGTTCTGTTAGTATTTGTTAAACATATGCTGGTGTCCTGTGATGGGTGCATATATATTTATAATGGTTATGTCCTGTTGTTGGACTGATCCCTTTATCATTATGTAATGTCCTTCTTTGTTTGTTACTTATTACTTTCTTTGTTTTGAAGTCTATTTTGTCTGATACTAGTACTGCAACACCTGCTTTTTCTCCCTATTGTTTGCCTGAAATATATTTTTCCATCCCTTGACTTTTAGTCTGTGCATGTCTTTGGGTTTGAGGTGAGTCTCTTGTAAGCAGCATATAGATGGGTCTTGTTTTTTTATCCATGCAGTGACTCTATGTCCTTTGATTGTGCATTCAGTCCATTTACATTTAGGGTGATTATCGATAAGTATGTACTTACTGCCATTCCAGGCTTTAGATTCCTGGTTACCAAATTTTCCAGATTACTTTCCTTACTATCTAAGAATGTAACTTAATTCACTTAGTACGCTATTACAAACACAGTCTAAAGGTTCTTTTCTATTTCTCCTCCTTTTTATTCCTCCTTCATTCTTTGTATATTAGGTATCAAATTCTGTACTTTTTGTCTATCCCTTGATTGACTTTGGGGATAGTCAATTTAATTTTGCATTTGCCTCGCAATCATCTGCTCCACCCTCCCTACCTTGATTTTACTACCTCTGGTGACAGCTATCCAACCCTAGGAACACTTCCATCTATAGCAGTCTGTCCAAAATAGACTGCAGAGATGGTTTGTGGGAGGTAAACTGTCTCAGCTTTTGCTTATCTGGAAATTGTTTAATCCCTCCTTCAAATTTAAATGATAATCCTGCTGGATAAAGTAATCTTGGTTCCAGGCCCTTCTGCTTCATGGCATTTAATACATCATGCCACTCCCTTCTGGCCTGTAAGGTTTCTGCTGAGAAGTCTGATGTTAGTCTGATGGGCTTTCCTTTGTATGTGATCTTATTTCTGCCTCTGGCTGCTTTTAATAGTCTGTCCTTATCCTTGATCTTTCCCATTTTAATTACTATGTGTCTTGCTGTTGTCTTCCTTGGGTCCCTTGTGTTGGGGGATCTGTGGATCTCCATGGCCTGACAGACTATGTCCTTCCCCAGATTGGGTAAGTTTTCAGCAACTACCTCCTCAAAGACACTTTCTATCCCTCTCTCTCTCTCTTCTTCTGCTGGTATGCCTATAATGCAAAAACTGTTCCGCTTGGATTGGTCACACAGTTCTCTTAATATTCTT
This sequence comes from Manis javanica, assembly GCF_040802235.1. Classification (NCBI taxonomy): domain Eukaryota; kingdom Metazoa; phylum Chordata; class Mammalia; order Pholidota; family Manidae; genus Manis; species Manis javanica. The sequence continues at coordinate 186,521,178 of NC_133158.1, forward strand.
TCATTTTTAGAGATCCTTTTTTCTCTCTGTGCCTCAGCTTCTTTGCATTCCCCTTCTCTAGTTTCTATTTCATTTATTGTCCCCTCCACCGTATCCAACCTGCTTTTAATACCCTCCATCGTGTTCTTTAACGATTGGATCTCTGACCTGAATTCATTCCTGAGTTCTTGGATGTCTTTCCGTACCTCCATTAGGATGTTGATGATTTTTATTTTGAACTCCCTTTCAGGAAGTGTCACGAGGTCCATATCATTATATCTTTCTCAGGAGTTGTATTAACAATTTTATTCTGGACAAGGTTCCTTTAGCGTTTCATGTTTGTATATGGTGCCCTCTAGTGTCCAGAAGCTCTATTCTGGAGCTGCTGTGCCCCTGAAGCAATGTCGGGGGTCACAGGGGAGTGGTACTGGTGTCTGGGGGTAGGAAAGAGCTGGTCCCCGCCTCCCGGCTGCTGTGTCTGTCTCCACTACCTGAGCCAGTGGGCCGGTCACTCAGGTATAAGTTTTTGTCCCAGAGCAGCCAGCTATGGATCCTTGCTGCTTTCCACAAGCAGCCGGAATCCCAGTCTCCCCAGGAACTCTGCCTGTATTAACTTTCCAACCCGGTAGTCATGCGAGTTTCATGAAAGCACCATGAAATGGAGGTTTGTGCTCCCAGCGCAGTTCTCTGGAGCTAAGTATTCAGCAGTCCCAAGCCTTCCACTCCCTCCATGCTCCATTTGTCTTCCTCCTGCTTGTGAGCTTGGGTGGGGGAGGGGCTCGGGTCCCCAGTACCCACAGCTCTGGTACGTTACCCCATTCGCTGAGGTCTGCTCTTTTCTCGCGGTGTGTGCAGTCTGATGCCGTCCTCTTTCCTCTTGCTCTCTCAGGATTAGTTGCACCAGTTAAATTTTCTAATTGTATCCAGTTTTAGGAGGAAGCCTGTTTCTCCTCTTATCCCTCCATCTTTAATCCCAGAGACTGAAACTTAATTTTTACCTTATGCATCTGTCCTCTGCCTAATGTGAGAATGATTGAGAGAGCTTATTATGAATGCCTGAAATATCTACAAATCATCAAATATATTTTATTTGTATATATTTATTCCTTCATTTTCAAGCATATTCCAAATATTTTCATAAAGATTTTAAAGTAACGGTATCAATGTAACGCATATAAATAGCTCATATATTATTGTAAAACTTCAATCTAAGAGAAGTACATATGTATGTATAATATAATATAAAATTATAATACAATATAACGTGTGTTACATATAAATAGTATATAATTACATATAATATATAGATTGTGTATATATAATATAGTATATATATATAATATGTACACATATGTGAATATGTGATTATATGTATGTAAATATATATTCATTTCAGTGAAATATTCCTGTAGAAAGTATCAACAGAGGAAAAAAATTATTTCCAGGGTTGTAGAAGTCTCCTCTGTACCCCTCCCTGATAATAATTGCTCATTTGCTCCCCCAAAAGGAAACTATTCTCTTGCAATTACCCACTTTACAATGAAAGGCAGTACTTGTTTACTTCACTTAGAATCTGTAGGTTGTTCTTTGATCACCGTTACATATTATTTTTTTAAGATCTCCCTAGTTGTAATGATGGCTATTATTTATTAAGCCAATAGTATGTGTTAGCCTATTCTAAGTCATTTAAAAACAGAATTTCATTTCATTTTTTCAGAAACTTTCTGAGGTAGGTCCTCATGTTCTTTCACAAAGAAGGAAACTGAGGCTTGGGTATGCTAAATGCTTGCTTAAGCTCGAGAGGAACTGGCATGTCTATTGTAACAGCCAATGTGTTGCATGGCATTGATACCCCTGGAGAAAGCCTCATTTTAATCAAGGAATCATTTTGTTGCCTAGAATCATAGGAGACTTTTAGGAAAAACACCACAGTGATATATTGAGTTGTGTTTCATCAATTAGATCAGTATATAAATCAGTTAAAATTGATAAACTGAATGTGGTGTCCCCTATAACACATTTAGTTTTTCTTTCATTTTTCTACTTAACATATATATATATTCAAAATATTCTATCAAGTATTGGAAAGGACTTAGCTTTGAAAACTAAATGCTAGAATACATGTTACTTTCAATAATTATTTGTAAAAGTAGATAAGTTTATTTTTATATACCAGAAAATTATACTTACATATGATATGAAATGTCATTAAATAATGAAGCCTAGAACATAATATGGCAGAGGAAAGGAGCAAAGATAAAAATTGGAGTACAAGGCAGAAATTATATGCCAGGAAAAAATCCTAATTTTAAACAGGTTAATGATAAATATACTTCTCCATACTTAGAGGCCTCCAGAATGAGGCTGCCAGCATATATTGTTTTTAATGTGACACCTATTACAAGAGTCTATACATGAAATTTTAAAATAATGACATACACAAACAAACACTCTCAAAACAAAGAACAATACACACAGTGACACTGCCCTAGAATAAAACTATTCCAAAGAATGAGAGACCCTGGGAGCGCTGGCTCTCAGGGTCAGTGCCTTGATTAGCAGAAGGTGAGGCCAAGCATGAGAAAATAGAACTGAGAACTTAAAAAAATATAAGAAATATTGTTTATGGTGTTAAATCTGTGATCTAGAACACAAGAAAAGTCATGCTTAATAATGAAGGCAGATTCAAATGATCCAATCTCACTGGATCTCTCTGCAGCTGAGGTCATACAGAGAAAGGGAATTTAAAGCAGAACGCGAGTAGATCCCAGGTACCAAATCAAAACACATCCAAAACTTATGCCTCCAGCCCTGAACATATAAATGCTTGAGAAGTCACTTCAGACTATGAGTCACACTTTTACCCATCTCAGTAAACAAAAAGTTACTATAAGATGATTACTATTTATTATAGGTTAAATATAGTTCTATTTTTATCTTCAAGTTGGTCTGTTTGAAGAATGAATCATGCACGTCTTGAAATAATCTTAAAAGAGTGAATGACACTATAGAGTCAAAATTATGGTGCTGAAATTGCAAAAATTTGGGACTGAATAAATCTATGAATCTGAGATGTAAAAAATTCAGTGATTGTATGATTGAATGTATAATATATATGATTACTGTACAGGAGGAAGGAGGGCTAATGAGGCAGTGGAAGCAAAAAGACTGCTTTTATTTTTGAAAACACTAACATGAAAATATTTGACCAGAAAGTAGAAGAAAAATTAAATAACAGTTAAAAAGTTCTATTTAGAGAAAGCAACTGTGCATCGCCTTTATAGATCTGGATGTCTTTTTTTATTAAAAAGGCATTGTGATGACAGTAGAACTTAAAAAGGGTAAATACCGTTAGGTGAGAAAGGTCATTTGGGAGCTGAAGAGAAATTCAGCTGTGAGAAAAGTAAGGGAAATTGTACAACATTATCAAATAAATAAAGATCAATAGTATGAGACAATTAAGAAAATAAAAAGCAAGCCATATACTGGGAGAAAATAGTCTGGTAAAAGGTTGGTATACAGAATATATAATAAAAACACATTTAAAAATACATATTGCATTTTTAACTTGAAATAACTTTTTATATTTTGTTTTGTTTGATTTAGTAAATATATTTTACTGAATGCACACTGAATCAAGCATATAGAGACACTGTTGGGAAAGGCGGTCTCTCATGCATGAAATTTATTTATTTATTTATTTGTTTGTTTGTTTATTTATTTTTATTGATGTATAACTGACATATAACACATAGTTTCAGGTATAGGACCTTACGATTTGATATGTGTATATATTGTAAAATAGTCACCACAATAAGTCTGTTTAACATCATTACCATACATAGTTACAAAAATTGTATTTAATTTTTTGATGAGAACTTTTAAGATTTAATCTCTCTGTAACTTTCAATTGTGCAATAGAGTGTTACCAACTATGATCACCATGTTGTACACTACCTCCCCACAACTTTATTTATAACTGGAAGTTTATATCTTTTGACCCTCTTCACTCATTTTGTCCCAAAAGCCTGCCACTGGCAACTACCCATCTGTTCTCTGTATCTATGAGCTTCATTTTCTTATTTGTTTTGTTTTAGATTCTGCATGTCACATCATATGATATTTATCTTTCTCTGACTCATTTCACCTAGCATAACGTCCTCAGGGTACACCGTATTATTGCAAATGGCAAAATTCTATTCTATTTTATGGCTAAATAATATTCCATTCTATATGTATTCCATATGTGAAATATATATACACACACCACATTTTCTTTATCCATTCGTCAACATTTAGGTTATTTTCTCATCATTTTGGATATTGTAAATCATGCTGCAATGAACATGGGGCACTTATATCTTCTTAATTAGTGTTTTCATTGTCTTTGCATACATACCTAAAAGTAGAATTGCTGGATCATATCGTAGTTTAATTTTTAATTTTTTTAGGACACTGTACTATTTTCTGTACTCTGAAAATTGTGGCTACAGGGTTCCCTTTCATCTACATTCTTGCCAACACTTGTTCTGTTGTTATATCTCAAGTGTATCATCACACATATCAGCCTGTGATATAAAGTGTGAGGTGATCTCCCATCATGGCTGGGATTTGCATTTGCCTGATTGCTAGTGATACTGACCACACTGGCCTGTCCCTGTTGGCTATCTGTATGTCTTCTTTGGAAAGATGTCTATTCAGCTCTTCTGCCCATTTTTAAATGGATTGTTTGTTTTTTTCTGCCACGTTCTATGAATTCTTTATATATTTTGCATATTAATCTCTTATCAGATACATGATTTGCAAATATTTTCTTCTATTCAGTACATTGCTTTTTATTTTGCTGATGATTTCATTGCCATACAGCAGCTTTAAGTTTGATGTGGTCCCACTTGATTATTTTTGCTGCTGTTGCCTTTGCTTTTGGTGTCAGATCCAAAAAACTGCTGCCAAGACTGATATCCAGCTCACTGCCCATGTTTTCTTCTGAGAGTTGGATGGTTTCAGGTCTTACTTGAAGTTGTAAATCCATTTAGAGTTCATTTTTGTGTATGGTGTAATCTAGTGATCCAGGGACTCTTTTTTTTTTAATCTTTAAAAAAATTCTATTTAATTTAGATATAATTGACATGCTTATCTGATACATTTATCTATTGCAACATAATTACCACCATAGCTTTACCTAAAACATCTGTTCCTGCAGTCTTTTTAACCACTGCTGTGTCATATAAGTAAGAATGGGGCTTGAGCTTGGAATATTTCCTCACCTATTACAGAGGCTCCACAGCTTGTGCTGGGCGTTTTACCATAGGCGGGCCTGTCTTTACATGTTTCAAGCTCAGTGTGTACTCTTGTTTAAGTGTGTATGTCATATGGCACCTGACCCACCCCACAACAACCTCTGACTCCTGCAGGGAGGGGCTGGAGTCCTTCATTCTGCAGTACAAGAAGGGTGTGTCCTAATGCAGCTGCCACTGAAAGGGACTCACTGGTCATGGGGGACAGACGCTCACTACTGAAGCTGATCTTGCTGTGTCTCTCCATAAGAGTAAATCATTGTTCCATCCAGTGCTTAACTACATGTTGTTTTTCCTGGTAACTCTAATACTAAGATGCAGTGGGCAAAAATGTTCAGACTTCTCCTCTGGGTGACAGGCTAAAGATGTCACTTGCATGACAGTAATACTATGGCAAAAATGGAAATAAAAAGACTTAGAAATTACAGAGAAAAAGACAAAGAATTATAAAAAGGAGTTACAACTCTAAAGAAAATACTGAAGAGTTTCTGGCTGTGCAAATACATAGCCTCACAGATGGTGGTATTGTGTAAAAAAATCTTTGGGTGGAAATAAAAATTGGGGAATAAAAGTAGAAGTAGCAGACAAGCATATGTAGATAAACAGAAGATGATTTACCATCTTTGTGTAGACTAAACATTTTCTAATTAAAATAATGTTTTTTTCCAGGTGAACACTGAAATAAAGGCTAAAATAGGAAGTTTCAGTCAATTGAACATTCTTTGTATTATTTTGTGGCATCTAATCAAATAATCATGATTATCATGTTTATCATTTATATAGCTACTATTACCAATAAAATAATGTAAAATTTCTATATTAGAGAGGTAATAGATTAGAATTTAATTTTGGGTGAAATCCCATATATAGTGCATTCCACTGTGCCCTTTCTCCTTTTTTAAAAAGAATACAGTATCACCAAATACACTTAACATATGAGTGAATCTAAAATGTGTTTATAGTGCTCATTTTCTCAGCTGCTTAAACAGCAAGCTTAAATCATGCATAATTTTAATTTACATTTCTTTATTTAGGTTCTTAAGCTGTAAATTTGGGTGTGTCTTGAGACTTTCAGTTTCCTCATATAAGCACTTTTGATGTTAATTCATTTTAATTCATTTAAATATTTTATAAATTCACTTACAAGCTTTCATTTATGTATGCGTTATTATATGTTATTTAATTTCTAATACTTGGGGATTTTCCAAATACCTGTTATTAATTTCTGGTTTAATCATTTTGTAGTCAGAGAAGTAAATATCTGCAACATTTCAACAGTGTTAAATTCATTGAGAGGCAAAGCCAATATGGCAGCGTGAGTAGGAGAGTGGGAATCTCTTCCCAAAAAAATATATATTTTTGAAAACACAACAAATACAACTAATCTTAAAAGAGAGACCAGAAGACACAGGAAAACAGCCAGACTACATCCACTTGTGCGAGAGCCCAGCGTTTGGTGAAAGGGGAAAGATACAAGCCCCGGCCCAGCGGGACCCGAGCACACCTCACTCCAGCTCCCGGCAGGAGGGAGAGGGAGTCCAGGAGTGTTAAACTCCCAGCCCCAGCCACCCACAACAGAGCGCAGACACAGTGCATGCATGGGGGGCTGGAAACTAGGGAAATAGGGCAGCAAGACCTCTGAGTGGGTTCCAAAGCTGATGCCCCTGTGACAAAAAAAAGTGAGTGCTTTTTGAAAGTCTTAAAGGGACAGGAACATAACGGCTGGATGGGAACAACACAGGTCACAGTCCAGTGGATGGAAATTACAGGGAAAACTGGGCACACTAACCCCCTCGGCAACAGCTCTGAGACCCCTCAAGGAGATAAAAAGTCAAAACAACCCCCCCCGTCCATTACCCCTCTGGGTGCTGCAAAAGCAGAGAAGCAGCCTAAGGCAAGCACCACCCTCAGAAAGGGAGTTTTCTCCATATTGGCCGGGCAAGACACAAAGACACAGACTACACACAATTACCCAACACAAGCCACTAGGAGTCGCAGTTGTCCCAGTAAGGAAATGCCAGTAGCAAGTGAAAAGTTTGGCCCTCCCAGCTGACAGTCAATAGCACCTGTCAACATGAAAAGGCAAAAAAATATGATCCAGACAAGACTAACCCAGACAGCTTCGGCATCTGCTACATCTTCCCCTGAGAAGGAACCTGGGGAGATAGATTTAACCAGATTTCCTGAAAAAGAATTCAAAACAAAAGTCATAACCATGCTGATGGACTTGCAGAGTAATATGCAAGAACTAAGTGAGGAGAATACAGAAATAAAACAAGCTCTGGAAGGACTTCAAAGCAGAATGGACGAGATGCAAGAGACCATTAATGGACTAGAAAATAGAGAACAGGAATGCAGAGAAGCTGATGCAGAGAGAGATAAAAGGATCTCCAGGAATGAAAGAATTCTAAGAGAGCTGAGTGACCAATCGAAAAAGAACAATATATGCATTATAGGGGTAACAGAAGAAGAAGAGAGAGAAAAAGGTATAGAAAGTATCTTTGAAAAAATAATTGCTGAAAACTTCCCCAAACTAGGGGAAGAAATGGCCTCTCAGACCACAGAGGTACACAGAACTCCCATGACAAGGGATCCAAGGAGGGCAACACCAAGACACATAATAATTAAAATGGCAAAGATCAAAGACAAGGACAAAGTATTAAAGGCAGCCAGAGAGAAGAAAAAGGTTACCTACAAAGGAAAACCCATCAGGCTATCATCAGACTTCTCAAAAGAAACCCTACAGGCCAGAAGAGAATGGCATGATATACTTAATGCAATGAAACAGAAGGACATCGAACCAAGACTACTGTATCCACCATGAATATCATTTAAGTATGAAGGAGGGATTAAACAATTCCCAGACAAGCAAAAGTTGAGGGAATTTGCCTCCCACAAACCACCTCTACGGGGTGTCCTACAGGGACTGCTCTAGATGGGAGCACTCCTAAAAAGAGCACAGAACAAAACACCCAACATATGAAGAAGGGAGGAGGAGGAATAAGAAGGGAGAGAAATAAAGAATCATCAGACGTTGTTTATAATAGCTCAGCAAGTGAGTTAAGTTAGACAGTAAGATAGTAAAGAAGCTAACCCTGAACCTTTGGTAACCACAAACTTAAAGCCTGCAATGGCAATAGGTTCATACCTCTAAATAATCACCCTAAATGTAAATGGACTGAACGCACCAATAAAAAGACACAGAGTCAGAGAATGGATAAAAAAGCAAGATCCATCCATATGCTGCTTACAAGAGACTCACGTCAAACCCAAAGACATGCACAGACTTAAAGTCAAGGGATGGAAAAAGATATTTCATGCCAACAACAGAGAGAAGAAAGCAGGTGTTGCAATTCTGGTATCAGACAAAACAGGCTTCACAATAAAGAAAGTAACAAAAGACAAAGGAGGACATTACATAATGATAAAGAGCTCAGTCAAACAAGAGGATATAACCATTAGAAATATATATGCACCCAATTCAGGAGCACCAACATATCTGAAACAAATACTAACAGAACTAAACGAGGAAATAGAATGGAATGTATTCAATCAGGGAGACTTCAGCACACCACTCACTCCAAAGGACAGATCCACCAGACAGAAAATAAGTAAGGACACAGAGGCACTGAGCAACACACTAGAACACATGGACCTAATAGACATCTACAGAACTCTGCTTCCAAAAGCAACAGGATACACATTCTTCTCAAGTGCACATGGAACATTCTCTAGAATAGACCACATACTAGATCACAAAAAGAGCATCAGTAAATTCCAAAAGATTGAAATCCTACCAACCAACTTTTCAGACCACAAAGGCATAAAACTAGGAATAAACTGTACAAAGAAAGCAAAAAGGCTCACAAACACATGGAGGCTTAACAACACGCTCCTAAATAATCAATGGAGCAATGACCAAATCAAAATGGAGATCCAGCAATATATGGAGACAAAACGACAACAACAACACAAAGGCCCAACTACTGTGGGATACAGCAAAAGCAGTCTTAAGAGGAAAGTATATAGCGATCCAGGCATATTTAAAGAAGGAAGAACAATCCCAATTGAATAGTCTAACATCACAATTATCAAAATTGGAAAAAGAAGAACAAATGAGGCCTAAGGTCAGCAGAAGGAGGGACATAATAAAGATCAGAGAAGAAATAAATAAAATTGAGAAGAATAAAACCATAGCAAAAATCAATGAAACCAAGAGCTGGTTCTTCGAGAAAATAAACAAAATAGATAAGCCTCTAGCCAGACTTCTTAAGAGGAAAAGAGAGTCAAGACAAATCAACGGTATCATAAACGAGAAAGGAAAAATCACGATGGACCCCACAGAAATACAAAGAATTATTAGTGAGTACTATGAAAACCTATATACTAACAAGCTTGGAAACCTAGGAGAAATGGACAACTTCCTAGAAAAAAACAACCTTCCAAGCCTGACCCAGAAAAAAATGGAAAATCTAAACAGACCAATTACCAGCAATAAAATTGAAGTGGTAATCAAAAAACTATCAAAGAACAACACCCCCGGGACAGTTGGATTCACCTCGGACATTTATCAGACATGCAGGGAAGACATAATACCCATTCTCCTTAAAGTTTTCCAAAAATGGAAAAAGAAGGGATACTCCCAAACTCATTATATAAAGCAAGCATTACCGTAATACCAAACCACACAAAGACCCCACCAAAAAAGAAAACAACAGACCAATATCCCTGATGAACGTAGATGCAAAAATACTCAAAAATATATTAGCAAACCAAATTCAAAAATATATCAAAAGGATCGTATACCATGACGAAGTGGGGTTCATCCCATGGATGCAACAATGGTACAACATTCGAAAGTCAATCAACATCGTCCAACACATTAACAAAAAGAAAGACAAAAACCACATAATCATCTCCATAGATGCGGAAAAAGCATTTGACAAAGTTCAACATCCATTCATGATAAAAACTCTCAGCAAAATGGGAATAGAGGGCAAGTACCTCAACATAATAAAAGTCATTTATGATAAACCCATAGCCAAAATTATATTGAACTGCGAGAAGCTGAAAGCTTTTCCTCTGAGATTGGGAACTATACAGGGATGCGCACTCTCCCCACTGTTATTTAACATAGTACTGGTGGTCCTAGCCATGGCAATCAGACAAAACAAAAAATACAAGGAATCCAGATTGGTAAAGAAGAAGTTAAACTGTCACTATTTGCAGATGACATGATACTGTACATAAAAAACCCTAAAGACTCCACCCCAAAACTACTAGAACTGATATCGGAATATAGCAAAGTTGCAGAATACAAAATTAACATACAGAAATCTGTGGCTTTCCTATACACTGACAATGAACCAACAGAAAGAGAAATCAGGAAAACAACTCCATTCACAATTGCATCAAAAAAATAAAACACCTAGAAATAAATCTAACCAAAGAAGTGAAAGACTTATACTCTGAAAACTACAAGTCACTCTTAAGAGAAATTAAAGGGGACACTAACAGATGGAAACGCATCCCATGCTCGTGGCTAGGAAGAATTAATATCGTCAAAATGGCCATCCTGCCCAAAGCAATATACAGATTTGATGCAATCCCTATGAAACTATACCAGCAACATTCTTCAATGAACTGGAACAAATAATTCAAAAATTCATATGGAAACACCAAAGACCCCGAATAGCCAAAGCAATCCTGAGAAAGAAGAATAAAGTGGGGGGGATCTCACTCCCCAACTTCAAGCTCTACTATAAAGCCATAGTAATCAAGACAATTTGGTACTGGCACAAGAACAGAGCCACAGACCAATGGAAAAGACTAGAGAATCCAGACATTAACCCAGACATACATGGTCAATTAATATTTGATAAAGGAGCCATGGACACACAATGGCAAAATGACAGTCTCTTCAACAGATGGTACTGGCAAAACTGGACAGCTACATGTAGGAGAATGAAACTGGACCATTGTCTAACCCCATATACAAAAGTAAACTCAAATGGATCAAAGACCTGAACGTAAGTCATGAAACCATTAAACTCTTAGAAAAAAACATAGGCAAAAACCTCTTAGACATAAACATGAGTGACCTCTTCTTGAACATATCTCCCCAGGCAAGGAAAACAACAGCAAAAATGAACAAGTGGGTCTATATTACACTGAAAAGCTTCTGTACAGCAAAAGACACCATCAATAGAACAAAAAGGAACCCTACAGTATGGGAGAATATATTTGAAAATGACAGATCTGATAAAAGCTTGACGTCCAGAATATATAAAGAGGTCACATGCCTCAACAAAGAAAAAACAAATAACCCCATTAAAAAATGGGCAGAGGAACTTAACAGACAGTTCTCTAAAAAAGAAATACACATGGCCAATGGAAACATGAAAAGATGCTCCACATTGCTAATTATCAGAGAAATGCAAATTAAAACTACAATGAGGTATCACCTCACACCAGTAAGGATAGCTGACATCCAAAAGACAAACAACAACAAATGTTGGCAAGGCTGTGGAGAAAGGGGAACCCTCGTACACTGCTGGTGGGAATGTAAATTAGTTCAACCATTGTGGAAAGCAGTTTGGAGGTTCATCAAAATGCTCAAAACAGACCTACTATTTGTCCCAGGAATTCCACTCCTAGGAATTTACCCTAAGAACGCAGCAATCAAGTTTGAGAAAGACAGATGCACCCTTATGTTTATTGCAGCACTATTTAAAATAGCCAAGAATTGGAAGTAACCTAAATGTCCATCAGTAGATGAATGGATATAGAAGACATATACACAATGGAATACTACTCAGACATAAGAAGAGGGAAATTCCTACCATTTGCAGCAACATGGATGGAGCTGGAGAGTATTATGCTCAGTGAAATAAGCCAAGCGGAGAAAGAGAAATACCAAATGATTTCACTCATCTGAGGAGTATAAGAACAAAGGAAAAACTGAAGGAGCAAAACAACAGTGGAATTACAGAATCCAAAAATGGACTAACTGGTACCAAAGGGAAAGGTACTGGGGAGGATGGGTGGGCAGGGAGGAATAAGGGGGGGAAGAAGAAAGGGGTTATTAAGATTAGCATGCATGGGGAGGAGGGAGAAAGGGGAGGGAGGGCTATACAACAGAGAGAGGACAAGTAGTGATTCTACAAATTTTGCTATGCTGATGGACAGTGACTGTAATGTGGTTTTTAGGGGTGACCTGATATAGGGGAGAGCATAGCAAACATAGTATTCTTCATGTAAGTGTTGATTAAAGATTTAAAAAAAATCAGTCCCTCTGTGCTGACCTCCAATGAGTTCTACACAGTGGTATAGAGGGCATGTCAAAGTGTGTGCAAAGGGTCTGTTTGTTTCTATGCAGAAGATCAAGGCCTAGCTTGGCTACCCAGAAAATGAACTAAGATGGGATATGAGGAGGAGCTTCCGGCATCAGCACTCCCTGGAGGACTCGTGCCGTGGAATGATCGTCAAAAAGCCTCCACAGGGATCCGGACGATGCTGCGGTTGTGGCTGCGTCCACCCCACCATTTCCTGGACTTGCCATTAGAATGAGGAGGGACATGTCTAGGCTGGCATGTGCATACAGGGAGACAACGAATTTGACCAGATCTGTACTGTTGGAACTCAATCAGGAGTTGGGAGGGGTGCAAGTTGTAGTGCTCCAAAATCTTATGACTATAGACTATCTACGGTTAAAAGAGCATATGGGATGTGAACAGATCCCAGAAATGGGTTGCTTTAATTTGTCTGATTTCTCTCAGACTGTTCAAGTACAGGTGGACAATACCCATCATATTATAGACTAATTTTCACAAATGCCTAGGATGCCTAAATGGTTTTCTTGGCTTCACTGGAGATGGCTGGTAATTATAGATTTGCTTTGTTTATGTCACCATATTCCTATTATGTTAATATGTGTGCACAAGTTAGTTTGTGGTTTAAAACCTATACATACTTAAGGTACTCCATAAGAAGATATGTCAAAGAAATAATCAATCCTCCCATGTTTTCTTCCATACGCTACCTCTATAGCTTTTCTTCTTCTTCCTAATTACAACCCTTAAATAGAATTCGTGCTTCATATCGAATTTACCGAGCATCATAATTCCTCCAGGTGGTAAAGATACCTCAAGACAAGTGCTGGGCATAGAAGCCACAGGGCATAAATATGCAAAGAAGTAAAAACTAACCTTTTCAAACAATATGGCTTCTCTCTCACTTACCAACTTTACATTTCCCTGTATGGCCCCGGAAGATAACTGGTTAGCCCGAGACAGGTAAGATTCCTCAAGGGAGGAACAACCTAAGAGAGGCACAGTCACAGGGGGGCCATCAGGTGAGAACTTGGGGAACAAGAGTGGTGAAGCTTTGAACCACACACCCCCAGTGTTGAGAGAAATCTTCTGCATCCATGCATGTTTTATTGCCCTTGTCTAGCTCGGATTAGCACATAGTCTACAGGCACACACCTGATCATCTACAATTGCTCTCTTACAACACTGAACTATGTTTTCTACCTTTATCTTGCATCTACCTACCACTTCAGCAGTTTATTAAAAATAAAAATAATAATAAAGGGAGAAATATAGGATCCACATATAAATCAAGTATAAAAATCAAATCAATATTCATATTTGACCTGATTGTTTATAGTTCATCATGCGTGATCAAAACCAAAAGTTTCTGTGATGAATGCCCTTGTACTGTTCACCATGTAAGAACTTATTCACTATGTAAGAATTCGTTCACCATGTAAGAACTTGTTCGTTATGCTTCAGAAGATTGGAGACTGAAGAGAACGAGGCTTGAGAAGGATTAATGACTGTACATTGAGCATTGACCCCCCTATACAGAATTTTATTGTTCTTAACAACCATTTGATCAATAAATATGAGAGTTGTCCTCTCAAAAAAAAAAAAAAAAACAACCAGGGAGTTAGGAGGTAAGATTCCTGACATATTTTATGGTGATTAACCAACAACCAATTCTGTCTTAAGGCAGGGTAATCATCCTAAAGGGTATGTTTCCACTGCTTGAGGGTAACCACTATCTTGGAGAAGAACAGGACCAATGAATTCCTTGTGTAAAGTCTATCTTACAGACTATCTAGAGGACTGATCATGTTAGTGTTTCTACCACTGTAGATAGACATTATCAGACCACATGTCAGCCTACGTTCCCTTGATCCTTTACCCCGTTCCTGAAATCCTTAATAACCTGAATCCTAAGCCTTTAAGTGCACCTCTCCTCTGAGGCTGCCTGCACTCCCTTCTTTGAGTGTGTACTTTTCCTTAAACAAGACCTTTTGCTGCTCAAAAAAAAAAAATGGGCAGAGGAACTGAACAGACAGTTCTCTAAAAAAGAAATACACATGGACAACAGACACGTGAAAAGATTCTCCACATCACTAATTATCAGAGAAATGGAAATTAAAACTACAATGAGGTATCACCTCACACCAGTAAGGATGGCTGCCATCCAATAGACAAACAACATCAAATGTTGGCAAGGCTGTGGAGAAAGGGGAACCCTCCTACACTGCTGGTGGGAATATAAATTAGTTCAACCATTGTGGAAAGCAGTATGGAGGGTCATCAAAATGCTCAAAACAGACTTACCATTTGACCCAGGAATTCCACTCCTAGGAATTTACCCTAAGAATGCAGCAATCAAGTTTGAGAAAGACAGTTGCACCCCTATGTTTATTGCAGCACTATTACAATAGCCAAGAATTGGAAGCAACCTAAGTGTCCATCAGTAGATGAATGAATAAAGAAGATGTGGTACATATACACAATGGAATACTACTCAGACATAAGAAGAGGGAAATTCCTACCATTTGCAGCAACATGGATGGAGCTGGAGGGTATTATGCTCAGTGAAATAAGCCAAGCAGAGAAAGAGAAATACCAAATGATTTCACTCATCTGTGGAGTATATGAACAAAGGAAAAACTGAAGGAACAAAACAGCAGCAGAATCACAGAACTCAAGAAGGGACTAACAGGTACCAAAGGGAAAGGGACTGGGGAGGATGGGCGGGTAGGGAGGGATTAGGAGGAGGGGAAGAAGAAGGGGTGTATTAAGATTAGCATGCATAATTGAGGGGGTGGGAGAAAGGGCAGGGCTGTACAAGACAGAGAAGACAAGTAGTGATTCCACAACACTTTTCTATACTGATGGAGAGTGACTGTAAAGTGGTTTTTAGGGGGTACCTGGTATAGGGGAGAGTCTAGTAAACATAATATTCATCATGTAAGTGTAGATTAACGATAAAAAAAAAAAGCAGTGCCTGTGTGGTGACCTCCAATGAGTTCTACACAATGGTATAAAGGGCATATAAAAGTGTAGGCAAAGGGTTTGTTTGTGCTTATACAGAGGATCAAAGTCTAATTTGGCTACCCCAAAAATGAACTAAGATACAATATGAAAAAGAGCTTCCAACATCAGCACTCTGGAAGACTCATGCCAGAAAATGATCATCAAAAACCCCAACAAAGATCCACGCATTGCTATAGGTATAGATGCATTTATTCCACCGGTTCCTGGACTTGCCATGGGAATGAAGAAGGAGATATGTAAGCTGGCCTTTGCATACAGCAAAACAACAAATTTGACTGCATCTGAACTGTTGAAACTCAACCAAGAATTAGGAGAAGTGCAAATTGTAGCTCTCCAAAATCTTACAACTACAGACTATTTACTGTTAAAAGAACATATGGGATGTGAACAGTCCCCAGGAATGGGTTGTTTTAATTTGTCTGATTTCTCTCAGACTGTTCAAGTTCAGTTGGACAATATCCACCATATCATAGATAAGTTTTCACAAATGCCTAAGGTGCCTAACTGGTTTTCCTGGTTTCACTGGAGATGGCTGGTAATTACAGGTATGCTTTGGTTATGTAACGGTATTCCTATTATGTTAATGTGTATGCACAATTTAATTAGTAGTTTAAAACCTATACATGCTGAAGTTACTCTACAAGAAGATATGTCAAAGAAATAATCAATCCTCCCATGTTTTCTTCTGCCTGCTACCTCTATAGCCTTTCTTCTTCCTTCCTAATTACAACCCCTAAATAGAATTTGTGCCTCATATCGAATTTACCGTGTGTCACAATTCTTCCAAGTGGTAAAGATACCTCAAGACAAATCCTGGGCATAGAAGCCACAGGGCATAAATATGCAAAGAAGTAAAAATCTAACCTTTTCATACAATAAGGCTTCTCTCTCAGTTACCAACTTTACATTTCCCTGTATGGCCCCGGAAGATGACTGGTTAGCCAGAGACGCGTAAGATTCCTGAAGGGAGGAACAACCTAAGACAGGCACAGTTGCAGGGGAGGCCATCAGGTGAGAAATTGGGGATCAACAGAGGTGAGGCTTAGAACCCCACCCCCTGTTCTGAGAAATCTGCTGCATCCGTGGATGTTTTATTGCCCTTGTCTAGCTTGGGTTAACACATAGTCTACAGGCACACACCTGATCATCTACATTTGCTCTCTTACAACACTAAACTATGTTTTCTACCTTTATCTTGCATCTACCTACCACTTCAGCATTTTATTAAAAATAATAATAATTAAGAGAGAAATGTGGTATCCACATATAAATCAAGTATAAAAATCAAACGAATATTCATATTTGAACTGACTACAGTTCATAATGCATGATCAAAACCGAAAGTTTGTGTGATGACTGCCCTTGTACTGTTCACCATGTAACTTATGCACTATATAAGAATTTATTCTCCATGTAAGAACTTGTTCGTTATGCTTCAGAAGTTTGGAGACTGATGAAAATTAGGCTTGGGGTGGATTAATGATTATACATTGAGCATTGAGTCCGCTATACAGAATTTTATTGTTGTTAACAACCATTCGATCAATAAATAGGAGAGATACCTTCACAAAAAAAAAAAAGTACACACTTCCAATTGTAAAATAAAAAAGTAACCAGGATGTAATATATAGCATAAGGAATATAGTCAAAATATTGTAACAACTTGGTATAGCGAAAACTGGTACCTAGAATTATCATGTATATAAATGTTAAATCACTGTGTTGTACACCTGAAACTAATGTAATACTGTGTGTCAACTATCCTTCAATAAAGAATAATTATCTAAAAAAAAAAATTCATTGAGACTTATTATTTAGCCCGCATGCAATTTATCTTGGTGAAGATTCCATGTACATTTAAATCAATGTGTACTCTCTAAAACTGAATGTAGATTAAAGATGATGGCAAGAGAGGAGAGACAGAGGCTTCCTTCTAAAACTGGATACAATTAGAAAATTTAACTGGCGCAACTAATCCTGAGAGAGCAACAGGAAAGAGGACGGCATCAGACTGCACACACCGCGAGAAAAGAGCAGACCTCAGCGAACGGGGTAATGAACCAGAGCTGTGGGTACTGGGGACCCGAGCCCCTCCCCCACCCAAGCTCACAAGCAGGAGGAAGACAAATGGAGCACGGAGGGAGTGGAAAGCTTGGGACTGCTGAATACCTAAATCTGGAGATCTGTTCTGGGAGCACAAACCTCCATTTCATGGTGCTTTCATGAGAATCGCATAACTACTGGGTTGGAAAGTTAATACAGGCAGAGTTCCTGGGGAGACTGGGATTCCGGCTGCTTGTGGAAAGCAGGGATCCATATCTGGCTGCTCTGGGACAAAAACTTATACCTGAGTGACCGGCCCACTGGCTCAGGTAGTGGAGACAGACACAGCAGCCGGGAGGTGGGGACCAGCTCTTTCCTACCCCCAGACACCAGTACCACTCCCCTGTGACCCCCGACATTGCTTCAGGGGCACAGCAGCTCCAGAATAGAGCTTCTGGACACTAGAGGGCACCATATACAAACATGAAACGCTAAAGGAACCTTGTCCAGAATAAAATTGTTAATACAACTCCTGAGAAAGATATAATGATATGGACCTCGTGACACTTCCTGAAAGGGAGTTCAAAATAAAAATCATCAACATCCTAATGGAAGTACGGAAAGACATCCAAGAACTCAGGAATGAATTCAGGTCAGAGATCCAATCGTTAAAGAACACGATGGAGGGTATTAAAAGCAGGTTGGATACGGTGGAGGGGACAATAAATGAAATAGAAACTAGAGAAGGGGAATGCAAAGAAGCTGAGGCACAGAGAGAAAAAAGGATCTCTAAAAATGAAAGAATATTAAGAGAACTGTGTGACCAATCCAAGCGGAACAGTTTTTGCATTATAGGCATACCAGCAGAAGAAGAGAGAGAGAGAGGGATAGAAAGTGTCTTTGAGGAGGTAGTTGCTGAAAACTTACCCAATCTGGGGAAGGACATAGTCTGTCAGGCCATGGAGATCCACAGATCCCCCAACACAAGGGACCCAAGGAAGACAACAGCAAGACACATAGTAATTAAAATGGGAAAGATCAAGGATAAGGACAGACTATTAAAAGCAGCCAGAGGCAGAAATAAGATCACATACAAAGGAAAGCCCATCAGACTAACATCAGACTTCTCAGCAGAAACCTTACAGGCCAGAAGGGAGTGGCATGATGTATTAAATGCCATGAAGCAGAAGGGCCTGGAACCAAGATTACTTTATCCAGCAGGATTATCATTTAAATTTGAAGGAGGGATTAAACAATTTCCAGATAAGCAAAAGCTGAGACAGTTTACCTCCCACAAACCATCTCTGCAGTCTATTTTGGACAGACTGCTATAGATGGAAGTGTTCCTAGGGTTGGATAGCTGTCACCAGAGGTAGTAAAATCAAGGTAGGGAGGGTGGAGCAGATGATTGCGAGGCAAATGCAAAATTAAATTGACTATCCCCAAAGTCAATCAAGGGATAGACAAAAAGTACAGAATTTGATACCTAATATACAAAGAATGAAGGAGGAATAAAAAGGAGGAGAAATAGAAAAGAACCTTTAGACTGTGTTTGTAATAGCATACTAAGTGAATTAAGTTACATTCTTAGATAGTAAGGAAAGTAATCTGGAAAATTTGGTAACCAGGAATCTAAAGCCTGGAATGGCAGTAAGTACATACTTATCGATAATCACCCTAAATGTAAATGGACTGAATGCACAATCAAAGGACATAGAGTCACTGCATGGATAAAAAAACAAGACCCATCTATATGCTGCTTACAAGAGACTCACCTCAAACCCAAAGACATGCACAGACTAAAAGTCAAGGGATGGAAAAATATATTTCAGGCAAACAATAGGGAGAAAAAGCAGGTGTTGCAGTACTAGTATCAGACAAAATAGACTTCAAAACAAAGAAAGTAATAAGAGATAAAGAAGGACATTACATAATGATAAAGGGATCAGTCCAACAAGAGGACATAACCATTATAAATATATATGCACCCATCACAGGACACCAGCATATGTTTAACAAATACTAACAGAACTAAAGGAGGAAATAGAATGCAATGCATTCATTTTAGGAGAATTCAATACACCATTCACTCCAAAGGAAAGATCCACCAGACAGAAAATAAGTAAGGACACAGAGACACTGAACAACACACTAGAACAGATGGACCTAATAGACATCTACAGAATTCTACACCCAAAAGCAAAAGGATACACATTCTTCTCCAGTGCACATGGAACATTCTCCAGAATAGACCACATACTAGGCCACAAAAAGAGCCTCAGTGAATTCAAACAGATTGAAATCCTACCAACCAACTGTTCAGTCCACAAAGGTATAAAACTAGAAATAAATTGTACCAAGAAAGCAAAAAGGCTCACAAACACATGGAGGCTTAACAATACACTTCTAAATAGTCAATGGATCAACGACCGAATTAAAATGGAGATCCAAAATAAATGACAGGAACAACACAAAGCTGCAACTTCTGTGGTATGCAGTGAAAGCAGTCTTAAGAGGAAAGTATATAGCAATCCAGGCATATTTAAAGAAGGAAGAACAAACCCAAATGAATAGTCTAATGTCACAATTACAAAATTGGAAAAGGAAGAACAAATGAGGCCTAAAGTCAGCAGAAGGAGGGACATAATAAAGATCAGAGAAGAAATAAACAAAATTGAGAAGAATAAAGCAATAGAAAAAAATCACTGAAACCAGGAGCTGGTTCTTTGAGAAAATAAACAAAATAGATAAGCCTCTAGCCAGACTTATTAAGAGTAAAATAGAATCAACACACATCAACAGAATCAGAAATGAGAAAGGAAACATCACGACGGACCCAACAGAAATACAAAGAATTATTAGAGACTACTATGAAAATCTATATGCTAAGAAGCTGGAAAACCTAGAAGAAATGGACAACTTCCTAGAAAAACACAACCTTCCAAAACTGACCAAGGAAGAAACACAAAATCTAAACAAACCAATTACCAGCAAAGAAATTGAAGTGGTTATCAAAAAACTACCCAAGAAAAAACACTCAGGCCAGATGCATTTACCTCAGAATTTTGTCAGACACACAGAAAATATATAATACCCATTCTCCTTTAAGTTTTCCAAAAAACAAAAGAGGAAGGAATACTCCCAAACTCATTCTATGAAGCCAACATCACCCTAATACCAAAACCAGGCAAAGATCCCACCAATAAAGAAAATTACAGATCTATATCCCTGATGAATTTAAATGCAAAAATACTCAGTAAAATAGTAGCAAACCAAATTTAAAATTATATCAAAAGGAACATACACCACGACTAAGTGGGATTCATCCCGGGAAAGCAAGGATGTTAAAACATTCGAAAATCCGTCAACATCATCCACCACATAAACAAAAAGGACAAAAACCACATGATCATCTCCATAGATGCTGAAAAAGCATTCGACAAAATTCAACATCCATTCACGATAAAAACTCAGCAAAATGGGTTTAGAGGGCAAGTACCTCAACATAATTCAGGCCATATACGATAAACCCACAGCCAACATCATACTGAACAGCGAGAAGCTGAAAGCTTTTCCTCTGATATCGGGAACAAGACAGGGATGCCCACTCTCCCCACTGTTGTTCAACATATTAATGGAGGTCCTAGCCATGGCAATTAGACAAAACAAAGAAATACAAGGAATCCAGATTGGTAAAGAAGAAGTTAAACTGTCACTATTTTCAGATGACATGATATTATACATAAAAAACCCTAAAGACTCCACTCCAAAACAACTAGAACTTATATCGGAATACAGCAAAGTTGCAGGATACAAAATTAACACACAGAAATCTGTGGCTTTCCTATACACTAACAATGAGCCAATAGAAAGAGTAATCAGGAAAACAATTCCATTCACAATTGGATCAAAAAGTATAAAATACCTAGGAATATCCCTAAACAAAGAAGTGAAAGACCTATACCCTGAAAACTATAAGACACTCTTAAGAGAAATTAAAGAGGACACTAACAAATGGAAACTCATCCCATGCTCTTGGCTAGGTAGAATTAATATCGTCAAAATGGCCATCCTGCCCAAAGCAATATACAGATTTGATGCAATTCCTATTAAATTACCAACAACATTCTTCAACGAACTGGAACAAATAATTCAAAAATTCATATGGAAACACCAAAGACCCCGAATAGACAAAGCAATCCTGAGAAAGAAGAATAAAGTGGCGGGGATCTCACTCCCCAACTTCAAGTTCTACTACATAGCCATAGTAATCAAGACAATTTGGTACTGGCACAAGAACAGCACCACAGACCAGTGGAACAGATTAGAGACTCCAGATATTAACCCAAACATATATGGTCAATTAATATTCGATAAAGGAGCCATGGACATACAATGGCAAAATGACAGTCTCTTCAACAGATGGTGCTGGCAAAACTGGACAGCTATATGTAAGAGAATGAAACTGGATCACTGTCTAACCCCATATACAAAAGTAAATTCAAAATGGATCAAAGACCTGAATGTAAGTCTTGAAAACATAAACTCTTAGGAAAAAACATAGGCAAAAATCTCTTGGACATAAACATGAGTGACTTCTTCATGAATACATCTCCCTAGACAAGGAAAACAAAAACAAAAATGAGCAAGTGGGACTATATCAAGCTGAAAAGCTTCTGTACAGCAAAGGACACCATCAATAGAACAAAAAAGTACCCTACAGTATGGGAGAATATATTCATAAATGACAGATCTGATAAAGGCTTGACATCCAAAATATATAAAGAGCTCATGCACCTCAATAAGGAAAATCAAATAATCCAGTTAAAAAATGGACAGAGGAGCTGAACAGACAGTTCTCTGAAGAAGAAATTCATATGGCCAACAGACACATGAAAAGATGCTCCACATCGCTAATTATCAGAGAAATGCAAATTAAAACCACAATGAGATATCACCTCACACCAGTAGGGACGGCTACCATCGAAAAGACAAACAACAACAAATGTTGGTGAGGTTGTGGATAAATGGGAACCCTGCTACACTGCTGGTGGGAATGTAAATTAGTTCAACCATTGTGGAAAGCAGTATGGAGGTTCCTCAAAATGCTCAAAATAGACTTATCATTTGACCCAGGAATTCTACTTCTAGGAATTTACCCTTAGGATGTAGCACTCCAATTTGAAAAAGACAGAATCACCCCTATGTTTATCACAGTACTATTTACAATAGCCAAGAAATGGAAGCAACCTAAGTGTCCATCAGTAGATGAATGGATAAAGAAGAGGTGGTACATATACACAATGGAATATTATTCGACCATAAGAAGAAAACAAATCTTACCATTTGCAACAACATGGATGGAGCTAGAGGGTATTATGCTCAGTGAAATAAGCAAAGCAGAGAAAGACAAATACCAAAAGATTTCACTCATCTGTGGAGTATAAGAACAAAGGAAAAACTGAAGGAACAAAACAGCAGCAGAATCACAGACCCCAATAATGGACTAACAGTTACCAAAGGGAAAGAGACTGGGAGAAAGGGAGGGATAAGGGCGGGGAAGAAGAAAGTGGGTATTATGATTAGCATGTATAATGTGGGGGGTGGGGGAAAGGGGAGGGATCTGCAACACAGAGAAGACAAGTAGTGATTCTACAACATCTTACTATGCAGATGGTCAGTGACTGTAATGGGGTTTGTGGGGGGGACTTGGGGTAGCGGAGAGTCTAGTAAACATAATGTTCTTCATGTAATTGTAGATTAATGATAACAAAAGAAAGTTTCAGTGTCCCAATGAAAGGAATTTTTGCTAATGCAAGAAAAAAGGATTAATATTCCATTAGAATAGAGTCAATGTGAAATTTTAGAAGCAAAAATGGTCAGTATCAAGCAGCCAGGTGAGGGAAGAGAAAAAGGAATTATATTTTTTAATTATATGAAACATCATTCCAGTAATATTTACTAACTAATAAAGCTATTGCTTACCCTTTAAGCTTCAGTCATCTAAAATTGTAATGTGGAGTTCAAGTTGCTATCTAATTGTCTAAGCTACTTAGTAAATTGTTTCTGCTTTAGGTTTTTTATTTGCAAAAATAACATGTACTTTTTAGCTCATATGCTGTATTCTATCATTTTGTTCTCTTTAGGTACTCAAACTTAATTTTAGATGGCATTAGAGTTAAATTATGTCAGTGATCATAGTATAATGATAAACCTCAGGCTATTGTTCTGGGGATATTTTCATTTTCTTTTATTCAGTGTACTGTTTGAAATATGATTTATTACTGCCTTAGGCCAATGTTGGTAAAATGAAAGATCTGAACTTAGAATATCCATTAAGACCCTTTGGGGACCTGAAAAGCTGTCTTCAATCTTTGTCCTAAGATCATAGTTAAATACATTAATGAGGGAATGGACTCTCTTTTCTTCTTAATTTCAATATGAATGTTTTTCAAATAAACAGAGGTGAAGAAGGGAGGAATAAAGAGAATAAGAGGAAAAGATAATGAGGAGAGGGAAGAGAAGAGAAAAAAGAAGACAGACAGCTGAAGAAAGTTAAGGAGGAGGTAGGTGAACATAAATAGATAAGACAGATTAAAGTAGAAGCAGGAACATCAAAAGAAGGAGCATGTGCACGAGAAGGGAGACGAGAGAGAGGAGGGAAGAGATACAAGTATAAGGAAATGGAGAAATCTACACTCTTTTTTCTTATGAGGACAGGACACTCAATTTAAAAGCATTTTGGAATTTCTAAAGGTTAGTCAAAGTACCAATGAATTGTACGATATGATTTTTCCAGCTAAATTAGTACATATAAATGGCCACTTAATTATAGTAATTCAAAATACCTATTTTTCAAGTGGCATGCACATTTCCAAATATAGTATTCAAAAAATTCTATTTCTCATAATTGACTAATTTATTCACATGCTAGCCAAATTCATTTCTTGATTTTATGCTCAAATATATTAAAACTTGGAGTCTATAACAATTTTTACAAATTCCTTAAGTATTATATTAGTTCTATAAACTTTCACTGGATGCCAATCACCAGAGTGCAAGTTTATTCTACAATGTGAGCTCAGGTGTACCAGGAGTGTAAATATACTTGAAAAATGGTGGGACATAATAGTTGCTCAATTAAACAAACAAATGCAAGGGAAGAAGACAATGAGGCAGGAATATGAGCTCTATGTCCTTTTACCTATGGAGTACAGCATACTCAGTATGTATTATTTTGGTCAATATCAACTGTATGTTGTCACTGTCATTTTTATGCATATTGATTTTAGTAGCTTTAAAAAAATCAGCTCCAAAATATGCAATATATATATATATATTTGCATATATATATATACATACATACATATGCAAAAATAAAGATATAGAAATTATAGATACTGAATTTCATGTAATCCAAATTTTTTCTAATGTGAAATGACTTAGAACCCGTGATTTCACTGTTCTTCTGATGTTAATGAAGTTCAGGTAATGAATAAATGGAAAGAATGTAGATATTGAAATGTTCAGTTGGGAAATTAAAATGCTGGACATACTGTATGAAATCACAAATCCAGTGAGCTAGTAAAAGAGTCTGAATTATTATGTAAAGTATTGCAACAGACACATCAGTTTCTGTTGCAGGCCTAGTACTTCCCTAATTGTAAGTGTAAAATTATGTCTTAGATCATCAGTATCCTTCAAGAAAGAAGAATTTTTATATATCATTCTTTTTCCCAGACTACAAAACTGAAGATGCCAGTGGGTGATTTTTTTATTCATCCTACTGTTCTTGCAAACCATTAGGCTTGACCCCAGTAGACTTTTCTTTTCATTAGAAAGTTATGAATTCATTAAGTATTGTATTTCATCAATAACATTCCAAAACAGTGAGATTTGTAGATATAGCATCTAACACAGAGACCACAGGCTACTATTACAATGATCAATTTTGAGTTTCTCTCATTCACATAGCTTTACACTTTCAGTTAAAATAAAAGCTTTACTTTTCTGAGGAACCTCCATATATTGCTTTCCACACTGGTTGAACTAATTTACATTCCCACCAAGGCAGCATTTGTTGTTCCTTGTCTTCAGGATGTTGGCCATCCTAACTGGTATGAGGTTATATCTCTTTGTGGTTTTAATTTGTATTTCCCCGATAATTAGCAATGTGGAGCATCTTTTCATGTGCCTGTTGGCCATCTGAATTTCTTCTTTGGTGAAGTGTCTGTTCAGGTCCTCTGCCCATTTTTTTTATCAGGTTATTTGATATTTGGGTGTTGAGATTTACCCTTGTCTTTTAGTTTTCAATAAGGAGCACATGTTGGTTATGCAACTAATAAAGACATAAATTTAAGAGTCAAAATGACTTGTTCTGATTTTCCAACAAACAAATCCACAATTTGAACAAAGTCTACTATTCATTTCTCATGGACAGTTTTTAGCCTAGCTAAGAATTTAGTGGGAATGCAGTTCACACAAGACCACATTCACTTTTGGCCCAAACCACCCTCATATTCAGTAACTCTCCAGGACTCATAGAATTCACTGAGAGCTGTTCTATTCACTGTTGCGATTTATTGTGAGGAAGGGATACAGATTAACAACAGACAAGGGAGGAGATGCATGGGGCAGAGTACAGGGAAAGTGCCAAAGCAGAGCTTTAGTGGTCCTTTCTGCAAGAGATGGATGTAATCATTTCCTGGAATTAACACTGGATAATACTCACAGGGTAATCCAAACCAAGGAATTCACACAGCCTTGGTGCCCACATTTTTTATTAGAACTCAAATGCATGCTGTCTGGGTGGCTGGCTTTTATTCTTTTGTTCTGAAAGTCTACCGTTAGTATCCAGGTATCCAGAAGCAGACCTGATACTGCATGGTCCAAAGGTCCATTATAAATCACAGTGTGAGACTGCCTGGTTGTCACCCAGGCAAACAAAGACATTCCTATCAGTATGACATTCAAGGACTTAGTGTCAGCTACCAGTAGCTGAGGACAAAGGCCAGACCTCACTTTGGGTAAGGTAATTCTTCTGTGCACAGGACCACCCCTGCTTTCTGACCAAAGGGCAGAGAAAGACAAATACCAAATGATTCCACTCATTTGTGGAGTATAACAGCAAAGCAAACCTGAAGGAACAGAACAGCAGCAGACTCAAACTCAAAGAAGGGACTAGCAGTTATCAAAGGGGAGGGGCTGGGGAGGGTGGTTGGGGAAGGAAGAAGGGGATTAAGGGGCATTATAATTAGCACACATAATGTAGGGGGGTCACAGGGAAGGCAGTATAGCACAGAGAAGACAAGTAGTGACTCTATAGCATCCTACTTTGCTTTTGGACAGTGACTGCAATGGTTTTTGGGAGGGTCTTGATTATACGGGTGAATGTTGTGCCCACAGTGTTGCTCATGTGAAACCTTCATAAGTTTGTACATCAATTGTACCTTAAGAAAATGAAAATGAGGGTAAAATCCTCTGATAAGCACTCCAAAAAAAAAAAGCTTTAAAAATTGATAAAATAAAGGTGAAATAGTTGTCTACTTTCTCTTTCTTTCTTTGGCTTTGTAAAGGAGGGCAGAGGGCATCAAGAGTCAGGAAAAAGGACTAAGAACATTTAACCTAACTGCCTAAAGCATGGGCCACCCAGTTTTGAATAAACAACCCGAGGCTAAGCTTAGAAATGCGCCTGCTTTAAGTTAGATAACTAGAAGTGAGCAACAGCCTGGGGACGTGATCCGTGATAAGTCACATAGACATGCTTGGGTAAGCAAGAGATAACAATTGAAGCAGTCAGGCAACTGGAGTGTTCCTATATAAGTAATACCCAAAGTTGCCTGGGGGTCGGCAGCTCGGACTCGGCATGCGTGTCAGGGGAGGTGCTGTCGACCCCAGCTTGCTGGCTGAATAAAGACTTTGCCTGTACTTACATCTCCATGCCTGTGTGCTTTGTTCTCTCCAGAAAACCCTGAGTAACTGGACCCTAATATTTGGGGGCTTGTCCGGGATCCGTGTGGCTTCCCTGAGAACAAAGGACGGCTGGAGGCAAGGTCTAATTGTCCGGATGGGGCAGTGCAATTCGAGGGTCACCCCCTCATGTCTGCATAAATCCATTATAAAGCGGGAGTCGCCATCCCGTGTATGGTCTCGGGTTAGTGACCCCGAGTGAGAGAGTCCGGGTTGGTAGTCCCGGCCCACAGGTTACCGACCCTGGGTGAAGCCCAGGTAACCAATCCTGGCACTAAGGTCCGAGTGACTCGGCCTTAGGAAGGCAAGTCCAATCGGCAGAAAACTGGTGCCCGAGGAGGAAAAGATCGAGCTCGTCACCCTGTGGCGGTCCGAGTGGACGCCTTTCAGGAGAATAACGAGAGTTTTTGAGGATCCTGAAAGTGGTGAGTGTGGTGCTCACCAGAGTGAGAGAAGAACAGATCCGAATGAGTGTGATCAGATGTGGTGTGTGTGCTTGGTGTTTATTTTACTGTGTTTTGGTTTCAGTTTATATTTTTTTATGCACTTCTTATTTTAAGTTTCCTTGTTCTAAGGCTCTCCTGCTCTCTCCGTTCCTACTTTCTGCCACTACATCATTCCCCACTGGCACGGGTCGGGCAATTAAGAGCCATTAGGGCGCCCACCACTAGAAGACTCCTGTGACAGGATAAGGGGGTCACAGCCTCAAATCCCAGATAAATTCGTGTCCCCCCACTCACAAGCACATATAACAGTCATCTTGTTTGAAGTGGCATCTTCATCCTTCACCTTTGTTTCCCTCATATCCTTTTTCTTCTTCTTTTTCACTATGGGTCAGGCTCAGGCTACTCCTAAGAGTCTGATCCTTTCCCATTTCCTGGAGGTCAAGAAACAGGCCTTAAATATGAGCCTTGGCATCAAGAAGGGTAACCTTGACACCTTTTGCTCAGTCGAGTGGCCTTCCTTTGGAGAAGGCTGGCCGACCCAGGGATATCTTTCCCTGGACCTTATCAGCATAGTCAAAACCATTATCTCCCGACCAGGCCCTGAGGGCCACTCTGACCAACTGCCCTATATCTTGGTCTGGGAAAATCTAGCCAAGTATCCTCCATCCTGGCTGAGGCCCTTTTTGGTGGGGAAACCTCATACTGACCCACTAAAGACCTCCGTTCTAGTTGCTCAGGAAAAATTAGAGCCCTCTGATCGCAGGGCCAGAAATCCTGTGCGCCCAAGTGCACCGCCTGTCTTCCCCGACAGTTCTCCTCTCTACCCCCTTCTGCTGATTGAGCAGCTACCCCCGTATGCGGAGGAGGGGGGTGAAGCTGCCAGGAGGATAGAAAACGAGGCTCTAGTTGCTCAGGAAAACATCTTTAATTTTGTTTTGTTTTCTACTTTTTTTCCACAAGTTTCTCAAAACAATGTTAGCATAATTACTCTTCAACTGTTGTGTGTTTCCTTCAACCTATTGCTTTCCTACAAAACTTTTTCCATCAGAAAGACCATTGCAAACTACCTCTTAAAGTGCCATGGGAATGCTAACCATAGTTTGAATACCACATATAAAGCTCCCTCAGGCATGTAAGTATTTTCCTGAACTATCACCTTTTAAGATGCTTTGATAGGATTTCCTGCTTTCCACTTCTAGGTTTATTCTTTTTTCTTTTACACAACCCACATCAGTTTCAAACTACCAGTCACTAGTAGAACACTTGAAGATCTGCTGATTAAGAGGCACACACAGTAAATAGAGATGGTACAGCAACAATACACTTGGTATTGCTTTATGGAAATTTAGGCATAATTGTTAAGAAACGTGTTTGCTAAGCTCATTGACAGGAAGATGCATCTTCCTTAAAAACAGATTTTTTCCCTCAATTATTTTTCTCCATTTTTGTGTATGTGCTGTAAAAAAGGAAAAAAAAACTCACTTTATTATGGGAGTCGTTATGCATTTAACAGATAGCAATTAGAGGCATTTCGTATAGTGGTAGCTCAGTGTTTTATTTTAGACTGCATTTGATAACTAATACTTCAGTGACAAGTCAGGTGATATATTGTAATTGTTCTTTCTGAGTCTTATGCAGGCTATGAGTAGAATTAAACATATCCAGGAATTGTAATGAGGTCTGATGGGAAAAATGTATCATTATGTTTCCAATTCACTGTTCCTAAAGCAAGCCCTAGGCTTCTGTATTTCCAAGGATAGAAAATGATAATAACTTGTTTGCTGCAGTTGTAATGTTGTAGCTCACTACAGGTTTGGAACCATGTACACACACACAGACACACAAAGTAAAGCATACTAATTTTACTTACCTTAAAGAAAGGACATTTTCAGATCTTAGAAATTATTGTTTGTTTTCCTCAAAAATTTATATAGCTAATTTATAATATTCTGTTTATTTTCCAATGATTTTATTTATTTTATGAGAACTTAGATTCCTTTAAATCTCACCATTGCTCAAATATACTCTCTAAAAAACAAATAGCATGCTCTAGTTAGACTTTGGTAACTATGCAGGAGTAGTTGCAGTATGTAACTAATGAGGTTTAGTAAGTAGGTAAAAGATCAAAGCAGCTTAAGATTGAAAACTGCGATGGTTATTCCAATCTGCACAGGCTACCTAAGTTTGAACATTTGTTTTGTATTACTCATTATAAATACTTATACATACAGTAGTTAAAATCAGCTGACTTCTTAACAGAAAACTATGGCTTAGAATACTTGGTCTATTTATGTAATTGAAAAACTATTGAGAAATCAGTAATTAGGTAGTAAATGAGAGATGAAATAAATCAGAAAAATTCAACTGAGATATAACATATATAACAAATTATCTGTAATATAAATTTAAAAAACAATGTGCTGTAAATGACAAACATAAGGTACTGTGAAGTTAGAGATACAAGTGACATTGTTTGTAATATTGTAGGCTATACAGGAAGCAAGGATTAACTTACTGTATCCACCATGTTTGTATTGAAAACTTCCATCTGTTTTGATTAGTGATTCAAATTTGTATTTTAAGTATTTTGTTTAGGTAATTTTGTAATTATAGAATTTTATACACTTATGGTCTCTGCTCCACATTTTGTCTACATTTTAGAAACCATTCAAAATTTGCTAGAGTGACTTTAAATGTACACATCTCTTGATGAAACATTGAGAAAAATGATTAAAATAAAAAATAGTTATCATTTCCAGTTTTGTGAACATTATAAAACATTACACATAAATAAATCATATACATATCTAATTATAATGTATTAATTCTCAGAAGAGAATTTTCTAATATGGGAGAAGAAAGATATGTGTAAATGATTACAATGCAGCATACGTGTTCCATTTTTAGTTCTTCAATTATTTGGAATTATCTCCAATCTAAATTGTAGAACTTTAAGTAACGGTATCTGATATTTCTGAAAAAGAATGAAAACTCAAAATTCTTTGAGGTGGTGTAGGATAATAGCTAGATGTGTCTAGATTAAATATCTTGATCAAAAAGTTATTCTTAAATTGTTTTTTATAAACATTTGGTCAGTTTAACTTCTCAAGCTTTACTTTCAATATTTATAAAATGAAGATAACTCTTCACAGAATTGACATTAAAAGATAAAATGTTGATTTAATAATATATATGTATTATACATTTTAAAAATGAACATATAAAATAGAAATTTGTACCAAACCGTGATTATGTAGAAATTTGAATAAATAGAAACAACGAGAAATATTAATATCATGAATTAAATGAACCGGTCAAGTATATACATAAATTTAAATTGTTTAGTAATATAAAATGAAATTAGTACAGCTATTAATTGATAGGGTCTGTTATCCATTTTCTATGACATGTTCAGCATTTTGTAGGACAGCACTTGTTTAAGTGTGAAGGCCTATAATGACCGCCATTTGGAATATTTGTTGAAAGTGTAGATTTCTGTCCCTCAAGCCATACTTATAAACCAGATTCTCTAAAAGTGGGACCCTGAAATACGCATTTTTTAATCAACAAGCCAGTTAATTCTTATACACACTAAAAATTGCAAAGTATTTCTTTAAGTGCTACATTTGAGAACTCTGTCAATTGCAGAACTACATTAAGCAGATATATTTTGAAAAAGATAAAATGCATGCCCTTCTGGTGGTGGTGCTCTGACATGATGGCATGTGTCATGATGTAATTGCTATAGTTCCTGCTTCTCAGCCTCTAGAGCTAAACTGGGTGCTCATCATTTCCATGTGTGCTCTGATCATGTATCAGGTTTTTGAGGACTCAAAACATTTTATTTGGACAATATTGATGGTAGCCAAAACAAGCAAATGACAGGAAGACAGTAAAATAAACTAATAAAAGATGTTCCTAAAATAAGTGAGAGGGTAATGTGGGGTATTTTTGAGGAACAGGCTGAAGGCAGTGAAGCTCTATTTAAATTCAGGGGAAAAAATCCTGGCCACTGTTGTGCCCTATGACAAAACAACTAAGTTATTGCTGGTGGTCTGTGAGCAACAAAGGTCAGACTCTTCAGAATCACAGAGTACCATTTTATTAATGGTATTCAGGAGTCAGGAAATATGGGATGTTGTGATCTTTCATATGACATTTATAGTAAAGGAGTAATAAATGTTAATCTCTGAATTCTTTGTTCAAGGAGTGATCTGAGACCCAGGTATATTATAATGTCTATGTTGAAAGAACCTCTTACAACTTTACTCACAGGGTTGTGATAGCCAGAAAATAAGCTTGGAGTTGGCTGAATTATTATCAATTCAATTAGCATCCTTACTAACCTTTAATGTTAAAACTTGAGGCACTGACAGAAAAGGAAGACCCCTGTCATTAGAATGAAATTACCTGAGAGGACTTGAAAGACTCAGAACCTCCCTAAACTTGAAGGTTTCCAGTGACCCTCCCTTATCTAACGTAGCAGCTCTTCCAACTTACCTGATAATGCAGTTTCTCTCTTGTTTGAGTGTAATTGATTCACTTGTCACCAAACTGGAAAACTTATCTTGCAATAGAAAGTCAGTGATATCCCATGACCTCCTGCCATTGGCACTAGACCAATGTGGAAACTCTGTTTTCATGCGGAATCAGTATCATATTAAAGTATCTTATCAAGTCTCTAATGAGACTGATGCTTGTAAAACATGTTTTACAAATCATCAAAATGCAATTAGTTATTTTTTTTTCTGAAATCATCTTCTCAGCATTCTTAGATTTATTATTAATGTGTACATGGCTAAGCTCAAGGCATCATGCCATATCTGCCCAAAGCTCTTGCTTTTGGTGGCTTTGCAATATGTCAACTTGGCTAGGCTGGACTACAGTGCAGCACCACCCTTCCTTAGCAATGTCTGGAAACAGTGGACAATAAGAGGCATTTTGTGCATGTTGTGGCATATGGTATGGAGGAACCAGATGCAAGTGTAGCTACTACATAATGTCTCCTATATGCTGGATCACTTTGTTTACATAGAGAAAACAGTACAGTTCCAATACAAATTGATATAAAGAGTCTTCTTTTTAGATATTTCAAAATAATCTTTAGCCATTTGCATGAGTCATTGTGCACTAAATAAAAGTAGGTCATTAAAAACTTGCAGAAGACATGAAAACAATGGCCTGGAGCAAAATAATTTCATGATACCAAGAATACCATTCTTGCTCCCTAATAAGAGTAAGGGTTTGATTAAGGCCCTCACATAATGGACTTTTGTATTTTTGCTTTGTGTAACTTTAATGCAGTTGTTGATCTTGCATATGATTGATTTTTTCCTCTATTTTTTTAAAGAGAAAATAATTGGTGTAATTTTCCTTTACTTCTATGGACATATCTAAACCTTACTATTTTATCTCATGAGTAAATCAATACACTTGTACAGTGTCAGAATACAAGACACATTGACTTTTAACCTATTAATGGCATTTGTGGAAAGCAGAAGATACCCGGTACTCTAAATGACTTGCTAAGGTACATGTGTGGCAGATTATGTGTCTTTGTTGTTTACAGACATATGCAAAGATACATAAGTCCCACATAGTAGAGGAGGCTGCTATATTGTGTAGTTTAGGGGATTTTGCGGCTTAAGTAAGGTGGGGTTATTCCTCTAAAGCAGAGAACACTTGATGAATTTTATACTAAGTAAATGAAAAAATACGGTGGATCTTTTAAAATTATGAATGCAAAAGTAGTCATAGTTGGATATCCAACTCACTCATTTCCCAAACTATCAGCTTTACATAGGATTCATATCAAGAAAAGGTATTCTGGGTGAGCCACAGAGAAGAGTTCTATTGCTAAGTAGAATTTTCCAATGAGCATTGAAATGTCTGTGGGATTCTTTGTAGACACAGAAAGACACAAATGAAAAATCATAGCAGAAGCCTCTGAGGGTTTAGAGCAAATATATTTCCCTTCATTACTGAAACAGGCTTCTCTTGCGGAAGAACCTTTGCTGTTAGTCTCTGAAAGAGACTGAAAAGCAGCCATGGTTTCAGGAAATTAGAATATGTTACCTGTCTAGAACGGATTTAACCTTATCTGATATGACTGGCTATATAAATTAAGAGGGCCCAATACCAATCCATTAGTAAGTAGAAGAGATTTACCAAGGATAAGACCTAAAGTCCAAGTGATTTCAAGAACAGTTTGTTCAACTTCTCAATCTTGTAATTCTGTTATCTCTTCTTTAATCCATATCTAAGACTTCACGTGAGGTTTTTATGACCACTAATAGCCAAGAAATAATCCCACGCATTTCATGGTATCAGATCCTGCCTTACTGAGGCCCTAGAAGGACTATGCAGAAGGAAACTTCACATGAGCAGAACTTTAATGATTATATTACCTTTCCAACTGTGTCTGAAAGGAGAAATAACTAGAAGAATAGATGTGTGCCAGTGTTTAGCAGAGAGCAAAGGATTTCCTGGAAGCCTGCCAGTATAGTTGTGTCAATAGCCTCATGAAGTGAATGTGGTGGCCATGTTGCTGGCTAGGTAGGAGTTCAAAAACATGTTCTACTCACTCAGGCTAACTTAGTTACAAACCCTAAGTACCCAACTTTCCAGCAGCAGCCACGGACTCTTCATCACCTGTAGCACAAAACCACAAGTGAATAAAGCTAGGAAGCAACTGTTTCTTTGCTACTAACTGTTGAAACAAAAAGACAAAGTGGATATTAATCTGAGTTAGTTTTGTTTTGTTTGCTCATGCAGGATATTCCCCTTTGGTAAAGAACTTCATTTCTTGGAGGTCTGAGATGTAGTGTGAGAGAGGGCATCACTCTACATTTTATTTATCATTACGTCCTGGGACCCAAATCATTTTTGCTTGGGCAACAAAATTTTATGGATTTTTTTTGTTGGTTGTTTGTGTTATAGGGAAACAGCTGTTGCAGCTGTTAATTATAGCCCTCTCTTCCTAGGAACAAGTTATGTGCCCATGAGGGGTGCATAAAGAAAGATTAGAATTACAGCCATCAGGCTATAGTCATAATTACTATCCCATTTTGAAAACTGAATCATTTCTTGATTAATTGCATTGTTCTGACTATTCTATCCTTTAGGAAAATTTCCTACTCTTGTACATTGAAATTTCTTATGCAAACAGTGTTATTAAATACTGTTAAATCTATTCAATCTACCCTAAACCTTTAAAAAATTTGCCCAATGTGTATGAATTCCAGGTAAAGCTACAGATGGTAAATTCATTCCATAAAGAAAGTAACCAGAAAATCAAATATTTTCCCATTGTGTTCTTGCAAAAATGCATTTTCAAGTCTCAAAATATACTTCACATTAATTTATTGAATAGATATTTATTAAGTTCTTGTATACAATAAATATGCTCCAGACTTTGGGACTATGTTCAAAGACATGGACTAAATATATAATTCTCTGTATAACAAAAAGAAGTTTAAAATTTTCAAACATGAAAGTGGAGAAATAAAGTAAGAGTGAATTCTAATGCAGTCATGAAGGTTTGGTTCACAATATCTATTCCAGTTCTCTTCTGGTGTGACCCCCCTTTCCTGTGGAGAGCAGAAAGCTAAAATGAAAATTTCCCCATTCATTTCAGCTGATGATGATCCAAGTGTGATTCAGGTTTCACATAAAATGCAATTACATGAAACTTGAAATTTGAGATAAATGGGATATTGGGCATGTATTTTATTAACGTGGATTACAGTAAATACGGCATTGTTTGAGAGCTAAAAATCTATCAATGAGGCTTGGTGATTTACCAGAAATAGATTTTTGATAGTAGAAAAGGTAGCATGATGTGGGACCCTGAAGTGGCAGCTTCCTGATTTTGCATGTAAGGTTTCCTGTTTGGAGCACAGTGATGCTGTTCTGGAACCAGTAACTGTAGCTAATTTAGCAGCTCAGACTAAGGCAGTCCCAGTATTTATATGGGTAATAAAAATGGATGCCACTTGTCTGACAAGCAACTTCCCAGTCACGGCAAATTAATTCATTTGGCAGCTTGATGCTGTTGTACAGCCTTGACATTCTGGAATCACATACTACAGATTTTTATTCAGCCATCTCAATAATCTGTAAGCCATCTGACATACTGTAATAAATACTTTTATTCAAATTTTCTACAGCAGAATCTGTTCTCTGCATCAGAATATTGACCAATACAAAACCCTAACAAAAATATATAGAACATGTAAAATAGCTTTTAAAGACTGTATTTAAAAGTAAATCAAGTAATAATAATTAACCCTGATAATAGGTCTCCCATTGTGACTTTTCTCCTTTTCACTCCCAGTTATTTTCCATTTCCTTTTCTCTGTCCTCATTTATTGCCTTGCCATCTAGAGGAAAGGTAGGAATAAACTGTACATTCAGCTACAATATCTATGAAGAAAAATTATTTTGAAATACAATGTCACATTTCTAATTTGAATTTTTGATTCCTCCTCATATGATAACATGATGTTTAATTCAAATCAAACTCATTTCCACCTCCTCCTAAGTATATTTTCTTACTTTTTATTTTAATTAAAAAACAAGTCCTTACTGCAAAAGTTTCATCCTTTTTGTCTTTGCCTCCTATTTCTTTCCTTTTGAGAAACTGCATTTTTAGTATGTTAGCATTCTTTGTTCTTTCAAAGTCTAACATCAATCCCTAATTTTTTTTATAACTTTTATTTTTATAAGAAGAAACATATATAAAATAATTTTCCTAAATATCTTATAAAACACTTTATCTGCTTTTTGCTCTTCAATGCATGATGCAAGTCAAACTCCCAGATTATAGAACTCATATTTTTAAGAAAATGAAATGACAAAACAGAATTAATTTTAGTATATTCATCTAGGTGTTTTATAAAAAATAAAACATATTTAAACCTTTGTTTCAATTTGAAAACTGGATAAAATCTTTTAAGTGCCAGAACTCAGGATCCGACTCAGGAGTCATTTACTTATTTTCCTTTATATTGGTTTCCTTCTCTGTAAAGGGGGTTATTGATAGTATCTACTTCATATGGCTGCTGTGTGGACTGAATGAACAGACACACATATACAGACAGGCATTTATCATATAGCAAATGCTATGTAAGTATCAATCACTATGCTGCTGTTGCTTTTGAAGACCTTTTTTTTGAATGAATTTAAAATATACTAGTGACTAGAAGAAATATGTGGTTGAGGGTCAATAAATAGGCAACATAGGTAGTCAGTGTGTTGTTATGGGTCCTGGACTTCTGTTCCACTATATCCTTTTCTCTCTCCTTAAATCCGCCAAAGCATCATAAACCAGAGCATGCGGTTTGGGTGCATCACCAACACTGATTACCTGAGGAGGTTGGCAGCCCCAGTGGAGGGTGAGTCTACCCTTGAAAAGAATTGCTATAAACCAAAATAGGAATTGAGAGAGAGAACCAAACAATATAGAATTATGGTAACACTCATATTTAGGTTATCTTTAAGAAAGTAAAATTTAACTGCAAAGGAGTAAAGGAAAATATTGGTGATATGAGACAGGAATTATTTTTCATCAAATAGTACTAAATGGAAATATGAATGAATAAGAGAATTATTCTAGACAATGCAGGTAAAATTACATTAGTTGCAGAATCTCTCATCTGGCCTTGGTGCATCTCCATATCAATAGGAGTTTCCAAGGGGTGGACAGAGTAGTCCATCTGCATATCAGAGGCAATCACATGGGAAAGGAGGGCATATATGGACCGGAGAGGTTGGATGGGGTCCTGAGGGACATGGACAAAAAGAAGTGGACAACTAGTTAAAAGCAATAAATGGGTTTCTCCCACTGTATTTCTCCCTTTGACTGATTTCGGGTTCAAAGGTAATTTGACCTGGGCTGGGAACAGATTTTCCTCCCAGAGTTACAGACAAAAAGAAATCATAAACGAACCAGTAGAACACATACATACATGGAAAGCGTAGTAGTGAGCTGAAGAATTAGATTGAGGAACTCCCAAAAATACATTAGGTTTTAAGAAATAAATAATTTTGAGAAAATTTCCCTAACAGGTGTGAATACTATAAATATCAATATCCCAGGCAACAGGAGTCCCAGAAGAAAAGAGAAACAAGTGGACTGGAAAAAATAATGGTGGTGATGACATGGCTCACATAACCAAAGTGTGATAAAAGAACATATATTGAAAGGATTCATAGTACACCAAATAGGGTACCAAAAAAAAAACTGTACCTAAATTTTAAAAATAACTATAGACCAAAAATCATATCGAGGGGGACAAAACTTTATAACAAATATACTGGCTGCAATAATAATAGTAATAATGAAGCAGATTTTCCAAATTATTGAACTTTACTATCCATTAAGTTTTCATTTAATGAAAAGTGCAATGAAGATAGTTAAATTCTGTTATGTTTATCAACAAATATTGTACTTGAAAGAGATTTTGGAGGAAGGTTGAAAACTGAAGTAATAATGTAGGTGATGCTGGGAGACATATGAAACTGAACATAATAAAAAAATCAGACAAATGTAAAGAAAACTCCACAAAGCCCCATATAAAACTACAAAACATCACTATGGTGCTGGAGAAAAATAGAGAAAAATTAATGCTAAGACCATGCACAAGTTCTTGTCTTCATTTAGAAATTTATATATTTTGACAAATTTTACAAATCAGGAAAGGAAAAATAGCTCAAATATAGGTTTTAATCTCAAAGTAACTAAAGAATTAGAAAATACATAACTTTTTATTCAGCAAGAGGAAAGTTGACATATATAACTGCTGTACACAAATACATAAATTGAAAGCCAGCAAGAAAAATGGAGATAAAGTAAATGGAAATTATGAAATAACATTCTAGAAACAGGTCCTAAAATAACAATGTGTGTTGCGTATAACTGGCTCAAACATATTAATTAAAGGAAACTTTTAATTTCACAAAAATAACCATTGTCAATTTGTTGCCTATAAGAGAGAGATTTAAAAGAACTATACAAAATATATGAAAATAAAAGATGCAAAAAATACATGTGGAGATTAGAAATAATTTCTTAAATTGGTTATGGAGAAAAAAGCAGGATTGAGCTGCATTAACTTCTGTTCCCCCTTCAGTACAGTGTGCCCCCTTCAGTACAGTGTGCCCTGGGTCCCCACCACTTGCTCAGAGGTGGGCTCTACTTCTACCAACTTTGCATTATTGTTTGAAATCACTAGGTGTCCCTTACTCCCCAAGACTGGGGCCTGGACTTCGGTACGACAGCTTCTATCAGATCTGTCACAGTGGACATTTCAATAGCTTGGGCAGCCTGCTTTCACTGACTGGATTCATAAAGTATATGGATTTTCCTTCCTGTTCCCAATTCTGATGAGGAATCACTGCATGAGGCATGAGATCTGGCTACCCCCAAGGTGGCCTGTTGGGCTGGGCTACACATGATGGACAAGCAGAAGTTTACATATCATGAAGCAAAAGAGAAATATGAAAGGCAGGAAAAATAAAAGAAATGGGAAAAATAGTCTTATTTTCTCCTCTGATGGATGTTTACTAGATGCGTTGGTTCACATAGTCCATGTTTTCTTGTGATGCTCTGGTACGCATGGTTAAAGTTATAATTCCCTTCCTCTACTTTTTTGTTTCACTTCAGTTCTTCCTGTCCAAGAATTGTAGCTCCAAATAAAGCATTAGT
This sequence comes from Manis javanica, assembly GCF_040802235.1. Taxonomy (NCBI): domain Eukaryota; kingdom Metazoa; phylum Chordata; class Mammalia; order Pholidota; family Manidae; genus Manis; species Manis javanica. Next base: position 186,560,977 of record NC_133158.1, read on the forward strand.
GCGTGCATTTCCTCCAGGCCTTCTTTTCTAGGATTTCACAGCTAAGACACATAATACCAGAAGAATCCAGAATCTCAACCTGGAGCTCGCTTTCCTACTTTTCAAAAAGAAATGAGGATGCTCATTTCTGGAGGTAATTAGGGTGGGAGTCAACCTTTGTTTTTGCAGTGACCACATAGCATTTACCTATGGTCAGTTGGAATGAGGCTCATATGTAAGTTAGCACTTTCTTGGAGGGAAAGTAGCTATTATACTTGAATAGTAGAGTGGCAGTCCTAATTATTACATAGAAAAGCCTCTTTTTATGGCACTTTGGGCTTTGCAAAAAAGAAAAACAAGTTCAAAAGTGTGAATTAACAATTTAAGTCAAGCTGTGAAAGTGAGAACATCTTTATGAGGTTTCTGTGGAAATTCCTACAATGTCAGACCTTACTGAACAGTAGCTTCAGGATCTAATTATGAAGGATGAAGAGTAATCTACAGTCATGAGAATTATATCAAAGTCACTTTCCTGGTTAGGCAGGAGAGGGACTTTAGACTTAGGATGATAATTTCTGAGTGTACAAATCTGGGAACTGTGAATATCCAAATTTACTCAAAACTCCCTAGTTAACCTAATAGTAACAAACTTTCTCCTTTTCACAAAAAAACAAAAAAAGCAGACTTCCTTGTCTGGAGACTGCATAGTGATCCAACCTGAAGTGGACACCTCACATAATAAAGCTTGTTCCTTTCAAGATATTCCAAACTAGTGCATTTCTTCTTGCTAATGAACACAGCATCACTCAAATTGGGAAGATGGTTTCTTCTCCAGAAAAAGGAAGATCTCAATCCTTCTACTGTAAGTGGGAAAAAATAGCTTATTAAATTTGCACTGGAAGGAACCTGGATAACATGTATGGAGATGTATCTTTAGGGAGTTGGAAAAGAGTAGAAATAACACAAGGCTATATAAGGGAAAATACATTTAAAAATGGACTTAATTCTTGGTGATATAATTCAGTGTTCTGGCAAGGAAAGACAGAGACAGCCTAATACATTGCTGGTATATCTCCTTGAATCTTAAACATAATGTTTTCCTATAGTAAATGATATGAGATGTCAGTCTATCTTTAGAGCTAAGATATTAAGGAAAGTCTCTGAACTCTCAAAGGGTAGGGAATGTTAGAATGGATTTAGTATGTAACAACTGAGAAATTTCTATTTAGTATATTTCTTGAAAAGGCCCAGGGGTCACTCTCTTCAATAAAGCAATAAGGAATGGACTGGAGAGGAAGACACAGAGATCTTTTGAGAATTTTGGTATTAACTGTGTTCTTCTGTCTACAGTTAACAATGGAAGATGTTTCCATGAAAATAACTTCCTAATTTCAACATGGATGATAGAATTCCAGAATGTCAGTGGTCAGATTATGACACTTTACATCTTAATACGTAAATGTTTTTAATTCCTAGTATACAGCAAGCCTTTGGGGTTAGCAGTGTGCCTGGACCCTCAGAACAATAATTCATAAAGTTTATAATGTTCCTGGAAACATGATAAGTATGGCATTACCTAAAAGATTGCTTGATCAACAGAAGCAAAATAAAACTGAAAGTCACTGAGGTCAGTACATCAGCTATCTCAATGGAAAATAATGACTCTTTATCCAATTTCTGCAAGTAATGTAGTTCACAAACTGGAATCCAATGATTGAAGAGGCAAACAGTCTGGATGAAAGTCATTGTAATAATGTCACAATTATTTGTTGAAAATATTCTTCTGCTCTTTCCATAAAGGAACCTGTGGCAATTTTCCCAGACACCTGTACACTTGAGAAAAGGGAATACCTAGAATTTCAATAAAAGGAGATGATGTATCGGTATTGACACTGATACCAGGTGAACCACAGAAGTTAAAAATGGAAATTTCCAACTGTACAAATAAAATAGCAGGGGAACATATGAGTAATCAAGCAATGAATAGATATTTACAATAACAGTATTTGCCTGATTTGGAGCTTTGGGATTCACAGATCACATGGGCGTCAAAAGTCCAGGTTCTGGGCTCATGCAAAGAAAGGAGTCGAAGATGAACAGGGAATGAGAATTCCCCTACATTCCCACATAAGGTCAAGACCTCTGGAGAAACACAGCCTCAGTGAAAGGACAGTGAGAGAGAAAAACAGTCTGCATTTTTAGCAAAGGGAAACACATATATACATGAATGTGTTACTTTGCCTATAGCCTAGTTGGAGATTGTTTTTTTTTTTTAACGTAAGAATTTTTAAAATCAGGCCTATACTTACAATTATGTGGTGTTTGAGATTATGTATTGGTAAAGTCCATCAAAGCCGAAACAGAAACGTTAATTTAAATGATTCCAGTAGGAACTATTGGGAGTGCTTAGCAGAGGCAAAAACCGCTCTCCATGACTTGAAAACCCTTAACCCAGCCTCACAGGGAACACCAACCCAAGCGATCATCAATTCAAACGTATAATATAAAAAGTAAGAAAATAAGCCAAGTAATAGAGAAGAGAAACAACGAGTAGATTAAAGGCAGCCTTACCTAGGGGCATAGCTGCAAAAAAAAATTCCTAAAGATATAAATTAGGAAACTCTATTAATGTAACATATTACATTAACAAATTAAAGGATAAAAAGTAATTCTTTCAATAAGTAAAAAAAAAAGGCCCTCATAATGTCCTCTGCCCTCATAACAATTTCTCTATGGGCTTTACTTGCTAAAGAGCAGTTACCAATATCCCACAGCAACTACAATTCTCTAAGGCTGAAATATTAGAACCAGTTTTTTGAATCAGGAACTAGACTTTAAAAAATTGGTTTAGAGTTATTCAGTCAGTAGAAAAGGAATTTATATTGACAATAAAATGTTAAAACAATATTATTTATTCACCTATGTACACATATTTGTTACTTAGTATATCTTTCAGTGACAAAAGTTCATCATTCATAATTTCTTCCCATCACCAATTATTGCAAAAACACATTGGGATTTTATGTAATTGATAAAACTAACTTTATTTTTTATTTTTCATTTCACGTTCAACCTAAAAAATGGTCAATAAATACTCTGTTATATACATCTGTTATTTACATAATCAATTTCAGCACCATTTCTCAGACATCATTGCTCTATTTAGTGCATACCTGTCTGTTTTTCCAATGGTTGTTCAAAATAATGTATGGACAGAAGAATAATACAAAATCAAAATATTTATGACTATGTACAGGGATAATAGTCCATTATTACAGCCTCCTGTAGTATTGGTTTAGTTTTTTTAGGCAATGCATATTATATTATTTTAATCATTGTTTCAACTGGGAATTCTATATATTAGTTCTTTGAGCTTTAACTAGTATATTCCCATTTTATTTTAAGCATTGAAATATAATATCCTTAATAAAGCAACAGACACACGCTCTCTCCTTACTGGTAAAATAATATATTTTTCTTTGATATTACAAATAAAATCTGAAACTGTAATATATATGTTCTAGGTTCAATGAAACTATGTTTAAAGGAGAATAAAAATAAAAATCTGTACATGTCTGATGCAATAATGGATTTGAGCTAAATATTCATTTCTGGGTTGACTGGCTTATGTTCAGAAGGATTTCTCTTGAGACAGTACTTGAAATGAAACTGACCCATAAGATCAATATACTTAATATATGATAAGGCCTGCATACTGTACCTCTTCAGTGAAGTCAGAACAATATTATTTACAAAATTACTACCTTAATAAAACAAATGTTTTCATTGATAAGATTGCATTTTGAATTTTATTCTGAATATTGTTTTCTTGAGAGAAAACAGTTGCAGAATAAATATTTAGGTGGAAGTTAATTAAAAATTGTCATGAAAAACTTAGGTCATTCAAGAATTTTATAAGTGATGATTCTTATTTGATGTTTTGCCCACTTTTATCTAATAATTTTAATTCAATTGAAATATATTTCAGTGTTTAGTTTGTGGACTCTGATTTAGGTATTTTCTGAGTTACTTATAAAACTATAATTCAAACACTGTGTTTTCCTTAAGTAATTTCAGTATTTTCTGAGTTACTTATAAAACTATAATTCAAACACTGTGTTTTCCTTAAGTAAGAAAAAAATTCTTTTTACTTCATCATCCAAATAGCACAAATTTGGATGATGAAGTAAAAAGAATAAGATATTTGAACACATATGAGAAAGAAATAACCTGAAGTTAAATTAGCTAACTTGGGAATGAAAAAGAAAAGAGGAAAAATTTTCTCCCATTATTTATAACTCTCCTTTAATTCTACTTTATGTATGAGTGATAATAATTTAAAAAATAGGATTTTAAAACAAGAAGAATTATCAGCCTCCCTCACCTGCTTCAGGTTCATTCTTCAGAGAGAATCATTTTTAAAGTTTTCAGTGTTTAGTTATGTGATGATTAATTTCATAACTTTGAATAATATATATTTTCTTCTATTTTAATAGAATTTAATAAAATTTAATTTGTTCTTTAATTTTAATTTTAATGTCTAATTCTTTAGGCCTAATACCTTCTCACTAAAAAAAATATGAAGAACACACTAAATGATCTACTTCCCACATTCACACCAATTCCTGGTTTCTGTTCATTTTATTTTGATTATTACATTGTCAAGTTTTACAACATTGATCACCTTTCCATACAATATAATTAAGTCTTTTGTGCTTTTGCTTCAGTTTAATACTAAAAGCTTAACTCACCACAGCAATATTTACACAATTATAATAAAGCAGTCAAAATTGCATTAAGTGTAGTAAACAGTCCAAAAGAGGACAAATAGTAAGGCTATGCCTCAAATATCTGCTGCTCATGGAGAATTTTCCAGTAGTGCAGTACAATTCATTTCTTTTCTTTTTTTACATCATCTTTAGTTCTCCCCATAGCACTTTTTATTTTGCTAAAGTCACTTTCTGAGTAATTTTTTTTTATATGTTGTTCATATTATTCTTGGCCTGTTGAACATGTTCTAATTTATTCTCTGTGATTATTTGAAAACTTTCCTGTTTATGGAGTTGTAAGTTCAAAACTGTCATTTTTTTGTAATAGCCTCCCATGGTATGATATAAATATATATCCACATCTAAAGAGAAATCTCCAGGAATGATGGGAGAGCCTGAAGGGGGCCGACAGCTTTGCTCCCTCTCCCCTCAGGTGAGAGTTCAGGAGGGGCAGGACTGCTCAGGGCCTTTCCTAAGAGTCCCCTGCAGCAATGAGTGCTGGACTGCAGGACAAGCTCCTCGTGTAGGAGAGCCCCTCACACCCGTACCTCCACGGCCAGGCACTGTTTGTGGAGAGGTAAGTTCAGCACAGACTCTGCATTAGGAGGCTGAACTGCAAGGTAGGAAGGGATTTTACCCTGTCAGGTGGGCTGATTGGATGGGAGCAGCACAGATGGGCAGAGCCTTGAGGGAATTGGGGCAGGAGGCCTCATGGGGGTGTGAGAGAGCCTGGGGAAGCAGGACGAGGTTCAGCACACCCCAGCAGCAGAGGCTAGGATGCCCTGCAGACCAGAGGCAGCTGAACTGGACAGGCCAGTGTTATTAAGTCCACATGCTTTCAATGACACTTTCAAAAGCTGAGGGAATGGTGCATCTAGTCTCAACCAACCTACACAAGGCAGGTAGAAAATCTAGGGGATTGATGCGTGGCTAAAATCATATGTAGTGTGTGTGTGTGTGAACATTAGCAACTTGTCACTTATTGGAAGTCTGAGTGCAGCTACTGATCTTTCATTTTACCAAGAAAAATAAAGCGTTAACACCTTATCACTGTAACATCCAGAGCAGCCAAGTTTACAGTTGGGCAATAATCAGGGGGTTCCTGGTGGAAGGGCAGACCAGGGAAAACGGGGGTCAGAGTGAGCGGGGGAAACCACCGGCCGGCTGAGGCTGGGTGTGGGGGACCATGGGCACCGCAAGGGCGCTGGCTGTCTTCTTGATGCTAATGGTGCCCTGGAAGGTCTCTGGGCAGGAAGCCACCCCACCTGAATGAACTTCAGTGTCCAGGCCTCCCCCAAAAACTTTGCTCCCCACCAACAGGATAGGGGCTTGGGCTGGCTGGCAGCCCACCTGCATATTACGTAGCGAAAGCAATGGCAGGTGGTGTGTCCATTGTGTGAAATAATCACCTACGACATCGCCTGCCGTATTGTGGAAATGTGCTTTGCGAGTCACCCAGGTAAGGATCCTAGTGGGCGCTTCCCATGCAGTGCGTTGGGGAGGACACCCTGTCCCTCTCGTGGTGACGTCTGATGGAGATCTGAACCCAGAGCCTCACGTGAGGTGGTGTAGAGGCACCTGGTGCCCCTTAGCTGGTCCTCATCTACAGAGGACACTTGCCCAGGGAGCCAGGTGGGGCACATGGTGGTTGAGTGTATTCCTGCATACCCAGAATGTGCTGGAGTTCTCTGCCAGTGAGACAGGGAGCATAAATGTAGTCAGAGTAGGGTGAGGGCCTCCGGAGGGGAAAGGGCAGGATATTTGCAGCCAGAGCAATGTAACTACATGCAAGGAAACCCCCCTGCTAAAACTCTGTTAAACATTGAGCTCTAGAATCATTCTTCAGTGAAATCAGTTAATGTTCCCCAGATAAAGAAGAGTAGCACATGTTTTGTTATGCTAACTATTTATAATCATGTGTAAGGTTCTCTTTAGCATACTAAAAGGCCCAGGCCTATGTGCTGTCTTTCTCCTTCAGATCTGAAGAAGTGATTTTGCAAACTGGGCAACTAATTTAGCAAGTAAGCCCAGGCATAAACAACACACTAAAAGGCAGGAAGGATTCCACCTTAAAGATAAGATTGCATTTTAATACCCAAGAAGTTAAGATGTTAGAAATTCTTAACTTACTCTTCAGCAAACAATGCCTCAGCCCACCTTGGGGGCTGAGTAGGTGGCCTTGTTTCATATGACTCCAGACCAAGATGCTGGTATCTCAGGGAGAAATCATCAGAGGAAGTTGCTTGTGTTAATTCTAAATATTCAGAGAGCACTTAACAAGTCCACACCCCTAAGTTTTTTCATGTTCTCAAAGAATCCTCAGCTCTCTATAAAACCCCCTAGACAACGCACCACTATGGACTCTCTTGTCCCCTCCTGGTGTAAGCCGGGAGCTCTCTTCTCTCACTTTATTTCTAAATAAAAGCCTGTACCTTACTATCCTACCTTGACTGTTTGTGAAGCTCATTCTTCGGCTCCACAAACAAGAACCCCAGTATCACCAGGCCCACAGCATGCTCAGCAGCCCCCTTCCAGGTCCTTACCTGACTCCCACCAGGATACCTGGGAGGTTTGGGGGGCCCACAGTGACTTGGGGCCGTGGGTGTTCAGTGTAGCCACCAGAGAACAAAGGGAACTTTGCTGAGGAATCAACTACTTCCTGGCAGTGCAGAGGCAGCCACCCGAATCCAGCCACATTCCTCCTGCGTCCCCCAGAGGGGTCAGAGCCATAACCCCTTCCTGGGTCCTCAGGAGAACTGAGCACCTTAGTGTGTGGGTGACACGAGGTGCGAGCAGTGTGACCCTTAGGGTGTGGGGGAAGATGTGGCCTTCCAGGTTCACTGTCATAGCTACCTGTCTTCTCTGCCTTGATGGCAGCCTTACCTGTGTCACTCCAAGACTGCCTGACCCGCTGAAATACCGGCGCTAGCCTCACCTTTTCAAATGAAGGAAGAGACAGCCCTGCCTAGCTGTGACTCAATTTGGAGAACTTCTTCCCTTTTCTGAGGGTTAAATCCACAGGCAACTAGCTGTGTTGTGCAGTCCTGTAGAATCCCAGAAATTGGACAGCAGTCTTTCATTTGTCCTGTCTTTGTCCATGTTGGTACAAATTGCAGTCTTTCTGCTTATGTAATCCCATAATCTCTTTATCAGTCCCTTAAGTGTTCTCTCCAGAATACTCTCATTGTTTCTGACATACATAGGCTGAGAATTTTCCAAATCTTCAAGTTCTGGTTCCTGTTTGCTTAACAACTCCTCTGATTGTCTCTCTCCTCTCACATTAGTAAGAGCAGGTGGGAGAAACCAGGCCACACCCCAATGCTTTGCTTAGAAATATCCTCAGCAGCCAAGCTCTTTGCTACATTGTATCGGGATTACCTTCTCCCCACTTTCCAATTAACATCCTCATTTCTGCTTCAGACTTCATCAGAATGGTCTTTGATGTCCATATTTCTACCAACAGTCTATTCAGGACTATTTATATATTCTCTAAGAAGATGGAAGATTTCTCCACCGCTTTCCTCTTTCCTTTCTGATACTCTCTAGAATCACCTTTAATATCCATATTTCTACCAAAGTCCCTTTTAAGTATTCCAAGCATTTCCTGGCATGCACCTCAAAAATCTTGCAGCCTCTACCCATCACCCAGTTCCACAACTATTTCTACATTTTTAGGAATTTGTTACAGCCGAAATCCACTTCTACATATCAAAATCTATTTTAATCTGCTTAGGCTGCCATAACAAATACCACAAACCCGGGTAGTTTAAACTGCAGACATTCATTTCTCGCAGTTCTGGAGGCTAGAAGTCTGAGATCAAAGTGTCGACAGGGTTAGCTTCTCCTGAGGCCTCTCTCTTTGGTTTTCAAATGACCCTCATCTCACTGTACCCTTACATGGCCTTCCTTCTGTCCAAGATTGTTATTTTATTTCAATTTGTAATGTGTTGGTTTACTCCTTCTATTTTTCTAGTGTTGTTGATTAAAATGATGGTGTTAGTCTAATTCTCTTTACTTTTTGTTTTAGTTGATTTTTGTCCCTGGTATCTGAGAAGATTCTTCATTTTGGGTACTCTGATATTTTACTGTAATCAGTAAGTCTTTAAATCATTGGTCCTATTCATCAGTCAGTGTGTCCCATTAATGCAGATATCTCTGCTCTCTCCAGCTCACAGAAAATCTTACTAAAGTGCTTCATCAAATCAGGGTGGTGTTGACTGTAAGTCACATGGTATTTTGTGTACTATTAAGAAAGAGAAAACACTGACAAATAAACCAGTTCATTCCAGTGATTGTAAGAATCATCCTAACTTCCAAGATATTAAAATGTGGAAACAAATGTGAGTTCTATAATCAATAAAACTGGTATTCCTTCTCTGCTTTTGTCTGTGTTCTTTCTCTGTACCTTCAGTTACATGGACAGCCAACTTTTAATATATCCCCACATCTCCACCCGCCTTCTTTTGTTATGCTTTTTTCTGTGAAAATAACTTTGCTTTATAATACTAATAACATATATTGTACTTTTCCTAGGTTGACACTTTATCAAGTGCTTTATGCTTTGTGCTCATAATGACCCATTGTACCCCACATGCAAAGCAAGTTCCAGGTGTATTTAAAGCTCAATTATAAAGAGTGAAACTTACAAATGTTAGAAAAAGCATATGGACTTTATTCATCTTAGGTAAATTTCTTTGAAAACTACAGAGAAGCAAAAATGAGAGAGTGCTAAGAGACATACAGATATCCAACAAATATATAAAGATGTTCAACATCACAACTCATCAAGGAAATGCAAACCAAAACTTCAATGAGATATCACTTCACATATGTAGGATGATTATTACAAAAATAAAATAAAAGCTAATAGGTGTAGGTAAGGATATGGAAAATTTGGCAACTTTGTATACTGTCGATAGGAATATAAAATAGCATAACTGCTATGGACAACAGTGTGAAGTTTCCTCAGAAAATTAAAACTAGTACTACCATATGATCCAATAATCCCACTTTGGATATATATACAAAGGAATTGAAATTAAGATCTCAAAGAGATTTCTACACTACCAAGTTCACTGAAGCATTATTCACAATAAGCAAGAAAACCTAAATATCCATCAATGGATGGACAGATGGATAAAGAAAATGTAGTAAATACATACTATGGAATATTATTCAGCCTTAAAAGTTAAAAAAAATCAACAAATATTGCCATATGTGATAACAAGGATGAACCTGGAGGATGCTTTGCTAAATGAAATGAACCAGATACAGAAGCAAAAATACATATGATTCCACTTTCAGAAGGTATCTAAAGTAATCAAACTGAGAGACAGAGTGTAACAGTGCTTGCCTTGGGCTGAGAAGAGGTAGAAATGAGGAGTTGCTGTTAAATAGGTATAAAATTTCAGTTGTGTAAGATGAGAAAGTTCTAGATATCTGTTGTACACACTGCACCTATAGTTAATAATACTGTATTGTTAACTTAAATTGTGCACTTAAAAATTTGCTAAGAGGATAGATTGTATGTAAAGTGTTCTTAGAACAATAATAAAAAATGATAGTTAATCAGTAGAAAAAAAGGTGCAGGCATTTTGTTTCATTTCTGATAAGCAGGGTAAAGTTCTTTAATGAATAAGACATTTGGGGATATGGATTAGCTGGAAGTCTCTCAGGCAGTATGTCACTAAGTAAAATGTCTACAGCTACTGAAAAGATTATTTTGTTTACACTTTCAACATTACACATTCTTTTTTTTTATTAAGGTATTATTGATATACACTCTTATGTTTCACAAGAAAAAACAATGTGGTTACTAATTACATTTACCCATATTATCAAGTGCCCACCCACACCCCAATGCAGTCACTGTATATCAGTGTAGTAAGATGCCACAGATTCACTGTTTGCCTTCTCTGTGCTACACTGTTTTCCTCATGACCCCCCACACCATGTGTACTAAGCATAATACCCCTTAATCCCCATCTCTCTCCCTCCCGACCTGCCCTCCAACACCACTACCCTTTGGTAACCACTAGACCCTTCTTGGAGTCTGTGAGTCTGCTGCTACTTTGTTCCTTGAGATTTGCTTCATTGTTATACTTCACAAGTGTGGGAAATCATATGTCACTTATCTTTCTCTGCAAGGCTTATTTCACTGAGCAGAATAACCTCCAGCTCCATCCATGCTGTTGCAAATGATAGGATTTGTTTCTTTCTTGTGGCTGAATAGTATTCCATTTTGTATATGTACCACCTCCCCTTATACATTCATCTACTGGTGGACACATAGGCTGCTTCCATATCTAACCTATGGTAAATGGTGGTGCAATAAACATAGGGGTGCATATGTCTTTTTGAATCTGAGAAGTTGTATTCTTTGGGTAAATTCCAAGGAGTGTAATTCCCGGGTCCAATGGTATTTCAATTTTTAGTTTTTTGAGCAACCTCCATATTGCTTTCCACAATGGTTGAACTAGCTTACATTCCCACCAGCACTGTAGGAGGGTTCCCCTTTCTCCACATCCTCGCCAGCATTTGTTTTTCTTAGTCTTTTCCATGCTGGCCATCCTTACTGGTGTGAAGTGATATCTCATTGTGGTTTTAATTTGCATTTCCATGATTTTGTGTACTATTAAGAGAAAGAAAAGATGTGGAGCATCTTCTCATGTGTCTGTTGGCCATATGAATTTCTTCTTTGGAAAATTGTCTCTTTATATCCTCTGCCCATTTTTTTTTCATCTTTGCACATTTTTAATGAAATGTTGATGGCTAAAAGCTAGACAATCTTCCCATGAATGACAGACAGTAAGAAGGGTAGCACATACCATCAAGCTTGTTTCTTTCCCAGCTATTAAATGTCACAAGTTCATATTTTTCTTACTTGTGATACCAAAACCAGCAGCATTTTCATTTCATCCACTCTATTCTTACGTATTTGAAAAGCAGGTGTTATCCACCTACCACATGAGCACTGTTTAACATACCAATTGAAAGAAACCAACTTGGCATTGCATTTGGGGCAAAGAAGCTGTTCATCCATTACTCCCAACAAAGTAGATTCCATCCACTGTACATGTTCAATGAAATAAGATGTACATTGAGCCTGACTCCCTAAACTTTCTACATTTGTAGAGAACCTCATCTTTCAATCCTTGTGAAAGGGTGGTTGGGTCAACAGCAAACAGATCTTGAGGTAAGTTCTGCAATTCTGGATACTTATCTGTAACCTTTTGTAAACGATATTGCTTATAAATTGCACTAGAGGTATCAACCTCGTATTTCATTGCCTGGTATAATTTCAATTGCCACTCAAACCCCTCATTCATCTTAGCCTCTGGCGTCATAGTCTGGAAGTTTTCATAGGCTTTTTCAAAGGTAAGTTGGTCAGTCTTCATCATAAAAGCAGTTATTTTAGCCACACTTGGACTGACTCCTGCATGACTGAAAAAGAGACCAGTGCACCAACACTGGATGGCCCTTGGCACGGGCCTGGGCAATGAAGGCCACACACCTGTCCAGATGGCTGAGCAAGTCAGTCTCGGGCTTGTCCAGCGCTGGCATGAAGAGGCTTTGTAGACCCTTGACCCCAACTGCCGCCCTGAAGTCAGGCTCTTCTGAGTCCACCGTCAGCACTGCCATGATGCCCACCTTCCTCAGGTGGTCTGGCTCTGCCACAGCCACTGCTCTGCCCAGGTACAGCCCCGGGCGCACTTCCAGCATCTGCCCAGCAGAGTTTGCCTGGCTCTGGCAGCGCCCAGGGCTGTCACAGCCATCACTCCCACTCTCAGCTTCCCCTCTGCCCAATTTTTAAATGGGTTATTTGATTTTTGGGTGTTAAGGCGTGTGAGTTCTTTATATACTTTGAATGTTAACCCCTTGTCAGATATGTCATTTACAAATATATTCTCCCATACTGTAGGATGCCTTTTTGTTCTATTGATGGTGTCCTTTGCCATACAGAAATATTTAGTTTGATGTAGTCCCATGTATTCATGTTTGCTTCTGTTTCCCTTGCTCTAGGAGATGCGTTCAGGAAGCAGTTGCTCATGCTTATATTCAGGAGATTTTTGTCTATGTGGTCTTCTAAGACTTTTACAGTTTCATAACTTACATTCAGGTCTCTGATCCATTTCGAGTTTCCTTTTGTGTATGGAGTTAGACAATAATCCAGTGTCATTCTTTTACATGTAGCTGTCCAGTTTTGCCAACACCAGTTGTTGAAGAGGCTGTCATTTCACCATTGTATGTCCATGGCTCATTTATTACATATTAATTGACCATATGGTTGTGTTTATATCAGGGATCTCTTGTCTGTTCCATTAGTCTATGGTTCTGTTCTTGTGACAGTACCAAGTTGTCCTGACTGCTGTGGCTTTGTAGTAGAGCTTGAAGTTGAGGAGCATAATCTCCCCAGCTTTATTCTTTATTCTCAGGATTGCTTTGGCTATTCTGGTTCTTTTTTGGTTCCATATGAATTTTAGAGTGATTTGCTCTAGTTCATTGAAGAATGCTGTTTGTATTTTGATAGGAATTGCATTGAATCTGTAGATTGCTTTAGGCAGTATGGCCATTTTGACAATTATTCCTATCCGTGAGCATATGATGTGTTTCCATTTATTGGTATCTTCTTTAATTTCTTTCATGAGTCTCATGCAGTTTTCAGAGTATAGGTCTTTCACTTCCTTGGTTAGTTTTATTCTTAGGTAGTTTATCCTTTTTAATGCAATTGTGAATGGAATTGTTTTCCTGATTTCTCTTTCTGCTAGTTCATCTTTAGTGTATAGGCATGCAACAGATTTCTGTGTATTAATTATGTAGCCTGCAACTTGGCAGAATTCAGATATTGCGCCGTCCAGCAGTGTGCGGGTTAGGACAAAAGGCAGGCTGGGACTGATAGTTCACTCAAGCTCTTTCTTTATTCAGCATTACAGCATAAGCAAGCAAGCTAGCTCTAAGCTATCTCTAAGCTATCTCTAACTTTTCTCTGCTTCTACCTCTACTCTTCTCTCCCCTGCCTCTTCTCATACCTTCCTTATCCCCTCCAGTCTCTCCGGGGGTGAGATTCTACATCAAAGCCTAAGGAAGCTCTGTCAGATGGATTTCAGGCACACTCTCACAACACAGGACTTTTCTAGGAATGGAGGAATGGCCTTGAGTGCAGTTGCAGCTGATCAGAGATGACTCACTGCTCTGGCTGGTTGGGCATGGCTCCCAACAAGATATTAGATCTAGTAGTTTTGGAGGGGATTCTTTAGGGGTTTTTATGTACAATATAATATCATCTGCAAACAGGGACAGTTTAACTTCTTCCTTCAATCTGGATGCATTTTATTTCTTTGTGTTGTCTGATGGCCGTGGCTAGGACCTCCAGAACTATGTTGAATAGAAGTGGGGAGAGTGGGCAGCCTTTTCTTGTTCTCGACCTTAAAGGAAAAGCTTTCAGCTTCTCACTGTTAAGTATAATGTTGGCAGTGGGTTTGTCTTATATGGCCTTTATTATGTTGAAGTACTTGCCCTCTATCCCATTTTGTTAAGAGGTTTTATTATGAATGGATGTTGAATTTTGTCAAATGCTTTTTCAGCATCTGTGGAGATGATTATGTAGTTTGGTCCCTCATTTTGTTGATGTGGTGGATGATATTGATGGATTTTCAAATGTTGTACCATCCTTGCATCCCTGGAATAAATCATACTTGATCATGATGGATGATCCTTTTGATGTATTTTTTAATTCGATTTGCTAACACTTTGCTGAGTATTTTTGCATCTATGTTCATCAGGGATATTGGTCTGTAATTTTCTTTTTTTGTGGTTTGTCTGGTTTTGGTGTTAGAGTGAGGCTGGCCTCATAGACTGAGTTTGGAAATATACCCTCTTCTTCGACTCTTTGAAAAACATTTAGGAGGATGCGTATTAGGTCTTCACTAAATGATTGATGACATTCAGCGGTGAAGACATTTCATCCAGGGGTTTTGTTCTTAGGTAGTTTTCTGATTACCAGTTCAGTTTCCTTACTGCTAATTGACCTGGTCAGATTTTGTGTTTCTTTCTGGGTCAGCCTTGCAAGGTTGTATTTTCTAGAAAGTTGTCCATTTCTTCTAGGTTATCCAGTTTGTTAGCATATAATTTTTCATAGTATTCTCTCATAATTCTTTGTATTTCTGTGGTGTCCACAGTGATTTTTCTTTTCTCATTTCTGATTCTGTTTATGTGTGCAGACTCTCTTTTTTATGATAAGTCTGGCTTGGGGATTTATCTATATTATTTATTTTCTCAAAGTATCAACTCTTGCTTTCACTGATTCTTTCTGTTTTTTTTATTTTTCTCAACTTTATTTATTTCTACTCTAATCTTCTTTTTGTCCCTCCTTCTACTGACTTTGGGCATCCTTTTTCTAGTTTCTTTAATTGTAAGTTTAGAGTGTTCATATGGGATTGTTCATCTTTCCTGAGGTAGGCCTATATTGTAGTATACTTTCCTTTTAGCACAGCCTTCACCTCTTCCCACAGATTTTGCAGTATTGAATTATTGTCATTTGTCTCCATATATTGTGTGATCTCTGTTTTTATTTGGTCCTTGATCCATTGGTTATATTGTGAAGCCTCCATGTGTTTGTGGCATTTTTCATTTCTTTGCATAATTTATTTCTAGTTTCATAACTTGTGGTCTGAGAAACTGGCTGGTACAATTTCAATCTTTTCGAATTTTCCGAGGCACTTTTTGTGGAATTGTATATGATCTACTCTTGAAGATGTTCCATGTGCACTTGAGAAGCATGTGTATTCTGCTGCTTTTGGGTGTGGATTTCTGTAGATGTCTGTGAGTTCCATCTGTTGTAATGTGTTATTCAGTGCCTCTCTCTCTTTATTTTCTGTCTCATTGATCTGTCCTTCAGAGTGAGTGGAGTGTTGAAGTCTCCTAGAATGAATGTATTGCATTCTATTTCCCCTTTTAATTCTGTTAGTATTTGTTTCACATATGTAGGTGCTCCTGTGTTGGGCGCATAGATATTTTTAATGGTTGTATCTTCTTGTTGCATTCACCCCTTTATCATTATGTAATGTCCTTCTTTGTCTCTTGTGACTTTCTTTGTTTTGAAGTTTATTTTGTCTGATACAAGTACTACAACTCCTGCTTTTTTCTCCCTATTAATTGCATGAAATATCTTTTTCCATCCCTTCACTTTTAGTCTCTTTATGTCTTTGGGTTTAAAGTGAGTCTCCTGTAGGCAGCATATAGATGGGTCTTGTTTTTTTATCCATTAAGTGACTTTATGTCTTTTGATTGATACATTCAGTCCATTTACCTTTAGGGTGATTATTGATAGGCATGTACTTACTGCCATTGCAAGCTTTAGATTCATGGCTACCAAAGGTTCAAGGTTAACTTCCTTATTATCTAAGAGTCTATCTTAACTCACTTAATATGCTATGACAAACACAATCTAAATGTTCTTTATATATTAGGTATCATATTCTATACTCTTTGTCTATCTGTTGATTGACTTTGGGGATAGTTGATTTAATTTTGCATTTTCTTAGTAATTAACTGCTCTACTTTCTTAACTGTGTTTTTATTATCTCTGGAGATGGCTATTAAACCTTAGGAATATTTCCATTTATAGAAGTCATTCCAAAATATACTGTAGAGATGGTTTGTGGGAGGTAAATTCTCTCAGCTTTTGCTTATCTGGGAGTTGGTTAATCCCTCCTTCAAATTTCAATGATAATCGTGCCAGATAAAGTATACTTGGCTTGAGTTCCTTCTGCTTCATTGCATTAAATACATCATGGCACTCCCTTCTGGCCTGCAAGGTTTCTGCTGAGAAGTCTGATGAGAGCCTGATGAGTTTTCCTTTGTATGTGATCTTATTTCTCTCTCTGGCTGCTTTTGATAGTCTGTCCTTATCCTTGGTCTTTGCCATTTTAATTACTATATGTCTTGATGTTGTCCCTTGTGTTGGGAGATCTGTGCATCTCCATGGCCTGAGAGACTATCTCCTTCCCCAGACTGGGGAAGTTTTCAGCATTTACCTCCTCAAAGACACTTTCTATCTCTTTTTCTCTGTCTTCTTCTTATGGTACCCCTATAATGCAAATATTGTTCTGTTTGGATTGGTCACACAGTTCTCTCAATATTCTTTCATTCTTAGAGATCCTTTTTACTCTCTGTTTTTCAACTTCTTTGTATTCCTCTTCTCTACTTTCCATTTCATTTATCATCTCCTCCACCATATCTAATCTACTTTGAATACCCTCCATTGTGCTCTTCAATGATTGGATCTCTGGCAGGAATTCATTCCTGACTTCTTGAATATCTTTCTGTACCTCCATGAATATGTTAACAATTTTTATTTTGTTATATGAATCACTTTCAGAAAGATTCATGAGGTTGATCTTATTTGAATCTTTCTCATATGTTGTATTCATAATTTTACTTTGAGCTAGGTTTCTTCGGCATTTCATATTTGTCTATGGCGCCCTGTAGTGCCCAGAAGCTCTACTGTCTGGAGCTGCTCAGCCCTTGAAGCAATGTCAGGGGTTCTAAGTGTGCAGTATTTGCTCCTGGGGGGAGGAAAGAGCTGTTTCCTGCTTCCCAGTTTCACTGCCTGCCTTCACTGCCAGAACCAGTGGGCCGAGCACACAGGTATAAGCCTGTATGCTTTGTGTTTGTAGTTGCTGTAGATGGGGCTTCCTTCTGACTGGCCTAATGTCAGGGTAGAGTTTGCTGGTTTGCAAGTCAGGTGGGGCTGGCCAGGGGAAAGGCGCAGTATGCTCCATATAACAGAGGGGGTCCTTCAAGGTGTGTAGCCATGCAGGGAGCTGGATGCTTGAAGATCAAGAAAGTTCCCAACCTGTTAGGCAGAGTGCACCCTGACAATTTTGTTTACCTGTCCTTTCTCCTGAACAGTAAGTTCTGTGCAATCCTTGCCCCTTTAGCAGCCCTCTTGCTGTTAGGAAGTCTCTCAGACTGCCCACCTTTCCTTTGTCCCAGAGCAGCCGGATATGGATCCTTGCTTTCCACAAGCAACTGGAATCTCATTCTCTTCAGGAATTCTGCCTGTCTTAGCTTTCCAACCCTCTAATCACATGAGTACCATGAAAGCACCATGAAATGTGGATTTGTGCTCCCAGAGCAGATCTCCAGAGTTAGGTATTCAGCAGCCCCAGGCCTCCACTCCCTTCCCATTCCATTTCTCTTACTCCCACAGGTGAGATGGGGTGGGGGAAGGGCTAAGGTCCAGCTGGGCCATGCGTTTGGTATATTACCCTGTCCCTTGAAGTTTATTCTTTTCTCCAGGTGTATGCAGTTTGGCATAGCCCTCTTTCTTGTTGCTCTTTCAGGATTAGTCTTATTATTTATATTTTTGTATTATATGTGTTTTTTATAGGAAGCCTCGGTCTCACCTCTCACACTGCCATCTTTCCACAGTCTTTATCTACATATTTCTTATATGACAAAATAAAATAAAACAGAGGATTCTCAGAGGTCATTCTGTAGTTTGTGAATTTTCCTTCTGTTCTTGCCCTCTTATCCATGTGATGCATTCATCATTTTATTATTGATTTGCAGGACTTATTTTCATACTAAAGGTACTTGTCAAAAAAAACAACAAAATGACAAATAATCTTCCTAAAACATATAAACATGCATGACTAAAGGCATGAAAAACTAAATTAAAATGCCAGAAATAGTCTTCCTTGGGGTCACTTGTGTTGGGGGATCTGTGCACCTCCATGGCCTGAGAGACCAGATTGGGGAAGTTTCAGTATGTGAGAATATATTTGTAAATGACACATCTGACAAGGGGTTAACATCCAAAATATATAAAGAACTCACACACCTCAACACCCACAAGGCAAATAACCCTAATAAAAAATGAGCAGAGAATATGAACAGACACTTCTCAAAGAAGAAATTCAGGTTCCAAACGGCACATGAAAAGATGCTCTCCACATCACTATTTATCAGAGAAATGCAAATTAAAACCACAATGAGATATCACCTCACACCAGTTAAGATGGCCAACATAAAAAGACTAGGAACAACAAATGCTGGCCAGGATGCAAAGAAAGGGGAACCCTCCTACACTGCTGGTGGGAATGTAAATTATTTCAATCATTGTGGAGAGCAATATGGAAGTTCCTCAAAAAACTAAAAATAGGAATACCATTTGACCCAGGAATTCCACTCCTAGGAATTTACCCAAAGAAAACCAGCTCACAGATTCAAAAAGACACATGCACCCCTATGTTTATTGCAACACTATTTACAATAGCCAAGATATGGAAGCAACCTAAATGTCTATCAGTAGATATGTGGATAAAGAAGAAGTGGTACATACACCCAATGGAATACTATTCAGCCATAAGAAAGGAACAAATCCTACCATGTGCAGCAACATGGATGGAGCTAGAGGATGTTATGCTCAATGAAATAAGTCAGGCCAAGAAAGACAAATATGAAATGGTTTCCCTCATTTGTGGAGTATAACAATGAAGCAAAACTGAAGGAACAAAATAGCAGCAGACTCAGAGACTCCACGAATGAACTAGTGGTTACCAAATGGGAAGGGTGGGGGAGGATGGGTGGGGTGGGAAGGAGAAGGGGATTGTGGGCTATCATGACTAGTGCACATGGTGTGTGTGGGATCATGGGGAAGTCAGGGTAACTCAGAGAAGTCAAATAGGAACTCTGTGGCATCTTACTACAGTGATGGACCGTGACTGCAATGGGGTATGAGGGTGTCTTGATATTAAGGGTGAATGTAATAACCACATTGTTTTTCTTGGACACCTTCATAAGAGTGTATATTAATAATACCTTGATTAAAAAAATGCAAGGACCAGTTTGAAATGGTGTATTTACATATGGCAAATTCAAGGAACCTGTATTCAGAATACAAGACAGATCTTTTTTAAATGGTAAAAATACCACAAAATCAATAGAAAACTAATCAAATGGACAGAATGTGGGAAAATGGAATTTTCGGTAGGTTTAGCTGTTAAAAGCAATTTGGAAAATGATTTCAAGATATTTATAAAATTGGACAATGGAGGGCGGAGCCAAGATGGCGGCGTGAGTAGAGCAGTGGAAATCTCCTCCCAAAAACACATAGAGCTATGAAAATATAACAAAGAAAAATCTTCCTAAAATAGAGACCACAGGACACAGGACAACATCCAGACCACATCCACACCTGCAAGAACCCAGCGCCTTGTGAAGGGGGTAAGATACAAGCCCCAGCCTGGCGGGACCCGAGCGCCCCTCCCCCCGGCTCCCGGTGGGTGGAGAGAAACCGGAGCGGTTTTTTTTTTTTTTTTTTTTTTTGGCGAGCGCTTTTTGGAAGCCTTAGAGGGACGGGCCCCCGTTGCTGGGGAGGCAGGGTGGCGGGACCGGTGAGGAGGTGCCTGGGAACGGCGCCGGAGGACAAAGACTATCCCGCGTTTCTCCCTGCGAGACCTGGGGGCGGGTGCCTGAGACCACTGCCTGAGAACGGAGGAGGTCGCGCGTTTTTCCCCTTTTTTTTTTTTTTCTTTTCTCTTTTTGGCGAGCGCTTTTTGGAAGCCTTGAAGGGACGGGGACCCCAGTGCTAGGGAGGCACGGTGGCGGGACTGGTGAGCGGGTGGCTGGGACCGGCGCCTGAGGACAAAGAATATCCCCCGTTTTTCCCTGCGGGACCGGTGGGTGGGTGCCTGAGACCAGCACTTGAGGACAGAGGAAATCGCGCGTTTTTCCCCTTTTTTTTTTCTCTTTTCTGCGAGTGCTTTTTGGAAGCCTAAAAGGGACAGGGACCCGGGTGCTAGGGAGGCAGGGCGGCGGGACTGGTGAGCGGGTGCCTGGGACCGGCACCTGAGGACAAAGAATATCCCGCATTTTTCCCTGTGGGACCGGTGGGTGGGTGCCTGAGACCAGCACCTGAGGACGGAAGAAATCGCGCGTTTTTCCCCTTTTTTTTCTCTCTTTTTGCCGAGTGCTTTTTGGAAGCCTTGAAGGGACAGGGACCCCGGTGCTAGGGAGGCAGGGCGGCGGGACTGGTGAGCGGGTGCATGGGACCAGTGCCTGAGGACAAAGAATATTGAGCGTTCCTTCCCTGCGGGACCGGTGGGTGGGTGCTTTTTGGAAGCCTTGAAAGGACAGGGACCCTGGTGCTAGGGAGACAGGGCAGCAGGACCAGTGAGCGGGTGCCTGGGACCGGCACCTGAGGACAAAAAAAAAAAAAAAAAAAAATCGCTTGTTTTTTCCTTTTTTTTCCTTTTTTTTTTCTCTTTGTTTCTGTTCCCTCTCTCATTGTTGCTGCTGTTGTTTTGGTTTGGAGAGTGCTTTTTGGAAATCTTAAAGGGGCAGGACAGGTCACTTAGACCAGAAGCAGGGAATCTGGGGATCTCTGGGCACTCTAACCCCCTGGGTAGCAGGGAGCACAGAGGCCCCTTACGGAGATAAATAGTCTCCTGGCTGCTCCCCCTCCAACGGGGCTCCACCATTTTGGAGGAACAGCCCCAGCCAGGCCAAGCCCACAGCAACAGTGGAGATAAACCCCAAAGCAACTGGGCAGGAAGCAGAAGCCCTGTCTGCGCACAGCTGCCCAGCACAAGCCACTAGAGGTCGCTATTCTCCCAGGAAAAGGCTACAAACCAACAAGAAGGGAAGCTCTTCCAGCGGTCACTTGTACCAGCTCTGCAAACTATCTCTATCACCATGAAAAGGCAAAACTACAGGCAAACAAAGATCACAGAGACAACACCTGAGAAGGAGACAGACCTAACTAGTCTTCCTGAAAAAGAATTCAAAATAAAAATCATGAACATGCTGACAGAGATGCAGAAAAAAATGCAAGAGCAATGGGATGAGATGCAGAGAAAAATGCAAGAGCAGTGGGATGAAGTCCGGAAGGAGATCACAGATGTCAGGAAAGAGATCACAGAAGTGAAACAATCCCTGGAAGGATTTATAAGCAGAATGGATAAGATGCAAGAGGCCATTGAAGGAATAGAAGCCAGAGAACAGGAACGTATAGAAGCTGACATAGAGAGAGATAAAAGGATCTCCAGGAATGAAACAACACTAAGAGAAATATGTGACCAATACAAAAGGAAAAACATTCGTATTATAGGGATACCAGAAGAGGAAGAAAGAGGAAAAGGGATAGAAAGTGTCTTTGAAGAAATAATTGCTGAAAACTTCCCCAAACTGGGGGAGGAAATAATCGAACAGACCATGGAATTATACAGAACCCCCAACAGAAAGGATCCAAGGAGGACAACACCAAGACACATAATAATTAAAATGGCAAGGATCAAGGACAAGGAAAGAGTTTTAAAGGCAGCTAGAGAGAAAAAGGTCACCTATAAAGGAAAACCAATCAGGCTAACATCAGACTTCTCAACAGAAACCCTACAGGCCAGAAGAGAATGGCATGATATACTTAATGCAATGAAACAGAAGGGCCTTGAACCAAGGATACTGTATCCAGCACGACTATCATTTAAATATGATGGTGGGATCAAACAATTCCCAGACAAGCAAAAGCTGAGGGAATTTGCTTCCCACAAACTACCTCTACAGGGCATCCTACAGGGACTGCTCTAGATGGGAGCACCCCTAAAAAGAGCACAGAACAAAACACACAACATATGAAGAATGGAGGAGGAGGAATAAGAAGGGAGAGAAGAAAAGACTCTCCAGACAGTGTATATAACAGCTCAATAAGCGAGCTAAGTTAGGCAGTAAGATACTAAAGAAGCTAACCTTGAACCTTTGGTAACCACGAATCTAAAGCCTGCAATGGCAATAAGTACATATCTTTCAATAGTCACCCTAAATGTAAATGGACTTAATGCACCAATCAAAAGACATAGAGTAATAGAATGGATAAAAAAGCAAGACCGATCTATATGCTGCTTACAAGAAACTCACCTTAAACCCAAAGATAAGCATAGACTAAAAGTCAAGGGATGGAAAAACATATTTCAGGCAAACAACAGTGAGAAGAAAGCAGGGGTTGCAGTACTAATATCAGACAAAATAGACTTCAAAACAAAGAAAGTAACAAGAGATACAGAAGGCCACTACATAATGATAAAGGGCTTAGTCCAACAAGAGGATATAACCATTCTAAATATATATGCACCCAATACAGGAGCACCAGCATATGTGAAGCAAATACTAACAGAACTAAAGAGGGAAATAGACTGCAATGCATTCATTGTAGGAGACTTCAACACACCACTCACCCCAAAGGATAGATCCACCGGGCAGAAAATAAGTAAAGACACACAGGCACTGAACAACACACTAGAACAGATGGACCTAATAGACATCTATAGAACTTTACATCCAAAAGCAACAGGATATACATTCTTCTCAAGTGCACATGGAACATTCTCCAGAATAGACCACATACTAGCTCACAAAAAGAGCCTCAGTAAATTCCACAATATTGAAATTCTACCAACCAATTTTTCAGACCACAAAGGTATGAAAGTAGAAATAAATTCTACAAAGAAAACAAAAAGGCTCACAAACACATGGAGGCTTAACAACATGCTACTAAATAATCAATGGATCAATGAACAAATCAAAATAGAGATCAAGGAATATATAGAAACAAATGACAACAACAACACTAAGCCCCAACTTCTGTGGGATGCAGCGAAAGCAGTCTTAAGAGGAAAGTATATAGCAATCCAGGCACACTTGAAGAAGGAAGAACAATCCCAAATGAATAGTCTAACATCACAACTATTAAAACTGGAAAAAGAAGAACAAATGAGGCCTAAAGTCAGCAGAAGGAGGGACATAATAAAGATCAGAGAAGAAATAAACAAAATTGAGAAGAATAAAACAATAGCAAAAATCAACGAAACCAAGAGCTGGTTCTTTGAGAAAATAAACAAAATAGATAAGCCTCTAGCCCAACTTATTAAGAGAAAAAGAGAGTCAACACAAATCAACATAATCAGAAATGAGAATGGAAAAATCACGACAGACTCCACAGAAATACAAAGAATTATTAAAGACTACTATGAAAACCTATATGCCAACAAGCTGGAAAACCTAGAAGAAATGGACAACTTCCTAGAAAAATACAACCTCCCAAGACTGACCAAGGAAGAAACACAAAAGTTAAACAAACCAATTACAAGCAAAGAAATTGAAACAGTAATCAAAAAACTACCCAAGAACAAAACCCCGGGGCCGGACGGATTTACCTCGGAATTTTATCAGACACACAGAGAAGACATAATACCCATTCTCCTTAAAGTGTTCCACAAAATAGAAGAAGAGGGAATACTCCCAAACTCATTCTATGAAGCCAACATCACCCTAATACCAAAACCAGGAAAAGACCCCACCAAAAAAGAAAATTACAGACCAATATCCCTGATGAATGTAGATGCAAAAATACTCAATAAAATATTAGCAAACAGAATTCAACAGTATATCAAAAGGATCATACACCATGACCAAGTGGGGTTCATCCCAGGGATGCAAGGATGGTACAACATTCGAAAATCCATCAACATCATCCACCACATCAACAAAAAGAAAGACAAAAACCACATGATCATCTCCATAGATGCTGAAAAAGCATTTGACAAAATTCAACATCCATTCATGATAAAAACTCTCAGCAAAATGGGAATAGAGGGCAAGTACCTCAACATAATAAAGGCCATATATGATAAACCCACAGCCAGCATTATACTGAACAGCGAGAAGCTGAAAGCATTTCCACTGAGATCAGGAACCAGACAGGGATGCCCACTCTCCCCACTGTTATTTAACATAGTACTGGAGGTCCTAGCCACGGCAATCAGACAAAACAAAGAAATACAAGGAATCCAGATTGGTAAAGAAGAAGTTAAACTGTCACTATTTGCAGATGATATGATACTGTACATAAAAAACCCTAAAGACTCCACTCCAAAACTACTAGAACTGATATCGGAATACAGCAAAGTTGCAGGATACAAAATCAATACACAGAAATCTGTAGCTTTCCTATACACTAACAACGAATCAATAGAAAGAGAAATCAGGAAAACAATTCCATTCACCATTGCATCAAAAAGAATAAAATACCTAGGAATAAACCTAACCAAGGAAGTGAAAGACTTATACTCTGAAAACTACAAGTCACTCTTAAGAGAAATTAAAGGGGACACTAATAAATGGAAACTCATCCCATGCTCATGGCTAGGAAGAATTAATATCGTCAAAATGGCCATCCTGCCAAAAGCAATATACAAATTTGATGCAATCCCTCTCAAATTACCAGCAACATTCTTCAATGAATTGGAACAAATAATTCAAAAATTCATATGGAAACACCAAAGACCCCGAATAGCCAAAGCAATCCTGAAAAAGAAGAATAAAGTAGGGGGGATCTCACTCCCCAACTTCAAGCTCTACTACAAAGCCATAGTAATCAAGACAATTTGGTACTGGCACAAGAACAGAGCCACAGACCAGTGGAACAGATTAGAGACTCCAGAAATTAACCCAAACATATATGGTCAATTAATATTTGATAAAGGAGCCATGGACATACAATGGCAAAATGACAGTCTCTTCAACAGATGGTGCTGGCAAAACTGGACAGCTACATGTAGGAGAATGAAACTGGACCATTGTCTAACCCCATATACAAAGGTAAACTCAAAATGGATCAAAGACCTGAATGTAAGTCACGAAACCATTAAACTCTTGGAAAAAAACATAGGCAAAAACCTCTTAGACATAAACATGAGTGATCTCTTCTTGAACATATCTCCCCGGGCAAGGAAAACAACAGCAAAAATGAGCAAGTGGGACTACATTAAGCTGAAAAGCTTCTGTACAGCGAAAGACACCATCAATAGAACAAAAAGGAACCCTACAGTATGGGAGAATATATTTGAAAATGACAGATCTGATAAAGGCTTGACGTCCAGAATATATAAAGAGCTCACACGCCTCAACAAACAAAAAACAAATAACCCAATTAAAAAATGGGCAGAGGAACTGAACAGACAGTTCTCCAAAAAAGAAATACAGATGGCCAAGAGACACATGAAAAGATGCTCCACATCGCTAATTATCAGAGAAATGCAAATTAAAACTACAATGAGGTATCACCTCACACCAGTAAGGATAGCTGCCATCCAAAAGACAAACAACAACAAATGTTGGCGAGGCTGTGGAGAAAGGGGAACCCTCCTACACTGCTGGTGGGAATGTAAATTAGTTCAACCATTGTGGAAAGCAGTATGGAGGTGCATCAAAATGCTCAAAACAGACCTACCATTTGACCCAGGAATTCCACTCCTAGGAATTTACCCTAAGAACGCAGCATTCAAGTTTGAGAAAGACAGATGCACTCCTATGTTTATCGCAGCACTATTTACAATAGCCAAGAATTGGAAGCAACCTAAATGTCCATCTGTAGATGAATGGATAAAGAAGATGTGGTACATATACACAATGGAATACTACTCAGCCATAAGAAGTGGAAAAATCCAACCATTTGCAGCAACATGGATGGAGCTGGAGAGTATTATGCTCAGTGAAATAAGCCAAGCGGAGAAAGAGAAATACCAAATGATTTCACTCATCTGAGGAGTATAGGAACAAAGGAAAAACTGAAGGAACAAAACAGCAGCAGAATTACAGAACCCAAAAATGGACTAACAGGTACCAAAGGGAAAGGAACTGGGGAGGATGGGTGGGCAGGGAGGGATAAGGGGGGGGAAGAAGAAGGGGGGTATTAAGATTAGCATGCATGGGGGGGAGGGAGAAAGGGGAGGGTGGGCTGCACAACACAGAGAGGACAAGTAGTGACTCTACCACATTTTGCTAAGCTGATGGACAGTAACCGTAATGTGGTTGTTAGGGGGGACCTGATGTAGGGGAGAGCATAGTAAACATAGTATTCTTCAGGTAAGTGTAGATTAAAAATTTAAAAAAAAAAAAGAAAGAAAGAAAGAAAAGGGGGATTACTCCTTAACAGGATAAAACTATTGGTAAATCAAAGATCAACGCATGCTTTAAATATCCTTAATGCTGATCACTTAAAGGGTGTCAGATGATCAGCTATGGAGGTACTCTTTTCTGATAATATTCCTTTCTCTTAATTAAAAAAAAAAAATGCAGTTACTGTGTGCTGACCTCCAATGAGTTCTGCACAGTGGTATAGAGGGCATGTCAAAGTGTGGGCAAAGGGTCTGTTTGTTTCTATGCAGGAGATCAAGGCCTAGCTTGGATACCCAGAAAATGAACTAAGATACGATATGAGGAGGAGCTTCCGGCATCAGCACTCTCTGGAGGACTCGTGCCGGGGGATGATCATCAAAAAGCCTCCACAGGGATCCGGATGATGCTGCGGTTGTGGCTGCATCCAGCCCACCGTCTCCTGGACTTGCCATAAGAAGGAGGAGGGAGATGTCTAGGCTGGCATGTGCATACAGTGAGACAACGAATTTGACTGGATCTGTACTGTTGGAACTCAACCAGGAGTTGGGAGGGGTGCAAGTTGTAGCACCCCAAAATCTCATGACTATAGACTATCTATGGTTAAAAGAACATATGGGATGTGAACAGATCCCAGAAATGGGCTGCTTTAATTTGTCTGATGGTTCAAGTACAGTTGGACAATATCCATCATATCATAGATAAATTTTCACAAATGCCTAGGGTGCCTAAATGGTTTTCTTGGCTTCACTGGAGATGGCTGGTAATTATAGATTTGCTTTGTTTATGTCACCGTATTCCTATTATGTTAATATGTGTGTGCAAATTAGTTAGTAGTTTAAAACCTATACATACTTAAGGTACTATACAAGAAGATATGTCAAAGAAATAATCAATCCTCCCAAGTTTCCTTCATATGCTACATCTATAGCTTTTCTTCTTCCTTCCTAATTACAAACCTTAAATAGAATTCGTGCCTCATATCGAATTTACCGAGTATCATAATTCCTCCAGGTGGTAAAGATACCTCGAGACAAGTGCTGGGCATAGAAGCCACAGGGCATAAATCTGCAAAGAAGTAAAAAGCTAACCTTTGCAAACAATATGGCTTCTCTCTCACTTACCAACTTTACATTTCCCTGTATGGCCCCGGAAGATGACTGGTTAGCCAGAGACGGGTAAGATTCCTCAAGGGAGGAACAACCTAAGACAGGCACAGTCGCAGGGGGGCCATCAGGTGAGAATTTGGGGATCGACAGAGGTGAGGCTCAGAACCTCACCCCCCCTGCTTTGAGAGAAATCTTCTGCATCCGTGGATGTCTTGCTGCCCTTGTCTAGCCTGGATTAATACTTAGTCCATAGGCACACACCTGATCATCTGATCATCTATATTTGCCTTCTTACAGCACTAAACTATGTTTTCTACCTTTATCTTGCATCTACCTACCACTTCAGCATTTTATTAAAAATAAAAATAATAATAATAATAGGAGAAATGTGGGATCAACATATAAATCAAGTACAAAAATCAAATGAATATTCATATTTGACCTGATGGTTTATAGGTCATATCGCATGATCAAAACCGAAAGTTTCTGTGATGAATGCCCTTGTACTGTTCACCATGTAAGAATTTATTCACTCTGTAAGAATTCGTTCACCATGTAAGAACTTGTTCGTTATGCTTCAGAAGATTGGAGACTGACGAGAATTAGGCTTGAGATGGATTAATGATTGTACATTGAGCATTGACCCCCCTATACTGAATTTTATTGTTGTTAACAACCATTTGATCAATAAATATGAGAGATGCCCTCTCAAAAAAAAAAAAAAAAAAAAAAAAAAAATTGGACAATGAACCAATTTTACCAGCCATCAATTCTACTTTTAAAGAAAGAAAACCTTCATTTGTACTGGGAGTTTAAAATATGATGATATCCATTTCAATTTTCTGTTTGTTACCTAATTTTATTTTGTTTTGTTTTCATGTTTTGAGATGATATCTACTGTTGATATCTGCAGTTATGTTTTCTTAAATATCTCCCATCAAATATTGCTATTTTATATTATTTCATTTTCCCCATGTTAATAAATTGTCAAGTAAACTGTATTGAACCTTTAAATATATTTTTATCTATCACGAAACACAAAACAATATCTTCATTCATAATTCAATTTGATTCAATATTGCATTCATTCTCAAATCATAATCACAGATGATATGTACTTTCTTCTCTTCACTGGGTTTAATAAAGACACACCACAGATTTCAAGAAGGATTAGCACAAATTTACTAAGCAAATCCGATACAGTTCACTAAAACTTAATCAAAGTCTGTTGCACGGTTGTATTTGCTATAAATAATACTATTAGACATTACAGTTGTCATTGGCTTTCACTACAAATGACACCAGTTATAGAAATTTCAATCTTTAACAATCAGCAAATTAAAGATTAAAAATTTCATAGCTAACTCACTCTGGAATCAAATATATTTTCCTTTCATTTTTTTTTAGCTCTAGAGAAATTAAGTTTCAGCTGATATTATACTGCAAAACTAGCCTGAAAATCATCTCTAAGTCTATTTGCACTTTTAGATGTAGACAAACTGTGCAATAGGTGCATGTTCATTGAGGTAAAAATGAATATTATTTCTTATAGCTTTACCTAAAATCTAAGATCTTGTCAAGCTGTTTCTGTAAGTGAAAAGTATACCTGTGTGACAATTCCCTAATTTCTTGTTATCAGATTCTGACTAAACCTCAAAAGTGGTGAAATTTATTGACTATTTCCCTTGTCTGGTTGGAAAGATGATCTTTAATATTGGGGAGAATTTTCTATAACATTGAATGGTCCATGTATAAAACTTGACAAATTTCATCTATATCATGATCTGGACCTCAGATGTTAGGATTCTTGATTATCTTTCCAACTGTTTCTATGGCCATTGCTCCATTCAAGTTTCTACTTCTTGGTTCAATTTTAACCATTTGAAAGTTTCTCATTTAGTTTATAATGTTTTTATAAGCACATTGCATAAATTGAATAGAATTGTATGTTATAAATCTTACAACTTCAGGCTGGCCATGTCATCATTCATTGATCTTGCTGTTTATAATATGTTCTCTTTGATTATAAAATTTAATTTTTTACCCATTTCAAAAATACATTTTAATACTGAATACCTTATGCTTTTTAACATGTTCCTTAGGACTTTGGAATAAACATTTACCATCCTTTAGAGCATGAGAATATATTTCACTTTATCAACAAATAGAAAAGAGCTAATCGGAATCAATTCAGTCTCAGTGTGCATGATTTCTAACTTTGTCTCATCCATGGAGGGGATCTTTTTAGTCATTTGATGCTTTTGTGTCTTTACTCATCTTCTCACTTGATATTTCCCTCCAGATCTGTGATGTATCTTTTGGGGGCACTGGGTGGGAAGGTAGTATGACTACTTTGGGATGTATTCTGGCTTTTTAAAAATTTTAATGGAAAATAAGATTGGGAGATGGCATTTACTGTGTGGGATACTTTACTTTCGAGTCCCTTGGGTGGGGCTGCTCCACTTACTCTCCATAAACAGCAGAGCGGGTGAGGCATGGTCTGTGTCTTCCATCCCAACCCATGCAGTCATTTCTGTGTGGTGCCCATATATGACACTGCTGTCAGGGCTGAGGCAGGCGGAGATAGCAAACATGCAGGTTTGATTCTCCAGGAGTCATACTGCATATGCTTTGCTATTCCTGACCTTGAGGACTTTTCCCTTGCTTGTATCCATACCTTCTTATAAAAAGACTATTGATGCCCCTGGCACACACTGCTAGTTACCAATCCAATATCCATTCTAGCCTTCTTCATTAATTATAGAAACTATAAAAACTTCAATTTAGTTTGGAGAGGCAATGTGTAAAGCTAAACAAAGAAAATGAAAACTGTATTTTATAGAATATCTTTGGGAAGAGATTGCCATGGGATAAACTTTTGTCCAAAGCTGTACAGAAATGAGAAAACCTGTTTTAAGTAGGGTCAGCAGGTACAGGCTTCTCTCCTTTTTTATTTACTTTTCTTTTTAAAACTGCTTATTCTCTGGATTGATTCCTGCAGGTAGAGGTACATTTCTGAGCCAGTGAGGAAAAGACTCAACACTAATAACAGTGGGACAGAAAAATTTAAGAAGTTTGCCAGGTTAATTATACAATGGAATTCTGAAATTCTTAAATTGGAAAAAAAATCTTTATTTATTTAAGCGATGACTGGCTCAAATTTTCTATGAGTCATAACCAAACAGAATTACAAATTTATGTATATATAAACAAATATAATTACAAAAATTTTATAATTAAAAAAATGGTTTTATTAAGGTTTGATACAGATTAAGTGCACATGGTTAAAATGTACAATATACTTAGTACTTATTAAATCTACTTATTAAAACTACGAGATAATGAATGTGTCTATCACCTCCAAAAGTCTGCTTCCATTTGTATTTCTATTTACCCCTCCATGATCCCCATTGGAAGATGGCCACTGATGTTTATGGCATTATATTTTACTGTTGAATTTTATATAAATGGTTTGCAATGACATTACACAATCTTTTTTCTCATATGTAGTACATTAGAGGTTGAATTAATCCACATTCTAGCCAATACTTAGTATGGTGAGTCTTTTAACTTCAGACATTCTAATTGGAACCTAATATTATATCATTTGGTATTAATTTGTATTTGTATTTACCTAATAAATAATTATATTGAGCATCTTTTGGTGACCTTCCTCCTGTTTTTGCTGAAGTGTCAGTAGAAACATTTTGTGCAAACTAAAACAATTATGTGATAACACCTATCAGAATGCTAAAATCAAGACAAGTGGTAATACTAACTGACAGAGGGGATGTGAACAATAGGAACTTTTATTCATTGCTGGTGGGGAATGAAAAATGACATGACCACTCTGGAAAACAGTTTGGTCATTTCTTCCAAACTTAGCTTTACCATATGATGGAGCAATGACACATCTAGGTAATTGTGAAACTCCTTTGAAATCTTATATCTTCATATCTGCACACAAATGTTTATAGTAGCTCTATAGATAATCAACAAAAACTGGAAGCAAACAGGATGTTATTCAGTAAGTGAATGGATAAACAAAACGGCACAATGGAATACTGTTCAGTTATCAAAATGAATATTCTATCAAGTAAAACCATGGATGAATTTTATATGTATATTTTAAGTGAAAGCAGCCAGTCCACAAGGCTACATTCTGTATGATTCCATTTATATGACAGTTGGAAAAGGCAAAACTATAGAGTTAATCAATAGATTTATAGCTGCCAAGAATTAGAAGTAATCATTGAATAGGTGAAACACAAGAATTTTTAAAACAATCTTTTAATTTTAGAGCACTTTTGAACTTGCAGAAAAATTGTGAAGATACTGCTCAAAGTCCCCAAATATTCCACACCAGTTTCAGAATTAATTTTAAATTTAAGATTAATTTCTTACATTACTATGGTACATTTGTTTCAGTTAATTAAACAATGTTGATGCACAGACTACCATGCATTATTAACTCAAATGCATACATTATTCACATTTTCTTACTTTTTACTTAATATTCTTTTTCTGTTCAGAAGTTGATCCAATATACAATATGTTTAGTAGTCGTGTCTCCTTAGGGTCCTCTGGACTGACAGTTTCCCAGAATTTCCGTGCTTTTGATGACCTTAGCAATTTTGAGAGTAGTGGTTAGGTATTTTGCAGAATGCTCCTGAAATGAAATTTACTTAATGTTTTTCTCCTGATTGCACTGGGATTATGGAAAAGGAAGACACAGAGTTAAAATGCCATTTTCATCACTTTGTACCACATTTTCATCACTTAGTTGATGTTGACCTTGATCACCTAGCTGATGATCAAGGTCAGGTTTCTCCACTGCATAGACACTCTCTTCCCTGTCCTCTTTCAACTGTACATTTTCAAGAAACTGACTATGTGTGTATTTAAAGAGTGGCGATTTATGCTCTACCTCCTTGAAGATGGAGTATCTACATAAATTATTTAGAATTCTGCATGGGAGATTTGTTTCTTCTCCATTTATTTATGTATTTAATCATTACTCAAGCTAAACCAATCAGGATGAGTGCATATATATTTATTTTACACTTTGGCCCTAATCCAATCCATTATTATTCTGCTCAAATAGTTCCATACTTGGACATTGGGAGGTCTTTCAGTTTACTCCTAGGTCCCTTCGATATACTCATATCATTTTGGAATTCTCTTAGCATTTCCTCACTTAACGGCACTCCAAGTTGCTCTAGGCTCATGCTATATATTTCCTGGCCAGGCTTGTAATCAGCCTTTTCTTTAAGGAAGTTTGGTTCTTTCACTGGAGAATGATGCTGCCGTAAACCAAGATCTGGGTGTTAGATTTGCTTCTTGCTCCTGAGGTGCTGTGGCTTTCAGGCCCTGTCAGCTGACTGAGTAAGGAAACATGTGTATGCTGACCTGTGCATATTTACATAGTGACTATTCCTATCTGAAACTGTATCTTTATCAGGCTAAACTTGAATTCACAGCAAGTCTCCAACTCTAACCCATTAGCATATAGATCACTCCAGCTTAATTCTCTTGCTTTTCTATGAACTCCCACTTCAACAAAAGAAATTTGTCTCCCATCATTTTTCAATCCTTGATAGTGTCATAAAAAGTAGGATTTTTTAAAGGAGACGTTCATTTAGAGTTCACATATGGGAGATTTAGGAGAGGTTCATATAGGGAAAATGTTGTGTGGTATAGGGAAACTCTGCATTGTCCCCTCAACTTTTCTGTAAATATAAAACTTTTGCAAAATAAGAAAGATTATAAAAAAGAATGGGCATTATTATATATTTTGCTTCCTGCTTCTGTTCTTAACAATTTAAACATATTCCAACATTATTATATATTCTTAGTAAGGTATAATTAGATGGAATTATAATATTCTACTTGAAAGTTATGATGTAATTCCTTAAGTTCATTTTCATATTTTTTAGTATGTGTTTAAATTTTGTGGGATTTATGTAACAATCTAATGAATATTTGTAAACATTCATCTCTGACTATAATTTACATTATTTAATTGAACCAAATTTCTGGATGTGGAGATAGCAATAAAGCATTTGAACTTTTTAAATGCATGTGTTTATATATGTATATAAATATATGCATGTATATAAGTATATAGGCATATAAATAAAAATAGACATGTATGTAAACATATAGACATACATTATTTTTTTAAAGGAAATTTGGTTTTATTCCAGTTTTATCTGAATTTTAATGTTAATTTCTGCCTAATCTGCCCCAGAAAACACTATTTATCATCCATATTGTTTACATATTTTACAGTTTATGTTATTGAATGTCCAATGGTTGATTATATTGATGAATTTGATGATTTTTCCTATATTCTTCAGCCATTTCTTGTCATATTATTATTTATTGCCTATTTAAAATATTTGTCCATTCCCAACTTATTACTGCAATGAGAATTACTGCTTCTTTCTAATTTTTTACTGATTTCATTTTATTAATGCAGTTTCAGTTTTCAGAGAGAATTCATTTAAGTAAGATTAGTAGAATTAAAACAATCACTTACTAAAAAAAAGGAAAGGTAATCTAATAAAAATTGTCAAATTATTGTAGTTTATTCTATTCAGAAGCATAATACTTTACATTTGCCAAACTTTACATCTTACAAAGGATTTTCATATCCATTATACTTTACAGAAGAGTGTGTTTCAAGCCAGATCTCATTGCCAAACTATGTCAATAACTAACAATTTATGGAATTTCATTGTGCCTCTGTTTTCTCATTTTCAAAAAGGCAGAGTATATTTATGTTACCTACTCCATAGGATTATTGGAAAGGTCAAATTCAAAAAATCAAAAACTTTCTCTCATGTAGAAAGCACTCAGTAAGTGGTGTTTGGGGTACTGCTGCGTCACTGCCCACAATGGCAGCAGTAGATGACATCGCCCGGGAGCACGGACTGCACGCCAGTCGTGTACTTAAGACAGTCCTTTTACTGCTAATACACAAAACTAAAGCCCGTAGAGTTTAGGTGGCTGCCAGTCTCATAGCTTGTAAGTTTCAGAATGGAGAATACTGGTTTCCTTCGTCTTTGTTCAGTACCCTTTTCGTCCACCACAATTCCGGATAGTGCACCTCCTAGTGAGTATTACCTTTGCAGATAAGCTGCTCATTGGAAACTCACATGATCATAGGTTATTTTAGGCAATTCTGTTGCTACTTAAATATTCAGACCCAGAAAATTGATAATCCTTCATTTTTGTATCAGTGTACTACTTAATTTCTATCCTAACATTTTCAGCAGTTACCTCAGTCTACTATGGCAAATTCTAGTCCAATCTGCGAGGATTCCCATCATTGAGTGATAGCTAGCAATTTGGCGAGTGACAGAATCAAAATGTATTGCATTATTTTTTAAAAAGGCAGAAACCTTGAATATTGTTGCAGAAAAATATGAGCAATATAAAAATATGAATATCCTACAAAATAATAAAGTATATTTGTAAATGAATAAGAATGGGTTAGAAAAAGTACTAGTGAGAATGGGATGTGTAATAATAAACTTGTATATTGATCACATCATAATTTGGGGTTCTACTAAAATATAGATCAAGGCAATGTTACTGGTGAGATGTTTTTTAAATTGTGTAAAATCTATATCAAAGAAGCTGGTGTAGCTGAAGGTGATCATAGCACTTGTAAGATATATTATTGATTACTAGGTGTCATGTCATAGTGAGAAATAGATGACATGGAATGAATTGGGATGTTCTATGATCACAAAACCTTGCTATATAAACTTTTAAAAATAAACTAGGTATTTTGGGAATAAAATAATAGGCCTTTAGTATACACTAATTATTTTAAGGTAAACATATATTGAAATTCCCATCATTGCCCTTTGAAGTGATTATAGTTGGGAAAGCTAAAGGAAAAACACAAACAAAAAAAACCCTAAGAGTCAGTGTAGCATTGTCACCAGGAATACAGATACTGGGGCCTACAGTTAGGTTTGAATCGGGCTATTTGTCTTACTAATTATACCAGAAAGGAAATATGGCTAATGAAGACCTAAAACAAAACTTCTGTCCCCATATCTATTCATGGTGTGGGCTAAAAAGCATTTCTCAGAACCCATAAAAATAAATATTTCACACAGTCCCTGTACCTAAAGGTAGAGCAAAATGTGATAATGATAATCCAGGGAGAACTTGCAGGAGGGCAGAGGTCTCCTTTCCTGCTCAACTGTCTGCCAAAAGATGTCTCATAACTGCTATAGGCCACATGTTTTGTGTCTACTTTTCTTATCTCAATAAAGATATTTATTGTAGTTATATTATTCCTGTTCCTCCTATATCGGTTGAATATATAAGGAGGAAGCAAACTCTTGCTTTTATTTCATACATTTCTAGATCAAGGGTGAACAATCTGGGTCTGATGAAGAGATAATCACGCATCACTCAGAGTTCCTGAGCTTTTAAATTTTATGCCATAATGTTTTTACTGAACTGGGCTTTTAAGTTGTTTCCTTTGGCGTGTCTATATTTTGGCTAAGTGATGAACTGAGTATTTAATGATAAAGTATACATTGTCATTGGAATTAGTACATTCATCATATATTTTCAACTCTGCTTTCTGGGTATATGAATGCACCCCTATTTGGGTGGTACCCAAAATATGGTATGTTTGCTAAGATATGGATATTACTTGGCCAGAACATTTAATTGCTGGTTTGGGGACCTTTAGAGATCTTCTCTGGCACAACAACCAGCAACATTCAAGATGGGGGCTTCATCACCCTAAAGGGATGCAATTATATCATTGAATAATGAAAGCAGACTCTTTTCAACCTGAGACAGATATAAATTGTGTGCAAAAGAAAAGTCTTTGTTGATTTAAGCCACTCGTTGAGATTCTGATTTTCCTTTTCTCCACATCATAACCTAGCATGTTTTGACAGATACATGCAAGATGATAGGTAGATTTAGATATGTGTATATTCATGTATATATCTAGTTTGATATAAATCTATCTATATTCCTATCTATATTTATTCTATCTGTATATATATATGGAGAGAGAGAGAGAGAGAGAGAGAGAGAGAGAGAGAGAGAGAGAGAGAGAAATGGTTGTATATAAGATGGACAAATTCTAATATATAGTCATGAGAAAATTGTTATTTTGCTATACATGCAACTGTACCTTGCCAGTTTAAAATTAATATTCATGTAATTATCTTTCACTCCTAGATTATACATATCAAGTTAAACAGGCAAACATCCAAGCTATTAGGCAAAAATTAGATATGAGTGGATAGAGGGAGAAGAGGCCAGTAAAGCCCACTAAAAGGGAATCAAAGAATTAACCAGATAAAACCAGAGAGCCAGAAAGGACTCACAGAGTTAATGAGTTAATTAGTTGAAGTTCAAAAGCCAGGAGTAGCTCAGAATGTCCATATATTCCCCAGATAAGGAAAAGTATCCCAGCACAGGCCATGTCTTCATTGTGTCAATTAGATCATGTCATTGTAAAATCAACTTAGCCTGCAGAAAAGGCCCAGCTTATTCTTTAGCTTAACCTATATGCTGTTTTTTCCTCTTCTTCCAGCCCTTAATCAAGTAACTTTGTAACCAGGGCAGAAGACAGACCTCCCAAGTATAAATAAACCTATGTGAACAAACATACTGAAGTCCCAAACCAACATATTCACCTAAATAACCATATTCTTAAGAAAAAACTTCAAAGGAATTAAGAATCACCTGTATACATCATGCCTTATGCTGACTCTTACTCTAAAAATGGCCTATAAAAGCCCAACCCCAAACCCTTAAGTGTGCCTCCTCTCTGAGGATGCCCTCACTTGCCTTCCTTCGAGTGTGTCACTCTCTCTGTGCTACTCCAGATAAGTAGGGAGGGGCTGCTGAGAGCTCTGATTTGGGCTTGCAAATTCCCATTGCCTGGGTGATGAGGATGGGACCACAGCCATGTGATCATGCTCCTTAGTAGCCTGACTGAAAATCTTCTTTTCTTTGGGAAGTTCTCAGAACTTGATCTCATGCCATCCATGGCTCTGCGGCTCCCCCAACTCTGGGGATGGTAGGGACTCAGTTCTCCTGTCATGCAGATTCAAGGGGGCAGTGGATGCCAGGTGATGCTGGCTTTAGGAGTTGGCAACGGATGTGCCCTATGCCAAGCAGCAGTTCAATGAGCCTTCCTTTCCTCTGTGTTCTTGCTTTATTCAAGTAAACTTGACTTTGTCTGCCTTGCCTCTTGCCCACTCCTGCTTTAGAGTGTATTCAAA
The DNA here is from genome assembly GCF_040802235.1 of Manis javanica. Lineage (NCBI taxonomy): Eukaryota > Metazoa > Chordata > Mammalia > Pholidota > Manidae > Manis > Manis javanica. The sequence continues at coordinate 186,599,065 of NC_133158.1, forward strand.
TACAACTTTCATTCTGCTTCACTACTGTGCCTCTGCCCTTCAATTCTTTGTTGTGGCCAGACAAGAACCAAGGAGGACAAACTCAATGCCCCAACAAAACCTCAATTTATGATGACAGTTAAGCTGACAGACAAGTCACAGAAGGAAACAAGCTATATACAGTTGTCCCAATATAAAATAAAAAATATCTTTCGATATGAGTGACAGATTGCAAAGGCCCATGTGACCCTATGTCATTAATTTCTAGAGTAATAAACAATAAATTTTAAAAAGGTAAAATTATGTGTGTTGAAAAATAGCTGGTAGAGTTGTGTTTCACTTGATGTTTGCAAATTAGAGAATAAGAAATGAGTTGTTATAGCTTTGATATATTTTCTTGTACAGGAAGAGGACTGAAATATTGTTGCTCACAAAATAAAGCTACATTATGATTCACAGTAAAAGATATTGAATCACACAAGCTCAATTTCTTTTATTCTACTTTTTCAAGGTTTTCTTTCTAATTTTAATGAAATTTATGCTATTATCATTTAACCATAACTACACATAAATTTTTCTTTTGCAACTTTCTCATTTAATTGAAAAGTAAAATAATTTTCATAATATTTTATTCATATTTTATTTCGTAAACAATATTCTGAATGTACAAATAGGTCCTATTATCAATTCCAATGTACTGTGGTTCCACACACCAACAAGAAATTTGGGACACCAGTTGGATGCCCTAACATTCAACTCTATTCTGACAGTGTCTCTCCAGAGATAGTATCAGATTCCACAGGTTAAAGGTTCAGTCCTATAAGACTGCTCTTCCCTCCCCACTTAAGACACCAGTCACAAGCCCAGATTATTACCTCTGTGCCTAACCATCTGGCTACAGATTGAAGGTTCCCATGACCTTCTCATTGGACTTCACATGCCAATCACAAGTTCAGGTTATCACCTGTACTTCTTACTGACTGGCCATAAATCATAAGTCCTCATGATCCCTCCATTTTTGCATTGGTTAATTTGCTAGGGTGGCTCAGTGAGCTCAGAAAAACATTTTACTTACTGGATACTGATTTATTATAAATGGATATAACTCAGGCACAGCCAGGCAGAAGAGATGCATAGGACAAGGCATGGGACAAGGATGCAGATCTTCCATGCCCTCACCAGCCATGCCACTCTCAGCACCTCCACATGCTTCCCAACCGAGTTCTCTGAACCCATCCTCTTGGTGTTTTAAGGAGCCTTCCTTACCCATAGGCCAATTCATCAGTGGCCCTGAATGTGGGGCAGGACACTGAAGTCCCAACCCTCTAGTCACATGGTTGGTTCTCCTGGCAACTAGCTGGGGTGTGGGGGGTCAAAAAGTTACTTCATTATCATGACAAGACACCTTAATCACTCTCCACACTTAGGAAATTCCAAGGGTTTCAGAATCTCTGTGTCAGAAACTGGGTCAATGCACATTTCTTATTACAAATCACAATATCACAGTGTATTTATTTCCTTCTCCTTATTTCATGAAATTTCCCACCACATTTCAAATTTGACATACAAATTTTAATTAAGTTCTAAGAAAATTTGGAGTAATGCACAAATGAATATGGAGTAATATGGGGTAATCATGAATAAAAAATTATTTAACTGTTTCCATGTCATGCAATTTGATTTATACTTCTTATTGCTGTAATACTCTTTGTGGCCTAAAACCCTCAAATCTGTTCTACTACACCATGAATATCTAGAATTAGCTTAAACTGATTTTGAAACATTTATAATTATTAATGATGGTTTCTGATGTGCTACCAAATTTATTATACTTTTTGAGAGGTAAAAACATATCCAGTTAAGTACCAAACATTCTCCATACACCTACAACTCAATGAATTATCACAAAGAAAATTCCTGGGAAATAAACCATCACCTAGATCAAGAAATAAAACAGTACATCACCCAGAAGACTCAGATTTGCCTATTCCCTATCATAATCTCCTCATCCCTTGCTGAATATTAATGCTTCTTAGGTCTCTCAAAGTAGAGTTTTGTTATTCCTGGTTTTGTATAAATCAAATCATGTATTAATATTATTTTATATACATTTATTATACACAAGTGTATCATTTGTCTACTTCTTTGACTCACTATTATAATTGTGACACATCCATGTTTATGCATGTAACTATAGTAAATTCATTTTCATTACTATATAATATCAATGGCATGAAATATTGCTTTTGTTTAACAATTCTTTTATTGCAAATGTGGTTTCCAGTTTTATTCATTATCAATTAGAATATTTTGAATATTCTTCTTTATTCTTGGTGTACATGTAAATGCATTTATTTTGGTTATAATCCTAGAGTTGGATTGTTGAATCAAGGGCATGTGCCACTTCATATGTAGTGGATACTGCTAACTTGAATTTCAAAGAGATTGCACCTTTCCATCATCTATTATTTTCAGAATGTTTATTTTTACCCCTTCTGATGGGCATGCAGTGGCATTTCATTGTAATTTTAAATTGAATTTTCCTGATTATAAATGAAGTTAGTCAACATTTTGTATTTTCTTGAAATTGGATATCTTTAATGAAGATCCTTTTAATGAATTTTGTCCAATTTTCTAATGGCATGACTATTTTTCTTGATTTGCAGAGGTTCTGTCAATAATCTGGCCACTGGTTTAATTTGTCTGTTTTTGTTATATCTGTTGTAGATATCTGCTCCAGTTTGTAGCTTGTAGTTTGACTTCTTACACTCTTAACTATGTCTTTTGGTAAGCTAAAGTTCCTAATTTCAATTTAGTCCAATTTTTAATCTCTCCTCTATGAATAATGTGTTTTTCTAAAATACTTTGGCTGGAAGAACATTCTTTACCTCACAATCATGAATATATTCTCCCATATTACATTCTAGAAGCCTTATGATTTTGCTTTCATGCTTAGATGTATATTAATCAAGAATTTGTTTATATATATAGTGAAGTATGGGTCAATTTGATTTTTAAAATATTGATAATGAACTACTATAGACAGTTTTATTTAAAATGCTATCCTGGTGCTTTATCACAAATCAATTTCCACACGTGAGTAGGAAACCCTCCTTGTTCTATGTTCTGTTTTATTGGTTTCTGTGCTATCTTACAATGAGAAAGAACTATTTAATAAATCTTGCTTTTATAAGTCTTGATACACAGTGGTGTATATCCTCCCACATTCTCTGCAGAAATGTCTTAGCTGTATTTGGCCCTCAGTCTTTCCAGTAATATTTTAAAATCAGTTTGTCAAATACAATGAAAAATAAATAATTAAAAGCTATTAGGAGTTTGACTGATTGCATTGCATCTGTAGGTCAGTCATATAAGTATTGATATCTTTACAACATTGGATTTCCAATGTATAATTATGGTCCTTATAACTGTGTATTCAGATATATATAATTCCTGGAAATATTCTGTTTTTCTCAATATACAGAGAGATCTTAAACATTTTTTGTTATATTTATTTCTAAGTATCTGTTTAATGTTATCTTTTAAAATATAATTTACTGAGTGCTTGTCCTGTCAAACTGAATTCCTGACCATTCTAATATATTGGTAGATTTTTCTGAATATTGTACTTACATAGTCACAACACCTGACAATGTTTTTCTATTATTTATCTGACTTATTTATTTTACGTTTTTAAAAGAAATATCTAATACAATCAATAAAATGTTTGATAGTTGTGTTGCTAGTAAACATCTTTGTCTTATTCATGATCTCTGAGAGAAAGCTTTCAAAAATTCACCAAGTATGATGTTTGCTAAAGGATCTTTTTAATAGGAAATCTTTATTATGATTAAAGAAGATTAAGGAAGTTCTTACCTATTTATTAAATGGCTTTCTGCATATATTGAAAAGTTTATGATTTTTATTTGTTTTATTAATGTGATAAATTATGTAGGTACATTTTCAAATACTATAAGGATTTAAAAGTCCATGGGTGAACCCCATTTATGATGTCATATAAATATATCTCCTCTATTTAAAGGGAATTGCTTTCCTCATATTCTGTTTAAGGTTATCACATCTATGTTCATGATGAATTTGGCTTGAATTTTCCTTCCTTGTAATATCCTTGTCAGTGTTTGGTGGCAAGACTATGAGGATTGATAAAAGACATCAGGAGAAATCAATTATTTTTCATTCTTTGGAGTAAGTGTCATAAGATTGATATTAGTTTTTCCTTAAATGTTTGGTGACCTGACCAGAAGTAATTGAGCTTTGAATCTTCTCTGTGAAAATATTCTTAATTAAGATTTATTTTGTTTAAAAGTTATAAGACCATTCATATTTTTTGTGTCTGTTCTTACTAGTTGTGTTTACTATGAATATCAATTTCATTTATACTTGTTAACTTATTCACATAATGTTCCTCACATCTTCAGCTTATCCCTGATGCATTTAGGATATATTGTGACGCCTCCTTTGTCATTACTGATAATAGATATTTGTGTCCTCTCTTTTATGTTCCTGATCAGTTACCCAATTCTTTACTGAGATTTGTTTTTTTAACAGTTATTTAATTGTCTTTATATATTTTCTTATATATATATATTTTTCATTCTTATGCATACATTTATATATTTTCTTATATATTTTTAATTAAGTGACTTCAATTTTTTAAATATATTTTCTCCTTTCTTCTATTTGTTAATTTGATATTGTTATCTCATTGGGAATGATGTTTAGGGCAATAATTTTTAACTTTTTTTTTAATACATCCAATTAAGGCTATCAATTTCTTTTAATCATTGTTTTATTTATAGCTCATAATTTTAGTTGAATTTTATTGAAGTATAACATTCATGCACCAAAAAGTACTGAAAACTCATTAACCTTTACTATACAGATTGATGATTTTTATAAATATATATACTGTGTAAACATAACCCAGTTCAAAATTTACAGTGTTTCTAGAAGTGCTAAATGTTTCTTTGTATCACTTTCTAAGTAAAAGTACTCTATTATTATTATAATCAATAATCTGATTCTATCTCTACCCCTAAATTTTCAGGTGCTGGAACTTTAAGTGAATGGAATACACTCCTTTGGCTTTCTCTCAATATGATATCTATAATACTCATCCATGTTCTTTTATTAATATTTCCTCTATTTTTATTGTTTTGCAATATTTTGTTATATGAATATACCCAAGTCATTAGTCCATTCCCATATTGACTGTAATTTTATTATGAACCAAGTTATGAATATTTCTGCAGGTCTTTTTGGTGCACATACACACTTGTTTCTCTTGTTACTTGTTACATAGAAGTAGGATTTTCTTTACCATAGGTTGAACTTATATTTACATTTGGTAGATGTTACCAGTTTTCCACAGCTGTGTACCAATTTGTGTCCTACTTGAAATGATTGATTGTCATGAGTTATCAATATTTTAAATTTCAGGCATTCTGGTGAGTATGTAATGCATTGCCATGCAATTTTAATGTTGAGTACCTATTTATGTGCTGATTGGTTATATAGATATATCTTTCTTTGTGAAATGGAAGTTCAAGTCCTTTACCTAATTTTTAAATTCAATGGTTTGTCTTTTTCTTATTGGCATATAGGAATTCTTTAAAATATCTGGATATGATTTATTTCTTTGATATATGTAGTTTGAAAATCTCCCTTTGATCTGTATTTCCCCTCTGTATTTCCTCAATTGTCTCTATTGAAATTAATACATTTTTAATATTAATGAAGGCTAATTTATCAACTTTTCCTTCAAATGATTAGCGTTATTTGTGCTTTTAAAAACATGACTATTCTAGTGTCATGAATTTGTTTTACTTTTCCTGTAAAGCTTTATGTATTTTATTTAAAATTTACTTTAGAGTTCATCACAAAGAAATTTTTGTATTAATATGAGGTGGAGATCAAGATTTATTTTCTCTATAGATCGACTCAACAAAATTACTAAACACACTATCCTTTCCCTTTAAAATATATTCCTGAGTTTATTTCTATACTGTTATTCCATTAAATTCTTCTATTTACTTATTCTTACATGAATAACATACTGCTTAGATTATTGTAACTTCATAGTAAATTTTGAATCATAGCTGTATAATACTCCAACTTTGCTGTTCTTTAAGATTATCTTAAGTAACTTAGGTCCTTTGTGTTTTCATATTATTTTTAAAACAAACATCATTTTTTTTGCAAAAAAAGTCTTCTTGTATATATTTATTGAAATTGGAAGCTATATATCAATTTGGGAAGTTGACATCTTTAAAATATTGAGTCATCCAAATTACTAAACATATATAGCTTTCTGTATATTTAGGTCTTTGTCTTATCAATGTTTTGTTATTTTCAGCTAGAGATATTGCACATACTTGAATACATTTATGCTAAGTATTTTATGATTTTTGATATCATGCTATTTTAATTTTTAAAGCTTTTCATTTATTTGTTTAGATATTTGGAATAGTTAGGTATATGTTTATCAAATGGTAAACCTTTCACCTACACATATTTCTATGCCCTCAGATAAACCATTTCCCTACCAGAAAATGGATTATATACTAAATAAAATAGACTAGTAGATATCTATTTAAAGGAAATTTGAAATAATTATGTATTCTGTAAATTTACTATTTGGGCTATAATTGGGATATTGTGGCCATGTATCAAAGTTAAAATCCTTTAACTACTTGAACTCATTTCAGCTTCCAGACCTGTATTATAATGCTTAAAATGTACTTAGAATCTCCCATAAATATATTTCAATAAAGATTATTATTTTTGAAAATCTAAGAGAATGAAATTATATAAAATTCCTTTAAGATGTTTAATTATCCTTAACAGTTTCTTTCTTTCAGAATTTATGCAATTATTTTGAAAGGAGATTTGAGATCAGTCAGTAACAAGAAGCATGTATTCAAAACACTGTAATAGAACATAACTTCATGTCACATTCATGAAAACACAGAGAGACTCCTATTTAAGTATGTCAGTTTTCTTTTTCTAACCTAAAACTAGGCAGACTGCCATTCTTATATATTTTTACATTTTCTGGGTCATGGATGTGTGTGTTGACTTGAATCCTGGGCGGGAGCTGCCCCTTTGGAGCACAGTGGGCATTTTAGCAGTTGCAACATTATCCCCTTGATAAACTTAAGTCTTCAAAGGCAAAAATAAATACCTTCCCTTTTAGAACAGAGCCATCATTTGGTGATACTGTTGTCAGGATTAAAATAAATCTGTCAAAACTGAAGAAATCATACTTGCCACAAACCAAATTGAGGGCCTTATTTGAAATAAGTTGTAAAATAGGTAGTGGGGAGGGCTTTGATCACCCATCAGAAGGTGATACACTTTAAATCACATTTCATTCTTAGACAAAAGTTGGAATGCCATTCTAAGCAACACTAAAACCTTTCTGTTATTTTGATGGAGAGCCTTTTGCAGCTTATAAATCAAATATAAACTTAGTGCACTAAGGCAGGCTGTATCCAATGTGCTGTACAAGAACAAAATGCCATCAATCTTCGGAACCCAGAGTACAGTAAGGTGAATTGCAAGTGCCTCATTCCCTTGCTCAGCTTTTTTATCTCAGATGCCAGGACAGTAAAGTCTATAAAGAAAACCCTATTCAGAGTCTCCTGTTTCTATTCTCTGTCTGTTCTTTATATCTTTTATTCAAAATTCACTAATAATCACCTTGCTGCCTCTACAGCTATATTCTTTATCTCTGCTTCCCAGCTACCAGGTGGGGGACCACCGGCCTGTGGCCAAGGCAGAGCAAACAGAGCTCTCCATCAAGTACCTGAAGTAGGACACAGATACATAACTATACTGACCTAAGTCCCTGTTTGCTGGAGACAGTTCTGGTTTAGGTATATGGTTCAGTGTCCCTTCTCTCATCTCACCACATTTCAGTTTGAAAAGTGCTGTGATTTGAATGAGGGCCTGTATTGTCTCCTTCACCGTAAGCTGCAATATCTACACTTACCTCAGGAATACATAGCATAAGGTCTATAATAATTTCTAAATGAAATATTAAATGTATTCATTAGTTTATTAAATCATTACATGGGTGACCATTTTCATATAAATTTTGAGTAAAGAATTTCAACTGCATCTCTTTCAACAGTTTTCCTTGTGTTCTACTGAAGATTTTCATTGATATATAAAGTCCTATAAATTTCAGAGGTATTTATTACTATTTATGCTTTAACTATTTTTATTTTTTAATTTAGGCATGCTGAAAAATAGATAAACATAATGAAAAATTTTGGATAGAAAGGAAATTTGAATTTTATTGAAAATCATAGGAAAGGCCATTTATGTTTTAAAATTAATGAAGATTCTTATTTTATATTCAAAAGTTGGTTATTAGTATTATATTTCGAACTTAAACTTATAATCACATAATTAATTATACATATGATATAGTGCTAAACATAATCTAAACTACAGCCAGCTATCTTTATATACATTTTTTTAAGTGAGAACTCACAAAATTAAACATTCTAATTCTAAAAGTTAGATAGTTTACTTACAGGTGTTTAATAAAATTGTTACTGTGACCCTTAGGAAAACTATGATTATGCAAGTTAAAAACATTTTAAATGAAAAACTGAACCATTGACATTCAATGACAATGAATTTAATATATCATTTAAATGTTTCCAAATATTTTTAATATCTTCACGTTTTGTTAAGTAATATATTTTATTTTCCACTACAAAGTTTTTATTGAAGCATAGTTGATATACAGTGTTATGTTAGTTTCAAGTATCCAACACAGTATAAAATCCTCACATTATTAAATCCTCATGTCAGCTAATGCAGGTACTATCTGTCAGCATAGAAGATGCCACAGAATCATTGGCTGTATTCTCCATGCTGCACTTCTGTCCCCAATATTGACTTAGATTGTGATTGAGACTTTGTGCCACTTCGTCCTTCTCACACACTCCAGCCACTCACACTAACCCCTCCCCAGTGGTAACCAGCTGTCACTTCTCTGTGTCTATGAGTCTACTACAGTTTTCTTCATTTTGTTTTGTTCGTTTTTGGAACCCACATAAGAATGAAATCATACAGCATTTGCCTTTCTCTGACTGGCTCATTTCACTCACTGAGCATAATACCCCTTAGATCAATCCTCGTTGTTGCAAACAACTGAATTTCTTTTCATTTATGGCTGAATAATATTCCATTGCATCTATGTACCACATCTTCTTTATTCATTCATCTATTGATGGACATTTTGGTTGCTTTCATATTTTTTCTATTGTAAAAAATGTGGAAATAAACATAAGGGTACATATATCTTTTTAAATCAGAGACTTTGTTTTCTTTGAGTAAATTCTTAGAAGTGGAGTTACTGGATCATATGGTATTTAACCATGGTCTATTTTTAATCTTTTGAGGAACCTCCATACTGCTTTCCACATGGCTACACCAATTGGCATTCCCACCAACAGTGTCCTCCATGTCCTCACCAACACTTGTTATTTCTTGTCTTTTGGATAGTGGCCATTCTAACTGGTATGAGGTGATATCTCACTGTGGTTTTGACTTGCATTCCCTGATGATTAGTGATGTGGAGCATCTTTTCCTGTGCCTGTTGGCCATCTGTATTTCTTTTTTGGAAAAATGTCTGTTCAGGTTCACCGCCCATTTTTTAAATTGGCTTATTTGTTTTTTGACTGTTGAGGAGTATGAGTTCTATATATATTTTGGATGTTAACCCCTTACCAGATGAGTCATTTGCAAATATATTCTCCCATACTGTAGGATACATTTTTGTTCTGCTGAAGGTGTCCTTTACTGTGCAGAAGCTGTTTAGTTTGATGTAGTCCCACTTCATCAATATTTGCTTTTGTTTCCCTTGCCTGGGAAGTTGTGTCCAGAAAATAATTGCACATACTTTTTTTGAAGATATTTTTGCCTGTTTTCTTATAATTTATTTATGGATTCATATCTTATATTTAGGTGTTTAATCCATTTCAAATTTACTTTTGTGTGTGAAGTTAAACAATAAACCAGTTTCATTCTTTTGCATGTGGCTGTCCAGTTTTCCCAACACCATTTATTGGAAAGAAGTTATTTTCCATTGCATATTCATGGCTCCTTTATCATTTATTAATTGGCAATATAAATATAGGTTTATCTCTGGGCTCTCTATTCTTTTCAATTGATTTATGGGTCTGTTGTGCCAGTGTCATACTATTTTGTTTACTGTAGCTTTGTATTATAGCTTGAAGTGAGAGAGCATAATACCTCTAACTTTCTTCTTCTTTCTCAAGATTGCTCTTGCTATTGGCTACTCAGGATCTTTTCTGGTTCTATATGAATTTTAGGATCATTTGCTGTAGTTCATTGAACTGTTGTCTGTTAACATTTTGATAGTGATTGCATTGAATCTGTAAATTGCTTTTGGGCAGGATAGCCATTTTGATAATATTAATTATTTCTATTCATGGGTCTGTGTCTTCTTCAATTTCTTTCATCAGTGTCTTATAACTTTCAGAGTACAGTGTTTCACCTTGGTTGTAATTCCTAGGTATTTAATTCCTTTTGATGTAATTGTAAATGGAATTGTTTTCCTTATTTCTCTTTCTGCTAGTCTGTTGTACCTACATAGGAATGCAGCAGATTTCTGTGTATTGATTTTATACCCTGCAACTTTGCTAAATCCGTTTATTAGTTCTAATAGTTCTTTGATGGAGTCTTTCTGGTTTTCTCTAGTATCATGTCTTGTGCAAATAATGACACTTTTACTTCTTCCTTAGGCATTGGATGCTTTTTATTTATTTTTCTTGTTTGATTGTCATGGCTAGAACTTCCAGTACTTCTAGTACAGAGTGAAAATGGGGAGTGTGGGCATCCTTGACTTGATCTTAAAAGAAAAGCTTTCAGCTTTTTGCCATTGAGTATGATGTTAGCTGTAGGTTTATTGTATATGGACTTTATTATGTTGAGATATACTCCATCCATACCCATTTTGTTGAGAGTTTTATCATGAATGAACTTTGAATTTTGTCAGATGTTTTCTTGGCATTGTTGAGATGGCTGTATGGTTTTTATCCTTTTTGTTAATGTGGTTTATCACACTGATTGATTCATGACTGTTGTACCATTTTTGCATCCCTGGATTAAAACCCACCTGGTTGTGATGGATGATCCTTTTGATGTATTTTTGGATTGGGTTTGCCAATATTTTGCTGAAGATTTTTACATCCATGTTTATCAGGGATATTGGTCTGTAGTTTTCTTTTGTTTGCAGTATCTTCACCTGGTTTTGGTGTCAGAGTGATGCTGGCCTCATAGAATGAGTTTAGAAGAATTTCCTCCTCTTCTGTTTTTTGGAATACCTTAAGGAAGATGAGTATTATCTCTTTAACTGTTTGATAGAATTTATCTGTGAAGCCTATAAAATTGTGTTTTGATTACTGATATTCATTGTCAAAATCTGAGAAGACAGGAGGATCAGAAGGCAGGAGACTCTGATGGGACTGTTTACTTCATGACAGTCCAGAGAGCTGGTGGACTTGCCAAGCAGAGACATGAACTGGACCAAATCTTGTTCTTAATTCAGTCATACTGAAGCCAACAGAAATTGTTTGTAACTGAAGTCAACATTAAATTCAGAGTATGTTGATGCTCTTTCTCCATTACTGTTGATCAAGCTATAGTCTTTGTAAGTACAAGGGAGCATTGTCACATGCTTCATACATATTAAACTAAAGTAACCAAAACTGTTCTGATGGAAGAGTTAAGGTCATAAGAAATACTTAATCCTGAATATATAAAATATTCCAATTCCCAAAGCAAATTTTCCCAAGGTTAAAAGAAAAAAGAATTGTACTGCTCATTTTTCTACCTGTATCTATAGATACACATTGTGTGTGTATGTGGATGCCCGCATACACGCATATTCAGCTTTTACTTATTTTACTACATATGATATTACTTTTCATGAATCTTAGTTATTTCTCTTTTATTCCCATCCTTACCTACTAGTACATTTCTGCTTACATTTTTGGCTGCAATATCCTCAGCTTTAGGTTTTTAGTTCTTATGGTACCTCGGAAGCCTTTCTCCACAATTTTTTCTTACTCTTGTATCTCTCCCAGAAATATTCTGCTCTTCCATGTTATTCAGTTTTTTGATGGAGAGCAGTAGGGAAGGAGTTGTGTTTTCTGAGTAAGCCACAGCTTTCAGCAGGCATGATGCCCGAAGTCTCAGGGAGAGTGGCACCCTGAGTGCCCCCACCCCTCCCAGGATGTATTTTTGGAGACTGCACATTCCTCATCCTAGGACAATATTTTATACTTTAATACCGTTACCCAGCTGCAATTATTTTTCTCCAGACCCTGAGGACCACAGTGTTTGTTGACTTTGTCCCAAAAAGATTAAAGTTTTGCTCCATCAAATAGATTGCCAAGAACCAGTTCACGCTCACTTTCCTGACTTTCCCCAATTGCTCCCCTCCCCCAGGTCTAAACCACAAAGAACACTTTCCTTAAGAAATGAGCATTTGTGTTTAAGAATTGTAGGAATTAACTTTGTCTTTGTGATAATTTATCCACATTAGAAACACAGTTTAAAATTGAACTGTAGGCATCATTTAATTATCCATCAAAAATAGTAATCAAATAAAGAATAGGCTAACATTAGTGCTGCATATCAAATCAAAAAATATTACTTAAATGAAAGGCAATGGCTTTATTTCCCCAAACTACTATATTAAGTAAAATGTGTTAAGTATGAGGTGACAAATGAGAAACAAGGAGACCACGAAATCTCTGAAATAAAAGGGTTATTAAGCCTTTTCCAGAGGCCAGTCAGAAAAAGGACTGAGTCCTGGGACAGGCAGTTTCTACTGCACCAGCAGCAAGGCCAGTTAACAGAAACAACCTGTCTGCCAGACTCAGGAAACGGCAAATTTATGAGGGGTTTAAGGAAAGAAATTTCTTTAAATTCACGCTGACTACAGATAAGGAAGGTGGTTTAATGCAAAGTCGGAAAGGTCTGGAGATAGGTGGTTAGTCCTCAGGGAAGGCTTGTGGATTGGTTGTTGCTGGTGGTCAGACACTGGTCACACACAAAAGGGGTACGATGGTTCTGGGGGCATTCTAGATGATTACTGAAATAACTTCATCTGGAACATGGAGTTTTGGATTAGCTACAGTCCGTGGCTATTGATTGTTGACATTCCCTTGCTTCTCTTTCCCACTCTCTACCCCGTATGTCACCTAACTTTAGGACATCTCAGAATTTTTCCTTATCAGAATTATAGGCTAAAATAGGTTATATGTTTTGATAATTTAACTACATGAAAAAAAGTAAAAGTCTGATAACCATACTATGGCTTCTGTCCTTTAATGAAAACTAAAAATAAATAAATTATTAATATTTTTCTGTAGGTACTATACCCTTATTATGTTGTGCATTGCAAATAAATCTTGTCATTGGTCTTTTTAAACTCTCATCTTGAGAGAATGAAGAAGAATGTCTTTAAAAATCATTTATTTGCTCAACACATGCTGAGCAAATCTTTAGTGAAAAACAGCTTTAAGTCACATACTTTGTAGATAGAGGAATTTAAATAAGTGAACAAAAACAAAAGGCAAAATCTCCACTATACCTTATTATATTCTAGAAGGATGAGAGAGAAGCAAATAACTAAATGTAGAATATGAAATATGATGGAGATATTGATAAGTACTATGACAGATATTGATACATACTCTGAAGACATATGAAGTTGAGCAAGAAAAAAAGTGCTGAGTGGGAAGGAGTTCTATTTTAGATGTAGGGATGATGATGAACTGGCATTTGAAAACATGAGAATGAAATGATAGAATAGACTGGGGATCTGGGGGAGGAATGACAGGACAAAGGATCCAAATTTCCTTAGCAGAAAGGTGAAGATGGCCCGAATAGTGAGCAAGGAAGAAAATAAAATAAAATATTAATGTAATCTTTATAACAACCCTAAACAGTAAAATTATTACTTATTTACAGATGAGAAAACAGACACATTTATAACTCACCCAAGATCATGCATCATGTAAATGCCTGAAACTATATTCAAGTCCGGACAGTCTGACTCTGCGTTCTTTAAGATTATCCACAAAACTATGGACTGCTTAAACCCTATAAGTCTTTTCTTTTTCTTTCACCATTCATTACTGCTTTTATCAGATCCTTGTTTTCCTAGAGCCTTCAGTACCAAGCTCATTACTCTGATATCCTTGAAATAAAGTTCATACTTTCTGCTTCAATGTCTCCCTCCCTTCCAGGTGCACAGACAGACTGAGGTCCTGGTGCCTCTTTCACTAAGCTGGCATTGGTTTTCTCAGTTGAAACTGTTATTTCTGACCATTTTATTTTAATTTTAAAAAATCACCTTGAATTATTTTTTCAGTTTATTTACTGAATACTTCTCTTGATTCTATTTATTTTAATAAAAAAATGAGAGTTTTTCAAATATATATATCAGTAATCTTGTTTTGCCAAATAAGAAAAAATCTTGGGAGTGAATTTTAATTTTTTTTGCATATACTGATATCAAGGTTTTTTTTTTCACAGTCTTTCCCTGGATTTTTTTTATTATTATTATGATATAATTGATACACAATATTATGCTCAGGTTTCACATGAGCAACATTGTGATTACTAAATTCCCACCTATTACCAAGTCCCCACCACATACCCCATTACAGTCACTGTCCATCAGCATAGTCAGATGCTATACAGCTATTACTCATCTTCTCCGTGCTGTACTTCCTTCCCTGTGCCCCCACTACATTAAGTGCGCTAATCATAATACTCCTTAATCCCCTTATCTCTCCCCAAGCACTTTCCTTTAGTAAGAGTTCCATTCTTGGGTTCTGTGAGTCTGCTGCTGTTTTGTTCCCTCAGATTTTCCTTTGTTGTTATACTCCACAGATGAGTGAAATAATTTGGTACTTGTTTTTCTCCACCTGGCTTATTTCACTGAGCATAATACCCTCTTGATCCATCCATGTTGTTGCAAATGGAAGGATTTGTTTTCTTTTTATGGCTGAATAATATTTTGGAAGTTAATTTTTTAAAGTTACATACATATATGACTTCAAGTTCTTTAGCATTTTGGGAAAAAAGGAAAAATATAAGCATTTATATAGCTCATTCTTCCTCAGATTAAAAAATTTAAAATGTAAAAGATACATTTGGATGGTGTACTTCATCTAGGATGTATGTTTCATGGGCAATGAATGGAAAGTGTCATATAGGGGGAAGAAATTCTGAAATGCTCTAGGATCATGAAAACATATTGATAAGATACTATAAAGCAACATTTGAAGGATCATAAAGGAAAAGTGAAACTTTTCAATTTGGTTCAGGCTGAAAATCCTTCCTGGTGAAACTTGGTATAAAAGAAAGAATGTTTGGTATAGAAAAATCACTAAACGATGCTTTGCCATACTTGATGCTAGTGATAATAAGGCTCTCACAAGCAGTGGACAAAAAGATAAAGAAAAGAGTTTTTGAAAACTCAGGAACTGCTACAATCTACATATTTCAGTTGGATTTTAATTTGGACTCTGAGGAAAAGTGAGCAGCAAAAGGTGATGTTATGTTTCCTTCTCAACTGATGGGAGCATGAAAAAAATTATATATCTCAACTTGACTAATTTTCCAACTTTTCATACACCAAGTGTTAATTTGGAGGTTTGATTCTCTGACTATTCACTCCTGCTAACTACCAGCTACAAATATTACTTCTGTCCATCATATTCTCTCCTCAAAATTAATGTAAAAATCTAATGTGAAGGGAATACATATTTATACTTGCTTATATACATACGTGTATGTGTGTGTGTGTGTGTGTGTGTGTGTGTGTGTGTATGTGTGTAGTACTGGAGGGTGTTTTCATAGCAGTAGTAAGAAAACAAAACAAGATTATGTTTTAACAATGTATTTCTGTTACTTTTTTCCCAACACAATACATATAGTCAGCAGTGTATCAGTTGTCTGTTGCTATGTAACACACCACTGCAAAACTTGGTGGCTTAAAACAGTAATAAATATTTATGTACCTCATGAGTCACTGAGTCACTGTGGAGCTGGCAGGTCTAGGACAGACAGCTTCGGCTATGTATCTGCTGCAGTCATCTGAGGGGTTAGCTGGACGGACTGATGGGGTTTGCTTTATTGAGTTTATATGGACTCTTTCACATGTTTTGGGCCTTTACTGAGATGAATCAGCTGATTGCTTGATTTGGTCTTCCATCTTTCAAGAGACTAATCTCGTCTTTATTCATATGGAGGCTGCAGGAATTGGAGAAAGCACGCAGAGACAGGTTAGACCTCTTGAGAAGCTAGGAAATAATACAGTATCAGTTTGCCTTTCTTTTGGTTAAGGCAAGTCACTGTTCCAGCTCAAGTTCAGGGAGTAAGGAGTTTCCATCTCTTAAAAAAAGACCTGTCTAGTCACTCCACATAGAACATGGACATAAGGAAGCATGAAGGATTGTTGCCACTTTTTCAATCCATCCTAAGTGGCCTTTGCATATTTGTAGAGAAACTATTAGTAATTTTCTTTAGCAACTTTCTGCTCTGAGATTATTTTCCTTAAAAAGTCAAGGGATTTTTGTCAATATCCTTATAATTTAGAAACATTTATTATATGGTATTTCCAGTTGCTTGCATATTTTACTCTTCTTCTACTATCTTTGCAGCATAGTTAACAACTTGTCCCTTGGACTTATCTCCTCTGGATATTCCTAACCTGCAATAAAGGGCATTCATTACTACCCTAATGCAGCAGCTAATTGAATTTCAGTACTAGTCAACTCCAACCAAGGTCATCTTAAGGCCGCTTCAATTTTGACAGGAGTCTATTAACATCAGGAAACAACAAGCAGCTAATAGCTATACTTTAAGTTTCGCTATTTTCATTTTTCTCTCCCTACATCTTAATAAATGGATACACATATCAAACCTTACAGTTGTGAATTAGAATGTCTTCCCTAGTAATGACTTATTGATGCTGAAGTGATTAACCTTTCATTAAAACTTGATATAAAATTCTTCCCTTCATATATCCATGTTTATTACTCAAGCCTCAAAGGAAAATACATCAAACATAAGACAGCTTGGTTTTTTAAAACACTTTTGCAACTCAGAGACTCATAAAATTTTGGATTTTCTAATTTCTTCACTCAGTCTACTTTATAATAAAAGGGAAAAGTTTCCATAAATGAATACACACTCTCTTGAAATATAACCTATCATCCACCTTCAGGATTGATATATGAAACTAAGGTGACATTCTGTAATTTCCATATAACATATAAATAGAGAGGTAGAAGCAATTTGGTAGGATATTTTACATTTTGAATCTATGTAGTGCATGATTTTGGGTATCCAAAACAATTCTGTGACACAAATGTCATATATTGCATAAGGGACCCTGAATGGAAATGTAGTGTCACAATTTCTGTAACTAAGAAAAATTGTGTGTTCCTGTGCTGAGGAGATTTTCAAAGACACTGTCCTATGTATTCCTACAGATCCGCAGCAGTTGTGGGTCTGTGATCAGAGCACAGCCGCCAGCTAACACAGACTGATCATCTTTTGCCTTGTCTTTTGCTTTGACTCCGCTTCTCTTTGATAAAATTCACCTTTCCAGGCCTCTAAAAGACAGAAAATTCCCCAGCTACTATTTCAGCGGGCTGAAGATGTTCAGAGCTGTCTGTGGAGCCTGCAAAGTGCTGCCGCTGTGGCCAGAGCCAGCACAGTGCTGGTGAGATCTGACAGCGGCCCCTGAAATGCTCTTAGGTCAGCGCCAGGCTGCTGTCCATTTGCTTTGCTAAGATGGAGAGAATCTCCCCCCTGTACTGTAATCTGTTACATTAGTAAAAACAAATCCACCTTACGTGTGAATTTCATGTGATATTAGCTCTTTTATAAAATAATGAAAGGGAGAAAGAAAATCACTCTGATCATCCCTACCCTTGTCCCCTCCTCCCTTCCCTACCCAATTCCTTGTTGGAATGAGGCTGGGCCTGCAGCCGTCTGAGCTCAGGTCACTATGCAGTACTCAGGGTCTGATGAGCACTGCTAAAGGAAGAAATGTAGGTGCACGTTTTTCTTTTCTAGGAATTTTCTAGACTGCCAATTGTAAAGCCTAGATGACTCAGGACAAACCAAATGAGCTTTGGAAATACAATAACTTTTTACTCAAGTTTCTTGATAATGAAAATTAAACTTTACAGCAATTATTGAGATAACATTTCATTATTAATCTTTTCCCAGCTTATTAAGATATAATTGACATAAAACACTGTAGAAGTTTAGGGTGTAAGATCTGACATATGTGACACTGGTTTAGTGGCCAGATAAGGAGCGTTGCTCATGTACTTTACTCTGCTGTAGCAAAATGTTTGGTAAATTGCTATCTGTGATAACTTGACAGAAAATCCACATACCTATCAGGTCTATGGCTTTCTGGGAAAGAGTTGAACTAATACAGAACATTCATGTGTATTATTTATTTCTGGTTTCTCTTAACAAAGTATTACAAGAGAAAGATGATCTCAACCAAAATTTGGACCTTTGCTGAGAAAGAATAACATGAAATCAAGAGATTGAAAGACAAGATATTTGTTCCCACCTACATAAAATATTATATCTTTGGCCCAGAACAGGATAACAAAAGCAAACAACAAAAATGGGAGAAATGGAATCACACAGCATATTCTGGTCCGTAGCAGTGATAAAAATCAGCTGGTGGGATTTGAAAGTGTTCTTGACCTGACAGTACAGCAAGTCCTTAGAGTGTATTTGTTTTCCATTCATGCTGTAACACTTTTCTAAAAATGTAGTGGGTTGAAACAATAAAACTTATTCTTTTATAGTTTTGGGTAGTTTATCAAACATTAATAATAATACTGGGGACTGAGTATACCACTGTTCCTCATGCCACTCTCAAAGGCCTCATACCAAGAGCTCTCACTTAAAATGAGTTCCAATCCTGCAACAAAGGTCATAGTAAATAAAGGTATTACCTTCTAACTCAGTTATTTCAGATAGTTTTATTGTGACTACTAACAAATAAAAGGAAAATCATAGAGTTAAGGCCATTAATAAGGCAGGCTTAAGAACTTTGTCCAAAAAAAAGAATATTGTGCTTGGTTACTCATTCATATTACCAGAAGCCTGTTAAATTTTTTAGAGAATTTTATGGCTGATGACCACAAGCCACTCAGGCTCCCAAAATGCATCAGAAATAACAGGCTATGAAGACTACAGATATCCTAAAGGGAAGTTCCCCAACACCAACTATGGACAAAGAAAATGTTAAAAGACATCTGTAAGCAGTCATGGATGACAATGGGGAAAGGGGTTCCTCCTAGAGAACAGAAACAGGGTCTTAGTAAGAGGAGTAGGCTGAATATTTGCAATGATGCCCATATCCTAAAAACTCCAAAACCTGTGAATTAGTTAACTACATGGTAAAAGGGTCTTTACAGATGGATCTCAAGAAGGGGGTTTATTCTATATTATCTGGGTGAGCCCAATGTTCCTTACAAGAGACAGGTAGAAGATCAGTCAGTAGTGGACTATGTGATAGTGGGAGCAAAAAGAAAAAAGGTATTGTGGTGCCACCTAGGAGCCAAGAGTCTGGAAACCTCTAGAAGCCTCTAGAACCTGGGAAAGGCAAGGGAACAATCCTTCTCTAACCCCTATATAAGGAACCAACCTTGCTGACACCATAATCTTAACCCCAAATGCTTCTGACATACAAAACCAAAAGAGAATAAATTCATTTTGTTTTAATCCACTAAATTTGGAAATCTATTAAAATAGCAATTGAAATCTAATACACTAAAGAATTCACTCCGCTGACAGGTCAAGGAGGCTTTTGACCCCTGTTCACTTGGATTTAATCATTGCTGTGGACCAGGAACTGCTGTGTAATTTCAATTCTTTTTGCCAAAATTTGTTGTCCTGTTTTTATTATTCTGTTCTAACTCCATGATTTTATATTTGATTAAGTAGGAGCAAATACCTTCTCTTTCAGTCTGTAGTCTCAAGACAACAAGCAGTTAAAGCTGGTATAAAGGACAAAGCTTCGCACAGGAATCCCTTGCAAAAACAACTCGAGTTGTGTTTGAGGTGTGAGGAGATTATTCCCATGAATTTCTGCATATATAGCAAATTGTGTACAGCCATCTCAAATCTATATTTCCTTTTCCAGGGTACATGAATTCACCTCTGGGGACTAATTATACTCCCCACCCTCCACCCCCAACTTTTCAAGAGTTATGGTCATTTGATTTAATTTTTACCTCTTGAATATGAACAGAAAGCAAATTCTATTTTATTTCATAAAAGAAAACTTCTACCTGTGATGGTTAATACCATGTCAACTTAGAGGGTGATTTTGGATGAGATTAACATTTAAATTGGTACACTTTGAGTAAACACAATGTCCTCTATTAATGTGGTTGGGCCTCATCCAATCAGTTGAAGACATGAATAGACCAAAACCTGGCCCCTGCTTAGTAAGAGAATCTTCTAGACTGCAGACTGCCTCCGGACTTCACATGCACTATTTGCACTCCTGGTTCGTCAGCCTGTTTGCCTCAACTCAGATTTGAACTTGTCAGTCTCCATAATAGCATGAACTAATTCTTTATAATCTTGTTTTTAACCTCCTTTATTTACTTATTAAAATATCACTGATATACAATCTTTTATTTGTTTCAGATATACAACACAGTGCTTCAACAATTGCCCATATTATTAAATCCTCACCCCCTCCTGTGTGGTTTCTATCTGTCAAAATAGAAAGGTGTTACAGAATCATTGGCTATGTTGTCCATGCTGTACTACCATCTCAGTAATCAGTTTATATTATGATTGAGAATTTTTGTGCCTCTTTATCCCGTTCACCTTCCTCACCCACCCACCCCAACCCCTCCCCCATTGTAACCACTGGTTACTTCTCAGTGTCTGTAAGTCTACTGCTGTTCTGTCCCATTTTGCTTTGTATTCCACAAATAAGTGAAATCATATGGTATTTGTCTTTCTCCACCTTGATTATTTCACTGAGTTTAATACCTTTTAGTTCCATCCATGTTGTTGCAAATGGCAGGATTTCTTTTTTACAGCTGAATAATATTTCACTGGGTATATGTGCCACATCTTCTTTATACATTAATCAACTGATGGACACAGGGTGCTTCCATGCTTTGGCTATTGAAAATAATGCAGTGATAAACATAAGAGGGCATAAATCTTTCCAAATCAGGGATTTTGTATTCTTTGGGTTAATTCTTAGAAGTAGTTACTGGGTCAAATGATATTTCTTTTTTTAGTTTTTTGAGGAACCTCATGCTGTTTTCCACATGGCTGCACCTATTTACATTCCCACCAACAGTGTAGGAGACTTCCCATTTCTCTACATCCTCAACAACACTTGTTATTTCTTGTCTTTTGGATAGTGGCTATTCTGACTGGTGTGAGGTGAAATCTCATTATGGTTTTAATTTGCATTTCCCTGATGATTAGTGATGTGGAGCACCTTTTCATGTGCCTGTTGGCCATCTGTATTTCTTCTTTTGGAAAAATTTCTGTTCAGATCCTCCATCCATTTTTTAATTGGGTTATTTGTTTATTTGGTATTGAGACATATGAGATCTTTATATATTTTGGATATTAAGCCCTTATCAGATAAATCACTTATGAATATATTCTCCCATACTGCAGAATGTCTTTTTTTTTCTGCCAATGGTATCCTTTGCTATATAGAAATTTTTAGTGTGATACAGTCCCACTTGCTTATTTTTTATTTTGTTTCCCTTACCTGAAGAGATGTATCCAGCAAAAAATTGTTCATACTTATGTTTGATATATCTCTTTCTATAAATCTCTAGCCTATTGGCTGTTGCTCTGGACAGCTCTAATACATGGCCTTGAACTTTCTTTCCTCTTTCTTCAAGCTGTAACACAGCCATTTCCATAATCCAGTTAGCATAGAACATGAAGGTGAGGATAAAGCTTTAGGGTTGGAGGGAACTTGGAATAGCAGAACAGTCCAGTAATATGTATTGTTCTCTGCAGAACTCTTTCAGAATAGAGCAACAACTTATTTCTTTTTCTTGTTATTTGCATTTGTGATTAAAATATAGCACTGCCTTCTTTATTTTATCTCCCTATTGCTTAGACTTTGTCTACAAATAATTATGCCTTCATGAGTGATATTTTTCTTTGAATATCAATATATGAATGTTCTATTTTGTTCACTCAAAAGAAAAAAAGACTAGCTGAAATTATTTGCAGGTCACAGATTTGTTTTCCTTAAGAATAAAATTCCATGAAGTAGAAAAGCCAGCTATATATGTACACAGTCCTTCCATATCTCAATGGAGTAGAAAGTTGGCTGGCAGCAGGGTCTAAGACTAGTCACTCTTTCAAGTGAATATAGATTTATTGGTTTAATAATTGTCATTCTTTATTTGTATCAACAACTTTGGATTTGGTGGGTAGTCTTTGCAAATGTTAGTGGTATTTTGACTTTTTTCCCTGGTGTCTTTACAGGTATTTTATGGAAATTTGAGGCCTATTTTAAATGGAAATCTAAACCATGAATATAGGATCCCAAAAAATCTACAAAGCTTATTTACTCTTTTTAGGCTACAGGGACCATTTTTTGACTAAAACATACTATATTTTAAAATATTCTGTGATGAGCAGAGTGCTCATAGAGAGCTGAGGTGGTATGCTGAAAGGGTATTTAATTTAAATGTACATGAAAGAGATGTAGAAAGATCTAACAACACAGCCATTAACTCTCAGTGTCTCCACTGAATGACCTATTGTACTTTGCACTAAATGCTGTAAGAAGTGTTAGACATTTTATCAATGAATGCACAGAATTAAATTTATTTTTTTATTTAGTCATTTTTGTAAGATACCTCAGAGTCTGTTTAGAATAAATAAAGGTAAAAATTATTATATTAATTAGTGATTGACATAATCTTCATTTTAACTTAGGACTTGCCACACTGCAGACAAAAATAGAAATTTGGTGCAAAAACTTATTTTCCAGTTTAACTTTAAGTAAACATTTGGAGTTTGAGATTAAATATAGGAAATTTGTTAATAATTATTTTTCCTTATGTTATATGAAATATAGTCAACATCATATAGTAAAAGGAACACATTTAGCCATGTTATGAATGTTAATTAAGCATTTTACATAATCCAAGATGTTCAAATGCAAACCTATGACTGCTATAAATATGTAAAATTTTTCTACACAGAAGTATTCCTTAAATGGAAATACTGATAACCACTGTATCAAAAACATGTCATATATTTTTAAATTCTGATTTATTTTAAATTCTTACCATTATCAATCATGATAACAATTTTGAAACAATGTATTTTGAAATCACAGTCAGATTTTAAAGTATAACAATCATATTACTTATTTTTTGCAGAAAAATAGATTGGCCTTTAAAGGAAGTTCAGTGATATTTATAATTTAAATGCATTCTTATATCACCTTGTAAGTATGATATAACATATCATAGAAGAGTGTTTTATAATGTTTGTAAGTTTTAATAGGAGTCGTAAAGATACAATGTTGGGTAGGACACCTTAAAATTGCTTCTCACAAATGTTACCAGAGGATTTAGATATACAAATATGTGGTTGCTATGTCTAGAGGGAGTTAAAAAGAAAGATAAACTTAAATCTGAATTCTTTATTCACTTACTTGGACTCTATATACTTTGATGTAAAAATCATTCATTTTTTGATGCAAAAAGAAGAATTACAGTTGGTTTGATAATATTTAAAGGAAGAAACAGATTTTTAACTAAATATTTTAAAAATAATTGAAAATTTGCTAGATTTTTGTGATATAATTTGTCCCTTTTAGATTTCTGATACCAGATATAGAATATTTTAAATATTTAATTATTGTAGGTATATTGTGCTTGGTTTTACTTATAGTGGATATGAATCAAACTCTAGCGTCAAATTTGCAAGAAACAGCACTTTCTAGTAACCATGTTTTTAGTAGCCATTTTAAGGCTATAGTTGATGAGTTTTGAGTAAGTGCAGTTATGGTACCACCACCATGAAGATAAAGAACATTTTCATCGCCCTTAAAGTTTCCTTGTGCCCCTTTGTAGCAAGTCCTCCCCTAACTACCTCATCCTCTAGGAACCACTCATTTCATTCCTGTCATTATAGTTGTCCCTTTCCAGAAAATCATATAGTTTTAATGACAGGTTTCTTTCACCTTGCAAAATGTTCATGATATTCATTAATTGTTTTTTATCCATTCAAGGGTTTATGATTTTTGTGATGTTTTCAGGTTATAGTAATTATGGGTAAAGCTACTATAAACATTTGCACTTAGGTCTTTGTGAAGATAATATTTTCACTTCTCTTGGGAAAATCTTAGTAATGAGATTCATGGGCTTTATTGTTGGCACAAATTTAAGTTTATGTGAAATTGCATACTGTTTTCCATACAAAGTGGTTGTATTGTTGTGCATTCCCACCAACAATGTGTGAGTTCCAGCTGTTCTGCATCCTGATTTGTACTTGGTTATCAGTGTTTTAAATGTTACTCATTCTGTTAAATGGTTGGTTATATCACAATGAAATTTAAAAGTGTATTTCCTTTTGAAGAATGAAGGTGTGAAGCATATTTTAATGTTTTTATATGCATTCCATGTATTTTTTTGGGATAAAGTGCCAATCTGTGTCTTTTGCTCATTTTGTTTAGCTTTTCTTTTTATTTTTGTGCAATGAGAATTTTTTTGTAGATTCTGAGCTCAAGTACTTTTTTTTTTTTTTTTGAGAGGGCATCTCTCATATTTATTGATCAAATCGTTGTTAACAACAATAAAATTCAGTATAGGGGGGTCAACGCTCAATGTACAATCATTAATCCATCTCAAGCCTAATTCTCGTCAGTCTCCAATCTTCTGAAGCATAACGAACAAGTTCTTACATGGTGAACGAATTCTTACATAGTGAATAAATTCTTACATGGTGAACAGTACAAGGGCATTCATCACAGAAACTTTCGGTTTTGATCATGCGTTATGACCCTTAAACAATCAGGTCAAATATGAATATTCGTTTGATTTTTGTACTTGATTTATATGTTGATGCCACATTTCTCCCTCTATTATTATTATTATTTTTATTTTTAATAAAATGCTGAAGTGGTAGGTAGATGCAAGATAAAGGTACAAAACATAGTTTAGTGCTGTAAGAGGGCAAATGTAGATGATCAGATGATCAGGTGTGTGCCTATGGACTAAGTATTAATCCAGGCTAGACAAGGGCAGCAAGACATCCACGGATGCAGAAGATTTCTCTCAAAGCAGGGGGGGTGAGGTTCTGAGCCTCACCTCTGTTGATCCCCAAATTCTCACCTGATGGCCCCCCTGCGACTGTACCTGTCTTAGGTTATTCCTCCCTTGAGGAATCTTACCCATCTCTGGCTAACCAGTCATCATCCGGGGCCATACAGGGAAATGTAAAGTTGGTAAGTGAGAGAGAAGCCATATTGTTTGAAAAGGTTAGCTTTTTACTTCTTTGCAGATTTATGCCCTGTGGCTTCTATGCCCAGCACTTGTCTCGAGGTATCTTTACCACTTGGAGGAATTATGATACTCGGTAAATTCGATATGAGGCACGAATTCTATTTAAGGGTTGTAATTAGGAAGGAAGAAGAAAAGCTATAGAGGTAGCATATGGAAGGAACCATGGGAGGATTGATTATTTCTTTGACATATCTTCTTGTAGAGTACCTTAAGTATGTATAGGTTTTAAACTACTAACTAATTTGCACACACATATTAACATAATAGGAATACGGTGACATAAACAAAGAATACCTATAATTACCATCCATCTCCAGTGAAGCCAAGAAAACCATTTAGGCACCCTAGGCATTTGCGAAAATTTATCTATGATATGATGGATATTGTCCAACTGTACTTGAACAATCAGACAAATTAAAGCAACCCATTTCTGGGATCTGTTCACATCCCATATGTTTTTTTAACCGTAGATAGTCTATAGTCATGAGATTTTGGAGTGCTACAACTTGCACCCCTCCCAACTCCTGGTTGAGTTCCAACAGTACAGATCCGGTCAAATTCGTTGTCTCACTGTATGCACATGCCAGCCTAGACATCTTCCTCCTCAATCCTATGGCAAGTCCAGGAGACGGTGGGCTGGATGCAGCCACAACCGCAGCATCGTCCGGATCCCTGTGGAGGCTTTTTGATGATCATCCCCCTGGCACAAGTCCTCCAGAGAGTGCTGATGATGAAAACTCCTCCTCATATCGTATCTTTGTTCATTTTCTGGGTATCCAAGCTAGGCCTTGATCTTCTGCATAGAAACAAACAGACCCTTTGCCCACACTTTGACATGCCCTCTATACCACTGTGCAGAACTCATTGGAGGTCAGCACACAGTAACTGCTTTTTTTTTTTTTTATTAAGAGAAAGGAATATTATCAGAAAAGAGTACCTCCATAGCTGATCATCTGACACCCTTTAAGTGATCAACATTAAGGATATTTAAAGCATGCGTTGATCTTTGATTTACCAATAGTTTTATCCTATCAAGGAGTAATACCCCTTTTCTTTCTTTCTTTCTTTCTTTTTTTTTTTTTTAATTTTTAATCTACACTTACATGAAGAATACTATGTTTACTATGCTCTCCCCTATATCAGGTACCCCCTAACAACCACATTACGGTTACTGTCCATCAGCTTAGCAAAATGTTGTAGAGTCACTACTTGTCCTCTCTGTGTTGTGCAGCCCACCCTCCACTTTCTCCCTCCCCCACCATGCATGCTAATCTTAATACCCCCCTTCATCTTCCTCCCCCCTTATCCCTCCCTGCCCACCCATCCTCCCCAGTTCTTTTCCCTTTGGTACCTGTTAGTCCATTTTTGGGTTCTGTAATTCCGCTCCTCTTTTGTTCCTTCAGTTTTTCCTTTGTTCCTATACTCCTCAGATGACTGAAATCATTTGGTATTTCTCTTTCTCCGCTTGGATTATTTCACTGAGCATAATACTCTCCAGCTCCATCCATGTTGCTGCAAATGGTTGGATTTTTCCACTTCTTATGGCTGAGTAGTATTCCATTGTGTATATGTACCACATCTTCTTTATCCATTCATCTACTGATGGACATTTAGGTTGCTTCCAATTCTTGGCTATTGTAAATAGTGCTGCGATAAACATAGGGGTGCATCTGTCTTTCTCAAACTTGATTGCTGCGTTCTTAGGGTAAATTCCTAGGAGTGGAATTCCTGGGTCAAATGGTAGGTCTGTTTTGAGCATTTTGATGAACCTCCCTACTGCTTTCCACAATGGTTGAACTAATTTACATTCCCACCAGCAGCGTAGGAGGGTTCCCCTTTCTCCACAGCCTCGCCAACATTTGTTGTTGTTTGTATTTTGGATGGCAGCTATCCTTACTGGTGTGAGGTGATACCTCATTGTAGTTTTAATTTGCATTTCTCTGATAATTAGCAATGTGGAGCATCTTTTCATGTTTCCATTGGCCATGTGTATTTCTTTTTTAGAGAACTGTCTGTTCAGTTTCTCTGCCCATTTTTTAATTGAGTTATTTGTTTTTTGTTTGTTGAGGCGTGTGAGCTCTTTATATATTCTGGATGTCAAGCCTTTATCGGATCTGTCATTTTCAAATATATTCTTCCATACTGTAGGGTTCCTTTTTGTTCTATGGATGGTGTCTTTCGCTGTACAGAAGTTTTTCAGCTTAATGTAGTCCCACTTGCTCATTTTTGTTGTTATTTTCCTTGCCCGGGGAGATATGTTCAAGAAGAGGTCACTCATGTTTATGTCTAAGAGGTTTTTGCCTATGTTTTTTTTCCAAGAGTTTAATGGTTTCATGACTTACATTCAGGTCTTTGATCCATTTTAAGTTTACCTTTGTATATGGGGTTAGACAATGGTCCAGTTTCATTCTCCTACATGTAGCTGTCCAGTTTTGCCAGCACCATCTGTTGAGGAGACTGTCATTTTGCTATTGTATGTCCATGGCTCCTTTATCAAATATTAATTGACCATATATGTTTGGTTTAATTTCTGGAGTCTCCAGTCTTTTCCATTGGTCTGTGGCTCTGTTCTTGTGCCAGTACCAAATTGTCTTGATTACTATGGCTTTGTAGTAGAGCTTGATGTTGGGGAGTGAGATCCCCCCTACTTTATTCTTCTTTCTCAGGATTGCTTTGGCTATTCGGGGTCTTTGGTGTTTCCATATGAATTTTTGAATTATTTGTTCCAGTTCATTGAAGAATGTTGCTGGTAATTTGATAGGGATTGCATCAAATCTGTATATTGCTTTGAGCAGGACGGCCATTTTGAAGATATTGATTCTTCCTAGCCATGAGCATGGGATGAGTTTCCATTTATTAGTGTCCCCTTTAATTTCTCTTAAGAGTGTCTTGTAGTTTTCAGAGTATAAGTCTTTCACTTCTTTGGTTAGGTTTATTCCTAGGTATTTCATTCTTTTTGATGCAATGGTGAATGGAATTGTTTTCCTGATTTCTCTTTCTATTGATTCATTGTTAGTGTATAGGAAAGCTACAGATTTCTGTGTGTTAATTTTGTATCCTGCAACTTTGCTGTATTCCAATATCAGTTCTAGTAGTTTTGGAGTGGAGTCTTTAGGGTTTTTTATGTACAGTATCATATCATCTGTAAATAGTGACAGTTTAACTTCTTCTTTACCAATCTGGATTCCTTGTATTTCTTTGTTTTGTCTGATTGCTGTGGCTAGGACCTCCAGTACTATGTTATATAACAGTGGGGAGAGTGGGCATCCCTGTCTGGTTCCCAATCTCAGTGGAAATGCTTTCAGCTTCTCGCTGTTCAGTATAATGCTGGCTGTGGGTTTATCATATATGGCCTTTATTATGTTGAGGTACTTGCCCTCTATTCCCATTTTGCTGAGAACTTTTATCATGCATGGATGTTGAATTTTGTCAAATGTTTTTTCCGCATCTATGGAGATGATCATGTGGTTTTTGTCTTTCTTTTTGTTGATGTGGTGGATGATGTTGATGGATTTTCGAATGTTGTACCATCCTTGCATCCCTGGGATGAACACCACTTGGTCATGGTGTATGATCCTTTTGATATACTGTTGACTTCTGTTTGCTAATATTTTATTGAGTATTTTTGCATCTACATTCATCAGGAATATTGGTAATTTTCTTTTTTGGTGGGGTCTTTGCCTGGTTTTGGTATTAGGGTGATGTTGGCTTCATAGAATGAGTTTGGGAGTATTCCCTCTTCTTCTATTTTGTGGAACACTTTAAGGAGAATGGGTATTATGTCTTCTCTGTGTGTCTGATAAAATTCCGAGGTAAATCCGTCCGGCCCTGGGGTTTTGTTCTTGGGTAGTTTTTTGATTACTGTTTCAATTTCTTTGCTCGTAATTGGTTTGTTTAACTTTTGTGTTTCTTCCTTGGCCAGTCTTGGGAGGTTGTATTTTTCTAGGAAGTTGTCCATTTCTTCTGGGTTTTCCAACTTGTTGGCATAAAGGTTTTCATAGTAGTCTTTAATAATTCTTTGTATTTCTGTGGAGTCTGTCGTGATTTTTCCATTCTCATTTCTGATTATGTTGATCTGTGTTGATTCTCTTTTTCTCTTAATAAGTTGGGCTAGAGGCTTATCTATTTTGTTTATTTTCTCGAAGAACCAGCTCTTGGTTTCATTGATTTTTTCTATTGTTTTATTCTTCTCAATTTTGTTTATTTCTTCTCTGATCTTTATTATGTCCCTCCTTCTGCTGACTTTAGGCCTCCTTTGTTCTTCTTTTTCCAGTTGTGATAATTGTGATGTTAGACTATTCATTTGGGATTGTTCTTCCTTCTTCAAGTGTGCATGGATTGCTATATACTTTCCTCTTAAGACTACTTTCGCTGTGTCCCACAGAAGTTGGGGCTTAGTGTTGTTGTTATCATTTGTTTCTATATATTCCTTGATCTCTATTTTGATTTGTTCATTGATCCATTGATTATTTAATAGCATGTTGTTAAGCCTCCATGTGTTTGTGAGCCTTTTTGTTTTCTTTGTAGAATTTATTTCTACTTTTATACCTTTGTGGTCTGAAAAATTGGTTGGTAGAATTTCAATATTTTGGAATTTACTGAGGCTCTTTTTGTGAGCTAGTATGTGGTCTATTCTGGAGAATGTTCCATGTGCACTTGAGAAGAATGTATATCCTGTTGCTTTTGGATGTAGAGTTCTATAGATGTCTATTAGGTCCATCTGTTCTAGTGTGTTGTTCAGTGCCTGTGTGTCCTTACTTATTTTCTGCCCGGTGGATCTATCCTTTGGGGTGAGTGGTGTGTTAAAGTCTCCTACAATGAATGCATTGCAGTCTATTTCCCTCTTTAGTTCTGTTAGTATTTGCTTCACACATGCTGGTGCTCCTGTGTTGGGTGCATATATATTTAGAATGGTTATATCCTCTTGTTGGACTGAGCCCTTTATCATTACGTAGTATACTTCTTTATCTCTTGTTACTTTCTGTGTTTTGAAGTCTATTTTGTCTGATATTAGTACTGCAACCCCTGCTTTCTTCTCACTGTTGTTTGCCTGAAATATGTTTTTCCATCCCTTGACTTTTAGTCTATGCTTATCTTTGGGTTTAAGGTGAGTTTCTTGTAAGCAGCATATAGATGGGTCTTGCTTTTTTATCCATTCTATTACTCTATGTCTTTTGATTGGTGCATTAAGTCCATTTACACTTAGGGTGACTATTGAGAGATATGTACTTATTGCCATTGCAGGCTTTAGATTCGTGGTTACCAAAGGTTCAAGGTTAGCTTCTTTAGTATCTTACTGCCTAACTTAGCTTGCTTATTGAGCTGTTATATACACTGTCTGGAGATTCTTTTCTTCTCTCCCTTCTTATTCCTCCTCCTCCCTTCTTCATATGTTGGGTGTTTTGTTCTGTGGTCTTTTTAGGGGTGCTCCCATCTAGAGCAGTCCCTATAGGATGCCCTGTAGAGGTGGTTTGTGGGAAGCAAAATCCCTCAGATTTTGCTTGTCTGGGAATTGTTTAATCCTGCCATCATATTTAAATGATAGTCATGCTGGATACAGTATCCTTGGTTCAAGGCCCTTCTGTTTCATTGCATTAAGTATATCATGCCATTCTCTTCTGGCCTGTAGGGTTTCTGTTGAGAAGTCTGATGTTAGCCTGATGGGTTTTCCTTTATAGGTGACTTTTTTCTCTCTAGCTACCTTTAAAACTTTTTCCTTGTCCTGATCCTTGCCATTTTAATTACTATGTGTCTTGGTGTTGTACTCCTTGGATCCTTTCTGTTGGGGGTTCTGTGTAATTCCATGGTCTGTTCGATTATTTCCTCCCCCAGTTTGGGGAAGTTTTCAGCAATTATTTCTTCAAAGAGACTTTCTGTCCCTTTTCCTCTTTCTTCTTCTTCTGGTATCCCTATAATACGAATATTATTCCTTATGGCTTGGTCACATAGTTCTCTTAGTGTTATTTCATTCCTGGAGATCCTTTTATCTCTCTCTATGTCAGCTTTTATACGTTCCTGGTCTCTGGGTTCTATTCCTTCAATGGCCTCTTGCATCTTATCTATTCTGCTTATAAATCCTTCCAGGGATTGTTTCACTTCTGTGATCTACTTCCTGACATCTGTGATCTCCTTCCGGACTTCATCCCACTGCTCTTGCATTTTTCTCTACATCTCATCCATTGCTCTTGCATTTTTCTCTGCATCTCTGTCAGCATGTTCATGATTTTTATTTTGAATTCTTTTTCAGGAGCTCTGGTTAGGTCTGTCTCCTTCTCAGGTGTTGTCTCTGTGATCTTTGTCTGCCTGTAGTTTTGCCTTTTCATGGTGATAGAGATAGTTTGCAGAGCTGGTACAAGTGACCGCTGGAAGAGCTTCCCTTCTTGTTGGTTTGTGGCCTTCCTCTCCTGGGAGAATAGCGACCTCTAGTGGCTTGTGCTGGGCAGCTGTGTGCAGACAGGGCTTCTGCTTCCTGCCCAGTTGCTATGGGGTTTATCTCAGCTGTTGCTGTGGGCGTGGCCTGAGTGGAGCTCCGTTGGAGGGGGAGTGGCTGGGAGGCTATTTATCTCCATAAGGGGACTCTGTGCTCCCTGTTGCCCTGGGGGTTAGAGTGCCCAGAGATCCCCAGTTTCCCTGCCTCAGGTCTAAGTGTCTTGTCCTGCCCCTTTAAGACTTCCAAAAAGCACTCTCCAAACCAAAACAACAACAGCAATAATGAGAGAGGGAACAGAAAAAAAAAAAAAAAAAAGGAAAAAACACGTGATTTTTTTTTTTTGTCCTCAGGCGCCGGTCCCAGACACCCGCTCACTTGTCCTGCTGCCCTGTCTCCCTAGCACCAGGGTCCCTGTCCCTTCAAGGCTTCCAAAAAGCACCCACCCACCGGTCCCACAGGGAAAAACACACGATAATCTTTGTCCTCAGGCGCCGGTCCCAGGCACCCGCTCACCAGTCCCGCCACCCTGCCTCCCTAGCACTGGGGTCCCTGTCCCTTTAAGGCTTCCAAAAATCACTCGCCAAAAAGAGAAAAAAAAAAGGGGAAAAATGCGTGATTTCCTCCGTCCTCAGGTGCCGGTCTCAGGCACCCGCCCACCGGTCCCGCAGGGAAAGACGCGGGATATTCTTTGTCCTCAGGCGCTGGTCCCAGGCACCCGCTCACCAGTCCCGTCACTCTGCCTCCCTAGCACCGGGGTCCCTGTCCCTTTAAGGCTTCCAAAAAGCGCTCGTCAAAAAGAGAAAAAAAAAGGGGAAAAACACGCGATTTCCTCCGTCCTCAGGTGCCAGTCTCAGGCATCCTCCCAGCGGTCCCACAGGGAAAAACATTGGATATTCTTTGTCCTCAGGCGCCGTTCCCAGGCACCCGCTCACCAGTCCTGTCGCCCTGCCTCCCTAGCACCGGGGTCCCTGTCCCTTTAAGGCTTCAAAAAAGCGCTCGTCAAAAAGAGAAAAAAAAAGGGGAAAAACACGTGATTTCCTCCGTCCTCAGGCGCCGGTCTCAGGCACCCTCCCACCGGTCCTGCAGGGAAAAATGCGGGATATTCTTTGTCCTCAGGCGCCGGTCCCAGGCACCCGCTCACCGGTCCCACCACCCTGCCTCCCTAGCAATGGGAGCCCTGTCCCTTTAAGACTTCCAAAAAGCACTCGCCAAAAAAAAAAACGCTGTGGTTTCTTTCCACCCGCGGGAGCCGGGGGGAGGGGCGCTTGGGTCCCGCCGGGTGTCCCGCCGGGCCGGGGCTTGTATCTTACCCCCTTCTCAATGCGCTGGGTTCTTGCAGGTGTGGATGTGGTCTGGATGTTATCCTGTGTCCTATTGTCTCTATTTTAGGAAGATTTTTCTTTGTTATATTTTCATAGCTCTATGTGTTTTTGGGAGGAGATTTCCACTGCTCTACTCACGCCGCCATCCTGGCTCTGCCTCCTGAGCTCAAGTACTTTTATCAAATATTTATTTTGTTGTTATTTTAATCCTGGTTTGTTCATTAGCATAAAATTTCAAAGAGCAGCTTGTTGTTTTAATTTTTATAAAGACCATTTAATCAATTTTTTTAACTTATGACTTGTGCCTTTTGTAACATATTTAAAAATTGTTTTCCTAAGCCAAAGTTGCTGAATTTTCTATTACATTTTCTTGTAGAAGATTTATATTGTTAGATCTTGCATTTACTTTGTAATCCAATTTGAGGCAAATTTTATTTAGGATGAGAGATAAATTACATTGATATCATTGTAATAAAATCAGTCAATCTGGTTGGGTCTGTTGATTTCTTTAATTCCCTATTAGATTCCAGGATTGTATGTTTGTCATAAGCTAATACCCCATCTTCTCAATTACTGTCATTTCATAGTAAGTCTTAAAATCTAGTAGTGTGAGTTTATTTCTGGGCTCTCTATTTTTCCACTGGTCTATGTGTGTTTTTATGCCAGTATCATACTGTTTTAATCACTGCAACGTCATAGTATAGTTTGAAATCAGGAAGTATGATGCCCTCAGCTTCATTCTTTCTCATTATTGCTTTGACTGTTCAGGGTGTTTGGTGGTTCCATGCAAATTTTAGGATTGTTGTTCTATATCTGTGTAAAATCCCTTGGAATTTCTATAGGGATAGTATGGACATCTTCACAATATTAATCCTCTGATCCATGAACAGGATATCTTTCCATTTGTTTATGTCTTTATATTTCTTCATCAATGTCTTGTAGTTTACATTTAACAGATTATTCACTTCCTTGGTTAAATTTATTCCTACATATTTTCTTGTTTTCACATCATTGTGAATGGGATAGTTTTCTTTACTTTTTCAGATATTTCATTGTTAATGTAAAGAAATGCAATTGGTTTCCATATATGGTTTTTATATCTTGCAATTTCACTGAATTAGTTGATTAGTTCTCACAGTTTCCTGGTTGAGTCTTCAGGATTTTCTGTATAAAATATATCACCTCCAAATAGTGACAATTTTACTCCTAACACATAAAGGCAATTAACATTTAACAAAGGAGCCAATAATACTTGATGGGAAGAGAATAGTTTCTTCAATATATGGTATTGAGAAAACCAGATAACCACATACAGAAAAACAAAATTGACTTCTATGTTACACCACCCACAAAAATTAATTTCAAATGAACTAAAGACAAACAGAAGAACTGGTATCATAAATATCCTTAAAGAAGCTATCAGGAAGAAAATCCTTCACATGGACTTTGACAATGATTTTTTAGATATGACACAAAAGCACAAGAAACAAAAGCAAAAATCACAAGCGGGGCTGTATCAAACTAAAAAGTTTGGCACAACTAAAGAAACAATCAACAAAATGAAAAGGCAACCTTTAGAGTAGTAGAAAATATTTGCAAACCAAATATTGGATAAAGGGTTAATATGTAAAATATATAAAGAACTCATACAATTCAATATTTTAAAATATTATTTTAAAACTGGACAGAGGAATTGAACAGAAATTTTTCCAAAAGAGGACACCAGAAGGTACATAAATGTGCACAACATTACTAATCATCAAGGAAATGCAAATCAAAACCACAGTGAAAATCACCTCACATCTGTCAGAATGGCTTCCATCAAGAAAGAAAGTAAGAGGTAACAAGTGGAAGAATATGAAGAAAAGGGAACCCTGGTGCACTGTTGGTGGGAAAGTGAATTGGTTCAGTCGCTGTGGAAGCAGTATGGAGGTTCTTCAAAAAATTAAAAATAGAACCATATAAGCCAGCAATCCCACTTTTGGGTGTATATCTGGAGGAAATAAAAAGAAAAGAAGATATGGAAAAATATCTGCATTCTCATTTTTATTGTAACATTATCCACAATAACCAATATATGGAAACAATCTAATTATCTATCAATTGATGAATGTGTAAGGAAGATATGAGATGTATGTGTGTATATATATATAGAATATTATTTATCCATGAAAAAGAAGGAAATACTGCCATTTGGAACAAAATGGATGGAACTTGAAGGCATTATGCTAAGTGAGATAGATGAAAAACGAATATTGCATGATACACTTATATGCAGAATATAAAACATTCAAAAATTGTAGAAAGAGAATATAGTGGTGGTTACAAGGGGTTGGGGGGATGAATTGGAAAGATATTGGCCAAAGCTTACAAACTTGTAATTTGAAAATGAGTAAGTTCTAGAAATCTAATGCACATCATAAAAATTATAGTTAACAGTACTATTTTTTATATTGCTGACTAGACCTTATATGTTCTCACCACACAAAAAAAGAATGGATAATTATGTGAAGTTATAGAGGATTTACATAATGCCAAGGTAGTATTGCAATATATTGCAATATATCAATGTCTCAAACCAACACATTACACCTCTTAAACTTAAAGAATATTATGTATCAATTATATCTCAAAAAAATCTTGTGATGTGGGTCTTTCAACTTTTTTTCTTTTTGACTTGGCTATTCCAGGTCTCTTTTTAAAGCCATCACAAATTTAATTGTGAACTTCAATCTTACTCTTCCGGGATGATTTATCCTCTGTACCATGTTTGGGGAATTTGGGAAAGTGTGTGTATAGGTATCTGGTTGTTGTCAGCAAACTTGCCTCTGAGATGCCAATTTTTTTCATTGGTCAATAAGGACATTTTGCTCAAAGGATCATTCTATCCTTGCCTGGATCATACTAAAGAGATTAATTAATTTATTGTCCAAATTCTGACACTTTTTAGGATGAAATGAGCGCTAGTAATACCTATGTCAGGACAATAGGCATAAAATTTGGACTTGTCAAAAGAAATGAGGACTATATTGGGCAAATCAGGGTACAGGATCATGGCAGACAGATGTCCCTCTAAACCTCTAGGTCTCTTTCATAAACAGCCAACTCCAAGGACAGCTGGTCAACATGCCTTTCCATTCTAGGAAAAATATTTGACTTTCTTTTTAATTCTTCTTCTTTCCAGATTAATATTTTGAAATTTTATCCTGCCTCCTCTCTGTATCTTCTCTGCCAAATATTATTAATAAGGGACAACCAAATTCCCATTTCACTCAGAATTACATCACTAATTTTTCACCTTCAATTAATTATGTTTTGATGAAAATATATGTGTGGTCACATCCATTTATTTTACATTAATTATTCTCTAGTTCTTTTCTTTATTTTATTTTTCTTTGATCCTATTGTAGAAGAGTACAAATAATGTGTCTCATATTTCAGCAAGCTTGCAGCATTGATCACATATTAGTTACTTAATAAATGCTCAGTTTTCCCCATGCTAATTAGCACAGGAATAACATCTGTAGAAATTATTTCCTATCACCATGAAAGTCTTTGGATACACATCTGGAGAAAGAGGTTAGCAAATGATCAATTTTATTATTATTATTTGTGTTTATGTGTGGCAAAGACCTTGTTATAGGTAACAATGTTTGAAGAGACATGGACTTTCCCATTTCTTCCACAGTTATAAATTCGCATGTGTGGCTATTATTCAGCATTATTTATAATAATATCAACACCTTGTATAATTCAGATATTAAACAAAATTGCTTCACAGTTATATGAGAGTATAAAGAATGTAATCCTTCTGTAATTAAAACAATAATGTGAATGGGTGTTTTTACTAGCTGTCCCTCTATTGGCCTCATGCATGTTTATCTATTATTTTGTAAACTGGTTCAATTTTCCAATTTTGTTACTTGCTTTTTAAAAAATTATTACTCATTTAGTGCTGGAGAAGCTCTCAAAACTCAGCTGTGAAATATTCTCAGTGGGTCATATTTCCATTCTGTTTTTATTCTCTAACATTTTATTTTGGGGAAAAAAAACAGTAAAGTTTAAAGGATTTTACAGTGAACACCCTCACATCTATTACCTAGAAGCTTCCTTAGTACTTTTCTGTACTTGCTTTCTCATATAGCTGTCGACCCAATCTTCTATTAATAAATATAGTTTATTTGTGTTGTAGTTCAAAGTAAATTGTTAATATACTTCTGGTTACTCCCAAAGTTAGCATAGATAATTTTAAATAGACTTCAACATTTACTTACAATATAAGTTACATTAAATGAAATGTACAAATCTCAATTGTACATTACCTGACTTAACAAGAGCATGTACCTCTGTAAGCTTTAATCCCTGTCATAACATATTTTCTTTAAAAAGATTAGTTAACCCAATAATCCCCAAATGTAACTAATCAAAAACATGAGAGAAAATAAAAAATACCAATATCAGTAGGTAAAGAAGGGAAATCATAAATTCTCCAGACATTAAAAGATAATAAGGGAATACTATGAACACCTTTATTCTAATGCATTAAAAATTTAGATGAAATGGGTACATCCTCAATAAAATATTTATGCAAACTGACACAAATCTAAGTAGAAATTCTGAGTAGCTAAATAGATTGTTAGAAAATTGAAATTGTAGAAAATAAACATCTCCATAAAAAAGCCTTAAGACGAACATGTTTTCCCTAGTGAATTCTATCAAATTTTTAAGGAATGGATACTCTCAACTTTACATAAGCTCAGTTAGAAACTGGACAGAGGACACTTTCCAAATAGTTCCATGAGTCCAATACAACACGGACCCCAAAGCCTGATGAAATTGCAAGGAATAATTTTCAGAGTAACATCCCTCATGAACTTAGATGTAAAAATCCTGGAAAACATATTATTATGTAATATTTCTACAATATATTTCTAATAAATGACCATTGTATCCCAGATATGGTTTATTGGTTAACTAAACCTGTTTAATATGTTACATTAAATGCAACAAAAGGAAACTATTCATATGTTAATCTCAACACATGAAGAAAAACATATTTGAGCATATTCAACATTCTCCCAGGACTAACATCTTCAGAAAATTTAAGATAGAAGCACTACGTCAAACTGGTATGGAGTATTTACATTAAACTTCAACTAATAGTATACATAATGAAAAATATTGTGCTATGCTAAAGCTAGAACAAGACAATGACATTATCGCACATCACTTCTATCTAATACTGCATTAGAATTAAAAGCCTTTGCAATAAGACAAATAATAAAATCAAATTAATAAAGAATATAAAGAAATCATAAAAACTTTCTCTAACTGAATTCAAGATGAATCAGATATCGCCATTGACATTATAGTGGTGTTTTATCATAGGATACAGTAGTATACAAACC
Organism: Manis javanica; assembly: GCF_040802235.1. Taxonomy (NCBI): domain Eukaryota; kingdom Metazoa; phylum Chordata; class Mammalia; order Pholidota; family Manidae; genus Manis; species Manis javanica. The sequence goes on from NC_133158.1 coordinate 186,637,853, forward strand.
TTCTCATTTTTGTTTACCTATATAAAATTTAGTTGGAAAGACGTTTAAAATGTATGTTCCTTCAACTGTTGATACCTGTCAAACTGATTTTAGTCAGGAAATATTTAACCTTACCATTTCATGTTTATAACAACCTGTTAATAATAACACCATATTAATGGTATAACTGCAAAGAACACACAATTCCTAGGGCACAGTTAAATACAAAGAGCAGCAATGGGAAAAAATGTAATAACAAAAATTCAATTAATGACTTTATTGTTAATGGACTTTTCAGAGGAAATATCTTTTATTTTTCAAATCCTTTTTAACTTGAGGAATTAAAACATAAGACTGTGCTAAAGCTTTTCTAATATTTGTAGTTTGACAAAAGACAGGGAAAAAGAAGACATGTACAATGTTTACTCTAATGGGAAAAAATTGGTTAGAGATAAATATGTCAAGGATATAAACAATTTTTGTTTGCCATGTTCACATTAGATCAATGCTAAAACACCTTTTTATTTGTGGGATTCTCACAAATAATGATCTAAAAATAATTTAAATAATAAGGAAATCTCTTTAAAAGATGACTAAAACTCTAGTCCTATTCTTTTTAGACTTTAGAAGACAGTTGTTGAGTGATTTCACAGTTAAGAAGATATTATGGGGGGAACAAATAAGTCAAAAACACAAGAATTGTTAAGATTTTGCAGTTATGACTTAGAATTTTAAAATTTAAAAGTTTAACAATCACGATTCAAGGTTTGTGTATGTGTGTAAGACAATAAATCTGTCATATGGAATAAATAATAGATGAAGAATATTTTATAGTTCTTCCATTAGTAGCATCATAGAATCTTCAGATATCTATTTCCCAAGAGTTTGTTTAAAATATTTGTAAATTAATTTTAATTTTATTTGACTAGGGTATGTAAATCATAAACATTTTATATTTGCCAATCCTCATTTGAACTATCCTTTAAAAAAAACTTAAGCATAAAGATTACAAGTCACATTAAAAATGTCTGCAGTTACTGAAAAGATGAGAAATAATATCACATACAATTTAATTCTCATAAAAATGGCTAGAAGTTGGAGAACAATGCTGTGTTGCTAAATTTGCATGAATATGAAAGTTGAATATTAGTGGTATTGTTATAAATGTGACATACAGTTGACATCATTCTTAGCTACCTATTCTCACAAAGGCAGTTGTTTTATGTTCATATGGGTCTTCAGAAACAGATTTATATTAATCTGAAATTTAAAAATTGCCAAAGTTCTGTAGACCAGAGAAATATGCCTGTGGATCAAAAGATATAGAGAAACTGAAACTATGGACTTGATTATACCTGTATCCAGATGGAAAACAAGAAGAGAAGTGTTTTGATTCTAATGTATGAATGGATACTAAGAGCACCCCATTTGTCTTAGGTGACTGGTGTGAGATTCAGTGTATGAATCTCTTCCACGCAATGATATTTCTTTGATAAATTAAGCCCCTCTCCCATATTAAAAAAGACTACACACTTTTAATGGCACACACAAGCAAAACTAGGTGACAGAGACAAAATATGGATAGAGCCCACCAACCGATATTCAGCAAACTGCATAGCGCCAAGAGAACAAACACAGGAGATGTCTTTTTTTTTTAAATTAGCTATTTAGGCAGGGTAGAAACATCAAAGTTGTTAGACATGAACAGCGAGTCCAGAGAAAATGAAAAAAGTTTCCTCTAATAATGAACCTGAAACCTACTGTACAAAATAAGGAAAATATCACCAAATATGACAGTCATATATATTCAACAATCAGGAGATAAATTCAAATTTGATGAAATACAAGTTACAGAGCCATTTTCATATAAGAATCTATTAGAAACAGTGGGCATAGTTTTGGAAATAAGATAATAGATTTTTGAAATTTTGTGAGAATGTGAAAGCACATTTCAGGAAATTGGAAATAAATGGAGGAAGAGGTGTGAATAGAAGCAAAGCACAGAAGAGGACACTGTTTTCACAGCATTGGTGGTGAGCATATTTATGAGTAGGTCAAGTGGTTCACATTCTTAAAGGCCTAAATTCAAATTTAGCAACACAGCATTGTTCTCCAACTTCAAGCCATTCACAAATTCAATCATTTATATATTTAGTCTATAAAATTGATGTACAATTAACTAGATTCCCACTATGGTAAAATCTACTAGAGAACAAGTCAGACAGAGAAGGATGGTCCTAACTGAAGTTTCCTTATGTGTGGAGAAAGCTCAGCTACTGTCCCATCACAGGTGCCTCTCTCCACTCTTATTCACTAAAGCATCTGAGAGAGAAAAGTATGAACAGGCTCAACTCAGCTTTCCAGTGGTTGACAATGGCTAGTGTGGGCAAGGGGACCAGCTGCAAGGAGCACAAGTGAGCATGTGTGATGATGGATATATTTTACATGATGTTTTTACTGGTGGTTACCTTTTTGCCTTTATTAAATGCATATTTTGTAATACATGTATTTGTTAATGCCTACAACTATTGAAATTCACCTAAGTATACACTTAAAACCAATCAACTTGATTGTCTATAAAATATACTTGAATAAAGCAAATTAAATAAATGTATGATTTCATCATCATCAATTTCTCAAAAACTAAAAACTTTAGCAAGATCGAGTATAGGTTGGCAATGTAGGGAAATTATATTGCTATACATTGTGGGAGTATAAGTTTTTATACCAGCTGCAATACCTAGCAAGTTATGGATAATCTAAAACTCAATTCTAGATATGCATGTATACAAGTAGACTAAAAGTATGTTCACTGTGAAGTTGTTTTTCACACATAAAAAATAAGAAAAGGTGAAGCAAATTTCCTTCAAGAGTTAAGTGGATAAACAAATTTATTCATGGAATTACATTATTTTAAAATTAAGATTAATAGACTGTCTAGCAAATACCAACATGAATGAATCTCTAAAAATAACAATGAATGAAAAAGGCTATTTTTAAATACATTTGGGTCTCAAATATCAACATATAGCATCTATGGACACATAGACATATAGTAAATGTAGAAATATATATATCATAATGTCACTCATTTTCATAAGAGTGTTTGCATGTAACAAGTAAGAGGAGTTGAATGGATTGAGATTTTAGCTGTTATTAGTAATTAACTCATTATAAATAGTTTGATGAAGTAAATGTGATATGATGTTAACATTTGGGGGTGGATATATGTGTTATTTGCTATACTATTTTGTGCAGTTTTCTGAATGCTTCAAATATTTTAATATTATTCAACCTCATATCAAACATAATTTACATAAGTTGTATACTTAAAACCAATATAACATTGTGTAGCAACTACACTTCAATTAAAAAAATCACTTAATAGGTTGATTTCACTGTGGGAAGTGAGGGATTTGCTTACAGGAAGGGTCAGAATCTTAGAGAATAAGCATATATGGAAGAGTAAGTGAAATAAATGCGTAACTAATTTCTGCCCAATATGGAATGGGAAAAAATGGAGGAGTAAAGATTCGAAAGTGTATGAATAGAAGAGGGGAAGGGTTCCAAGATGTTTGAAAGGATAGAAAGGGGAAAAGTCTTAGAAAACTACAATTATTCCCAGAGAGACTTCTTGGATAAGGAAACTCCTAAATGTGTTTTCATCTTACCCATGGTCAATAAAAAGACTCTCGATGTCTCCCCAGACAATTGTTCTGTCCCCCCTTTTCTGGACTAGGAGAACATATACGGGTTCCCCCAAATCAGGTCAGCTGTAAAAAACTGGCGTTCTCATACTATTCACATAATATTAGGAGAAGTGCATATCCACTTGATGTAAGAGGCAAAAAGATATCTATCTGTACCCTGAGGAAAATTTATGGATTTAGAAGGATAAGGGATGTTTTACACAAGATGAAACTTGTTTTGGGGAAGGAAAGCAGAACAACAAAAGATTGAGTCCTTGTAGGAGATAGATATTAAATGTATAAATGATACCTCTGGGGTGGAATTATCCAATTTAGGAGGAAAGGATAAAAAAATTTTGTTTGAAAAATGGATATTTTTATCAAAAATAGAAATTTTAGAATTTACAGGTTTCACTGTGAGGGATACCTGATAAAAAATGTGGTGAAGGTTTTTAGAAAAGCAAATGTCTGGGCCTGAAAGCAGCAAGAGAGAAAAATGAGAGGCCCACAGATATAGACTTACAGAGAAGGCAAAACTGTAAGGAACAGCTAACATTTTAATAACTTAAAAAGCCTCCTTTATAAATATAGAGGAAAATAAATGGGAACTGGAATATAAGTGGCATATCCCACTGCTGAATAAAAATAAAGCAGAGGAATGAATGGCTCTACTGTTATTGAAGTAGCACAAATTGTGTGAGGTCCGGTAAATTGCAAAGGTGAAGTAAGTCAAGGTCTTAAGGAGAGCGCTTGTCCTCAGAACTGTACTCCTGGGCCCGCACCCCACGCATATGAAGAATGCTCTCACCTGGAATATAGCTAAGGCAGATGTGAGCACAAAGAGATAAAAAGCTTTTTCTTGAAGATAGAGTCATAAGTATAAGAAAAAAAAAGCAGAGCATGAATCTCCATGGTCAAGGGTAAAAATTGTTTAGGGATCCTATGGATAGAGAAATTCAGAGACAAAAGGAAATCGAGAGAGTGAAGAATGTATAAATTCTCTGTAGAAAGTTTCCTAATAAAATATAATATTGTTCACAGAGAAGTGGAGCTGGGACACCATACACTGCACAGCTTCTATTTGGCACTGGTTTGTAAGGAACACAAGATAAGCACAAATTAAGGAGTTTTAAATATATAATGTAGTAGATAATCCAGAGATTGGCTACCCTACTGATATTCTCTTTCTCATCTCTATTTCTGTTTCTGCCTCTGTCTCTCTTTTTTAACAGGATCATGATTTGTCTATCTTCTGATGGACATGACATTATTCTAAACCAACCCTATTCTCATTTTGTGGTTAATAGTTTAGGGGCACTGTATCTGTAAGCCATCTCTGGCCCATGAGATGTAAGTAAGATTTACTGAAATGAACTCCTTCTGGAAAATGTTTCCTCAATCTCAGCAAGAATCTTTTGCTCCCCACCCTCTGCCCTTCAGAATTCCCTTAGCTTATGCCATCTCCCTAGTGAAAATAGTTGTAATTCTCCAAACCCAACCAACTGCGACCTCGGATTGGGCAAGAATACTTAGAGCTACTGGGTGCGTGTCATACAGCTCCCCATGTTCTTTTAAAAGATTGATGGATGCTTTACATGTAACATTATATTAATTTCAGGTGAAACATAGTGCACATTTAAAAAACGATCATCACAATAAGTCTGGTTATCTAAAACAATGACAGCAACACCCCCCCCCCCAAAAAAAAACAACCCATGGACACAGGGAAGAAACTGGAGGTTGCTAGAGGCTGGGGGAGGTGGTGGGGAAAATGGGTGAAGGTAGCCAGAAAGTACGATTTCCTATGCTTTTCATATGCTTTCTTCTCACCTTATCTCCAGATCCTTAGGATCAACTCTGGAAATACACTGTATATGCTTGAGAAACTTGTTCTTTCTGTAAAGTTTGCTAGACAGAGGAGAGAAGTCATATAGTTTGAATTTAAGGATGGAACAAAAAGTGGATCTAAAAATTTTTCTAATATAAACTAGGAAGATAGGACAGATAATTGTAAATTCAAGTGTTCCACTTTTTTTCCTGTTTTTAAGATGGTAATTTATCTTTTGGGACACTGTTTCTTTGTTGCTGTGCAAAATAGAAAGAAATGAAAGAGGAAGAGGAAGAAGATTTGAGGTAGTTTATAAAAATGCTTCCAATTCCAAGTATTTGCAGTTAAATATCAAGGTCACGTGAAATAATAATGAAAGAAGATAACTTTGTTTTTTAATCACTCAACTTTATTTATTTTTATTTACTCAAGAGTGTGATCACATTTCCTAAGCCATCACTTAATAAAACATAGAGGGTTCTTGCTAAATTTTGCATGGGATTATCCAGTCTTACTTAATTTACTCTATGCTTTATTTGTTTTTACACTGAGAAATTCTGTTGAAGTTATTTAATATTCTTAAGAAACTACTGCTCATTAGGGATAGTAATCATTCATTCATATTATTTTATTTATTAAATTCTTACATCAATTATATGAATTAGATTCCCATTGTATAAATGAGAAATATGAGGGTATGGTAGTTTAATTAAATAATACATCTAAATTTTTATTTTTTAAGATTGTCCTTACTCAAAACAAATTGTTTAGGAAACCATAGCTCAAACATTATCCATTACAAGATTTATAGATAAACCTTAAATCTTTGCATAAGAGAGCTTCTTTTGAGGGTGGGGAGGACTCCCAAGGTGTGGTGGTAAATGGACGCTTTGGATGGCCATTTTGTACCCCGAATAGTTATATTTTTGTGATCTAGACAGAATTAAAGATTAAGAACCCTAGAGAAATCATCTAATGTTTCTTCTGCCTTCTAAAAAGACTCTAAGCTACCTTAATTTACCACTATCCATAGTGGTAACAGGCACAACTTTTTCAAATTGCTGTTTCAATTTTTAATAATACTTATATTCAAAAAACATTTCTTTGTGGCCAATCCAAATATTTCTCACTTTGCCTTAAATCTCTTCATCCTATTTCACACTCAGAAAACATGAAAAGTAAATCTCTGAACTGTGCCACTTCTTGTGTGGAGCAATAGGGATTTCCTATTAACAGGTTCAAACGTTTCAATTTCTTTAGTTTCTTTTGTAAATCTTATATTCTATATTATTAATCTACTTTATGCCTTCATTTTTTACTTTTAATATCAGAAGCCCAAACAAGAGAAAATTACTCAACAAATATCTAAGTATAATGAATCATTTTAAGATTCCTATAAAAATTTATATAACAAATGTGCTTACTCTCTTTCTTGCTCTCCCACACTTTCTCTTTTCTTGATCCCGGGTATATTCTCTATAAATATTCAGATGTCCATAACAACTGGTTTATTTAGTTACAACTACAATTTTAATTAGTAATAATAGTAGCCATAACTCCTGCTAGATCAATGAGTAATTTATTTGGTATCTCTCATTGTGCCATATGTGTATGTTAGTTACTATATATACATTGTTTGCATTTCCCACAGTAAACTCTGCAAAATGACTGTTATTTGCCTAATATTAGATAGATAGAAACTAAGGTTTGAAGAGGTCCACAAAAATTGCCTATAGTCACACAGTCATTAAGGCAGTTTGGATTTGACTGGATATTTGTGAATATAATTTCCTTAAAGTAATTATGTACACAGAAGGGTAATAAGAATCCTTGCTTCCTTAAGTGATGGATAAGAAATATAATGTGCACTAAGGCTCTCCCTGAGGACAACTGAACACCTGAAAAAATATATTTTTTAAGTTTTCCTAAAAGTGTCAAAAAATTAACAACACAGTGAGAAATTTCTGGACCATGACCTGAGAAAGAAGAAGAAAAGAAAAGCAGGGAGGGAGGGAGGTAGAAAGAGAAGAAAAACATAATCCCAGTAATCAAGGCCCTGTTATTCTGAAGGCGTTTATATTAAGGAAAAAAGAGCTTCAAAATAGATTTGTTTTAGATTAGACAAAGACCATGTGCAAAAAGTGCCGGGATTCTGATTAACCATAGAGTGTGTTGACCTGGGACCCAAAGGTCTTTGCTGTCAGAGTTAAGGTTCGACTGGGCTAAAGCAGCCTGCCGTGCATTATATATAACCTGATTTACATGTTCTTTTAAGGCTTGAGTAGAGAAATAAATCCTGACTGTATATTAATATGATCTGAGATCACACCAAAAACAAGCAGAGCATGTTATTCTTGAAAGAAGAGGTGATCACACTGAAGTTAAGTATCACTAGAAATATTTTTCCAATACAAGGCCCAGTGCAGAGTAAAAAATGACCAGGCACACAACGAAACATAACACGATGATGAAGAATGAGCAGGATCCACCGACGACTGAAATAGCACCACATGGGCTATGGGAATAAACACAAGATACAAATTTAAATTACAATTACTATATTATTAAATAAAGCAGTTAAATTTAAGCACTTCAACAACATCTGGAAACAATTACATTAAAAACATAAAATATTTGAAAAATATGCTAATACATGAATATAGACACAATAATCAAAATTAAGAACTCAATTGATAGGTTGTATAGCCAATTAGACAAAGATGAACAGAATAGTAATGAGCTGGTAGATAGTGCACATGACACTTTCTAAATTCAAGCATAAATAGAAGAAGAAGAAACCAGACTTGTCTTTAAAGCAAGTCTTAAAAATATCAAAGAACTAAAACACCAAATATTTTTGCCATACATATTGTAAGTAGCTGAAAATATTCATATACTATGTGTATCAAGGAAGAATCCTGATAGAAATAGGAAAATATTGTGAATTACAATGTTATTCCTAAGAAGTTAAAAAAAGGGTGCAATGAACACCTTATTTTTGAAGATACTAATACTTTACTATGTAAACCGAACAATGAGATTAGAAGAAAAGACAATTATAGATTCCCATCTATTAGTGATCAGCAAACTTTGTCTGTAAAGGACCATTCCATGTTCTATGATCTCTGTTAAAACATTTCAAGTCTGCTGTATTGTGAAAACAGCCATAGAAAATATAAACCAAAAAGTGAAGCTGTGTTCTAGTAAATTTTATTTACAAAAATAGGAGGCTATGATGGGCTGAATTAGACCTACGTGCTCTAAATGGATCAATCCTGAACTTGAATAAAAGAATAGCCGCCAATTACTGTGGAGGAGATTGTAGAAGCAGTTTATTAGGAATTCAGTTTTGATACATTGAGTAGGAGATGTCCATTTAATGTCTTAATAAAGATACTGAGAATATCCTCAGGTAAAATATACAGTTCAAGAGAGGAGCCTGACTGGGAGTCATTAGTATAAAAATGTGATACAATACTGGGAAGTATATAGTTAAACAGCTCATCTGCTTCCATTTCATTTCCCTTTACCAGGGAGAGTAAAGAAGGCAAATGGCTTGGTCAAATCTCCTTATAAATATGCTAATGAGAGTCTTCTTGATGAATAAACAAATGGTATTTTCTAGCAGTTTACTCCTTACATTTGGAGTGGTTTTAAAAAAGTTGCATCTAATCTAAAACTGCTTACAGTACAGATAGCATCTATGAATTCATGTGAGTGGCTATGGAATATGTTAGGTAAATTATCCAATTATCTGAATATAAAATTATTTAATTTCTTAACTGAAATGACCCTTTCTTTTTGAAGTGATCTCGAGTACACACACCACTCAGAGATCACTTGCATTAATCTGAGCTCAGAACAGGTCCAGAGCAGAATAAAAGGAACTGTGGACCTGTGTTGAAGTCCTGGACCTCTCTCTGCTTCATCTGTGCTTCAAAAGGTCTTAGTAATCTTAGGTACTGGGCAGTATTTCTGACTCATCTAAGTCTGAGTTGACAGTGTGATCCTGTGTATTATTTCTAATCCCATACATAGGATCAGATTAGTACGGGGTGGTTTAGGCAAAGAAGAAAACCAAGAGCTAACATCCCCTTATGGGACTCCCGTAGTAAAATTCTGATTGAAGAGGGAGGACATGCGCAGAGGCAGGGGGAGATGCACAAACGTAGGCTAAGCTGGAAGCCAAATGAAGAGCGTTGTCAAGGAGGAGGGAGTACGGACTGTGTCAAATGTCAGTAGTAAGTATTGCAGTTTAGCATAGCACATAAAGTATATCGTGACCTTGGCAAGAAGCGCAATTTTGAGAGTGCCCTTGGGTAAAATATTAAATGTCAGGGTAAATGCTCAATTGAAGAAGAATGTGAGACACTTATTTGAAGACACAGTGAATTAAAAACAATCACTTCACACAGCGTTTTGCTGCAAAGGCCAAGGACATTAGAGAAAAAGGGTCAAAAGGTTTTAAGGGGAAAATTTTTCAAAAATCTATGTTTCTATGCTGATTGAAATAATCAATTAAAGAGAAAAATTTTAATGATGTAAAAAAGAGAGGGATGATGAAACAATGTCTGAGCAGGGTAGAGAAGAGAGAATCAAGGACACAGACTGAGCAATGGAATAGGTTAATGAAGAGTTCGTTTCTCCAGAAGGACAGAGTTGTTTCATATGCAACCAGTTGCTTATATATGGGCAGATGTGGGGGTATGTGGACATTTTCTTATGTGCCTCGATTTTCCTAGTGAACGCAGAAGCACGGTTATTATATAGACGTAAAGATAGGGTAGGGAATGTTGAGATTTTAGGAGCGAAAATAAGGTATGAGATAATACTATAGGACATTAGAACAAATGGATTATATATAATATGGTTCACTGGCAGCATTGTGAACCCAGTTTAACTTTTTGATCTTACATTTAAATAGCCATGTGCATGCTCTTTAATCATAAACAGCAGCACAGGGTTGCAAGCTAAAAGAAATCAGAGACTGAATTAAACTATGATTGTTATTTTGCCAATAGTATAAAAGAGTGGCCAGGTGCCTGGAATTCAGGGTACTTGTGAGAGAATAGTGCATAAATGACTACTGATGATTTAAAAGTGGCCATGGAACTGAAGAAGGATGAGAGGTGTGGAAAGCACCTCCCCGGGTGAAAGAGCATGAAACGTGGGAAGGTCAGTGATGGAGGCACGGTGGTTGAATTAGGGAGCACAGAGATCCACATGGAGAGCTAACAGGCAGCAGTTAGGAAGTTATACGTGGAACCACAACTCTAAAAAGACATTACGATTTTAGTAATGATGGCACCTCATTGATGATTCTTGTGATAAGTGGAGGAATTTAAGGAAGTTAATTCTAGTGATTGGAAAGATTATCTACACACATGCTGAAATAGACAAGAACTAATTTTGGAACTAGTACTTTGAGCAAAAGTTCAGTTAAGCAAAAATTCCAGGGAATGAACAAATATTGATAGATGTACCACAGATGATAGTAATGAGTTATATAATCTGCTCGTAAGACATTGGATTTTTCAAAATGTGGGGAGAAAAGAGAATGATCTGAAAGGCATAGTTAGGAGGAAAAAGAATCCCTAGATTCAGGTCAAGAGGCCAAAGTGTTGTGGCAGAAAAAAGCTACTACTGTGAGAATATACAGGAATCTTCTATCTCAGGAGACAGCCAAATAACAGGAATATTCAGAGAAAAGACTGAGGGTGTGGAACTACCTGTCAATAATGGGCAATGAATTCCAAATGGATGCAGTGAAAGATTTTATATGGTAGTTCTTGGTAAGAAAGGAGGAGGAAATAAGGGATGCTTACATAAATCAGAAAAAAAAGTATTATTTTGTGGTGATAATGTAGAGCAATACACTTTATTAGACATTGTTATTAAGCATATAAATTGGTACACCTATTTTATAAAACAGCAAGATGCTATTTGGTAACCTAGTAGGTTAGATATATAAATAATACATGTGGTAACAATTATTTTTCCAAGATAAGCCCTAGAAAGATGCACATACATATGTGTAAAGAGACATGTAATATATTCATAATAGAATTGTTTATAATTGCCCCAAACTAGAAAATTGCTATCTGTCTACCAATAGTGGAAGGAATTAGACTTTTGTGAATTATATACAGCAAGTAGAAAGTACAGACATGAGCTGGAAAAAGCAACAATATATATGAAACTGTCAAACATGATATTGAGTGAAAGAAGCCAAATACAAAGCATTATATACTATATCTGATATCTATTTATATACAATTAAATCTTAGAGAAAACTGATCTATGCTCTTCAGGGATGTACTAATTCTTGGTAAAACTATAATGAGAAAAAGAAAGTAATTGTCAAAAATGGGGGAATAATGACTACTTCATGTAGGGAACTCAAGTGTTCTAAGGTGTGACATGTAAGTGGCTTCTAGGGTGCTGACAATAGATAATTTCTCATTTGCTATTCCAAAGATGTTTCTTTCACAATTATTCATTACACTGAAAATTTTGTTTTTTTCTATATGTATACTTTACAATAAAATTAAATAAATAAAATAGGTTTTAAGTGGGTAGATCAATGTTTTCATTTGGTAGTTATTTTTGAGTGCAACCCTGGAAATATTATTTAAAAGCTCTGCTCTTCATTTTATCTTCTGAAAATAGGTAGTTTGGAATTGTAAATCCCTTACCATATCATCTTCTCAGTCTTGTCAACTTGTATATAATTTATAATGCTACTACAGTGATTTACTTCTCATACATTAATTAATTTATTTGTTCATTCATTTAAGAAATGCCTGTTGGAACCTATTGCAAGACATTATGTTAAGCATTGGGTGTAACGCAATACGTAAAACAAATACAGTTTGAAACTAGTAACAAATTTCAAAAGTGTGTATTAACACACAAACAATTCATTAATGGCCTATATCTATCTTGTCTTCATATTAAGTTGTGCTATCATACTAAAATATTTTCATACTCTACTTTTTGCTAGGCTAACACTTAGGTGATTTTGTAGATTTATTCTGCTTCTCAGTGGCCAGCAGAAGAAATATTGAAACAATTGCAGGATCTCAATTCTCTTATGTATACTGAGGCAGAAGTCCTAACACAGGTACCTAAATTACTCTTCTGAGCACATATGAAAATCAACTGTCACTGAGTACATCCAAATGCAAAGCACTCTTCTTTAACCTCTACCAAACAGGAAAACTCAAACAAAATAGTAAAGTAAATTTTATCATTTTCCCCCTCAGTTCATCTTCCAAAGTGGCTGTTCCATTCTGCATTCCCACTAGCAATGAATGTGAAATCCTATTGCTCCGCATTCTTGCCACCTTTTGCACTTCTCAAATTTTCAGATTTTGGGCATTCTACTAGGTATGGAGTGGTAACTCGTTGTCTTAATTTGCATTTCCCTGATGACATGTGATGGACAGCATTTTTCCGCATGCTTATTTGCCATCTGTATATCTTTTGTGAGGTGTCTGTTAAGGTCTCCTGCCCACTTTTTATTAGGGTTGTTTGTTTTCTTATTCTTGAGTTTCAAGACTTCTTTGTAAATTTTGAATAACTTTCCTTTAACAGACAACTTTTGCAAATTTTTTCTCCCAGTCTGTGGCTTGTCCTTTCATTCTCTTGGCATTGTGTTTCACAGAGCAGAAGTTTTTCATTTTTATGAAGTCCAGCAAGATCAAACTTTTTTTCAATAGCAAAATAGCAATGCTGGTATAGATGGCCTTGATTGTCTTTATATATCTTGAGGTCTTATAGGAGACAAAATGTTTAATAAACCTCTTAGACAGCACTTATTTATTTAGCAAATACCAATACTGTATTATTTTTCTCCATTCACTGTTTTCAATGTTTTATCAGGCTAACTCACTCCTTATAAAAACAATGATTGGCTATTATCACACTCCCCATTTCATAGAACTACTGCAGCAGAGAAGGTACTCCAGTGACTTAACTAACCAGATGAAGAACTGGGATTACTATACCCAGGAGAATATCTGACAAGGGGTTAACATCCAAAATATATAAAGAACTCACACGTCTCAACACTCAAAAAGCAAATAACCCAATTAAAAAATGGGCGGAGGATATGAAGAGACAATTCTCCAAAGAAGAAATTCAGATGGCCAACAGACACATGAAAAGTTGCTCCACATAACTAATCATCAGAGGAATCCAAATTAAAACCACAATGAGATATCACCTCACACCAGTGAGGATGGCCAGCATCGAAAAGACTAAGAACAACAAATGTTGGCGAGGATGCGGAGAAAGGGGAACCTTCCTACACTGCTGGTGGGAATGTAAGCTAGATCAACCATTGTGGAAAGCAATATGGAGATTCCTCAAAAAACTAAAAATAGAAATAGCGTATGACCCGGGGATCCCACTCCTTGGAATTTACCCAAAGAATACAAGTTATCAAATTCAAAAAGACATATGCACTCCTGTGTTTATTGCAACACTATTTATAATAGTCGAGATATGGAAGTAACCTAAGTGTCCATCAGTATATGAATGGATAAAGAATAGGTGGTACATATACACAATAGAATACTATTCAGTCATAAGAAACAATCAAATCCTACCATTTGCAACAACGTGGATGGAGCTAGAGGGTATTGTGCTCAGTGAAATAAACCAGGTGGAGAAAGACAAGTACCAAATGATTTCACTCATCTGTGGAGTATAACAACAAAGCAAAAACGGAAGGAAAAAAACAGCAGCAGACTCATAGAACCCAAGAATGAACTAACAGGACTGGGGAGGGTGGGTGAGATTAAGAGCATTATGATTAGCACACATAATATAGGATGGCATAATAATATAATCTTCTGTATTTCCTAGAAGCCAATTTAGGAACATAACTATCAATTTATTTATAGCACAGAGAAGACAAGTAGTGACTCTATAGCATCTTACTATGCTGATGGACAGTGACTGTAATGGGGTATGTGGTGGGGACTTGATAATGGGGAATTCTAGTAACCACAATGTTGCTCATATGACTGTATATCAATGATATCTTAAATCAAAAAATAATAAATAAATAAACAATAAATAAATAAATAAAATACAATTCCAAGTGAATTTTTACATTTAATCTTTAGTCTACTATGACTTTCCCAGAGACTAAATTATTTTTGACCTTAGATAAGCAAGTTTTAGTAAAAGAACCTAAAATGGAGACAGGTAGTGTATGTATGATATTTATTTTTCTGAGCTAGAATTGTAAATTCAATTTACCTCATGATCCATCTAGTTTATTTGTCAATTTATAACAATATTGTGAAAAACTAAAATTTAACATCTATATTGGATAACATGAATAAGAATTGCTGATTACTGATGGAAAAAAAGTGCAACCATATCTATTTGCATCATTATGTAAATATTTTGTTTTTAATTTCCATCTGAGTCATCAAGATCGTTATCAATCCTTCTATACTTTTGACAGCTCATTTAATCAGTTTATTTTCCTATTTTCCACAAAACCATTTCAAATTTGCTTCATTTTTATAAAACTGTAAGAAAGCCTCTTGTTTTGTACATCTTATCTTTTATTCTACACCTAAGATAATAAGGAAATGGTATAATCTGTGTAGAGTGAGTGTTACTGTTTAGCCACTTTATGATCAGTATCTTTTGAAATAATCTATCCTCATATAAACATATAATATTGAAGAACCTTATGTACTCACTTCCCTTTTCCATTTGGAGTACGGAGTTTTCTAAAAGTATTCTATTAGATGTGTTTTAATATTCCCACCAAACAAAATCCTCTATGTAACATCAAATTGCTGGGAACTTTATGTTTCAGAAATTCCTTAAGAAAAAAATGACTGCCATTTTCTTGTGATTTCTTTACTCATTCATAATGTATGCCAGCCATTTCCATAAACTCTTCCTAAGGAGCTCAACTGGGGTGATGACTTTCCACTATTCTCCCATGTTGAAAACATGTGCCAAGTATCACTGATACTGTGGCATATTACATAACTCAAATGAAGGAAGAGTTTTATGTTTACTTCATGATTTGTATTTTAGAAACTCACTAGTAACTAACTTGCTTAAAACCTTTCATCTGTATTTCCTAGAAGCCAACTTAGGAACATAACTATCAATTTATTTATTTTTATTCTATTCTATTCCCTTTTACTTTTTTATACTTTATTATACAGACCAGAAACTTATTCAAATGAGTTACTTGAATATGTTTCACTCAGATCTATTCATCCTATTAAAGTAACTTGCAAGTTCATGTCATAAACAAACATATTGACTTTGCCTCTAGAGGGCTTTTTTAGTGTATTTCATAACATTCTCATAACCCTTTTGTAATTAAACCTGCTTTAACTCCAGGTCCATCATCGTTTTAACAATACATGTGCATATATGAATAGAGTCATACTGCCAGTAGGCATAACAATGTATTGAATTTGCAAGTCATTTTTGTGATGAGCTCTTAATTATTTGGTCTGTTCTGGTTGCCTCTGAGATGATTTTATTAAAGTAATAAAGAGGTGTGGGTACAAAAGGGTGTATATAGAAGCATGTTAGATACACCACATACTGAATACAAATGTGTTGTTGAGAATGCATAATATCACAAAATAATGAGATAAGAAAATTTTACTGGTAGATACTCACAAGCAAATAAAACACTCCAGGCTTGGACTGAATCAATAAACTCCATATGTGAACAGACAGCAAACAATCTTTACAAACACAGAGATCTTTCTTTCTATTTGTTTTATTTTTTCTTTCATTATATTTATTAAGAATGAATTTGTGTCCTTTGCTTACACTGGAGCAGTTACCCAGTAGACAATCAGAGCAGCAGATAAGGTAGAGTGGGATTAGCCATTACTCCTGGAGTTTTCATATTGTGAGTATGCTCAATATTTTCATTCAGGTACAAAACAAGAATTAATAAGTTAATGTTTTACATGAATATAAATTGCAGACTATATTAGTATAAGCATGCTATTAATATAAAAATGCTTTGCCATTTTTATTTATGTTGAGGGATAAGAATAAAAAATTAATGTCCTTATTCTAAGTGGTGTTGTAATGTCTAGAGAATCTCTGGGCTATGTGACCTTGAAGGGGAAAAAATCACATGCACTTATTTAGCCAACTAGAAGCTGGGTGTTCTTTTTACCTTTTAAATAAAACCATAGATTCTAGGAATGTTTTATCATGTGTGCATATGCACTTGGCCTGGTGTGAATACATCCACACTCTGCTTCCCACAGCAGGCAAGTAGCAGTTGGCTCCAGGCTGGGTCTCCTCCAAAGTCACTTGTAAGACTTAGTGAAAGAAAGAATAAAGGAATGAGGCAGGGGTGTATTCTCTTTTCAGACATGCCTTTATTGCCCTTAGACATTTTAGACAAAAAAAAAAAAAAAACAGTCACTGAAATTTAACATCTCAGTCTGATTTTGAAAGACCAGAAAATAGAGGCCAGGTTTTAATTTCATGCACATACAATATTTCTTCCATTGTATGTTTCTCCAAACCTAAGTCTATGTCTGCTATTGTTTTCCTCTAAATCCTTAAAAGAATGCTTAAATAAATAAATCACTACAGTATAAAGTGATTTCTGATTAGAAAAAAAGAAGGGGTTATTTTGCTTGGATGACTTGAAAATAATAAATGTGAAAGAGAATTCTCAGGAAGTAATCCCACATAAAATAACCGTATCATAAATGACTAACAACAAAGAGAAGGCAATATTTTGAGCACCCTGATAGTTCAGAAGATCTTAACTATTTAAGAATAATTGTTATTAATATCATGACTTTAAAATCAAGTAATAGAGGCTGGCTATTGATTTGAAAAGCTGTTTCTTTATTTATGGCATACTTTTCATCTACAGAATTAGAAACTGCTTTGTCCATTCTTGTTTTCACCAGCATAGGCATATATAAGATTCCTGGCAGACTTACCCAATGCTCTATGGATGTTCTCTAGTGGTAGACACTGACATCTACATTTGCAGCTAAAATTTGAATACAACATCAGAATTAAAATGTCCAACAAAGCTGAGTGCTAGTTAAAATAATCTAAACCCTGTCCTCCTGAATAAGCAAATACAAGTAAGTGCAGCATTATGTCACATGATACTATTGAGAAGTACATTCTTGAAAAGAAGCAGCCTCATTAATATGCATGGCACCAGATTTTTTTTTAATTCCATTAATCATCCATTTTTTAAAAGGGAGCAATGGTTCAAGAATACAAAATACATTCTGCTTATAGATATATCACAACTGATCACTGTTTAGTTTCAACAGTGGTGGTCACATAACAATATTGAAGACAAATATTTATAAAAACAGTGCATTTGACCAAGTAATGAAAAAATGGTTTAAAATGTGGTGTTGATATTAACAGAGAAATGTTCCCATAGTAACAATGGCTCAAAGTTTAGTGATAATCAAGGTTACTAGGAGAAGACATGTGTGGATTATGTACTGGACTATGCTACTTGGACACTAAAATTTTCTGACCTTACAAAGTTTATAATAGTGTGCTTATATAATGACTGATACATACTTATTTAAATTTCCTATACATATTTATATATTATTGTTATACATAATTATTTATATATATAGACATTATTTTAAGATATATATATTGCAAGATTATTGCAGACTAACCTGCATCATGAAACAGATCTTCATAATTTAATTTTTCTTCCAAGTTCTGGACATAACTATATTTTAGGATAATAATTCCTATCTCTAAAGAGTATGTTTTTGTGTCTGTGACAAACATTTTTAGGTATGAAAGACTTTTTTTTAAGAATAATGATATAGACTGCAAGTTCTAGACCCTATAGTGAAATTTAAATGTGTGAAGTTGCCTAAGAAATCATTCTTGACCACTACACAGGATGATATTGAGGTGGACAAAAAGATGACAAGTAAAATATTTTAATACTCAACTGATTTTATCATCAAATTGACAAACTGCTCCTTCCTCACAATGCAAATAACTTAGACATACACAAAACATGAGTCAGAACACACATTTTAAATGAAAAATAGGACATCTCTGAATGAAATAATTCAAATGCTCTATACAGTGCCAAAACAACACTTTGAAATATGAAGACACAATTTTTTTTTAGTCTTTACAACTGATTTTTCTGCCAAGGGATGAGTGTCACCTGACAGCTCAAGGGCAGCATGTTTCTGAAGTTGCCTTGCACCATGTGACTGTGCAGGGGCCACAGAATCAGAATCATTCAACAGAGATTATGAATATATATGTGCCCTAGTTTAGTTACTTTTAAAATTTTTAACAGACTTTACTTTTTAAGTTTACAGACTAATTGAATGGAAAGTACAGTGAGTCCTCATTTACCCCCTTGGCCCCTACACCCTTACCTCCCCATTTCTCCTATTATTAATACTTGCATTACTATGCTACATTTGTTACAATCTATGAACCAATATTGATATATTATTACTAGGGTTCACTCCTCATGTTGAACAGTTTTATGAGTTTTGACAAATGTATAAAGAAATGTATCCAGCATTACAGTACCGTATTACAGTTTCACTGCTCTAAAATTCCCTGTACTCCTTCTGCTCACTCCCTTTCCACCCCCCAATCTCTGCAACCACTAATCTTAGTATTGTTTCCATAATTATGTCTTTTCCAGAATATCATATAGTTGGAGTCACACAAACATGTATTTCTGAAGACACCCCCAGAGTCTGATGCACAAGCAAGCATGGTGACCAGAGGACTAAGGATGCCAAACAGAAGAGTCTCAGTTTTAAAAGCCAACTGTTTTACTAATTAGTGGAGATGTTGTTGACAGATGTTAGGTCTACAAAGACCTAATATTACTGGAATGAATAAACTCAGAATTCCATAAGCAGAATGGAATATCTGAATTAAAAATCTTTAATAAACTCAAGATTTAGCCTGAAGTGGGGCTACAAAATTGAACTGACATCAGAATGGGAAGGCTGATGATTGATCATGGCATGTGAATATAAAGTAGAGTAGGTTTCTATAAAATATAAATATAAAGGTAACTTGATGGTAGGTGATATATAGAAATTTGAGTGGTAACTACACTTATCATGATAAGCATTGTGTAAAATATATAAACATTGAATAATTGTATATAAACCTGAAACTAATATAATATTGTACATTATCTATAATTCAATTAAAAAATTTTTAATTAATTCACAGACAATATTATAAACATAATAAATCTGCCAGAATGTTTCTTTTAAACATATCCCTGAGCTCATAGGGCAGAGTGGTATGTGGGGAGAAGAGACTAATATGCCAAAATGGGATAATGAAATTTCTTAATGTACCTATAGGAAAATACTTCTACTTGTATGAACTAACCTAATGTCTCTTTACCACAGACTATTTCAAAAGAGGATTATTAACTGACTTTAATATAATAAAACAAAATTTTAGTATACAATTTATATTTGCCCACCATAAATCTGCAAGTTTGAATATAATTTCTATTATATTTTAAAATAAAATACAAATAGATTTTAAATAGAACCTGGATTATATTGAGTCGATGTGTTAAAAATGAAATCATTTGCTGTTTAGAAATTTTGATTAACAATACCTGTCAAAACATGAATTTGATTGAAAGAATAATAAAAAATTCAAAGCTATTTGAAAATAAGATATCTATATAATGTCTGTTTTGTTGCCAAAAAAGGGGGGAATTAAATGTGAAACTGCTAACTTGAAGGAGAAATGATGAACAGGAAAGTTTCACCTATTTGAATCAACTGTGTTTATGTTAAGGTCTAGAAAATAAGAAGTTTCCAGAGAGAGCAAAGAAAACTGGAAACAAATTGCAGTTGTTTTTATTTTCTTCTACAGTTCAACCCCAAATGAGCATTACCTTTAGTTTTAAGTAACCTGTTTAGGTTGAAAATTATTAAAATGAGGATTAGAATAACAGAATGTGAAAGTGAAATAATAATATATATAAGCATCTCCTCTCACCTACTATAATCCTTTCTTGCTTATGTCCACCCTATTCCTCAATTCCATTTTTAATAACCACTCTAAATTCATTTTGAGGACTCCCAACATTGTATACAGATTTGGAGGAATACTGAATCAAGTTGCTTGCCTTCTGTTTATGAAAAACAGAAGCTTTCATGGAGATTATTTCTACAATATTTTCTCTCACCTTTCTGATACAAAGTGAAGCACATTCAAATACATCTTGGACACCAATCTTAAAAAAGAGGATGAAGATCATTTTTTCTAGCAACAATGCTTTGACTACATACTTCCTATTATGACATGATTTCTCACTACCCTTCTTAATTTCTTTGATTTTTTTATAATTTACAAATGTGATTTCTCATTCTTATCATTGCTTTCAGAGTTTTTAATAATCTTACAATAAAATCCATTTTGTTGAGATAGGCAAAATCATAATTTCCATTGCTTGCAGGGAAATCATCATAATTGATACACAACTGTTTTACAAACTATTCTTATGTGCTATGAGAAATGCTACTTGAGAGTTCCCCAAATTTACTGACATATTGGGGAAATAAAGGCTTTCTTTCATATGTAATATTGAGAAATGAAATTCTTGGGGAGAAAAATACCTATTTTGTTTAATAGAAGTTATTCTTCATGAACTTAGGTAGGCCAAAGTGGGGAGAGGACTGAAGGGAATTATATATGGAACCGAGGAGTATTAATAATGTACCAAAGTTCCTAATAATAACAAAAAATAATAGTGACAAAGGAAAAGGCTATTTCTACCAAACAATAAATCAAAAAGTATCTATTATTATATTTGATCTGCATGTTAATAATTTATAAAGCAGTGATTTACTTCTCAAACTATACACAAAGAATAATCCATGATGACAAAGCATTAACAGTTAAGGACATAGCAGTTATTGATTTACATAAATTCTTTTCTGCTATGTGACTGTCAAGGACATATAAAGAATTGATGAATAATCTATGTTCTTAAATAACAATATATAATACAATTAATGATTACATGAATGAGATGCCTGTCTTACCATACACACAAATTTTCATCATCTAATGGCAACGAATCATTTAATTATCAATCGATATTATTCTTATGACCTCATGAAATTTGTTTCATGGTTTAATGGAAGATATTAAGTCCTCCCATTTTATTTCACTGTTGTCCTTCTCTCCTTCATCCTTTCCTTACTTTACATACCCCAGAATTACTTACAAATCCCTTGTGTCTTATACCTCCAGCTGGTCGTCATGAAAGGATTTTCTGACATTACTACCCTATGTTATAGTATATTTGAAATGAACAGAAGAAAGTGTGAAATCCATCAAATTAAATTAATGTCTTCATTTGCATAAAAAAGGCATCTTTGGGGCATTAAGAAAACTTTTTATTTTGGAGGAAGTGTTCAGACAATATGGAAGATCATTTTGTTTGATGCTGAAAGGGAAAAGAGGACTCCTCCTGGCATAGTGTAGTACTAGTGAAGGCATGACCAGCATAAAGGAAAAGCTGATTTCCAATATGTCCAGATTAAAGTGATGACTGATACTAGACTGTGGGAAGTTTAACCACTAGAAAATGGTGTTTTTATTTTATAATGTAAACAATAGAAACTCATTTAATCAGTCTTCCCTGCTTCCCTTCCTGCCCCAGTAAATAATGCTCATTAAACTTAAAATATCTCTTTTGACTATTCTCATTCCCCACCGAAAACAAAACACAACAACAAAAAAATGAAATAGAGCTCTTCTGCCCTAAAGGGCGCATGACCTCATCTAAACTGAATAACCTCCCCAAAGGCCCCAACTCCTAGTATCATCTGTGATATTGTAGTTTATAAGAAATACATATTTGGTCTTTGACCCAGTTTCTCGCACAGAACTCCGGAAAGTTTTAGAATTGTCTAAGGAATGAGAATATCAATGCGTCTTTGGAAAGCACCAAACATGGAGGCTCGTTGGCAGTAGAGCAAACATGTGATTAGAGCTGAACCATACAGTTGGTGAGGTTGTCCTCTGCTCAAATTCCTTCTGAAGTGGCAACGTGGAAAAGCCAATCCACACACCTCTTATATTCATTAGAGCATAGCAAATGACTTTATTTTGCGATATATCCAGACAATACTGCAGGAAAATAATACAATCATTAGAAGAGCAGGTCAGGAATGAAAATGTGTGCGTTATAACTTAATAAAGTTTTCCATTGTGAAAGAAGCTAGAACTCAGAGTGGTTTTTTTGTGAGTATGCAAAATGTCAATCAAGCAATATTAACTGCTACCCACAAAAGTGACTCTCTGTCCTACTGGATGACATCCATATGGAAAATAAATCTCTTTTAGTAGAATTAAACTACCTGAATGACCCTATTTCAAAAAGTCATGTTCATGAATATTTACATAGTTCTGCATTTAAATAAGTTGTTCCTGTTCTAGTAACTCCAAGTAAATATGTAGCATTGTTTCTTAATAATTGCTTTTAGAATTAAATCCCTGTTTTTCAGGTTTTTACCATAAACTATTCATATATTATTACATATTTTTATGTAATTAATTATAGACTACCAAGAGTAAAGTGGCCTAATAAAATCTTCTATCTATTCACTTATTCATAAAGTGTTTTAGCCCTACTATGTGTCAAGTACTGCCTAGGAGCTATGGACACATTGTGTATGATGTGACTGGAAGAGATGCTGTTTTTCTCAGGATTATGTCTTGGAGGTGAGGATAAATGAAGCCGGCATACAAGAGAATGGAGCAACCAGCAAAGTTTTTAATGAGGGAAAAGGAAAGAAAAAGACTCCCTCTACCTGGGAGGGGATCAAGGCAGGCTGCTTGGGATGCATTGTCCAGGGTTTATAAACACAGAAACGGAGTGAACTACACAAGTGGCTAGGAGTTATTGCTAGGGCCTGTTGCTATGGTCAAGCTAAGATCAAAGGGAAGAAAGACCCTCCTTTTTCTCAAGCTGATTTTCCAAGATGTTGAGGATGAGGCTTCCTGTTTATGCAAATGCTTGACCCTAGTTCTCTTCTGCCTGCACTCTACCAGGACCTTGAGCTCTATCTGCCTACATTTAACACCTACCTGAATGAGACAGACTAAATACTGGTCTTTACAGATATTTTTCTATGAACTTATGCTCTTGTCTTAGTCACTTCAGGCTTCGGTAACAAAATACCACAGCCTGTGTGGCTTATACAATAAATAAGTGTTTCTCTCAGTTCTGGAGGCTGGGAAACCCAAGATCCATGTGTTGGCAAATGCGGTTATCTGCTGAGAGCCTGTTTCCTGGTGGGCAACTGGCCACCTTCTTGCTATATGATCACATGGTGGAAAGCCTCAGCTCAGGGTTCTCTTCCTCTTAAGTGGCACTAATACCACTTGGATGATTCCCCCCATGACCTCATCTAAACTGAATAACCTCCCCAAAGGCCCCAACTCCTAGTATCATCTGTGATATTGTGGTTTATAAGAAATACATATTTGGTCTTTGACCCAGTTTCTTGCACAGAACTCCTGAAAGTTTTAGAATTGTCTAAGGAATGAGAATATCAATGCGTCTTTGGAAAGCACCAAGCATGGAGGCTCGTTGGCAGTAGAGCAAACATGTGATTAGAGTGTTGGAACTTTCAGTTATCTACACCTTCAAGTAGCGGAGAGGGGCTAAAGGTTGAATCAATTGCCAATGGCCAATGATTTAATCAATCATGTCTATGTAAGGAATCTTCATAAAAACCTAAAAAGATCGGCTTCAGGGAGCTTCCATGTTTGTGAGCACATGGAAGTGAGGGAAAGTGGTGCCCTGGAGAAAACATGGGGGCTTTGCCCCCTATCCCTGCACCTCGCACCAAGCATCATTTCGATCTGGATGGTCATCTGTCTTTTATCATTTTCTTTCATTATAAACTAATAAAAGAAAGTAAAATGTTTCTCCGAGTTTCTTAAGCCTCTTTAGAGACTGAACCCAAAGAAGGGATCGTTGGACCTCCAATCTAAGCTAGTTTTTAGAAACACAAATTGCAACCAGGGTTTGTGACTGGTATAATATGAAGGGGGTCAGTCTTGTAGGACTTGAGCCTGTAACCTGCAGGATCCAATATTATCTCAGCATAGATAGTGTAAAAATTGAGTAGAATTGTAGGGCATCCAAGTGGTGACCTAGAATTGCTTGGTTGTGTGAGGAAGATGATGTTCTCAACACACACTGAAAATTGGGTGTAGAATTGGATATCACATTGGGCAATTGGGCTTCACTACATGAATTTTATGAGGATATGTAACTCCAGGGGAAGTATATGTTCTCAGCCCAGGGCAAATAAACCTTTGAAGGTGAAATAAGTCAAAGGGAGAGATAAAGTGGGAGAAACCTGTTTGTTTACAAGCAGTCATCTACTTCTGATCACTGATGTCTCTCACAATCCAGCTGTAAAAGTATCCTACCAAGGCTCACTGGTCCAGGTGACTGCTCATTCCCCAACCCCAACCCCCTTGTAATCACCTATTGATATGGAAATGAACTAAGGCCATTTTTGGATGAGAGATTCTGGAAATATTGCAGTTTTACCCACAGCTCACCACTCCAAAAATCTTGCCTCACAGTCTACTCACTCCCCATCTTCTGCAATGGCCGCTGTGCAAGAAAACTGGAACACTATAACCAGACTAATTAATAACATAAAATAACAATAGCAATAAAATCATGATACTCCTCAAGCCAGACAAGCCAGAGGATTCAGCTCGGTTCAAAGTCCTATGCAGATTAAGTCCATAGCTCACTTTCCCATAAAAAGGCAGAAGCTGAACTGGAAGGGAGTTCTGTGCACTCATCATGTGACAGCTGCAGCCAGGGGGCAGGTCCAGGCTACAGAGACTGTAGAATAAAATAACCTTAAGGATGATAAGATATATGTTTTAATGAAACCAGCCTAGGCAAATCTTGTCCATCAGGTAGGATGCATGCAGAAACAGTGGTCCTGTGATAGGACAGTGGCAGGAATGGGATAACATCCTGGTCTAGGATACCAGACTTTCAACCCCTTCCCTGTGGGAGATGCAGATGGGACAATATAAAGGGCTATGGGAGGTACAAGCACTGGCCATAAAGTTAAAACAAAACTTCTCTGTAAGATACTTTTACCCACAATACAGTTGGGATACACTACTGTGATCTTTGGGGGCCACACTGCTGTTACTCCAGGAATACACACAAGGCCAGCTTCCAGGCCTTTCCCCCAAGGTGCCAGAAGGGCCATTCATCGCTGGCTCATGTGTTGAAATGTCCAGGGCCCTGTCCATTCAACAGTGTCTCCAGAGTTTAACAGAGTTGGGGATGGCAGCAGGATATTGCTCTGCTGGCCATATCCTGGCTTCAATAACTCCTCTTTGGTTTGAACATATAGTTATACAGGAGAGGCAGCAAGCTGTGTGAGCATATCCACAGGGCTCAGAGTTCCCTTTTGGGGCTCCTCATTCAAATGCCATAGCACAGTCTATAAGCCAAATGACCAGGCCCACAGACTACTGGTGTCCTACTTCAGGCCTGATTTCAGTAAACCATTGTACCTCTCTATAATGTCTGCTCCAATAGGGTTATATGGTACATTTATCCCTAATTGCTGCACCCATTCTTGTAATGCATGTCCAGTGAAGTGTGTGCCTTAATCACTGTCAATCACCTGTGCCAGACATAGGTTGCAAGAGATGCTCTAGGCCCCTTTTGGTGGTTTGCTGATCTACACGAGGTTCAGGAAAAGCAACCAAAAGTCCGGTAGCTGTGTCCACACAAGTCATGGAATACTGATATACTTCTGAGATCGGCAAAGGCCCAATATAGTCTATCTGCCTCCTGACAAGGGGTATCTCTTTTCTATTGTCCCATGTTGTTGTGGGACTTGGTATAAGTCCCTCTTAGAGCACACAAGGCACTGCTTCTGGGCTTTACTAACTCCTTCAAAGGTCAATGGCAAGCCCCACCGATGGGCTACAGCCCACATTGTCTTTTGCCCTGCATGCAGCAAATGCTGTTGTAACCATTAGGCCACATTAGAGTCAGGTTTTCCTTCTACAAGCTCACCTGGGCCAATGTGTCCGCTTCATCATTCCCTGGGGATGCCAAAGGCAAATGGCCAGTCACATGATAACAGTCTTAGTCTGACCAGAGGCTCAAAGGTCTTGCCACAACTTTTGCCTCCAAAAGAGCCAGTGACAAACCATCCAGTTGGCATGGTACCATATTGGGAGCCACAGGGTCACGCCCCAATAGATGGCCCAGCTGTGAGTGCAGAAAACTATGGGGGAAGCCTCCTGGGTGATCATGAGCCTTACTGCCTGCAACTCATCCCATTGGCTTCTCTTCCCCTCTCCATCCTCCATCCACATTGTCTCAGTCTTGGGATGGAAAACCACAGCCCTCCACTTTGGCAGCTTCAAACAACTGGAGCCTTCTGTATACCAAACATCTTCAAGTTATAGGGGCTTTTCCATCCTGATTACAATGGTCTCAAATCAACTTCTTCCTGCTTTCCACTGATATATGTCACTGGCCTCAATAAGCATTGGAGTTCTCCACTTAAGGGGCTTCTGGAGAGTGCAATACACCGGTGCAAATATACACCCCATTTGGCCAGAGTAGGTGTCTGTTCCACACCACCCCATGGCCTTGGGGTCCAGTCTCGCACCCTCCCTGTGGTGGGAAAGATGGTTATAAGCTTGGTCAGAGCTGTTCTACTGATGGGCTCCATAGCCAGCAAGGCATGGTACACAACAGTCAGTTGCTTCTCTATCAAGGTGTACCAGAGCTCTGCTCCTTTCCAGAGTTGTGACCAGAATTCAATAGGTTAGAGTGTCCATTGAAGACACTGCTGAAGACCCCATTCATAACCTCCTTCATTACATGAACTTATAGCTCACAGGGCCTTGATGAATCCACTGCACTCAAAGACTGCAGGGCCTTGACTACCTGCCTGGCAGCAGTAAAAGCAGCTGCACATGTCTGATCCCAGTCCCACCTGATGTCCTTTCATACCAACTGGTAAAAGGGCTTCAGAATTTGTGCCAAGTGCAGGATAAACACTCTCCAGCAGCCTCAAAAACCCAACAATCCTTGTAATATTGCCACAGTGGTAGGGGTGGGGAAAGCCTGGACCTTGTCTATTACTGCTTCAGGAATAACTTTACTTTTACCGGACCAGACAGCCCCAAGAACTTTACAGACAAAACCAGGTCCCTGAACCTTGGTGCTGTTCACAGCCCATCCTTTCTCCTGTAGATGTTGCAGCAGTCTATAAACTGCCCCTTCTAAATCTGCAAGAGAATCTGATGGGAGCATAGTATCATCAATGTAGTGATACAGCCGCACCATTTGCAGTTTCTTCCATGTGGCCAAATCCTGCACTACAAGTCTGTGACAAATGGTGGGACTGTGGAGGTATCCCTGGGGTAGGACAGTGAATATCCATCAACAGCCTTCTCACATGAATGCAAACTGTTCCTAACTTTCCTCTGCTATGTCATTAGAGAAGAAAACATCAGCAAGGTCTACAACATAATGATGCATCCCTAGTTCAACACTGAGGGTGTCCATAAGGGCTGGTATAGAGGGGACAGCAGCATGCAAAGGGGGTATGACTTTAGGAAATTTTCTGTAATCCAAGGTCACATGCCAGGAGCCATCTGGCTTTTTCACTGGACACACCAGAGAATTAAAAAGACTATGAGTGGGCTTTATGATGTCTACCTTCTCCAACTCCTGTAGAGTTTCTCCAATTTTCTTGTCTCCCTCATGCAATTTACATTGCTTAATATTTGTCACCCACCAAGGTACAGACAGAGCTACAGACAGATGCTTAGCATATCCCCTCAGAACTGCCTTTACCACATGTACCCTCAGTCTGAACTCTCCTGCAGTGGTCTGTAACCAAAGACCCTGCAGGCTATCTACCCCCACAATATATTCAGGGATGGGAGAAATATATATAGTATACTCTTTTGGGGGTAAATGCCCTATCCTCAATGGGATTTGGGCTTTCTTCACTCTGCCTTATCCCTATAGCCATGTATCACTGCAGGGGTCCCAGGAAAATGCTCAGGATTTCCATAAGTAAGAGAACATTCACATCCTCTGTCCACTAGTTACAGGGCACATTGGACATTCATGGGGGACCAATGAATTGCTAATTATACATGTGGCCTCTGGTCATCACCATGTCAAATCACAATGCCCACTTGTCCTCCTGTTTAGGTGAGGGCCCAGGCACAGTCTGAGTACTGTCCCTAAGAGGTTTTTGGGGACACAGGCCAGACATGGGGCTTTGCCTCTGGCATTTGTGTCCTGGACCTCAGTGCCTGGAACTGCTGCTCTGACTTTAGTTGGTGCTACAGCTCTAATAAGATCCTATTGGGCTTCCCTTCAAGTTTTTCTTTCACTACTCTTGCCTTTATCAAATAAAACCACATCTACATCCTTGAGACCTTCATGGGGCCCTTTGCACCTCTCCTTTCAGTCGTAACCCATACTTCCTTCCATGCTCTTATTGTTTCAACCTCCCTCAGATCTACTAAAGTATAAGTCACCTCACTTATGGGTTGCCCTATGTAGGGAGCAAGAATAGTCACTAGGGAGCACCATATTTCTCATTCCCACAGTGAGCAACTCCTCATTGGGGCCCTTATGTTTCATATTATAGGTGATATTTTTCATGCCCAACTCCCGTAACACCTGCTAGAGCTTTGCATACATTTTCCAGCTAGTAGATAAGTATAGCAAATCAGTCTGATTAGGCCAAACTGCCCTGATGACTGCTGTCAGCCAAATCTGAAGCACCTGATTCCCTGAGGTGTGATGGGCACTTTGCAATCATTTCTAGGAGGAAGGGTAAGTCATCATAGAAGAAAGTCTACCCATTTCAGAACCCAGCATAACAATGTTTTCCATCCCTATATCCTAAAGATGCAAAGGCAATATAGGCAGAGGTTCCACTGGCTTCTACTCAAACTGGATGCTCATATCCACCAGCTCATCTTGGGTACTGATGTGGAGCATGGAGTGCTCTACATGGGGAGGGGGATGCTCCTGCCTGTGAGGAGCTCATAGTTGTTGAGTGTTTATTTTCTTAATTACAACTGGTGGGCCTTTAATATGGGAAAGGCTGGTGCCTCAGATGGTGGCTTTGGAAACAGTTTGGCCCTCAGCCTCACCCTCTCATTCTCCTTTGATATCTCCACTACCATCTCCAGGTCTGAAGATGCATCCTCCCCTCATATATCCACTACCATCTGCAGGTCTGAAGGCACTGCTCTTTCCTTCCTCTCCCCCATGGCCTCCTGGAATGCAGATTTGCCTGGTGCTTCCTCCTTTGCTGTAAACATATCTTTCAGGAGCACAACCTCACTTCTCAATAACTGTCTTTCTTAAAGGCACCCATAGGTCATCTTCCAGCATCTCCAGTGATGTCAGAGTGGTCTCTCTCCTCAATAATGCTTTCTACTATGTCGAGAAACAAACATCCCACAATCCCAGCTACCACACAGCCACTTAGGGCCTCTAAGCAGTCTTCTATCTCATGGAGGGCTAATTTCACAGCTTCTGGTGTCTCCACCCTTCCCCATCTTGGAGTTGCTTTACTGTAGACCGATTCCACGGCAAGTGCTCCCTGAGTGGATGCCCTACAGAAGGGGAGTTACTGGGTGAAGCTGTACCATCCAGTGCTGCTGGAGGAAGGGTGAGTTGACATCCCCTGCTGCAGCAGTCACTGGGGCCTCCACACTATACACGGGGATTTCTGGTTATCTCCCCACCATCTTTAGGAGCATAATGTCCAAGTGTTACAGTCATAAAGATAGATTTTGGGGAGGTGGAGCCAACATGGCAGCATGAGTAGGACAGTGGGAATCTCCTCCCAAAAACATATATATTTTTGAAAATACAACAAATACAACTAATCCTAAAAGAGAGACCGGAAGACACAGGAAAACAGCCAGACTACATCCACACGTGTGAGAGCCCAGTGCCTGGTGAAAGGGGTAAGATACAAGCCCCGGCCGGGCAGGACACAAGCACCCCTCACCCCAGCTCCCAGTGGGAGTGAGAGGGAGTCCAGGAATGCTAATCACCCAGCCCTAGCCATCTGCACAAGAGCACAGACACAGTGCATGCGAGAGGTTCTGGATACTAGGGAAACAGGGCAGCAGGACCAGTGAGCAGGTCCCGAAGCTGATGCCCCTGTGACAAAGAAAAGTGAGTGCTTTTTGAAAGTCTTAAAGGGACAGGGATGCAACAGCTGGACAGAAACAACACAGGTCACAGTCCAGAAGCTGGAAATTACAGGGAAAACCAGGTACACTAACCCCCTGGGCAACAGCTCTGAGACCCCTCAGGGAGGTAAACAGCCAAACAGGCCCCTGGTCCATTACCCGACCGGGACGAGATGAAAGCAGAGAAGCAGCCTAAGGTAGGCCCCGCCCTCAGAAAGGGAGCTTACTCCATACCAGCTGGGCAAGACACAAAGACACAGTCTACACGGAATTACCCAACACAAGCCACTAGGGGTCGCAGTTGTCCCAGTAAAGAAAGGCCAGTAGCAATTGGAAAGTTTGGCCCCCCCAGCTGAGAGTCAATAGCACCTATCAACATGAAAAGGCAAAAAAATCTGGTCCAGACAAGACTAACCCAGACAGCTTCGGCATCTGCTACATCTTCCCCTGAGAAGGAACCTGGGGAGATAGATTTAACCAGTCTTCCTGAAAAAGAATTCAAAACAAAAGTCATAACCATGCTGATGGACTTGCAGAGAAATATGCAAGAACTAAGGAAGGAGAATACAGAAATAAAACAGCTCTGGAAGGACTTCAAAACAGAATGGATGAGATGCAAGAGAACATTAATGGATTAGAAAACAGAGAACAGGAACCCAGAGAAGCAGATGCAGAGAGAGATAAAAGTATCTCCAGGAATGAAAGAAGGCTAAGAGAGTTGAGTGACCAATCAAAACAGAACAATATTTATATTATAGGGGTACCAGAAGAAGAAGAGAGAGAAAAAGAGATGGAAAGTGTCTTTGAAGAAATAATTGCTGAAAAATTCCCCAAACTAGGGGAGGAAATGGCCTCTCAGACCACAGAGATACACAGAACTCCCATGACAAGGGACCCAAGGAGGGCAACACCAAGACACATAATAATTAAAATGGCAAAGATCAAAGACAAGGACAAAGTATTAAAGGCAGTCAGAGAGAAAAAAAAGGTTAACTACAAAGGAAAACCCATCAGGCTATCATCAGACTTCTCAACAGAAACCCTACAGGCCAGAAGAGAATGGCATGATATACTTAATGCAATGAAACAGAAGGGCCTCGAACCAAGACTACTGTATCCAGCACGAATATCATTTAAATATGAAGGAGGGATTAAACAATTCCCAGACAAGCAAAAGTTGAGGGAATTTGCCTCCCACAAACCACCTCTACAGGGCATACTACAGGGACTGCTCTACATGGGAGCACTCCTAAAAAGAGCACAGAACAAAACACCCAACATATGAAGAAGGGAGGAGGAGGAATAAGAAGGGAGAGAAATAAAGAATCATCAGACCGTGTTTATAATAGCTCAACAAGCTAGTTAAGTTAGACAGTAAGATAGTAAAGAAGCTAACCCTGAACCTTTGGTAACCACAAACTTAAAGCCTGCAATGGCAATAAGTACATACCTTTCAATAATCACCCTAAATGTAAATGGACTGAAAGCACAAGCAAAAGACACAGAGTAATAGAATGGATAAAAAAGCAAGATCCATCCATATGCTGCTTACAGGAGACTCACCTCAAACCCAAAGACATGCACAGACTTAAAGTCAAGGGATGGAAAAAGATATTTCATGCAAACAACAGAGAGAAGAAAGCAGGTGTTGCAATTCTGGTATCAGACAAAACAGACTTCACAATAAAGAAAGTAACAAAAGACAAAGAAGGACATTACATAATGATAAAGGGATCAGTCAAACAAGAGGATATAACCATTATAAATATATATGCACCCAATACAGGAGCACCAACATACCTGAAACAAATACTAACAGAACGAAAGGAGGAAATAGAATGCAATGCATTCATTCAAGGAGACTTCAACACACCACTCACTCCAAAGGACAGATCCACCAGACAGAAAATAAGTAAGGACACAGAGGCACTGAACAACACATTAGAAAAGATGGACCTAATAGACATCTACAGAACTCTACATCCAAAAGCAACAGGATACACATTCTTCTCAAGTGCACATAGAACATTCTCCAGAATAGACCACATACTAGGCCACAAAAAGAGCCTCAGTAAATTCCAAAAGATTGAAATTCTGCCAACCAACTTTTCAGACCACAAAGGCATAAAACTAGAAATAAACTGTACAAAGAAAGCAAAAAGGCTCACAAACACATGGATCAATGACCAAATCAAAATGGAGATCCCACAATATATGGAAACAAATGACAACAACAACACAAAGCCCCAACTACTGTGGGATACAGCAAAAGCAGTCTTAAGAGGAAAGTATATAGCAATCCAGGCATATTTAAAGAAGGAAGAACAATCCCAATTGAATAGTCTAACATCATAATTATCAAAATTGGAAAAAGAAGAACAAATGAGGCCTAAGGTCAGCAGAAGGAGGGACATAATAAAGATCAGAGAAGAAATAAATAAAATTGAGAAGAATAAAACCATAGCAAAAATCAATGAAACCAAGAGCTGGTTCTTCGAGAAAATAAACAAAATAGATAACCCTCTAGCCAGACTTCTTAAGAGGAAAAGAGAGTCAACACAAATCAACAGAATCAGAAACGAGAAAGGAAAAATCACAACGGACCCCACAGAAATACAAAGAATTATTAGAGAATACTATGAAAACCTATATGCTAACAAGCTGGGAAACCTAGGAGAAATGGACAACTTCCTAGAAAAATATAACCTTCCAAGACTGACCCAGAAAGAAACAGAAAATCTAAACAGACCAATTACCAACAATGAAATTGAAGAGGTAATCAAAAAACTACCAAAGAACAAAACCCCCGGGCCAGATGGATTCACCTCGGACATTTATCAGACATGCAGGGAAGACATAATACCCATTCTCCTTAAAGTTTTCCAAAAAATAGAAGAGGAGGGAATACTCCCAAACTCATTCTATGAAGCCAACATCACCCTAATACCAAAACCAGGAAAGACCCCACTAAAAAAGAAAACTACAGACCAATATCCCTGATGAACGTAGATGCAAAAATACTCAACAAAATATTAGCAAACCGAATTCAAAAATACATCAAAAGGATCGTACACCATGACCAAGTGGGATTCATCACAGGGATTCAGGAATGGTACAACATTCGAAAATCCATCAACATCATCCACCACATCAACAAAAAGAAAGACAAAAACCACATGATCATCTCCATAGATGCAGGAAAAGCATTTGACAAAGTTCAACATCCATTCATGATAAAAACTCTCAGCAAAATGGGAATAGAGGGCAAGTAAATAAACATAATAAAGGCCATTTATGATAAACGCACAGCCAACATTATACTGTAAAGCGAGAAGCTGATAGCTTTTCCTCTGAGATTGGGAACTAGACAGGGATGCCCACTCTCCCCACTGTTATTTAACATAGTACTGGAGGTCCTAGCCATGGCAATCAGACAAAACAACGAAATAAAAGGAATCCAGAGTGCTAAAGAAGTCAAACTGTCACTATTTGCAGATGACATTATATTGTACATAAAAAACCCTAAAGACTGCATCCCAAAACTACTAGAACTGATATCGGAATACAGCAATGTTGCAGGATACAAAATCAACACACAGAAATCTGTGGCTTTCCTATACACTAACAATGAACCAACAGAAAGAGAAATCAGGAAAACAACTCCATTCACAATTGCATCAAAAAGAATAAAATACCTAGGAATAAATCTAACCAAAGAAGTGAAAGACTTATACTGTGAAAACTACAAATCACTCTTAAGAGAAATTAACTAACAAATGGAAACTCAATCCATGCTCGTGGCTAGGAAGAATTAATATTGTCAAAATGGCCATCCTGTTCAAAGCAATATACAGATTTGATGCAATCCCTATCAAACTACCAGCAATATTCTTCAATGAACTGGAACAAATAATTCAAAAACACATTTGGAAACCACAAAGACCCCGAATAGCCAAAGCAATCCTGAGAAAGAAGAATAAAGTAGGGGGTATCGCACTCCCCAACTTCAAACTCTAGTATAAAGCCGTAGTAATCAAGACAATTTGGTACTGGCACAAGAACAGAGCCACAGACCAGTGGAACAGACTAGAGACTCCAGACAGTAACCCAAACATATATGGTCAATTAGTATTTGATAAAGGAGCCATGGACATACAATGGCGAAATGACAGTCTCTTCAACTGCTGGCAAAACTTGACAGCTACATGTAGGAGAGTGAAACTGGACCCTTGTTTAACCCATATACAAAAGTAAACTCAAAATGGATCAAAGACCTGAATGTAAGTCATGAAACCATTAAACTTGTGGAAAAAAACATAGGCAAAAACCTCTTAGACATAAACATGAGTGACCTCTTCTTGAATATATCTCCCCGGGCAAGGAAACCAACAGCAAAAATGAACAAATGGGAGTATATTAAGCTGAAAAGCTTCTGTACAGCAAAAGACACCATCAATAGAACAAAAAGGAACCCTACAGTATGGGAGAATATATTTGAAAATGACAGATCCGATAAAGGCTTGACGTCCAGAATATATAAAGAGCTCACACGCCTCAACAAACAAAAAACAAATAATCCAATTAAAAAATGGGCAGAGGAACTGAACAGACAGTTCTCCAAAAAATAAATACAGATGGCCAACAGACACATGAAAAGATACTCCACATCACTAATTATCAGAGAAATGCAAATTAAAACCACAATGAGGTATCACCTCATACCAGTAAGGATAGCTGCCATCCAAAAGACAAACAACAACAAATGTTGGCAAGGCTGTGGAGAAAGGGGAACCCTCCTACACTGCTGGTGGGAATGTAAATTAGTTCAACCATTGTTAAAAGCAGTATGGAGGTTCATCAAAATGCTGAAAACAGACTTACCATTTGACCCAGGAATTTCACTCCTAGGAATTTACCCTAAGAACACAGCAATCAAGTTTGACAAAGACAGATGCACCCCTATGTTTATCGCAGCACTATTTAAAATAGCCAAGAATTGGA
The DNA here is from genome assembly GCF_040802235.1 of Manis javanica. Classification (NCBI taxonomy): domain Eukaryota; kingdom Metazoa; phylum Chordata; class Mammalia; order Pholidota; family Manidae; genus Manis; species Manis javanica. The sequence continues at coordinate 186,673,658 of NC_133158.1, forward strand.
AACAGCCTAAATGTCCATCGGTAGATGAATGGATAAAGAAGATGTGGTATATATACACAATGGAATACGACTCAGCCATAAGAAGAGGGCAAATCCTACCATTTGCAGCAACATGGATGGACCTGGAGGGTATTATGGTCAGTGAAATAAGCCAAGCGGAGAAAGAGAAATACCAAATGATTCCACTCATCTGTGGAGTATAAGAACAAAGGAAAAACTGTAGGAACAAAACAGCAGCAAAATCAGAGAACCCAAGAATGGACTAACAGGTACCAAGGGGAGAGGTACTAGGGAGGATGGGTGGGTTGGGAGGGATAAGTGGGGGGAAGAAGAAGAGGGGTATTAAGATTAGCATGCATAATTGGGGGTGGTGGGAGAAAGGGCAGGGCTGTACAAGACAGAGAAGACAAGTAGTGATTCTACAACATTTTGCTATGCTGATGGACAGTGACTGTAAAGGGGTTTATAGGGGAGACCTGGTATAGGGGAGAGTCTAGTAAATGTAATATTCTTCATGTAAGTGTAGATTAATAATAACAAAAAAAAAAGAAAGAAAGAAAAGCAGAATTACTCCCTGATAGGGTAAAACTAACTGTAAATTGACAATTAATGCATGCTTTAAATATCCTTAATTTTGATCACTTAAAGGGTGTCAGATGATTGGCTATGGGGGTACATTTTTCTGATAATATTCCTTTCTCTTAAAAAATAAAAAAAAGCAGTTCCTGTGTGGTGACCTCCAATGAGTTCTACACAATGGTATAAAAGGCATATCAAAGTGTGGGCAAAGGGTCTGTTTGTGTTTATACAGAGGATCAAAGCCTAATTTGGCTACCCAGAAAATGAACTAAGATACGATATGAAGAAGAACTTCCAACATTAGCACTCTCTGGAAGAGTCATACCAGAAGATGATCATCAAAAAACCTCAACAAAGATCCAGGCGCTGCTACAGCTGTAGCTGCATTCATCCCACCGGTTCCTGGACTTGCCATGGAAATGAAGAAGGAGATATCTAAGCTGGCCTGTGCATACAGTAAAACAACAAATTTGACTGGATCTATACTGTTGGAACTCAACCAAGAATTAGGAGAAGTGCAAGTTGTAGCACTCCAAACTCTTACAACTACAGACTATCTACTGTTAAAAGAACATATGGGATGTGAACAGTTCCCAGGAATGGGTTGTTTTAATTTGTCTGATTTCTCTCAGACTGTTCAAGTACAGTTGGACAATATCCATCATATCATAGATAAATTTTCACAAATGGCTAGGATACCTAACTGGTTTTCTTGGTTTCACTGGAGGTGGCTGGTAATTATAGATCTGTATTGCTTATGTAACTGTATTCTCTTATGTTAATGTGTGTGCGCAATTTAAAACCTATACTTGCTTAAGTTACTCTGCAAGAAGATATGTCAAAGAAATAATCAATCTTCCCATGTTTTCTTCCTCCTGCTACTTCTATAGCTTTTCTTCTTCCTTCCTAATTACAACCCTTAAATAGAATTCATGCCTCATATCGAATTCACCGAGTATCATAATTCTTCCAAGTGGTAAAGACACCTCAAGACAAATGCTTGGCATAGAAGCCACAGGGCATAAATCTGCAAAGAAGTAAAAAGCTAACCTTTTCAAAGAATATGGCTTCTCTCTCACTTACCAACTTTACATTTCCCTGTATGGCCCCAGAAGATGACTGGTTAGCCAGAGACGGGTAAGATTCCTCAAGGGAGGAACAACCTAAGACAGGCACAGCCGCAGGGGGGCCATCAGGTGAGAAATTGGGGAACAACAGAGGTGAGGCTTAGAACCTCACCCCCCCTGTTTTGAGAGAAATCTTCTGCATCTGTGGATGTTTTATTGCTCTTGTCTAGCTTGGATTAATACATAGTCTACAGGCACACACCTGATCATCTACATTTGCTCTCTTACAACACGAAACTATGTTTTCTACCTTTATCTTGCATCTACCTACCACTTCAGCATCTTATTAAAAATAATAATAATAATAATAAAGGGAGCAATGTGGCATCCACATATAAATCAAGTATAAAAATCAAACGAATATTTATATTTGACCTGATTGTTTATATTTCATAATGCATGATCAAAACCGAAAGTTTCTGTGATGACTGCCCTTGCACTGTTCACCATGTAAAAATTTGTTTGTTAAGCTTCAGAAGATTGGAGACTGATGAAAATTATGCTTGGGGTGGATTTATGATTGTGCATTGAGCATTGTGTCCCCTATACAGAATTTTATTGTTGTTAACAACCATTTGATCAATAAATATGAGAGATGCCCTCTAAAAAAAAAAGTTCTACAAGACAACATAGGAGAAAATCTGGACATAGGGTTTAGTGAACACTTCCTAGCCAATATCCCAAAGGAATGAGCCACAAAAGAAAAAAAATCAATAAATTGGACTTCATGAAAAAAAAAAAAAAGACAGATTTTGGATTCAGTGGTCCTGCCAACTACTCTCAGGTGTAACTACAGGGAGAAGATATATTCCCAGTCCAGGGTACATAAACCTTTGAAACTGAAAAAAGTCAAAGGGAGAAATAAATTGGGAGAAACACTTTTATTGCCTACAAGCAGTCTATCAGTTCACCCTTGTCTTTGATAACTCCACTGCAGAAAGACCCCAGCAAGGGTTTCCAGTCCAGATATGCAATCACTCCCCATCCCTCTTGTAATCACCTGTTGGTATGGAGATGGACTACTTTCTCCACCTGTTGGAAACACCCGTTGATATGGAGAGATAAAGCCAGGTGAGAGATTCTGGAAATAGTACAATTTTACCCACAGGATACAAACATTCAATCCATAATAGCTCTCTTATGCTTCTACTGCTCTGAATAGATATTAATGGAGTGGCTCTTTTTCTTAGCAAAAATGACTCACCTGACTGAGCTATTGATATGCTTTTCTTTGCTGTCATCCAAAGCTTTTTAAAATTTGTTTTGTATAGTCTAAATTATTCATAGAAAGGTATATTTCCATAATCTACTTCTCAATCAAGAGACTTTTGTATCATGAGTTCCATGTAAGGCATATGTTTATATACCTTAATTTTGTTTTGAGATTTTTTTAATGCTTTTTAGTCCTTTGAATTTCCTATACTCCATTTTAATTACAAAATTATAAAATTTTTACCTGCACACCAACCTTTTAAAGAATGATCCAAAACTGAAAGGGATTGCTCTTCCCAGGTTTTATAGAAGCTGCCAAACTCCACCTGGTATTTCCTAACTTCTTCCAGAGTACTCTGTCTCAAACCAACCTTTTTTATATATCAAGGTAAGTACATTCTGACACTTTTTTATTTCTTCATATAATGAAGCCTACTGATTTTTAAATAGCTGTTTTGTTATTTAATGACATAAACCAAATATTTTTTTTCTTTTAATTCTGAGAATATTTGCCTTGTTTGCCCATACTCTGTCACTTTGCGATCCCTTGTTGACTAATTTTGGCTTGGAATATCTTTGAATCTGTTACATTTTCTCCATTCTTATGTATCCATGATTTGGATGAGAGGGGGATGCTTTGCCACTGGAGAACAAATTGGGATAGCAGGTGCCCTCGTCTAGGTGAAAAGGAATAGAAGCCAGTGTCCCATATCAACCAGGCTACGGAAGACAATGACAGTAGGAATTTAAAATTCCAGGTATTAGGTAGTCCTCTAAGGTTAGGGTTTGGAGGATAAAATGGAGAAGAAAATCCTGAATGAATTAAATATTTGTGGCAAACTAATAGATATGCACATCCTGATTCGATTATTTTTCTTAGTTTCATAATTGGATTGAGGAAAATAATTGACATTGTTAGATTAAATTATCTTGCTAGTGAACTTAACAAGAGCTCATGAACCAAGCTGGAGTCCATTGTAGAGCTATAAATAAGGTAGGCCATTTTTGTGGACATTTGAGATTTGGGTGTGGATTGCATACCTGCCTACAATCTGCTTTTCACAATTTTTCCAGGATTAATTCTGTCCTTTCAAATGTCCTTCTGAGTCCCTTTCATTTGATCTCCAGGGGAGCTCATTGCCTTCAAACCTCATGAGTCATTGGCTAAAATACTGTAATTATGCATATTCATCTCAAAAATACCATGTTCTGGATCTTCCTCACTCCTCCTCATAATTGCATTTACTTCATCAAAATATCCATGCTCAAAGTGCCACTATTTCTGGTTTAGGAAAATTCTAAAATCAATTGATAAAACCTGCCATATAAGGAATTATAAAGGTACCAGGTCTTCATTAAACCTACTTTAGGACTAAGCAATGTTGGAGAGCCCTCTCATGTGCCATCTGATACAGTTGCCACTAGCCACATGTCATTATGACAGCACTTGAAACATGGCAAATATGAATGAGAACCTGAATTTTTAATTTGTTTACTGTAATTAGTTTCCACTTCAGTTTATAAAGTGAAGAAATATGAGATACCGTTCTATAAACACAAATTTGTTCTGGTACCACTGCATTTCACCTTAACTATTGCATTGTGTATAACATGGCAATTGTACTGTAATATGAATTTCTGTCACTCATGTGTTAATGATATTATACATGAATACATGTAGTATCAATGGATTGATTTAGCTCAAATGTCTTTGTCTATACACTCTGATATACAGTGTGCATAATTAGATATGTTATAATTTTAAACTAAATCAAAATATTATTTTAATTATAATAATTAAATTACATTTTTAGTTAAAAATAAAAGAGTGCATACATTGATTTTAAAAATAAAGAAATATTACTGAATCAGAATGGATTAAAGATGCAGAAGCTTTTACCTAATGGGAAAAGTAATGGAAAAAAAGACTGCAAAGAATGTATGTTGTTCATTTCATAATGAATACCAGGGGCAAGCTGGTAGGTTGTTTAAAATGAAAAACCTGTGCTTGTTGCCAAAAACAAATTTACACATGAATTTGACAAAATTAAGAAATATTCATAAGATACATACTTAATTTGAAAAGAAAAGTTTTTCCAAAGGAAAAAATAATGAAAAAGAAAAAGAGTCATCTGAAATCAGAATTAAATATTCAAAAAATTGTAAAAAATCATATTTAACATGACCTGAGTGTGTAACTTGACGTCAGCTATCAAATGACTCAGTACTTACACAAAATGAAAACTATCTTTGGACAGAAAGATAATAAAATAATTAATTCCTTTTACAGAAATTTTGTAACACAATTATACCTTAAAAACTAAAAAAATATATATTTTAACAAAGTAAAAGATATTCACTTCAGTCACCAATTACTTATGCACTATGAAATCTTCCCAACAATATTTGTGACCAATTGACTCAAAACATTTAAATAGCAAGTATTCTTTTTTAGTTTCAAATAGTTATTTCATAGATATCTCAAATTCTATCATTTTTGCAAAAAAGAGAATCTTTACTAAATACAGAAAAATTAGTTCTTATGATTAGGCAATGCTGACGTTATCTAAGTTTAAATAATCTGAATTTATTGGAACTTTAAAACAGCAAATGATAGTTATCTTATTCTCTTACTCCAATCTATGGCACTTACTGAAAAGAATTATACTGTTTTTGAAGCAGATAGAAAATGTAAGAATATAACTGTCAACAACATTCAGACTATCTATGCAGAAGCTATGAAGCATCACCAATTTATGTAACTGTTGAAATAAATAGAAGAGAATGAATTATGTATGTTCTTTGCCAGAGTTCATTGGTGGCCTTGTAAGAGAATATTGCTGTGATGTTAACTCCGTTCTTGATTTTCCTGAGAAAAAGAACGCTTCTGAAATATTCAGTAATGAGGGACAAAAATTATTTATATTTCTTCCTATCACACTGCATATATGCAAGCCTAGTTTAAAGTCCAAGGAAAAGTACCTTTTATTTTTTACTTATTTAGACAAGATCAGATACCTAGTTTGCAATGTCCAATGTAAAATGAAAATGTGGGACCACTTGCTAAAAATTATTGAGAATTTTAAGACATTGACAGTGGTATTACGTAAAGCAGGGCCCTTCTAAATGTGAGACTGTGCAACTGCATAGTTTGCATCCTGATGAAGCAAACTTGCTAAGCAAGTATAAGAATTTGTGTTGAAATTGAGCTCTCATTATATAAAAATAACAACTCTGCCCTTTTTTCTGACATGAATCAATCTGCGGACGATAGTAATTATAACCTATAGTAATATGTACAATAGCTGTAAAAATACAAGAACACTTAAATAATGCTTTGTTGATATTGATAAATTTGTACTTTCTTTTCAATTTGTTCAATATCTTTAAAATTTTATGTTAGTAATACTGAATTGACGTAATAGTTAATGAATTCCCCTAATTTAGATAGAAGTAGTTTTAGGAATGACATGCTTTTGCTTCAAAGTTAAATCAATTCTTGTAAAAAAGATGAACCATCCTTTTGAACATGGATCACTAAAGGAAAATGTTGTGTTACTTGATTCAATTCTTAGAAAATTTCTAAGTGTATTTGTAACTATACGGGTATATGTATATAATTTTCAACTGTAAATTTTATAAGATTTAAATACAAATCAAATATCTGATGAAAATTTGTGTTCTTATTGAAATGTGATATACATTGAATTTTAAAGTCATGTATGAAAGGATGTTAAATATCAATAGTTGCATCTTGATTATGTGTTAAAATAGTATTTAGAATTTATGGTGTTAAATACATGCTATTTGAAAATTGGTTTTACCTGGTTCTTTTTTTATGAGTCTTTGTGAAAAGTTAAATTTACGTATGTGGCCTACATATTTTTCTTGGACAAAAATGCTTGAACACCTACTTTTTTATAGCAGTCACCTAATGATAGTTTATACTTTTATTTTATCAAGGCTGAAATTATGGTTTGTGAGACAAATTTATTCCACAGTCTCTTTTTGTAAATAAAATTTTACTGGAGAACAGTTACCCTCATTTTTTATTTATTATCAATGGATGTTTTTACACCATAATGGTATTTTTGAATCACTGAGTCAAATGTATATTGAGCCAATAGCCCAAAAAATCTGGAATATTTATTGCCTGACACTTCACTTGTGCTCTAGATGATGTACAGTATTTGTCATCTGAGCATTTGGCCAATTAATACTGAACTTGGAAGAGGGATGTGAGCACTAAAATGTTGAACTGAATATCATAAAGTTCTGAAAGTTCAAAGGAAGAGATGGTTGTGGGGAGACCTCTTGAATTTCCCGTGGTCATTGTTAATGTGGCAGTGACAAGAGGGTAAGGCGACTTTTCCTAAAATTCCACAGATCAGGAAATGCTAAAATTGGAGAGAAATGTGACTTTTTCAAGGATAGACAATACTTTTTTTTTATTATATACGTTTTATTCAGGATGTTGATTTCAGAACTAGATCTGTGCTAGTAGCAGCCTAGTTAAACCCAGAATTTACAGGTGGGTCTCATGATAACAATAAGTCTCCTGTATTCTAAAAAGAAGCCTGTCTAAAATTAGGTTGCCTAGAACCCCAAAGCAATGGCTACTGGAAAGGGAGCCTTAAAATTTGTCGGTATAATTAACATTCTCTGTGGCGCTAAAGGTCAGATAGAAGACCAATAGTTAAAAACTATATCCATTTATGGATCAATTTTTATTACCCTTTATGGAAATATATCTCAAAAACCACAAGGAGATGCCATTTTACACCACAAAGATGACTACACGGATTCTTAAAAATAACAAATGTTTGCAAGGATATAGTGAATTTAGAAAATTGGAACCCTCATATATTGCTGGTGAGAATATAGAATGATATATAACTGCTGTGAAAAACAGTTTGGCAGTTCCTCAAAAAGAACATAGAATTACCATATGATAGCAATTCCATTCCTAAGAATATATCCAAAAGATCTGCAAACAGGTGTTCAAATATAAACTTGTTTATTAATGTTTATAGCAGCACTATTTACAAAAGTCAAAGGGTGGAAACAATTCCAAGACCTGTCAACTGATGAATAGATAAATAAAATGTAGTCTTTCTGTAAAATACTATTTACTCATAAAAAAATGAAGTACTCATACATCTTAGAACGTAGAGGAACCTTGAAAGTATACTTCTATCAAAAAAGTCAGGCACAAAAGGCCACAAATTGTATGATTCTATGTATACAAAATTTCCAAAATAGGTAAATTCAGAAGCAGAGAAAGCAGATTAGTTATCGTCAGGGATTGGGAGGAGGGGGTAAAGGGGAATGGCTGTTTAATGGCTGTAAGGTTTTCTTGGAGGGAGAGGAAATGTTCCGAAACTGGATAGCTGCATAATTGCAAAATATTGTGAGTGTACTAAATGCCACTGTATTGGACACTTTAAAATGGTTACTATAGTAAGTTTTATTTATCTGTATTTTACCACTATAAAATAGCCATTTAGAATATGAGCTAACATGTCACTGAAAATTTTCATAATTATCTTAAACAAAATAGATTATCTGAGAGATCAGAGAAGTCCTGAGAAACCAATTGTCAGTATGTTGTCAAAAACATCAAGTATTTGATATTAGTTGGATATCTAAAAATCCCATAAAATCAGATTTTTTAAAATAAAACTCTAACCTATTCCCATAATAACATTTAAAATTTTTTATACACTAAAATTGATCAACTGAATGGCTTTCTTCTTTTGGAAGTTTTAAATGGTAAATTCTTAAAATGGTCATTTTTATGTAAGCATATTTTACTGTTATGGGCTAGCTCATGCCCACTTCTCTTGATTAGAAATGGTACCGTTTATTTCAAGGAACTATTAGCTTTGGATCAAGTAAATAATCAGTTTGTTTGCCCTGGGGAAATATCCTGGTATCCCTTATTAGATACTTTGTATTGTAACTGGAATTGCTACTGTTACTGTATAGATTGTGATATTTACGTAATTTTCTTAAAACAACAATTACTTCCCAAGCTACTATGGAAAAGGTTGGAATGGGAAGAGGAGGAAATAGATAAGAATTTTATAGAGGAATTATTCTGTTATCTGTCTTTCAGGTATTAAGAATTGAGAATTCTTAGAGCTGTTTCCAGCATAGATTGCAAATTTAGAATGAACTTTCAGTAAGTAGTCTAGTTAAGACTAAGATAGAATGTTTCTAGTTGTTTGAAAATACGGATTCAGAATTCTCAAAACTTCCTGTTATTATTATTATTTAACTTCCTAGGAAATTACTTTTAATAATTCTCTATAGATATTTTTATGTAAAAGTAGCTGCTGTGGATGCAACCTATTTAAATATCACAATTCTGTTGAGGCACATAATTTTCCATGAGCATCTTATATTCAAACAGTCTAGATCTTCTGAGAAATGACACTGATAATCTGGCCAGGATATTTATATATTTGCAAAAATATATTCCCTTCACTAGACTATGCTGTCATGAATAAACACATTCAATTTATCTTTAAGACATAGAACTTTGCTATGCATAGCAAATGAATAGAAAATATTCTTTGAAAATACAGACAGTGTCTGCCTTCACACCAGAGAGGGTAGCTTTTTCATAGCACAGAGACATTATCTCCCTCCTCAAAAACATTTCCCTTTCTGAAGGTAATGTTTTAGTAAAGTAGCATTTCCCTTTCTGAAGATGTTCTTGTATTCCAGAGTAAAGACAAGTTTCTCTTTCTCTCTCTCTTTGCTAGCAGGTCAATGGCTGTCCTGTGTAAAATCCGTGTTTCCTAGTCTGGGCTTGCTCTTCTATATCGCACCCACTGCATGTGCAGGTGGCATGTAGCCTCACCAACTCACCCAGTGGGGACACTGATACTTAAGAAACTGACACAGTATATTGTTATATTTAATATTATTTGTGAGTAGCAAATGGCCTTTGTCTCTGTCTCTAACCCAAGGATCCTAGATCTTCTGTACACACAAAGACACACAAATTTACATAAATATTTTTAATATGTATAAGTACCATAAATATGTTCACATACACAAAATGCATATGTATAAACAAATTTATGTTGGATATTTATAACTGTTGTAGGCTAACTTGGCTTGCAAATTGAGTTACGTGTATGTATATACACATATATGTACACGTATATTATATACATATATATAATTTTATTTTTTTGGAAGGGGAAATTCTTTAAAAGTCTGGTAAATTTTGTAGGTACTTAAAGTACTAAGTCTATTTTTACCTAATAATGAAAAAAATCCCCACTTAGGGCCATACTTAGAATCTTGGTTTACTTAAAAGGTTTTCAGTATAATACTGAATTCATATGAGCTCTAGATTATTCTACTAATCATCTGATGGCATGTGGATCTGTGTGCCCAACCCCTCAAGGATACCATAGCTATCATTCATTTCCAGATATTATTTCAATGTGCAAAGATTGGGGCTCTGATTTTCTAAGAGAACCTCAATTCTGTGACATTTTTAGTTCTTCTAAAGAGTAGAATGTGATTCATGAATAAAGGGGACCTTTTAATTACTTGGGGTAAAACTAAGAAATTCAGAACAAATTTATCATAGATTTTTAGAGGAAATCCAAGAACTTGAATACTGGTGAGATAGGCTCAAATTGCCTACATATCCAGCAATAAAATGTGAGAAAATTATGGGAAATGTACAATCTCCTCAGTGAACATGACTACTTTGCAAATGGAATTGTCTGAACAGTTTCTGATTTACAGGGCTGCTTTACTATAAACTATGAATTCAAAAAGAGATGAAAATTATAAAAAATGATGTTTTTGTGATTTGTTTTTTAATTTTTTGCTTTGCATAATTAATTGAACGTAATTTTCTTTTGTTTTTTTAAATTCTGTATATGTGTATGTAGTTTAAAGGTTCTACATAAAATATGAATTGGAAAAATTAAAATTTTGTTTATTCATTTTTGGTAGAATGTTACAATGTTAAATCAATTTCCTTTTTTTTTTGATCCTTAAATGAAAGTAGTATGACAAAATCTTTAATTTACCCAAAGCCCTTACACTTTGAATAGAAAATGAAAAAATTTGTTGCCTTGGAAACTGAAGAAGTTCATAGTATTTTGAATACACTATTAAACCCATTATCATGCAGTTGTGATATTACACTTAGATAAAAAAGCAATTGATTTTGTGATTGTATCCTTTTTCCATAAAGGTTTATATACAGTATTTTAATTTAAAATCATTGTAGCCTTTGAAATATACTTGAAATTTCTTTGTTTGTCCTGCTAGAAGTTTATTTGGAATGTTATGCATTCCTATTTACATTGTTTATCATATTTGTGTACATGTAACTATAATTCTTTGTATGGAATTATTTTGTACCTTTCAAAGTTATGCTTTAATTTTCCTGAAACAAATCATTCAATTTTTATTGTATTAGATGATACATAGTCCCCACCATTTCTCTTATCATGCTTCTTTAGACATTCAATGTAGTTATTTTGAATACTAAGAAAACAAATTGTAACCAAACTCCCTATGGTCAACCAAATTAATTGGAATGAATTATGGAAGTTAGTAGCTCAATTCTTCAAACTACAGTAGATTTTAAAAAGATATTTTCCTTTGAAGTACATGAAGCCCTCTAATAGTCATTCTAGGTTCTGTTGTTAGAGCCCAAGGTACATTCATTCTTTCTTCTGCCATTTATGATTTCCATTCCCAAAGTGATCTTATTCACTAAGATAGTGTACGGAGCTACAGACATTAGGTCAACAGGATACAAGATGTGATGAGGAAGTATATCATGTCATTTTTTAAGAACATGTTCTGAATGTTGTACTTACAAACTATTAGGTAAAAAAGATAAATATGGCCATAATTGTTCCATGGGTGATTGGGAAGTATATAATTGAATCTGAGTTCTTAATTGTGTGCCCTGATGAAGATCAGGGCTTTCAGTAGTATGAATGGTATTGAAATAGAGTGAGACAAGGTGAGAGAAAGAGACAGCAAAACAGAGAAGAAACAAATATTGTGGAAATAAGCAGCCTCTAGAATATTCTACCTCTTTGGCCAAGCACATGTCCACCTGCAACTTTCTTTGCTACATTAACTACAGTTATCTCTACCAAAAAATACAATCCCAGAGACCTAGTTACTTTCTCCACTTAAAAATATATTCCTTATGAGTGACATTCAGTCCTCTCCATTAAATCTAGATACGGTTCCTTCTGGTCCCATTATATCAGACATAAGATTTATTCAAATTATAGTGATTAAAAATAATATTGGGGTAGACACAGACATAAATAGAAGCACAGAGACCTTAAGAAAGAACCCCAGATATATCTGGACATAAGTTTGATAGGGGTAGAAAGAGATTTATTAGGGAAAACTGTCTTTTTTTAAAATAAATGATACTGTGCCATTTCTGTATTCATGTAGAAAAATACGACATTGCAGCTTTTTAACATTCAATGCATAAAACTGAATGAATTATAAATAAGTGTGAAAGATAGAACTCCATCTTCATATAATGACAATATTTAGTTAACTAAGCTTGATTGATCAAAGATCCAGGATTGAAGACATCAATGTTTTACCATATCTGGCATATAATGCAGACCTTTTACATCACTATACATGGCACATTACCTAGAAGACTCTGGTTTTGGACATTTCACAAATTCAAAGCAAATGATGAAAAAAGACTGTCTTTGAATTAAAGCTTTAATTCTGACTTAACTGCTTCAGGAAAAATGGATCATTCATTATACTGTGTCTCTGTTGTTTAATTTATATCCTTAAAAATTGAATGTTTAGGAAGTAGAGTATACATACCATGGTAATTTAAAACTATAATATGACTAAGATTTAGGGGAGGAGATGCCTTATTTCCAAATAAAGTTAGAATTATTATCATGTAAGTACTAATTACAGATTCTCTGGCATTGTTTTTAGTCCTATTTCTTTAGGCTGTATGACATTAAATTGGAGTCTTTATCCAATTGCTTTGGTACTACTCTTGTTATTACTGTTGCTACTTTGAAATTATTTAATAATCCACAAATAGATGTTATAAATAGCATTTGTGTTATACTTAGTCATTTCAAGGGATATTACATAATTGATATTATTTAATAATAACAGCTAAATGAAAGGGATTCTCTTAGGGAGCCATTCTGTTCTTTTTCTTTTTCTTTTTGGAAAGTTGGTAAAAACATTTTTAAGTTGCAACAAATGTTTTTAATGTATAGTTCACAGTTCTTCATTGAGTATTACATAAAACATATATATATATATTTATAAAACTATACCATTCTAGATATATTTTTGAATGAATGTATGTAATTGCTCATATTTACAATCAAGTTTGAAATAGTTTCACCACCCAATTATCTTCATAGTGCAGACTGAGCCAGCTATTAATGTATATATCAAAGATACATTCATTATGATTTGCTTCCAAGCAAAATATATCTAGTCTTATCACATTCTCTTTGTTTCAGACAATTACAGTAAAAATCTTAGAACCTCATTAAGGATATATATATATATATATCAGGATGTATATAAGATATATCAAAATTTGAGTCCACTTGAGGAAAAAGATGCACAATACTCTAATGTCATACTTACTGAATAATTTCCAAATTTGTTGTGCAATTTTGTGGGAAATGATACAATTAAAAATATGTTTGAATGGACTCCTGCTCCAGTGATGAAAGAGTAACTAACGTTAGTAACCATAAATCTAGGCAAAATATAGCAGTGAAAATATGAGGTAAGTGCTTTGTCAGCATTCAGTAGTGCAAACTGCAATGACAAAAACAAAGAAAACCCATCAGCAAGCCCACAAATCACTCCAGCTCTCTATATCCCATTTCCTGACTGGCATGGCAAGCTCTAGTCCAAGGAGATTGTGGGGTCCCTCTGAGCTGAAGAGGTAAGAGTCAGATTTCACGATGGATCAGGTAGCTGAACTCAGCAGAGTAGAACGCGAGAGAGGACGGCGCTGCCCAGACAGAAACCCCAAAAGCCTGTGTGGGGATTCCCTCGGAAACCTTGACCAAAGTAAGGGCAGGGCAAGCCCAGGGCAGCATCACGTGAAGCTTACCAGAGGGAAGTTGCCATGAGATTGGAAACAGAACAGATGAACATTAGATGTCAACATTAGAACACGAGATGTTCAGCACTGCTGTGGACATGTTGGGTTTCCTGACTACCATAACGTACACATTACTACCCCCAGTATTCAGCTGTGACAAAAAAACATGTTGCATCTTGGCAGCAAAGACTGTGTGTTAAATCTTGGATGGATTACTATCCTAAGTCTGAAAGGAAGCTTGTAAATCCAGAGGGAAGAAAAAAGTTCAAGGTTGAATCCTGCACTAAGAGAGACTTTGGAAACGACTTCAACAGAGATATAAAAACAGAACCTAAATGCAAGTTTCACTCGCTAGTTTTTAACGTTTTGAAAAATCAACACTCTTCAGAAAAAGATAAAAACCCTGGTGGTCTTCAACAATGCCTTGAAAATAAAAAATTACGCGACATGGGAGAAAACAGGAAAATATGGCACATAGCCAAGAACTAAAAATCTGTTATCAGAGCCTTGAACCAGGTGACTCTGATGTTGAATATAAGAGACAGACTTAAGTAATTTGAAAGCAGCATTTTGAATGTACAAATGAAATGAAAATGAAAACATTTGAATGCTTTCCAATTACTAATGGAAAATATGATCCAAGAATAAATGAAATCATTAATAATCGATACAAGGATCAACATGGGTAGATCTCTAAAATATTATTGTGTGGAAAAAGCAACCATATAGTCCATACTGTATTGTGCCATGTATTTGAAGTTGTAGAACTAGCAGTACCAATTTACTGCTAAAAAAAGTACATTGGTAGTTACCTGGTACCAAGGTGGGAGGGACTGTTTACAACAGAAACCAATCAGGAGGTTCAGGAGGTTGGCTGAAGTGATTGAAGGAAATGTTCTGTCTCTGGTAAGGGGGAAGTTTCAGTAAAGTCGAGAAAATATGTTTGACCAACAATCTCTCATATTATACACTGTAAGTTATCCTTCCTGGAAAAGGATAATATTATTATTAGCCAATAATTAACCAGTAATGTCTCACATCTTACAATGACATATCTCTCATATTTCCAGTTCACACAGGACAAATTTTTTAAAATCAGCACTACTGATTCCCAAGAAGAAATATTGTGTCACAGCAGGTATCGAAAACAGTCATCATCCTTTGCTGTGATCTGTTGTTTAAAATGCCCTGGGGTGTGTTAGAGTTACAACAGATGCCAGCTTAACTAGAGCAAAATATGATTATGCTAACACTCAGAAAAATGCTCTTAACCCAGAAAAACGAAACACCTCATAGACTTTAACCTGTTTTAAAATTAAGGTAAATGTCTCATCCATATATAGTCATCATTCAAAATATCCCAATTTTCCATATGTACTAAATGTTTTCTGGAAATAAGAAGAAATCCCCATTTTATTTTAATGATTAGATAACAAAAATAAATTGAATATTAATTAAAAATGCATATTAAACCATCTATTATATATACTACTTGAAGGAGGATTTCTAAGTCTTCTGTTCACTCTATAAGTCCATATATGCTTGATTTCTTAGTTTATTTTTTTACTATAATAAACCTTTTTTTCAGAAGTTCTCAGATTTTTTTAAAGTGAAACACATCCTTTCAAAAAAAGCACTCTTGCCTGTCAATTCTTTCTTAAGAACTTAGTGACGTTAACTTCCCAACAGAAAGCAATTAACTGTTAGTTATAATAATAGTGATAACCATCTTGTGTTGTGATTATTCAGGTGGTTATTACATCTCTGAATGAAAGTGCTGTGATCTAGCCTTTTAGAAATTCATATTGGAAACATATTTCCTGGTAATATGGTCTGGTTAATTATATGTTTAGATAAAGGTAAATTACATATTTGTGGATTATAGAAATAATTTTTTTTCTTAGAACTCAGAATGAAATAAAAAGTGGTTCTTTCTTAATGCTATAAAGTTTAGTTCAGTCTTAACATCTTTTCCAGCAATATCACTTCCTTTATCCTCAGGATTCAATGTTTCCTGCTGGCAGTGACAACCACTGAAGGCCATAGAAATCCCTTTCCTGTCACTACTTTGGGCAGCCATACAAGATAAGCACCAGGCTACAGTACTCTGGGGTCTCTAATGAAACTTAGTCAGCCGCCTCCTCCCAGCACATGAAAGGACTCTACTAGGAAGTGATTGACAAGCATGGTTCCTAGCTTGAGAGTACTAAAAATACTTTCACAATCATAAAGGCCACACATTATTGAGACTATTAATATACTTGAAGGGAGTGAATTCTTTTTTGGTTAGCCACAGACTTCCAATACATATTATTTGTAAATAAACTCCAACAGAAATATATTAAGGATTGATAACATATTAGCTCTGGGGATAGTCCTTTGATCCAAACATGCATTTTTTTTTTAACTGAAGTATAGTTGAAATACAATCTTATATTAGCTTCAAGTATAATCACAATACCACATCATCTGAACAGCACGATGTATTCTGGATTTGACAAATGAATCAAATGTGGCTTTTCTGCTGTTGTCTAAGACATTCTATCTTCTGCATGGGGAGACTTGAGCCACTCATCAGTATTCTTGCTTTAGAGAGCATACAGCAGACATGTAAAACTTAGTGAAAGAAGAAGAAACAAAATTCACAGAACCAATTCTGGATGTTGGCACTTAGTCATTTGCAAAGCATGTTCAATCCTGTAGACATCCACCTGTATGTGGCAATTAATACTTCTTCTTTGCCCCCTATCCGTCCTCTTCCTCTCTTCCTTCTGCAACCTGTGCCCCTTCTCAGTACCCTCCTTATCCTCTTACTTCTGCTCTCCCTCATTCTTCTCCTACTCTGAATAATGTTTTCATCATTTCCAGGGATTTTATTGTTAAATGTCTTAAGTATCTATATATCACAATAAAAAACTACAAAATTAAAATGCAAGGAGCCCGGATGGTGGCATGAGTAGAGCAGAGGAAATCTCCCAAAACCACATATATCTATGAAAATATAACAAAGACAACTCTTCCTAGAATAAAGACCAGAGGACACAGGACAACATCTAGACCACATCCACACCTGTGAGAACCCAGCGCCTCGCAAAGGGGCAGCCCGAGCCAGGCCACGCCCACAGCAAAAGTGGAGATAAACTCCATAGCAGCTGGGCAGGAAGCAGAAGCCCTGTCTGCGCACAGCTACCCAGCACAAGCCACTAGAGGTTGCCATTCTCCCAGGAGAGGAAGGCCACAAACCAAAAAGAAGGGAAGTACTTCCAGCCATCACTAATTGCAGCTCTGAAAACTATTCCTATCACCATGAAAAGACAAAATTATAGGCAAACCAAGACCACAGAGACACCAGAGAAGGAGACATACCTAACCAGTCTTCCTGACAAAGAATTCAAAATAAAAATTATAAACATGCTGACAGAGATGCAGAGAAATACGCAAGACAAATGGGATGAAGTCTGGAGGGAGATCACAGATACCAGAAAGGAGACCACAGAAATGAAAAACTCTGAAAGGATTTATAAGCAGAATGGATAAGATGCAAGAGGCCATTGATGGAATTGAAATCATAGAACAGGAACGCATAGAAGCTGACATAGAGAGAGATAAAAGGATCTCCAGGAATGAAACAATATTAAGAGACCTGTGTGACCAATCCAAAAGGAACAATATCCATATTATAGGGGTACCAGAAGAAGAAGAGAGAGGAAAAGGTACGGAAAGTATCTTGAAAGAAATAATTGCTGAAAACTTCCCCAAACGGGGGGAGGAAATAATTGAACAGACCACGGAAATACACAGAACCCCCAACAGAAAGGATCCAAGAAGGACAACACCAAGACACATAATAAATAAAATGGCAAAGATCAAGGACAAGTAAAGAGTTTTAAAGGCAGCTAGAGAGAAAAAGGTCACCTATAAAGGAAAACCCATCAGGCTAACATCAGACTTCTTGACAGAAACCCTACAGGCCAGAAGAGAATGACATGATATACTTAATGCAATGAAACAGAAGGGCCTTAAACCAAGGATACTGTATCCAGCATGACTATCATTTAAATATGATGGCAGGATTAAACAGTTCCCAGACAGGCAAAAGCTGAGGGAATTTGCTTCCCACAAACCACCTCTACAGGGCATCTTACAGGGACTGCTCCAGATTGGAGCACCCCGAAAAAGATCACAGAACAAAATACACAACATATGAAGAATGGAGGAGAAGGAATAAGAAGGGAGAGAAGAAAAGAATCTCCAGACAGTGTATATAACAGCTCAATAAGCGAGCTAAGTTAGGCAGTAAGATACTAAAGAGGCTAACGTTGAAACTTTGGTAACCACAAATTGAAAGCCTGCAATGGCAATAAGTACATATCTTTCAATGGTCACCCTAAATGTAAATGGACTTAATGCACCAATCAAAAGACACAGAGTAATAAAACGGATAAAAAAGCAAGACCCATCTATATGCTGCTTATAAGAAACTCACTTCAAACCCAAAGACATGTACAGACTAAAAGTCAAGGGATAGAAAAACATATTTCAGGCAAACAACAGCAAGAAGAAAGCAGGGGTTGCAGTACAAATACCAGACAAAATAGACTTCAAAACAAAGAAAGTAACAAGAGATAAAGAAGGACACTACATAATGATAAAGGGCTCAGTCCAACAAGAGGATATAACCATTCTAAATATATATGCAACCAACACAGGAGCACCAGCATATGTGAAACAAATACTAACAAAACTACAGGGGGAAAGAGACTGCAATGCATTCATTTTAGGAGAATTCAACACACTACTCACCCCAAAAGATAGATCCACCGGGGAGAAAATAAGTAAGGACAAGGAAGCACTGAACAACACAGTAGAGCAGATGGAACTAATAGACATCTATAGAACTCTACATGCAAAAGCAACAGGATATACTTCTTCTCAAGTGCACATGGAACTTTCTCCAGAATAGACCACATACTAGCCCACAAAAAGACACTCAGAAAAATCTAAAATATTGAAATTCTACCAACCAATTTTTCAGAAAACAAAGATATAAAAGTAGAAATAAATTCTACAAAGAAAACAAAAAGGCTCACAAAGACATGGAGGATTAACAACATGCCCCTAAATAATCAATGGATCAATGAACAAATCAAAATAGAGATCAAGGAATATATAGAAACAAATGACAAAAACAACACAAAGCCCCAACTTCTATGGGACGCAGTCATAAGAGGAAAGTAAATAGTGATCCAGGCACACTTGAAGAAGGAAGAACAATCCCAAATGAATAGTCTATCATCACAATTATCGAAATTGGAAAAAGAAGAACAAATGAGACCTAAAGTCAGCAGAAGGGGGGACATAAGAAAGATCAGAGAAGAAATAAACAAAATTGAGAAGAATAAAACAATAGCAAAATTCAATGAGACCAAGAGCTGGTTCTTTGAGAAAATAAATAAAATAGATAAGCCTCTAGCCAAACTTATTAAGAGAAAAAGAGAATCAACACTAATTAACAGAATCAGAAATGAGAATGGAAAAGTCACAACTGACTCCACAGAAATACAAAGAATTATTAAAGACTACTATGAAAACATATATGCCAAGAAGCTGGAAAACCTAGAAGAAATGGACAACTTCCTAGAAAAATACAACCTTCCAAAACTGACCAAGGAAGAAACACAAAAGTTAAAGAAACCAATTACGAGCAAAGAAATTGAAACAGTAATCAAAAAACAACCCAAGAACAAAGCACCCGTACCGGAAGAATTTACTTCGGAATTTTATCAGACACACAGAGAAGACATAATACCCATTCTTCTTAAAGTTATCCAAAAATAGAAGAGGAGGGAATACTCCCAAACTCATTCTATGAAGCCAACATCACCCTAATACCAAAACCAGGCAAAGATCCCACCAAAAAAGAAAATTACAGACCAATATCCCTGATGAATGTAGATGTAAAAATACTTAATAAAATATTAGCAAGCTGAATTCAAAAGTATATCAAAAGGATCATACACCATGACCAAGTGGGATTCATCCCAGGGATGCAAGGATGGTACAACATTCGAAAATCCATCAACATCATCCACCACATCAACAAAATGAAAGACAAAAACCACATGATCATCTCCATAGAGGCTGAAAAAGCATTTGACAAAATTCAACATCCATTCATGATAAAAACTCTCAGCAAAATGGGAATAGAGGGCAAGTACCTCAACATAATAAAGGCCATATATCATAAACCCACAGCCAACATTATACTGAACAGTGAGAAGCTGAAAGCTTTTCCTCTGAGATCGGGAACTAGGCAGGGATGCCCACTCTCCCCACTGCTATTTAACATAGTACTGGAGGTCCTATCCATGGCCATCAGACAAAACAAAGAAATACAAGGAATCCAGATTGGTAAGGAAGAAGTTAAACTGTCACTTTTTGCAGATGACATGATATTGTACATAAAAAACCCTAGAGACTCCATCCCAAAACTACTAGAACTGATATCGGAATACAGCAACGTTGCAGGATACAAAATAACACACAGAAATCTGTAGCTTTCCTATACACTAACAATGAACCAACAGAAAGAGAAATCAGGAAAACAATTCCATTCACCATTGCATCCAAAAGAATAAAATACCACCTAGGAATAAACCTAACCAAATAAGTGAAAGACTTATACTCTGAAAACTACAAGTCACTCTTAAGAGAAATTAAAGTGGACACTAATAAATGGAAACTCATCCCATGCTCATGGCTAGGAAGAATTCCTGCCCAAAGCAATATACAAATTTGGTGCAATCCCTATCAAACTACCAACAGCATTCTTCAGTGAACTGGAACAAATAGTTCAAAAATTCATATGGAAAGATAAAAGACCCCAAATAGCTAAAGCAATACTGAGAAAGAAGACTAAAGTGGTGGGGATCTCACTTCCCAACCTCAAGCTCTACTACAAAGCCATAGTAATCAAGACAATTTGGTACTGGCACAAGAACAGAGCCACAGACCAGTGGAACAGATTAGAGACTCCAGACATTAACCCAAACATATATGGTCAATTAATATTTGATAAAGGAGCCATGGACATACAATGAGGAAATGACAGTCTCTTCAACAGATGGTGCTGGCAAAACTGGACAGCTACATGTAAGAGAATGAAACTGGATCACTGTCTAATCCCATACACAAAAGTAAATTCAAAATGGATTATAGACCTGAATGTAAGTCTTGAAGCCATTAAACTCTTGGAAAAAAACATAGGCAAAAATCTCTTTGACATAAACATGAGTGACCTCTTCTTGAACATATCTCCCCGGGAAAGGAAAACAACAGCAAAAATGAACAAGTGGGACAATATTAAGCTGAAAAGCTTCTGTACAGCAAAAAATACCATCAATAGAACAAAAAGGAACCCTACAGTATAGGAGAGTATATTTGTAAATGACACATCCGATAAAGGCTTGACGTCCAAAAAATATAAAGAGCTCACACGCCTCAACAAATAAAAATCAAATAATCCAATTAAAAAATGGGCAGAGGAACTGAACAGACAGTTATCCAAAAAAGAAATACAGTTGGCCAACAGACACATGAAAAGATGCTCCACATCACTAATTATCAGAGAAATGCAAATTAAAACTACGATGAGGTATCACCTCACACCAGTAAGGATGGCTGCCATCCAAAAGACAAACAACAACAGATGTTGGCAAGGCTGTGGAGAAACGGGAACACTCCTACACTGCTGGTGGCAATGTAAATTAGTTCAACCATTGTGGAAAGCAGTATGGAGGTTCTTCAAAATGCTCAAAACAGACTTACCATTTGACCCAGGAATTCCACTCCTAGGAATTTACCCTAAGAACGCAGCAATCAAGTTTGAGAAAGACAGATGCACCCCTATGTTATGCACCCCTATTTACAATAGCCAAGAATTGGAAACAACCTAAATGTCCATCAGTAGATGAATGGATAAAGAAGATGTGGTACATATACACAATGGAATACTACTCAGCCATAGAAGAGGGCAAATCCTACCATTTGCAGCAACATGGATGGAGCTGGAGGGTATTATGCTCAGTAAAATAAGCCAAGCAGACAAAGAGAAATACCAAATGATTTCACTCATCTGAGGAGTATAAGAACAAAGGAGAAACTGAAGGAACAAAACAGCAGCGGAATCACAGAACCCAAGAATGGACTAACAGGTACCAAAGGGAAAGGGACTGGGGAGGATGGGTGGGTAGGGAGGGATAAGGGGAGGGGGAAGAAGAAGGTGGGTATTGAGATTAGCATGCATGGGGGTAGTGGGAGAAAGGGGAGGGCTGTACAACAGAGAGAAGACAAGTAGTGATTCTACTACATTTTGCTATGCTGATGGACAGTGACTGTAAAGGGGTTTATAATGGGGTCCTGGTATAGGGGAGAGCCTAGTAAACACAATATTCTTCATGTAAGTGTAGATTAAAGATAGCAATAAAAAAGAAAGAGGGATGACTCCCTGAAAAGATAAAACTAAGTATAAATCAATGATTAATGCATGCTTTAAATATCTTTAATTTTGATCAATTAAAGGGTGTCAGATGATTGGCTATGGAGGTACACTATTCTGATAATATTCCTTTCTCTTTAAAAAAAAAAAAAAAGCAGTTCCTGTATGGTGACCTACCATGAGTTCTACACAATCGTATTAAGGGCATATCAAAGTGTGGGCAAAGGGTCTGTTTGTGTTTATACAGAGGATCAAAGCCTAATTTGGCTACCCAGAAAATGAACTAAGATACGATATGAAGAAGAACTTCCAACATCAGCACTCTCTGGAAGAGTCATACCAGAAGATGATCATCAAAAAACCTCAACAAAGATCCAGGTGATGCTGCAGTTGTAGCTGCATTCATCCCACCGTTTCCTGGACTTGCCATTGGAATGAAGAAGGAGATATCTAAGCTGACCTGTGCATACAGTAAAACAACAAATTTGACTGGATCTATACTGTTGGAACTCAACCAAGAATTAGGAGAAGTGCAAGTTGTAGCGCTCCAAACTCTTACAACTACAGACTATTTACTGTGAAAAGAACATATGGGATGTGAACAGTTCCCAGGAATGGGTTGTTTTAATTTGTCTGATTTCTCTCAGACTGTACTATCCATTATGTCATAGACAAATTTTCACAAATGCCTAGGGTGCCTAACTGGTTTTCTTGGCTTCACTGCAGATGGCTGGTAATTATAGATCTGCTTTGGTTATGTAACTGTATTCCTATTATGTTAATGTGTGTGTGCAATTTAATTAGTAGTTTAAAACCTATACATGCTTAAGTTACTCTACAAGAAGATATGTCAAAGAAATAATCAATCTTCCTATGTTTTCTTCCATCTGCTACCACTATAGCTTTTCTTCTTCCTTCCTAATTACAACCCTTAAATAGAATTTGTGCCTCATATCGAATTTACCAAGTATCATAATTCTTCCAAGTGGTAAAGATACCTCAAGACAAATGCTGGGCATAGAAGCCACAGGGCATAAATCTGCAAAGAAGTAAAAAGCTAACCTTTTCAAACAATATGGCTTCTCTCTCACTTACCAACTTTGCATCTCCCTGTGTGGCCCCGGAAGATGACTGGTTAGCCAGAGACGGGTAAGATTCCTCAAGGGAGGAACAACCTAAGACAGGCACAGTTGCAGGGGGGCCATCAGGTGAGAAATTGGGGGTCAATATAGGTGAGGCTTAGAACCTCACCCCCCCTGTTTTGAGCGAAATCTGCATCTGTGGATGTATTATTGCCCTTGTCTATCTTGGATTAACACATAGTCTACAGGCACACACCTGATCATCTACATTTGCTCTCTTACAACACTAGACTATGTTTTCTACCTTTATCTTGCATCTACCTACCACTTCAGCATTTTATTTAAAAAAATAATAACAATAATAATAAAGGGAGAAATGTGGGATTCACATATAAATCAAGTATAAAAACCAAATGAATATTCATATTTGACCTGATTGTTTATAGTTCATAATGAGTGATCAAAACCGAAAGTTTTTGTGATGACTGCCCTTGTTCTGTTCACCATATAAGAACTTATTCACTATGTAAGAATTTGTTCATGTAAGAACTTGTTCGTTATGCTTCAGAAGATTGGAGACTGACGAGAATTAGGCTGGGGGTGGATTAATGATTGTGCATTGAGCATTGACTGCCCTACACAGAATCTTATTGTTGTTAACAATCATTTGATCAATAAAGATGAGAGATGCCCTCTCAAAAAAAAAAAAAAAAAAACTAAAAAATTAGATCTACTTGAAATAGTAATTTTCACGATGGTATTTTATTAATTTTTCTTTGTAGTGAAAAAATATTCAGCCATCAGTTCACCCATGTACAACATATTATTGAATGCTATCATATGCAAGACATGCTAGGTTCTGCAATTGCACCAATAAAGAAAACTCCACCTTCACACCCAAAATAATAACGAATATCTGTCAAATGTGGTGTACTGTGGTCCAAAACAAAGACTGGCACAAGTTGAAGTAAACTTTTTTAGACCTTGGAGATAAAAAAATCATCTGGAATAAAGTGTCACATGACAGCCTCTCTAAAATTCTCTGTCTTAAGTAGGAAGACCCAGGTGTGTGGGGAGCAATAGAAAAAATGAAGGCAAACTAATGGTCCAATGCTGAAGTTTTAAGAGCAGAAAATGGAGAGATGAAATGTAGGAAGCAGATTAGCATGGGGTTCTTATTTTCTACAGACCTGTCTGTTCATGAAAATGAGGCAGCCAAACTGGAGTAGCGGGGGAAGAGTGTTCACCAGATTACACCACCGAGAAATTGTTCCCTGATGTTTATTTTTGAATCAAACTCTCCCCTGAATGAGAAAACCTTAACTGAAAAGTACCTCCAACAGAAAATACAGTAAGATTTCTTACTACGTTTTACACCAGTCATCCAGCGTGGTGATTCGCTTACTCCCCTTCAACCCTATTTCCTCTGCAGCACTGAGATTACCCTCTGGTGGTGATCTGCTAGGCCCCGCAGGACTTTAAAAGAACGAGGAGAAAATGTAGAAGCTATTAGAAAGGAGAGATAAGGCAGAGATAAAGGAAATGCAGAAGTGCAGAGTGTACAACAAAAGGCAAATACATGACAAGGAAGCAGAGGAAGAGTTCAAAGATTTCCATTACTTCAAAGAAAATAGAAAAAGGACACAGGGCAGCATTCATACATGCACACAATGTTTATGAACACACACACTTGCTGTTGCGTCTACACGCCATGATGTGCAACAAGTAAAATACAATATATTTGATAAAAAGACATCTGGGATAAGAGAAAATGAGCTCTTAACTAATTTCCGTCTACAAAAATGGTAAAAAGCACACACATGCAATTCATCTTTTTTTCAGGACTTTTTACTTTCTCTCCAGGAAATCCTCATTTGCTAACTAAAAACTCAAACATGAACTATTGTCATAAAATATTTCTTACCTTCAGTTCCTTTCATTACAAAGCCTCTTTGCATTATTGCCAACATCATCATGTGCCTTAATTATACTTGAATTCTAGACACAAAGTACCTTCATCTCTGTGTGACAGAGATTATGAATTAAATAATCTGTATGTATTAATTGACCAGAGGAGTATCTAAAAATCTTATAGTAGGTGCTTACAAATAATAATTGAATTGAAAACTTAGATATTATTTTAACTAAAAGTAATAAAATAATTTTCCTGGGCTGGTAAATTCCCAGGAAGCTTGGAGAAGTGTTTTCATTATTTTTTAGCAGGAAGTGTGGATAATCTCAGAACTGATCATATAGTTACATCCTATAAGTGAAAATTCATAATTAAGAATTAAGTCTTTCACTAAACATTAAGTTAAGCAAAACTACTTTTTTCCTTAATTTTATACCTAAAAATCCATAGATTTGTTATTTATGTATCTCCATTACTTGATCTGACCAAAACAACTCATTCCATATTTATCAAGAATTATTTCTGACCGTGAAACAAAAACATGTAATAAATATAAAAGCCTTTTCAACTGAGATAGTTATAGCCGACAACTGTCACTTGAGGGGGAAAAAAACCCAAAAACATCAGAAGGGCTCCCTCAAAACATCTACTCTCCTAATTACTGTAAATAACTACATCAAATAAAATAATGGGATAAACAAAGATGAAAAGGAACCTGAGAGTAGGGAAGGGGGCTGACCTTAGAAAAGAAGGAATGAGAATTGCCAGGGTCAGTGAAGGTCAACAGCCTTTTAAAGTTGGAATGTAGATTTTGAGTGTAAATAGTGATGAAGGCAGGATGATTGAGGGGGAAAAGATACATATTCATTAAAAATGAAATGTTATTCTGTGCTTGTTAATTGTTGATGACACAATTTTAATTTCATTTCAGAATTTGAGTGTGAAATTATGCTTTGTATGGGAAATCTTAGAATAATATGAATTTCCAGGGAAAACAAGTTTATATTAGAAAGGAAATACTGTATGCATCAGTTTTGAAAAATGTATATTTTTTTGAAAAATTCAAAACATTGAATATTGCTTCAAACTAAAATTATATGATAGCAATGGGGAATAGTGGAAAGAAAAGAATGTTGATTACATTTTGTTGGCTGTTGAGACAGGGAGTCTTAGGTATGGTAAGAGAGCTAAATCTTCAAATTCTGTGATAGAAAGCAAATTGATAATATCTCAAACTTTAAAACAGGCAAAAGAATAGCAAATATAATGCCATTAAAATATATAAGAAAATAAAATAAATTAATGAATGAATTCTCATATTTACCTATAAATACTTGATTAAGTGGCACCATGTGTATCTGCTATAAAAGAACATGTTTGTTTTTATTCGTAAAACTTGGCACAGTTGACCTCCATATATTTCCATGTGAATTTCAGCTTCTTTTAAAATGATTTAATTAGACTGTGGATAACTTGATTTTCTCTATATACCTTACTTATTTAAGCAAACAATTTATTAGAATCTTATTTTAGAATATGTTGTTCTTGGGAAGGAGACACAAGAAAAATTTTACTATCTAAAAAGTATAGACAATGTTTCTGGTTAAATTTGCATTGACTTTGATTTTATTCAAAAAGAAAGTTTTTAGAAACACAAGTAGAATTTTTTCTCTCTACTGATGTGTTCTACAACTAGAAGATCATGAACCAAAAATGGGAAAAGACACAGAAATGTATGGGAGTTTGAAAATAAGATAATTCAAATAAATATCAGTATCTTGATTTTTTAAGCTAATCTATGTTCCAAGTTCATATATATATATGCCCTAATATTTTTTACAACAAAAGCAGGAATGATGGAACACAGTACGAATGAATGTGGAAATTATTGTATTATTGAATAATGAATATTTGTTTGCTTACTATTTTCTTCACTTTCATAAAATACTCATTGCAAGAAAAGACTATACCTCTTTCATATCAAAAACAAATTATTTTGTAGTTGAGAGATAATAATAATGATGTATCTTTTTAAAACTGACCACTTAACAGCAAATAAGTACAAGGAAGAAATGTACTTCTGAAAATAAATATGCATACACATGCTGTCACATAGATAAACCCAGAATATTTATTTGACTGATTCTTTGTGAAGTAGAAGACCTGTAATTTAAAAACTTTCCAGACATAACTCAAACATCTGGGAAAAGGCATACACTTGCAAGTGACATGTTTGAAGTGTGTTGAATATAAAATTGTCTTCACCTTAGGAGCTTCATTAAAGAAGAATTATACTGGTCTATTATCTTTCTTTATATTATGGATTATGCATGACTATAAAATTATTGTAAACTAAACTTACTTTGGCCTTTAAGAAAATTACATCAATTTTTAATTACATTATGTTAAATTGGTAATTTCATATGGAATATTCTTTACTTAAGATTGTAATTAATAAATATTTTGAATATGATTATCTCGAGAAGGGTTGGGAAAAAATTCAGCACATAGACTTTGTAATGAAACTAAGGAAGAGCTTTCTATTGCATACTTAAATTACTTTAAAGCTTATTTATAACATAGTAGTGATCATTCAAAATTATTTGCTAAAATGAAATTGCTCCCAGATTTCATTGTTTCATTTTCCTGGAAATTATGTTCAAAGAAGTGAAGGAAATTATGAAGTTTTTACTTTAGGTATCCAGATACTATGCATGTTTATATCCTAACTGTAATTTATAAATAATGATTACAAAATGCAAATATGAAAAGTACATTTATACAAAAGCTTCATGAGAGTTCCACTTTACACTGTTGCTAAGCTGTTCAATGAAAGTCCTCAGACTGTGATCAAATATTAAAGCTATACAAAATATTAAAAGAACTGGATTAAAAGCATCAGAGAACTATGATATTAATAAGATTTTAGGAGTCAAGATCCAGGAGAAAAAGAAAGGATCAAAGTCATATACTTCTCAAGAGGCAATTATTGATTCCAAAATTAGAGAATAAGAGGGTGAAAAATTTGAAGGAACGTTTCTGCATATTTGGAGCTGAATAAAGATGGAAGTTCAAAGCGCTCAAGGATAAGACTGCCTCCCCTCCCTTCATTGCCTAGCATTAAATTATCTCAAATCTCATGTTAATTAAAGCAATTTCCCCATAGCCTAATATCTTTCAAAAAGAAAATAAGTAATGTTGAAGGAAATTAGTATTATTAGCAACTAGTACAGTCTCCATAATTTTTATTTGCAATATTCAGTATAAAATGTTACTGAAAATAGAAATAGGACATTAATGAAAACCCAGAGGAAAAATGTCCAATAATAGGAAGTAACCCCTAAAAGATTCATGTATGTGAGTGTATAAGATGCTAAATTTAAAATAAATGCATTAAAATTTACAATAATTAAAAGTTGAGTAGAATTTTGGCATTTACCTTGAAAATATAAAAATAAAAGAAATAAAAATTCTAAAACTAAAAATAAAACCTCAACAGTTGAAATTAGAAAGCAGAGAATGAGAATGGCAGTATATTAGAAACAGATGAAAAGATAATTGCTGAATTAGAAGATTGATCAAAAGACAATTTCCAGAATAAAACACAAGTATTTTGGGAAACAGAAAAAACAATGAAGAAGTATAGGGGGGATTGTAAAATTGTCTAGTATATGTGTAATTTATGCCTCTCAAAGAGAAGAGAAAATAATGTGCAGAAGTAATACAGAGAATGACAAGGCCCAGAATTTTTCTAAAATCAATAATAGATATTAAACCACAGATTCAAGGATTATTAAAAGTCCCATGCAGGATATATACAAAAGATACAGAACTTTGTCAAAAGACAGAAATATATGGCTGACATCTTAGCAGAAATAATGGAAGCAAGAAGATAATGGAATGGTATCATTAACACTCTGAAAAGCACTGCTGACAGCATAGAATTCTATAACCAGTGAAATCCTATTTAAAAGGAAAGATATGCATTAATTTTAAAAAAGCTACTGAAAAATTTTCCGGAAAGTAGAATTTATAATTTGTCAATGGCAGTTAACTAAAAAAAAGCTAAAAAAGAATTCTTATTGAAGGAAAACTATTCCAGATGGAAGCTCAGTGATATAGATAAACAATCAAGCTCATAATCAAAGCTAAATTTGAAGGAAAAATTAATATACCAGCTAAATAAAACAGTAATACAAATGTATTATGGAATTTAAATACAAAATGTTATGTGTATGACAAAAGCACCATGTAGCAGGAAATGTAAATGCAATGAAAATGTTCCATGTTGCATATCATGCATAGGAATAAGTAAAATAACTTTTATATTAGATACATGTTTTGAAATTGACATATTAACCAATAAATAAAATCTATAAAAAGTTTCGACAATACAAAAGATAGAAGAAAACTTGGCATAGAAAATGTGGAGAAAAAATAATGTTAGATTTTAACAATCTTTGGGTTAACTATTCTCATGCTAAAAGATTGTCACCCAGATGTAAAACAAATGAATGTTACATGGAATGTATTAGAGCACATTCTGAATGTAAAGAAAAATATTGAAAGTTGAAGGTTGTAAAAGATATACTAAGTAAATAAAAACAAATAGTGGTAAATTATGTAAAGTAAAATTTGAAACAGAAGTGTTGATTTGGAATAAAGATTGTGATGTGAGAGGTGAGACAGAGGCTTCCTCCTAAAAACGCATATTATACGAAAATGTAATTAATACAACTAATCCTGAAAGAGCAACAGGAAAGAGGGCTGTGCCAGACTGCATACACCTGGAGAAAAGAGCAGACCTCACGGAACAGGGTAACATACCAAAGCTGTGGCCAGATGGGACCCAAGCCCTTCCCCTTCACCAGCTCACCAGCAGGAGGAAGAGAAATGGAGCACGGAGGGAGTGGAGGCCTACACAGCTCCAAGGACCTCCTCTGTGATACACAGCCTACTGCGCCTTTCTCCAAGCCAGCCCCACCTGGCTTGCAAAATGGCAAACCCTATCCTGGCATTAGGCCAGCCAGAGGGAAACCGCATCTACAGCAACTACAAATGCAAAGAATACAGGCTTATACCAGTGTTCTCGGACCACTGGTTATGGTAGTAGAGGAAGGCATAGCAGCCAGGAAGCAGGAAACAGCTCTTTCCTCCCCACAGGCACCAATAATGCTCCCCTGCAACCAACATATTGTTTCAGGGGCTAAAGAGCTCCAGAGAGTAGAGCTCCTGGGCACGAGAGGGTGTCATATACAGATATGAAACGCCAAAGAAACCTGGTTCAAAGTAAAATTATGAACTCACCATCTGAGAAAGATTCAAATGAAATCGACCTCATGAAATCAATGCCAGGCAGAGAAAGACACATGCCAAATGATTTCCCTCATTTATTGAGTATTACAATGAAGCAAAACTGAAGGAATCAAATAGTAGCAGACACACAGACTACAAGAAGGGACTACTGGTTACCAAAGGGGAGGGGCGTGGGAGGGCAAGTGGGGAGGGAGGGAGAAGGGGACTTAAGGGTATTATGTTTAGTACACATTGTGTGGGGGTCACAGGGAAAACACTGTGGCACATAGAACGCAAACAGTGAATCTGGTATCTTGCTGCACTGATGGAGAGTGACTGCATTGGGGTATGGCTGGAGACTTGATAATATGGGTTAATATAGTAACCACATTGTTTTTCATGTGAAACCTTCATAAGAGCGTATATCAATAATTCCTTAATAAAAAATTAAAAAAAACAAAAAACAGAAGTATCACTGTTGTTAAAACATTAAGTTTATCAAGAAGATATAAAAATCCTAAATTCTAAATGTGTATATCAATAAAACTGTAAGTTCCATATATATAAAGCATAGTTGACAAAACTAAAAGGAAAATAAACAATGTATGCTTTTTGTTTGTGTCGTGACATTTTACCTCTCACCAGAGATGTAAACATACTTCTATCAGTAACTGCTAGAATAATTCCACGGGCTTAGTCAGAAAGGCACAAATGATTCAAAAAGCCCTGTCAACAATGTTAAATTAATTTATATTTCTTAAACAATGTATTTTCCAAAAATAATCGCTTGATAAGCTATAAAAGAGTCCTAAATAAATAAATAGTAAAATCACTAAGGTTTTTTTGTGATTACAGATGACTTAAAGATAAATCATGCAATAAAGTAAAAAATAAATAGAAATATTACAAAAAGTAAATTTGTAAATATTCTAAAGGGAAAAGCAAATTAATCCTAAAGTAAAACAATACAATAAAGAAAATAATAGAAACTATTGAAATTAAAAAACAATTGTGAACCAGAATGGGAAAAAAAAAATTGCCGTTGTGAAAAGACTATTATTTCAGTGAATGTCTCCAGGATTGGACATTGATTGAAAAAAATGCAAAAAAAATTTGCAAGAATGAAAGGAACCATCACAAGATGGCTGTCCTTTCAAAAATACGATTGTCATAAATATGACATGAAACTAGTTCCAGTTTAAAGAAAATCTTAGAGACATGACAATTGAATGCAATACATGGTATTGGATATAATTTTGCTATCAATAATGGCACAAAAACAAATTTACAGACATCTCAAAAATCTCTAAATTAGATAAAAACATTTTTCACTCTTAATGTCCTTATTACATAGGTAAATATGTAGCTATATACGTATATAGGTACCTAAGTGTGTGTGTTGTTAATAGGAAATAGACTCCAAAGGATTTAGGTGTAAATGTATATTATATCTGCACATTGTAAGGGGGTCATGGGGAAAACATGGGGAAAAGTACTCTTTAAATGTTAGGTCTTTCTTTTAAATGTCAGGTCTTTCTTTTATTATTTTGTACTATTCATAAAACTTTTTTATATGAAATTATACAAAATTTAAAAAGTAAAGCCAAAAATTTAAACATTTATTTGAAATGACTATTTTATATTGTCCAGTTAAATTGTATATTGGTATGTGTATGGAATTTTATTAGTCAAAGTGATCTGGTAATATCAAAATAATTCCCATATTCAGCTATCAAGAAAAACATGTAATTTGTCTGTATATTGATTTTTAAGTCTATTAAATTTTCTTAGTACCAGAATTTTGACATCAAGGTAGTCATTCTGATTATTAGTTCCGATAATTGAACCAAAGGCAAGATAACTGCTAAAATTTGTGTTTACCCACACACAAACATGCATACTCTCACATCTCAACAAAGTGACTAAATGGGTCTTTTATGTATTTTCATTATTTCAAAATTGTTCTTCATTCATTTTCAGTGTTAAGTGAAATCCATATGAAAATCTGTTTAACAAACTGTGAACTAGATATTGTATAAGAAAATTAATTTCATATTTTATTTCATAAAAGGGACAATATAACTTTCAAGTCCATGCTATTATTCTATTTGACTTCTATTTGGTGATACAGATCAACCATTATTTTCTCATCTTTCATAAATCATATCTCTATTTGATTTTCCTTTCTGTTGTTTTCGCAGGAAGAGGCCAGTGTGTTGATTCAAAGCAACAGAACTGAGAAAGGAAATTTAAAAATAAAATTAGTTGATATAATTTATGACCAGTGTTCATGCACAGTGGATATGGTCAAATTAGGGAATTGCTCTTTTTCGTAAAGGAGAACACTGATACAAAAATCATATTTTAAGCTTTGCCTTTGCAAGACTTTCACATATCATATCTAACTTTCCTAAATTGGAAGCTTTGTATCAATCAGAAACATTTGCTCTCAAACAAATCAGTAAAGATTTATGAGTTTTAGAAAACAATATAAGAAAAATCTATATAGGAATTACTTTTTTTATTTTCGTAAGTTAGCTTTCAAACTTATCAATCTTGATAGACTTTTCAACTATTAGAATTCAAAATATAACATGTAAAAAGAGATAGTGTCCATAAATAATCTCATAACTTCTGCCAGAAATTATTAAAGAAAGTTATTAACAAACCTTATTAAAAAATTGAAAAACATTTTTTGTTCTGTGGAAAAAAACATTGATTTATTTTTTTATGTAAAATCAGTTGTCAAAACAGTTCTTTTACTCTAAATATAAATCCAAGGCATATGACTTTCTAAACAATGTATACCTGTGTGATAGAGGGAAAAAATTTTGATACTATTGAAACTACTGAATTTACTATGAAATGCACTTAAATGATTGGGCATTTACAAAAGCTATATTAGATGAAAGTTAGCCATGGTATTGGTTTACTGTAAGTTTAAAGAGAAATAATTTTAAAATTAAAGAGAAATTAAGATCTCATATTTGATAAAACTTTATGCTGAATAAAATTAAAGATTTTGTCTCCCATTTGACTACATTATTACTAGTATTTTTCCTCCTTGGTAGTCATTCTGTCATGTTTTAATCTATTTAAAATATGCTTGTTGATTAATAGCTATGCAATTAATTGGTCATGACATAAGTGATAGGTGTACAACTCACACCATGCAAATTGGAAAGAACTTCTTAGATGATCTGTGTCAGTGTGGTAAATCCTTATTTATAAATGAGAAAATATTGAGATATGTAATAGTTGAAATATTTGGATTATTTAAAAAATAAATTATAAAACCATTTTATCTGTATTTGTTGTAATATATGTTTTATTTATGGAAACTCCCCCAGTCTTATATTATTTAATCTGCATTCATTGTTTGAAGAATGTCAAATTAATCATGTTTTCTGTCTTTCCTTACTCTCTCTATATATATCTGGAACAGATCACCAACTTAATAAACAGTTGCATGTAAGAGATATATGTGTTAATGACTACATCTAAGCTCCCCCAAGTAAATTAAAAGTAAATTAATTTGATCAGAAAGAACCATGATTTTTGTATTTGCATGACAAAGTATGTTTGCTTTGCTTTTCTGGGTCTACTGATTCCTGTTATTGTCTTCTTAAAGTTGGGTCAGGTGATTAGAAAAGTAAGTTTCTTTGAAGTTTCTTATCACTACTGTTTGATACACTCTATAAACTTGGAACATTAATAGTTTCTTCAGTGAGTTTATTTCTCCAGACAATATCTTTTGTTCGTCACTTTTCCAAAATTTTATCATTTGAACTTTTCTAAAAATATTAGGAAAGTGTTTAAACTGAGTAAAAGCTGAGTAGTAGTTTCTTTCAAGAGTGAGAAAAATAGCCAAGATCAAGAGCTAGGTAATGTAACTAAAAGTAAACATAAAGTTCAAAAATGGGATTTTTCAAATATTTGTTTTGTATTTTATTTAATTATATTCTTCTAGCAGTGAGTATTTTTGCTGGTACAAATAGAATTTAGTCAGATTTTTGTTTTTTTATTAAAAAGAGAAATTTAGTTTCATTCATTAGCTGGGAAATAAATAAAACTCATAAAGTATAATATGTAGTTAAGTAAATAGAATACAATTTTAAAACTATAAGAGCATGTACAGAGTATTAGATTTTAAGTTTTTATATTCTTTGAACATTAACTAAAGGAAATACTAGATACAGGTTCTAGTCAATTAGATCCTAACTATGTCCTTTCCTAGAAGTATCATGGTGATAGGAGTCTCTAGATCAGTAGAGGCTAAAGTAGATTTTGGAAGATTCATTTCTCAAGGGGGTCATTGCAAGTGATTGTAGGAATGCCATTCCTATGGGCATAATTGATTTTCAAATTCATATACAGCTCTGAGGCATCCAGATCTGCATAAATTCCCTTGTAATACATATTACGTCTTGAAAGAGGGCACCCAAATGTACTAAATGTTACTCATAAGCTGGCATCCTAACTGCAACTTCAAGAGTCATTCCAATATTCTAATAAGCCAGCAGCATCCAGGAGTAGAGATGGATTATGTCCCTTGGAGAGAATAAAGAGCCTGAAATAATTAACCTGCCATCAAATGGCTAAATCTTGAAGACATTATTCTAGGCTGCTCATTGTGGGCAATCACCAATAGCAGTCTCTGAAACAGATTTGGAAGAATGGGTAGCCCAGATTAGGGCTCAAATATGCTTTCTATCTCTGACAAAATTATTGCCCTTTTCAAAAGGCCTTTGTGTAAAGATAGGGAGGAATCAGTGACAGGAGCTCAATGACCTCTTCGAACAAATCATTTATCCATATTGCTGCTCAGCAGTGGACATGCTTTTCTGAGAACTAGCCAGAGACCAAAAGGTCTACATGATTTGTCTCTGATCTTCCAGTCTTACTCCTTTAAGGCCTCTAAGCAATGCATCCATAGGCATTGTATAATAACATTAAATATCAATGTTATAACAATACTTAAAATGTAACTATGTTAGAATGGGTAAAGCATGAAAATGTGCAATGCATGTTAGTGGGAAAGAGTGGCACAGAGTTAAATCATTTCTTAAAATACTGTTAGTCATACTCTTCTTTCTTTTACTGACTCCAGTTACACTTCATCTTATGTCTTAACATTATTCCACAGCTCATGGATACTCAATTCACTTTTATTTTTGTTCCCATTTCTCCCTGTGTTTCTTTTATTATGCCTTCAGTTTATCAGTCACCTTTCCGCATGTCTAAATATCTTCAGTACATTCAAATACATTTTTTCACCTTACATGTTTTTACTTAACTTTATCTTTCCCACTTCTTTGCATGCTTGTCGATTTTTGATTGGTTGTAGATGTTGTTATTTTACCTTACTGATACTGATAATTTAGTACTGATAATTTTAGGTCATATATCTCTAGGTCCCTCTGTGGGAGGTTTGGAAGTAAAAAATAATATGGGGGCTTCTTTAGACTGAGTGAATATTAATGGAAGCTAAGTGATAAGTAAAGCTTTGACCAAGTTCTGTAGTACAGTGATTCTCACAATGGGGTTGTATGGTTTGAATAGACAGAATTAGCAAATGCCAGACTACCTACCTGTCCTAGTACCCCTGATGACTAAGGCTGTGATAGAATGGGAAGAGGTAAGGAGAAGATCCCAGAACTCCCCCTTCTTAATAAAATACCACAATTTAAGTAACACCTCATTCTGGAGGAATTGGAGAAAGTAGTGACAATATCTAAGATTTGAAAGGTATAGGAGTGCTGGTTCTTCTCAAATCTCCATTTAATTAATGTATTTAGCTGGTACCAAAGCCACAAGGATTATTTGTTATTTAAAAACTAAGGAGATGATGACTCTAAATCCAGTTGCTGTTTTGCATGTTGTCCTTCAACTAGATCAACTCACAGCTCTCTCCCTGGAAATTAATGGAAATTTAATTTTTCTCCAAAGCAATTAACAAGGATGTGGAGAAACAAATCATTTTTTTTTATCATCCTCCCTGTCTTCCCTAAGGGCTACATCAGCTCTCATGCTCTTTGTCTTAAAAGAGTTGTAAGAGAAATCAGCTATCAGAATATTCTACAGAATATCATGCTGCCCCACCACTGGTAACTCAAGATGGTACGATCTGGTAAATAGAAAGTAGCTCCTAACCAAATATTCTAGTAAAATGCTGGTGGTGAGAGATAAACCCAGTGAAAATTCTGGGTCCTATCAGCTTACTAAAGTTTCTAGACATTCAACACTTTTGAACATGTTGAGAAACCCTTTCTAGAGTGAGGGACACTTGCTCAGCAACGACAAAATGGCAAATTTCATCTTGGTTGTTTTCAGATTTTAGGGCCAACATAAACCACATTGGGCTTCCTGCTCCAACTCATTATCAATTAGCTCATTAAGCTGACAATTTCAATTGGAATCAAGAGAAAAATATGTCTCTCCAGCAGTCTCAGACTGAAATGAAATCCACCTTACAGGCCTGATTCACCAGCAAATATAATGGTGCTCACACTGCCAACCATGAATATGGATGCATTATGGACTCTCTGGTTAGCTCCCACAATGATTACAGCACAGATTCTGAGGATTTTGTGGCAAAATAATGCTCTCCTTTAGTGATGATTCTTTTTGAAAGACAGCTCTTCTCTGTCTACTGGGCCCTGACAGAGACTGAAATACAGCTGGTATACCCTGTGACTATGAGAACTGATATCAGGAATTGAGTGAAATTCAATCCACTGAACCATAAAATTGATTTACAGCATTAGTATTCTGCTGTGAATCAGAACATGAAGGAATATATTTGGATCCTGTGTTATTCATTGGGATACTTTAGTACTTCCATGACTGACTTTAACGGGAATATACAAGGAACCCAATAATTCAAGGACCGCTGAGGTCTCAGATCATCCCAAAGGACGGTGTGTGTCATCTCACTACATAAACCTGACCAACTTAGGTGCTGGCTGTGTGCAAAGTGGTGGATGAAACCTAATAAATGCCCAACTACAGTCTCATGGGCAGCACAGATAGAGGCACAGGAACACCTTGTTTCATCGTGCATCCCTATAGCATACTTCATCGACACTGGATTTCTTACAAATTAAAGGTTTGTGGCAATCTGCATTGAGCAAGTCTATTGTTACTGTTTTTCCAACAGCATTTGTTCACTTCATGGCTCTGTGTCACATTTGGTAATGCTCACAATATTTTAAACTTTTTCATTATTATTATATTTGCTATGGGGATCTGTAATCAGTGATCTTTGTGTTACTATTGTACTTGTTTTGGGGTTCCACAAACCACACCCATATAAGACAGTGAATTTAATGGATAAATGCCATATGTGTTCTGACTGACTCACCAACTGACTATTCCCTTGTCTCTCTCCCCTCACTCCCTGAAACACAACAATAATGAAATTAGGTCAATTAACAATTGTATAATGGCTTCTAAATGTTCAAGTAAGAAGAAGAATCACACAGCTCTCATTTTAAGACAAAGGCTAGCAATGATTAAGCTGAGTGGGGAAGGCACGTCAAAAGCCACATTAGACTGAAAGCTAGGCTTCTTGCACCAAACTGTTAACCAAGTCATGAATGCAAAGGAAAAGCTTGTGAAGGAAATTAGAAGTGTTACTCCAGTGAACAAATGAATGCAAGAAAGTGACACAGTCCTACTGCTGATATGGAGAATGTTTCATTGGTCTGGAGGGAAGGTCAAACCACTCACAACTTTCTCTTCAGCCAAAGCCTAATCCAGAGCAAGGGGCTCTAACACTCTTCAATCCCATGAAGGCTGAGAGAGGTGAGAAAGCTGCAGAAGAAAATTTAAAACTAGCAGAATTCAGTTCATGAAGTTTAAGAAAAGAAACCATCTCCATAACATAAAAGTGCAGGTGCAGCAGCAGGTGCTGACAGAGAAGCTGCAGCAAGCTACCCAGAAGATCCAGCGGAGCTCATTAATGAAGGTGGCAATACTAAGCAAACGATATTCAGTTAAGACAAAATAGCCTTATATTGGAAGAAGATGCTATCTACAGCTTTCCTAGCAAGAAGAAAAAAAGTCAATGCCTGGCTTCAAAGGATAGGCTGAATCTCTTCTTAGGGGCTAATTCAGCTGGTGACTTTAAATTGAAGCCAAAGCCTATTTATCACCCCCCAAATCCTAGGCCACCCAAGAATTATGCTAAATATACTCTGCCTTGTTTTCTAAAAGAGGTACAGCAAAGTGTGGATAACAGCACATCTAAATACAAAATGGTTTATTTAATGTTTTAAGCTCACTTTTGGGGAATACTACTCAGAAAAAAAAGATTCCTTTCCAAATATGACTGCTCACTGATAATGTACCTGGTCACCCAATTTTGATGTTGTTTTCATACCTGCTAACACATCTCTTTATGTGACTCATGAATTGAGGAGTAATTTCAAGTCTTAAGAAATATGTTTCATAAGGCTACAGCTGCCCACAGGCAGTGATGTCTCTGATAGATCTGGGTGAAATAAATGGAAAACTTTCTGAAAAGGCCTTACCATTCTAGATGCCATTTAGAACATATATGATGCATGGAAAGAGGAGAAATCTAAACATGAACAGGTGTTTGAAGATTCCAACCCTCATAGATGAGTTTGAGGGGCTCAGGCCTTGGTGGAAGAAATAGCTGCAGGAGTGGCAGAAGCAGCAAGAGAAATAGAAATAGAGGTGGAGCCCGAAGATATTAGTGAATTACTGCAATCTCACGGTCAACCTTCAGGAGATGCGGAGTTGGAAAAGTGGTTTCTTGAGATGGAATCTACTCTTGGAGAAGATGCTGTGAAGATTGTTGAAATGACAACTTAAGATTTAAAATATTGCATAACTTAGTTGATACAGGGTTTGAAAAGATTGACTCCTATTTTGAAAGTAGCTCTACAGTGGGTAAAATGCTATCAAAGAGCATCCCGTACTACAGAGAAATCATGAAGAGCCAATCGATGCAACAAGCCTCATTGCAATTTTACTAAAGGAGCTGTCACAGCCACCCTACCTTCAGTGGGAGCCACCACGCTGATGGGCCAGCAGCCAGCAACACTAAGACAAGATTCTTTGCCAGCAAAAACAGTATGACTCACTGAAAGCTCCAAAGATGGTTAATATTTTTTCAACAATTCAATATTTTAATTAAGGTATGTATATTGTATTTTATATATAATGTTATTGCACACTTAATAGACTACATTATAGTGTAAACATAACTTTTATATGTACTTGGCAACCAAATAATTCATTAGAATCACTTCATTGAGACACTTGCCTTATTGCAGTGCCCTGGAACTGAAATGCAGTATCCCCAGAGTATGTCAGCAGAACATCTAGATGTATATTATTTGCATATTAATCAACATTTTACTTTTGCCCTTTCCCGTCCCTGAGGTATGGTGCTCAACAACACAATTTAGACCTTAATGGGAGAGTTTGTGTATCATGTCGGTTTCGGTGTGTTGCTGAATGACAGTTTGGGTTTACTTTTCTTAGAGAATGATTAGGTCATGACAGGCATTAACCTAAAGCTAAATGTAAGCATAAAGGGTTAAATAAAGTCAGCAATTTATGTATACAGGCACACAATACCTGAGTTTCATCTCATTTTTCAGGGTCATAGTAGAGGTGGCTATCTGAAGATCAGAGCAATATTTATTGATTATTAATAGTAAGTTTCCTGGGGACATAAACTCTGTCTCATACACTAGTATAGGTATGTATCTCCATATACTTCTAAATGGTTTTAGATTTTAAATATCATTTATCCTGTGATGTAGTGCTGATTTATTGATCCTCTTGATATGTTATACTCTATTTACTATACATAATTCTTAGAGTTTTATATTTCTAAGCCATGCATATTCTGAAGTTTTCATAAATATAATGCATATATGAAATTACCAAACCTGAAAAATATGGTAAAATGTAGTTATCAAACATATTTTATTTGAGGCTTAGGTAAATTTTAATTGCCTAATCCATGAATATATTTCAAGAATAATAGATTTAAAGACTAACTAACATTGAAACTTGAAAGAGCTGGTTATTATTGGATTTTTTTTCATTTAAATTTTTTAATTAAATTAAAATTACATCGATACAATTTCTATGAGCTTTAAATGATCATCTTTACCTTCTTCTAAACTTCTTCATCAAATTCAATGAAGATATGTTTATACATTGATGAATAATGTTGAGTTGTTCTCATCATGCTCAAGAAAGCCAGGACTATGATGTATAAATAATCTGTGGCGTATTCGGAAAATGTTTCTCTTCTGTCTCCATGATATTTTTGCTCAAAATTCCACACTACTCATGAGTACTTAGAATTTTAACACCATTATTTTCAGAAATAAATGATGACTCTGGTTGCTGATTCTATAGACGATAGTTAAACTCTGGTCTTCTTATATTGTAAAATTAACCTAACAGAGTGTGACATTTAAATCATCTGAAGATAATTCTGACGTTTGGTAGAAAGATTGAAATTTCCCACCCACAGGCTAGTGGAGTTTTCAAAAACATATTTTTTCAGGAAACAAGAGGTTTTCAGAGACCAAAGCTGTTAGAGCATACATGGGACCCA
The DNA here is from genome assembly GCF_040802235.1 of Manis javanica. NCBI lineage: Eukaryota > Metazoa > Chordata > Mammalia > Pholidota > Manidae > Manis > Manis javanica. The sequence goes on from NC_133158.1 coordinate 186,715,099, forward strand.
TTCTATTATCAACCAGAATGTCATCACTCAGAATCGCTTCTTGCCTTGTCACACCTCCTGACATTCTCATTGAAGCTAACTGCAGCAAGGTGCAGAGCTGACATTATGCTCTTGCCATGATGAGTAGTCCTACTAAAGTAAGCTGCCAAACACCCCCCCCCCCAAAAAGAATGAAAACATCTTCATTTTAACTAATAAGAAAATTTAATAAATAAAATCTAAATTACTGTAATTAACTGAAAAATTACCTATAACCTTAAGCCTAATGAAACTGGATAGACCAGCCAGTGGTCCATGACACACTGATGGAAAATCATTGAACTTGGTGCTTCAGATACTGAAATGGTTTAAACAATGTTGTCAGTCCCCTTGTTACAATATTAGATTTCACTTGTTTTTTGAAACTACTTTAACTGAAGTAAAGCCTACTATTCTCTGAGGAAATAGGTTCTAATTATATGAGATTATACCTCCCTTTAAAATAAAAGTGGCTCTATATTTATGCATCTCTGACAGCATTGAATATCTACCTTGCAGATACATGACAAAATATGTATTGAATGAATGAATGATAAAATGATATACAAAGCAATATAGGTTCTGTGGTTTATTTCTTGTATTCCTCTAAATCTTTGATTTGATATATCATCTTGCTATGTTTTATTCTGTACTCTTTTGAAATGCTACACTTACCTATTAGAAATAACATTTTGGCAAATTCTCCCAGAAAGAAAAGAGCTTTATTAGATAATTAACTACAAGATCATTTATGTGAAGTGGAAAAATATGAGGTAATTACCACAATTCTCATTACAAATAATGCTCATTATAAAATATATCTTCATGCTTCAGAAGTATATTGGTAGAGTGCAGTCTAAATTACGTATTATAATCTTGGCTTTAACGATGAGGAAAAAATTTTTCCCCACTCATCTGAGTCCTTCCTTTTTATTCATATATTAAGCAAATTTTAACTTACTACAATATTCTTTTTTAAATACCTATACTTTAGATTGCTGGGAGCTATTTGTTAATCTAAAATTGTGCATCTATTAAGGTGCACATTTTGGTGGGGACTGTATTTCCTAAATACAAATGCGTTTGGTTCTGAGAATTCTGCCAAATTACCTTCTAGTCACCACATTACAATAGACAAGATTCAACTTTCGGGACAGGCCTGGCCAGCTTTCCTAGTTCTTGAAAAATGATATAAGCCTTCGCAGAAACACATGATATAAAATGACTATTTTGCCTAAAAGCAGAGTTTCTGTCAGAAATATAGAGAAGCCATTCTTCTTTCTTCATGGGTGGTATGTACAAGAGATATTTAAGGTGATTGCTTTTGTAACATTACCCTCCTTTCGGAGTAATTTTGTCTCACCATAGATTTCAAGTGTTTCAAAGCAAAAGCATTAGAATGAAAAGAACACATGATTCAACCGTATCAACAAAATCACCCTCAGTATTTTATAAACCAGCCACTGTGTGGGCATTTTACATACGTTACATCACTGTTCATAAATATCTCATTTGAATTGTGGCATTTTTGACTATCAATTAGGGAAAAGAGCTTAGGGAGATTTAGTAAAGCATGAAAAGGTAAAATAGTTAACTACGATATTTAAGACAGATCCAACTAATGCAACATTTATTTGTCAATTCTGCTAGTGTGATAATCATTTGTACACACTAACATTAAACACCCTAGCATGCACTTTAGACTGTACTTACTTTTTGGTGTAGAAGATTTTAATATAGAGTTGTTCAACTGCCAGAATCATATGCCTTGGATGGACAGATAGTGAACCTAACAATATTCTTCATCTTATGTGCCATTCGTTATACAGGTCATAGGACATCATATTAGACAAATATGAAGGGGGACAGTTCGCATTTTCAAACTTATTCCTATCTCTTTGTTCCATGGACTTGACATTGTCTTCACAGTGCTTCTGTGCATCACAAAGGCCCAAAGGGCATCTACAGAATGACTCACCTGAAGAAATTTGGCCTCCGGCCTATTCGCTTTGAATAATGTGGATGCTTAAGGAAGAACTGATTGTGATCTTTATGCAACTGACATGATGTCATTTATCCCATGCAGATTCCTTGGGAAAAAATATTCATTTTCCCTTTTCCTTAAAATTGTTGAAGAAACACTGTTCATTATAATAAATTTTCAAGCAGGAGATCCCATGAACAAATGGATTTTCATACTCCTGTTAATCTTGAATTATCTGCATTCTTTTTCTGGCTGTTAAGGAATCACATATGCTTTTTGAGAAAGTCATGAATCACCATAATACTGTATTATATATAATAATCTATTAAAAATAGAGTAGTTTATTGCATGTATTTTTTAACTGATGAATCTCAGCCTCTGCAAGTCCTCTCCTTTCACTGTGCCCTACTTGCTACAATCCAGAATCACTGATATTCTTTCAATTCCTCAGAGTCAAGAAATATCTTTTCTACTAGGGACCTTTAAACATACTGTTTCCGTAGCATAAAATGTTCTTTTCTTTGTTTTTTTTTTTCTTTCTCATCATCAAAGTCATTTCCTCAATCCTTCCAAAAGCATCCTATATAAAAGAGACCCTTGTAATATAATGTAAGTTCTCTTTTGTTTGCAGAATAACACTTCAGTTTCTTTAACCAGGATATACAGCTTTTTCAGGTCTCTACTATCTCTTTGTCAGTTTGCATATTTTCTATATTTCAAGTTATTTGTCCACTTTATCTAAGTTGCTAGTCACTGGAATAAATTTCTTGTATAATGTTTGCTTTTCATCCGTCTGTTGGCTCTGTACTGATACTTCTCTACTATTTTTAATTTCAGTAACTTCATCATCTCTATTTTTCTACAATCTCCCTAAATGTTCACCAAATTACTAACCTTTCAAAAACAATTTATTGTTCTCATTGACTTTTTTTCTATTTTTGTCTTCTTATTGGCATTATTCTTTCTTATGACTTATTTTCAATGGAATTTTCTGTGTTTTTCTAATTTCTTACTATGGATCAAATATTATTTTATATTTTTCTTTTTTTCTATTGTAACATTTAAAGATTTGATTTTCCCTTAAATATTTCTTTATGTCCTGCATGTTTCCCTTATTTAGTTCAAAATATTTTCTGATTTCACTTGTATTTTTTTCCTTTGATCCATTGACTAAGACTACATTAATTTACAAAATTTGAGTCTATTCCAGATATTATTTTTGTTATTGATTTTAAATATAATCTCTTTTGCTCAGAGAATAGACTCTAAAGCTTTCATTAATTTTATATTTTACAAAAAAGCAACTGGTCTACTATGGTTCAAATTACACATGTAAAAAGAATATTCTGCTTATGTTGAGTAGAGTGCTATCTATACATCATTTAAGTCAAGTTGAATGTCTTCTACTGCATTTTTATGTTCTAAACAATTTGTCAGTTTCTAAGAGAGAATTGTTGAAATCTCTGAAGGCATTTTGGATTTTTCTATTTCTTTCAGTTCTAGCTTCTTTTATTTACAAACTCTATTAAAAGCATACACATTTACTGTTTTACGTAATTTTTATTAATTTAGATGACTACAATTTTTGTTATGAAATTTCCCTTTATAACCATTGTAATGTTCTTCATTCTGAATTCTACTTTGAATTATATTAATATAGCCACTCTTGATTTGCATAATTAGTGCTTTCTTGGTATAACATTTTACATTCTATTAATTTTGCATAGAGGTGAATATTTTTTTTCTCCCAGTCTCTGCATTTTATTTGGTATGTTTCATCCATTTATATTTAAAATAATAAATGGTATGGTTAGGTTTATATTTACCAGATTGGATTTGTTGTTTTTTATAGCACTAACTTTTGTTATGTCATTTTTCTTTTTTTACTTTTGATTTTGTTTCACTCTTTCAAAGTTCATTATTAAGGTGGTTTTTAGTTATTTACTTTTTTCTGACAGGGAGAGAATATATTTTACTCTGTGTTTTTTAAATCTTGCTCCTAAGTCATGTACTTTTCTGAGGTCTCTATTAAAGGTCCGCTATATTTAATTAAGTCTCTCTACTCTGGTGGAAATTTGAATGATCCCAGCTCTTACAATTTCTTAGTTGGAAGTAACTGCCCACTTCCTGTTTTGCCACGAGTTAGTAAAGTGAGCAAAATTATCCTCCTTCCAACACCATGATGTGTTTCCCCTCATAGCATATCTTTACTCCATAGAACTTAGATATTCTCTGCTATAACTCCACCAAGCATTTAATGTTCTCTCTCTGTTTTCTCTATGTTTTTCTTTTGCTCTGTCTTCTTCTGCCTATTTGTAATTCTGGAAATCCCTCTCTTATAGGTTCTTAGAAAAATTTCACCAGTGTCTCTAAAATCTGATGAATACAATGACAACTTAATCTCTGAAGACCAATGTCCTAGTTTGCTAGGGCTGCCATAACAAAATTAATTTATTTTCTCATAGATCTGGGGGCTAGAATTCTGAGGTTAAGGAGCGGGTAGTACTGGTTCCTTCTGAGATCTGCAGTATGTGTTCCACCTCTAGCTGCTGGTAGGTCACTGGCAGCCCGACACCCTTAGCTTGTAGAAGCCTTACCCAGTCGCTGTCACATCTTCACACAATGTTCTTCATGTTCCTTCATGGGTGCTTGTCTGTCCAAATTTCCTCTTTTTAGAAAAATATCTTTTATTTTAGACTAGGGACCAATCTGGCGACCCCATTTGAACCTGATTACCAATGTAAAGAGCTTAACTACAAATAACATCACATTTTGAGGTACTGTGAGTCAGGACTTTAACATATGAATTTCTGGAAGAAATGATTCAGCCCTTAAAAATTGAGTACAACAGATGTGCATCTAATAATATAAAGAAATCAAGGAATGAGAATTGATGTAAAGGTTATAACCCAGATGTTCTAGTTCTTAACAAAGCATCAAAGCAGATGAAAATTTCCATTTTGAAATATTTATCCTGAGATAATATCATAACTTAAACATGAGGAAAATAATAAGATATTATCACAGGAAGCAGAAGAGTTTAATATATAAAGAGTTTAATCAGATGCTAATATAGCACATTGTTTTTGGGAAGTTATACAAATACTCTTTTTGAGACTATTGTAGTTTACTTTTAGTTATGTTATTCATTATAACGAAGTTCAAATTTTGCTTTATAGAGTTTGTATTGTATATTATAGCATAACTCTTCACACCCACACCCACAATTTGCTCTGCAATGGCAAAGTAGGCAAATTAAAAGGGTCTATGGTAAGAATCTTTTAGGTTGTTAATTGTGATACCAAACTTTGTCATTCATTTAGGGATACAGAGTTGCTTTTGGTTTAGATTTTGGCATGGAGTTGGAACTCCCTGGCACTCATTCCATATGCCTGGCCTTTTCTTCCATAATAAACCTTATACAAAGTTGTAGGTAACCAATTGGAGAATTCAAACACTTTCTAAGTGTATCTGATCCAATCTCACATTCACTGTGTGCAGATATATGTGTATGATGGCTTTGTATACATGGAGATCACTGTAAGACATTCCTGGGATAAATCATACTTACTACCTGATTACCATGAGCCCTAAGCCTAACCAGCAGACTTCAATGGCACTCTGTATTTGAAGAAAAGTGATTAGTTTAGAGCAACACACAAAATGTTCAAAGATTGGTTTATTTCTCTTTGCCTACAGTCCTGTTCCTTGGTAAAGAGTCTTTGGTTCTTTTGGGAAAATTAAAGAATAAGATTTACAGTACATGTATATGTATAGTGTGATTGGAAAACCTTTTCTCAAGGTCACATGATCTCTTCCCTTTAATTGGTGCTGGATCCTGTGTGGGAATTGGAGGAGGGATCATTAATTTTCATGACAATCCAAACTTTATCTGTTTGAAAAATGTCTAGTTTCTATTACATATGTCAAGTGGTCCCTTAGTGCAGTACCCAATTTGTTAATGATACCTTAATACAACTTAACTATGGCCACAGAATCTCTGTTGTTTCTCTGGGGCCTAATTTATCTCTGGAAACTATAAACTATTGTTTGGTTTCTTCTAATATGATGGCACATCACTTACAGTAAAATCAAGGAGTTGATATCAGTGATAGCATATCCTACTTTATTCCATGCTTCAGTAAGTAGAGATTTCAATGCTTAGTAATGATGCTATCCTTCCCTCATCAACTTTCTCAGTAGTGTGGTCCAGGTTACCCTGGGGTATATACTTAAAAGTATATGAAAGTATCACATGATAACTCCCCTCAAAATTCTCATTCTCTAAGTCATTTTATCCATTTCTCTATATTTAAAAAGGTAATGTCAAGAAAACCAAGATGGTGGCATGAGTAGAGCAGCAGAAATCTCCGCACAAAACCATACATATTTTTGAAAATACAACAAATACAACTATTCCTAAAAGAGAGACCAGAAGACACAGGACAACAACCAGACTACATCTACACCTGCGAGAACTGAGCAGCTCATGAAGGGGGTAAGATACAAGCCGCGGCCCAGTGGGACCCGAGCGCCGCTCACCCCAGCTCCCGGTGGGAGGAGAGGAGTCAGAGCGGGGAGGGAGAGGGAGCCCAGGACTGCTGAACACCCAGCCCTAGCCATCTGCACCAGAGTGCAGACACACAGTGTGTGGGGTGATGGAAACTAGGGAAACAGGAAAGTAAGACCTGTGAGAGGGTCCCTGCAGCCAGCACCCCTGGGACAAAGAAAAGTGAGTGCTTTTTGAAAGTCTTGAAGGGACAGGGACCCCACAGCTGGACGGACGCGTCCAGGGACACTCAGCCCAGCAGCTGGGAATCCCAGGGAACTCCAGGAGCCCTAACCCCCAAGGTGGCAGTGCATCCTGGAGGCCCCTCATGGAGATAAATGGCCTCCCAGCCATTCCCCATCAGACCCAGCAGCCTGAGGCAGGCCATGCCCAGAGCAACCATAGAGCTAAACTCCACAGTGGCCAGGCAAGAATTAGAAATCCTGTCTGCATGCAGCTGCCCAGCACAAGCCGCTAGGGGCCGCTGCTCTCCCAGGAGAGGAAGGCCACAAACCAGCAAGAAGAGATTTTCTCTTAGCCAACACACTGCCAGCTCCCCACAAATACTTCTATCGCCATGAAAAGGCAGAAGGATTTGATACAGACCAAGATCACAGAGGCAAACCCAGAGAAGACAGACCTAACCAACTTCCCTGAAAAAGAATTAAAAATAAAGCTAATAACCATGCTAATGTTGCTGCAGAGAAATATGTAAGAGCTAAGGGATGATGTCCAGAAGGACATTACAGAAATGAAACAATCTCTGGAAGGATTTATAAGCAGAATGAATAATATGCAAGAGGCCATTGATGAAATAGAAACCAGAGAACAGGAATGCATAGAACCTGATGCAGAGAGAGATAAAAGGATCTCCAGGAATGAAACAATATTAAGAGAACTGTGTAACCAATCCAAAAGGAACAATATCCTCATTATAGGGGTACCAGAAGAAGAAGAGAGAGAGAAAGGGATAGAAAGTGTAATTGAAGAAATAATTGCTGAAAACTTCCCCAAACTGGAGAAGGAAATAATCGATCAGACCATGGAAGTGCACAGAACCGCCAACAGAAGGGACCCAAGAAGGACAACACCAAGACACATAACAATTAAAATGACAAAGATCAAGGACAAGGACAGAGTTTTAAAGGCAGCCAGAGAGAGGAAAAAGGTCACCTATAAAGGAAAACCCATCAGGCTATCATCAGACTTCTCAACAGAAATCTTACAGGCCAGAAGAGAATGGCATGATATATTTAATGCAATGAAACAGAAGGGCCTTGAACCAAGAATACTGTATCCAGCACGATTATCATTTAAATATGAAGGAGGAATTGCACAATTCCCAGACAAGCAAAAGTTGAGGGAATTTGCCTCCCACAAACCACCTCTACAGGGTATTTTAGAGGGACTGCTCTAGATGGGAGCACTCCTAAGACTAAATAGATATCACTAGAGAAAATAAAATCATAGCAAAGAAAGCAGACCAACCAAATACTAACTAAAGGCAAAAAATAAAATCAACTACCCACAAAAGCAGTTAAAGGAAACACAAAAGAGCACAGAATAAAACAACCAACATATAAAGAATGGAGAGGAGGAATAAGAAGGGAGAAAAATAAAGAATCATCAGACTGTTTAAAATGCTCAATAAGAGAGTTAAGTTAGACAGTAAGATACTAAAGAAGATAACCTTGAACCTTTGGTAACCACAAATCTAAAGCCTGAAATGGCAATAAGTACATATCTTTCAATAATCACTCTAAATGTAAATGAACTGAATGCACCAATCAAAAGACACAGAGTAATAGAATGAATAAAAAAGCAAGACCCATCTCTATGCTGCTTACAAGAGACTCACCTCAAACCCAAAGAAATGCACTAACTAAAAGCCAAGGGATGGAAAAAGATATTTCATGCAAACAACAGGGAGAATAAACCAGGTGTTGCAGTAGTAACCGACAAAATAGACCTCAAAACAAAGAAAGTAACAAAAGATAAAGAAGGACATTACATAATGAGAAAGGGCTCAGTCCAATAAGAGGATATATCCATTATAAATATATATGTACCCAACACTGGAGCACCAACATATGTGAAACAAATACTAAGAGAACTAAAGGAGGAGAGAGAATGCAATGCATTCATTTTAGGAGACTTCAACATGCCACTCACTCCAAAGGATAGATCCACTGGACAGAAAATAAGTAAGGACACAGAGGCACTGAACAACATACTAGAACAGATAGACCTAATAAACATCTATAGAACTCTACATCCAAAAGCCACTATTTACAATAGCCAAGAAATGGAAGCAACCTAAGTGTCCATCAGTAGATGAATGGATAAAGATGTGGTACATATACACAATGGAATATTATTCAGCCATAAGAAGAAAACAAATCCTACCATTTGCAATAACATGGATGGAGCTAGAGGGTATAAATAAGCCAGGCAGAGAAAGACAAACACCAAATGTTTTCACTCATATGTGGAGTACAGGAACAAAGAAAGACTGAAGGAACAAAACAGCAGCAGAATCACAGAACCTAAGAATGGACTAACAGTTACCAAAGGGAAAGGGACTGAGGAGAAAGGGAGGGTAGGGAGGGATAAGGGTGAGGAGAAAGAAATGGGGTATTATGATTAGCATGTATAATGTGGGGGGGGGCATAGGGAGAGCTGTGCAACACAGAGAAGGCGAGTAGTGATTCTACAGCATCTTACTACGCTGATGGACAGTACTGTAATGGGGTTTATGGGGGGGACTTGGTGAAGGGGGGACCCTAGTAAACATAATGTTGTTCATGTAATTGTAGATTAATGACAACAACAACAACAACAACAAAGTGTTATATGATACAAAAATAAAAAAAAAAGGTAATGTCTGATACCTAACTTCATTAGGGAATTCCATCAGAATCCATTCTTAGTCAACTAATCAAGTAAGGAGCTGGGCAAATTGTATATTGATTCACTGTTTTTGGGAGGCAGACTCATTCTTATTGATAAAGCACCACATCTAAAATTATACCCTGCCTTCTCATTCCTTCATCCTGCCTTCTGAAAATTGGTCATATTAGTACATACATCACAAGGTTATTATAAAAATTTAATGAGTTAATATTTGTAAGGCTCTTAGAACAATACCTGTCACACCATATATAACTGCCAAACAAAAATTTGTAAAGTATATAAAGTCCTTTAAACAGTTGACTTCCTTTTAATCTCAGACTTTTTCTAGGTGCTTTTTTAAGTGTTTCTTTCAGTTAAATGCATTCACAGTTAAAAATTTAACCTAATGCTCTCCCTGTATAAGTATTATAGAAATGCTATTCCTTTAGTCATTTACCATTTCCTTATAACTAACTACTTATGAGCCCATAATGAAGTTATATGCAAATAGAATATATTGCCTTTTAGGAACCTACAGAAGAAAAGAACAAATTAGAATATAATATGATAACATTAAATAATATAAATATGTGTTCAACCAAGAAATAATGATATTTGTGTCTTTGGAGAAAATATCAAGAGCAGATTTATATTGAACATGATGTTTACCCTAGATCTTAAATGTTAAAGAAGATATTAAATGACAGAGTAAGACAATTCAGGGTGACTAGTGCATGTGTTGTAGAGGAATGTGTAAAAATTAGAGAGTTGCAGACAAATTGAGTACTCTTTGAATATGTAAATAATTCCCATGTCATGCCTACCATATCAATCTTTCATTATTACATACATATTATCAGCTACAATTAATGGAAAATAAATTTTTAGTTGACTAAGGAGATAATGAGTTTATTTTATATGTCACATTACAATATAGGTACATGGAGACTGGAATTGGCTGATGTCAAAAATACTTTTAATAAACCAGTTTCTTTCTGTCTTTCCACTAATTGGAACAATTGGTGTTGTCTCAACATTAAGTAATCTTTCAAATGTTTTCCCAAAATTACTCATCAGTATTCCACTTATATCTCATTGGTTAGAATAGCCATACTTAGCTATAAAAAACCTGAGTAAATCATTATTTAGCCGGGTGCATTTTGTCCCAACAAAGATAATAGAAAACATAAAGATTATTGGATAAGAATTGCCATGCTATTCTTCAGTTTTTGCTAACAAATCTATGAGCTTGCTAAAAATACCAAAAGTGATTTATCTTTCAATAAAAATATTTCTTTTCTTTAATAAATATTTCCTTTGACTTCATAGCTCTACCCTCAATTATAGATTACAGTGGTTTGCTCAATATGTGAGAGTCACTGCTCTGCAATTTGGAGGATTCAAGTTGGATCTCTAATGATAGACAGAAATGCTATTGAATGGATTGTCCATCCTTTACTTCAATATGCATTCTAAATGATATGTTATAAATCTGGAACAACAGGCATTCAATTTTAATTAAGTTATTTAAAAATTCTTTGTGCTATAAAATCTCCATTATATGTTTATATATCTTTTGCTAATTAGAGCTATGATTTTTGTAGCTCTGTTAGTTATGGGTTTCAACCTGTCTTTTCCAGAAATGCAGAAGAACAAGACTGAATACCCTTATTGATTGTCTTTGTACTTCTCAAAAAATCTTGATTTGTCAATAAAAAGAATAATCATTAAAAAATTATTCCAGTTTTATGTATCACCCAATTATCAGTAAAATATGTTAAGCACTAGACCCACATATGAAACACTTGTACTGGAAATTATATGCCTGTACTACTATGCTAAAATGACATCTCCCTTAAAATACAAACAAAATAAGAAAAAATAATGGGATTTTCATATTCAGTTAATGCCTGGATACAATATACACTCGTAATTTGTCACTATTAAGAAGAATGCAACATTTTTTAATAGTGTTTCTTCAAATATTATATGTGTATTGCTTTGTTGTAAAATACATAATCTTTATTTTTCCCTTGCCACTAGCTGAAAAGAGAATATATATAAGTATAGAAGCAGCTCAGTTCTTCATTTCCTTATTGCTTATATTTTTATTCTTAGTGTTCTTAGTAATTATTTCTTGAAATAATTTAAATATATGTAAAAACAATATAAGAACAATAATATAATCTATGTATCTTTGTGGCCAGTTACAGATAAACTGAAATGTTTCAGAAATATCTTAAATCTAAGAACAATTAAATAAGAATGACACTAACAACCACTATTCATTAAAGAACTAAAGTTATTCTTAGAGAATACAGATGATAGATAAGTGGCTATGAATATTAATATCAATACATATGCATATAGGTACAAATGTGTATACGTACTAAGTATCATAGTTAGCTAATAATTAATAATCTGGACTTATTTTCTTTTTCATTTCTATGTAGAAAAAATAGAAATTCAGTTTTTTTCTACTTCTACAATGGATTGTCTTTTTTACCCCGATGATACAAAACCATATTTGGGGTACCAACTGAAGCTATAACTAAAATTTTATTTTATTCATCTTGTATTCTCTTGGAAGACTTAACTTTTTAACACACTTGATATGTAACCTATGTATCTGTACACTTATAGGAATAACTTGTCCCTTCTTTTAGTTCCTCTGTTGACACAGCTTTCTCCAAGTAAAGTTCGATGAACAGACCATCTCCAAGTATCTTTGTATTTGTTGAAATTCATATACAACTTTTTAATTAAATTTCACACACTTAACATTCTTTTTATTCTTGTTTTATTATGATATCCTGTTTCCTCTCAAACAATGGTCATTGAATCTGCACTATCATCATGTTTTTCTCTCTTTATAAACAGTAGAAAAACTTAAGGCACAGTCCATACTATTTAAAACATAAAGTCTCTCATATGGAAGTACTACTCAAAATTAACTTTTCTAAAATAAAAGATTGTTCATCTTTCATATAACTGCAATATTTAAAGCCATATTCATGAATGAGATTTCATTTTTCTGGGCTGTTTTTCTTCACGCAATGCTTTGAGACATGCGCAATGCAAAAATAGTTATGAAATAAATGAGCACCCTGAGAAAATTAAATTCAGTAATGTAGTAAAGCATAAACTAGAATGCAATAATTCGGGAATTGGGAAGTAGTTGATGTATATAAAGGAGAATGTGAATAACGACATTCTAAGTGGTTTTACAATGAACTAGGAGGGTCAATTCTTTTCAGAGTGCCACAGAATAGAAGAGGTGGTTTTGGTTTCTGAAAAGGAAGAATAATTGAAGTAGAATCATTTTAGGTAAAGCCTGAATTCACTAAATGCTGAGAGGTGGGGAGAATAAGATCATTAAAAGAGTGGTCATAGGCTGGAATGCCTGATTAGAAACCCTGAAATAGAATAAGTATAAACAATCTAGATGAAGGTTAATTCAATGGAAGAAAAGCAAAGATTGTTACTGTTAAATGGATGTACTAATGAAGGCAATCATTAACAGAACGGTGTGTAAAAGGATAGTTTCCCAAAGCAATATCAGAGGGTTATTTGGAGAGGGTAATCGATTTAATATTGAATACTGTACTTATAAAAACACATCATGGTTGGAAAAACATTTTGACCCATTTTTAATGTTCTGTTTTATATTATTTACTGCTTATCAAATATTTTTTAAAGGTTTTATAATTCTGTATAAGTACAACTCAAACAAATACATGGATGTAAGATAAATGATTGGCATGTTTCACACAGCTACCTTTATCTAAATAAAGACATGTTCTTTTCAAAGCACAAGAAAGAATAACACTTTAAGGAGCCCATATTTTAAGAACTTCCCTGTCTTTCTTTCAAATTATAGACACGAAAATGAGAAACTGATCTTGTATCTGAAATAGTAGCTTGGTGCTTATGTTAGGAAGTATGTAGATGTTAAACTTCAGTTTCCTTGAATATAAATCAAGACTAATAATAAATAAGTATATAGAATTTGTCTTAACTTTTATGAATATACATGTAAAAATGGGTTGGAAATTTTAATGAGCAAGCATATTTTGTTATTTTGTCTAATATTGAATTAGAAATGAAAATGTAATGCTTACAATACTGTTTACTATTTTGTTTACTTTATTATTACTGTGAAATTGTAATTTCAATCATAAGCCTCAAAATTGCTGAGATAATATGGCACACTTGTACTTCTAAGAGTGGGTCTTGATAGCACTCACCTTCACAGCATTCATTTTTTTAATGTCTATTATTAAATGGCTTTTTATTGAATAACTACTGTGCTCAAGGGGCTTGGGACTAAAAGTTCATCTGATTGTGGAAGGATTTGTTCTCAATTTTAGAAACATTTAACAAGTCAATTCTTAATGATTTGGTATGTAATTATGAGTTAGAAGTGGAGGATATGGTTCCTAGGGACAATTATTATGACCACAAATGTCCTCTAGCTTTCTGTCTTTTATTAAAATTCTCAACCATGATGTGCCATTAATCAATAATATGGAATCCTGAAGTAGGTATAGACATGAAAAAGGTTGAAAGATTGAGAAACACTGCTTTAAATAAAAGTGATTTTGTTTAAATTGCCATTATGTGTATGTGTGTGTGTGTGTGTGTGTGTATAAAACAGCAGGAAATATCATGGATTAGAAATGGCAGACTAGAAATACGGGACTGAAATAGGTAAGGCGTGGAATATGCATATAACATTGCAGTATTATCAGCTTAAAGAAAGGTTGGAATTGTTATGCACACTTGGTAAATTAACCATTTGATTAATATGTCATATTCCTCATTAGTCCTGGTAATACTCTTTTTCATGAGGTCTAATATGTCTGATATAAATATTGACACTCCAATTTCTTTTGGTTAGTGTTTACTAACTATGCAGTTAGTAAATTACATTGGAGTATATTTTTCCATAATTTTTCTTTTAGTTTATCTATAACTTAATACTTAAAAACTTTTTTAAGAAACTGGGTCCTTCTTTTTTTCCAACTTGATCACTTGTGCTTCTTAACAGTAACAGTGAGTCTCTTAACATTTAATTTAGTTATCAGTATGATGGAGATTAAATATACCATCTTGTTCTTTGTCATTCCTCTTCTTCTGAATATTTTTGTTGTTACATTTTACCTCCACTAATAGACTATTATTTAAAATCATTTAGTTTTCCAGTTTGTTCTAGGTTTTACAATATCCTGTAACATATTAGATTCTATCTAAAAACATCACATCACTTAATTATAGAAGAAAACATTGTACTGTCTTTCTATCCCTCACATCCTCACATGTGCCCTAATCCCACATTACATTGCTAAAATTTTTGTGTTACTCGCACAGCATTTCTATTCCATTTTAGTTAATGTATTATCTTCTAAAGATATCAGAAATAAAATAAATAAAATGGTTCTTTTATATCTACTCTTCTTTTTTTCCCCTTTTAAAATTCCCTTTCTTTACATAGATCCCAGTTCCATCTACTACAATTTTCCTTACTAAAATACTTGTTTAAATTTGTTTCCATTGCAGGTCTGCTAGCAATGGATTCACTAAAATTTTGTTTTCTGAAAAAACTCATACATTTCTATGGTTTTTGAAAAATAGTTTAGATGAATATATAATTTCAGGTTCACAATTTTAGTATGTTAAAGAAGCCTTTCAATTGTCCTCTGGTTTCCAAAGTTTCACATGAAAAGTTGGCTATGTTATTAGATCTGTTTCTCTATACATAAAGTTTTTTCCCTTTTTTTAAATTGCTTTTAAGATTGTTTCCCTTTCAATTGGTTTTCAGCAGCTTGACTATGATGTGATTTTTAAAAAATATTTTTTGCTGGGGTTCTTTGATACTTTTATCTGTACAATGCTGTCATTTTATATTTGGAAACTATATGCCATCATTTTTTAGAATTATTCTCCTGCACCTCTTTCCCACTTTTTGCTTGTCACTACAAATGTATGTAATATTGTCTCACAGTTTCCTGGATTTTTTTTTCTCCTTTCTATACTCTTTTGTGTCTTTGTTTTTAAGTTTGTATAATTATTATTAACCTATCTATCTCAGTTGATTTATTCTTTTTTTTAATCTGAGGATTTTGACAAACCTATAAAGCTCTTGATTATCCTTTTGAAAGAATTCTTTATCTATGATATCCTTTATAAATATGCTTTATGTCGTAAACTATATATAGCTTAGCAAAAATAAATAAGTGGGACTACATCAAACTAAAAAACTTCTGCACAGCAAAGGAATCCATCAGCAAAATGAAAAGAACTTATTTGTATGGGAGAATATATTTGCAAATGATATGTCTGGTAAGAAGGGGCTAATATCTAAAATATGTAAAGAACTCATAAAACTCAACACCAAAAATACAAACAATCCAATTAAAAAAGTGGGCAGAGAATCTAAAGAGACATTTTCCAAAGAAGACAAACAGGTGGTCAACAGGCACGTGAAGAGATACTCCACATCACTAATCATCAAGGAAATGCCAGTCAAAACCACAACAAGGTATCACCTCACAACAATCAGAATGACTAATATAAAAACAAAAAATAAAAAAACAAAAAAACAAGAAATAAGTATTGCCTAAGATGTGGAGTAAAGAGAACCTTCAAACACTGCTGGTGGGATTGCAAATTGGTGCAGCCACTATGGAGGTTTCTCAAAAAGCAGCATGGAAAGCAAAATGGAGGTTTCTCAAAAAACTAAAAATAGAAAGACCATAGGACCCAGCAATTCCACTACTGGGAACTTACACTTAAGACAATAAAATCACTAATCCAAAAAGATGTATGCATTCCTATAATAGCATTTATTTACAATAAATAATAGCATTTATTTTATGATAGCATTATTTACAATAGTCAAGTATAGAAATAACATAAATGTCCATCAGTAAATGAATGGATAAAAATGATGTGGTACATATGTATGATGGAATATTACTCCACCATAAAAATGAATGAAATCCTGCCATTTGCAACAACATGGCTGGAGCTAGAGAGTATCATGCTAAGTGAAAGTCAGAGGAAAACAAATACCATATGATTTCACTTATATGTGTAATCTAAAAAACAAAACAGATAAAACTGAAATAGACATGTAAACACAGAGAACAGTCTGGTGGTTGCCATAAGGGAAGGCGATGGGGAGATGGGTGAAATAGGTGAAGGGGGGGAAATTGACAAAAATGTTTGATATCTTAATCTGGATGATGTTACAAAAAAAGAAAGAAAAAAGTCTTTCTGATATTATCTAACACCCAGGTAGTCTCTGCTGCTCCCTTGTAATTTATGTAGGGTCTGAAGTGCCAGAGGGCTTTTCCCTGTCCTTCCCCAGCAACACACTATTCTTTCTTGTATCTCCAATTTTATGAATTCTCCTCCTCAGCTCAGTCTTCGGAAAGTCCTGTGTTCCTGGTGTTGGGGTGGGGCTTTGTCGGTGTCCCTGTGCCTCCTCCAGAACCCTGGGGCAGTACATTTACCTCCTGTCTATGGAAGTCTTTTGTGGGACTGAGTGCCCTTCCCTGGTGCCTAGTGGTACCAGAATTCTGATTTACATCCATAAGGGATTCTTGGGTCACCTGGTGTCCCTGCCTCTCTCACTAGGTCAGGCAGCTTTTGCTTCTAATCTTCCTGGTGAACCTTTGACTTAGAATAGTTTTCTGTCCCTGCAGCAGTGCTAAGTACCAGACTAACTTGTTATTTGTGAAATACTTGCAGTGGGGCAGAGTTTTTCCTTCCTCTCCCCCAGGAGCAGAGTATTTTGCTTCTTCCTCTCCTTTGTCAGAGATCCAGAACAGGAAAATGTCTTGCTTATGTTGGAATTCAGTTCAAATGGTTTTCTTGTAATCATCCACCTTTATCCTCAGTTGATTGTAGTTTCTCTTGACCTTCAAAGTTGGAACATACCACACTGAGCATGAATCTAGTGTTTACTCTTACACATTTTTTTACAGTTCCTAAAATTAAGCCTGATTTTTCACCTATAATTCAAGGGAGGAATAATTTTTGCTAATATCAAAGCTGATTATGTTGGATTCCTGACAGTCAGTATATACATTTCTTTAGTGACACTTTCCAGAGAGATGGTTCAAGAATAATCTAAGATTTTTTCATGAGTTGCTGACTTCATAATTATTTGACCCTTATGTATGTAGTAAATTCGCTGTATAACTTTAGGGTTGTATATTATAGTAACCTATGTCTTTTGACTATATACCTTAAACAAACTCCAGAATTATACTCATATAGGTTCTTATCAAAATATTTTTTTCCTAAGAAAAACATTGAGAATGAGTAAAATTTCAAGTCTTATTTTAGTAATTAATTTTTCCTCTGACCTTGAAGAGATAATGTAATCCCAATTTTCTTTCCACGAAAATATTATGGTGCTCCATCTCTCTTTTAAAAAATCATGTCAATTAAGTAGGCAATGGCTTAGATCCTTCCAGGTGTATAAACTACTCCCTGAGTGTAAATTACATTGTACTAACTGCATTAAGCCACCAGTGCCTGAAATTCAGTGAATTACTGCTCTGCTGCACTAAATGTTTCCCTAATGAGTTGAGACACTGTACTTTTAAATATTTCCAACTTGAATACTAGAGGTTTTGTAATGTTCTTTACCAAACTTGAAGAGAGGCATATTACCTATACGTGGCATGTTTTCTCACTACTACTAGAAAAACAAAACTGACAGGAAGCTTGAAAAACAACCTGCTGCTTTTAATATATGAGATGCACTTTAAAGAGGATAAAAAATATGCTAGTTAAGGATACTATTTGAATTCATCATGCTAAACAGAATTTCTGAAGCATAAAGCAAAGGGCATCCCAAAACACTTAGTAGCATACCTGTCAAAATACTTGCTGATTAGTAAAATCTAAGAGCAATTTATAGTGAATGTAGTTACCCATACTTTCAAATTGAGCACATTTTAAGGTCATGATGTATCACTCTATATTACATTGAATAGTATTCCCTTGACTCTTTTGTTGTGTGCTGAAATGTGTTACCGTTTTAGATAAGTATGCCTACATGATCAGCTGTTTGATAGTATTTTTTCTTCAATTTCATCATAATAGTTTGTTGTTACATTATTGCCTCCATGTTAAGTAATTTAAAAAATGTTGGTGCAATTAAGGATATTACTAACTTGAATGTAGTAATAGTATATTATCAGTTCTTCAGCTGGGTTACAACTGCAACAACATAGCATTTTTTAAATGTCCTCACATTTTTGTTTCATGAATACCCTATTTTGGCTTCATTTTCTCCTCCTTGATGAAAGAGCACCAAGATGTTGCTTTCTGAACTTATTTTCTCTCCCTTCTGCTCATGTTTATCTGCTCTTATGACATCACCTTTACTTCTGATTAGTTGCTTCACAAAACAAAATCCCTTATCTCATTCACTGTCCCATGAATATCCAAAATTAATTTACATTTTTATATATATCTGTCTCGTAATCAAGTGCTAAAATGAAAATCAATAAGTCTTGACTGCTAAATCAAATTTTGCTCTCAGCCTATCTCTTGGATGTTCTGTCATCTGGTCATATTTGACTTCCCCATCTGTTTTATAATCTAAATAGTATATATTCTTATGTTATTTACTATTTCTTATTTACAAGAAACTCAGCACAAATTTCTGGCCCCCTTCAGAAAGATCAACTCTGGAAGATCTATAGAAGGAATAATCATGACACATAAGAAAATAGCAGAGAAAACAAAAAAAATCCAGAAACCTTGACTGAATGGAGATTAATTATTTATGTTTTATGCTATGTTTATGTATGAATGTTATGGACGGTGGACATTTGTGTTGTTTCCCTAAAAATTATAATAATAAATATAGGTGAATTTTGCATCTCTTGTTATAAATAGCTAAAATAGATTTCTAGATACAATTTTATTTACAATTATTGTCTGTCAAGTCCAAATCCATCTTTTATATTCTGTGCTGTAAAAGTTGGAACTCAGCAAACTACACTGCCCCATACATCTTTGTCACTTTGAGTCTTAATGAGTTTTTTTCCATTAGAAGTCACTAGAGGGAAATTAGAAGTCAGGAGGAAAGGTGAACAAATCTTTGCTTTTATATATTCTTGCCAGCATTACTGAGCACTGGAAGCTCAGCTCGGCACCAGCTGGTGGACCTGGATTCTTTTGGCAGTCCTTGCAAGAGCGACATTGAGACTCTAGAAATATCCCTCCCTGAGATGTGAGTAAGAGCCCCTCACAGCTCCCTTCTGAAGTTCTGAGGTGCTGGAGTAGTTAGGTGACCCATTTCTCAAATAATATAACTGCAAAGAATCCCTTATTCAATCTCCCAGATTCTAGAAACAACCTCTTACGTTTTGTCCTGAAACTGGTAATGCTCCCTGCACAATGTTCTCTGACATCCATAGTGGTTTTTGTCTCACTTTTTTGCCTTTTTTGCCTTCTTGACTTTGTAACAAATTCCTTATATTAAATCTATTTTACTGTTTTATTGGCTAGTTCCTGACTGAAAAAAAAGGTATTTTGGGTTCTGGCTATGAGCTGCACAATTAATTTCCTAAAAGTTTTTGGCAACTAATATTAATGGAATCAATGCATGAATGTGCATTTTTCTGTTTTTCATCTTATTGGTGAAAATCTTTTACATAGTTAAAAAAATTTGTTAACATTCTGGGTTAAAAAGACAGCTCATTTAATTTTAATTCACAATTATTTAGTAAAAAATATTTGTATATATATGTAAGCACAGTTTTCAGACATTTTTGGAGTACTTTGAAGTCTTTGAATAAATATTTGTTGGGAATATTCAGATTCACTTTTATGAACCACAATATTCATATACATCAAGTTCTTATTTTTCTGAATAGCTTTTGGAGACCATCAGGAAGGAATATATTCAAATTTGCTGTTTTACAGTCTAGAAGTGAAAGTTTCAGGTGATTGTCATAATTATTAAATTCTTCTGCTTACAAACAGAAATGTGCTAGAAGAGGAAACTTTGAGAACTCGCAGTGTACCTACTGATTTATTTGCAAGAACAACTAGAACAAATGATGTAAAGAATAGGACAATTACTGCATTTCCCCTTGCTGTACTGACTTTTGCCAATGAAATTATCAGGGATTCATTCATGTATCAACATTCTTTCTTATTTTAAGTGAAGTAATTCTATCATCTGTGCCTTTCACCCTTCAGTGTTTGTTCTTTCTAGTCCATCATTAATGCTTGTCATTTTTTCCCCAAAATACCCTAAGCAAAAAAAGTATATGTACTGTCCTGAGATCATTGATTATTTTTCAATACACTTGTAAAATACATTTAAGTAAGCTTTCTATTTTAGAATTGTTTTAGAGTCATAGAAAAGCTTTTAAAATAGTAGTAAGAATTCTCATATACCCTGAGACCAGTTTCACCTTTTATTAACATCTTACATTAGAATGGTACACTTGTCAGAATTAACGCCCTATCATTAATACGTTATTTTTGGCTACAATCCAGTTGATTAGGTTTCTTTTGTTTTTTACCTAATGTCCCTTTTTCTGCCCCAAGATCCTCATTAGGTTTTGGTACTGCATTTAGTTGTCATCTCTGCTCAGGCCCTCCTTGGCTGTGACGGTTCTGAAAACGTGCAGTGTCATGCGTGTACCATTACCTCTCCCACAGAACAATGTCCCGGCCTAAAATATCCCCTGTCCTGCACTTATTTTACCTTGCATCGCCTCACAGCTCTAGGACTTTCTTTTCTATTTTTTTTAGCTTTTCCCCCTCTTATTTTTCACTACATTTCAGCTTCAAGCTTAGTTAATGCTTTTGTTCAGTTGTGTTTAGTCCACTAATGAGCCCAGCAGCATTTCTCTTACTATGCTTTTATTTCTAGTATTTCATTTTACCTCAAAAAGTTTTCACCTGCCTTAACTCCACGTCTCATCTTGCATGTTCTCCAGTTTTCACTAAAGCCCTTCACATACTCACCATAGTTACTTTATTGATTGATTGATTGAATTTTTTTATTAAGGTATGATTGATATACACTTTTATGAAGGTTTCACATGAAAAAACAATGTGGTTACTACATTTACCCATATTATCAAGTCCCCACCCATACCCCAATGCAGTCACTGTCCATCAGCACAGTAAGGTGCCACAGATCCACTATGTGCCTTCCCTGTGCTACACTGTTCTCCCCATGATCCCCCCACTATGTGTACTAAGCATAATACCCCTCAATCCCCTTCTCCCTCCCTCCCCACCCACCCTCGCACACCCTTCCCCTTCGGTAACCACTAGTTCATTCTTGGAGTCTGAGTCTGCTGTCATTTTGTTCCTTCAGTTTTGCTTCATTGTTATACTCCACAAATGAGGGAAATCATTTGGCATTTGGCATTTGTCTTTCCCTGCCTGGCTTATTTCACTGAGCATAATGTCCTCCAGCTCCATCCACATTGTTGCAAATGGTAGGATTTGTTTCTTTCTTATGGCTAAATAGTATTCCATTGTGTATATGTACCATATCTTCTTTATCCATTCATCTACTGATGCACACTTAGGTTGCTTCCATATCTTGGCTATTGTAAAAAGTGCTGCGATAAACATAGGGTTGCATATGTCTTTTTGAATCTGAGAAGTTGTATTCTTTGAGTATATTCCAAGAAGTGGGATTCCAGGGTCAAGTGGTATTTCTGTTTTTAGTTTTTAAGGAACCTCCATACTGCTTTTTAGAATGTTTGAACTAGCTTACATTCCCACCAGCAGTGTAGGAGGGTTCCCCTTTCTCCGCATCCTCACCAACATTTGTTGTTCTTAGTCTTTTCAATGCTGGCCATCCTTACTGGTGTGAGGTGATATCTCATTGTGGTTTTAATTTAACATTTACCTGATGATTAGTAATGTGGAGCATCTTTTCATGTGTCTGTTTGCCATCTAAATTTCTTCTTTGGAGAACTGTCCCTTCATACCCTCTGCCCATTTGTTAATCAGATTATTTGCTTTTTGGGTGTCGAAGTGTGTAAGTTCTTTATATATTTTGGATGTTAACCCCTTGTCGGATATGTCATTTACAAATATATTCTCCCATACTGTAGGATGCCTTTTTGTTTTGTTGATGATGTCCTTTGCCGTACAAAAACTTTTTAATTTGATGTAGTCCCATGAGTTCATTTTTGCTTTTGTTTCCCTTTCTTGAGAAGATGGGTTCAGCAAGAAGTTGCTCATGCTTATATTCAGGAGATGTTTGCCTATCATCATAGTTACTTTAAATTCTCTGATAGTTCCAACATTATTGCGACAGCTGAATCTGGTCCTAACCTTTTTTATCTCTTCAGACTATTTTTATTTTTTATCCTTTGCCATTCCTTGTAATTTTGTTGTTGTTGTTGAAATCCAAACATATTAGATCAAGTTATAAGAACTGGGATAAATAGGCCTTCAGTTAGAAATTTTTGTTAATCTGGCTAGAAATTGAGCTGTGCTTAGTATTTGAAACTAGGGTACCAGAGGTCTCAAATTCCTTTAATGTCCATTTTATTTTTCTTTCTTCTTGACACTGAGCTTCCCTATGTATTTCTTCTTAAAAAGTGTGTGTCACTTTTCCATTAATATACATATTTTTCTCCTTCTCCTATTCCCTTCCCTGACTGCAGTGTTTCCAAACTATTTTCTTTAAGCACTGAATCCCATTTTCTATGTATTTCTCACTCCACCTTTGTTGCAACAGTAGTAAGGCTAAGAGGTGTGGGGGGAATGCGATCTCCCACCTCCGATAAGGCTCTGGGAAACCTCTCCCTGCAGAGCAGCCTTTGTTATGGAGTAATATATGGGCATACTTACAATGCTTACTATTGCCTTCCTCCATCAGAGTCAGAAGAGGATTTTTCAGAGCTTTACCATGAGAGCCCAGTGGGGCTCCTGTATCTTTTTAAAGTCCTTGAAGATATAAGGACCATAAAGATGGTGGCCAGGTTTGTTCCTTACTCTTGTAGTAGCCTGCACTCAGCTTCCAGCAATCCCTCAAAATTAACGTCTAAGTGCTTTTACCAGTTTATAGCTGTAGCAGGTTTTGCTCCAGATAAACTAAGCTCAGCTGACATAGCTCTCTGGCTGCATCTCTTTCTTGAGTTGGAAATGACTGTTTGCCCTGTGACCTCAGTTCTCTAAAGTGTTAAAGAATTTTTTTGATTTTCAGTTCATCTAGCCTTTTCTTATAAGCCTGGGAGTCATGACTTAGTTCTTTACATGTTGGAGCTGAAATCAGACTTCCTGGATCGTGTATTAGAAGCCAAGAATACCCCACATAACAGCAACTCAAACTAAAGTATTAATGAAGGACAACAGAAATATTAGGAAAATGACAATAGCAACATTTAAACACATATAATAATTTTATGATTATCTTCTGATAGAACAGCCATGCAAATTTAATTTTTATCCATGTCCACATATCCAAACTGTAACGAACACAAAAGGCATCAGCTTTTATTTAATGAAATGTATTAAATTTCTTATCTAATCAAAACACTTTTATCTTTACTTCGGAAGGAGTTGCTCAATTTTAAGAAAAGAAGCAGAAAGAAAATCCCCCACAAAAACATACATTTGTACCAGAGTAATGTGCTGTCATTTTAAGTCCAAAATACATGTATAATTGATGCAATTCAAGTAGCTAAAATAATACTTAGATTAAGGGAAAAGTTTACCAATAACAGCACCAAAAAACCCTTATTCAAGATATAAAGACATGTTTCCAGTTATGAAAATTTGCTTTAAAATGTTGTTCCTGTGTTTTTCAATCCATTAAGGTTGTGGTGGCAAATATAAAAATCCATAAGCCTCAGCCTAAAGGAGAACTAGTGGTACAAAGTCTATCAATTACCAGCAGTGTGAAATTGGGAAAAAAAATCAGCATCTCTGAGATTTACTTGAAGAATTTGATAACAGTAAAGAATATCAAGTGGCACTTCGGTAGTACTTTTGTGATCAGATATATATTGGAAACTATATGGAATTATTTAGTACAATGCTTTGGTATAACATTTCCAGGATATGTATCTCATTTTATTCCCAATTTGCAGAGGGTTATAGATCTACCTTATTTGAAAGATATGTCAGATCATTAATGGGCAAGTGAAAAAAATGTGTGTGTATATATGTCATTATTGCAGGCAACAGAAATTGACATTTGCTCATTAGGTAATAGTGGTGTATATAGCTCTGCTACTTGGACTGTGTTTCAAAGGAAACTGTGTTTTCACAGTTCCAAAGGATTAATGGTATCTTGGTGGCACAAAATATCATGAGATGTTTATATCAAACTCCCAAAGAGCATCAAAATGTAAGCTTACTGGAGAACTAGAACAAGGCCTTTATTTCTACAGTAGAGAAATACTGACTATTTGACAAATCGTTCTATTGCTACTATCAGTTCTTTGCAGAAATGAAGCATTTACTTTAGGATATTAAGTGATCATGCAATTCACACTTCCAAGTGTTGATCTCGATTTGACTCACCAATGCATGGTGTCAGGTACATACAACAGCAATCCGTTGTTATTTGATACTTTCAGGGTAACATACAAGCAGGCACAGTGACACCAAGTCAGTAGGATCGTCAGCTCCAGTCACTTCTACCCCAACTTACCTCTGACCACACAGGGTAGAGAATGAACAAGAAGGCAGAGACTAGTCCATGATGGACTGACTTGGTATTTGGAAATAAACCAGAATTATTCACTTGTTAATACTGAGATATCCCTAAAAGACAGTGACTAGGAAATCCTCACACTGAGCAGAGTTTACGGTAGTTTATTGAGTTATCCAGCTTGTTTAAGAAAAGTCAGATGAGAATATGTAATCAGATTCAGGAGCACTGTGCAATGGTTCATCAGGGGCCTGGGATAGTAAAGACTGGGTGATCAGTGTACATACACAATGCTGTGGATACAGGGAAGGTTCCTGTGGCCAGGATTCTCACCTGGCCCTGGTTGGCTAGCTCACTACGCACATGTGGGCAATACGTTGCTAGTGATTCTATATAAAGAGCCCTGCCCAGTGCTCTGGGCCACACAGTGGCATGACTGCAAGGCTGCAGGAGAGCAGAGCCTGAAGTGGCAGCAGTGCTGAGGACAGAGGCCCAGAGGACGGCTGTGCAGGCAGAGAGGCCCAGAAGCAGAGACCGGCTTGCTGCATGCAGACTCGCTCTGAGTGGATGGGATTTTAGTGACTGACCTGCCACCGTAGAAATCAAGTTGGGAATAACCCTTTCAACCCAAGAACGTTCTACTGTCATTTCTTTGGTCTTACTGAATCCATAGTGAACTTGTCTGGTTCTGAAACCCATTGGCAAGGTAAATGCATTTCATTGTATGAAATATAGTGTATGAATTATAATGTAAAATTTAAAAAAAAACTATGCTCAAAAGTACTAAAATGCCAAGTTATAAGCAAGTCAAAACCATGTCGGTATTCTACATGTGGAAACAGGAAATTATAGGATCAGTCTGACCTCAACAGAGCAATAAGAATTAAACTTTCAAATAGTTTAAGGAGCTAGGGAACAATCTCATGACTGGAACCAGGAGTAGGGTTGGGGCATCCCTGTCAACGAAAGGAGATGGAGAGAAACAGCTGATAGTTTTACCTGACAGTATATGTTACAGAAATTGACTACCCAATACCTTGTAAGAATATGCCTGGCTGTTTGAACCCACATTATAAAACTGATATCACATTGCTCACTTGCAGAAATGTGGTTCATGTTAAGAACAACTAGAAAATAAAACATAGTTTCACTTTACCAATTATCAATTGGTCTCTCAGAGAATCGTCTCTAACCTAAATACAACAATGCTATTTAAAGCAATTATATAATACTAAAATTATATATAAAATACATTAAAATTAAATATATAAAAATAGCATATTGTTTTAAATTAAAATAACAATATATATATGTGTGTATAAATATATATTGAATAATGATAAGGACTCAAGACAATTGCTGACTATATGGTTGCCTCTGTAGTATCCCAAATATTCATGAGACTGAACTTCCAAATTTCCCCTAATTTCTGGTCTACAGTGGGTGCCCAATGAGGGAGGCTAAACACACACATACATACACACACAAATGGAAGGGATATGTGTGTGTGATCAAATGCAATAGTCCAAGAAAAGAAATGAGAAAAAGGAAAGGGAAAGGATACAAATTTCCAAAATATCCTATTGAAAATGAGTCTGCAAATTGAAATTCACATAAACAAAGAGATAAATGTGACCTTTGAAAACATAAATGTTTAATAATCATAAACACTAAGCACAAATGAGAGATAGCAGAAGAAACCATCTAAAATTTTTAAAAACATGAAAATTAGATTTTGAAATATAATAAATGAAATAATACTAGTCTTGGAAAGTGCAGTCATGAGAAATTTGCTAATTCAACTGGAAAGTAAAAGGAGTAAAGATATAATTTCCATTTAAGAACAAATTAAAACATAACTGTGGCACATCAAAAAGAAAAAAGTAATTTAAAAGCTATCAGATTGACAAGACAGGTAGCCTTCAAAATAAAAAGAACACAATTATCATTAATGTAACTCTAGGAGTCAGAAGTGAATGTTGTAAGGACTTCAAACTACTGAGCCAACATGACAGGCAACACTTTATTTCATGTACAGTGCAATATCCATTCAAGTATAATAAAAAAACATTTTTTCAGACATGCCTAGAGTCAAATATTTTGTTAAAAAACATCCATACTGAAAGATTAATTGACAGTTAATTTCTTCAAAACACACATGCACATACCCATATACGCTTTGCAAGGAAAGGCATCATATATAAAAGAAGCAATGTTGATGACAGAATATGAAAATAAATAATAAAATTTTAATAAAAAATTTAAAACATTTAAAAATATTGAAAACATTATGTGTGTTATGGGACTGAATCAGGGTATTGGGCATGTATGCATTTGGGTAATGAAGGCATTTGAAGAAATATATTGTGACTAACTCCCTGGGAACATAACCCATGCACTCTGCCAGTCACTAAGCTCCTTCCCTATCCTGATTTTTAACACCATAGATTAGTTTTCTTTTTTAAACTTTCTATAAAAGAAATCACGGAGTGATATATTTTCCACTGGATCCTATTGCTCAGTATTGTACCATTCATCCATGCTGTTGTATGTAATAGTATTGGGCTTAATTTATCATTGTACAGCATTCCATTGTATGGAGGCTCATTTTTTCTTCTTCTGAACAAGGTATTATTTCCCTTTCATTTCTCAAGGATAATTACAGGGTATAGATTTCTGGAGTAACCCAACCCCCAATTCAAGACCTAAGATTTCATCCAGTGTTTTCTTGTTCACATGGTTTTTGATAATTTGTGTTTATTTCACTATAGGTAAAGTATTTGTTTCTTTTAATTTCCTTTTTGATGTATTTTTCTTCTTGTATTTGGTTTTGGTTTCAGCAGTTTAACTGGATATGATTGTTTTCTTATTTCACTTTAGTATTTATACTCTGCTGTTCTCAGAGCTGCTCTGATCTGAGATTTGGTGACTGTCTTTAGACCTGAAAAATTCTTATTTATTATTTATTCAAGTATTTATTTTGCCTTTCTATGTTTATAAGTATAGAATCTTCTAGTGGATTCCAATTTTGTGTATGTTACACAAATCTAGGTACTCCTACAGTTCTTAAATGCTATGTTCTCTGTTTTCTACTTTCTTTTCCACTGTTATTTAGTCTTTTTTTAATATTTGCATGTGCTTCAATTCAAGGGTTTTCTACTAATCTATCTTTACATTCACTGATTCATAGATCTGGGTGTTACCTTCTCACTGCCCTTGAATAAAGAAGGCAGTATCATTGCAGATGAGATACAGAAAGTTATTATTTTTAAGTCTCAATATAATTATAATATGAGGCAGTCTTTGAAACCACTGTTCTAGTAGTTTAAATGACAGAAGACCTGATGAGGAACAATGACACCTGGGATTTTTTTTTGTGGGTCTGTTTCTAAAGCAAGGAAATTTAAATATAACATTCTATTACTGATACAGCAGAACTGGTGTAGAATTTTATACATTGTACTGATACAAAATCAATGAGAGTGCTACTAAGATGTTTTAATAAGTTTTATTAGATCTATAATCCATAAACATTGGCTTTATAGAAATTTTTAAAAGGAATAGTTGCATAATAATGAAGAATATCTTCATGGGCCTCAATTTCTAGGTTTTCAGTTTGTAGAGTATTAAGGTCTACTGTTAAAATAGAAAAAAAATTATGAAGTCTTGTGGACCTTCTCTAACATTTTGCTTTACAACATATTATCTCTTCTTAACAGTTAATATCATCCTTTCTATATGACTACTTTATTGATAATGAGGACCAATTTTGATGACCATAACACTTTCTTATGAATTTATATATTTATTTAGATGTTTATTTATATATTACTTATATGTAAATATTAGACTATAAATTATATGTTTTTATGCATATGAATGTCATGTATTTTATGATTTATGTTAAAAAGCAGGATTTCCCAAAAATAGTCAGAAAAATATTAGCAAAGTGAATTCAAAAATACATCAAGAAGATCATACACCATAATCAAGTGGGATTCATCTCAAGGATGTAGGAATGGTACAACATTCAAAAATCCACCAACATCATCCATCACATCGACAAAAAAAAGGACAAAAACCACAAGATCATCTCCATAGATGCTGAAAAAGTATTCAACGAAATTCAACATCCATTCATGATAAAAGCTCTAAACAAAATGGGTATAGAGGGCAAGTACCTCAACATAATAAAAGCCATATATGACAAACCCACGGCCAACATCATACTTAACAGTGAGAAGCTGAAAGCTTTTCACCTAAGATTGGGAACAAGACAGGGATGCCCATTCTCCCCTCTGTTATTCAACATAGTACTGGAGGTCCTAGCCATGGCAATGAGACAAAACAAAGAAATACAAGGCATCCAGATTGGTAAAGAAGATGTCAAACTGTCACTATTTGCAGATGACATGATATTGTACATAAAAAACCCTAAAGACTCCACTCTAAAACTACTAGAACTAATATCTGAATTCAGCAAACTTGTAGGATACAAAATTAATACACATAAATCTGTTGCTTTCCTATATACAAATGATGAACTAGCAGAAAGAGAAATCAGAAAAACAACTCCATTCACAATTGGATCAAAAAGAATAAAATACCTAGGAATAAACCTAACCAAGGAAGAGAAAGACCCATACCCTGAAAACTACAAGACACTCTAAATATAAATTAAAGAGGATACTAACAAATGGAAACTCATTCCATGCTCTTGGCTAGGAACAATTAATATTGTCCAAACGGCCATCCTGCCTAAAGGACTCAACAGATTCAATGCAATCCCAATGCATTCCCCAATGAACTGGAACAAATAGTTTTAAAATTCATATGGAACCACAAAAGACCTCAAATAGCAAAAGCAATCCTGAGAAGGAAGAATAAAGCAAGGGGGAATCTCACTTCCCTTCCCAACTTAAGCTCTACCACAAAGCCACAGGAATCAAGACAATTTGGTACTGGCACAAGAACAGACCCACAGACCAGTGGAACAGAATAGAGAGTCCAGATATTAACCCAAACATACATTGTCAATTAATATACAAAAAGGAGCCATGGATATACAGTGGGAAAATGACATCCTCTTCAACAGCTGGTGTTGGCAAAACTGGACAGCTACATGTCAGAGAATGCAACTGGATCATTGTCTAACCCCATATACAAAAGTAAATTCAAAATGAATCAAAGACCTGAATGTAAGTTATGAAACCACAAAACTCTTAGAAAAAACATAGGTAAAAATCTCTTGAAAAGAAGCATGAACGTATCTCCCCAAGGAAGGGAAACAAAAGTAAAAATGAACAAGTGGGACTATATCAAGTTGAAAAGCTTCTGTGCAGTAAAGAACACCATCAATAGAGCAAAAAGACATCCTACAGTATAGGAGAATATATTCATAAATGACATATCTGATAAAGGATTGACATCCAAAATATACAAACAGCTCATGCACTTCAACAAGCAAAAAGCAAATAATCTAATTAAAAAATGGGCAGAGGATCTGAATAGACAGTTCTCCGAAGAAGAAATTCAGATGGCCAACAGGCACATGAAAAGATGCTATACATCGCTAATCATCAGAGAAATGCAAATTAAAACCACAATGAGATATCACCTCACACCAGTAAGGATCACCACCATCCAAAAGACAAAAAAAATGATGTGAAGAAAGGGGTACCCTCCCACACTGCTGGTGGGAATGTAAATTAGTTCAACCATTGTGGAAAGCAGTATGGAGGTTCCTCAAAAAACTAAAAGTAGAAATACCATTTGACCTGTAACTCCCCTCCTAGGAACTTACCAAAGAAAACAACTTCTCAGATTCATAAAGATATCTGCACCCCTGTGTTTATCGCAGCACTATTTACAATAGCTAAGAAATGGAAGCAACCTAAGGGTCCATCAGTATATGAATGGATAAAGAAGATGTGGTACATATACACGATGGAATATTATTCAGCCATAGAAGAGAACAAATCCTACCATTTGCAACAACCTGGATGAACTAGAGGGTATTATGCTCAGTGAAATAATCCAGTGGAAAAAGAGACATATCAAATGATTTCACTTATCTATAGAGTATAAGAACAAAGAAAAAAACTGAAGGAACAAAGCAGCAGCAGACTCACAGAACCCAAGAATGGACTAACAGTTACCAAAGGGAAAGGGACTGGGAGGATGGGTGGAAAGGGAGGGAGAAGGGGAATAAGGGGCATTACTATTAGCAGACATAATGTGGGGGTGGCACGGGGAGGGCTGTACAACACAGAGAAGACAAGTAGTTATTCTATAGCATCTTCTTATGCTGATAGACAATGACTGTAGTGGGGTGTGTAGGTGGGACTTGATGATTGGGGGATTCTAGTATCCATAATGTTGCTCATGTAATTGTAGATTAATGATAATAGAATTTTTAAAAATACCACACACACACACACACACACACACACACACACAAACCAGGATTTCCAAGTATCTTGAGGTAACTGAAGTCTGTTAACCCAAATCTTTTCACATATCACACAAAAATTAATATACATGTATCTATCTACCTTTCTATATATATACACACATATTTTAAATCAATACATAATTTTTAGCAGTTTTATGCTTAGAAAAATTGGACAGACAATAGAGAGAGTTCTCATATGCACATTTCCCAGTACACCCCAGATCCATATTATTAACATCTTTCATTGATAATTTACAGTAAGGTTCACTCTATTGCACAGTCTATGATTTTGACAAATGTATGACTTGTGGCTTCCATTAGAGTATCATACAGAATAGTTTCACTGCCCTAAAAATCCTCTGTGCTTCCCCTATTCATCACTCCCTGTTCTGAACTCCTGGCAACCCTGATATTTCACTTTCTCCATAGTTCTGCCCTTTACAGAATGTCATATATTTGAAATTATATTTTGTATGTATGTTGGTTTTGCAGATTAGCATCTTTTACTTAACAGTATACATTTAAGATTTCTTTATGTATTTTCCTGCCTTGATAGTTCATTTGTTTTAATCACTGAATAATATTTTTATTGTCTGGGTGTACCAGTGTGTTTATCCATTTACCTACTGAAGGACATCTTAGTTGTTTCTATGTTTTGGCAATTATGAATAGAGATGCTATAAATATTTATATTCAGGTTTGTCGGAACACAAAGTTTCAATTCATTTGGGTAAACTCCAAAGAGTATGGTCACTGGAATACCTGATAAAAGTATATTTTCTATTTCTCTTCACTAAAAAGATTGATGAAAATGACTAACTCTAGTGTCCCAATCACAGCTTCTAAATAAGTCCCACTAATGGAACCAAGTGAAATGGCCCATTCTTGGTTTGGTGCAAAATGAGCTTGGAACTGTCTGTCCTATGAAACGACAAGAAAGCTATCAATAACTACTGGTGTCATATCAAAAGGACCCAGGAGAGAACTTGAAGAAATATTTGAACATCAGCAAGAAAAACCTTAATGGACCAACACTTATCAACCATGTTAAAATAGACAAAATATCAATGATGTCAATAATATAAGAACACACTTGATTTGTCCTTGTAGGATTCTAGGGAACCAATTCACTTTGGTTGAATATAGGTAAAATAAAGGAGTATATTCAGGGAATTTCTTGCTGTTTTAAACTGTAACACACTAAGCAAATGGACAAGGGAAGGCTTCCTTTTAGGAATGTCCAATCTAATGAATTAAGAAAAATGGTGTAATATCAGTATTTGCAAACCCTTGATGAAATAATGGATCTATGGAATAAATAGTGGCTAACATCACACAAAATTACACAATAACATCTATAGTAGTGTTTATACATCACTATAATATCTATAGTAGTGTTGATAAAATAAATACAATTTTATCTTATCAAGTCTGTAACTATAATTAGCAACTTTTTTTAAAGTACAGGAGACCAAGGGAAATGTTAAATGATGACAAAGGAATGCCATCAGTAATCCAAATTTTGAACTACTGGACAAATAACCCACTTTCTACAAGTTGCAAGGTTAATAAAAGCAGTAGAGGAGATTAAGTGAAACAAAAGAGTGCGATATTCTTGCATCATAATTCAAACAAATGAGCCAAAAAAGGTTAGAATCAATGAAGGAAATATGAAAACTGACATATTTATGTTTACAAGAAACATTGTATTTTAAAGACATAAATTATGGATAAAATGATATGATCTCTGGGAGATGCTTCCAAATAACCCAGAAACAGCAAGGTATAGGAATTTAGATGAAGTATGATTATCTATGAGTTAATTTCTGTAGAAGCTTGGTTATGGGCACACGATTTTCATTACACTATCTATATTTATATTTATCTCTATTATTTATATTTGAGTTTTTCATAATAAAGAGTTAAAATTGAGCTGAGTGTGCATGTCTTACCTCATGAAATAGAGATCATTTTTATTAGCCATTGACTGAAATTCTAATTTTTATTATAAAAGAAAAAATAAAATTGTCCAGGGATATTAAAACGAATCATCAGCATTATTAAACTTGTTCAGAATTCATTTTAGAATTTATTTTCTCAAAGGTTTATACTAATTTTTCATTTACATATTACTTCAGGATTCATGTAATTTTGAAAGCTCTCTTATCTCAGATTATAGAGTATAATATTCACTAAGATACTCTGCTTTATGTAGCATATTATGGATTCCTAGAGAGTTTAACTAAAAGTGTATGAAGACATGAGCCTAGTTGATGTCAAGAACTGGTGTTCTACTCTAGTGAACAGATCATATCTTTCTTAAAGAGATTTGAAATGAAAAATCTTGAGTTATATGGATATGATTTAAGACATATTCTCTCCCCCCAAAACAGTAAGATTTCTAGAAGTTATAAGCAGTTTTAAAAAACTATAGCGACTAAAAATAAATTAACTATCATATTCTTGATTCTTCTTTACCCATTACTTTCATCCTTTATAGAATAGAATATTTTATTATGTTTACGCTAATTGTTTAGTACACATAAGTCTTTCCTCCCCGTTAAGTATTCTCATCCAGAGTCACATCATTTTACTGCTATTCAGAGTCTGATTCCTTTAAAAAGATATAATCTCAATCTATATTTTCACAAATAAATTGCTTTCATTGGGTAAGATTGCCAATGTGCAATTGTTAAGAATTCTCCCACTCACTTGGTTTTGAAAAAAGAAACTGTTAGTCCCAACAGAATTGTAAACATCTGTATTGTGCATTCAAGCTCTGATCTCAAAGACACAATAGGTATATTTTATGAAAATTAATGTACTCGACTCACTGTAGTTAGGAAATCTGACTAGGAGAAGAGTTAAATTCAATATAAATAATTACATAAAAGAAATGTAAAAGCAACAAAATGATACATGGCTAAGGTTTTCCTTTAAACCTAGTTTCCAATTCTTTAATTTAAAATCCTTCCAAAGCAAGAATTGAAGATCACTGAACTGTGTACGGTTACCTTCTAAGAAAGTCTGTTCAGTTTTTTCACAATCAAAAAGACAGGGAAAATATTTAGATGACAACCATAGTTTTACATTTCCCTTCACTTTATTTTTAAAGTGTCTTTTTTCATTTAAGTTTCTATATGAAAATACATTTATTGTTTGGCTGCAATTTAGATTCCAACTCTGTCTTGTCAGTTACAGTATGGTAATACTGCAGAGGATAAATACACAAATAACAACATGTTCTTCTGTGCTTAGAAACACAGGTGAAATTGTAAAAATATCTATCATGTGCATGGCATCATATATACTCCTTGCAAATTGAGCTACTAAATTTTAGTACTACTAAATCTAACTACTAGATTTTGAACTCATTAATTATGAGATGGTTTTTAAAAATAATTTTTATGTACTGACATTTCTATAACTGTTGTTTTGCACTCTATTGCATTCTTTCAGATCTATTATTAACTCCATTCTTAATTCTAAGTTGTTTGCAAAGTGATTTAAGTGTCTTTTAGTCATGTTGTATAGATAGTATGCTGTTTCCAAAATTAGGCTTTATATTTCTGAGGGGTGGCCATTAGACTTTTTGTTCCTTATGTATGTAAGCACATTGCTTATAATTACAGTGATAAAATGCCCTTATTAGTCTGGGACAATTCTGTTTTACGTATGTTGTCCTTGAATTCCCTTTGTTTTATATTTGGTCCCAGATTTTCCATATTTCCTGTGTCATTATGATTTTGAATTGCATTTGTAAAGCTAGGATGGGCTTGTTTGGCCTCCACTTTGTACTGTGGCTTCTGCCATCCCATTTAGTAGTGAGTGAGATGCATGTGCTGTTAGCAGCATTTTCACTTCAGCATATTGTAAAATCTGTCCTTTAAGATACAACATTACCAATACCTCCCTTTCGTGGAGGTAATTAATGTTGCTATGCCTGATTATAGCTTACTCTATCAGTCATAAGTGTTTGATAGTCCATATCTAATCAGATACAAACCAAGCCATCAGATATAGAGAATGGAAGGAAATACATGAGATTACAGGGATGGTACATGTAAAATGTGTATGGGAAATAAGGCTCAGTAATTTTATCTTAGATTGTATAGAGTTGTCTGAATAGTACTATAGAGATAGCATTATTTCTTGTATAAGATAAAAATGTAGTATTTTATTTTTTCATTTTGTGAGATTCTATTTTTTTAGTTTTAAAATTAAATAATTTATATCTGAGTTAAAAAACTCAATTGCATACAAATGAAAAAATGAACATTGAATATTTCTGCTTTTTTCATGTGAGAGACTTAATGATTATATAACTTGAACAAACTGTCCACTTGACATCAACTCTGTGGGTATAATTGTTTTACTGACAATACAGAAATGAGAAGATGAATGTCTTCTCAAGAATCACCAGTGTACATGGTTTCACTCATGTGTCAAATAACTATTGTAGCAAATTCTAGACTTTTTAAAAATTAAGATGAATTATTTATATTTGTAATGACCATATGAATACAAATTTCAGTGGAGCACAGAATCATGATGTAAACTAATAACCTCAATAAATTAAAAATATCTATGATTGGGGTTGGTTGTAGTACATGTATATTTTTAAATACATCTAACCCATGATACGTAACAATCAAATAGAAGCTCTTCTGGTCAAAGATTACAAATATTTTTCACACATATAACTATGAAATATCAGAATCACAATATTTTCATAATAAAGCTAATGCTATATAAAATATATACTTAAATATATTTTAGCAGAATTTAGTATATACTCTATTGTCTGACAACAATTGAATTGAGAAATATCAGAATCTTTGATTCTTAAGATTATCAACTTTTAAAAACACATCTAACTGTCCTTAAAAACGTTTAAATAACTTGGAAATAAACCATCTAGTATTTTTGCATTTAAAAAGTCAATTAACAGTAGTTAATCATAGTGTTCAGCAAATGAAGTGTCAAAACTTCAAGTTTTGACCTTTTTATATAACAATTATTAAAAGCAAAATTAGAAACAGGTTGAAATTTAATTATTTTCTTTTAAAATCAAGGGAGAAAACGAAATAAATGAGAGCTTCAAATTATCTTCAAGATTTACTTTTGAATTCCAAAATTGTTCTTTAGAATATCTTAAGTTGTATGAAGAACCTATTGATGGAACTTATACATTTAGTTGTATTTAAATCCATATGCTATAATGGAATGAAATGATGTCAAGAATGCCTAAGATACTTATTTTATCTTTTAATTCAAAGAAAATTAACTTATTGCATTACCTGTATCTTATAAAAACATGTATTAAAGACAAATATCTTGACAGGAGGCATAAAAACAGAATTAATGAACCTATTTGGCCTTAAATATTTATAGGTTTTAATATAAAATTTAGAATTAACAATATCTTTGATTTAGTTGAATTTACTAGGTGCCTCAGTATGTGTAATAGTGTTTAGTTAATTAAAAATAAAATGGTCTAGTGATTAATATATTAACCTTAATTGCAAAAACAAATTTAGTAAATTAGCCTTAATAAATTAATCAATTTAACTAAACTTTCTTAAAGATTTCAGGCAATTTTTTTAAAAAAGAAAAATTAAACAATACTGAAAAGAAATATTTCTTAGGAAAATGCTAATGATTTATTGTTAGTGACAGTTAAGAATTTGATAAAATATATGAACAGATCTAAAAATAATCACTGGTGATTTTTTTTAAGTGTTCAGGTAATCAAGTTTAAAAAATAAATATTTTTGGCTTTCAATGATATGGGTATATGCCATTTTATTTATGGAAGAATTATCCTTTAAAATATTTTTCTAAGTCAAGGAAAGCCAACTAGTTTAGTAGAATCAGTTTTTGTTCAATAAATAATTATTTCAAAAAATAAAGAAAAGAATCCCATGTCACCTTATTAATGGCAAAACTGCACTTAATAGCTTCTCAGTAATTAATGCTAACTAGTTTCATTTTTTTCTCTAAAATACAAGCTTTATAGGTGTTAAATTCTGAGACTTCGGAATTTTATTTGTGTTTCACTTAGGGTTTCGAAAATCAAGATTCTATAACAAAGTAGTGCAATAAGATTACATTGGGTTATTTGTTTGCTTTGCCTATTTTTATTTAATATAAATAAATAGTTTAAATAGTTTGAGTTCATTTTACTGGAAGAAATATCAAGCTAGAAGTCAAAATATGCAGTCTTGTTTTTTAATCAATTAACTTACATTCAAATATTAAAATGTGTTGTATAAATATGTCACATGGACCAAGATATCCAGATTCAAAAATTAAATATATTGATATTTAAACAAAGAAACATCAAAAACTCTTTAGACCTGAAGACGTACTAAATAAACAGTTTTGCTTTTTGTCATGAGGTTATTACTAGACCTAAAAAAATAGAAGCCTAAAATAATCTTTCTAAAGGGTACTTATTCTAGCTCCACTGGCAATCCTTTATCTTCAAACGTAATGATTCTTCATTATATTTTATGCAGATCAATTTCTGGTTCTTAAAAGTTTCTGTAGTTATGTTTGTTCATTAATGTCTCTTAATATTCCTTGTTATATTGCTGCCTCAGATTTTACTATCTTGTTCACATCAGGTTCTCACAGCTTGGAGTTTACCCTGAGTCATAAAAATTGAGATTGTGACCTACGCTCTAATGATGTAGAAGAGTGCATGAGTCTATAGGGCTCAGTGGGATTAATGGGGTTTGTATACTTTTAATCAAGTACTATAATGAACATATACTGAATTTTTTAGAATGGCTATAAGATAAATAGGCCTATTAGGAGGGAAAAATATGATGTGCTGAATCACATAAATAAAGTGATCAAGGGAGAGAAAGTGCTACAGATTTCTACTTAAATATGAGAACCCCACTGAGTATTCACAATGTGCTCTTAGCTAATGGCCATAAATAAGCACATATTCTATGCAGAATAATTAACTTTTATATCTACAAGGCAGAGAGTGATAGTAGAGAGCTGAAATAATTCATGAATAAAAAAATAGGGAAAGGGAATATCTTTTCTAAGTTCAGATATATCATTTTTACTAAATTTGAATAAAAATAAGAATATAAAAATAATAGACTTGAGACGTGAAATTAAGTTTCTCTCCAATTTATCTTTTGGCACTCATCATGTCAGCTTTTGCTTCAGAGAACTGAGGCAGCTGAGGCGGAGTCGGGTTAATCCAAAAGGGTTGACAGGTTGAAACCTGTCAATTCTTAATGGCTGGCGAACCACTGCGCAGAGGATTCTGGACACTGCTGTATTCAGCAGTCAAGAGCCATGTGGAGGAGGAGAAATACCCAACAGAGGCTGTGGAGGGGTGATATTGGTGGCATAATAATCATTCATTTTCCATCCAAAAGTCTGATTTGGGTCAGGATTAGACAGATCGGTTTCAGTGTACATGTGCATATATTTCTTAATGCCTTGCTTCCTTGTATCTTTTTCAATTACTAAAATTGTAATTAGTTTTGCAGAAAGATACATTCATAGATGACTTTGTATAAATGCATAAGTACATTTGTATTCAGTTACTACACTAATTACCATAACTGTAAACAGTTATTTTTTAAATGATTTTTAAATTTTCCCCACTTCTTTCTTGGAGCTCTTCCCCTCTGCTCTCAGCCTCTTTCCCTCCTCATTAGCACTCTGTATCTCAACATCTCACCTATTCAAACAACTGAATGTAAATCTTTGGAATTTTATTCTTATGTCCATATAACACTGTAGAGAAATATATATTTGTAAATAGGTATAAAGACACAAGTATACATAAGATAAATTATGACTTATTTAAAAAATAAAAATTATGCATACATTTAGATGTCTTGTATTTCTTATTCTCATACAACAGCATAAAATCCCTACATGCTATACATTAATGCTCTTAGTCATACTTTTAATGTCTACTAAATTTTACAAACATTCTATATACCATAATTTTTAGTCACTTTCCCAGTGAATACATATACTTCCTTTCTATGTTTGCTTATTAGAAATCTCTGCCCATGAAAAATATATTTTAATAACATCTGCCAAATATTTTATTAATTTTATATATATTATGTATGTAATATTTGGTAAGTGTTCATACATAAATGACTTTTCTTTTAAAGTTCCCTAGTTTAAAATTTTAAGTATGAATCTTCTACTTCTGGAATACATATTTTCTATTCATATTTTGAAATTATGATACTGATTTTTTAAGACTAATTCTATCTGAATTTTATTTCTAAAATACTGTG
Source organism: Manis javanica (assembly GCF_040802235.1). Classification (NCBI taxonomy): domain Eukaryota; kingdom Metazoa; phylum Chordata; class Mammalia; order Pholidota; family Manidae; genus Manis; species Manis javanica. The sequence continues at coordinate 186,754,957 of NC_133158.1, forward strand.
AGATGAGTGTTTATCTTCTTAAAACACTTAAATGGTTACCAAGGTATGCCAGAACCATTAATTAAATAATATACTTCACATAGATTTATAATATTTTAATTATTCTCCTAATAAATGGGATCTACTGGATTATTAAATCAATTTACAGAAATCTTCCAAATTCCTATATACTAGCAACAAACTAGAAGAAAGAGAAATTGGAAAAACAATTCTATTTACATTTGCATAAAAGAATAAAATCCCTAGGAATAAACCTAACTAAGAAGGTGAAAGACCTTTACTCTGAAAAAGCATTTAACAAAATTCAACAACTGTTCATAATAAAAACCTCTCAATAAAGTGGGTGTAGAGGGACCCTGATAAAAGAAACTGAAGAAGACACAAATAAATGGAAATTTATCCCATGCTCTTAGTTAGGAAAAAGTAATATTGTCAAAACAGCTATCCTGCCTAAAGCAATTTACAGATTCAATATAATCCTTAAAAAAATACCAATGGCATTTTTCAATGAACTAGGGCAAAGAATCCTAAAATTTGTATGGAAGCTTCCATCTGATTACCAAAGCAGTCTTGAGAAAGAATTACACTGTTGTTATTATCATACTCCTTGATTTCAAGTTATATTACAAAACTAGAGTGATTAAAACAGTATGGTAGTATTGTCAGAAGAACAGATAGATGCATCATTGGAACAGAATAGAGATCCCAGAAATAAACCCATCCATATATGGTCAATTACTATATTCCTATATGACAAAGGAGGAAAAGATAGTCTCTTCATTAAATAGTGTTTAAAAAAGGCACCTACATGTAAGAGAATGAAATCCAGATCAGGTCTTAGACCATATACAAAAGTAAACTCAAAATGGCTTAAATCCCTAAATATAAGACATGAAACCATAACATTCAGAAGGAAGCATAGACAAGAAAATATGGACATCAGCTGAAAAAATTTGTTTCTGCGTACATCTCCCTGGGCAAGAGAAATAAAAACAAAAATAAACAAATGGGATTAAAACTACAAAGCTTCTGTACTGTAAAAGAAAAACAAAAAGGCAGCTTATCATTTGGTAGTATATATTTGCAAATAATATATTTGGTAAGGTCCTAATATCTAAAATATATAAAGAACTCATAAAACACCAAAAAACAAATAATTCAATTAAAAAGTGCTCAGAGGACCTGAATAGACATTTTTCCAAAGAAGACACACAGATGGCCAACAGGCACATTAGGAGATCTTCAATGTCACTAATGATCATAGAAATGCAAATGAAAAATATGATGAGATATCACCTCACACCAGTCAGAATGGCCACAACAAAAAAGACAAGAAACAACAAGTGTTGGAAAGGATGTGAAGAAAAGGGAACCCTCCTACACTGTTGGTGAGAATATAAATTGGTCCAGCCATGGTGGAAAACAATATGGAGGTTCCTCAGAAAATTAAGAAGTAGAAATACCATGTGACCCAACAATTCCACTTCTGGGATCTTACCTGAAGAAAACAGAATCACTAATTTTGAAAGATATATGCACACATATGTTCGTTGCAGCATTATTTACAATAACAAAGATACGGAAGCACCCCAAGTGCCCACTGATTGATTAACGGATACATAAAATGTGGTACATATACATGATGGAATACTACTCAGCCATAAAAAGAATGGGATTCTTTCTTTTGTGACAACATGGATGGACCTAGAGGGTATCATGCTATATGAAATAAGCCAGACAGAGAAAGCTAAATACCGTATGATTTCACTTATATGTGGAGTATAGAAAATAAAACATACAAACAAGAAATAGACCCACAAATATAGACAACAGACTTTGATTACCATACAGAAGGGTGTCTAGAGGATGGGCGAAATAAGTGAAGTGAATAAAAGAGGTACAAAATGGAAATTGTAAAGTAAGTTAGTCATAGGAATGGAAGTACAATATAGAGAATATAAGCAATAATAATGTAGTATCTTGGTGTGGTAATAGGGTAAATAAAACTTATTGTGTCAAGCATCTAGTAATATATATAATTATGGAGTCATTATATTGTAAATCTGTAGTCAATATAGTATTGTTAATCAACTTTATTAAAAAAAAAGTGATCTTACCTTCTTACCTTCATATTCCACATAATAGAATAGAATCCCACATGAGTTGCTTTCCTCAGAAAGAAAGGGGGTTGATTTTTCCTGCTATTCCTAATCTTTGCGTTAGGTCATTTTCTTTTTTACCACTTCACCCATCTCAACACTTTCTCTACTGGTTCCCTGTACTAAATGTCCTCTTTTTGAAGTATCTAAAACAAATTCTGCTTTGTTGACTGATGCTAACTACCTAACTGATCAATATATAATACAATAAAATGACTCAAAGATTATAAAAGTATGTTTTTTTTCTGAAGTGTTATGGGAAAGTAAAACCTGGATCATAGAATGGTGTGTTTAGTCAGTTGCTATCCTAATGATTATAATGAGTCTACTGGTATTATTCATGTGATGAAAATACTTGTCTTGAGGAGCCCAAATATAAACAAGAAGACAACAGTCTTATTGAGTATTCAGAAATTAATCCCAACTGTTTTCTTTAATCAAAAATCATCTTGCAAACAATTAATTAACTGAACTGCACATTCATGTTTAATGTTACAATATAACAAATTTTATGTAAATAAAACCACTTATACAAACATTGAACTTTAAATATTTGAAGATTTTATTTTAATAAGGAAAGTACTACATGCTCACTTTTAAATTTAATTTATTATAAATAAACTTGAAAATGTAAAAATATATAAAATGGAACCATCTCTCTTCTCCCAGCATTAGCAAGGACCAGTAAGAATCTTGAGGTACATTGGATGTACACTAAAGCCTAACCTGGCTGGATTCAGAGTAAAGAGAATAAGAGGGTTCCAAACTGAAAACCTGAGATCACTGGCTGAAGATGTGGATATATAGCGAATAGGCCTAAATGTTGAATCTAGTGAAAAAGAAAGAAACGGAAAAATTAGTTGCCCAAATGAGCCATGCTCTTTTCTCTCCTAGACCTTTTCTTGGGAGAGAAAGTTGCTTGGGTTTACTCCTTTAGGATGGGATATTAATTAGTCATTTTGGATTATCCTTTGTTTATCTCACTTGAACCTTTCACAAAGGCAGCAGTAAGAATTTCAATGGGTCTCATATTAAGAACTTTGTGCTTTTGCTTGTATTGGAAATTTTGATCTGGATGCCTAATTTCCTTCCTATCTGATGGTGAAAAAGCATGGTAAGTTACAACTATACAGATCATTGTCAATCATTTCAAATTGCTTCAAAGGCTATCATTCCCTACACAAATAGACACAAGTTTTGTATCATTTCTTAAAAATTTTTAGAATATTTAATAACTATGTATAGAATAACCATCTATTTAAGATTACTGTTTTTAATGATAGGAAATTATGCATGCATAAATTTACATATAAACTGTGGTATACAGCATTTTAAATGGACCTGGATGTCTTCTGCCTTCTGGTATTCACATCCTTGAGTAATCTCTTCCTTTTAATGGTGATCTGGACTTTGTGCCTCTCTTCTAAGGAATAGAATATGACAAAAATAATTTAATGTCACCTTTGAGATAAAATTACAAAAGACTGTGACCTGTATCTTGCTTTCTTCTCTATCTCTCTCTGTCTCTCAGTTCTTGTTTTGAGTGAATGTGACAGACACCGAGTTAGAGGAATCCAGCTAAACTGCGCTTAATTTACTGGCCCATAGAACTGAGATAATAAATGTATGTTGCTTCAAGTCTCAAAGCTTTGGGATAATTTGCTTGAGGTAATGAATAATTAATAATGATATGATAAAAAATAAACATTAAATTTTAACTTATGATACTGATGTTCTTACTAAGATTAATTTTAAGTCATTTCTGCATTTGTTAAATATATATTTGATATTTGATCCCCCAAATTGTGAAATATATTTAATTTTCTTACAACTATTTGTAATAATATGTTATGATAGAATATATCCCAGCTAGGTTATTGAAAAAAAATGTTAGAAGAGTTTGCTTATAGGGATGAAAAAAACATTCTCTCCCACTTTCACTTATTTTAATTAGTCCCTTGGTCAAATATTAAAATAAATGTATTTTGTCTAGAACCTTGCTTCATTTTATAGTGGAGATGCTATGAGTACTTCTGGCTTATACATTTCATTCACAAATCAAAATTGCATCATTTATAATTGGTTATTTTCTCTTCCTATAAGATATTTATGTTAAATGTGTATTTCAACAAGTTGCTTTGATGTCATTAGAAGGTATTATAAGCTTAATTATCATAAATATACTATAAGCATCTGATCAAGGGACCAAAAAGGATGGTGGCTTGAGAAGTGAGGCTGAAAACTCCTCCCAAAACCATATATAACATGAAAATAAAGCAAATACAACTAATCCTGACAGAGTGACCTGAAGACTGCTACAGACTGACTACATCTGGTGAAAACCAAAAAAAAAGAGGGTAAAGCAGCAAAGCCATGATTTGGTGGGACCCAAGCCAAATCCTGATGGAAGCTCACAGGCAGGAGGAAGACACATGGAGCAAGAAGTGAGTAGAAGCCCAGGACTGCTAAACAACTACACCTGGAGATCGTCTGTGGGAGCACAAGCCCACATTACATGGTGCTCAGGAGATTAGAGTGGTTGGAAAACAAAGACAGGAAAAATATTCAGAGAGACTAAGATTCCAGCTGCTTGTGGAGAACAGATATCCACAACTGGCAGCTCCAGGACAGAAGAAAGATGGGTCCTTTGAAAGACTTCTTAACAGTGAGTGAGGTGGTAAAGGGGCAAGGATTACACAGAGCTTGCTGCTCAGGAGAAAGGACAGATGGAAAAAACCATCCAGCACAATCAGTGCAACAAGTTGGGAAGTTTCAGGAGCTTCAGGCACTTCATCCCCCCGGCTGGCAATACAAAGGAGTTGAGGCACAAAGAGAAAAAAGGATCTCTAGGAATGAAAGAATATTAAGAGAATTGTGCAACCAGTACAAACAGGACAACATTCACATTAGAGGGGTACCAGAAAAAGAAGAGAGAAAAAGGGATAGAAAGTCTCTTTGAGGAAATAATTGCTGAAAACTTCCCCACTCTGGGGAAGGAAATAATCTCTCAGGCCATGGAAGTACATGAATCTCCCAACACAAGGAATCCAAGAAGACAACACCAAGACATATAATAATTAAAATGTCAAAGATCAGGACAAGGACAGAGTATTGAAAGCAGCCAGAGAGAGAAAAAAGGTCACCTAAAAAAAAAGCCCATCAGGCTATCATCAGACTTCTCAGCAGAAAACTTATGGGCAAGAAGGGAGTGGCAAAAGGTATTTAATGCAATGAAACAGAAAGGCCTCCAACCAAGAATAATCTACATAGCAAGATTATCATTTAAATTTGAAGTACGGATTGAACAATTTCCAGATAAGCAAAAGTTGAGGGAATTTAGCTCCCACATACCATCTCTACAGTGTATTTTAAAGGGACTGCTCTAGATGGAAGTGTTCCTAAGGCTAAATAACTGTCACCAGAGAAAATAAAACCACAATAATGGAAATAGAAAAATTAATTACTAAGCAAATGAAAAATTAAATCAACTACCGATAAAGTTAGTCAAAGCATACACAAAAAGTACAGAATATGGCATGTAACATGTAAAGAGTGGAGGAGGAAGAAAAAGAAAGGAGGGAAAAAAAGCACCTTTAGATTGTATTTGAAATAGCATAGTAAGCAAATTAAGCTAGACTGTTAGATAGTGAAGAAGCTGCTCTTGAACATTTGGTAACCACATATCTAAAGCCTGCAGTAGCAATAAGTACATATCTATTGATAATCACCCTAAATGTAAATGGACTGAATACACCAATCAAAAGACATAGAATTACAGAATGGATAAAAAAAAACAAGATCTATCTATATACTGCCTACAAGAGACTCACTTCAAACCCAAAGACATACACAGACTAAAAGTGAAGGGATGGAAAAAAATATTTCATGCAAACAATAGGGAGAAAGAATCAGGAGTTGCAGTTACTTGTATCAGACAAAATAGACTTCAAAACAAAGAAAGTAACGAGACAAAGGACATTACACAGTGATAAAGGGATCAGTACAACAAGAGGATATAACCATTATAAATATCTATGCACTCAATATAGGAGCACCTAAATATGTGAAACAAATACTAACAGAATTAAAGGGGGAAATAGAATGCAATGCACTAATTTTAGGGGACTTCAACACACCACATAATCCAAAGGACAGATCAACCAAACAGAAAATAAGTAAGGAGACAGAGGCACTGAACAACACATTAGAACAGATGGACCTAACAGACATTTACAGAACACTCCACACAAAAGCAGACAAAACCAGGCAAAGACACCACCAAAAAGAAAATTACAGACCAATATCCCTGATGAACATAGATGCAAAAATACTCAACAAAATATTAGCAAACTGAATTAAAAATTACATTAAAAATATCATCCACCATAATCACATTGGGCATATTTTAGGGATACAAGATGGTACAATATTCAAAAATCCATTGATATCATACACCACATCAACAAAATGAAGGACAAAATCACACAATCATATCAATAGATGGTGGAAAAAGCATTTGACAAAATTCAACACCCATTCATGATAAAAACTGTCAACAAAATGGGTATAGAGGGCAAGTACCTCAACATAATAAAGGCCATATATGATAAACCTAAAGCCAACAACATACTTAACAGTGAGAAGCTGAAAGCTTTTCCTCTAAGATTGGGAACAAGACAAGGATGCCCACTCTCCCCATTTTTATTCAACATAGTACTGGAGGTCCTAGCCACAGTAATCAGACAACACAAAGAAATAAAAGACATTCAGATTGGTAAGGAAGAACTTAAACTGTCGCTGTTCATGGATGACATGCAATACCTAAGAATCCCTAAAGAGTCCACTCCAAAATGACAAGAACTAATAACTGAATTCAGCAAAGTTGCAAGATACAAAATTAATACACAGAAATCTGTGGCATTCTTATATACTACTGATGAACTAGAAGAAAGACAAATCAGAAAAACAATTCCATTCACAATTGTATCAAATAGAATAATATACAAAGGAATAAGTGAAAGTTCTATACCCTGAAAACTACAATACACTCATGAGAGAAACTAAGATACCAGTAAATGGAAATACATCCCATGCTCATGGACAGGAAGAATTAATATTGTCAAAATGGCCATCCTGCTTAAAGCAATCTACAGATTCAATGCAGTCCCTATCAAAATACCAAAAGCATTCTTTAACAAAATAGAGAAAATAGTTCTAAAATTCATATGGAACCACAAAATTCCCCAAATAGCCAAAGTGATGATGAGAAGGAAGAATAAAGCTGGAGGGATTACACTCCCATAATTTCAACATCTACTACAAAGCCACACTACTCAGAACAATTTAGTCCTGGCACAAGAACAGACCCATACATCAATGGAACAGACTAGAGAGGCCTGATATAAACCCTGGCATATATGGCCAATTAATATACAATAAATGAGCCATGAATATACAATGGGGAAATGATAGTCCCTTCAACAACTGGTATTTTCAAAATTGGACAGCTACATGTAAGAGAATTAAACTGAAGTATTGTCTAACTCCATACACAAAAGTAAACTCAAAATGGATCAAAGACCTGAATGTAAGTCATAAAGCCACAAATCTCATAGAAGAAACTGTAGGCAAAAATCTCTTGAATATAAGCATGAACAATATGTTCCTGAACACATTTCCTCAGGAAAGGGAAATAAAAGCAAAAATGAACAAATAAAACTACATCAAACTAAAAAGCTTCTGTACAAGAAAGGTCACCATCAGTAAAACAAAAAGGCAACCTACAGTATGGGAGAATATATTTATAAATAACATATCTGATAAGGGGTTAACATCCAAAATATATAAAGAACTCACATACCTAAACACTCAAAAAGCAAAAATCCTGATTAAAAAATGGGCAGAGGATATGAAGAGACACTCCTCCAAAGAATAAATTCAGATGGCCAACGGGCACGTGAAAAGATGCTCCACATCGCTAATTATCAGGGAAATACAACTTAAAACCACAATGAGATATCACCAGTTAGGATGCCAACATCCAAAACACAAGGACCAAAAAATGCTGGTGAGGGTGTGGAGAAAGGGGAACCCTCCTACACTGTTGGTGGGAATGTAAATTAGTTCAACCATTGTGGAAAGCAATATGGAGGTTCCTCAAAAT